>NC_087566.1:5532926-6743551 GCF_036250125.1 Pseudopipra pipra | reverse complement strand
ATGGCCCATCCCCAGCCACTGGCACCACTGACCCCTCCTGCCCAGGGCTGCCACAGCCACCCATTGCTCAGTGGATGGGGGAATTCTGGCTCCCTTGCTCCTCTGGGGCTCAGCCCTGCTCTGTGCCGGATCAGTCTCCAGCCCCAGCTTCCCCCCAGCCCGTCCCTTGGCACCTTGCTCAGGCAGCACCACGGTGCCTTTCTCTGCACAGTTCACTGCCAGTGCCACCTTCCCCAAAATTCAATTTTTTCCCCTTCCCTTAGAACATTGCATCTTGTTCAATCCTTCCCCTGTCACACCAGCTCCGGCACTGCTTCAATTGGATTCCAAAAATAACCTCTTTATTCACACGGCTCATGCTATTATATCGTAGTACAGCTCGGGCAGGCGAGGGGTCATTCCATTATCCGGGAACGAGATAACTGAGTATTAGGGCAGCCAGGCTCTTTGACTCTCTGCCCTGTGGTAATGGGCCTTTTTTAAGGGCATTAACCAATGTTTCTACTTAGGTATTTGACAAGAGTAAAGGTAACATTGCCATTTAATCCCCCCTTGGCTTTTTTTCCCTGCCTATAGACAGCACTTGCACATTTACTTCTCTTCCAGTGTTCAAACTTCAGCTTGAAACCACAGAGCTTATTTTCCCTAAACCCTTCCCCTGGACTTCTCGTTACAGGTTGGATTAAATATCCCAGGCACTAGGACACAGGGAATCACTCCTGCTCCGAATGCTGCTGCCGGCTCTCCTCCTTCCACCATGCAGCCCATGAACGTGGACTTGTCCAGCAAGGGCTGGGCAAGAGTGACTAACAAAGAAACACCAATGCATGAGGGATGTTGTGGCTCTTGCTGGCCCCAGGTGTGTGTGAATCTCACCCTAACACACAGCCTTTGAAACACACTACAAAAATTAAGGACAAGCTACCTCTCGCAGCACCTGGAAGTGTTGCCTTCAGTCCCTGTTCACAGAAGGAAAACGGCAGATTTGGGAGAACAAGTGCAGGATTTGTAGCATCACATCTGTCTCTTCCTCACCCAGAGCAGAGCAGAGGCAGTGAGGGGACAGGGGGCAGGAATCTCAGGGGAGAGAGCAGCTGGATGGTGCAGTCAATTTTGTTCGCTACCTGTGAGCCTTGGAAAAAATTACATATTGACACTTTGAAGTTTTTTTATGGAATGAAACCAGTGGGACACCAGGGTGCCCAGATAATTCACCTGGGGGATGCGCTCCCACTCTGCTTCCCTTGGAGCTTTGTGCAGGTGTGTGCACAGGTCATGGGCAGCATCTAGACCTGCTGGGTTAAGACAGAGTAGCCCCTCTGTTCCTTATCTCAGACCAGCCACATCGTGACTGAGGCTGGAGGAATCACTGGGACAGGTTAACTGTGAATGCCCCAAGCATTTCTTTTGCAACACTTCTCGTGTCTCTCAACTCACACACAGTTTTTTTGAGGCAAGAAAGGCTTCAGGATCTCCTCCAACATGAGCATGAAGCCACTGTCAGAGCAGCAGTGAGAGACCAACGGCACAGCTGAGCTGTCCATCTCCTCTGTCCATGTGCCAGGTCCAGGCAAAGCAGCTCCAGTTTGGCAACAAAGGAAGTGTGGCTGAATGTTTCTCAAAGGATTCAGTGCCAGCTGAGTTGGCATTTCCTGGCACTCAATCTGAGTCTCTGCTGCTCTCCCTGCCCGGCACGGTGCCGAAGGAGCCCAGCATGGCCCTGGCACAGCATCAGCACCAGGAGCTCTGCACAGACACCCACCTGTGTGTCCAGGTGAAACGGCGTCCCTGAAGTTCATCATGCCAGCATCACACCTCTTTAAGAGTGAAAATGTATATTCCAAAGATTGTGGCTTAATTGATTGATTAATAACTGAAACTCTAATTGAATCCTCCCAGCTTGTACATAAGATGTCTTAATGTTAGAGCCTAGGGAGCAAATGCACAGCATGGAAGTATGAACTGCAGCACAACCAGCACCACTTTCAATTTAAAAGTCAATCTCATTATACAAGAAGCTGTTTCCTCTATCCCTCTGGAAAGGCAACAGCAATCTCCCATCTTCTCCCTACCAGAGCCACATGGTTTGTTAGTGTCTGTGGGAGATGCAAATACAAGGGTTTTTTTATTTGTTCCCACCGCTGCATATCTGAGCAGCTCAGTAAATATTCATGAGCTGCCATTGTAGGAGCTCTGAAAACTACAGAAAATATGCCCTCTGAGGTGACATGTAATTTGGCACTTCCCACAAGGAGAGGCAAAGAATGCAGCCAGAGCAGTAATATCCTAATAATTAAATACCTTGCTACAACCTAATCTTTTTTGTTTCTCATTAAATGCAAGGCACCTGAAACTTTCCCCATGAGCAGGGCCTACTCTCGCACAGAAGTTACCAGGACTAACCAAGAAGAGGACCAAGTGTGTGTGGATCTCCAAGAACAGAAGATCTACACACACCGTGAGGGAGACCCAGCAGCATCTGGGGACAGGAATGCCTGGAATTTCTCCCCAAATTAATGGCTTATGGTTAGGATGCCTCTAACCAAGGAAAATAAAATCACTCCATGCTGAAATGTCTCCAGATCTGAACAGTCACTTGTCCACAGTGTGTTCTGTCTTTTCCCTGTCCTTGAAGGATGCTGGTCCTGCTCTGTTATCCTGCCAGGTAATCGTATGTGCCTGTTTTATGTTCCCAGCACACCCTGAGCTGAAAAGGATTCGAGTTCGTACTATGGATTTGACAGCAAAGTTTCAGCAAAGGCTGAAGCTTGAACGCTCCCTCCTGGAACTTGCCGGTGCCCACCACTTCATGCCTATGGAAAAAGCCATACAGTGCCAGAAAAACAATATTAAATTAAAAACTCACCTCTTCAAGCATTCTTCATGTTTTGCTCCATTCTGTCATTTTGGCCTTTAAGACTTCATCTCAGAAGGCTGGATACTCCATAATAAAATAAGGGAGCATCCCTGAGCCAGCATAAACCTGATATCTCTCCCATCAGGTCCATAAGATCACTCTATGAGGGCAAGAAACCAGCTGGAAACCAAGTTCCAGCCTTTTTCTCATTTTTACCCTTTTTCCCTCCTGTTTCAATAGCTCCCTGGTACAGATCTGCCTTCTACCAGATGGCTGCAGTGTGGCCCGAAGGGTCAGAGTCCAGAGTGGTGTAAAGGAAATGTCACCTTTGGCCATTTTATAAGGCAGTTAGTGGGCTGTTAAAGGGGATTTCTCCCGGACACTTGCTCCGAGATGCCTGCTGAGGGGACACTGCTGTGCCTCCGCCCAGAGCCACATGCCAGCGAGGCCCCAGCCCCTCGGGGCTGGACATGACTGGGCCTGATCTTCCATTCTTCCCTACATGACCTCAGGTAGTTGGTAGCTCCCTGGGAAGCCAGGCAAACCTGTGCAACATGAGCCTCAGATTTCAGAGCAGATGTGCACGGATCAATGCACACTTGGGTGCCAATCCCTGGAGCAAGACAGGAGGGTCTTTGTGAGGAAATGGGCTCCCACCAGGCACTTTCCTTGTCCCCCATGGACGTGGGGGCAATGGTGCGTGCGGGTGGGTCGTGGTGTAGCAGCCAGGCACACACTGATGGTGCCACATGGCACCGAGATGCCCCAGAAGGTCCTTTATCAAATCCCCAAGCTGTGTCTACAACATCCCCTGTATAGATCTGCCAGCCAGGAGATGTCCTGATGCTTGTCCTTCTCCCTTTAACTACCCTGGCATTGGCATTTCATTGTCGTTCACACTGTAATCTCCCAGATATCTGTTTCCTATTTGGATTCCCACCTGTCAGAGCACCTCTCTCCCACTGGCAGTATGGGTAGTGAGTGACCTTCAGTCAGGGAATGGTTATAGCCTTAAGACAACACAATTAAACATGTTTTATTGCTTAACACGCCGTGTCAGGAGCCTTAGTTGTGTTTTTGTTCCAGTCTTCTATCGTTTTCAGAAACGCCTGGAACTGTGACAGCTCAAAGAGCCAGTGCTCTCCTGCTCCCAGGTAATCAATAGAAGGCCTCAAGGTATCTCACACTTCTGTCAAATATGGAATTTTTAGCATGAAAGTATTTCCAAGACTTTTTGGTCACTGCAAGGCTCCCCCCCACCCTCCCTCTCCTACAGTTATCGCAGCAAGGACACGAGGCGGCAGCGGAACAAGGCAGCCTGAGCCACTCCAGATAATTCCCAAGGAAAAAGAGGTGCTCAGCACCCACCACAGAATCCCAGAATCCCAGACTAGTTTGGATTGGAAGGGACCTTAAAGACCACCTTGTCCCACCTCCCTGCCACAGGCAGGAACACCCTCCATTAGACCAGGTTACTCCAAGCCCTGTCCAACCTGGCCTTGAACACTTCGAGGGATGGGGCAGCCACAGATTCTCTGGGAAACTTGTGCCAGGCCTCACCACCAATCCCAGGATGTCCCATAGCACTGCAGCAGCCAGAGCTATTTATTTCTCATTAAGCTAAATCATGCCTTTAGACCAGAACTGTCCCTGGGCTCATTGCAGCAGTGCAGAGCTGGCTGCAATCTGAATTGATTCCATGTCAAGAATTCCTCCTGGGGCTCCCGAGGCTCTCCTGCTGCTGGGGACAGGGATGCAGGCAGTGCCTGGGGGCAGATAGGGCAGCCCATGCAGAACTGCTGGAGCCACAGCTCTCCCTTCTCCAGGTGGTGGGTGACCATCCTCTGCAGTGTGTCATTCTCCTGAAGAGCCCTGGTGAGCACCCCAAGGTGGCACTTGACAACAAGAGGCTGGCACTGCTGGGCAAGCCTTCCTCCTTCAGGCATGCACAGAAGTGGTGACACCCCTGCCCAGCTGTCCATCACCATTCTCATTGCTGTCCCACCACAGGTCCAATGGACACCCTCTGGGTTTGTCCCCTTTTCTTGTTCCTCCAGATGCTGCTGGACCATGATTCTCCGGGAGCATGTTGGGTTGTGATTCCACAGTGAGCTTCTCCATACTCCAACTGCTGCTGCCCCATGGCAGGTGGTTCCCTTCTCCTGGAACTAGACTGGTCACTGTCTGTGCCCTGCTGCAGCAAGAGGCTTGTGAGGCCGCAGCCAGGCACGGGCTCTGTGGTGGCACCAACCAGAGGCGAGGGAGGAGGCCACAAGGAGCCAAAGGCATCGTCCTTGATTGGAGAATCCTGACACAAATGGCAAGAGAAAAACAAATAGGGAGGGAAATGAACAAATTATACTGATAATTGGTTTAAAAAATGCATCAAAGAGAAATGATATCCAATAATACTGCTGGTTCCTAATGAATGTGTGTGTAATAAAATCAGGCTGTTTGGGCCGTGGTTAGCCCTGCACTTCACATCCCCAGATTAAAAATGGAACATCTGTGATGATTTAATTTACATGTTAATAACAAACAGGCCTCCAGAAACCAACGAATAAATGCCTTTTATTGCCAGCGTATCTTTTCCACTGCAGCTTGAATGAAAACTCTGGTAATTAATTGTTTTAAGCGATTCTATTAAAAAGTGTCTGGAAGTGCTGTGTGCCGAATGTTTATGTGGGCAGGCAGACGAGGAGAATACAGACGAGGAAGCAGCCTGCTAATTATGTGCCTTTTTAAAATTCACTGCCTTGAAGACATGGGATACTTTTAAGTCGACCCGGGCGCATTGGTTTTTCCCCATTGTTCCTTTCCAGTTGAAAAGTTTGCAATTTAAAATAAATAGCAAATCCTGATGTTGCTGGTTCCTGCACAAAGTGACATGAAGGTGAGAACGCTCACTCTGCTCAAACATGTGGGCACTGGGAGCAGCGGGATCTGGCTGGGGGTGGCCCTGTGGCCCTGCCAGCACTGCCATGTGGTGATAGGAGACTTAGGACAGGGGACGTGGCACCCCAGCTGAAGATGGCCTGTGTGTGCCCAGCTCTGAGAAGTGGCTGAAGCACCATGAGGGAGTCACACGGTGGCTGCACCTTCTTGCTCAAGATATTTGCTTTCAAAAGGAAACTCTCTCAGATGCTCTGAGGTCACAAACATAAGGAAGGCACTTCATCAGTCAAAATGCAGAGGTAACACTGGAAATCTTCCATTTCTCAAGCCCTGCAAAATTCAGGCTGCAGGCTTGGGTATTCAGCATCAGTGAATCCTCCTACCCTTGGGCAGTAAAATCCAGAACGTATTTGCAGTGACCACCCCTCTGCATTGGCAAAACATGGACCTCCAGAGCAAAAGAGACACTCAGACTGCTGCAGTGTTGGGCTCACCACAGGAGGGTCACCACAATGTCAGGTGCCCCTCCAGGGTCTGTAGAGAAACAGAAATTATATGCTCCAGAAGAAGAGAGAGGTGGCCTTGTCTAAGGAGCAGCCCCTGCAGAGATGTGGCAGTGTGTGGTGTGGGTGAGCCCAGGCTGATTACTGTAGGGACACACAGAGCTGCTCAGAGCACCATAAGAGGCAGCAGTACCCAGTGCTGGGACCCCTAGGGATGGTACTGACACTGACAGGGTGCCACTCACCTCCCAGCTCTGCTTGACCACATCTGCCTGGGAGAGGTTTGCAGCAGAGCTTCCCTCACTGCTCGCTTTGCCATGACAGCCTCCAGGACTGGAATATCTGGGAAAACGTCACAGCCCCTAACAAAACGCTCTGCCCTTTGAATAACCAAGTTCCCTTGGCTGCTGCAGTGTGAGAGTCATGGCTGGCTCCAGGTGATCAAGGGGCCCATCATTACACCCCCTCTGAACAAGCACAAGTGATTGCACCGCAAAGCACCATGAACGTGACAGAGACCTGCAGATTCAGATCTCCACAGCTCCTGTCTGGCTGCTCCCTGGGCATGGAGGGATATGGAGCTGAGAGGTCCCAAGGCCTTGGGAGCCTGGGACAGCCACAGGCAAGATGAGGAAAAGACACCATTTGTGGCATCAAACTGTGCCGTGGGCCCACCACCATCACCAGCCATGCCATGGTGTCACCAGGACAGATGGATAGGGCTCCACCACCTCATGGCAGTTATTTATAGCAGGTGGCAGGAGGACAAATCTTCCAAACTAAAAATTACTCCTAAACCACAGCATAAATTTCATCTGACAGCAGGCAGCCAGCACAGCAAATGGGGAGGAAGTGGGGTGGGCTGCAGCAGTTCAGTTGGGGTTTGCTATTAAAAGACAAGGAAGACAGAAAAATGTATCTGTAAGGCGTGGGGTTACACATGGCTTGGAGTAATCACAGCCATGATTCTGCTGGTGTGACAGGGAGCTCCCCAGAACCACCACCCTGGAGCTACAGGCAAATGTGCTCTAATGAGAAGGGGAGACTTTTTTTCTCTCCCTGCCTCTCTGCCTTTCATGTCCTGATTGTTCAGAGCCCCGAACTGCCCCCCTTGGCCAAGGGTGTGTGGCATTCAGCGTGCAGGGAAGAAAAGCCCCCTCTCCCCTTTGTTTTGCACATGAAAAGCTCTTTTCCTCCCTGTCAGCTGAATGCCACGAGAGAGTCCTTCAGTGCACGCAGAGTTAAGGCAATCCTGGCCATGTCTGGCTCCCCCCGGCTCCCCGGGCAGGACAGCACTGAAAATAAATATGGAGGAAATCTCCATTCCAGTTGAAAAGCACCTGGTAGCGTTTAGGAGGCTCCTCTGTGGGATGGAGAAAGCCGTCCCTCCTTCCTCCCTCCTACTCCCTCCTCCTTCCCCTTTGGTGCGGGGCTGTTCTCTGCTCAGCTCCATCGAGGTTGATCCCCAGGGGTTGAGGCACCTTTCCCGAAAATTTCTTTCCCCCCCCCCCCCCCCCTTCAAGAAAAAGAATGTAGTTTAGGTAGGGAAGCAGGAAGAGAAGAGGGAAGCAGTTCCCTAGGGATGGGTATTTGCAGAGGCAGCAGGAGAGAGGCGCCCGCAGGGGACGCGCTGAGAGGAGCCGCGGTGCCAGGGCAGCTCCTGGAGGCAGCTGCCAGCGATGCCTCGGCTGTGCCTCGTTTGTGGTCCCCCGGGATGAAATCATGGGGTGAAATCACATCCCAGCACTTCCCTGGGGCCAGGACTTTGCATCCTGTGGAGGAGCTTCGAAGAGGCAGCAGAAAGCACGTTGGAGAAGGGACAGGGAATGCCTGGGATGGGGAGGGATGGTGGGTGCCCGGGATAGTGGCTGGGCATGCCCGTGGGTGCCGGGGGTGGGCATAGTCCCTGGCCCAACATGCTGCCCGGGACCCACCACCCAGGGAGCTGGAGCAGAGCACTGGTGCCTGCGTCGTGCCCACCCCGCCCATTGCTGGCTGCCCACCACGGGTCAGTGGCACACTGGGCCCCCTCGCTGCCATGGCACTGTGCCATCCCCAGGGCCATGAGCTCCCTTGTGCCCCTCAGACACAGCGCTTGTCTGACCATGTCCAGCTGCAGCGTTTATGGCTCTCAGAAGCCAAATTCCTTCCCTCTGGCCCAGAGGGCAGCGGGGGAACTCCCATCCCTGCATCAAGCAAAAGGAAAGAGCCACTTGTCAGCTCTTCAGTTGCTCAATATTTCACTGAACTTTGTTTTCCCTATTTAGTACAATTAAAATCCCAAGGAGAAGTCTTGTATAAATCAAAGTTCTTTTAAAGTGTACCATGCAAACACGCGTATCAGAGCCTCTGCACAGCGTGTGCCAGTAAAAAATATGCAACCCCCTTTGGCAACACAAGCAGAAATAAGCAATTTGGGATCTTAAAAGATAAAAGATAATAAAAGTAATTAAGATAATTAACCACCCTGAAGAGAGAAGAATTTACTGCTGTAAATTTTGTACTTAGTTTTAGATGGCAATATCGCAGCTGCCACTCCACTTAATATACAGCACATCCAGGCACTGCCTCCACGGTGGTGGCAGCCGAGAGGGACTTGGAGCTGCACAGTTATCGGTGGTCACCTCACATCAGGTTTGATAAGTCTGGTCCAAGGTCTGAGCTGCTGTGACTGCAGGTCACCTACCTCCCTCCTGGAATGTGAACAGCTCTGGGTGACAGCAAGGCAGCCGAGCACTGGGCACAGGATGGGATGGGATGGCATGGCATGGCATGGCATGGCATGGGACAGGGCAGAACAGGGTGGGATGGACCTTCCCAGCTCTCAGCCAGAGCCTGCTCGTTCCCATCTCATACTGGGGCAAGTTCACTGTTTGCACAGGACTGGGAACAACCAAGTGCTCCTTCTCTCATTACCACTTGTGGGGTTCCCAAACCAGCATGTTGTCTCATGCTGGCTGTCATGCTTCAGACAAACCACCTGTGAGCATCCCGAAGGAACCAAAACGTTCCTTGGAATTCTCCATTGCTTCCAAAGCTCTGTTGCTGCTGTGCTTTGGTGAGCACACACCATGCTGCTGCTATTGCCGTGTTGTTTCCCCTTCTCCCCACCCGTCTGCATCCATCTGTTGCAAACCAGCTCTACTAACAAGCTTTCTGGGATAAGGATTGGGTTTAGCTCCATGTGAAACAGTCCCTGGCAAAAAGCACAGCCATATCTGGTAGTGCTGTCTGTAACTGCAAGCCCTCCTCTTCCTCCCCTGCCCTTCCCAGCTTGGTGCCCAGCACAGCTCAGCCCTGCAGGATGATGCCAAGTGCCTGGGGAGTGTCCTGCCCCTGCACAGTGACACCAGGGCCAGTGTCACCTTCGCTCTCTCTGCTTTCGGTCCCTATGTGAGGCAGTTTTCTCATGACTCAAGCATCCACAGACCCATTCTCCTCACAGACACCAGCCCTTTGCTCTGTTCTTCTGCAGGATCAGCCTATTCTGTCTCCTATCACCCATCCCAGACCAGCCCTGGCCACATACTGCAGCCATGCCTTTGTATCTGTGTACTTATTCTGCTGAGACACCCCAACCCCAGCATGTCCAGGCTTCGATCCACAGAGCTTTGCACAGCACAAACCCAGCCACATCCTGGCCTTGCCATGGCATTCCCACCATTCCCTTTCTCATAAAAATCCAGGGTAAGGAGCATCCCACTGGTGGCAGCCTCCCGAGTGCACACGACAGTGCTGGGCAGTGGCTCCAGGTTTTACCATGTCAGGTTGCTCACTCCCCTTTCCCTCCTTCTGGATCCCCTCCTTGTTCCCAACCATCCATCCAGCTCAACTGCTCCTCCCCACATATTCATGATGTAGGGCACAGCTGGCTGAGCCAAGCCCAGGGGTCCCTGATGCTGGTGGGGGGAATCCCAGGGCCGCTGCCTTCGCTGACATCACCCCTGGAGCTGCCTGGACTTCTCCAGGTGACATTGCTGCTCACCAGTGTGGCAGAAAACCAACCCAGGGAGACATCCAGGTCGGAGCAGACTCAATTCATTGCAGGCAGGGAAGCAACGAGCTCAGTGCCAGCCCCCATGAGATGCAGGGCCACGGCAAGGAGCAGGGGCAGGATGGTGGTGGGAGGACATGCCTGCTGTGGTGTGAGCCCACCCTGGGGGGTGGCTCTGTGGGTGCACAGCTGGTGGCAGAGCCCACCAGCTGCCTTCGGCCGTTGGGATGCTCCTGCACCCGCCACGCTCCAGTGCTTCCGGAGAAACCACATCCTGAAAGCAGCATCCCCACAGGCAGGAAGGAGCCCGGCTGTGGCGGCTGTGCAGGAAAGACAGAGTGGGGGTGAATTAGCACAAGAGCAGAGGAATCGCCGGGATGCAACAGAGGGAAGGCTGCAGTTGGAAACATTTCCTGGTGACACAAGGGGACTGGCCATCACTCCTCTTGGATGGCCTCACACAGCATCAGCCTGGTGTACACTCCCACCACTCCCGCCATGGATCCATCATCCCTCCGCCCTTCCAAAACCAGGCGATTTGTGCAGAATGACACCAAAAATCATCAACTGCTCAGCCTTTTCCACACTATCCATCACACACCATGTCCCCAAGCTCATGGCCTCTCTGGGGTCCCCTGACCCCCAGCAGAGCACCCCAAAACCTGTGGTTACTCCTCACTGCCCTGAGCTCCATGTGGGCTTTCATCTTCTTGGGCTCATCCCTAAGGATCTAAGTAAAGATTACATTCCTGTTCTGTTGACCATCCATGTTTCTGTTCTAGAGAAAGGTTGGAAGCAATTAGAGTATATTGATGCCAATCTGTCCAGTGAGTATGGACATGGAAATGGGGAGTGACACCAGGGCTGTGGGGAGAGGAAGGGAAGATCCAGTGTGGCTTCAGCTCAGTTCTCTAATGAAATGCAGTTTTTCTGATGGGGCTGTCCATGCCTGGCTGGGTCTGGCTGCATGTCTGCTGCAATAACTTTGCAATCTCATGGCAGATTCTAACCAAATCTGACAGAAGTGTGGGGACAATGACATTCCTCCATGTTCCATGACAAAGGGCTCCTGCATGGGGAAGGTTGGCCTGTCCCTGTTCCTGTCCAGAGCTGGGGACAGCCCAGTTCTCCATCACCATGACAAGGAGGACAGGGAAGGCAAAGACTCTTCCAAACTACCCCGATTGTGGGAAACCTTTGGTAGAGCTCACAAATGTCAGTGAGAGACAAACTCATAAAAAACTGGGTCTGGTTCCTGAAGCCATCAGACTGCAGGAGGTGCCAGCATTTACAGATCCAGGGCAGCCACCGTGAGATAACAGTGTAGGTGCAAACACACATGTTCTCAGTCACCAGGGTTCCCTTGCTCCACCACCTGTGCTCTTAGGGCTCATCCAGCCATCCCGCAAGTCTTCCACCCCATTCCCCCTTTACCTCTGGCAGAGAGTGTAAATCCTTCAAGTATTCCTGAAAATGCAAATGATCCTGTATTTTGCTAATTGTCTCCTCATCCACCCTGCTCTCGAGAAGCACTGAGTGCCAAGGTCTGTCATCTCTCTCTGAAACACTTCAGTGTGGGGCTGGTGGAGAGTAAGTGCCTGTATTGTGCACACAGGCAATCTCTGCAGCTCGGGAGCCTCCTTGTTTCCTTTCGAACACAACCCTCGAGTATTCCCTTCATCATTTTCAACTGGCTATTATTCAGCACAAGAAGCTCTTAGGAGCTGAGACTGAGTTTCATTTAATTGCTGAAACACGGATTGAGCTGTGCCAAGTGCTGCCCATGCCAGGTCCGTGCCCTCCTGGTGCTGCCCATGCCAGGTCTGTGCCCTCCTGGTGCTGCCCCTGGTGAAGGCCCCTCTGCTCAGAGAGGACACCCCTGGGAGCAGGACAGATCTTTCTCAAGGGCACCTCTAGGATCTCTGAACCCCAATCCCTCTCCAAAATGTCCTTGCTCTCCTTGGAAACGGATGGCATTTACATCTCCACGAGCCACATCACACTTTCACTGTGGTTTGAGCTTTTGCATCACTTGGGTGTTTTTGAAAAAAGATCTTAGGACCTAAAAAGTGGAATCAGGTTATGGGTTCCTGGATGCTGACTGAGCTCAGGGAGAAAGCCAAAGGAGAGCTCAGGGTTTTGGATGGGGAAGGATGAGCGTTTTGGGCTCTGAGGACAGACCAGGTGCACTTGCTGACTGTCACTGCTCTCCTGCAGAGTGGGGATGCTTCTCTGGAGCTCTGCACGAGCAAGATGAAGTGAAGCAGCCCCAGAGCAAGCACACGCTTCCTTTTACCCTCTGCAAATCCTTGTCCAGCAATTCCAGAATCAGAGCTGCTGGTAGGGAAACCTGGGAGGGAGGAGTTAGGAAAAAAAAAAAAAAAAGGGGCAGAAAAATCAGTTTATTTTACTCCAGAGTGACAAATGTATTTTGAAATGAAATCCAGAAGTGTTGCCAATGAGCCTTTGTTTGCTCTTGCACAAAAGTCCCCTGGCCGGGTGCTGAGGAGGTGGAGAAGGAGGAGGAGGAGGAGGAGGAGGAGGAGGAGGGCAGCTCTGCTGAGGCCCTTCTCAGCTGCATTCCAAGGGGCTTTCTGAAAAGAATGAAGTGTTGAGCGTTTGCCAAATAGAGGAGGGGGGCAAAGGTTGCTATTTATCCCAGAAAAGTAGCCAACATTATGTCTATTGATGGGAAGGAACCTGAAGAATTGTGGGAAGGAAGAAAGTTACTTCAGCTGCCAATCAAGGCCCCAAATTTCCATGAGCTGCCAATCATAATTAAAAGGAATGTGGCAGTTCAGGAAGGTCGTGGCAGCAAGGATCTCCCTGAATAAACACCAGGTCCCCATTGAACACCCTCCAAAGGCTTCAGTGATAAAAACACCAACAGCTACATCGACGGCTGTTGTTGTTACTCTCTCAGAGACACTACGGTTTTTCCGTGATGCCAGGGATCATCCCTTGACCTGAACAGGTTATTGACACTGGTAGGGGTACAGACCTGCAGTGCAGGGGACAGGCACCCATTGACATTTCCCTCTGGGACAGAGCTGGGGGCATCACTCCCTGGCTCTGTCTCCCCTTCCCCAGGGACAGCTCGCTGCAGCCCAGCCTGGCCACCCCAGTCCCTGGAGGATTTTGGCATCCAGGCTATTTTTGCTTCGTAACATAACTTTTCTAACTGACAGCACAAAAACAGGAATGAAGGAAGTTCAGCATCTCAGGAAAGATGAGGCTAACACCACTGTGGGAGCCAGCTCTCTGTAGAGTCCGAGGCAGGAGCTGGATGAGGGGCTGTGTTGCTGCTGCAGGAGGCAGCAGGACAAGGCTGGGTGGTGTGTGGGTTCCTCACCCCAGGGTGATGCAGTCCCCAAGGATAAGCCCTGGAGGGACAGCCAGGCTTACCCATGTAAGCTCGCCCAAGAGCCAGCTCACATCCTGCAGCAGTTTGCAATCCCGAGAGAAGGGAACCACTTGTGTGGCAGCTCTGCTGGTGGAATTGTACTGCAGTGCCCCGGCAGCAGATTTTCATAAAGGAGATGTTTCCCATTTTGCCAGCAACCCAGAATGTGATGGGAGAAGCGCCAGAAGTAAATAGTGATCCTTCCACCCCTAAAGAGTTTCAAACCAGCCTCCAGGAGCATGGCACCAGCTGCCAGGGCTGCAGCTCCTCATCCATGACACGGCAGCCCTTGGCCAGCACACTGGCACTCCAGTGCTCCGGGAGCTGCTCGGTCCCAACCACAACCTGCTCGGGGGAAAATTGTTTCTGGACAGGGAACCAGCAAAGGCCCCCGGGGCTGGAGTGGGCTGTGAGGGAGGCACAGCATGCAGGACCCCTTGCCAAGAGTAATTCCACCCTCACCAGACAAATTCTCTTACACATTCAGGCTGCTTTCAGTAACAGTCTTTGCCCCAGAGTTGCTGCTCAGCACCCAGGGACGGCAAAGTAAATCTCTCCTGCATCCAGCCGAGCTGTTCAGTTCTCCTGGGCTAGTGGAAGGTGCCCCTGCTGATGGCAGGGGTGTGGATGAGCTTTAAGGTCCCTTCCCACTCAAACCAGCCTGTGATTCCACAATTCTGTGCTCTGCTCTAACACACCCTGCAGTAAAGCCATGTGCTGAGAGCTGCTGATGTTAAACATCACTTCCAGTTCACAGGCAGACACCCACCAGTGTGCACACACCTGAAAGGCCCCAATCACCACTGGGCCAGATGAGAAGGCAGGATGGTAGCACGCTGTAAGTTAGTGCTGTACAGACATACTAAGGCTTGTCTGACACAGCTGACAGTGATTCCCGGCGCCTGCTGACACAACGGACAGGCAGCTCCTATATAGAGAGTGACATTCCCAGCGGAGAGGAGAGCTCTGGTCTGTGTTTCTCCTGCGGGCTTTTCCAGCCTCCACATTCCCTGAGGTGAAACTCAGCGCTGGACATGAGTTCTTCTGTGTGCTGAGGTGGGTGCAGTGAGCAGGGGCTGCACAGCCCTGTGTCCAGCTGCTCCAAGAGTGGGCGCTGGGGCTGTGCACAGAGTCCTCGGGTTGTACCAGGGCTGCTGGAAGCATTTGGCACGTGGTAGTAATGTGATGTGACTCCCAGCCCCACGCTGCCTGCTGAAACATGCTCCCCTTCAGACCGGCACAGACACACGATATTTCACTCAATGCCTTCAGAGCCTTTTTGTTCTGAATGTGTTTAAAAATTAGATGTTTAACTGCCTCCACAGAGATGGGGCTTTTGAGGCAAAAATGAAACCTCTCACATGTCTTTAACAGAACCAGTGATAAAATGCAACTGTGAGCTTGATTGAAAAAGTATCCTGCACAGTCATTTCCTCTGCAGCCGTGATCGTTCAAACAGCCGGGCACTGGTCTGACAATATTTAAAATAAATTGAAGCAAGCAAAATGCATTTTATGCCCACTCCTACCTTCAGCTACGCAGTCCATGTGTGGAGGCACCTGGCAGAAATCCTACTGAAGAAAAGGACTTCAGGACCATTTATTGCACTGCAAAATACCAAGCAAAAGCCCTAGAATTTGACTGAGTGGTCCCTGGTGACTTGTCAGCATAGGAAGAGGCTCCAGCTGTTGCAGCCAGAATAGGGTGGGAGCTCTGGTGTTCTGAGGGGCTCCAGCCTAGACTGAGTCTGGGTCAGACCCTCTTCACTTGCCCTTGGTGGGATTCAGCCCACAGAAGCTTCCCTGAGGTGTTTGCAGGTGAAAGGGATGGATGGGCATCCTCTGAGGACAATGCAAGTGCCATCCCCCAGTGCCCAGGCTCTCACCTTGCTCCATGGGAACCACAAGGAGAGGGTCTGGCAGGACCCTGCCCACCATCCCTTGGCCAGGAGCACCCCTCATGGCAGCTCTGTGGGGGTAACACAGGCTCACCACATCCCCCGGGCTGGTGGCACTGCCAGCTGGGTGCCTACCCTGTGCACAACCAACACTCCACGGGGGCACATCCATCATGCTCTTGACGTTTAATTAGGCCAGAAAGGAAAAGCCAGCTCAGTGCCACTCGGCACACACCTCAGCAGGGCCAGGACAGCAGCTCCATGACATATTCACGATAGAGCACAGCAAGGTCAGTGTGGGGACCATAGCTGTGAATGAGCTTGACACAAATCCAAGGAGCCCATCTCCCTGTGTGATCGTCTCAGTGGTGCTAACCCCCACCAGGGCACAGTGCCCTGGTGCAAGCCTGGACCCCGGGAAGCAGAGATGGCACTGGGGGGTCCAGCCCCGCACCCAGCGCTGCGCAGCCGCCGCGCTGCTCCCCTCGTGCAGGAACCCCACGAGCACATTTCCAGGGGATGCTGTAACAGGGTGAGGAGCCCTCCCTGCGCCCCGGGGTGAGTTCACTTTGGTCCTCCCACAGCCACTCGGTAACAGCCCTCCCCATCCTCCCCTTCCCCAGATGTGAGCGTTTAGGGAACGCTGGATGTTCTGCAGGATTCCAGCGCCGCCAGACTCACCAGGAATGTCAGGGGTGGAGCAGGCCCACACCATGGCTATCCTCACTCACCCAGGTGTCCCCTCCCCACATCCCCACATCAGGACACTGTGTGCTCACACCATGAGGGCACCGGATCCCCACGGCTCTGTGCAGCACCGGGGCCTGCGCTCCTCTGAGGTGCAGGAATGGTGCTCGGATAATCAATACCAGCAGCATCAGGGTTTACAAATCTTGTATCATTCATGCAAATGGGAGATTATGAAAAATAACCCTTCCCTGCCCTTCATGCAGCCAGCTAGAGAAGTTTGCCCTTTCCTTAGTGTTAGTTAAGGCTAACATTAAAATACTCTCTACGTTCTTGGTGCCTGTTCAATATATTTTATATAAGTTTAATAAAAAAAATTGCTAAGATCATTGGAAGGGTAAATAACTGCCATGCTGACATTGCTTCTATTTAAATCAGCTACACACTGCGTGCGTACATCGTTTGCATAAAACAATATTCAAGTAGGGTGATTTTAATGTTCTGTGCTATTTCTGACTCTCTCTGGATTGCTGTTTGCATATATTTGCATACCCTAGGAGAATTAAACTAGGAGTATGTAAATGAGCTTGCAGGCTCTGTGGTGGAGGAGTTTCTTCAGTTCTACAAAGCAGCCCCCCAGCCTCCCCTGCTGTGGCAGCCAGGGCCGGGGCCAGGGCTGAGCCGCCGGCACTGGGGGCTCTGACGAGCCTGGCTGGGGGGCAGAGGGCAGTGACCATCCCCAGATACCTCTTGCTCTCTCTTCTCATGCCCCACAGTGTTCTCAGGCCTCCCCACAAGCCCCCGGTTTTGTGCCTCACTTCCCCCTTATGATTTGGCTCCCCTTCCAGGAGGGCTCTGAGAGAATGGGCAGACACCCACTGGAGAGTGTGGAGCTCACCAGCTCCTCGGGGAGCAGGCAAAGGAGAGGTGATGGGTGTTTCTGCAGGGGCTGAGCAAGCTGTTCCCATGAGAATAAATTCACACCCCTCCTGCTGGATTGGGCTGCTCTGCACCCCGACACCCCACTGCATAGCACAGCGGTACAAACCACAGGGCATCCCTGCAGTGCAACACCGAGGTCAAGAAACCCCAAACAAAGACTCTCCCAGTACTCCCTGCCCTTCCAAGGCGAGTGAGGATGGTGGGAACAATTTCCAGTGCCGTGTGATGAATCTCCAAGAGGCCACATGGGGGCTTAATTAAGCAGCCTGGTGAAGTCTCAGATTTTCCTGCTGATAATTGCTGAGCAGCCTTTGCACCGCCTGCCTCTCCCCACGGGCATGCCTGGGAGCACAGAATAAGGGCTCGGCCACAGCAGGGTCCCCTCTGCAGCTGGAGCCCAGCTCCTCTGGTGGCGCTGGGAGAGCACCACGGTGTGAGGCACCCTGCTGCGGGAGCCACGGATGGTCGTGCCCTGCGACAGCCCTGCATGGAGGGAGACACCTCCCTACTCACTCTGAGGCACCTGGCAAGTGAAAGTCTGTGCACCCCCTGTTCAGCCTCTGTCCTCTGGGCACTCTGGGGTCCCTCCCAAAGGATTCAAGTTTCTGACCCCACTGATAATCTGAAGGACGTTTAGTTATTTGCAGCAGTTTGCTGCCATCACAGACCGCTGTGCCCAGTGCAGTTGGCTGGGCACTCCCCCAAAAGCACCCGGCTGTTGTGGCAAACCCACGGATTGACTGGTACCTAAAATGCTGATACTTGCACAGAGAAGGGCCTCAGCACCCCGGGGACAGGCCAGGCACTGCATAGGACTGCTCCTCACTCCCTCCGGAACTGCAGAAAGGTGAGGCAGTGGGATGGGACGAGCTTGCAGGACTCCAGGTGCCTATGAGCACCCTGGGGAAAGAGGCACATCTTGGACAAAGCCTGGGTGTGCACAGGCACTCTGGATCCAGGACACCTACAGATGTGAGGAGGGCAGTGTGAGGTGCCCAGGAGCAGATCCCCAAGCTCTGCCCAGCTTAAGGGCTGAGTCTGTCCCTCCCGTGTCCCAGTGTGACTAATGAAGATCCTGGGATTTGCAGATGGATCCTGATCTGTTCCTGCACATGCAGTGGGATGACCTGCATTATGCACCACATATCATCCTTTCATCTCTTATAAAGGCCAAATCCAGAGCAGCAGCTGCTGATTAGGATGTGCAGGGGAACTGGAATGGCCCCTCCATCAAGGAGAGGCTCTTCCAAAGCCTGGAGCAGAGCAGTGACAACTGGCCATCCTGCTCAGCCCCCCAAACCAGGGTGTCACAGAGGGCCTGTGGTGCCTGCTCCTGTAGACCAGTGGCTCCACATCCTCTTGGTGGAGGCATCTTTTCAATAATTAAAGAGGCATTGGCATGTTGAGCTGGAGAGATCATCACCGTGGAAGGAGTGGTAATAACTTCCCACCACAGAAGGACTTTTTCATTCTCCTGCTGATCATGACTTGGCTTTACTGTAAATTAAACACATCCTCACTGACACCTGAAGGTTAAGGGGGATTTTCCTGCACTAAATCAAAGCGGACACTGGTTTCTTCTGCAGGAAGAATCTGAACTGGCTTAAAAGGTCAAACGGTTTGGCGCAGGATTTGGCTGGTTGTTTAAGGTCATCAGGCAACCTGCTCGTGTCAATACATCAATTATTAACAAGTCATTGGAGTTAAAGTGAATTAGTCTTTTCTCTTCTCTTAACAGGATTAGCAAAGAGTACGTAAAAGTAGCTGTGGAGATGAGGCTCAAAGGCGCTCATGCAGCTCAAAGGCAGGTGCAAGGCAACATCCCCACATTCACCCCTGTAGGACCCTGCTGCATGCCCACCCAGGCTGGCTCCAATGGGGCTCCTGAGCCTCTCCTTGCCTGCTCACACCTCACCAAGGCCACGGAGCCCAGGCTGGACACCAGTTGGGGAATACTTATGGAATACCCACCAGTCACTGCAGCCAGGATGGCCTCAAGTTCTGGTCCCCTGGCAGGGAGGGATGCTCACTGCAGAACCAGGTGTCCTGCGGAGCCCTGGCCAGCCCTGATGCCTGCAGAGCCCAGAGGTGCTCTGAACACCAAGGGATCCTTGGAAAGGGACTTGTCAGGGACCCACTGCTCCCACCTTGCACTTCAACCAAAACTATTCACAGCACACTTTGTTTTCCCAGAGGCTGTGGTGAGGACAGCCCCAAGAGTGCCGGGGCAGGAATGGGGCAGTGGATAACTGCAACTGCTCACATGGAAAACAGGGTTCATCCGCAGTTTGTGAGCTCAGACCCAGCTGCAACAGCAAAAAGTAATTAAAAGGACAAGAAGAGTGAGACTGTGAGGGACTGATTACATGTACTGTGTGAGGGACTGGTTACACATTCAGTGAAACAAGAATATACATTTTCTTTCCTGTGTCCCACTGCTGAAACAGCACTGATGTTACATTGGAACTTCCTCTGGGGATGGAAGGTTCTGGCAGCAATTGGCGGAATCTATTCCCGGTGAGCGGCAGGACATTGGCAGAGCTGGTGCTGGGGGCAGAGCTCAGCCAGCTCCAATACCCAGCTTTGGATCCTTGTGCTGGGATTCTCTTTTATGGTGGGTGGAAAATAATTTACCATATTTACATTTTTCCATGACATTTTCAATTTTTCATATCCAACTTGGACCAAAATTTTGAAAGCAAGGAAAACTGTCGAAGATTTTACTTCTTCCTTTCTGCTCAGTAGCAAAACAGGAGGGCAAGAGACTGAAGCCAAGGGGAAAAGAAAAAGAGGAAAAAAGAAGAATTATTCCTTCACAGGATTTGTGACATGCTTAAAAGAAAAAAACCTACAGGGAAACTTTTTAATGTTTTAACAGTCTTTTTATCACATCAAAATTTTAAGATATATTTTTGTCTTGCATTAGTTTTAATAAATGTGTCTTAGTGGTTCCTTTTATCGCTGTTCCTGGACTAATTAAATGTACACATACATTTTTAAATGTTCACTTTGCTTCAGCACTTTCTGGTTCAGTTTTATTTAAGAGCTTATTTAACACCTTGCACAAAGCCCTTTGAAATTTCTTCCTGGAAATATCACACCTTGCAGAGGGAACGCAGTCCTTTGAGAATGTAGAACCACATTTGAACTAACAGGCAAGTGCATAAACATGCAGCAGGAGGTGCTGCAGGGGCTGGGAGTCCCCATCTCTCCCAGCCCTCAGCTGGTGACTGCTGCAGCCCCCGGGGGCACAGGGCTGCTCATTGCTCCCCCAGATCTGCCCAAGCGCTGTCCACACGCACCCCAGCTCCGAGAGATGAGATGGGGGTGCGAGTGCTGCTGGACCAGGTGAGGGTCCTCTGCAAGAACAGGGCTAGGGAGTGCAGGTGGGTTTGGACCAGGTGAGGGTCCTCCTCAGGATCAGGGCCAGGAGGTGCAGGTGATGTTGGACCGGCTGAGGATCCCTTGGCCCCAAAACCTGGGATGGCAGAAGCCCAGTAAGCATGGCACCCTGGGAACACAGCAGCAGAAAGGATCCTTCCAGCTGCAGCACTGCTCCAGTCTGAGGGACCAGCATGGACAGGGCAGGTAAAACAGAATTGTATTAAAACCACAAAGTTAAACACGAGGTCCCCTCCATAGCTTTGCTGTGAATTCAAGCATCTCTCATCCCCACCAGCCCCTGGAATGCTCTAGCCTGAGCCTGTTCACGTGCTCTCCTGCATCAGATGCCATGTCCCCATTCGTCCATGGCCCAAAACCGCCTTGTCTTGTGGAGATCTTCCCTCTCCCCCAAATCCGTGGTGTTATTTGTTTAAAATAAGACGCTGGCACTTGTCAGGGGACTTTTTGCAGTGTATTGTTTTAAAGAAGACATTCAATTACCTCGGCTGCAATGCTTCACTGTGCTCTGATGATCTACTAAGGGAAAAATAACTAATATGTAGCATGTTGTGTCATAGACAATTATAGAGAACATCGCTTTTAAGGAAACAAGACTTGTGCCCAATTGTGCGGGATTTATTAAGTTTGCTGTTTTACAGCAACACAGCAAACTCAGAGAGGGGAACACATTTGCATCTCCTCCTGAACCCCTTGCTGCAGGAGGAGAAGGACTGATTTTCCTTCCCTCATTAAAAGCCGAGGAGCTGCGAAGGACTGAGATAAACATCTCGACAGACACGCGATTATTTCCTCCTTTAGTTTTACACAGCGTGAGATTCTTATGTGGAAACAAAATGATTTGGCTATAGATTTATAGAGGGAGCAAATTATTTGGTCCTACATGATGGAGCATATCATGCATATTCTGTGCCTTCGCTCGTGGGCATTCTCGGCTCCGCAGCAGACTGATGGCGGGAGGCAGGAGGGAGAGGAGCTGGGAATGTGACATTATGCACAAGAGGGAACGCTGCGAGGATTTCACAGCTCCTCTGGCGAACAATGTGACTGAGAAATGCACTTACCGGAAAGGATAACTTAATTCATCCACCACGCAGCAAGCATCCAGGAACCCGCACAGCGGAGAGGGGCCTGGAGAGCCCCGGGGACGGGGATAACTGGAACAAGAGTGCAGAGGAGCCCCGGCAGATGTGGATCCTCCTGCCCCTGCTGCTTCCACTCTGACACCCATGGACTGCGCTCCCTCACAGACCAAGGGCTTACCGTGGCTGTTTGGGCAGTTCTTAGCAATGTTTTTTATTTGAATGCTAATCTCTCCACACACAAAGAAAGACCCCGCTCCAAGGATCTTCCAGTTTAAGACCTTGATCCTGCAGACTTACCAAAGTGCTTCGTTTTAAGCGGGTGATTAACGCTGTTGACTCTGGTGCTTAAAATTCAGCATCGTAAAAGTGTTTGGGGCTGTAGCTGACAGCCAGAGTCCTTCGGAGATGTTAATGTGCCTTAGCAGAAAACATAACAGTGCATCCATGGGAGGTGCCTGCAGAGTCACCCAGAAATAGCACAAGGAACAGCTATTTTTTCCCAGGAAGAGGAGCCTGGGAGCAGGGATCCACACTCTCAGTTGGCAGGAGCTGACTTTGATAGGCTTTGGGGTGGTGGACATTTCTGCAAGCATTTGGACATGAGACATGAAGAAGCTTATGGGGTGTGATTGATGCAGGGTTACAGTCCACTGGTAAAGCAAGAGAGAGCTAAAAACAATGAATAAGTCTTTATGGAATTCAAAATTCCCACCCAATGCATTTATCTTTTCCGTTGGCTATAAATGGGCCGGGAGTGGGATAGCATCATTCCTGCGTTGCTGGAAAGCACAGGGCAGCCTTCACACCACCCACCGCAGCGATAAACAATGTTCTCATGAGCCCACTGCTATTTATAGCAGCGATCCTATTTCTCACATATTTGCCTCAGTTACTGAGCAAGGGCACTTTCCTGGCCCTGATGGATCTGAGCGCATCCAGCCGCCGATCCCAGGGGAGGGCTGCCATTCCGGGGACGCAGCGCTCTGTCGCTGCACAAACCATCACCTGGTATGAGCAGTGTGGGGTGTCATTAATGGCACAGGTACAATACACACATCTCTGCCCTTCCCACCTGGGCGGGAGAGGGAGGAGAGAAGAAGGGAGGGGGAAGGGTTTTAAAGGATGAATGATCTGCTTCCTGCTCAGAACTAAGGCACATCCAATAACCTCAAGCAGAGCAAATCTCAGCCTGAATTAAAGGCTCTGCTGGACTGGATTCTCCTAAACATTCCGCATCAGTTGCAAACACTCCAGTTTCAGGCTCATCTGCTATCCCTGTACCATCGCATGAGTTGGTGTCCTCACTTGCTCTGAAATGCTGTAGGCAGAAACCAGCCCATGTTTGGGGGAAGACGTGCCAGCAGAGAAGAGCAAACAGCAATCTAACACTAGCGATGGGAGCTGATGGCTCAGCAGCAATGGCCGAGCTGCTGCCTCCCCCCAGGGCAGGGGCAGCTCCTGCACCTGGCTCCAACACGTCTGCAGGTTGGAGGTGCCCGGTCAGTGTGTGCCAGCACCTCACCCCGGCTCCTGGCTGCTCCTGAACGATCACCACCTTCATTCCACAGAGAGGGGAAAAATGAGCCAAAAGCGAGACCCAAGAGGAGGGTTGAGCTGCTCACCATCACCGTAACTCCATGGCAGGGTGACATGAGCAAACCCACACATGCGGCTCTGGGCTTTTCCTCTGTATTTGCTTACAAAAACCTCCTACCTGGGATAGGAACAAAATGCACCTTCTGGCCCGGTGATTTATAGCTGTGTTTTGCTTGTCTTGTTTCCCTCAGTGTGATATGCAAATCTCAGCAGCAGGGAATGCAGTGAGCTCTTCCTGCTGTAAATTCACCCTGCCCAGACCCAAAGCACCCTCGCAGAGACAGCCCAAGGGAGCCCTTTAATTACCACTTCCAGGCAAGACACAGCACCTCAGCAGTTCCTGGGGATGTGGCAGCTCTGTGGTGGCATTGCCTCGTGTTTACCAGGGTGGGTTGTGTCCCACAAGCTGTTTGAGCATTCCCTGGTAAATGTGATTTTGAGCTCCTCCTCCCAGCCCCGAGAGATGCTCAGCTCCAGGCATGTCCAGCCCCAGAGAAGCTCAGCCCCAGACATGCTCAGGCCCAGAAAAGCCCAGCCCCAAGCCTGGCTGACAGGACACAAAAGGCCTACAGCCATGTTGGGGAGTAGCCAGTGGCTTAACATTCCTGCTGTCTTCCTTCATGGGAATGGCAAAGGGGACTCCAGAAGTGTCAGATCCATCTGACACTAGGAAAATTCTTATAAATAAAATAGTTCCCATAAAATCTGCATGAGAACTCCACAGTCGATCTAATACAGACAGTAATAAAGGAGAGGCGCAGTGATGGCAGCCAGAGCCACCATCTTGCAACAAGAAATCTGATTTTAAGAAATATAAAAAGAAAAGTGATTTACTCACTATTAACATTTTAAGGGTGTGTTAGCAGTGAGGGCCGATACATTACTGACACTTTGGGTGATCCAGAGAGCTCCAAGGAGCTTGGCCAGGGCAGGAGCGTTTCCACACCGCCAGCAGGGCTGGCTGCCAGCACAGGGACCCCTGGGACATGAAGATGGCAAACTGTAATGGACGGATCAGAGGCACCACTCAGGTCACAGCCTTTCCTCCAGCAAAGCCTGAGGTTTCTTGGTTAAATCAGCTCTTCCAATCATCCTGAGAACTACCTGATGTGGCTGTGGGTGAAAGGCAAAATCCAACCGTGTTCATCTTTTTCTGTCGTCTTTTGCAATCTAAAGACCCCAGCCCAAGCTGCACTTCCAGTTCCAGTTCTCTCTCACCATGTCTGGAAGGTGCAGTGGGTAATGATTCCCAGTGGTCACAGATATTCATCCAGCTCCTGTAAGTCATGCCTCACCTGTTCAAACCTTTGTCATCAAAGCATTTAGAGCATGAAACCCAATTAAAGATCAACCTCTTGCTGGTACAATGGAAGAGCTACAAGAATTAGCACTTAAGCTGCATTAGCAGGAGGCATTTCTAATGACACTGCACCCAAATTTGTCTTTGGTGATTACTCAGGGCACACTGAGGGGAGCTCTCATTTCTGGGCACATCATCTACCAGGCAGCAAGTTTTTTCTGCATCTATGTGCTGCACTGAGTTCTGTGCCAGCTGCCCACCCCGATGCAGAGTCAGTCATCCCTCAGGAGACATGGCAGGTGAGGTACCTGCAGGAGATCTACTGGTGGACCTCTCTGGGGAAGCAACAACAGAGGACACAGAAAGGTGAGCCCAGAGTAGGTCTGGACAAGGTTGGGGTGGTGGATGCACAAGAGAACATCGATGAGAATAAAAGTCTGGCTGGGAACCTTTGCCCAGGCATGGCTGGGGCACTGCTGGTGGCCCCTCAGTGCCCTGCGCAGGGAGACAGGAGCGGACACTGGGCAGCAGCGCTCACAGGGATGGGAGATGCAGGTGCCAACTAAACCCATGTCTTTATAATAAAAATAATTCTCAGCATCACTGCTTCATGTCGGAGCAGTCTGTAAGCAGTGAGTGAGCCGCTCTGCCCTCCAGCAAGGGAGGTTAATGTTATTCACTCTAGTCTGCGGAGAAGGATGCAGAACTATGGAGAGGTTATGGGCCAGATAACCAAAAATGGCTTTTAGTTCTGGGCACTTTCATTTTACACTGTCTGACCTCTGAAGTACTATCAGTCTGATTTTCAAAGGCATTGAGCATATCCTGCTTTCACTGACCTTAAACACAGAGACACACAAAATTAAAGGGAACTCTACAGACTGTAGGCCAGAGTGAGCCCATGAGCCACCAGTTGGAGGGAGAAGAGAGGAGGGAGCCAGAGGTCACTGGAGCTGAGGCACAGGTACGTCTCTAGCCTTTTTGAGTTTCTTTTACCAAATCAAAGGCCAGCAGTGGTGTGGGAACAGACAGGTATAAGCTGCCTGTTAACTGATTTGAACTGAAAATAGCAGGAAGTTTTCCGCTGCTGGTGTTCGGAGGTGCAGAGCAGCACCCCCTGCTCCCACCCACCTCTTGGGGGTCTTTCAGCCTACGTCAGCCAGTGGCTGATAACAGCTCCAGTGTGTGCAATGGGATGACAAAGGCCTTTTCCTTCCACTGCCCATCCCAAAAATGTGTCGCCCTGTTCCCTGCTGCCCGGAGTGCCCAGCCTGTGTCCTGCCCACTGAACAGCACACCTGCCCTCCAAGGAGCCCAGGCAGAGCATTTGTATTCAAGAGTCAAATAATATTCCACATGTATTCCAAATGTTAGGTAAATTCTTCCTCTCAACCATCATTACCTAAAAAGCTTCCCAACCCCTAGATTGTAATTATGTACATGAATAATTAAATTAGCATATCCATCAACTAACAACCCGCTCCATCACTGTAGACACAGGAGCCTTTGTGGGAAACCCTCTGCACTCAGATTCCACATCAGCTGCAGCCTCCAAGGCTGCCGTGGGAACCACCATGGTCGGCTCATGGTCAGCTCCGGCCCCTGCCCCTCACAGAAATCCAAAGTTTCAATGGGATCAGGTGATAAGATGGTGAATTTGTGTGGCAAGCAGCCTCACAGCATCCGCATGGTTTCCTGCCACCCCAAGAACCCCTGGGAGGGTGCAGCAGGCACAGGGCCAGTGAGGGATGGTGAGAGGGAGCACTCTCAGGGTGTCACAGAGTGCCACGACTGTATCAACGAAACCCTGTGGCTGATGCAGTGTTGTCGTTCGGCATTGGGCACGGGTGGATGACGGCCCAAGCAGTGGCAATGGGAGTGTGGCAGCAGCTCCATCAGCACCACACATTGCTTGGGAAGGGCCAAGCAGCTGGTGAGCAAGGAACCCACACTGGTACCCACACCCACTCCCCCATGAACCGGCACTGGCTCATGGAAGAACCTGTGTTCCAGGTATGAGTTCAGGGAAATGTACGTGGAGAAATGTCTCACAATGGGAACAACCTTCCCCGCTCCCGGCTGCAGAGCTGCTCCTTGACTGTAATTGGGGACCTGGTAATTAGATGATGGCAAAATGTACCAGCAGCTCGGTTTTCATTCTGTGGTCCAAATTACAAACCATCATATTTTGAAAGTGATGCTGACATTCCTCAGCCAGGAGCCTTTGCCAAAAACAACTTGAGCAAGGCTTGTCTTGGCACTGAATCAAACTCGGGGCCCCAGCAGCGAAACTGAAAACATTTACACAGCTGGACCCAAATCACCCGATTTTCTAAAGAGTTTGTCAGAGCCTGAAGCTCTCGGTGTATTTCTGCCTGTTTTAAAGGGGCCTGTGTTCTCACAATCCCCCAGTTCTCCACACTGAGAAAATAAAATACTCAAGGAAAAGTGGGTGGTCTTTCCATTGCAGTCCAAAAAAATAATCCAGAAAAGCCTCATGGGGAAAATGCGAACGAGGCCGGTGTTCACCCAGCCCATCCATAGATGTGCCAGACATATTTCATTTGCATATATAGATATGGAAACCTCATCATTTTGCTGTATGTATGTAATGGCTAATAAATGCATTAGCAAACCACTAATGAAAACAAATTGGAGCCAGTGTCAGGAATTACGCCAGTGTGAGGAATTACCTTGCTGCATTTTTTCCTATCTAAATGTCCTGACGATATTATTTTATTACATCAGTCATACCCATTGCATATGCATTATCCATCCCTCACTCTACCTGGGGCCAATATCATTTGGGCTCTTTGGTATTGTCTGCGCTGGCAGCATGGGCACAGACATGGGCAGAGGCTGGGGCAGGTCAAGGTGGACAGGGGCAGGCAGGGGTGGGCAGGAACAAGCAGAGGAGGGCAGGGGAGCACCCCAGCACTCACACCCTCCCTGAATGCCACTGTGCCCACTGACAGCTGCCAGGCTGCCAGTGATGCCATGCCTGCTGCAGGGAGCAAGGACCACACAGCAAGTTTCCATTTTGTGCCTGTTTCTGTGTTTGCCCATGGAAAACAAATCCGGTTGTACCAGATACAGGGTAAAAAGCCTAGAAAACTGGGAGAAATGGCCACACTTGATTCCAGCCCTCAGGAGGGCTGTGGGCACTCTCCTGGGTGGGTGCTTCAGGCTCGGGCTCCCCTTTCCCACTTCAGGAACAAGTCTGGCACTGGGTGTTTGTCCCCTTGCCTTTCCCTCCTTGCATGCCAGCTGATTATTATTTTTGTCCTACTCATAAAAATGATGAGAGCAAATCCTCTGGTGCACCAGAGATGGCACAGCACTGGCTGGGGCCAGCTGGGGGATCTGTCCAACACCGGAGCAGAGGCCCTCCAACTACACGCTGGTTCACAACAGAGAGTGGGACACCACAGTTAGTGAACTTACCTTTGCTTACTCTGAAGGCATCTTATTGATTATTTCCAGCCCTGCAGCAGCCAGAAGTGGCCTCAGTCACCACTGTACAAACACAGCACACAACCCCTTCTCCCTGCCCCAGGAAATTCGGTTTCTTCCACGGGAATCTCTCTTCAAAGCCCCTCCTTTCTCAGTTGTGATTGCTACCAGAAGACATAGAGGAGCCATTTTTCAGAGCTCAACTTAAATTTTTGTGGCTACATGGGGACCTCAAAATCTTGCAAAATTAATTTTTTTAGTGCAAAACCTTTTAAGTAAAAATACTTGTAATTGCAATCTAAAGTGATGTGGGATCTGTGAATGGCTCTCTGATTAATTCTTCTGCGAGGCGAGTCTCCTCTCTCTGTTCTACTGAACAAGCGTACACATATTATTGGGATTAATGCTGCATAATACATAATTAATGAAACTGCATAAATATGCAGATTTGGAATTGCAGATTGACTGCCACGGCTCTGTCCCCGAGCACTGGGGTAACTGATTGGATGTTCGTTATTACCATATTTAAAACTGTCTCCCTGTGAACATGTGCAGCCCAATAACTCCAGGAGGGCAGACGGCATCAGTGACCACCTCTGAAATCCGAGGGAAGGGCTGTGTGCCTGCCAGGTACAGACCAGGTCCCTCCCGTGCTGGGGAGCAGGTGCACAGGCACCCCCTGCAGCACTCTGACAGTAGGCAGCTCCAGAGAAATGGTTTAAAAAGCCATAAAACGGGTGTATCTGGTGCTGTGAAGCCAGGAAGTGGTACCAGTGTCATACAACAGGGAGGAGAGGCTGATGAGGAAGGAATGGGGAAAGCTCGTGTGGGATCTGAGTCCCACAGCAGATGTGGGTACTGGAGGTGAGAAAGGCTTTGGAAATTGAGAGATTTCTGGGCATTTCCTCAAATCTTTGGGATGGGGCATCAGCAGGAGTTTGTCAACAGTTCCCAGTCAGTTCCCAAATGTCCTCCATAACACACCCACAGCCTCACCATCGATGACTCACCAAAACATACTGCATGGAACACAGGAAAATGGGAACCAGCTCTTTTGGCTGGCATGACAAAGGCTGTGCCCCTCTGGATCAGGCCGGGTCCTCTCCCTGCACTTTGCTAAGACATATCTAGAGATTTCCTTAGATGGCTCCCAGGTCAGCAAGCCACCAGCTGCTGGGCTTTGGTGCAGTGCTGGTGATGGGAGAGCCAGAGCAGAGCCACAGAAGGGCCGTGTTGGTGAGAGTTATCCCCTGATAGGAAGTGTGAGCAGGAGCTTGGAATTTGCTGGTGGACAGAGCCAACCTTGAGGGCTCAGGAGCACTTTCCAGGTGTCCCCAGAGCAGCAGGTCTCTTGTTCTGCTTTGTTCCACTGGTTTGCACTGTTGGGGATGTCAGGATTTATCGCACGCTGCTGTTGAGCAGATTTGGATCTCACCCGGGGAGTTTGATCTGCAGATCTCTGAGCTCTGCCCGGGGAGGACTGCAAGCATTGTTCCCATTCCTCACATTTACAGGATCAAATTCTTACTTGTAGGAAAGGAAAAGCTTCCCCACGAGGTGTTTGGGAAATGCTTTTACTTTAAAGTACAAGTTTCCTATGAATGTCT
Organism: Pseudopipra pipra; assembly: GCF_036250125.1. Lineage (NCBI taxonomy): Eukaryota > Metazoa > Chordata > Aves > Passeriformes > Pipridae > Pseudopipra > Pseudopipra pipra. The sequence continues at coordinate 6,713,930 of NC_087566.1, read as the reverse complement.
TCAGATGTTTATTGAGGTGGAATAAATGAAAGTGTGAGTATGCGCTGTCTTAGGAGGGATGGGAATTGCAGCTCAGTGCACTAGAACTGCTGGAAAGTGCAGCCAGGTGCCTGATCTGCCTGGGGTGACATCTGTGTGGGAGATGACATCCCTGGAGAGCCTGGGCTCACGGAGAAGCACAGCACTGTGCTCCTGCAGCCAAACGAAGACCCAGCACTCAGCTCCACATGCAGAGCAGCCACGCAGATGGGGGCACCTCTGCCTGTCCCACTCCCTCCCCACCTCCACAGCACAGAGCGTTTACCAGGCAGATCAGTCAGGTATTCTGACCTCCAAAACCTGCTACATTTTTAGACAGCCCTAGAAGTGAGAGGAGCATTGGAGACGGTCCATGTCCAGCCCCATCCCTCTCTCTCTTCTCACTTGGCATTCCCTGGCTCCATCAGCCACACTGGCCTTCTACAACCAGAGACCCCTCATGTCCCTTGGCCACTCCAGCAGGGAAGGAAGTGGGAAGAGGGGAGGAGAAAATGGAGGGGGGGGCACCTAAGTCAGTCTTAATTTTTTCAGTATCAAGCAACATGGTTCCAGCAATTAATTCAGCCCTGCTATGTTTTATGATTAAACAATTGCTTAGCCAGATATTTTCCCTTCCACTTTTGTTCTCAGGGTATGTCTGCACTCTTCTCCTTTGCAAATAACTCCCACTGCAAGAGCCTCAGACAACCCCTTTCTTCTGAAAAATATCACATGGCAAAAGCAAAGCAGCAGCTTGACCCTAGCTTTGGGAATGTGTGTGAGCTGGTGCAGTTGGAGATAGAGAGCTGGGCCTGGCCTCCCGAAGGCCAATCCATCACAATCCTCCATCAAGATGAGACATGCAAGTGAGAGATGAGACACTCAGAAAGAGAGGAGGGGACAGGTGACCTTTATTGCTCTGTGGTTATTGATAGGGCAACTTGTCTTCGTGATGCAAATTACCCTATAAATAAAAGTAAAACAACTACAGGAAGCAATTTGCCGCTTTGTTAGAGTTAAAGTAGACTGAAAATTAAATCAAGACATAGGACTGCTAATTCCACAGGGCTCTCCTGGAGCCTCTGCAGGCAGGGCCAGGAGCACAGGCTGTGGGCATAACCTAGTCACGGCTGCCTTGCGTGGCCTCGGGTGGGAGGACAGGACAGTGGGTCCAACCCCGGGACTGGGCATCGCCTTCCTGTGCCATTGCCTTGGCACCAGTGACTGGCGGGGGATCTCTATTGCATGGTGAAGCCCCATGGAAGCTTGAGCTGTCCCAGTTCTGGGAGAAGGCAGGGGCTGTGCTTTTGCTGTGCTGGGGCAGCCACTCACACCCACCACGACTCCAGTGCCCGACAGCTGCATCTCCTGCTTGCTATTTTGTCTGTGAGGTGTCCATGAGGAACAGAGGTGACCTGGCCTGTGCCCCCCCAGGCACAATGCACTGGCTGTTCCTCACTGGCTTCCCCAGTAGCACCATGTAGAGCTGGGCTCAGCACAGTAGCTCAACAATGTCAATGGCAGAAACATACCTGAATCATGACACTGTGCTGAAAGCATCTTCTCTGGCACCTTAAGTGGGTGTAACTCTTGCCTTCCATTTCTAAAACACCTTTTAATTTGCAGATCATTATATCCAATATTTATTTGTCCACGGAAGGAGCCAGAGCTTTGGCCAAAGGCTTCTCAGCAGGGGTGCTCCAGCTCCCTGATGATCACAGCCAAACTCCCCAGTGCAATGGGAGCCAGTGTAGCACTGCTGCATCCTCACCCCACTGCTCACAGTGCTTCCCACCTCCCCAAAGCAGGAAGGATGCCCTGTCCTACCCCTTGCTCCCAGGGCCAGGGCAGCACCTGATGAGGGCAGGGCATAGGGAGCAACAGGGGGAACCACGGGTTTTGTCGGTTGGCTTGTGCCAAGGAAATTAAAATGCATCATTTTGTCAGCTTTTCTTAAAATACTGGCAGCCACAGAGATTTTCTGCAGCCCCAAAGGAACACTTTTAAGTGCTCCATTTTAAGTAGATACTTCTTTCCCCGGTCTTTTTTTATTTATTTTTTGTGTTTGTTTTCAAACCTGTCGGAAAGCACTGATATTTCCAAGCTTTGTTGTTGTTGTTGTAGTGGTTGTTTTTTCCCTCCTGATGCTTTTCTTTCCCATTTCTGAGCATCCTTGCTGGTTCTGCATGAGGCCCCCAGAGGCTGCGCAGCAGCAGGTCATGATGCCAGCGCTTCTGCCTTGCTGGGAGAGCTGCTCTGCTCCCGGAAGCTTTGAAGCTGCCACTTCACATTCCTGCAGAAGGATCACACTGTTGTTTCTTCAGGAAATTATGAAACGCTTTGTGAAGCGACATCAGTGGGAACAATAAGGGCAGTGACCCCCGGCAGAGCCCTGGTCCCTGCGTGCCCAGCCGGTCCCCTGGCTGTGACAGTGGCCCCGGGGTGAGGGTCAGCAGCAGCCCCCATAGACACCCTGCAGCCCCACCAGCACTCTCCATTCCATGCTGGCTCTCTCCCTGAGCCCTGGGCAAACAACTTGTATAGCTCACACCTCACTCCCCACGGGCCATGCTGCCTGTCTCAGACGTGTGAGGAGATGGAAAATACACAACTTACGTGGGTAGTTTTTTCCAGTCAGTCATTACTCTCCCTCCCGCAGTCTGAACCTTATTTCCATGTTAAACATCTTGCTCCTGCCTGTAGCCTTTGGCTCAGTTCTGCCTTTGCTGCGAGACTTGATGTCCCCCCCATCCCTGGTGCTTTCTCCTGAGAAGGTACTTCAGGATTTAATGAAGGCATTCACTCTTCTTCTTGATCTTATTTGAGCTCTTTAATCTCTTTTTCTGTAACTCATTCTCTGCATCTTATAAACAATTTTGTGGCTTTCTTTAACACCTCCAACATCACTTTACGAACGTTGACACCAGAGCCATGGGCAATATTGAGGTGTCCCCCTCACCAGTGCCAGGCAACTTTACTGTGCCATAAAATCATTTCACTGCTCTTTACTTACTACTCCTTTCTGTGTATCCCCTGAATGAATTAGCTCTTTATCACAAGGTCAGGCCTTTGTGCTTGTGGCCTGTGTCCACTCAGATACTTTGCAAAGTCATTAGGGAATGTGAAACCACCTTCTGCTCTGGCAACAGGAGGCCACACAGGATTCCCATGTTGGAAACCTCCACAGTGGCTGCTGTGGAGGTTTCCAACAGGAGATGCAGAGGCAAGGCAGTCAGTCTTGCAGGGCTTCCAGGGGTTTCCAGGTTGCGCCAGTGCATTTAAAAGGGGATTTAAAAGGGAAGAGGAATATAATGGAAAAGGTGCAGGTGAGGCCAGGAGCAACTCTGTCCAGAGGAGACAGCGATGCTGAGCTGAGCCAGGAACAGGGGCTGTCAGGCTCCCCTCAGAGAGCTACCATCACACCAAAACCAAGAGAAAGGAGATAAAACCCAAGGGGACAAGGTGGAGGAGGGGAGGGGAGGACAATTATATTAACTGAAACAATGTGTTATATTTTAAACATTAAAAGCTTATGACTCTACATGGCAAGTACCTGATGTAGCAAAGGAGGAGAAAGAAACCAAAGCCATGGTTAAACAATGCACAAGGCATCGGGGTCTGGTTTGTATTAAATCCATTTGGAGTCTGAGTTTCTCCTTTGACAGCTGGCCACACTGCTCAAAGGGAATAAGAAAGTTTTTGTTTTTTAAAAAAGATGTGTAATGGGTTTCTTATGTACTAGAAAAGAAAAGCTCTCTGAGCTGGATCACCTATTTTCTTGTCAAAAGACTTTGGACAAAACCTAATCATGAATAAAATGCCTCATGATTTTTCAAAGAGCTCTTTTATTTGAAGTCAGCTTTTCTGAAATGGGAGGCAGGACCTGGGTAATGAGGCACAGGGCGGGAAGCAGCTCACACGCCAAGCCTCCACCCCGGCCTCCCCAGCCACCCCGTGCCAGCCCCAGGCACTGGCCCACAGACGTGCTGGGGACCACCTTGCCCCTGCTCCAGGAGACCCGCAGCCAGGCTGGTTGGCACTGACACCATCCCCACGCTGAGCCACCTCCAGGACAAGCCCCAGCAGCACTGTGGGGGTCTCCTTCATCCCCTGCCACTGGGATTCACCCCCACTGCTGCATCAGCATCAGTGCCCACACACAGGCTTGGGGACACAGTCAGTGTTTCAGTCTGGAAAGGCACGACCACCCGAAGCAGGGGGCAGCAGGTTTGTCCCAGCAGCAAAGCCCAGAGCTGGTGTGTCTCTGAGGGCACTGCTGGCAACACTCTGATCTATGAGTGGAGTCATCACCCAGCACGGTGCTGGGGCTCTGGGAAGCTTCAGCCTCTTGAGGATTGAATCAGGGCTGGAAATATCTCCAGAACAAGTATTCTCACTAGGATTTATCGATTCCTGGTTTCTCAGGGATTTCTTGCTCTGGTGCTGGCAAAATCCAAGAAGCATAGGAGCGTAGAGGACTTGAGGGCAAAGACCTGGACAGCTGTCCTTGTAAAGCTGAGCAGTGCAATCACATCAGCATCCACATCCCAGAGCAGCCATCTTCATGTTACCCATGGAAGGTGACTTAACTAGATTTGGAAGGCCATGATCTGGAGCCATAGGGAAGGTGGCTGTTTGGAAATAGGAGAGTCATGGCTCCTGTGTTTCCACAACAAACACCGCTGGAATTGCAGGACTTTGGAGGATTTAAAGCCTGTGATTAACCTCTCTGCCATTGCTCTGGCCATGGCCATCAACCTCCCAGCCTTGCCTCAGCTCCCTCTGGGCACCACAGTGCTCCAAGGGGACATGAGGCAGTGCAGAGACTGGGGGATGCACCCACTCTCACCACCTCCCCGCAACAAGCACCCCACACTCTGACCAACCCCAGGTGCTGAAACTCTCACAGGTACTTTCACAAATCGTTGCAAACCCGAGAACTGTTTCTGGCTGTTCATTGGTCTGGGGTTTTTCTTAGCCCTTGCCAGTTGTTCATGGACAGAAGATTTTCAGCCCTTTGTCATGGACACCCAGTGGCAGAGAGGACACTGGAATTTTAATTGTCCAAGAGCTCTAATAGGTGTAATAGCCTTGCGTGTTACATATGCATTAATTAAGTAACACTGCATTTAGCTCCAAATCATGCGGAAGGCGCGTGCTGTGTTTGCACAGACATAAATATCTCCTCAGTTAGAGCACAAGCGAGCAGCTCTGCTCCCCTTGCTTCTACCCTGGGGAAAATGGGAGCCTTGGAAATCTTGTCCCTAGTCCTGGTTCACTGGGTAGGAGCTCAGCATTCCCATGTCTCCTCCTCACAGATGGGCTTTCCAAAATGTTATGTGTGATGCCAGCACAGGGAGAGGCCTCTGCAGTGATTCACACCTCACCCATTACCCCAAACCAACAGGATACCTGTTCTGGGGTCCCCTGTTACCCAAATTTTTCAGCCCTGCTTTTTCACTGTAAATACCCTCCTTGCAGCAACCTGTAATCTTTGAGGACAGTGTGGAGAGCAACTGCAAGGGGAAAGGGGAAACAAAAGGATATGGCATCGTCAATATAATATATTCTCATCGTGATCCACAGGGAACTTCCATGCCTTAGACAGGAACATAACACTAGGTCATCAGTGGAGAGCTGTCAAACCCCAGTATTGCTGCTCTCACTTTGCTGCTTCAGTGCAACCTGGTTCTGAAGCAAAATGGGAAGTCGGAATCCCACGTGTTGGATGAGCTCGAACACACAGGCTGGACAAATATTTGGAAGAGTATTCGCTTTCAGCAGGCAACATTATGCACTATGGATTAATTATACAGAGTACAGTCCTGACTGGGGTTTGGACGATTAAAGCTGTGCTGGAATTCCAGAGGATTACTTAAATGTGCAGCATTAGTGAAGGTAAAACATCTTCAATATCCCTTTCCTGCAGCCTCCATTTCCTTGAGAGAAATATGCAGATTAGAGCTCAGAATTAATCTGCAGAGGCTCCGAGCAGGGCTCCTGCCCCCAAAGAGCATTGGGAGGTGTGGGGATAGAAGAGGGAGGGCTCTGGGAAAAGGAAATAATGAGGGAGAGACATTTCATATGTTTGTAAAACAATCATGAGAAACGAGCAACTTATTCCACATGTTTTAGTGTGGGAGAATAGAGCCTGGATGCAGGCACAGTAAGTGCAATCTATATGTGTAATTAAGAAATGATTTCCTGAGATCTTCCTTAAAACACGTCTGAATACAGATCTCCAATTTGCATGAATAACTTATGCCTTTCACTTTTTCCTTGTGGAAAACACATAACATTGCCTCTTGCTTTCTGGTTTTCAGAGCCTCCCCGGCTCGGAGGAGGATTTGCCATATTACGCGATTCTTCCCAATTGTAATCAGCCTTAAATCTGAATAAAAGCAGCAAATGGCTGACTGGCACCCGGGCTTCCCTCCCTCCCTGCCCCCATGGCAGCGGCAGCGGCGGCTCCGAGCGGGAAAGACACGACTGCAGCGCTGGGTTTGCATTAGTATTCATGGAGCATCCGACTCCAGAGAGGATTAATAGACTCTGATGCCTAATATCCTGGAGAACAATTAATTTGCCCACAGTTTTGTCATGGTTGAAAGTCAAATGCTGGAACAGATCGATGCACTGAGCTGCAAGTTGAACACTGCAACCTTCTGCTGGAGCTGAATTTTAATTTTCCCATCATCATTTCCCTCTGTTCCCAGCACACCAGTTTTCTAATAGATCTAAAAGCCTCTTACCTTCTTCCATCACATGTTGGGCTTCATAACAAAAGTCCACGTTGATTGTTCAAATATTAGAGCCTTGTATTGCTCTCCATTACAGGATTAGAGACGTTCAAGGCCCCTTGTGTTTTGACCTTTTCCTGTCTCGTTTCTCTTTAAATGGTATGAAAAATGCCAACCTTCTGTAATTAAAGCCAAAATGGAATGGAGAAATAAAGCTTTTTTTCCTCGCAATTATTCAGTATTTAGGTTCCCATTTTGATAGAAGTGTTTGTGCAGAAATGGGGGTTTGAGTTTATCAAAGCTGGGTCAACAGACCCATTGGGAAAGGCCAGCAGTGCCGTTCCAGCCCCCAGAGCCTGTGGCAGGCGGAGCTGTTGCCCTGGGCTTGCACCAGCCCGGGAGCTCATTCCCTGTTCCGCTGGATCATCCAGCGAGTTTGTGCAAGCCACTCAATCAGAGCACACAGGGGAGAAAATATATCAATAAACAGACTCGGATCGTTGTTGTGGGGAAGTAGTGCAAGGATTGGAAAAAATTACGGCTTATATATATAAATATATAAATAAAAAGCTCTTGAAGGGAGCTGAGGCCCAATTCTGCTGACACAGACTCCAGAACTCCCCACGGGCACAGCGTGATGCCCAGTGCTCGCATAGAGAGCAGGCTGGGGCAGCCCTGCAGCCCAGCAGCTCAGAAAGCTCTGGGCACACGGGAGGGGTGATGGAGACCCAGGAGCAGGACCAGGATCAGGGATGGGCTTGCTGGAGGCACTTCCCTGCTGCTCCCTGGTTCTCCCAGTAGAAATAACAATGTGTTGCCAGATGTAGGTTTAAGGATCAACACAAAACAAATCTGTAATAGTGGGAAAGGGCCAAATCCCACCAAACACAGGCTGTGCCCACCAGTCTCCACAGCCTCAACTGGAGCTCAGCATCCAGCCCCTGAGGCTGGATTCCCCAGTCTCTGCAAAGGCAGACAGCTGCTTTTAGTCAAAATCCCACAGCATGGCAGGAAGAAGAGGGTCCTGACCCACTACTCATGAGGAAAAGACCTTACTGCCATGCCAGGCTCACAGCACATACTGGTATTGCCCTCCTGGAGCACCACTAGGGAGGCTCCCACCACACTGCTTGGCTTTTCCCAGGCAAAAAAGGGATGTAATGGGTTAAGGGCAGGACTGTATGACTCTCCTCAAGCTATTGTGCTGTTCCCTCAGCGTTTCTGGTGTCCAGGCTTTTGTGGTTTAATTACAGTCTGCTCCAAATGGTCTCAGCCAACAGATCAATAGATCAGGAACATTAGAATTGTTAATTTGAATGGCTGATTTGAATTTAAGTGCAACTTCAATTTAATCATTTTAGAAATGAAACAGCGTGTGAGGGCCCTCCTTCTCCTGCTCCTCTCCCAATGCAGCAGCTCCAACGCCCTGTGGGGATCACAAAACTCCCTGACATGCACATTTCCCTTCAGTCAGGAGCTAAGCCCTGTGAGCTGCTGGATCATGACAAAAGTGGGGGTTTTAGCAGCCTTTCCTACAAGCATGGTAATCCCAAATCCAACAGTGATTAACTTGGACTCAAAGCTCCACTGCAGAAATTAATTCTAAATCGGGGTCCTGGAGCCGTGTCTCTCCAAAGCCTTTCCAATGCTGATTGCTGAGGTATGAGTAGGCAGAAAATGGCCCAGGTGCCTCAACTTTCCCAATTCATCCAGGAATTCTGCCTGCCTGGAGCAGCCAGTGCCACTGACCAGCTGCCAGAGCCACTGGAGCTGCTGGCTGCAGGAGTCGTGGGAAGCGCAGAGATTCCCCAGCACCACCAGCACTAGCTATCATGGCTTCTGGATAGAAATGGTGGCGTGGCCTCATGTCTGTACAGTAACACTGGACATCAGTAAAAAAAAAACAGAAACACATAAGGAAATGTGTAGGAGAGATGTGGGTGTGATTTTTGCAAGTAAGGCTGCATAAGCCTGGAAAAATAAGCCTGGAAATAATAGAGCCGGACAAGAGAAGGTTTTGGGGTGACCTAATTGCATACTTCCAGTGCCTGAAGGGGCCTGAAAGATGGAGAGGCTATTTACAACAACCTGGAGTGACAGGACAAGGGAGAACTGACAGAGGGGAAATTTAGGTCAGGTATTAGAAAGAAATTCTTCCCTGTGAGGGTGGTGAGGCCCTGGCACATGTTGCCAAGAGAAGCTGTGGCTGCTCCATCCCTGGAAATGTTCAAGTCCAAGCTGGATGGGGTTTGGAGCAACCTGGGATAGTGGAAGGTGTCCCTGCAAACTCAAACTGATGTTTGGCATGTCTCTGCCTATCCACGAGCAGGTTTCTGAGTCTTCCTACAGCCATTTCAGATGGACCAAATTTCAGAAAAAAAGCCCAGACACAGGCAGATCTCGAGGGGCCTCTGCCTGTCCTGGGCCACTCAGATCCCACTGGCAGCTCCAGCTTTTCTCCCAGCAAAGAAAACCTGCAACCAGCTTGTGCAAGAAAGTCAGGGAGCTTTGCTGGGCAGGGGGCTGTGCTGCATATCTGAAAAACATGGGAAAAGAAAGATTTTGAGGAAGCAGAAAGAAGGGGTAAAGGTCTGACAGTTCTCTTATTTGCCATCCAGTGTCAGCCCACTGACCCCAACAGCACTGGCTCCGATTCCAGCAACCAGACCTGGTCTGCATTTGGAAAGGTAAAAGCCAGACCAAGAGCCCAAAGCCCAGCCCTCAGACTGAGCTTTCTTCTGTGACAGATTAAACAAACCTTTCTCCTCAGTGTTATTTTGTAGGCCAATGCATTAGCCTGACTGACAAGCACCGACTGCATCCTGAGAAGAATCTGAAGGCAACCCAGGGAACCCACCCTGATGGTGCTCAAAAGCCTCATGGAGCAGAATGGGTTCTGCTCAACGTAGGAATTTCGCAGCAGGAACAAAGGGAACTTTGCAAACAGAGCTTTGAAACAGAAGTCATTTCATCCAGCATGCCTGCAGGAAATGGGAATCCATCTTCCAGCACAATCAAACACAGAGCTGTGCATGGGCATAATTATTAGGGGAGTGATGGCAACAGCAAAGGAGCTCATCAGTCAGAAAACTGCATAATTCCTAAACTGTCTCTTATGCTGAAACACCTGGATTTAAAGTAACATTTGCAGAGAAGATGAATGAATCCACCTACCCAACATGCCTGAAGGAATGCCGGCAGGGTCACTGCAGGCATCAGATGTGCCTGCTCTGCTCCCACGCTCAGACCCACCTGGCTCTCTGACCCCTCTACCAAGCAATGGTGCTGGCCCTTCTTTCCTGTCCCTCTGACTTGTGGGGACAGAGAAAGCCAGAGAAATTCTGTGTTTGCTTTTGGAGCAGTTTTTTAGAATCTATGTTCTTGATTCCCAATCCGAGCGATGGCTGCAGACAGGCAGAGGCTGTGGCCAGGTAGAGGTTACAGGCAGGCAGGCAAAGGCTGTGAGCAGGCACAGACCAGCTATCTCTGTGAGTATTTGCTTGTGTGATTCTCTCTCCACCTTCCTAAAGGTGCCACACATTGTTCACAGCTCGGCAGCTCTCTCCAAGGCTCTTCTGTCCGGGACAAACAGGATTGTTTAAATAACAAGAACAAGGCTCCTGGTTCTGCTGAATGCCATTAAAATGGAGACAAGGAAAACTCGATCTGGTGGGACTCCCACCACCCTTGTGCCAAGGCCAGGCCTCGGTGCCAGTCCCTGGCCAGCTTCAGCTCTGATGGGAAGGCATCCCGACACCCACCTGAGCTCCAGCACCCCAGGGCGAGTGAGCTCTGCTGAGCACAGCTGCCAGAGTGCAGATTGTCTGTTGGCATGAAGGAAAACTCAGAATCTGCCAGAAAGGCTGACTCCAGCCCTCTCACCAAACGTGTCTGCAGAATGAGCCCCATCCAGGCAGGGATCTCAGAGCCTGCCATGGTGGGTTTGTCACAGACATTCGACTGCCTGCTCTCACCTGCATGGGACCCACACAGATGTGGTGGCTACCCCAGCACTTTCAGTTTCACAGAGCTTCCTCAAAACTGCTGCAAAAATCTCCACTAATATTTAAGGCTTTTCTTTTTTTAGCAGAGAGCTCTGTCCTGGGGAGCTCATTTTGAGGGAAGAGTGGGATTAAGAACTTCAAAGTGGAGTTCCTCCCTCTGACAAGTTCTTAGAAGATACCCTGTCCAAAAGTTATCACATCTCTCCAGCTAAGGAAAAGATTTGCCATGAGAATCCTTCTGGGCTTGCGGACTTGTGCAGAGGAGGAGATTTCTGCCAACAGCGGCTGCTCTCCGACGGGAAGCACACCCTCCTCCTGGAGGTGTGAAATCTCCAAGGAGGGCAGGCTTCTTCCCACGTGGCAGCCAGGGAACATGCCAGCAGAAGCTTGTGCTATTTCAGGAAGGCAGAAGAGGAATGAAAAGGCTTTCAGAGGACTGAAAAGCCAACGTGGGATGGATGGAAGGATGACAACTGGCTTCAACTGAGAGAGAAAAACTGACAGGCTACAGAGGAGAGAGGAAATGAAGCCTTTGAGTGTGGGAAAAGGCTTCTGTCCCACTGCACTGCTGCAGGGTTCACAATGAGGGTTGGGACACCACAGTATCCAGCCGGCCCCAGCCTTGGCAGCATCCCACAGGATACCACACCCTGTGGCAGGGAGCCTCATGTGGAATGTGATGCAGGTGCTCGCGCAAGCTGGGGCAGGGCAGGCAGGGTTGTGTTCTTTGCCTGTGCGGCACTTCAGGGCCATCCAGAGCAGGTGAGCAGGGAGCAGGCCAGGTATTGGCCTGGGTCAGAAAAGCTACAGAAATACCAACAGGAAAAAGACTTTTTCCTCCCTCTGGCTCAACAACTGCTCCAAGTCTTTTCATTGGTTCATCATCCTTGGTCTCCTCCCTTTTCATCAGCCCCTGAGATCACACTGCTCTTCAGGAGTCTCCAAAGCACCCTTGGATACAATGAATGGGCTGCTCAAAAACAGTTCCCCAGCCTGCAAACAAAGATGATCCACAGCAGCAAGACTCCCCTGGCAGACAGGGTGACCATAAACTAGTCATTCCCAGGGAACCCTCTCAGGAAGCCTTGTCACTGGTCTGGAGATCTTGCTTGGTCAAGAGACAACACATGGCCACTGATTAAAGGCCTTCTCCTGTCAGGCACTCTGCCTTTGTTGGATCTCCACACGTCCAAGGCAGGCCAAGGTGACAGAGAAAAACTGCAGATCAAATATCAGACACCTGAAAAGCCGCAGGAGTTTTGTGCCTGTTTTCACGTGACCATTTCCACTGGCAGAGCCGAACAAATAATCTGCCATGAATATTTGATACTTTCTTTCCATGACCAGATTGGGGCTGCCCCAGACCTGCTCATTATCCAGCAGGATTGATGCAGCACTTTGTAAACTCAGTGTAGCACTGGTGGCAGCACAAGCAGCCACTGCTCCAGCTCTGAAGGTGACAAGTGCAGGTGGCACAGCAGGGGCACGGACAGTTCTGCCTGAGCCAGAGTGATGCTGCCTTTGCCAGTATCCCCACAGGAGAGAAGAGCCCAGCATGAGGGGTTTGGGTGAGCACACATGGCAGTGGCTCCTGAAAACAATGGTTTTAGCTGGTTAGTTCACTGATTAATCAGATAAAACAGTGTCAGCTTCCAAGGGCTCTGGAAACTGTGGGTAAAGGTTTAGTGCCTTACGGTGACGCTGCGCATGTGCTGCTGCACGTTCAACGTCCCTGTGACAAGAAGGTTGTAGAGGGGGGACTGAGGAGAGGCAAAGACCCTGCACCAGGCTCCAGGGGCTTTTTGGCTGGTGGTGATAAAACCTTGGGTCAAAAGTTGGACTCAATGACCTTGAAGGCCTTTTCCAATCTTAATGGTTCTGTGATTCCTATGATTACTGCCTCTCTGGTGAGCTTTTCCACATCCCAGGTGAGACAGGTAATGAAAGCACTTGAGTGCTGAACTCTTTGACATCTCTGCTTTTGCTCTTCTGCAGAAAAAGGAAGGCAAATCCATTCTGATTTCTGTGGAATTCACTCCTCACCTCTGGGTGATATTTTAGAAATCAAAAGTAAATCCATTATTTTGTTTCTTGTCTAAGGACTCAGAGCTTTTCATAGATGTTAAGGCCACTTACAAGTGAATGGATTTGTATTTCAAGCTCCTGGCTGTATTTTTCATGCATTTTAAGTACTGACAATGGGAGAGGTAAATGCACAAACTCAGCAAGGATGCTCACACACACCCGGATTAGACAAGCAACAGAGAAGCAAATGTATCTGTCCCCGTGTCCTGGTCATCCCCAGGGCAACTTTTCTCCAAAATACTCTCTTGAAAACCTCATGATGTATATGGAGCTTGCAGCTCCCATTTTTCCCTGGAAGTGGAAGAACCTTCACAAATTTCACCTGCATCTCATTTGTCGAGGCTGGATAGAAGAGAGAAGAGCTGCTCGTGTTCCACCCGGCGTGACATTCAACCACACTCTGGGCTTAGTCTTCATCTGTGGTGTAATTCCATTTCCCGTCTGGATGATGTGCTCTCCGGAGCCTGCCTTGTGCATAAAAGATCCATGATGGGGAGCCGCATCATTCTTTTTTTTTTTTCCATGAGCAGGTGCAAAATATAATGTCCCTGATTTTCAAGATCTGATTAAACTGTCATAGATGTGGAGCAACCTCAATAACTCCCAGCACCGGGGAGGGACGGCTTATTACAGCACTGCAACCTCCGATGCCAGCAAGATGCATCCCTCAGCATTTCAATTACAAATCCCTATTCTCAGGATTTGTTTATTTAAATTGGAGGAATTTGGTGCTCCCGGAAGCCTATAATCCACAGGCTGGAGTCCAGCAGGCACAGATGCATCCTGGTATCCTGATCTCCAAGGAGGACCACTGGTCCAGAACAGGGATGCCCAAACCTCGCAGGCAGTTGCTGGCAGTGGGAGCACCAGCCACCCCCATCAGGTCCCAGCCCCCAATGCCTCCAGCACTGGGGTCTGTCCCAGGCTCTCCCTTTACATCCACTTTGGTGTTCACTCACCCAACCCCAGCTCCTCTCCCCAGCCCCGCTCCTTCTTTCCTCCAACACTGGAACTGCCTGGGCACAGGTTCCCAACAACAGCTTCTGGCTCTTCCTCACCTTTGCTAAAGTTGCTCAGTGATTCACCTGTCTCAAAAATAACATTTGTTTTTCAGTTCTCCAGGGTATTAGAGCACCAGGATAAAAGCAGGAGGATGGGAAACTCCTGCAGTTCTGCAAAGATCTGGACTATACAGTGGACAAGTTGAGGAGTTGTTTTCCAGGGGAGGGAGAGGCTGGAGCACAGGGAAGGAGAATTCCCTCTAATGGAAATGGCAAGAGGAACCATCCCTGTGTTTTGGTAGGAGAAAATCCCATGTCAAAGGGGGTGACAGCAGGACCCCAGAGCCAATGAGCCACTGGGGTAGGGGCAGCAAGGGACACACAGCACAACGAGCTCAGCAAGTCCTCTCTGCCTTCCCTTGGCTGTTCTTTGGCAAAGCTGTTTCCAATATTGGAATTGAATGCTTAACTGTTACACTGATGGAATAAATTAAACTGAACCTTTTATCCTGAAATCTTCTCCATAAGAAAGAGACATCTGAGGGCTCTGGCACGCTGACAGGTATTCCCTTCCCTGGGGCTGGCAGGGAGGTCACAGATGTCCCTGGCTGACGCCAGCCAGCGCAGGGTATCCACATTTCAACGCTCCAACATGTCTCTGGCTGGCGGGATGGGCTGGTCTGGCATGGGCACGGCACGGCTGTGGGAGGGATCACCCTTGGCAAGGGATCACTAGCATTTCTCTGGCAAGTGCCAGCAGCCTGCACAGTGTTGCCACCAGCTTCCATCATGATGGGAATTAGCCGAATAATTGCTGTGGGTCCCAGTGTGCCCCAGCCACCCAGAGGTGCCCTGAGCACACAGAGGTGTGGCGTTGGGCAGGACCTCTGCTCCAGCACTTCCAGGAGGTCTTGCCACAGTGCAGGGATGAGCCAGGCTGGATCCCAGACAAGCCTGCGCGGAGACTGGCCTAGCTAATCCAGAACAAGGGGCTGCACTGGTGTCCAAATCTGCAGGCAAGCTGCTGTGCCAGCTCCTTGTTTCATATTCAAAGGTAGATGTGCTGATGCTGGAGCTGAAAAAACCTGACTATTCAAATCAGCAATCAGCACCAATGATTGCCCTTCCATCCCATCCCTGTGCTGAAATAGGAGCTCCAGTCCCTGCACACAACCAGCAAACACATGCTCAGCATCTGATTCTGAAGAAGGCTCCGGCACCATGAAAAGAACAGGGAGAAGGTACGGCAGAGTGGGAGCTGCCATCTGGGCTCGCATCTGTGCATTTGCCAAGACGCAGATGGAGGATCCTGTTCTCTGCCTTGTATTTGGCCCTGGAAACTCAGGGACGATGGAATGAAGAAGCAGCTCTGTCTGGAGTTTGGTCACTGTTTGGGACCCAACGTTAATCCCAAGCCCATGAGTCTCCCGTGACCGGCGCTGAAGGAGGTGCCGAGTCAGACGCTGTGGGGACGCTGGTTGGTGACCTGGCTCCTCTGCTGGTGCTGGAAGTGGTGCTGCACTCACCCCACCATGAGTGACCTGCCTGCTGGCACCCAATGCCTCACTGTGCAGGTGAAGGATGCACTTTGCTGTGATGTATCAGCACCACGTAGTGTCTTCCTCACCTTCAGGTTCTCTTGCATCCCTGGAGTCATACCTGGCTTCCAAGTGACACAAAAAACAAGAACTTTTGGCTGGGAAGAATAAGGATATTATAGGAATAAGGAAACTTGATGCCAATGGCAGGAGGAGGTTGGACTCTGCAGAAGAAATAAGGGGGATTCATTGCTGCAAGCAGTGAGGCCTTTTCTCCAGGTCAAGGGCTGGAGCCAAGCTATGGGCTGAATGTACATGTGCTGTAACAGGGGAGGTCTGGGCAGGAGCCAAACCTATCTTAAAACACATATAGGAAATAACAACGGCATGAAAACACTTGTGAGTACTCCTTTCCTTCTCCAAGGATGACATTCTTGGCTCTCCTTCTTTAAGTCACACATTACCTAAATTCCTCCTGTTTCTCTTACCCCATTCATCCCCAGTCAGGCTGGGACCTGGGGTCCCTTTCTACAGTTATTCCCTGACTCCAAAGAGAAACACTTCTGAAGTGGAAAAGAATGAAGGATGGTGGAGAGGGAGCCCAGGCAGTGTGGGCAGGAGCTCCTGCAGACACCAGCTGCCCCCAGGGCTCAGCACCAAGGGGCCATGGGACTGTACAATGATACTTAGCAACCACTGGGGTTATGTCACTGTCTCCTTTTGCCCCATTACCAAGAGGCAGAGCAGGAACAGCTCTGCAAGGACAGTGGGAGAATATTTTCTGTTGCACTGTACAGGACGCAGGGGCCATCCTGGGTATTCCATCAGGAATTCCACAAATACAAAGGATCATTCACTGGCATAGGCAGGCACATGTTTGACTGTCTCCAAATTTCACTCCAGCTGTTCCAGCACATGGGTTTGGTGGGTGTGCTGACCCAGTAGGAAAGCAACTTCCCAGCCTCCTCCTGCTGAACTCCCAGGGCTCCTGTATGCTCCTTCAGAGCTCGCTCCTCAGTGGAAGGAACCCACTACACCCAACCCACAGCACTGTCGGCACCAAAAGGCCAATTCCAAACTTAAGGCCTTGGGGAGGCAGAAGCCTGAACAGCCAGATCAGCAGCACACAGAGGGGGCGTGGTGATACAAATTGAAGGGAGTTTGAGCCCATTTGCTGCTGGGCTGGATTGAGGAAGGACTCAGTTCCTGGGCCAGGAGCAGTGCGTTTTCTGGGCCGTGTGCTCGGGGAGCCAGGAACGCCTCACTCAGCCAAGCAAAGCTGCAGCACCTTGACATATCTCCTGTACCCACCGCATTTCATGAGACTAATTAAGTGCAGGAGCAGAAATGATGGAGCACAACAGAGGGCTTGGAGGCTGGCTGTCCACAAAAGCTTCCTCGGAGTGGGATTGTTCAGACGGAGGAATGATCTCATGAGCAGATGGGAGAAAGGCTTTGCTTGTTCCACAGAAATCTGGGCTAGAGCAGACATGAGGAAACGCAGCACAGAAAACTATTGTGCTGGAGAGTGAGAATGGAATGGCAGCCGAGCAGGGAAGGTGGCGGGGGGTGTCCGATCCCCCGCTCTCAGCAGCCACGGGAGCATCCAGGCAGCCAACCCAGAGCCTCCAACTCAGCTGTGAACCTGGCACCGACCTTCAGAGGGGAACTCTGCTGGGCATGGCATCCATTTGGTGACAAGTGCTGGCAAAGGACAGCGCCAGAGGTGCCACCTCCTGCACCACAGGACACACTCCTGGGGGGCTCAGGGACACCGCAGAGCCCGGCAGACAGGGAAAGGGACATTTGCAGACAGCAAAACTTAGGTTTTTTTCTTCTTTTAAATAAGGTTCATTATTTATTCATGCACAAAACACAGGTTATTGTTTGCTAAACAAATCTGTGCACCAGTCTGTGTGCAGCTCTGTGTATGTGCCAAATGCCCGGTTTCTGAACAAACTGTGCCTCAGTTGGTTCATAACTCTCTCCTGTGCAGGGCTGGGCTCATCATGAACCCTCAGGGGGGTCAGATCCATCCAAAGGGATGAGGAGAGCTGAGCAGGGAGGGAAGAGACATGTGCACCAGGCCTGGGGATAAGCGAGGAGCTGCCAGCAACTGTGTCACAGCCACCACCATCCAGCAACACCCAGGATCCATCCAGGGCAGCAGCGATGGAGCAGGGAACACCCAGGGAGGGCTCAGCTGCTCCAGCTCCATCCGAACCCACCCATGGAACCATCTCAGAAACACACTCAGGAACACCAGCATTAGGGACAGCATCTCTGCAGCAGCCCAGGCACAGAACTAACACCTCGCAGGGCTTTGTTATCACACCACCACATGGTTAAATGTCCTAAGCAATCTTTTTTTAAGGAAAACAAGTCTTTAGAAACAGAGGTGACCCCTGAAGCGATAAGTGAAGAGGTGCACCTGAAAGTCTGTTATCAGCTATTTGTGCCTGGCTCTGCCTCAGATTTCTCATTTCGATGTGACGGCAGCTGAAAATTGGATAGATACTGACTTCACCTCAAACAAGACTTTCTCTTTTTGTCTTCAAGGGCAACTTAAGTGCTTTACCCTCTGAGGTCGGAAAGAATCACAGGATGCTGGAAAAGGAGTGTTCTGGAGCGGGAACCACAGTGCTGCTCTGCAGTACGTTTTGATAATTAAACTCCATGGCAAAAGAAGTGGGAGGGAGGCTAGGAAAGCACAAGTTTGTTCTTAACATCAGGAGTTAACTATATTTTCCTTGCAAACAAAAAGCAGGTTTAATTTCCAGCACCACTGACTGTTTTCAGGCCATGTTCTGTCACCAGCACTGCCTCCAGCCTAGGTCCCACATACATCCCAGAGGAATCCAGCTCAGGGAGATGCTGGTGGGACTGGCTCTGGCACAACTGAGGGCTCATCCTTGGGAGACACATGCCAGGAAAAGGAAGGGAGGAAGAGACAAAGGGCAGAGGGTCACTGGGATCTCAACCTGAGAGCCAATTCCTCGATCCAAGGCAGCACAACTCATCAGGAATGAGCCAGAGCCCATTCCCTCCCCAGCACAGAGAGTGAGGGTGGAGAAGGGACCATCAGGGTGCTGGGACAAGGGGACATGACTCCTGCCACAGGAGAGAGGCTCTGAGGGAGGATCCAAAGGAGACACAGTCAGAAGTGACAAAGCTCCTATCACGGCAAAGGGCTGCTGGGAATGAGATGTACCCAATGGCCGAGACATAACCAGACTGACTGGGTCCCAGAGTGGTGATCCCATTCCCAGGAGAAATCCTTGAAGCTGGTGTGCTGTGACACACATTTTTATCAGATTCATCAAAAATGGACAAAGGCATGAATATCACTCTGTCAGCTACAACAGAACTCAGTAATGTGGTCAATGACAAGATGACAATGACCCTCAGTACTGGTGTGCTGTGGCCCTGCACATACTGGTGTATCCCCACTGATTCCAGCAGGCCCAGCATGTTCCAGAGCCAGCTGCACGTGAGCAAATGGATCCTTTTCACACACAGGCCTGCAGGAACGCAGAAATTTGGCAAACCCAACTGTCATGCCAAGTCAGCCAGACAACAGTGAATCCAGCAGAGCTCTGAATTAACAGTTTAATTCTTTAGGAAACAGTGCAGTAAATACTTCAGAGAGTTCCCAAACACAAGCATCTTTTACTTGGACTCACATAAGCAGTGTGATAATTTGGGTTAAATCACACAGACACCTACAAACATTCATCTTCTTTATGTCTGCTTTACAGGCCGTTTGCACATGAGCAGAGTCTCCAGAACCGATCCTTAGCCTGCTCACATTTTTCTCCCTGAAGTGCTGAGCTTCGACTTTTCTAGGACAACCTGTTTCCTTATTTTCTGACTGTTCTTGGTGTTTCCAGGATTCCCTCACCGTGACCACGAGCCTTTCCCTCCCTGTCTGCTCCTGCTGGTGTCCTGCACTCAGAGCCCAGCACCAGGGACAGTCAGCACCATCAGTCCCTGCCAGAAGGTTCTGTTTGCCCAAGACACCAGGAGAAGTGACAATCACAACCATCAAATGAAGTTCAGTCTGACAGAAGGAGAAGGAAGGAGAGACCAGGCAGAGCTGGAAAAGCTGTGATTCTGCTCAGACTGTTGCATCCCTTGGAAGCGAGTGCAAGTGACAACCTGAGCAGCCTTTGGATATTTCTGAGCCTGGAGAGCTCTTCCAACACCAAACACCCGCATTTTACCTTAATACTGAGCAGGTTACATCACAGAGACTTCCCAGCAGCCAGTGACAACTAGTCTACTGAAATCTTTTCTCGCCCATCTCAGCTCAAGCTCTGTAGCACAAGTGCAGATTCTGAATCAACACATGCCTTCAGTCAATGTTTTTGTCTGTTTTTTCCTATAAACACCCATCAAATACAATGTGTGAAACGCAGATGTGCTGAGTGGGAAAGCTGAGTCCTACAGACTCATCCTGTGCCAGCAGAACTGATGAAACCTTCCTGGGAGCACAGCTGGGGAGCAGTGCCATTACAGATGTGCTCTGCTGCAGGCTTCCAGCGCTTCATGGTCAGAGGAGCCCCACCAAAGCTGAACAAACCCCTAAAGCCCTGGGCTGGCTCCAACCAAGCACACACTGCAATTCTTCTGCCTGGATCTAGGACTGTGAGTGGGAACTGTGTCTGAATCCAGCATCTGGAGGGAGACAGTCCTACCTGGAGCACTCTGGTGCTGCCGGAGAGCACGTGGCTGCCACAGGAAACTGGGGGTGAAGTGTGTGGAGCCCGCAGCTGGCCTGGGATGGACAGATACCCACATGTCCTGCCCAGAGGATAGCCCCAGCGTGCCTGGCAGGAGCCTCTGGGTTCCCCAGGAGACCTCAGCTCTCTGAAAGCCAAAGCACCAGCAGGGATAAAACCTCGCTCAGCACGTTACCTGAGCAGAGCGCGCAGGAGGGAAGACAAAGCACCACAGGACCCAACCCTGCAGCACTGGCCCAAATTCCCTCTCTGCCAGTAATGTGCCCCTCCCCAGAAGCCCCCAAGCCCTCTCCCCCTGCAGCACCTGGGGCACTGTCTGTGTTCACCGTGCAGACAAGCTCTGAGCAACACTCCAGGATATTGCAGGAATGTTTCCCAAACGAATGCTGAGCTTGAGAGACTCAGCCCAGCTCCACCATTTCCCATGAGACCTGTTTCAAACCAGACAAAAGCCCCCCCAGTCCCACTTTCCTTTATAATGAGTTGTCTATTTTTTCCAATACTTCGGTGGGAATTTTTTCCCTTTAATACCAACAGCTGACACATTACAAGTAAAAAGAAGAGTTCACAAAATAAACTTCAGTGCATTAATTATTGAGGGATATAATCCAAATTTATTTAATGAATTAATAATAAGTCATAGGGGTATTTTAATAATGAAATACTTCTAGTTGTGTTTCAATAATTATGGCTGGCTTTCATAATTACACTGCTGCAGTGAAAATAAAATCAAAATCAATTAGGTGGTAGCGACTCTGTCCCAGGAGTGCCCTGTGCAACTCTATCTAGATCAGGTTTAAAGGGACACAACAAAAATCAATGTTGGTTTAAATTTTCAGTTTGCAACTAGCTCTCTGCTTTGCTGTTGGAAAACAGTCAGGGCTTCCCTGTGTACAGCTGCTTCAGGAGAAAAGGAGTAGCTCTCCTTAGAAGAATCTGGGAGCAGAGCTCTCAAAAACAACTTCCTTTCAAAGAAAACCTACAGCTTCTTATAGTCGTTGATTCCAGGAGCTGGAATTCTGGTGAGGTTGTCACCCTCCAGCTCTGTTGAGTCCCAAGAGCCCAGGTCACAGGAGTGAGGAGATGAAGAGACCAGGGACGCTTGTTCCCCACACTAGTTGTGTTTGTTTAGAGATAACACGCCCAGAGAAAATTTTTCCAGAAAGACAGACAAAATGTTTGTACTTCCCTCCCATCCTGGGGAACCTTTACCCCACCCTCCAGCTCAGCTGAACTCGGAAAGCAGCTGGGTTTCTTTAACCTTTTTCATCTCAAGAAAGAGTGTTTGGAACTGCAAAGCGCTCCCTATTCAGCTTTTTGAGTCGAGTTGTCACTTCCAGCAGCTGGTATCCCTCCCAGCGGCTGTGGAGCCCTGCAACTGGGCGGGTGGGAAGGCACAGCCTTCGCTGTGGAGCTCCAGAGAAACCTCCTGCTTCTCCCAGCATCTGGCTCTCCATCTCGGCAGGCAGCTGGGACCCCCAGCCCTCCCTTGGGGTAGATGACACCCGTGTCCCCATGACACCAGGTTGGCCACTTTCCAAGGCATCCAGTGGGTCCTGCCCCAGTCATCCCCAGCCGTGGGATGGAGGCTGGGCTCCAACACCAGCTTGTCCCAGCACAGATGGAACCCTGGGCTGTGCCAGTGGAGACAGCGCTGAGCCCTTGAGCAGCACCACCACCCTCAGGACTTGGGCACAGACAGAGGAAACCAAGGGAGTTGAAGAGGTGACCAGGAAAGGGCTGGGCACGCAGCTGCTTGCATTTCAGCGGGATTTCTGAGTGGCCCGGCTCAGGTGAGCCTCTCCTGCCTAATGCAGTTGACTTATCCTTGATGTAGGATGACTTGAGCTTTGTGTTCCCTCACTGAAGAGCTGCCTGCTCCATGCCTGCCTCCCCCTCCCAGCAAGCTGAGGGTGCAGCATCCGACCTCTCTCCCTCGGCAGCAGCTCACAGTTCTCACATCTTTGAACATCTGGCTGCTCGCCAATGAGGGCCTTGGGAAAACACCCCCTTCCCCAAAACACATCACAGCCAGGACTCTCCAGGCAGTGGTTTCATCGGATGTCACACAGGAACAGCCCAGAAGCAGATGAGTAACAGGGGCTTGCCCAACCAGAAAGGGACAGAGGTTTTCGGCATCAAAGATTAAGAGCCTTAGAATAGAAAAGGGAAAATTCAAGTACAGAATTAAGGGCAAAGTATTCACAAGCAAGAGGTCAATCAGACAATATTTATCCAGAGAGATGTCGTCACCAGAGGCTTGAGCACAAACGAGATGTGACACTAGGAGAAAGAGGGATGAGGGGCTCCAGAGCTGGTGTGAAAAACAGGTCTGTGCCTGAGGAAATGTGCAGCAGCACCAGGGACGCTGTGGGTGCTGCTTCCTGACACCCAAAGCATTCCTGATCTGCTCCAGCAGCCTACAGCTTCAGCTCCCAAAAGCTGCAAATGCAACTTCATTGGAAATAATTATTGGCACCTTGGTATTTGTGTCCTGTGCAAATGAAGGAGAGACCAGCGTTACCTGTGAGGTAATGGCTGGCGTGTAATTGTGCATCCAGTATATAAATTCCCATCACATGCAGAACCACCACAGCTCTGTGCCTTGGTGCCACAGCAACACCGCTGGGAGAGCCCATGTTTTGGATCATAGATGGGGTATAACACTCCATGCTTAATAACAGGGATCATTCAGGGGCAAATGCCCATAATTCTGTCCTCCAAGCAGCAGCACGAGTCATCCCTGTTCTTCAGCAATGCTGGCAGCCCAGAGCTCCTGTCAGCAGGAGGATTGACTGTAATCCTGGGAGAAAATGCATAAGAAGTCAACCCAAACCAGCTTACACACAGGGCTTTGCCATCGCTTCTGCAATTACACTCAGAGGATCTAAAATATTCATACCGAAGAACTTGCATATTTTGCAAAAAAACAGTGGCTAGTTAAGTAAAAATGGGCTCTGATTTTTGAGTTTATATTTGTTACCTACAGAACAGTCCCTCAGATTACATTCCAGCATATTTGTTATTCCTTCCCCATGCCCTGCTTTGCACTGCTACTCAAACCATGTGGACTATCCTCCAAATTACTCAGTGCTCCTTCCAATTCCTTAATTAACTCCACGTCCCATAAGAAGATCCAATGTAGGGACACATCACACAAACGCTCTACAGCTGCACATTCACACATGCTCATCCAGCCAATAAGACACTGCTGCAAGAAGAAATCTCCGGTGTGAAGGCTCCTGCTCCAAACCAAACCCAGGGATGTTCAGTCCCTGGAGTCAGCCCAGAAAATGGGAAATAACTCTACCTGTGCAGTAGCAGCACTGGCCATCCTAGGGAGCTCCCACAGGCCCAGGGATTGGGGAGCAGGAGAAAACACAGTGCAACCCCCAGCTCCCCCAAACTCACCCAGCTGCAGAAGGACAGGCAGAGGAAGCTCCCACTTGTCATTTTTTGTATGGGACAACATTGCTCCTCAATATACAAATTGCTTCTCTGTGAGTGCAGTCTGCATGGGAAGAAGAATTCTGGTTGGATGTAGGGAGCAGTCCTTCACAGAGAGGGAAGTCCAGTGTTGGAGCAAGGGTCATGGACTCTCCATCCCAGAAAATATTCACAATTCACCTGGAAAAGGCCTGGGACAACCTGCTCTAGCTGTGAAGTCAGACCTGACTTCAAAGACAACCCTTCTTTGAGCAGGAGGATGCACTGTACCTGGGATACAGGATGCCACCTGCAAGCAAGCACCCTCTATGGGTGGTGGGTCCTCCAAAGGCACCGGCCCTGCTCCTCCATTGCCATCACTCGGGAAGGGGTCCATGTACAGATAATTGATGCGTTTTTAACTTGCAAATGTGACACAAACTTCCCTCAGGAACATCTAATTCACATTTTAAGTAACAAAAGGGCTCAAATCCCTTTCTTGCCTATTTAGTCATGCTGCATTTGGTAGAAGCGAGATGAAATGCTCAGCTCAGGGAAGATCAGAGAGAAATTGTATGATTTCCACATTATAGGATAATTCCACGGCTGACTTACCCAAATGTGCAAGATGAGACGCCACACTCAGACAACGCTCACCATGCTGAGCTGAACTCTGGGTCTCAGAGTCAAAGGAGAAGGGAGCAAGCAGGGGGAGAAGGATTAGCAGGAGAACAACAGATGGGGTCTTGGAGCATCAGGGCACAAAAGAGAATAGGGGAAGGCGCCAGATGCAGCAGCCTGGCTGCAGCACCAGCAGAGAGAAATGTTTCAGAGGTATGGGAGGGACCTGGCCAGGTCTCGACCCCTCCAAAGTGAGCTCACACCTACTGATTGCCCTCATATCCCTCCACCCACACCAGCTCCACTCCCCTCCACCCGCAGCTCCTGGCAGGGGGTCCCTGGCTCTGAGCATCACCCTCTGTGCAGGCAGGGGCTGGCAGAGGGAGGCAGCACAGCTGCAGTCCCCTGGCAGCCACATCTTTGTATCTCAGGTTATTTATTTTTAAGCATCTGGGCCTCTGCACTGCAGTAGGTGCTGTCACTGCCACAGTCACAGCCTCCTAACCAGTCACTCAAGGGCTTTACTTGCTTTACAAGGTCTGGACACTGCACTTCCTTCCCACCCCATTCCTTTTCTTCTGTTGATCAAACCATGTTTTATCTTGGAGCGGAGCATCTTTCCAGAACAGAAGGCTCAAATGCTTCATCTTGACAAAGCTGAAACCAAGCCTTTGTTTTGCCAAAAATACCCCTTTCACTTTTCGTTTTGTCCCACTAGTCACCAGATTAAATCCACATTAACAAATATTGTCACTCATCCCAGAAGTACATCTTTTGGAAAGCAAAGTGTTTGTTACAAAAACATTTTCTGGCTCTCCCAGTCCACTACAAGCACATGGGGAGGGAGCAAGAGCCTTTCTCAGCCCTTGGCTCACCCTGAGCACAGCTCTGCCTGGTCCACTCAGGCAAGGGCAGCCCCAATGAACTCTCTCTGCTCTCCCCATCTCTCAGCATCCCCACAATACTGCTATTTATCACACCACTGTATATTTGTTCCAGCTGTGCTCCCATGGCTCCCACAGCCCCCACCTGCCAGACCTGCTGCTTCAGCCCAAGGCTGCCCCTGGGGAGTCTGATGTCCAGCCCAGCCCTTCAGGAAGCACTTTCCACCTATGAAGACCCAGGAGCACCTGGCTGTGCACATCCAGAGACCACAGGGAGAGGGTTTAGTCCCATGAAAAAGCAGCCCATGGTGCTCCTGGCCAGGACCGGTGTCCCTGCCTCTGGCCATCTGCCTCCAGAGCCTCCACACAAGAGACACTCGGAGCCACTCATCTTGCAGCCTAGTGCAATTTAATTATCAACTTGGAAGCTCTCCAGCAAAGCATAAAAAGTCGACCCATTGCAGTTGTTTAGGTATATCATTGCCCTGCTAATTGAGTTTGATGGCAATTTCAAGAGGACTTTACAATATTTTCCTTTAAGTGCTGTTACGTTTAAGTCTTCCTCATTCTGTGTGTTGCTGACGCAAGAGGAGGGGTGGGAGGGAGACCTCCCTTCATCCTCAGACTTGGAGTGGTGGATAATATCCAGGGAGATGAGTCCTTACTGAGCCATGTCTTTCTCTCTGAGACCCAATTCCCGTTTGAGAAGCGCTGCTCTGGGCACTGACTCCTGCTGAACTACAGTAACCACCCCATTTGTGTCTGTGCACAGGGATTTCCACCTGTGCTAGACACTGAGACCAGCCTCAATCATGCCATTGAGCCAGAGGATGGGACAAACAGCTCACAGCAATGTCCTTCCTCACCCCAAATCATTTCACCTCCAAGGAAAACCCACCCTGCCATGGCATTCAGCTCCAGGCCAAGAGCCCCAGCTGTAACCAGAGAGCCCAGATCCCTATCTCCACTAGCCAGGGGCCAGGGGAAGCAGAAACATAAAGGGTGCTTTGTGGGGGTGGCACAGTTCCCACCAAGCCAACACTGCTGGGATGCACCACACAGCACCTGTGGGGTTGGCTCTCAGTGAGGAGCATCCCTGGGGAGAGGGATGGAGGGGTTCTGGAAAGCGAGTCTGTGACAAGAGTCTGTGAAAATCCTTCATTCTGTTGTTGTTGCTTAAACTCTTGAAGATGCAATCAGGTTAAAAGAATAAATAGGATCACTGAATTTGTGCACAAACCCCTCTGGCCCACTGCTGAGCCCCCAGGAGTCACTCAGGCTCAGCTGCAAAGAGTTTCATTGGCCAAAAGTCTCAGCAGCCACTAATGTGCCAGTGAGGCCAATGGGACCAACCAATGAGGAGAGGGAGAATGGTGTCATTGAGATCCCCACAAGCAGAAACTACATTTAAACAGGCTCCACTCAGAGAAGCCTGTGCTTTGCTTCAGGGCAGGTTCCCTCTCTGGTCCCCGGAAGCCTGATCTCATCTCAGGCTTTATCTGTATTTCACCCTTCAGAGGTTTCTCTGTAAATCCAACAGCCTCCTGTGAATTCAGGCAACAACAGAGAAAAGTGAAGTTTAAAACCAACACCAAGTCCTTCTGGAGGGAAGTTTCCTCCATGGTGAGGTGAGGGCTGGCACACACTGCTCAGCCCTCACGGGTTGCCCATGCCCTGGATGGAGCAGGGCTGGCAACAAGCAGCTGCAGCCACTGACAGCAAAGGTCCAGCCTTTGCTGTTCAGTCTCTCACGTTGATTCTGTTTTCCAGTTAAATACGGTGAAGTTTTGGATCTCCCCAGCTATCAGCATTGGTCCTGGCTTCACACTGCTCACCCAGGGCACTGACAACCTCACCCACACGCCAGGCACCCGCAGAGGAGCCAAGAGCATCCCCTGCCCAGGCAACAGCTGGTGCCCCATCCCTGCCCATCCTCGGCTGCTGGGCCTGGGAACAGCGCCAAGCTGATGATATCCACCGTGACGTCTGCTCTCCATCCACACCAGCTCCCAGACACGGGGGGAAGAGACACTTTTCTTTTCACATCAGGAGCGATGGCAGCGGCACACGTAATCCGCGCTGGCACCAGATTCTCCATTTCGTGTTTGAATGATGCTGCCACAAACATTTATTGTCAGAAAAGAGGTTATTCAAACACAAGCAATTAGGCAACTATATTAGCATATTTTTCATTGTATTATTACAACAAAGGGTATATTCCTCCCAGTGAATGTATTTATAGGCTTTCGGAGCTAATATTTGTTTAAATGATTAATATGTTTTTCAAATACATGTGACAAGTGTGGCAGAAATATTTTTATCTCCGCAAACAATGTTCTGAAAGGCAAGTGCTCAGAGTCTCCGGGAGGGCTGTTTTCCAGGTTTTACAGAGTTTTTCAAGATATACAAGTTACATTTTTATCGTCATGAATTCCAGGAGAAGGCCTTTCCACAAGGGATGTTTAGAAACAAGCTGAGGCTGCGAGGCCTCCACCCCAGCCAATACCTTCCTGTACAGCACCTTTCCAAAGAGTCCCCAGATTCTCCCAGCGGTCAGGTCACCATCTCCATCCAAAGTGTGCCCCATGCTCTAACTGAGAAAATCCCAAAGGGTGGATGGTTGAATCCCAGGCTCACAGCAGAAGGTGTGTCAGCTTTTTAAGCAACATTTTCCTTTACTGAGCACCTTCACACAAAGGGACGTGGGATTTTAATCACAATTCTCATGTGTGAGTGTCAGGAGTCAAATTCCCATAGTTTCACATTCCCTTCTCTGGTCACTCCCGTGGACAAGCACATGTCTCAAGCCTGAGCGATCTGAGAACTCCCTCGCTCTGGCTTTTATTGAAAAACAAGCAAAAGCACAGAGAAAAGTAAATTCAAAAAGGTTAACATTGGTGTGTCTGGAGCTGAGGGGCTCTGGTTGGAGGGAGCAGAGCTGGGGGTGATGATGCCAAGCCCCTCAACCAGACACTGTCAGGGACCCCTCACTGCCCTGCCTGGAGGCGTGAGCAAGTCCCCTCCACCCAAACCACCTCTGCAGCTGGGGTTTCCCCCTAATTAGCTTCTGTTAAAATCAGTCAGACCCTGCTCTCAGGGTTTGGGTAAGAAGGGGCAGGACCGGGACAGGGCACCATAAAGTGCTACTGCTCATTTAATACCCAGCACAGAAGTGTGGAGTAGTTGTGAATAAGACTCCTAACTCCAGCAAGTCCCAGAGCAGCTCCCGATGATGCTGTTGGATAGACTCACCTGTCTGCCACATCACCTCCATCCCGCCGGGCTGAAGCCTGCTGGTTTTGGGGATGGGATGGCTGTGGCAGACCCGGGTGGGACAGCAGCCTCATGTACCTGCAGTGGCCTTTCAGATATTAAAAGCCACAGGGTTTTCCCCTCTGACAGCCCTCGTGTCCTCAGCAGCTTTCTGGAGCTGGAGGAATAAAGTGACATTAACAGAGGAGTATGAGATGTCTGTGATCAATGCCACAACTCAAATCTCAGCCTGGGTTTTTCTGCCAATTCGAGTCTTCTCCCTCCTTCCCTTTTAAATGACAACTGAGCCGTTATTTACATTGTACTCGGCTGCGCGAGGAAGTGGAGTCTGAAGAGGAATATATTAACACCACCTGTGGGACCGAAATAGCCATCATCTGCAGGGGAAGTGGCTGCGGGCTCCAGCCTCATATCTCTGGGAACGGCGAACGGAAGCTGCCGCGGGCTCAGAGCCGGGTCCCGCGCCCAGGGATGAACTGCTGCGACGTGCAGGGAGGAGCAGCCAGAGCAGCTCTCCAGTGGCAAACCCTGGGGCCAGGGTGCCCCAGGCCAGACCCCAGAGTGATGTGCTCTGTCCCACACTCAAGCCAAACCCTGACATTTTCTCTGCTCTGAACCACAGCTTTAACCCACAGGACTCCAGCTTGGACCCTACCAGGTCCTCCTGACACCCCGGGCCACGGTAGCTCTGGCAGGTCCAGCCAGGTCTGACCTCCAGTGCTATGGAGCCTCTTGGTCCCAGCAGCTTCCCAATCTCTGCACTGAGGGCTTACACAGAACTCAGCAGCACTGGTGGCACCAGGGACACTGCTCCATCCTTTCCAGAACTGCTCTACAGGTCTCAGCCCACAGCTGGTGGTGCTGGTGTCTCTGCTATTCAGGGAGGAGACCAAAGAACCTTCCAGCCAGTGTCCTTCTCACAGCAACCTTTGAGACTCCCTTGAGCCACCATGATAGTCTTAGTGCCAGAAATCCCCTGGCTTGGCCAGCTCCCAGGAGGACACAGCTCTGGCAGAGCTATCCATCCTTCTGCAGAGAAGAGGAATCTCTTGGCAGCAGCAAGCTGAGACATGAGGTGGTGGCTGCCTCATCCCTGGAAGTGTTCAAGGCCAGGTTGGACAGGGCTTGGAACAACCTGGTTGGTCTAGTGGACGGTGTCCCTGCCTGTGGCAGGGAATGGAATGAGATGAACTTTAAGGTCCCTGCCAACCCAAACCAGTCTGGGATTCTGTATCACCACTAGCAAGTAGCTCCTGTTCATGCCTGAGCCCGCTCTCAGCACCCACCCCTTCCATCCCTCCCTAGCCTCCCAGAGCAACCAGAGCTCCCCTTGCAAAGATCAACTGCAAACCTTGGCGAAATCTAGACAGCAACTGACACCTTGCAGCCACACTGGAAATGTGGGTTTCCACCATGGCTGCCATTGTAGCAAGAGGAAACTCACAGACAAATCCATGACCCTGGATTCTTTTGAAAATTCTCCAAACAGAGCCTTAGAAATGCATGGCTTTACTCAAGATCACCCTGTTTGTGTTGGTATAAGGCCAAAATCCATGAAAAATAGCATGCGTGCCAAAAAAAATCAATTTTATATAATAAATACAGATCATTTGGATGTTTCTTGCCAAAAACAATGCAAACATATACATCTTTCATGATTCTTATCAGAGTGCAGCTGAATCTTTAATACACTCCACTAACAGGCTACTAAAAGGCAAAAACATGCTGTTCAATAGTTAAAGTTTTCTCATTTCCATCCTCTGCAATGGCTTTTAATGGTCAAAACTGTGAAATTCAGGTTAATGCAAAAATTAATAAACCTAAACCCAAAGCTTCTTCTAAGTAAACCCCTATTTTTAACAAAGAAACATAGGAGCTGGAGCAAAAAAATAAATATATTTGACAGCACTAGAAATGCTTTATTTTGCTGCAAAAATGTTCACCAAGGAGTAGCTGCTCTGAGCTCCACATTCCCAACAATCTCATGTGTTTAAGGTCCACAAGCATGTCAGGGCACTCAGCAGCATCCGACACCATTTTCTGGAACACAAACATGTTGCTGCAAATAGTTTAAATTCTCCATTACAACCTAGGTGGAATAAATAAAATATTCCATCTGCCTAATGTGACATGCAGATCAGACCCCTGTGGGCAATCCTGGAGTTTGCAAAGGTGCATATGGGATGCTCCAGCAAATTTAATAAATGTAAAGGAGGTTGTTTTATTTTTTAAAATAACCTTTATGTTATCCTTGCTGTAAATTATGTAAGAGGATGCTATTGGAAATGTGACACACATGCTGCACACGCTCACAGGGGAAAGGCAGTGCTCAGCCTGGCAGTGTCTTGCCAGGCACTGCCGAGAGCCTGGGCTGTGGCATGATCAGGATGGGGGCAGCAGGGGTAGGATGGGATAGCAGGAGCAGGATGGGATAGCAGGAGCAGGATGGGATAGCAGGAGCAGGATGGGATAGCAGGCATGAGATAGAGGCAGCAGAAGCAGGATGGATGCTCTGGGTGGACAGCATGGACTGTACATCCCCACCTGCCTGTGAGCAGACACTTTGTTTGCAGTACAAAACAACCATTCCCTTCCACAGCCGACGTTTGTGGCAGGGGCACAGCCCCCAGAGATGGCCAAGCTGCTCACTAAGACTCTCTGGAAGCTGGAGCAATTCCTGTTTATAGCTTTCCTTCAGTGAGACGTCCCTGGGGTTGCCATTCACACTGAACACTGGCCGTGCCAACACAACACTCCCTTCCTCTCTGGAGGTGGCTGATCCCTGATCCCAGGCTGCTCATGCTCTCACTGTCACTGGAACTTCATGCACAGATAGAGACTGTGGCACATGGACCCCACACCACTGTCCCCCCACTGCTGTCTCCCCTGACACTGTCCCCACATCACTGTCCCCTACCACTGATCAATGGGCAGCTACTCCTGTGCAAGTGGAGCAGGAAAAGCTGCTTGAACCCAGCTCTGGGGAATTTGAGGGGTTTTTTCCTCCTTTTTTTAAAGCATTGCCAATGGTGGAGAGGCTGCATTTCACAGTAAAGTTTGCAGGAACTATCAGGGAGCGCAGAACTGCTGGTGGTGCTGCCTAATGAAGTGTGTTTGAAATATTGAAGTATATGATAAACCATTATGTAAATTAAATTCATTGATAGCTCTGCTATGAAATCGCTCTGGTAGCAGAATAGTAGATAAACATGGAGCTTAGAAGGTGTCATTTATTCATCTTTAAAATGGTTCCAAGTTTCTAGTGATTCATTATCATTCAGCAGAAAACAAAGAGAACATTTGTTTCACAACCAAACTCAAAGACAGGCTCTGGGATTCTGCGAACACCTATGCCAGGCTGAGGTGTTTCAGGTGCTTAGACTCTTCCAAACCAGGTCCTTTTCCTCTACAGGTCCTGCTTTTGCCAACTGCAAGGGAAAATTCACCTCAGGACTGAGCGAGCCCGGGAGGGACTCAAGGAGGAGTGTGAGAAGAGGATAAAGAGTAAGAGGGTTCCTGATGCTTCCCAACGATGGAAATGGCATTTGCTGTGCTCCCTCTTCCATCACTCACTGCTCCATAGCCTTCCTAGCAGAGACTGTGCAGCCTCAGGGCTGGTCGGCTTCTTGCCTTGAGTGCAGGTCCGTGGGGAAGGCTGGCTCAGCCCATTCCAATGTGGCCGTGGCAGTTTGTACATCCATCACCTCTGGCATTACCTGAATTACAGGTAAAGGTGTTTCTGCAGGGCTCTGCTGCAGAGCAACACCCCGGGGCATGCAGCAGGACGTCCCACCAGGGACCCTGGGGAGAACTGCTGGGGCCACAAACAGGACATCACAACCATGACCATCCCCACGACACCATGGGCAGCATGGGCACAGCTGCCCCTGCCCACAGGAGCAGGGTAGAAACGGTGTCCCCCCCCAGCACAGGGTGGGAGTGGGGGCATGAGGGGTTAATGCTCCTGCAGCCGCCAGCCAAGCGTGCTGGGAAGGAGACAACCCACTGCTCTGAAACTAATTTTTACAGCTTAACTCCTATCAAATATCCTGGGCCCCCCTCAAAAACCCTCTTTGAGAGGAGTGCTCCTAACCCGTTGGAAAACCCGTGGTGTGTTTTGATTGGCAAGGTTTCTTCCAGACGGTGGGAGTTATAAATGAACATCTCAGCAGGGCCTGGAAAAGTCCGGCTCATTCTGCCAGCCCGAGACGGCGCGAGTGCCTCTCCGCGGGGTCGGTCCCTCGCTGGAGCCCCTCCATCCCATTACATAAGCCCCAAACAGGACATTACTGCATGTGTGTGAACAACTCATGTTACAGGAACAGCAACTCCTATTCACCAGGAAAATTGCCGTAGCTCTCAAAAGGCCTCTTTTCTTGCAGCCTTTTGGCCTGAGGAGCCAAGAGAGCTGCCATTTGCAT
This sequence comes from Pseudopipra pipra, assembly GCF_036250125.1. NCBI lineage: Eukaryota > Metazoa > Chordata > Aves > Passeriformes > Pipridae > Pseudopipra > Pseudopipra pipra. The sequence goes on along the minus strand of NC_087566.1, from coordinate 6,681,177 downwards.
GGGCAGGGACAAAGTACGGCTCATGCCTCTGCACCCGTTGCTCCTTGCTGGAAACTTCGTGCAGGAGTGGAGCTGCAGGGGGCGGATCGAGGGGGTCCTGCCTGACCACACAGCCCCTGCCTGTGGCTGTCCTGCTCTGGGCTGCACAGCCTGGTATGAGCCCCAGGAGCGGCCAGCCCCTCCACCAGGAGTGATATCAGGGCTGTGTGCCAATCTGTGCCACTCCTCTGTGCCAGTTGCACAGTCTTGTGGGGCAGCCAGCCCACCCAGCCCACAGTGGGTCACTCCCAAGGACCATCCCCACGCTGACATCCAGCTGCCAGTCAGATTTGCAGGGTGAGCACTGGAGGTGGGGGCTGTGCTGGGCACTGGGTGACCTGTGATGGATGGGGACCCAGCTCAGTGCTGTGTGTCCACCAGCTATCCCAGAATGACTTGCTCCCTCCACCAGTGCCATGCCTCCCATGGCCTGGGGAAGACCAGGGGGAGCAGGGACACAGGCTCCTCGCTTCTGCCAGGACCAGGTGCCCTGACTCACAGGGGTGGGCACCCGGCCCCCAGGGTGGGCAGGGACACTGCGCTGGGTCTGCATTGCTGCTGTGGACCGAGGATGCAGCACAGCACCACAAAACACCCTCAGTCCCATCCCCTGTGTCCCTGACCAAGCCAGGTGTTGGCCAGCTGCCCCTGCCCACTCTGCCCTGGCCAGTCCTGCTGTGCCGCACTTGCCGGAGCTCTGCTGCTGTACAGTGTGAGCAGGGCTGGTCTGCTGACAGACTGCAGCCACATGTCACCGAACACCACTGCTCTGTGATGTGTTATTGCAACACATCACCTGCATGACGGGTAGCAGGACCACGGACCTGGCAGGTACGTTTTATCGGGCATTTAATTCTCCAGGTCTCAACTTTTCTCCTCTCCCCAGAAAATAAAGGTTGTGTTTACAGTGCATGGGCTGGGAGGTTCCCAGGTCACTCTGTCACCGGGCAGCCACCTTCCCTACAGGAGCACCAGCCCCTCTGCATGATGAGCAGGTCAGATCATCCCTCTGGCTGTGACCTCTCCCTACAATTTAAAAGTCATCACTGATTTATCGATCCTGTTTTCCCTTCCCTTCCACAGAGGACAGAGGTATGCCTTAAAGAGACCATTTCTGTTGTAAGACAAGTTTTCCCCAAGTCCCACACCTACAGCCGATCCTGTCCTGCATCAGGCCATGCCACTTTCCATGTGCAGTGTGTACCTGACAGCTTGGCATCCATGGGGCTGGACTCAACTGGCCCCTGAGCAGGTGATTCTGCACACTCTGCAAAGCAGAGGCAATAAAAAACCATTCATCTGTACAGAGTTATTCTCATTATCAGCTGCTGCAGCCACTTCTGTCATCGTCCCTGGGACCACTTCAGCTCCCCAGGAGCTTTCCCTGCAGCCCCCCTCAGGGTTGCTGCTGCCCACCAGCCCCAGTGTGACCATGACCACAGCACAAATCCCTCTGAGGTAAAACGACTCTGAGGCTTCAGGGCACACAGGGTGAATCTGCAGCTGCTTTAGAAGGGAGCTGAAAATATATCACTCCACCTGGATTTCAGGTTGAATTCAGGGTGAATGGTTCACTGTGAAGGGTCCCTGGCTCCTGGTGTCAGGGCAGAGCAAATAGGAAGGGCTGGTGCCACAAAGTAACAATTCAATTACTTGCTGGGGATGCTGGGGAGAGCTCTGCTCATTCTAATGCTATGGAGTAACTCATTTCATGCTGGAATTGCAAAGCACTCACTAGTCCCACACACACATGGCCCCTGGAGAGCCTTTTCCAATTAATAATCATTAACATTCACTGCTTCAATAAGTAAAATGATTTCTGCATCTTCAAAGAGGGCTGGCTCCTCTTGCAAGCCAGGCAGCGTGCACCAGGCACTGGCCCTACGGCAGCCGTGCGAGTCCGCAGTGAGAAATTTTGGCCAAGCAGATTATTATACTGTGAATATCTGGCTTTGGGAAGGATCCTCGTGAGCAGTGGCAGGTTTGGAAACTGCACTGTCGCTGGTAAGAGGATTTGGTGCTCAATATTTTTACCCACAATTAGCTTGCCTTTGTAACACGCAGCAGAAACTGAGGACTGGCACAAGAACCATCCCTGCATGTTTACTTTGTGGGAAAATTTTATCATGCATCTGTTGGCATCCAGATTTTAAAAGTTCATCCAGTGTTAATCATGTGGCCATTTATATTTGTGTGTGACCTGTTGTTCATCTGCTGTTGGCACTCAGATATCAAATTGCACTTCTAACTTTAGGCGGTGGAGTTTGCCAGGTGTATTTTTGCAAATGAATTTTTGTCCTGTTTTTTGGAGGGTGGGAGGGTCACACATGTACACCCTCAAAGCCCAGTGCTCAGCCAACCCCAGGGACGCACCTTGGGTATCTCTGGCAAAGCCAGCCTGGGTTTGATTTGAATCTGGGGTAGATTCATGGAGATCTGGAGAAAACAGAGAGCCCAAGGCACCACCAGCTTCCTGTGGGGCTTATCTGCAATGACCTTCTCAAAGACCCCATGTCTTGCTGTTCCTCTCCTGCTGAATGGATGTCCTGTGGCCTCAGCTGCCTGTGGAGCCAGGCAGTCAGGGTGTCTCAGGTGAGATGCTTGGCTGCATGGAACAGAGCAGGGCAGCCAGCAGCCCCTCCATCAACCCCAGACCCAGAACACCAGCTGTGACCTCACCACAGCCTTTCCAAAAACACAACTTGCCCCTGTCTCTTCAGTAAATAAGCTTTTTCCCGCACTGGAATCGATTTTCTCTTTGAAGCTGCAAAGAAATTTGGTATAATCTGAGTGCCTTGTCCTGGCCTGTCAGCCCAGGAGCAGTGCCAGCCTGGGGCCGGGGGGCCAACGGGGATCTCATGCTCCATGCTCACATCAGGGCCGCAGGAACAAGGGACACAGCAACAAAGAGCTTGTGAGGTCAGGCTTGGTGCCAGCGGGCCGGGCTGTGGGGCTCAGGGCAGGGGATGCCTCCCAGCACGCTTTGTCCATGAGCAGCGCTCATGCCAAGCACCACGGCGAGCTGGGAATAGGTCATTCACGCTTGAGCTGAAATCCCAGTCGCATTATATCACTTACAGCTAATTAGCAGGCTCCAGGCACAATGCAGCAAGACACTGTTTCTTGCAGAAATGGATAACTGAGGACAGCCCTGAGCACAGCGTTCACTGAGTTGTGCGGCAGCAGAGTCCACATTCACCTCCCTCCCTCCCCACTCGGCATGTAACCTCAGCAGGGTTTGGGTATGAACCTCCCAGAGCAGGCTGAACCCAACAAGTGACAGGTTATGCTGGAAGGTTGCAGGAAACCATTCCCAGAAGAAAGGCTGCATTGATCTGCAGGGGCAAGGTCCCTGCTCTCCCCTACACTCACAAAGTTGGGTTCCTCGGGACTCCTGGATGTCCAGGCAGCAGCAGGAGCTGAGTCAGCCTCTGCCCTCTCCATCATTTGCCTCAAGGCCATAGCATCACTGTCTTCAAATGCCACCGAGGGGCTGCACGGTGAAGCCACACTGCTCCGGGGACAGCAGCCAGGCTCGGTGACGCAGAGCAGCCTCTGTGGCTGTGCTGGACTGCCAGGGCCATATGGAAATGCATTGACACAGCCGTGCTCCTCACCAGTGCCCTGAACTCCCCTGCCAGCACACAGGGGCTGGGCAAGCCTCTCCAGACCTTCAGAGTGCACAGGGTACACCAGGAGAGTCTGGAATGCAGAGGGCAGGTGGAAGCAGAGCAGGACCCTGCTGGTCACCCACCTGCTGACCCCAGGAAGGGAGGGCTGCAGCTGCCAAAACTGAGCCTGGACATATAGTGAGCCACAGAAACCACAGAAAGAGCCAAGGATTCCCCCATTCCCCCATCAGCATCTCCCACTGCCTGACTTGGCACTGCTCTGTCCCCATTGCGGGGCCATCCCTGGCACAGGCCCAGAGAAAGGATCTTCCTGTTAACAGAGAAACTGGTGCAGACAGGGCAGGGCTGCATCCCGCAGGAACAGGAGCAAGACAGGGATGGGGCAGGATTCCTCCACTGAAGGATGGGCAACTCGAGCCTAATCAGGGCCAAAGACCTCAAGCTGGCAGGTGACAGTAGTGTCCAAGGGCCAGACCCAGGTGGGGACACAGCACTCACAGCCACTGAACCCCAGCAGGTCCCAGGTCCCATACACAGAGATCTCTGTCCTCACACTGGGCTCTGGGAAAAGCCAAAGAAATGAGCAAAAAAGCAATTTTTGAGGCTATTTTGAGTGCTAGTGGATTATATTGTAATGCAGCCCAAGTGCCAAAATACACTATGCTTGGGGGTATGTAAACTAATTCCAAAAAAATTCTTAGGACTTTATTCCACTGTCCTGTCCCTCAGTTTGACACAGAGCCAAGCCCTGCTCAGCCCAAGCACCACCACAGCCTATTAGAGATTTTGCTCTAAGCAGCTTGAGAGTGTTTATTTGGTGTGCAAAGAAGATTGGAGCTGGGAAAAGCACAAAAAGGATTATTCTGTTTATCACTCAGCTTTCCCTGGCCAATCTCTATTCATGGAAAAAGTCATTTACTCGGGTTATCCACAGGCTTTGCTCGCCAGGAAGTGTTGAAAGCCCTGAAAATTAGAGAGATGCAGAATGGATTGGCAAAATGTAAGGCACTTAGGAGCCTCTGACACCCAGAAATACACCAGCCCAACACAAGGCTTTTTCAATCCCAAGTTTCCCTACTGCTAATAAGAAACTGTCCAAATCCCAGCACGTGCCAGTTAAACCCCTCCATAGACCAAGCAATAATTAGATGGATTGTCACATCTGGGAGTTTGGTTTTTGAGAAGAAATTTAGAAACCAAAACATCAGTTTGAGATAATGAGTTCTTCATTAATTCTTTTCTTTAGTTTTTTTGCTTTTTATATGTTCTCCAAACACCATTTGATTTTATTTCCATTGTAGCAAACACAAACCAGGAATCCACTGGGCTCGTGCAATACCTACGGAGAGGGAAAAAAGGATGAGACAAGCAGGAGGGAGCAGCCCTTGCTCCTGGCCCCAGGACATGGCATGTCCTCGGAGCACAGTGCTGCCTCCGGCCCTGCAGAGATGGGAGACATGGGAAGATGTGCCACACAGTGAGGAATGCCTCGGACTGGCAGGTGGGGCTTTAAATCAGCACTGAAAATAAAACCCTGAAATGAAATGTCCTCCCTTCTCCCTCCCCAAAAAGCAGATTTCATCCCCAGCTGCCATGCAGACAGACACCCCCAGCAGGGCTCATGGCAACCTGCTGGTCCCGTGGGCACCACGGGATCCCCTTGTCCCCACTGGCAGCATCCTTGGGGTGACCTTCCCGGGAGCTCTCGCATTAGTGGGTGCTGAGGATGCCCAAGGACAGGAGCACGGGCTCGTTGGGTCCATCACTGCACATTGGGGGAACAACTGCCAAGACCTGTCAGCCCAGAACCCCCAGTGCCCACCAGCAGCAGATCCAGCTGCGCTTCACAGGCTGCTCTGCACAAGAGTTGTTAACACAGTCAGTGTGGGGGGACATGTGGGGAGACAGGTCACAGGGCCCGGGGATCTGCTCTGCATGGATGGCTCGCTCCAAGGAGGAACCCCAGAGCGTGTGCGAGTGTGTGCAGCGCTGCTGAGAGAATGCCCAGCCCAGCCCAGCCAGCAGGAGAGCCCTGCAGCACAGGCTTGGTGTGTGACACCCACAGTGCCTGCTGGAGGGGGAACAGGGACCCCCGTGTGGGGTTGCACAGCCCCCAGCCCCTCACATCCCAGCTGGAGCTGGAGCCGGAGCTGGAGCTGGAGATGGAGCTGGAGCTAGAGCTGCCCAGACGGCTGCTCTGACACCACAAGGCCTCCCTGAAAAGGGAGATTGTTTCTCAAAAATAAATATTAAATAACTCTAAAATTTCAAATAATTCAGAGCTCTGCTATTTTCCATGCATTATGAAACCAAAATTGAGGGGAAAAGGTATGTAATACGTTTCCTATTTCCTGTTTCTGCAGCCCTGCATGTGCCCCGGGGGATCAGCACAAGTGGAATTATCTCTCCTCTGGCTGGGAGCGTTCATTTCGGGCCAAAAACACCAAAAAAGTATGAACTAATTCCTACATAGCGCTAGGGAAGTGTGGGATCGCAGGCCAAGTGCTGAAAAATGAGGCAATTTTCCCCATTTCAAGAAGTGACTAAAATCCCTGTGCTGTTCTCTGCACAGGCGCGTTCTGTTCCAGCCCAAACCACTTCAAGAGCTGGATCAGATCATCTCTCCAAGAGCAGACAGCGACGAGGAACCGATGCTCAATGCAAACATTGTCCCTCTCCCAGGAGTCCCTTCGTGGAGAAGGGGCACTGCCCAGATATTGTTTCATTTTCTCTGTGATGCTTGGAGCAGCTGGAAGAGCGGCATTAAATACATTAAAAACCATGGAATACCGGAGTGAGATCTTCTGGAGACTGATAAACTCATCACTGAAAGAGGGATTAGTGCAGCACAGAAGCATCTGGAGGGCTGGACGCAGGAAGGAACACCCCCAGCTCTGGGAGAGGGGGACTTGGCAGGGTGTCCATAGAGGACACAGGTCTGCTGGGCTCCAGCAGGGTCCCAGCAGCCTCACGCTCCTGCAGCCCCTTCACTGCAGGTTTTGCCCAGGAGCTTGGATCAGAGCATGGCAGGATCAGACATGGCTGCAGAACCCCACGCACAAGGTGGGTGACCACCAGTGTTCATGGCCACCACATACGTCTGCTGGAGCAGGGAAGGTTGGGGTAAGGCAGGAATCACCTCTCTTTCCAGAAAATACCTGCCAGCCAAAGGCAGGAGCCAGCATGAGACGCAAAAATGACAGGAATGTGATGCTCTGGTTGCATAACTTCAAAAAGTCAAGAACAAAGCAGTCAAACCTCACCCTGCACCTGCCTTTGGACACAGCCATTGGTGCCCTCTGAATAACACCCTGATTTCCTCTGCCTGGCCCATAACTCCTCTGTCCATGCATTCTGGGGGGTCCCTCATTCTCAAATGCATCCTTCAGATTTCCAAAGCCCGGGGAACACGTGCAAGGATGTGCATGCTCATACACGATTTGCTGTCTGGCCCACTTTACTGAACTGCACTTTTATCCAGAAAAAATGTATCTCTTTTTAAAACTTTATAAGCAACAGGAGGAGAAATCTGTGTAAGAATCCACCTTTTTGTATTCCCTTCCTTTAATGGTGCAACTTCAATTTCCCATCAACAGAGATCCTGCCTGGAACTTGATTACATAAAAAAAATACCAAACAACCAACTTCACAAGAAGCCACACAAGTTTCTTAGTGTGAAAATTCCCAGAGTACATATCAGACTGGAGTTCTGTCCCTGATTAATTCCTGGTTTTGGAGAAGGGGGGGAGGTCAGAGACACAGACTCTCAGTGTGCTCAGGGTGTGAGGAGCCAACACCAGCCCTGTCCGCCCACCCTGCCCAAGCACTGCCAGGCCCACATCTCCATCCACACTGGTGCTGTGACCATGGAGCTCGTGATGCTGCTTGAGGCAACACACCAAAAAAAAAGAAAAGAGAGGAATCATGGGAAGACACAACATGCTCCGACAGCTACGCTCTCCCCCAGCCCCTTTGCCCAGTCTCCCGTTTTCTTATCCCTTTTTTTCCGTCACTTTAATCTTCCCACTGAGGTACTTGTCCAGGCCAAGTTCTGAGGCTTTTCAGACTCCAGACTATTTTCTGTAGCCCTGTCTGAAGGAGAAGGAGGAAAAAAGTAGCTAAAGATTTTCCAGTGGGAAGAGAGTATTTTCTCTTCTCCCATAACTCAGACACAGCCAAAGGAATTTTTCTCAAGCTTGACAACAATTCACCTTCAGGCAAACAACAAGCATGGAAAATTTAAGCCCAGCAGGTGAATGTTTGGGAACATTTTTAGCCTATAGAAATTCTCATGTAACCTTAACTATAGGGGTCGCTCTGTGGGTTCGCACATCGTGGGCTCCCTCCTCCGCGCGCTGGCAGCCGAGTTCCCAAGGACAGCTGAAGGATGGCGTGAGAAAACAGTATCTTGGAAAAACATGTACCCAGCCCCTTGAAAGCACTCAGCATGGGCTGAGGCTGACCCTGACAAGGGTACCCTGGTGAGGGTCCCTACTTGAGGGTCCCCCATCAAGAGTCACTGCTGACTGCCGTCACCCACACTGGCTGGGCAGGTAGAGTACACCACACAGGGATCCTGGGCAGGCAGGGATGCTGGGCAGGCAAGGATCCTAGGCAGCCAGGAATCCCAGGAAGGCAGGGATGCTGGGCAGGCAGCACTGGGGCTTGGCAGCCACCACTCTGGGACCACACGGGAATGAGCACAAGCCACAAATTCAGCTTTGCTCCGCAGCCTGGACTCAGTGCATGTATTTAAGTTAATCAGAAACAACTGAACCACCAAGAGACTAATTTCTCCATAGTTAACCATCCATGGCGGGACCACTGCTGGGAAGGCTGCAGCATCCCCCCAGCCCAGTGACGTGAGCCACCGGCTGAGCAAACTTTCCCGGAAAAGGCAAGCAAGCTGGATATCTCCTTGGCAGAGCAGTGACTCTGTGCCTACAGAGCAAATCCACCACGGCCCTTCCAGCCACATGGCACTGCTGCTCACCTGATCATAAACACTTCAGTTAAGATAAAACTTCTTTCTTCACCCACTTCTTCCTCCTTAAGACATTCTGATAGAAATACTTGTCATTTCTAGCAGAGAGCATCCAACCTGTGCTGAGCTGACTGTGTGCCACGATGGCAAGGGCAGCTTCACCTGGAGGTGCTCCAGGGCACCAACAAAGAGGAAAGAGCACAGACCTTGGGCCCCAAACCTCATTTCACAGTCCCAGGCAGGGAGATCCATTTCCCAAGCAATGTGGCTCCGAGTACCTCTCACAAACATCCCTCCCCTGTGCAGGAGCATCTGCAGTGAAGGACGTTTGGGTAAAAAGGAAATTTTACCACTGCTCACAATTAGCAATAACAAATTGTCAGTGTCCCACTGCTCTGGCTGCAGAGTCCCTTTGGAGGTGCAGAGGTGCCTGCACAGAAAGGACCCTATGCATCACGGTCCCAGTCAGGCCACCTGCAAAGGAGCAAGGGCAGCAGCAAAGGCTCCCCAGCCCATGGATCCCACTCCCCACAAGCAGGTTGGCTCATCTGTTGAGGATAAACAAATACAAGAGGTGATCGATGGTTCCCTTTAGAAAACACTGATCACTCGGCTGCAGCGCGAGGCAGAGCAGCATCAGTGCCAGCAGCTGCCTTCCATCACAGCCGGGTTTAACTCACCCAGTTTGGGGACTGCTGTTAACCACCCTCTGGTAGACAACACACTGTCAGTGCAGTAAACATCCATTTACAGATGAGGGACAGCAGCACTTCTCAGTGTCCCCACACACTCGTGGTGTTCCGGCTGGTCTGGAATGCCAGGATGAACAGTGGGGATGGGGGCTGAGGCTGGCAGGGGGAAGTTGCTGTTGGAAGGGGAGATATTTTGAAATACCATGGCTGATATTTTTATACAATAGAGACATCATGTACGTAGGAGGCCTTTTTACATTTTAAAACATAAACTGAATCACCAAAGATAGAAGATGAGCAAATCTACAGCATATGAGCATTTACCATCTCACAGATTTCCTCCTCGGTACTCCAGGGCCAGCAGGCAACAAGTACAGGCAGCTCATGGGCAGAGCATCACCTCATCCTGGCAGGGAAAGGGGTTACAGAGGGAGAAGATGCTGGTTTCTGTCTTCCTCTTGAGCTCACCCACACACCAGGGCACTAGAGCAGCTGTGAGGGGAGGCCTGTCTGAAGGGAGCTCAAGCACCAGGTGTTACGGACACATCGTGCCCTCCATGCCAGTGAGCCAACCCAGCAGCTCCCAGGTGAGGGCACACAGGGTGGGAGGTGGCACATGTTGGCACTCAAAGGTAGCACTGGCAGCAGACCCTGAGGACACTGGAAGACAGCAGCCCCCACACTCAGATCTTCTGCAACCACAACCAGCACCAAGCGAACGTGCCTGACAAGATCCAGAAGACACTGTGGTTGGTGAGGCAAATAAATGAGAACCAAATGTAGGGATGGCTACACACGGACCGGACTAGTGCTCGGAGAGCCTGAAAGACACTGCACTTTAATTACAGCTCTTACCAATCAGGAGGTAATTGTTGGTATCCTTCCTGTAGCCCACAGTTGCCTAATCTTGTTATTTGAGAGCCATCACAATTTAAACAGCTGGCGAGCTCTTCCTGCTCCTCAAAAAGTCACAGTTTGCCCAGCACTGCTTAATCTGACAACTGTGTCTGACCACAGACCCTCTGCAGCTCCCTGGCCCTGTGAGGGTGCAGCCTCACACTGTCCCCTGCCCCCTCCTGGGGCATTTGTGCTGGGTTCACTATGGCACAGTGTCCAGAAGCATCCTGCCCCTCTACCGTCTGCTGCTTCTCCATGGGAAACCCCACCCCCTCCCCAGAGGGGACACACCTCTGGGGACCTCCAGAAATGACCAGCTTCTGTGTGCAGGGTCGAGGCTTGGGCAGATCATCCAAGATGACAAAAACCCTTCTGGCCATGTAAGAACAGATCCAGTGTTCCCATCCAACCTCTGATTTTCCCCTCTCATACTGGAGACTTGTGTTCCTAGAATGGCACTAAACTCAGTTGTCCCTAGGTGGCACAGAGGTGACATGTCCCCAGACTCATGCTGCACTTGGGACTCCTCAAGGAGGAGATGCCACTGTGCAGGGCTGATACCAATGTTCCCCACAGCCCCAGAACCCCTCTCCTGCTGCAGCCTGGGGCTGGTAGGGAGCAGGCTTAGCTTAAGGTGGTCACTGGTGAGCCCAAAAGTGAATCCAAGCACAAACAGTCCCAACAGCTCCTCACAGGACTCTGCTCAAAGCTGCAGCAAGGGGGAGTTCTGGAAAATGGTCCCTTCCCTTTGGTCATATTTAAGAATTAATGCGTCATGGAAACGCTGATGGTATCTCCACACCATTCCTCCTTCATATTTGGTGACTTATCAGCCTGGGAAGCAGCTGATGGAGATGTTGTCAGCAGCATCCATCTGCACAGAAAGCCTGGAATGATTGCGATAATGCTGCAAATACTTCGAGCTTTTATTTTCCAAACATTGCCAATTACAGGGGATACAGAAGTGTCTCAGCTAGAAACGCCGGCTGGAGAGCAGGATGGGGTTTGGGTGGGCTGGGGTGAGTAGGGAAGGCTGCCACGGTCCATAGGGTGGCATCGCACCAGGAGCCTGCAGTGGCCCAGCCCTTGGGTTTGAGCAGTCATGCTGTGTGAGGCTCTGAATGGTGCTGGACTTCCCAACAGCCCTTCCCACATCCACAGCAGCCAGGCAGAGCCCCCACGGGCTGTGGGGCAGACAGCAAGAGCAGTAGAGCTGTGCCTGCACGTGCTCAGGGGATTGGTTTTAGGGTCACCTCCCTGGATGTCTGAAAGGGCAAGTGGAATTGAGGGCAAACCTGGCTGTAAAGGGGGAGGCTCGGGAAGGTCGAGCTTGTGGCCGTGGCGCCTGCTCCATCCCTGCACCAGCAGCCACAGGGGCTGGTGCACAGGCTGGGGGAGTGCACGGGGCACAGGCAGGATCTGGTTGCACCATCCCACTCAGGGACGGCAACCTCTGACAGCTGAGCACAGTAACCCTTTAATCCGTTGCAGAGCTCGTCTGTCAGAGCCCCAAAGCCCACAGGGAGGTATCAGTAACAAAACGCAGGAAAGAGAAATGAGAGTGGAAAATGTTTGGCTTTTTGTCTCCTTACTCGCTAGAAACACAATTGCGCTTGTGTTGCTGGTGGGAGCATTGCTGCAGGCGGTGCCTGATGCCCCAGGGCTGCAGGCAGAAGCTCACCCTGCCCAGCACAGGGTGGGTGGGGGATGGTTCTGTACCTGCAGGACCCGTCTGTGACTGCACCAAGACTGCACCCGTGGGTGTCACCCACCACCTTTGACTTGTGCCCCAGCACAGGACAGCCCCGCTGCCTGCTCTGCCTGCCCTGAGCCCTGCCAGCCCCTGCCTGCTCTGGCTGCTCCAGCATCACAGGAATCAGGGAGGAAGAGACGGAGCCGAGGGGAAGGCAAAGGGAGGGAAGGGGACCCTCATTCATTCCTGAGCAATTCCATGTGATCAGTGCCTTCCTCTGCCCAGCTCCTCACCTAAGACAGGTGAGAGGTGGGGCTGCAAGGGGCGAGTGGAGGCCGGGCACTTCCCCCCTTGTAATCTGCGGATTACGGCTGTGTAACGGGATTACCAGAGGCTGAGAAGCAGCAGCGAGTGGGATCCAAATCACACAGCGAAACAGCAGAGAAACCTGGAAGAATGTCTCGCACAGTACAAGTGCGAATACATCCTCACAAGACCACATTTATATTTTAATATCAAGTTTTCCATAATGCAGAACACACTTATGGCCCAGCTCCCTTGCTGGGCAGCTGCTGGGTTTCAGCATGGGGGAATTGGCAAGATCTTTTCACCAGGTGAAATAAATAGAGTGCTGGGCCCCAGATAGGATTACGGTTTGTTTTCTTTAGGTGTATAGAATCCACGGGAAAGCTGAGCCCAAACGGAAACTCAACTCCTAAAGAATTTGGCCTATACTGGCCAGCTCCTGTCTGCCTGCCAGGCATGCTCTCCTTGCCTTGTATTTTGCTCTTTATCTTTTAAGAGGCTTTGTTAGCAACGGATCAAGCCATTCTTTGTGTGCCTGGAGGACAGGGGGCTGCTTTCAAATTATTTGAGGATGATAAAGTTACAGGGTTTTACCTGGAGAACTGTGATGAGAAAGTTCTCCTGGGCATTTCCAGGAACAGGCACCCTCCCAGCCAACCCCCCGGCCCCAATTCCCAGCATTTCCAGAGCAAACTGGTGGGGGCTGAGCATGGTGATGGAGAGAGGCACAGCCTGGCAGAACCTCCCCCATCTCTGAATCCTATTTTCTGTTGCGAACATGTTTTTCTCCTTGTTGTTTTTATCTTTTGTCCCAAAAGGTTTGTGAAAATCCCGCAGCATCTCCCACAGGGAGACAGGGTAGGAGGTGTGCATTGCGCAGCAGCACCGGGTCAGTGCCACGTTCTGCCCCAACAGTCACGACAGAGGTGTCTGGGCGAGGACGCAGCCTCAAATTAACACCAGAGACAGAGATAAGCACAGCCCTGACAGCCGACGGCTGCATCCAGGCGTTTGCTGCACATCTCGGCTCTCTCCTTCCCTTTGTTTCTCTATGAGCAGCATTTGGAAGAAAAGCCTTGGCGAGCATATGCTGGAGCCTGCGAGCAGCTGCCTCCTCCCGCTCCCTCCCGCTCCCTCCCGTCTCCGAAAGCTGGGCTGTGTGGGAGCAGCCCCGTGGAGGGGCAGCCTCGGGACAGACCCGCGCACGGGAGGAGCTCTGGGACCGGCACTGTCCCCGCCCGGCCGGGGGACGGCATCGCTTCGCTGGGTCAGAGCAGTCAGTGAAGAGCCTGGCTGGAGTAAGTCTTATTGTGATTAGGCTTAATGCAATAGGAGTATTCTGGGTGCCCAGAACAAAGGGCTAGATGTGCCCTGGAGCAGGCATGGGTACATTCAGTCAGTGCCCAGCACAGCTTTGCCCTTCAAAGCCAAAGGATATGAGTGAAATGTCCTTCAAATCCCAAGGAGAGCCACCCCCAGGGTTCTTAGCCACCCACTGCCCTCTAGGAGCATCCCAGTTCAGCCCTGCTTGGGCACCTCAGGCAGCACCACGTGCATCCCACAGCATCCCACACAGGAAAATAGGATCCCACCCTCCAAACCAGCACAGATTAAAAACTTTGGGCCCAGTACCTCTAAACCTACTGCTCCAATGAGACAGCAACACACATTTTAAAGCACAAAAAAACTGTTTAGCCATGCATTTCTCTCAGCTGGTTGAAAGCTCTTGTGCCCATAGTTCAGTCCAGGGGCACTGCCAGGCACAGGGGACCTGCAGCTGCCACTCCACTCCCAGAGCTGGGAGCAGACACGGCTCTCTGGATTCAAATATAGTCTCAGATATTCTTCTGGGAATACCAAGGGGAATCTCTCACTGAAAATATACAAATTCCTTCTCTCCAGACACTCCAACAGCAGCTGAAAAATGGGTCTGCAGCTTCAGCAACCCAGTTCTCCACCACAGCCAGCTGTGCAAGGACACAGCAATATGGGGCTCATTTTCGTTCTTTCGGTGTCTTTTCTCCTCCTGTACAGTCTGGATGGCTGCAGGTGGTGGGCTGTCCCCATGTCCCAGACTGTCCCCATGTCCCGGGCTGTCCCCATTCTCCAGGCTGTCCCCATTCCCCGGGCTGTACCCATGCCCCAGACTATCCTCACTCCCTGGGCTGTCCCCATGCCCCAGACTATCCTCACTCCCTGGGCTGTCCCCATGCCCCAGACTATCCTCACTCCCTGGGCTGTCCCCATGCCCCAGGCTGCAAGCTGCAGCAGACGTTCCTGTGGGAGAGGAGGGGATGGTGGGAGTGGAGCCCATCCCTCTGTACCACCCCCCTAAGCTTCACCACCTGGGCAAAAAATGCAGAGAGCTGTAGAGACATGACCAAGCTGCCTTAGGGAGGACGAGCACGGCCGAGCTCCTGTTGCTAATTACAGACACCACACCAGGAGCTGTCCTGCTCCTCGGGTGAGCCCTTCATGGAACAATGGGGCCCTTGTCAGGAACACCCTTGCAGGTGATCCTCGGAGGTGAGGGACCCCAGGCTCCTTGGTGGCTCTCCCCCCTCTCCTGTGAGGCTCTGCCAAGCCCTTCTCTGCCTCCTGCCACAAAGCCTCCACTGCTCAGTCCCTGGGGCTGGCCCCATCAGAAGGGGGCTGTCTGTAAAAGGAGAGCAAATGGTTCCAGTGTCCCTTTGCCCATAAACTGGTACTTTGTTTTTGCTGAAAAATTCACAGATATTTGAACAAGACCTCGCCTAAAACACTCAGTGCTGGAGCATCTAGTTCACAGCTTTGTGAACATCTGCAGCCAGCAGATAATGAGAGGAACTGGCTTTGTACCACAAAGAAGGAGCCAGGGGGGCTGCTCCCGAGGCAAGGGCAGCTGTCAGTGCCAGAGTCACCTGGCTGGTGTGCCAGAGGCACCTGGCTGGCAGGGCGAGGGGGAGTTTACTGTAAAATGAAAAAATCAGTATTTGTTTGACATTCAGCAAATTCTTCCAGCCTTTGCCTGCTGCAGGAACAAGTCAGAGCTGTTGCCTGTGTGAGAAGGGTGAATGCACTCCTCCAGGGAAGACTGTGGTGTTTAACCAAGCCAACCCACCCTCTGACTCACGGAGACTCCTTGGTAAAGTGTCAAAGTCACACACATGCACTAACAGGGAACACATCAGGTCTGGGCCCACGGTAACTGGCCACCTAAGGCCATGAAAGCATAGCCAACTCCTCCACTTCAGCCAGGAGCACTGGGGATGACCAGCCTTGGACACTGCTCACTTTCTGCCAGCCTGTGGTGGGCTGGCAGTTGTGCCCCCCACCACACACATCCATCACACGCAGCCAGGCCCACCTGTGGCTGGAAATGCCGTTGGTGGCACTGCGGGAGCTGCAGAGCTGTGAGCCCTTCAGAGCCTGAGCTCACAGATCCACAAAGAAATGGTCGGCCCATGATATCACAGGGAGTGCTCGCCAAACCAGCTGAAATCACTCAAATGCTCCGAGCGCGCTTATGGGGGGGACCCTCTGTTCTAAATATATTCCTTTGAAGGCAGCTTGTTATTTAAACAGTGATTGCAAAACAGGGTTTACATGGAGCTGCTCTGAACTGGAGAGGGAGGGAGGAAAGGAGGGAGGGAGGAAGAGAAGGCTGGCTGTAGGCACAGTCACCACCCAGGCATTTTAATTGCAAATCCCAGCATGTTTTATAGATATCTAGAGAGTATCTTTTTATGTGGGCTCCAAGGATTACAGTAAGATCCATCACATTTTATATGAACCTAGTGACAGCGCGTAAGTCCCACCCTGACAGTGCCTAAGATGGGAGGATCCC
The DNA here is from genome assembly GCF_036250125.1 of Pseudopipra pipra. Taxonomy (NCBI): domain Eukaryota; kingdom Metazoa; phylum Chordata; class Aves; order Passeriformes; family Pipridae; genus Pseudopipra; species Pseudopipra pipra. The sequence continues at coordinate 6,665,108 of NC_087566.1, read as the reverse complement.
ATGTAACAGCCCATCCATGGAGTCAGGAGTAGTCCCAGGATCTCCATGCAGACCAAGTCTACCAGGAGAGTCCAGCCAAGCAGAGCAGCCCCAAGGCAGTGCCTTGTCCCACACACTGGAGACTTGTTGGCTCTTGACCCCTTCCCTCCTGTCCACGCCATTGCAGTGTTCCCCTGGAAAGCAACAATGTCTGTCTCTGCAACTTCCCAATTCCTTCAGACCCTGCAGCATTCCAAGATCAGCTCCTCGCTCCTACACATAGGAGGAAAAAGGGCAGGACAGGAGACAGTCTGCAGTGGAGGCACAGGCTGGGTGTCCCTGCACACTGGCACGACCTGCCAGTCGGCACCATGGGAAGAGCTGCTGCCAGCCCCGGCCGATCCCTTCCAGCCCCACAGGAGTGGTGCCTGTGTGCATCGCCAGACTCCAGCTCAGCTTTCATTGTGTTGTTAGTACAAACAGGGGAGTCCCAAGTGTGTCTGCAACCCGGATGCGAGATTCCCAGTGGCAACCAGCCCAGCAGTCAGCAGGGGCAGCATGTCCCACTTGGCCTGACACGACCAGTGCATAAATGCTGCAACCTGCTACAGTGCTTATTCCATAAATCCCAGAGGTGCAATCTTTCCTGAAAAGTCTGTCAGTCTGTGCTCAGACACAGATTTTGCTTCCTCCCTCAGAAAGGGGAGGTGGTGGGTCTGCAGTGCCTGTGCTGGGTTGGGGAGCCAGGCACGGCCTTAAATGTTGGAGGATTCATGGACTCATACATCCATGAATCCCCACCTGAGGCAGGGCACCTCACTGTGCTCTTCAGGGACAGCACCACAGAGGGGGAGAAGGACCCCCAAAGTTTGCAAGGTGGGAACCATGGCATCAGTGACGGCTCTGACACTCAGCAGCGTGGGCACAGGGACACAAAGGCACTCGGCTGCCAGCAGCAGCGTGAAGGCTGTGTATGTGATCAGAGTGCTAAAGGAAGACGTCTCCATTGCTCCAGTGAAACACTGGCCTGTGTGCTCCCCCCTCCCAATGACCTCTGTCCTGACACAAGGACCAATATTTGGGCAAATTCAAAACTAGGCTTCCACTCAGTGAGCTCTCCCTGCGCTCCCCATCCTCATGAGTGCTCGCTGGAGCTCATTTGTTGTCGGAAATGTCCACAGTGAATGACCTGCCAGCCCCTCGCTGCGCTAAGCTCCTGGTGACGTGGAATTTGCTTCAGTGGAAGCTGCGATCTGGCATCCTCAGCCAGCCACAGTGCCAATGAGGGCAGCTGCAGTGCCACCAAAGGCAACCGGATCACCCCCCAGCCATCCCTGAGGCTGCTGGTCACCAGTCACCACCCCTGAGGCCAGGACAGGGCATCAGGGGCTCCCACGGCAGTCAGGCAGCAGGACTAGGGCATTTCATGGCATCCTGCCCTGAAAAGCAGAAATTCACCACCACTCCTGCAGTGCTGGAAAGCAAGAGTGAGGAAGCCTTCAGCCCCCGGTGAGACATAATCCTCCCCTCCTGCCACCAAGGACAGACCAGGGACCACTTCTCCTTGCCAGGCCAGGGACTCCTCTGCCACCTTTGCAGTGGACAGGGAGGCTAGAAAAGCCCAAACTTCACTGGTACCTGTGTATATACACCCTGATGAACAGGACATGGCCTCCAAGGCAGCAGGAACACAGGCAAAACAGGAAAATGTCTGTGTACCAGTACAACAGCCTCATACTCTCCCACTGCCAAAAGACCCTTCAGTTTTTTACTAAATCTCACCACAGGAACAATTTACAAGCAAATAATGCTGAATAACTCCATTGCAAACTCAGGGCTAAGCTTTAGTTCAGGCTTTTACACCTTATCATGTTCACCCTTCCCAGGCTGGCACTGGACTGAGGCGTGCCAAGTTGAGAAAGGGAAGCAATGGAGTGGGGCTTTTCTCTGTTCCTGAGAGTCATTCCATCAGGAGAAACTGCCCTTTTATAGGCACCCAGTGACAGGACGGGCTGTATGTCCCCTCCCAAATGAATACCTCACGATGGAGACATTTGGCCACATAATCCTTAATCATTTTCCCCTAAACCACAGCTCTTTGGTAAATGATCCATCCTGAACTGTATCTGTTCTCACAGGTATATCTAGGCCCCAACTTCTGCAACTGTTTGAGGAAAATTCAGGAAAAGCAGGATATTCTGGGCTCTGTTGATCACCACACTAGGCAAATCCAGCCCTGCTGACAGCACCCATTCCACCAGAAGCCCCACATGTCCCCTTGCACGAGTTGGGGCTTATCATACATGCAACTCAACCCTGCTAGGGCTGGTGTCAAGGCACTGGTGTCCTTCTTATCTTGCACACCGATGCCTGAGAGCTGGAAGGCACAGCTTGCAGGGTGCCAGTACACAATGAGGGGATGTAAGAGGAGAAAGAGGAGATGGCTGCTGGAGGATGGCAGGGGGCTGCTGGGGGATCGCAGGAACCAACAGGGTCCGTCTGCAAGCCCAGCAGCGAGGTGCACGCCATTCTTAAAGCTGCTGCCCACCAGTGTTCCCTGCCTCCCCAGTGAAGCAGGGCTCTGCCACCCCTCTACCCTTGGGCCATCCCTAGTGCCTTGCCCTGGGCAACACCAACAGCTGCTCAATTCAATCTGCAGCTTCTTCAGAAAACACTTCCACAAACATTGACACTCCAAAAAAAGTTCTCTTTAGTCTTTTCTAAGCTGGGAGTTTACTTTGTTAATATTTTTCTGCATGGCGTGTTTCAAATGAGAACATTCTGAGAGTAAATTGGCAAAGTCTTTATTGCTGTTTATTTCTAAGCAACTACAGGCCAATAATAATAGCAAATCCTCTCCAAGTGAAAACTGGGTTCCTTTTGGTTAAAATGCTCAGCGCAGAGTCTGAAGCTGTGTTTTGTCAAGCAGATGCAGAGTGTCACCTTATAACGCCCATGCTAATGGAGTAATGGGATTGGAGCTGCACTGGCTGCCCAGATCACTGTGATAATCCTTGCCTAGAGAAAACAATCCTGCATCGAGCATTACTCCTCTGGAGAGAGGCCATTCACTGCTGGCCCAGCCACCCTTGCTGCAGACACGTGCACACACGTGCACGGAAACACACCGGGGTGAGCTCTTCGTCCTCCAGCTGCCCACGAGTGCCACAGGCACTGGGCAAAGCTGGGAAATGTCAGGAGTGGTTCTGCCCCATCATTCCTTTTTCTCAAGGGATGCTGCACAACAGCACATACATGGCACACACACAGCACACCACCCTCCTGCTGCCGGGGACGTGGGGATCTGCACCATGCGCACACCGCGGGCTCTCCACGGGCTGTCGGGTGCACCGCTGAGGAACCTGGAGCCAGCACGGCAGGACTGAGCAGGGACAAGGCTGAGTGGGGACAGGGTTCTGCCCCGGGGGGCATGAAAAGAGTTCAGCTGGGTGGCAATTGGAATAAGCTGAGGCTGGACCCAGCTGCAGGTGACAAAAGCACTGGAAGGTGGTTTGGGTCTGAGCAGATTTCAGCTCTCTAGGTGAGGATGGATAAAAGACCCCAGAGCTTGGTGCTGCAGCACAGGTGAGAGAGGTGCTGAGTGTGGGCTGTAGTTGTGTCCCTGGAAGCTGAGATCTCTGCTGTCATCAGGACCCGCCAGTTGCCAGCCAAATCCATCAGGGCCACCACTCATAGGCAGTTCTCCTGGGAGGAATGACCCGGGTTCTGAAAGTCGTCAAGAACCTTTGAGGATTTTGTTTATTCCTCCAGGAAAGTTAGCAGTTCCTGAGGCTCAGGACATGCAGTGGTGAGTCTGGGATCCCAGCAACAATGCTTCCCAGTCCCTCGGGGGGTTCCTCTATTCCCCCACAAGGCAACATCCTGTGCACCCCAACACCGGGGCACGATCTGCTGTGCCCCGGTGGGAAGGTGCTGAGCAGGGTGCGCGGGACTGAGCACAGGGCTGTGGTCAGGACCTTCCCGGCTCGGTGGGTGTCAAGGCAGAGCCTGGGAGTGTTCAGGTAGCCCCCCACGCTGGCTGGCCGACAGCCCAGGTCCTGCAGAGCAGCTCTGCCCCCGCCTGCGTGAAGAGGTGACCCCTTCCCAGCCACACCGAGTTAAACTAACAGGACCCAAGCCACAGGCTGCAGCTGGGTTAGTAATTAAGAACGGGGCTGGTGCTGGTGGTTTGAATGCAGAGGAAGGAGCAAAACAACCCGTGAGCATGTTGGAGAGCCTGGCAGCTGCTGGCAGAGCCGGCGCGATGGGAAACGTGGCTCTGCACTCTCCCAGTCCTGCACCCAGCAAGGCTACTGCTCACAACACGGAGGTTAGAAGAGAGAGGAAGGACGCTAAACCGCTGACAAAACAAACCCTGCTGGTGCAAGGAATCCCAGAAGCGCCTGGAATTTGCCTGTGAAGCTGGGCAGCCCCTGCTGCCCATCTGCTCTCCTGCTCTCTCCATTCACATGCTCCTTTCCTCCTGGTTTTACAAATTAAAACTTGTAACAGTCTCTCTCCAGGTTTGCAGCGAGTGCAGGAGGCGGGTGGTGACTGACTCCCCCTTGCTGTGCTCTTCCCACACCTCTCGCTCAACCCCATTCCCTCCTGCTCTCGGAATGATTCTCCAGAAGCGTGTATGAACCTACCTGCTGGATGAACCCCTGCTCGTAGGGTCGGGGCTGGCCAGTAAGGGTCAGATTTGGATCCCGGGATCCTCCAGGAACCTGGCATCTCTCCGAGGGGAGCAAGGAGCAGTAGCTCTAACTTCAGAGGCAGCCGGGATGATCCTGGAGCCAGGTTTGAGCGTGCTGGTGGTGGCTGCTCCCCCGCACCCCATTGCGGGTGGGCTGCCCAGGGCCAGCATTCCCTCCACAGCCCGCAGTTCTGATCCCGTTTCTTAAGGTGCAGGTTTTGTGCACCCACTGGGCAATTGCTAAAGGATAAATCCCTTTATCCAGAATACAGTACTTGTTAATCTGATTACGTGTTAATTGCTCCAATTTAACTGGAATGGGTTAACGGTTAACCATCCATGTGCTGTTTCTGAGTCAGGGACCTGCTTTGAGAGGAGGTTGACTGTGCTCTCCTGGAAGCTGCCCCATAGCTGCAGCTCCAAATAGTCTGTGGTGTGAATTAAGCCCAGTCGGAAACCAGCATCTCCCACAGCAGGCCCAGTATTGGGATTGGTGGAACTCACTGTTTTCCAGTTCAGGCTCTGAATGAGCATTGACCACATGTCACCCACAGACTGGCACTGCGAATGGGGACCTCGTGGGCAGCTCCACTCTGGGCTGTTTCCACAAACCCCTTTTTTGACCAGGGGGTGGCGGGAGGGACGGAAGTTCCTAAGAAGAATGTGATCCAGCTGCAGAAACACGGCTCTGCTGCTAAAACTGGAAAACGTGGTGCTGTTATCTTTATTTCTTCCAGGAAGACTGAAGAAACAGGATTAATCTCATTTTTAATATTGCCACTGGAGTCCGTGGGAGCATACTCCACTCCTGACAGACCTGGCTCACTGCAGTGAGCAGCAGTTTCCCTCGTGTCTAAGGGGAGAAAGGCTTCAAGACCAGACTCCCCTGGTGGTGGGATTCTCCCATCCCTCTGCATGGTGGGGGCCTGCTGAGCTGGCAGACCTCAGCTCTGCTGGGCTCCTCTAACCCCTCTGTGCCAGAGGAGCCACCAGCAGCTACCAAGATTCCTGTTAACCCTGTGGCATCCCCAGGGTGACATGCCAGTGTAACACCTGGCCTTGATAGGTGCTGGTCCTGTGCCTGCACCCTGCACATCCCGCTGAGAGCATCCCTGGGAACATTTTGCTACAGGACTGCCATGTGTTTGTCACAGGTAAGTGAGACCATGTCTTGCACCTGAGGCCTTCTTCCTGAGCCAGGCTCCTCATGTGCCCGAGGAGCCCCTTAGCACAAAGTGAGTGGTTACTGGTCACACTGAGGTGTTAGAGCACAGCAGTGAAAGTGCTGGGAGCTTCCCAAGAATAGTGCTCCCATCGCTGTGCTGGGGGGCAATCAGCAGCATTGGCAAGGGTCTCTGTGGGCCTGTGGAACATCAAACCCCCTACAAAACACTTCCATGTGCGCCTTCCTGCTCCCTGCATGTCAGTCATGCTTTATTAATCCATTGGCCGGCATGAACACTGCTGTCCCCACAAGTGTTCTTTCATGTTTGCCTACAGTCTCAATGTCATCACACAAAATCAAGAGTAATTATGAGCAGATACCAGCCCCTTGCCCTCCCCCCCCATGACTGCCCCTCAACATCTGGTTTCCACAACTGCTCTCGGGGGTATTCGGAGCCGCAGCTCCGGCGCAGACCCTTGAAGCAGCTCTGCTGAACGTTAACCTCCGCTCTTCCTCCCCCCCACCCCCCGCCCATAATTTTTCATTTTGATCAGTGATCAGCATCAAACAGATTTCCCCATTCCACTATTCCTGACAGGCTCATCCCAGGTTTCCTGGCAGCACAGACTCTGCACCAGCCCTTTAGAGGGACCAAACCCTCCCCATCCTGCAGCAAGCCCTCTCGATCCTGGCTCTGTCCTGGTAGCTTTTTGCCATCCCTGCCTGCCATTTCAGGTTCAGGTTCTGTAGTACCTGTGCAGTCTGCTGGTTGCAGGCTCTGGGGGAAATAAATACCACCACGTCTGTGTGCAGAGAATTTATCCACTGTTGTTCTACTCAGGGAGGTCAGTGCCTGCTTCTCTGAGTGTGTACCTGATCAGGTACCTCGATGCTCCCCCGAGCCTGTCCCTTTGCTGGGCTGGCTGGCAGCCTGCAATCCTGCAAACACCCCCTTCACATGGTCCTTGTTACAGACTCAAGATGTGCCATAATCCTGTAATTTCTGCTGGGACTAGAACTTGCTGCATCGGCATTTTGGGTCCCTTGTGTAGATGATTTTTATTGACTGCCTCTATAGGTGGGAAAGGACTCCAAGGGGTCTCTACAGCGGCAAAGCACTGGGTGCCTTTGGAGAAGTGCCACCAAGAATCCCAAAGTGTTTTCCTTTCAGAAAGGTGTTACCAAGAGTTCCAAGTGTTTTCCCAATGATGCTAAGCATGGATTGGGGTGCCAGGCTGCTGTGAGGACCAAGGAGCAAGGAGGGGTCTCGGTCAGAGCAGCCCTGGCTGCCGCTGTCACCATCCCACTGTCCCAACTCCTGAGCTCACTAGTGTTCTCATGACCCATGGGAAATACAGGTTGTGTTTAAAATGGAGAGAAGGGGAAAAAATGTATTAGACATCAAACATTTAACCAATTCCGGCTTGACCAGAATCCAATGAAGTACAGTTCATACATTTTTATTGCTAATTGGTTTGACTGTTAAAATTTAAATGCATGAAGTTACTTTAATGACGGACAGAGTGGACCTCGTTAACCTTTAAAGGGGGCTTAATTAATTTATAGACCACCTAAAATTCTTTGCACTTCTCCCTCCTGTGCCCAGCCCTGGCTGCCTCGGCCAGTTTCCACGCAGCCCTGGAGCTCCCAGAGAGGGCAAAGAGTGGGCAGTGCTGGCTGGGGGCAGAGGCAACCTGGGGTGAGCCCCCAGCAAAGAGGGGTCTGGGCCGGGCTGTTAAAGCAGTCAGTGATTAAGGGCCACGTCCCCACCCTGTAGAGGTGCAGAGGAGGGTCTGGTGCAGCTGCTGAGAGCTCTGCTTCCCAGGACCCCACCGCTGCTGCTGCTGGTGTTTCACCATGGCCAGGGACCCCTGCCACACACAGACGGTGGGTTACACACTGCCAAACATTTTCTATTTAAATGCAAATTTTACTTTTCACTCAGCAGCTCCACAAAGTTTTTCACAGTGCAGTGAGGGTCACAATAATAATTTACCCACAGGCCTCATCCTACAGGTACTGGTTGTACAGGAGAAGGGTTGGTAGGTACTCGGATGGCTGGGAGAGGAGTCCTAGATCAGAGTCAGAAAGGGGAAGGGGAAGGAGAAGGGAAAGAAGAAGGGGAAGGGGAAGGGAGGGAAGGACAGATGTCAGTGTGCCATGAAAGTGCCAGACTGGGCACCCCCAGCTCAGCTCCCAGAGCCACCAGCAGCCATGAAGGATGGCCAGGCCCTGGAAAGTGCCAGCACCCTGCCAGCTCTTCACCATGCAGTGCCTGCTGAATTTCCCACCATGCAACTCTTTCCCAAAATTTATATTATTCTCATTCTTCCTAACACGGCCCCTGCCAGAGTTGCCATGTCTAAAGCTGTGCCTGGAAGACAGACTGTTTATGTGCTGCACCAGGGAGGCTGTTCTACAAGACACATCATCACAGTGTTTGATGCACACACAAACTTGCCCTCATTTATCTGCAACCTTCCCACATGGTACAGGGATGGTATTTCTCAATGTCATAAAAAAGGGCAGATATGCAAGGAGATGAAATTCAGTGGTTTCCACTAACTTGGATACCCTGGGAGAAGCACCTGTCTGCTCCAAAGAGTGAGTGTTCAGTGTCTCTTTCACTCACCATCAAAGGGTGGATCTGGGCAGACCTTGGTCATTTGCAGGGAGCTCCCAGCAGTCATAGCAGACGTGCTGCACCCCTAAAACCTCAGCCCCCCTTTCTGTTCCTGTTATCCCCACTCCACCTGTACCACCCACCTGGCAAGCAAAGCTGAGTTCTGTGGGCAGCAGCCCCCTCCTCAGACAGCCCCAGCCCCAGCGCAGGACCAGGGCTGGGCACAAGGGCTCAGGCAGGACCAGCAGGTGACTGAACAGGGCACAACACATCAGGGCCAAACCACGGCAGTGTCAGGATTTAAGACAAATGGAAAAAGCAGAAAGCCCACGTCATGGCATCATCTCACACCCCCAGTTCACAGGCAGGACAGGGGTCATTGCAGTGCCCAGCCCATGTGTGAGCCCTGTCCCTGGGACCCTGCCCTGTGCTCCCTGCACAACTCACTGCCAGGACAAGGGACACAGGGAACATGGGACTGCTCCTCCCCAACACACCACCACTAGACCCGCCACCTCCACATACAGCAAGAGCCATAGAAAAGGGATCTGGAGCCGAGGTCACATCCTTTTTCTAATGTGAATTAGTCTGAGCACTAAATGAGTTCAGACTTAATTGTAAGCATTTTCTGTTAACTAAGCAAGAAATCTTATAATAACACAATAAGGTGCCATTTCACAGCATCCAAATGGAGCAATAAGCTGGGGCCTCATTTGTATGTATTTTTTTTCACAGTGATTGCTGACGCTGCTGCTTTTAATATATTCACATTGGCACAGCCATTTGCATTCAGATGCAATTATGAGTTAGAAACTCCCTCCTTTCTGCAAGCTCCAGAAAGGGAGAATTTCAGCCCAGAGACACGTTACTGTTCATTTTGTGGGGTCTAATTAAGGAGTCTGCTCTGGCAGGAATCGAATTCCTATTGTTACCAAAGGGAGCGTCCTGCAAAGAAATAGATTAAATTAAACCAAGCCTTTAAAATTCTCCCTTTTTTTCAACAAAATCTTATTGATCTTGTGCAGAAATAGTTATTTCCTATGGAAATAACGACTCTTTGGGGACAGAGGCCAAAAAGATGCATGAACGGCACACAGCCATTCCTGGGGACTGCTGGGAGGTTACAGCTGTGCCACACACAGTCGCCCACTGGACAGCCAGCACGAGGCCCTCACAGCAGGGAGGGCTAGAGCCTGATGGCAAACTCACTGCAGACCGCCCAAACCCACTGCAGACCCCTCAAACCTCACTCCAGCTTGGCAGCAGTGACAGAGTTTCCCAATGACCAGGTTCCTACAGGGCCAGAGTGGTGCAGATGCTGTGCCAGCACACCTGCCAGAGCAGAGGAGCTTGGTGGCCTCACAGCTCTTCTGGGATGAGCCACCAAAGAGCAACTGATGACAGCACATCCTTCCAACCCTTGGCTTTCCTGAGGAACCAAAATAACAAATGAGAGAAATAAAGACAGCAAGAGAGGCTGAAGCTCCAGGAGGGGATTGTGCTCCCCTGTGAAGGGGAGCCAGGGTGGGAGAGCAGTGAGGCTCCCGCCATAGGCACAGGTACCATGGCCATTGTGGCATGAACCAGCACCACCCGTGATGCCCGGTCATGGTGTGTGCCAGCAGCACGGGTCAGAGGTTAGGGGCACCCACAGGGATGCCCAGCATGGGCTCACATCCCCGCCAGCTCCATGAAAGAACCCTGTTGTGCTGAGACAGGTGCTGCTCACCCCGCCACCTCTAGCACCATTCTCAGGAACAGCATGAGGATTCCAGAAAGGAATGCACTTGGGAGCAGCCCAAGGACCCCAACATGCCAAAATCCCAAGCTGCCTATCAAAACCCTGGCACAACTGTGGAAGCTGTTGGGAGCAGGGACCTCAGGGAGTTCCTTGATCTGGATACCAGCCTCCTCTGCCACAGCGGGGTCAGACCTGGACTCCTCAGGTGCTGGTGAGTGCCTTCTCCTCCTCCTCTTGCCAGGAGGGAGAAGTGGCAGAAGGAGGTGGAGAAGACTGTAATTACTGCAGCACCTGAGATCTCATAAGAGTGCCATGCAGATTACGTCCTCCTGACAGGCTGGAGCTGTGGTTTATAGTTTACACCAGCATATATCGAATTAACCTCTGAGAAAAAGGTTAAACTATCAATCACGAGCTGCAGTTTAAGGAACTGCATCCCCGTGATGTATGGCACCAGCGGCACGTCAGGACTCAGCCAAAGACTGCTTAAAAGTAACTGGGGATAATGGGCCCGGCTCCTTATGGAGATAGATGTGCCGAGTGTTGACTTTAATATGCTGCATAAATGAGACCCCGGTGTGGAAATATTGCATCACAATGTAAAACAATTTCCTCTATTCAAACAATCCCTAAGTAGACTTCTCCTCGTTAATATTCGCTGGGCGGCAGGGCCAGCCACTGGCGGCCCTCGCTTGCAGTGGTGGAGGTTCCAGTGGGGTGCCAAGGGCATGGCAGCAGTGGGGGTCCTGGAGAAGTGCTGGGGCTGGGGGACCCAGGACAGGGAGCATCCAGGGCAGGGGGCACTCAGGGCAGGGGGCATCAGGCAGTTGCTGGTGCTCGCCCGGACTGGGGCCCCGCGAGCAGAGGGCTTCGATTAGCTGCACATGTGTAGAGCAGCGGGGCTGTAATTTGAAGACATGTAACACAGACTGTTTACATTTTTGCAGTCCTGGATAGTTATGTGCTGAATTTCCCTACTGGAAAGAAAAACTGCATGAGTGGGGAATGCGGAGAAGGAGGAGGCTTCTCCCCTCCGGAGCACGGGCGATGCATCGCATCTGGGAGCAGGCTCGGGAGCAGACATGGACCTCACTGCCCCATCCAAGGGCCCCTCACAGCCCTGCTTGCCCAAGGGGTCTGCAGCCTGCAGTGGTCACGTCAGGCAGCCCAGACAGAGGGACAGTCCCCATGAGGAGGCCCCAGGCAAGGGAAAGCCCCCACAAACCTCTGCACAGAGCCCGGCCACCATGACCACCAGCTCTGAGTGAGTGGGGACATATCTGAAGTCACAGGCTGGGGACATGCTACAAACTTGGGGGTTAGTTGTAATAAATATAATTGCTAGGTTTGGGCAAAGCTGCTCCTTACTGCTCCAGAAACTTTGGAAGAATTGGCATCGGATACTCCCAGACAAGGACAACACTGTTCAGTGTTTGTTATACACTTTCTAATTGCAACAAGTACATAAAAGTCACTGCTTTGGCCAAGGAACAGTGATGCCAATGGCCCCTCTGAGACCCAGGAGTGTGACCAGCCTTTCTCTGCCCCCAGAACCCCAACACAAGCTCAGGGCAGCGAGAAACGGGTGAGCAGGGGACTGTGTCACTGCCGATACCGTGATTGCTGCCCTGTCACCCCGAGAGCTCAGAAGTGTTCAGGGAACAACCCCTCCAGTCCCCTTCGGATGAGCTGAGACCTGATCTGCTCGAGCTTTTTGAGCTTTAAAAAAAGCTGGTCTGAGGTTAGAGCTTCACCTAATGCTGCCTGAAGACGAAGAAAAGGTCAGCAAGACTTGTGAAATAAAAATGTTTCCATCTCAGTTGAGAACAAGCCCAGATGGGTGAGCAAAGTTTAGAAATGGGAAAGAATTGAGCGAGCAGCAATACTGTGAGAAGCTGATAAGAGGAGCTCTAGCAGGAGAATAGGGGAGCCTTGTCTATCAGCCTATTAAAGGCTATTCTTACAAGTTTTTTTCTTTTCATTAATACGCAGGGTGAATAGAACATTGAATAAAAATCAGTACTTACTGCACAATTGTAGGATTGAAAGGTAACTGTCAACAGAAGGATTGGGGTGACAAAAGGGGCCATTTCAGTGCTTAGCAAATGATTTTCGGCTTGTCATTTCAATAGGCCATGTTTTTCAGAGATTGTGTTTTTTTGAATAGCGTTTATTACCATGCTTTTTAAAAATTTCATGTTGTCTCTTTGCAGGCACCATTCATTTGCAGATGCAGTATTCCTTTTGGGTTGTCAGAGGGATACTGCTTTAGAAAAATAAAGTACAGTCGTCCAGTGAGAAAAAGGATTCTCTTGTGAAGCTAATGGCTGGAAGAAAAACAATCGGGGCAGCTCCTACCTTCTTGCCAGCCTGACCCAGTTTCTCCCACTGTTCTTTATTCATGATCGCGTGGGCCACCGGTTCTCTCCATTTCAAATTACAAGTATGATGCTGAGTAAGATAAAACTTTTTTAACAGAAAACCCATCTTCCCTAATGCTCCGGTTTTGCAGCGGGAGACCCTAAAACCAAACCGGTCGCCTATCTCTCGCCGACAGACAAGAGGTCCAATTCTGCAGCCTTTATTCAGACAAAATCCCATTTCCCTCAATGGGGGCTCTGCTTGAATAAGCAGTGGGCAATTAATGCTCAGACTTTACAAAGGAGATACGTGGGGTGTTTAAGGCTTTGTGCTTATGCCCGAGAGGAGAAGCGAAGTGACAAAGTTTTACGGTTATCTGCGTTAAATAAAATCTTTGAAAACACGTGTTGGTTTAATCGAAATGATCATGTTCATTGCTCCATAATTGCTCACATAGGTCCGGAATTTGCATGACACTGTACACTATGGAATAGTGGTTAAAAGGACTGGCATTGGGATTTCATATCATTTTAACAAAAACCACGATTTTTGGCACCCTGGGCTCCTAAGTAGAGAGTAATCTAGAATTAGTGAGAAATAGATTTCATGGCTTTAAGTCACTTTACAGTGTGCAGGTCTTGAACCCTGATCTTTTGTAAATTGAACCACTTGTGAAAAAACAAAGGGCTCTAATCCCTTTAAACTGCCACTGCACATCCCTGGCCCAGTGCCCTTGAGAAGTGATTTAAATGGCATCGGGTATGGCAGCTCAAAACATACTCAAATCTGTTAAGAGGCTGATATCTAGGAAGGGAATGGAAGCAGGGTAAAAAAAAAAAAAAGCTAATTAAAAGTATTGATGAGTCTGCCAGAGAGAATAATATCCTTCAGCTCTCTGAAAATCACTTGGAGCAAGACTGGGATCCTCCCGGTACAGCTGCAGCGGAGATGATGTGGATTCCAGACGCTGTGGTGAGGGCCTGCTGGTGCTGGAGGGGCAGGACGAGCTCCGGGTGAGGGTCAGAGCAGCCTGGAACACGGCAGAGAAGGTCGTTGCTCATGCAGCCCTGTGACTCCAACCCAGCTCGGGGAGGGCTTTGCCTTTGAAACCCCTTTTTTCCCACTCCTCCAAAACACGAGACACCACTTGTGAACTATCCCAGGTGCCCTGGAGCTTTCTGTGTTAGACAAACATTACTAATTCAAAAGCACTTTTCTTTTCAATGCTGGAATTCCATCTCTTTCCTGAGGAGCTGCAGCAATAAAGGGTGTGTTAATGAGGATTATCCTTCCTGCCAGCCCAAGGAACAGTTGATCAATCCATAGAACCTTCATCCCCTCCCTGACTCCCCAGTCTGCAGCCTCGGTGAGGTCTGTGGCCCTGGAGGTGGGGGTAGCACCACGGGCAGCCGTGCTCGGGGTGTTGGCCATGGGGTGGAGGGCAGGGTCCCCTGTGCCAGGCAGAGATCCTGCCGCTGACAGCACTTTCCCTGGCCAGATCCTCCTCATCCCAGACAGGACAGATCCTGAACCGAACGTGCCAGGCTGGTAGAGCATTGCCCAGTGCCATGCTCCAACATTCCACCTCCCCTCTGCATGTGCAGGGAAGGGCACTTGGCCTAGGCTTGATTTTGCACCACCTCAGCAGTAAGTGCTGGAGCTCAGGGGCCAGCAGGGACAAAATGTTCAGTTTCCTTAGCAATAGCAGAAAAACAAGAATTTCACTTTGAAAAACTTAAAGCAGTGCTCTTTAACAAACCTGCTGTCTGCTCTTCTCCCAGGGGAAGGCTGAGACAAGGATCTCTGCAGCAGAAATGCTTGACTCGGTGTTTAAAGTGCCCTTGTTAGCCCTGCCTTGATGGCTGTCTGGAGAATCACAGATCCCACCGATATTTAAGGCCATATAATTTGCTTATCTCCTTGTACAGTCTTAAGCAGCCCCTGAAGAGAGAGACAGGCTGTTCCCTTGCAGATGCTTTTGTTTCCAGCTGATGTTCAGGTCACAGCAGAGGCACCAGGCACAGGGGACCCCACCAAAGCCCCCACACTTGCACTGGACCCTGTCCTCGAGCCACAGCATGCACAGGGTGGGAGCACAGACAGCTGGGACCACCAGTGGCACCTCCACGGTGCAGGCTGAGCCACTGCCCTGCCCGTGCTGTGCCAGGGGCTGCCAAGGATGCTTTCTGCAGGATCCAGCCCTTACCTGACTGTCCTTGCAGGGTGTGAGAGTGCAGCTCTGTCCTCACTCCATGGGGCCACATTTGGGCCCCCACAGCTGTTCCCTCAAGCTGTGCCCTTTGGCTTCTAGTTCTCCCCATGCAGCAGCTGAGGTGCCTTCCCCAAAGCCTCCCATTGTAAATACCGATGGAGAATCGACGTGAAAGGCCAAGCGGCCATGTCAGAGCACTCTGGACATTAGTCAGACAAAAGACTTTAAAACAAAGTTCAATTAGGTGTGAAGGAAATTACAAGCTGCCAGCAGCAGCACGGGCTGTGTGAATTGGAGATGCTGGAGCAATATGTAACATAAATGCATTTGTCTCTGCTCCGACCAGCCTTCCCTGACAGCCTGTGCTCCAAGCCGTGCAAACAGAAGCCTCCTGGCATACTTGGAAGATATTCAACATTTCCAGCTATAATATTTTAATTATGAAGCATGCTGTTGAGTCAGTTATCTGAAGCGACTGGCTCAGGGAAGGCCCAGTGCCATGAGGCGTGGGCTGTAAATGGGATGCTGGGGTAATGCTTCTCCAAAAAGCCAATGCTTCTCCAAAAGCCAATGGGCTCCTCCCCACAGCCAAGTGTGGAGCTTCCCCCACATCTGGCTGCGCTCTGCAGTGGCCCCAGGCATGGTGCCACCATCCTTCCCAGTACAAAGCTTCCTGGGACAGACACCTATCTCACACCTCCAGGGACAGACAAGGATCTGCCGCATCCCTGGCACAGACCAAATCCCAAGGTAAAGGCTGAAGTCCCCACAGACCCTCTCTGGAGTCGGATGTGGTTCCTGCATCACTGCTGCAGATTTGCATTTGGCTGGAATGTCCTGAGGACTTTTCCAGCTGCCAAGATACTTCCTATGTTCCTGTCCTCTGTGCCACCCATCCCTCCTTCCCAAGCACCCCACATGTGCCTCTCTCACTGCCTTTCCATCAGCAACAGTGATTGCTCTGGTTCAGAGTTGTGGTGGCTGGTGTGTCCTGCAGTATCTCTGCTGTGAAATAGAACACAGAAATACAAATTCAACAGGGAAATCATAAAAAACCAGCCATTGCTAAATGCAACAGCCACTGAGTGCCCAGGGATAACACAAAGGGAACCCGAGAGCTGGAGATATGAAGCCCTGAAGTCCTTGGAGGTCAGACAGACATGCCATGGTCAGTGCAGGGATTTTGCTCCAGGACTGCCTTGACACTAAATTAAAGCTGGAGAAGTTCTCTTCGGAATTCATACATGAGCCCTGGCAGAGGCACTGGTAGGGAGTGTGTGTGTTACACCACGGACGCCTCAAAGACCGTTTGGGCACGTACAGGAATCTGGGCTGCACAACTGCATCCCAGGGCTGGACAGGGACCACTGATTGTGCTTTAATTGCAGGCTCAGTATGAAACAAGGTGTGGGCCAAAGTGCAGCTCCAATAGGTGCAGCGCCAAGAAGGACATGATGCCAGCAATAGATACTCTGGCAAACTCAGTCCTCCAGCTCCAATTATGGAACTTCTCTTATACCACTGTCTCTAAACATTGGCTTCTGACTGCAGTGCCTTATGCCAAATTGTAATCGCCCTCATTCTGCTGATGGTCAGAACGCCTGGAGCCCAAACGGGATGTAATAATCACCGAGGAGGAGAAAGCACGCTCAGAGCTGATGCTCAGCACAGCGTGTGCAGTGCACAGGGAACGGCAGCATATGTCATCGCACTGTGATTACCTCACAGGAGCTGGAAAAACACACTTTTCCTGCTCAGACTCCAAAACCATCATAAAGTCAAATGGGTTTTGCAGCTCTCTGTGAGGAAGACTCTCCAACAAACCCCACCAGCCAGGGACAGGCCAGACCGTCTGCAGGAAGGTGTTGGCAGGGCAGTGTCATTCCGGGGGGCGCAGGCAGGACCTACCGACGCTGTTCACACCATAAGTCCTGATTTATGGCTTACTAGCTAGTTGAGATAAAATGCCAGGAATAAAAAACTCTGACTGGATCGAGTGTGACTTGGCTTATTGAGTTTGTTTCCTCTCTTTTTATAAGGGCTATAAAAACAAACAGCTCTCACTTGACTAAAGAAATCATTCATTGAGCTCCACCACTTGCTCCAGCACATCCAGACACACGCAAATAAATTCAGGTGTCCCTTTCGGGAGCTCATCCCAAGAACACCGGCGGGACCTGTTGGCTCTGGCCATGCCACCCAGGAAGGACCGGCTGGCGGTGGCACAGTCACAGTGGCACCAGGGGTCCCCAGGATCCCTGGGATCTTTGGGGCTCCCCCCTGCTGGTCAGGGCTGCCATCCCCAGGGGAGCCCAGCCAGGTTCACATCCAGCCCAGAGAGACTCCATGATAAATGTAATTGATTAAAAGAAGGGGAAGGGGAAGGAGAAAGAGAAGGGGAAGAGGAAGGGGAAGGGGAAGGGGAAGGGAAAAGGACCCTGAGCAGCTGGGGAAGAGGAGGAGCCTGAGGCAAAATTTATTTCTGTCAACTGGTGGTCTATTTCCCTGATACCATTTCCTTGTATACAGATAAGGAGTTATCTTAAATGACCATGTCTTTTTCAATTTGTACTTAACAGTCAGTCCCATTTTCCTTATATGATACTATCACAGCGGATGAAAAATGCATTACAATAATCCCTGAGGATCTTCATATATCAATATCAAATGGGCTGAAATTGACCTGTTATAAAAACCAGCCTTTCAAGTCAGAAAAAACTTAAATAAAAAAAGCAAATTTCAGAGCTTGCAGGATGCTCCATAACCCGAATGCTCAGGCACAAAGAGCAACGTTTCCAGAATGCTTAATGAAAACAAACCTTTAACATCCATGACAAAAATATCCTTGCTATTGGTACATCTGCTCTGTGTTTGCTGCACCTTGGAGAAACACTGACCTGGGCCAGACCAGCACATTCACAGCCAAATCAGGCTGAGCCACCAAGTCCAGGACCAGGGATTTGGCATCGGGAACTTTCTCCCAGTCTGCACAGGCTCTAGGGTGGCAGGTGGAGAGGAGGAAGGGAAAGCAGCTGAAGCACCTCAGCCCTGCCCTGGCCACCAGGCTCAGAGCACAGCCATGCCGGCAGCGACTCCACACCAGGACCAAGGAAACCCTGGCACCAGGGAGCAGGAACCAGCTGGCTGCCCCAGCTTCCCCAGCCTCACCTGTAGGATCTGGAGACACAGCACCATGCCCTGAAAATTCCTCCTACAAACTTCTAAAACAAAACTTGCCTTCAGGCTTTTCCACACAAGGCAAGAAGAGGACAGGGCACTCCTGTGGGATAATGCCCGGAGCTCCTCTGGCTCCTGCTGGGTTCACCCCTGATTCTGGCAGCCAGGAGTGGAGCAGCCGAGGCTGCAGGAGGTGAAGAGGCTCTCTCCATTCTGCACATGTTTGCAATAAGCACAAACACCACATTATCACACCACTTCATCCTGCCTAAACTATCGGTGCCCATTTCCCTTCTTGTTATCACAGCTATGGGGGATTTGTCATCCAAATTAGAGCTAAAGATACAAAAATAACTGAACAGATCCTAATCAGAAGAGGATGTTTCTGTTGTGAGTTATTACCCCACAACGAGCTAGTCGGAAAATTAAAAAAAAAAAAAAAAAAGAGAGAGAGGAGGCTGCGAAGGAGCTGAGCACCAGCAGCCACCCGCACCGGCAGCTCAGTCAGGCAAATCCCAACCACATCTGCTGCCAGAGGAGCTGCATAGGCACCTCTCACCATGTGGGAGGACCCTCAGCTCCAATCCTCAACACCACAGACTTCAACCACGTTGAAAATCTGACAAGGGGCCCTGTGGTGCCAAGTGAAGTGTCCAGGGCCACATTCACTGAAACCACATCCCCCACCATGTCTGTGGGACCGGACCCCACGGGTTGCAGCTCCAGCCCCCCACAGGTGCCTGTCCTCAATGTCGAGAGATGCTGCAGTCCCAGAGCAGAATCCTCCAGGACTGAGCAGAACCGACAGAGGTGGGCACAATTGGGATGGGAAATCATGTGATAAAATAGTACCATTAAACATGTAGGGACCTGGCAGCACTTTGGTCAGAGTTCAGGGATTCTCTTCCTTTCTCACTGTTTTTACCCTCCTGCTCCATCAGGTCTCTTGCATGGAGGTTGGGAGCTCTGCCCAGCACAGTGCCCGACCCGCCACCACAGCTCCTGGCACTGCCCCACTCCCATGCTGCCTCTGACTCGTGTCCTACCTTGGCACATGCACCCTGTGCCATATGTCTGTGGGACACTCTGTGCCAGTTTAAATCTTTAAATCTTCCATCCCTGCAGGAAGCTGGAAGTAGACGTGCGAGGATGGCTCAGAAGAGCCTTGCTCAGCCTTGCTGACCACAGGACAGGCCTCGAGGGAACAGCCCTGGCCTCAGCTCTGCCCATGTCGCAGCATCCCTTCGTCTGTGCCAACTGCAAAAGCTGAGCAAAGAAGGGGTCCTGGAGGAGAGCCTGCCAAAGAGGAGCAGAGTGTGAATCCTGGCACGCAGCTGCGGGGCCGGCTGCCAGCATTAAGTGAATTTCATGAGAAGTGCATTGGGCCACTTATCATTTGCGCTGAGCCCCGCAGCTCCGACGAGACACGGGGGGACGTAAGTAATGTCGGAACAGAGCCCTTTATTAATTAATAAACAGGAGCGCAAGCTAAAAGCTTTACATCCACCACTGCTAAATGCACAGTTAAAAGCCCTATAATAACCTGTGTTCATCAGATATTCCAAGCATTCCGGCTCACTCCGAGGCACATGTGATGTGACACCATCTACCTGCTGCAGCCCGCAATTAAAGCCAGGCAGCAGCTCAGCCTGTGAGGAACTGAAGTGAAACGCTGCACAGAACATCACCTGGCAGATCCACCCGACCATACGGCATCCACAGTGCCCAAGCTCGGCTGGAACGAATGCTCTCAGCACAAATCCAGGCTTTTCCGGGCTTTCCGACGGAGCATCGTGCTCTCATGCGCTGACTGAAGCTTGCTGGTGCGGTCTGGTCCTCAGTTGATCTGTTTGTAAAATAACAACCCAGGGCTGCCTAAATAATTTTAAACCAAGGCCCATTTGGATTTTCTTGGGTTTCCTCTGCCACCACATAGCGCGTGCCGTGGTGGTTACGCACAAATTCACACGCTCCTGTTCACCAGGCACAGTTACTATCAGCGAACATGCAAAGTAGATATTAGCAAGCACACATGGCCACTTAGATGCCTTCTCATTTGCATATGCAAACACTCATTTGGCATGCAAAATGTGATTTACAGAAAATGGACATCTAAATTGAAGTCCCAGCGAGTGCAATAACACCAGCTCTGCCCCCACTGCCGAGAGCACTGACAGTGCTAAACCCTGGTGAGCACAGGACGAGAAGGGCTGTGAAATGGCCGGCATTGTTATTACTTTTACAGCTGGGGATTCATAAGGATTGATTAATTTTTAAAAGACACCTTTGGAGAGGGTCAGTGGTATTGACCCCTCTGCCCTGGCCCTCGCTCCATGCAGCCTGCTGGGCACAACAGAAAAGGAGAGGCCATGAGGGGTCAGAAGTGCCTCTCACCCTACTCTGTTCCCAGTGAGTCCACCCTGCTCTGAGTAATGCCAAGGACACATTTGAAGGGAGTTATCAGGAAGGTATCTCTAACACAGGATTCATCAGTGACCCTGGGATCTTTCAAAAGCTGATGCCCCAAGCATCACCCCGGCTGTGTCCAGCCAGTGCTCCTGGAAGATGGCTCTGCACATCCCGCACTCTACCACAAGGCTTTCCTGTCTTCCCAGACCCGCTCCTTGGCAGCCCACTGAACACGCGCTCCGGCGCACTGCTGCACACAAAGGAGACGTTCTGGGAAATCCTGGCTTTTGGCATGACTGAGGTTTATAGCAGAAAGTGATCCTATTTTCAGGCAGATTTCCACTAATGAGCAAAGCCTTGACAGCCATATGCTCCCCACAGCCTCTCCCACTCACTGTGAGTTCATTCCACGTTCTTCTTCTTCATAGTGTGGAATGATACATTTCCGTGCTGTATCAGTATAATATTAGGACTGTAAGGCTTACCCACGTTAAATTAAAGAAATTAAAAATAACAGCAGGATATCCAACTTAATTACTTCTTTAAGGCTGTGCTGTACAGCTCAGTGGGCCAGACTCCCACACATGGAGACCAGGGATCACTTCCCTCTGACGTTAACGCAGAGCACGTGACGCAGGTGTGAGCAGGATGCCAGACCCTTTATCTATTTGATATCACACAAATATTTACAAATACATGTGAACAGAAAAACAGCATTTTGTACAGCATAAAGGCCTATATATCCTCTTACTCTGAGATATGCAGGGCTCTGCATCTTGTAAGACAATCTAGAGCTACTCTCTCTTTTTTTGTTTCCAAGTTCTCTCTCATATCTCAGGACGAGTTATCCTTAAAAATTCTGCAAAGCTGGAAAAACTTCTTTATCCTTGCCAATCTCCTAAGTGACGTACTGGAGAGCCAGAGATGTTTTTTTACATGATCTCATGGACACCCCACCACAGGGGTGCAATCTGTATTCCTCTCTCTTTGGTTGGGCATTATCATTTCTCTTTCAGATCATATTTAGAAAATACAAGTTGTCAGTTGGACCTGGAATGCTTGTTTAAATTTCTTTGAAAAGGAACTGAGGTGTTTGTGTGAAATTCTGGAACTGATGAAATGCTGCAGTGAAAATCACAGAATTATGGAATCGCTGAGGTTGGAAATGACCTCCAAGATCATCAAGTCCAACCTGTGACTGATCACCACCTTGTGAACTAGACCAGAATACTGAGTGCCATATCAACTTGTTTCTTAAACACCTCCAGTCAGGGAACACCCTGTTTGTGCATATATTTTCCTGCATGTACAGCTAAGCTGAGCTCCCCAATATTCAACATGATGAATGATATAAGGACACGTGATCTCTGGCTCCCAGATCAGTGTGACAGTTAGAGCTGCTCCCTGGTCACCGGCACGATCACCTGACAGTGATAGCTTTGAAAGAAGAGAAGAAACAGCTTCAGAACAAAGTTCGAAATAGTTCCTACAGGTTGTGGAGCTGCTAAAAGCAAACAGAAAGTCAGCAAAATGCTCACAAGCAGCATGACACACCTCGGTTTATGTGATAATAAAAGAGTGATTTGACATTAATTCTCTGCTTTCTGTAGCTCATCCCTGCCCAAAGCCTCTTAGTCACCAGCCCGGCTGGCTGTGCAGAGCAGCCAGGCCCCCACAGAAAGGGTTAAAAGAAAATGTTATACTAAAAGAAATCTCTCTACAAGTATAAAAAAGCAAAATGATTGTAAATTCCACCAGGGGAATTCTGCCATGAATATGCTTCACCTTTCACAGAATCTCCCACCCTGCCTCAGAGGATAACTGACCTTTGGAGAAAAATAATGAAAAGAAGAAATTCCTTGGAGAAAATAATGTGGCCAGGCCTCAGTAATGAGATCTGCTCCCTTTATGTTGCTATGACAACCGCAGTCATTTTATAATACAAAATACATGAATGGGGAAGAGGGCCATCTCCTCTTGCTGGGGCCGGCACCACGGCACCCCCAGCCCTCTCACACTCCTCACAGGACAGCAACGTTTGGTTTGATTTGTGCTCCACTCTGTTTTCTTTAATACGCATGGGATCAAGGAACCCAACTCCTCTGAATGCTCTAATAGCAGCTCCTGAACGTATTTCTGGGTGGCAGGAAGGTGTGGGGAGGAGTGGGTACCCCAGCCAGCTCTGCCCGTGGAACCCAGCCAGCACCCTCTGCAGGGCACACAGGCACATCCCCCCACACCTCCAGGCAGCCTCTGGGAACTTCAGCCTGGAGATGGTTCTTGGAAAGAGTCTGCTGCTTTTGACTCAAAACCACAGGTTTCCCACCCGTTTGAGATTGTGACAATGACAAACAAGGAGCCAGTGTGCCAGAGCAGGTTAAAGGCCAGTGGGAGCTGCCTGGTGAGCATACCCCTCTTCTGAGGGCCACAGGAAGCCAAGCTTTTGTCAAATCAAATGTCAGCAAAGTGGGAAGATTTGTATGAGAGCCTGAATGCACATCCCAGGCTTTTCCAGAGGAAGATATACTTACCCTGGCATGCAGGGCTCTCCAGCTCACCTTGAACCATTTTGGTGTGTGAGCATGATTATGACTGCTGGGTCTAGAGGGAGTCAGACCAGGAGATGGAAATGGAGAAGTCAGGGGGGACCTAAGTATGGTATTTCAGTTAATCCAGAGGTTCAGAATGTTTCCTGTTTCCCAGGTGGTCTGCAGGGAGACCTGTGCTCTCTGCACTGTCAGCACAACAGCCCAACGAACTGGAGGAGTCCTGAGAAAACGACAAACCGAGGTTTGCAAATGAAGAAAACAGCCAGAAACAGAAGGGAAACCAAGAGGGTGGAGGAAAAGGAGGCCAGGAAGGAAAAGGAGGCCAGGCTCCAGTCCATAGGGTTATACAGCTCAAGAAAGGAACAACATGGAGAAGGGCTGTCTGATGGCATGGGGGGCCATGAGGAGGACAAACAGGACAGGGCTACTTACATCTGCCTCTCATTCATGGGCTTTCATGGTGACATTTCCCAGAGAACAGAGGTTAGCAGGAAGGGGTGGAAAGCTGAGGGAAACAGTTGCAGGCAGACAAAGCCCAGGCTGCTAAAAGCAATTGCCATTCTCCAGCTGCTTCTGGTACTATGACAAACTTTCCCAGGACAGGTTTTTGGGTCAACGCTTCTGAGGATGGACATTGAAGCTGGGTCTGTCTTTTCTCCAGCACCTGAAGGCAGCACCATTAGCCAGACTTCTGATGTCCTGGCTCCACTCCAAAACACCTTACCTGCTTCCAATGACTGAAGCTGGGGACCATGGAAGGATTTCTGCAACCATCTAATGATCTGAGAACATCAAAAAGGTGTCAGGAGTAACCACCACATCAGGACAGCTCCAAACCATTCAAGTGTAGGAAGCCCAGGTATTACCGAAGTCAGAGTAAAACTTAAGTTACCCCCTGACTGGTGCCTTCTTTGCATGTGGAATTTGCATGTGGCAGCAAGATCCACCTTATATCAAATACCAGCGCAAAGGCTAATTTAAAATCTTTTTATGCAAATGTTCAGTAGTATGAAACAGTAATAAATCTGAGAAACCGCTGGAAAAATGTTTAAGAGGACATACAAATTCCAGTCACACATCAGCAATTAGGAATACCAGGAAGGAGAAAGCACCTGTCTTGGTCTTTATTGAATATTATTCTCAATTAGAATATTCATCATATACACAGGACAATTTTTTCATTCAAACTTCAACAGACATGTCCAAATTACATCATATCTGCAGAACAGAGGGAGGGAAGTTATCCTAACCTGTCTCTGAATAAAGCACTATTGAAACTATCAATGGTCCTGCCTGAAGCTTGCTGAGGTGCAGAAGCCTGACAGATGCTGCACAGAAATACGACTGCCTGGGTGATGCCTCCTGAAACAGCTTGAAGGAAATGATCCCATTATGGCTGAGGCTTCCCAAGCAGCCCCTGTGAATGGCTGGCAGGAGGCTGAGGCTCTGACTCAGAGGGGGACAGGCACTGCACAGCAAGCAAGGGGACTCCAAGGATGCTGCTGCCTATGGGGAGCTTGGTCCCACCTGGACACTGTCCAGGCACATTATACGAAGGAGCACAGCCACAAGTTCCTGCTGGCTAGAACTGAACATGTGAGCTATTCCTTGCCTGGAAAGCCGTGCTCCAGGCAGAGTACGTGCCGCTGTCTGAGAGGTTCGTAAACTCTGAGGTTACTCTTTGCCTGGGGCTACCCCTGTGCACGGCCAGCCCTGGGAACAGAGCTTCAGTTCAGAACCTTCCTACCCCCATCCCTTGTCCCTTCCCAGCAATGCCAGTCAGGCTGCCAGGTGTTTTCTAATAAGAGATCATACAGTTCAGGCCAGAGGGATCCTCATGCTCATCTGGCCTCTGGTAAGCAGGAGATCAGACCTAAGGGCTTTTCTGTCTCCGTTCCTGATACAAATCCCATGTCTCTGCTTGAAGTTTTGACAAGACTCCTCTGCAATGAGGGATGGAAATCTCCAGGATGAGAACTGCATTGCCATAACAGCAGTGTTCATTTCTGGATTGATAAACCCAAGTCCCACAGAGGGGACACTGCATGGCTACGGTGCCTGGAGCAGGTCCCTGTCCTGCCTGCGGGGCCACAGCTGTGCAGGCGCACGGCACACGCGGCCATGAGAGGTGGCAGAGCTTCCAGCTCTGTCCTGCACTGGCTCCAGGAGAAGTTACAATGCCCAAAATATCATATTTAGGATAAAAAAAAAAAAGCTGAGATAATGTGCTTTAAACAGAAGTCCCTGCCCTGGAAGGCTGCCTGGCTCCTCATGCCGGCCAAAGGAAGACACACACCTGCAGGGCGAGCAGCATCCCCAGCCCCAGCCCCACCTTCCACCGTGTGCTGTCAGCACTGTGCAGTGCCACAGGTGAGGTTCTGCCATGGCTGCTTCGTGCCAAACCCACAGGACCGGGTCCAGCCAAGCACCATGGCTGCTCCGTGCCAGACCCCATGGGAAAGGATTCCACCGACCACCTGGGCAGGGAAGAGGAGCCACAACACTCTGCCACACACATGGTGCTATCACCAAGAGATCCTGGGTCCCCAGGGTAATCTCTCTGATCCTGCCCACCTCATCAATCTCCTAAGTCCCTTTGAACCATCACCTCTCACTGCCATTTATTGGGCTCCTGCAGAAATAAAAGGTATTGAGAAAAATCAATGGCAATTCATTGTATCCCGTGATTTTTAAAGGCAATTAAGGCAAAGACAAGGTAAAAGGTTAGCAAAATCTCTCATTCTTTAATATATTGTATTTTCTCATTAATTCCTTAATCTTGTGACAAATTCTCCCAGGCAGAGGGCCAGCTTCCTGCCCACTTGAACTCTTGCCGAGTTAGGAATGAAGCAGGTAATGCCTCAGCCCCCATTGCTGGGCTGGAGCAAGGGAGCAGCACCGGCTGTGTCCGGTGTTTCCCAGCTGCACCAGGGAGCCATGGGGGTCCATGGGCGATCTCCTCCAGCTCCCTGTAAGCAGCTTGTCCTCTGACACTGCACAAGGAGAGGGACTTTCCTGGAGCAAACCCAGGGGCTGGGCAGACAAAGCTTCCCTGGGGCACGAGACCTAAAACCAGCGGCAAAACACTCCTGTGTTGACACCCCCCAGTTCCATCCCTGATTGTTTGCCCCAGAGTTAATAACTAAATTACTGCTAATTAGGGATACTATGAATGAGAACACATCACACTTCTGCTAATCACCAATGTTTCTGTGTAATGTCTGGAAAATCAGAATTATTAATGAAGAAGTTATTTTGGAATTCAGAGTTTAATTCTGCAAATTCTGGATAATGGCAGTCTGGTTTGCCAGCTAATTTTCATATCATAACATCAGAACCCCTTAATTAATAGTGAATTAATTAGAAAAAACTAACTTAAAGACAGCAGGAGAGTCCTTTCTACAAGGAGAGCTGGGTCAGAGAGAAGCAGCATGAGCTGAAGGGGCAGTTGGGGAAAGGTGAGGGGTGGATGGGGATGGGAGAGAGAAAATTCTCAGTCTGGTTTTGAGCAAGTTTCAAATTGATTCTCTTCGGATGACTCGCCATGAGGCCTCTCCTTGGAAGAGCTGGGAAATGTCTCCCTCCCTCCTTCAAGGGTGAGAGCCCTGTGAAAGGCAGACACAATGTTAACAACCTAAATATTTACCTGCTTCCTTCTGTGTCCTAGCTATTAGGAATATTTTCCATCGCTCCGCCTATCTAAGCAGAGTTTCCCCCCAAAACAGCAAATATTATGGTCCTTCATTTTACAGAAATTTATTACTACGGAGTAAAAATGCTACTGTATTCCAAATATTGGCAAGAAAGCTGGGAGGCTCTGCTCCTGCCAGCTTTTAATAAGATACACATTGGAGTTGCATGTTGCTCACAAGTTGCATGTTTATTTAAACAAGAGTTTCCAAGTGTTTAGGGACAGAGGTTGCTACAACAAGTTCTTATCATCAAACACAATGGTGCTGAAACGTTCAGGAAGGAGAGTTACAAATGGAGTCACTTTGCAGAATAAATCACTGATAAACTTTCAGCACAACTAATTTTAACCCAGGATGGAGTACTGTGGATCCTGACTCTCCAAATGGATGTGCACACTACTAGGTTGATTTGGGACCTATTACGAGATGAAATTATTTATTTAGGGATTTCAAATGCTTTAAATGAACCTTTCTTTTAGTCTCTGAATTAC
The DNA here is from genome assembly GCF_036250125.1 of Pseudopipra pipra. Classification (NCBI taxonomy): domain Eukaryota; kingdom Metazoa; phylum Chordata; class Aves; order Passeriformes; family Pipridae; genus Pseudopipra; species Pseudopipra pipra. Next base: position 6,638,013 of record NC_087566.1, on the reverse strand, counting down.
ATATTTTTCTAGCACAGCCAGAGATTTGACACTTTCTTGAGGTAATCCTGCAAGGTCAGAATCATCAAAACCTTCCCACTCACCTGATGACAGAAGTCTGTTCTGTGACTTCCAAAAAACGAAGCAAAGGGTGCTCAGGGGCTGCCATTTGCCTTCGGTAGTGATGATAGATGAAGCTTCTCAGCTTGATTGTGCTGGGGACATTGTCACACCCAATTAAAATGCTCCAGGCAGGATGGCTGCTGAAGGAACGCTGCTCGGGCCATGGGGTCACACTCGTCCGCATCAGGAAACGTCCCTCTGCAGCTGCCCATCCAAGTCTTACCCACCATCTGTACCCCCCCACGAGATACAGGGAGAGGGTCACACATAGACCAGTCACTGTTAATGGTTTAGCCTTTGACTCCTCACCAGTGGAGAGACCTGGGCCCCACGTCAGGACACACCAGGCGCTTGCCCAGCACCGGCTCTGTGAGGGTCCCGCACAGAGATCCCCAGCTGGTGCCCTCTTTGGTTTGCCTCTGTACACTGGGATCTCTGCATGTCCCCACAGCTCTGCTGGGAGCCAGCACAGGCCTGGGTACACACCAAGGCACCTCGTGCTCAGCCCCAGCAGCGCTGGCTGTCAGAGTGCCCACAGGGCTCAGCACCCACGGGGCTGGCACTGCTGCAGAGACCTTGAGCCTCCTGCCGGGAGGAGCTGCACAAAGCAGCAGCCTGGGACAGAGACGGGAGCGTGACGCCGACGGCACCGTTCCTAGGACCAGCCCTGACCCTGCGGCAGGAGTCGTGAAGGGTCCAGTTTAATGAGACCTGAAAGCTGCAGGAGCCACGTGCTGGTCCCGCGGGCTCGCCGGCCGTTCTGCTGCCCAGGAAATTGGCAAATGTCAGAGGCGATCGGATCTCAGCCGCTCGCGTGTCAGGAAAGAGCTCACAGACATGAATCCTTCAGCTCCACAGTCTAAACACACCCACATATGCCTTCCATGTCCACATTCCCATCAGTTGCCAACCAAACCGCAGGGGTGAGGGGTAAAGTCCATCCCGCTCCCCCTGACCGACTTTTGACACCCACCATGGCTCACTGATGGAGACAGAGAGGGAATGGTTTAACTCACTTCACTCTTACTAACCTTAGATGGGCTCCAAATGTGATGGACACATATTGCATCAAAGCTGGACGGTGACGCAGGCTCCGAGCTGCTCCCACCGCACCTCCATCGTTCCTCCCAGCCCACAGACCGGGAGCCATGTCCAGCCCTAGGCTCCAGGCCGGCTGCTGGGAACTAGAGGAGGAGGAAGATAAGTGATCCTCTGCCACAGTGCCACAGAAAACTGCTGGGCTCGGTAAATAAAAGGAGCCTCTAAATATTATTTTTGGTAGGGATTTTCATCTGAAAAAGTAAAACGCCGTAAATCAGGCACAATGCTACAATCAGCACATACTTGTGACTAAATGCATCCTGTAGCACATTTCAGCATAAATTACAGCCATTTGATTTAGGCTTTGCTGCACAAAGTCATATTATTTAAATTCAGCCAGAATTGAGTCCACTCACATTGCTATACACTTATAAAACATAGTCATGATTATTGTCATAAACTTACACGAACTGGCTGTTGAGTTACTTTGCCACATCATCATCTATAGTAAACAAGACTTATTTTACATTTCTCTCTTCTTTCCTGACAATCTGCCAGAAAACGCTCCGCAAAATTGATGCCAAAGCTGTGGCCAGATTTCCACAGCACATGCATGGCAGTACCTGTACCCAGGGTAGAAAAGGCAAACCTGGGTGCAGTCAGAATCATGGAATCATTAAAGCTGGAAAAACCCCCAAGATCAAGCTTTAAACTCCAGCACACTCCAGCACTGGACTCTGTGCAAGGCTCCCCATGCCCACTCCCAGTCCAGAAGGTCACGTAGGCTCCAGGAGAGGCAAGTCAAACCAAAGGAGAGGCTGTGGGGTGCGTTCCACAGCAGGATTTCAGGGGCGTGTCTCAGCGGCATCAGGTGTCATCCTGTCACAGTAGCACCGGCAGTGCCCCTGTGCCTTGCCTGACACACCAGGGAAAGCGGTGACCCCCAGCACACACCTCCCAATGGGCCACAGGCACCAGCAAAGTGCTGGGGTTGGAGCATCAGCTGCCTCCTTTTGGTACCCAAAGTGTTTCCTTGAGATGCAGAGATTTTGATTTGTGAATCATTTTTTGTTCTCCGTGCAGAACCCATGAGCTCATCCCTAGAAACCGTGCAGGCAGGAGTGAGACACGGAGAGTGCTGCAGTTTTGAACTTTTCCAAGTTCATAAAAAAAAATCTGAGTGTCTGGCTTGAATAACAACAACTCCCAGAACCATAAAACTGTCCGGTGCCCCTTTCCCTGCCATGATGGCAGCATTCCTACCTGGCCTGGGGGGATCACCCACTCACTAGCTGGCTTGTCTGACTAAATTATTGTTTTACATTTCTCCTGTAGTTTGCAAACTTTTAAAAAATTAATCCCATCATTTCAACAAGTGTAACAACTAAATTATCATCTTTACATGATTAAAGTCTCTGCTGCGTCTTTTCTTGGCAAACATTACATGCCCATAATTTTACTAAATGTAATAAACCAACCATAGAACTATTAATTTTAGCATGGTATTCATGACAATTAGAAACGCATGAACCTTAAAATGATAAAAACTGAAATGAATACCAAAATAGCATGAAGCACAAGAATCCAGCTCCTCAAATCAGGGAAGTGGATATTATTGTCTGGTTTCACAACATCCATGTCAAGAGACAGCACCAGCACCACCAGGGATGCCACAGGCTGGAACCCAGCAGTGCCCAGGGCAGGAGCAGCACCCCTGGTCCCCCGCTCCGGCCAGTGCCGTGGTGTGCTGGCAGCAGTGGGAGAAGCCCCACTTTCCCCAGGACCTGGCAGGTTGGGGGAATAGCACCAACAGTGCAGTGCCCTCAGACCAGCTCAGCTGGCAGCAGCAATGAGCCTACCAGCCCTCAGCCTGAGGGTCTGGGGGCTTCGCTCTGAAACTGTCCTTCACTCTGAAACTATCCCCACTTCTCCCGTTGCTGGGCTGGGTGCCCACAGGGAGATGAGCTCTCCTGGCCTCAGGGTCTCTGGCCAGAGGAGCTCCCACAGCCCCCTTTCCTGGAGCCCCCACCTGCAGCGCAGTTCCCCCTGCCTGTGAGCGGCCAGATTTGCTGCTTCCAAAGACCTGGAAATTATCCCTTTTAACTCAGAGAATCACGAGTGAGAAGCTTCACAGATTTTCTTTTCCTCGCTTTCAGAAGCTGAACTATTTTTTTTTATTATTATTATTTTTTTAAGAAAAGAAAAAGCAAAAAACTAGACATTGAGTATTTGATCCAAAGCCAAAAACAACCTTGGTATCAAGGCATTCCTGAGCTGCTTTGTTTATAGATACCAAAATACACACACACCACCCCACACTGCTGTAAGCACTTAGAGCACAAACCACTTCCATCCGTGCGGCCCGTGGGCAGAAATCACCCGCCACTGCCCTGCTCAAGCCGTGAACACCCAGTGGCCACAGGAGAGCCACTGGCCAGGGCCCCAACCAGCCCCACCGCTCACCCTCCTCACTGTGTCCTAGTTTAGAGAATTCCTGACGGACTGGACGGTTCTCCGTTTCCTTTTCCATTATTGCTGATTGCCAAAATATTTCTGCAGTGATGGAATTTGCCTGCCAGAACTAGAGCAGAAGGAGGGAACTCTGCTTTCGTCTGACCTCGAGTCAGGAGAGGTTCTGGGTTTTCTGGGTCTCCGGCTGGAACTACTGGAGCTGAGCTCTGGCTGGAGCCCAGCGCTCCTCTGGGGATGAGCCCAGGCAGGCTCTCCCTGCCCCACACGGGGGGATGGTGGGAGGGCTCCTGCCTCTATGGGGACAGGCAGCCCAGCCCATGGAAGCAACCGGAATGTTTCCACTTTGCCTGAGCACACTAGGAAACATTTGGAGAGAGACTATTTTAGCAAAATATGCTAAATGCCTCCAGATCGATGCCTGTGAGTAGGAAAAATCAAATAGCTTTGCCATCGTAAACAGCAGAAGGATGGCAACCAGAGGAGTCCAGTGAGCAGTGGGACAAACAGGAAAGACTTGGAAATTTCCAGGGTATTGTTTGAAATGCAAGACAGAACATTCTGATCTACTTTTACTGTTTTGATGTTACATTTCATGTTTTAAAACACTCTGTGCCTTTACAGAAACACTGCAAAGACGTTGGAAGAATTCAAATACACCAACTGCTCTTTACTTGGCTCTCCTTAGTCATTGCTGATTAGCAACATTTCCATCAGAACGGGAGCGAGACATTTAAGGACAACCACATGGTGCCACTTTGGTTGTCACTTGGCCCACAGGAAGGACAGGGGAGGTCTCCTCTTTTTGCGGAAGGTTCAGCATCTCCCAGCTCTGGTGTCACCACACCCCATATCGGGGGCAGGTACCCCAGAGCACGACAGCAACATGCCAGGGCACAACCTTCTGTTGGTGAGAACAAGCAAGAACTTCCCAACAGAGTGGTGACTCATAGAAGGGGCACGAGACAGATGAGCTGTCTCCAGCTTGTGGGACACTGGGAAGAGGCGACACAGTCACCCTCTGCCTCCTTACTGGGCATGGGGGCAAGGTACAAGAGCACTTTTTGAGGCACTGAGCAGCCACCCCATGTGAGTGATCGCTGGCTCCTGCCACAGACGTTGTCTCAGCACAGACAGCCCTGCACGGGGGGACGGTGACACCACTGCGGCAGCAGCACCTTGACCACCCCCATGGGTGCAGACAACGGACCACTGGGAGACTGAGGGCAGCCAGTCCCAGGCTCACACATAAAATCCTATCCATGACATCCCATTCCCAGCACCATCGCTCCCGCCCAGGGGTCCATGTCCTGTCCCTGCTGGGCACACAGCTCAGCTGGTGCCCTGGCGATGCTCTGAGCTGCCTCCTGAGGGCTGCGGGTCTGAGGACACCATGGATCACATCTCTGCTGCAAACATGTGTCCTTGTGATGATTTTGGCAGCCGAAATGGCCTAAATATTTGTTCAAGAGTAGTGAGTGTCTTTGTCTGTCAGGCACAGAGAGACTTTTCTTCTGCATCTGCTCAGCCATTTATCCTGCTTTGTTGCTGCCAGTTGGAAGCTGCAGGTTGTGATCCAGGCCCTCCCAGGGTAGGATAAATTTTTAACCAGGCAGAAGATCATCTTGCTGGGCCCAAGTCCTGAAATTCAGTCTCATGATATGTGGCCCACCTCGCTCTCCCCCAGGTACCTGGGGGGTGCAGCAGGTTGTACCCCAACCTTAGCTCCACACTGGGGCTCCCCAGAGCCCCCCAGTGCCTGTACCCTCCCTGGGGAGCTCTCACTGCCCTCCACAAGTGGACACTCTGGTCCCCTTCTGAGGGACAAAGCCATTCCTCCACTGCAGAGCACTCCTGGCATTCTAGCTGAGCCCTTCCCATGCTTCCAGCATTTCTAAGACATAATATAAGCTTCACTGCTGGCTCAGATTTTAAGTAAATGGGCACTTCTCTGTGACAAACCGTTATAGGAGGCAGATCAGATTTGTTCATCTATCCAGTGAAACAGTCAGATACTATGTCCCTAGGAACATGCACTCAGTGCCATGGTCTAGTAACCACAGTGGTAGTGGATCAAGGGTTGGACTTGATGATTTCAGAGGTCCCTTCCAACCCGGCTGATTCTATGATTCTACGATTCTATGCTCTAGTGGCTTAACACCAGGTTTAGGAGAAAAGTGGGAGAGTGCAAAAACCCTCTAATGTGGTCACAGCACATGTTCCACCTCCTCAGGCTGGAGAACAGGATGCCAGAAAGGCAAAGGTGGCATCTTACGAGGCATCTCCTCAACAGGCTGTACCCAGCTTTCCTACCCTGGGGGAAAACAGGTTTTTCAGACAGATGCAGCCCCAAAGTCAACATGCCCCCAAGGCCAGCCAAAGCCCTCCCTTTGAATGGCTGCCGAAGGAGCGGCATCTCCTACAGCCACTGCAGCCCAGGGGGGCAGCAGGAAGCTGAAGCTGGGCAGGACATGACCATCATTTGTACATTTTACACTCTGGAGAGTTTTACATTTTATTGTCTTATTTTTTATTGTCTCAGCCCTTCAAACAGCTATCAGAGCTGTCAAATCTAAAGCCTCCTGATGATAAGAATGCTCTGCAGAGTAGGCCCTGAGACATTCCTGTGAGAAACACCATGGGAGCCATCAGGGCAGAGGTTCAGCCCTGTCCCCAGTCCCTCCGTGGAGTTGCACTCAACAATTAGTCTCTAGTGAAAATCAACCACAGAAGTTCAGAATTTTTTTTCCTTCCACTTCCACAGATCACCTTCTGCTCCGAACATGGAAACCATATGGCAGACAGGTCCTATCCCCTGCCAAGAAATTCCTGCTTGATGAGATCCCTGTAGCTATCGCTGAGGCTACATTGGCTTCCAACAAGGGAGTTCACTTTCTGCATCAGACAAACCCTCCAAGCAATCCAGGGAGGAAGAGTAGGGTCTAAGGTGCCAGAATTCGTGCTGTGGTTGTTGCCTGTTGAGAGTAATTGCCCTCAGAGGGAATATTGTCATGCTTGGATCTTCCTCTCTGTCCCTAAAGCTGAAGCCAGCCCCTCTCCACTCTGCTGTAAGCAATAAGGCACAGCTCAGATGGAGGACAGAATCTGGCTTCAGACCCTCCTCTCCATCTGAGGGGCACAGGGGGAACACACAGAGAGCGCAAACAGCAAGTGTTTCACCCACATACACAGTCCAGGTTTGGGAAAGACTATAAATTCCACCACTTTGAATAGGCAAAGGAGTCACAGGAGTAGCCAGATTTGTAGAGGAATAAAATCCAAAATTCAGACCCGTGTTGGGAAGCTTCATCTAAAAACATCAGAAGTCCATGGCAAAGCCCAAGACAGGGAGGGACAACTGCGAGAGGTGGGGAGGTGCACACCAAACCCCCAGAGCCGCATTGTCAACAGGCAGCTGACACCACCCCACAGCTGCTGCTGGCTCAGAGCTTTGTGGGAGCATCCTGGCTGCAGAGGCTGGGGATCCCCACCTCATTTCTTGCATTTAGCTCTGTGGTGATGCATCACATTGGCTTGTGACCATTGAACAACGAGAATCACAGCTCTGCCCTTGCTGCTGACAACACCACCAATTTCCATGTCATCTGCAGGCACTACCAGCAAAGGGTTTTATCATCACTGTTAAGTCACACATTAAATCATGTCAGAATGTTCCTTGAGAACACCACAGGGAGTGACACTGCCATTACTGACCAGACTTTGAAATCTGTCATTAAGCCAATTTTTAATCCACATAATACGTGCTATCACCTACAGGTTCTCTGGGCAAAATGTCAAACATCTTCAAAAAAATTGAAATACACAGCACCAACTGTGCTACACTTCCTAACCAGGCCCAAAATTTGATCATACTGGACTCTTCACATGTTTTCACCCATCAGGAGCTGCCTGTCCCAGCTCCACACAGCAAGAGAAAGTGCGTGAGATGTTTGGCCATTGCTGTAATTAAGTTTTGCTCCTGCAAGAAACTCCAGGTTTCTGCTCACGGGCTGCCCTCTGCTTTCTGAGCAGACGGAATCTCCCTGGGGCACAGGACTCGGTCACTCTGCGTGCCCCCCTCCAGCACAGCACTGTGTAAAAGAGCACTGGAGCAGTTAACAGCAGGGAGATCCCAAATAAAATACACAGCAGCATGGTGAGCCCTGCACAAACCTGGTGAGCATGCCATAAAATCCTAATTATTAGTCAGTCATTTGGGATCAACAGTGTTCCCAAGCTCCTGTGGTTTTGGGGCAGCCAAGGCAGCAGCTTGCTGGGTCAGGGACTGTGGGACACTTCGGGCAGTGCCAAGTCCGAGAGTGCAGGCAAGTGCTGGGTGAACACTGGGCAGATGTTTGGTACAGATGCCAGAGAGATGCTCTACCACCGTGTAGCAAGCAGAGACACAGGACACTCAGAGGACCCTGTGTCAAAGGCAGCAGGCCCTGAGCAGCAGAGGCCTTTCTGGCCCCCAGTGCAACACCAGCTCATTCCCTTGCCCTCCTTCAGGCAGCACCTGGACCCGGTGCTGTTCAGTCACTTCTGCTGGTCCATGGTGCCCAGCCCAACCTTTGCCCAGCTGATGCTTCTGGCAAAGGGTCTGGGCCAGCTGAGGCTGTTTTTCTGGGGGGGGTCCTGTGCCAGTGACCACCATCCAGCTCTCTGGAGGGGACGAACAGGACCACGTTTGCTGAAGAGCTGGGAAGAAAATCAATGAGCGCAGTCCAGTCAAAACAGATTTTGGCAGAGTCTGTGCCATTCTGAAGTGAATATTACTTGGGACTAAATTGTTTTCCTTATCTAGCAGTTTGTCCTAAGGAGCTGGACTTAGCCTCCCAGCGAACCCAATAAGTCTTTTGGTTTGACTGGAAACTCCACATTTTTCCTTTTTAGAAGAATGTCACAGACATTCCTGTGTTTCATTACTCTCTGCTGCTTCTCCTTTCCCTCCCATTAAAGCTCCAGCGAGGGGAGGCCGAGCTGAGCGCCAATGCGGGGCTGGACACCAGCCCAGACTGTCTGGACGTGGCTCAACAGTGGAAAGACCTATTGTTTTCCTTGGCAGGCAACTGGTATTTTTCCTTATGCCCAGAAAGGCTGCGCCAATTTACAGCCCATGACCTGGGGAGGGGTAGGAAGAGCCAGACTCGTGTCCCACCCTTTTCCCCTCCAGTAATCTCAGTCCAGGGAGGCACTACATGCCCTCCCTCTGGGCAGGGAGCATCGCCCTGAAAATTAACTCCTGTATCCAGAGCAGCAGTCCTCCCCCCAGGTATCCTGTACCCCTCACCCAGGTTTATCATACAGCCAGGATCTGATCCTGAACATAACCCCAGGGAGCGGGCAGCCTCCTTGGCTCCAGAGCAGCCTTCCAAGCCCTTTCCATGCTCATGGGGCTGCCCCGGGGGATGGCTGGCACATCCTGCTCCTACCCAGACAGAAATCCCACCAGCACGGCCTCCCCCGATGCTATCTCAGTACTTCCAGTGCCAGGGAGAGCAGGAAGCACAGGGCTGTGGGAAAACTAAACAAGGAAGTTCCATGAGGTTTCTCACACCACCAAGTAGGTTTGCTCCCTTCTCACTGAAACCACTGGTCACAAGTTCAGGTCAGGACTTACCTTATCAGGAATTGTTTCTCGCAGGCCTCAATTACATCAGCAGCTTCTACCATCCTGCTCCTGCAGCATCCCCAGGCTGGGCTGCAGACCATGGTAGGGTGGCTGCAGTGAGGCTCCTGCAAGCCCCCTTGTCCCTAACCCCACCTTGTCACACCATGACGTGCCACAACACCCTCGCTCCCCACTGTGTGTTGTACATTGAATTCTGGGGCATCTTTAGGCAGTTTCTATGACAGGACTGGCACATGGGCTCTTCCCCTCCTCACCACCTGAGCCTGGTGCTGTCAGGAGCCTGAGCAGGCACCCATGGGCTGGTGGCCCCCAGAGCAGCAGCAGACACCAGGTAGGTGAAGCCAAAGTCGCAGCCAGCCCTCACCCCCCAAGGAGCAGTGGCAGTGCAGGGACCACAGCATGGGGGGCTGGATTTTACTCCCTGTATTCGGGGACGAGAAGGAGCCGTAATTCCATACATGCCAAGTCTGCTGATAGCCAGAATATGCCCCAGAAAATCCCCTTCTAGGACTAAGACAGGGGAAAAACACAACACTTCACTGAGAGTTTGCTCCCTAGCCCTCCAAGACTCTCCCCACCCCAACCCCTAAAGCCCCATTTAGCTCCTAAGACAAAAGTCTGGGTTTAAAGGGGAGCTAAGACCAAGGGTAACCCCAGCCAAGCCAACCCCACCCACACAGGTTCCTGGTCCCAGGCTCTCCCATGGCCTTGGTTCACACCATGGGGCCACACAGCTCCTGCAGGGTGCCCAGCGTGGCAGGGAGCATCGCAGTGCTTGCTGTGCCAGAAGAGCTGTGGGCATGGAGGCGCTGAGGGCCCCACACAGGAGAGGGTTGGGTTTGACCCCTGCCCTGGGGCAGTCCAGCTGTTCTCACTGCCTACAGCCAGAGCCCAAGGACTTGAGATCCCTCGCCTGAGTGTCTGCTGCACACAAGGAGTGTGACACGACTGCTCCCCTCGGGCTGTTCTCAGGAGCCAGGCAGAGCTGCTCCAAGGCTTTGGCCGAGGATAGTTCCAAATCCCCATCTGCATCCACTGACCACCCCAGTCCTCAGCAGCTGCAGCTGAAGGCCCTGATCCTTTGGGAAGTCTTGAAGAGCACTTCCACCATCTGAAGGAAAACGTGGCAGGTCTCTGAAACCTGCCAGATACTTAGCAAGATGGTGATAACAAACACTAATTATTGCCCCAGTTCTGTGCCATCCACCACATTTCTTCAAGCTGCAAACCACCAAAACGGCCTCAGACAGAGACTTCCATGATCAGATATGGATGAAAAGGGAGGGAAGCTGAGCAACAACAGGGCTAATCAGAAAGGAAATGGGCTTTGTTACTCGGCCAAGTCAAGAGCAGATTGTCTCTTGGATTTCAAGTGCTGCTGAAGCAGGAAAGCTCTTTAAGAGCACACACAGATTGTCTTGCAAATAGGATGGTGCCAGCTTTCCTCCTCAGCTTTGGAAAGAACATGCAGGATGCAATACAGGACCATGACCAGGGGTCACAGAGTGGTGATGTGATTCAGCACCCAGCAGAAAGTTCATCTGTCATCTCTGCTAATTGTAGGTCCCTCCAAAGGCACCAAGCTCAAGTCCCACAGTTCCCCCCACCCTCCCAACATGCTCTGGGCAGGGCAGGACATCCCAGCAGGACCACAGTGCATTCTCAGGGGTTGCATCTTTCCCATTTTGCCTCAGTGGTCCTTTCAGAGGTGATTATTCATCTTTTTGGACTCTCCATCACACCTCATGGCAGCAGGACTGCAAAGCTGCTCCTGGCATTTCCATCTGTATTATTGCTGGCTGGAAACACAGCTTCCAGTCTGGCCCCTGCCCCTGCCTGTGACTCCTGAGAGGCGAGGCTCCTGCTGGGACTGCTCCAGCTGTGGTGGAGAAAATACTTCACAGAGATTGTTTTCTCAAACCTTTCTGTTGCCAGTTATTTTGATACCACGAGTCATCCCTGCGACAGGGAGAGAGGCCTCCCTTCCCCTCCAAAGGATATCCATGCTTTGTCAGGAGGTTATTGAGTGCCAGAGCAGAGCTCATGGAAAGTGGGTCAAGGGCTAGTCCTCTAATCAGGGTGGTCCTTCCTGACTTCTTTTCAAAGCATTTTCCAAGGAAGCTGGATGTGTTGGCAGCAATCTGGACAACTCATATAAGAAATTTCACTGGCTTCGGAGGCAGAGGCTCTGCAAGATGGAAGGTGTCGGCCATTTCTTGTCCTCTCAGCAAATTCCATTCAAATGATTCTGTTCTGCCTACAAGGTATGGACAACCCTGGAAGAGCTGGGGACACTTTCACCTGCAGGTCCCAAGTCTGTCACCACCACTGCAAGTGGAATTACATCTCCAGACCCCCAGCAGCCCAGGAGCTGCTCAGAGGACCCTGCTGTCCAGCCAGTCCCTCAGATGGCAAAGAGGAGGTTGTACCTTGGAGGATTCAGGATCATCTTCATCCGTGCTTTCCCACACAAACGTGGAGTTGGTTGAGAAGGGATCCATGGTAGTGCAATGATGGGGTTATGTACTTTGACAAAGGGAAAGAAAAAGCCCCATGTTTTCCAGGTTTCCAGCTCCAGTCTTGCTGAACAGCTCTTGGTCTGCTAGGGTAAGCCCAGACCCAGGATGTACCCTGCACTGCACTTCAAGGTGCTTGTGCCTTGGACCTCTCCCAGGGGTCAGGGTGGTCTGCTCATCCAGGTCACAGCATGGTGTTTCTCCCCGTGGCAGCACCCTGCTCAGCACAAAACACGCTCACCCTGCACCCTCCATCTTGCTTGACTCAGGGACCACAGAGTGCAGTGTCCCACTGCCTTTACCTGCAGGGCAGGAGGGAACCAGGCAGCTCCTGACCTACTGGGCACCTGCCAAGGGAGGAGTTTAGATGCTGGGAGGGGAGCACTGCATCCCGCCAAAACATGCCTGGCAATGCTGGAGGACCATGACTAATCCTGCACCAGCGCTGGGAATGCGAGTGGCAGCGCACACCCCAGCACAGGGAAGGCACTGCCAGCACCAGCCAGTGCCAACACGCTAGTTGGGCGTGATAGCTTCAGAAATGGGATAAATAGGGAACCAGCAGCTCAGCCAGGGCACCAGACATGAGTAACTCCGGCCTTGCAGAGCAGCTCATGCTCTGCCCTGCGGCTGGTTCTTGGACACACCAGGGGGACAGGGCTGGGCTCTTCCCAACTGCACCGCACGATCCCAATTGCTGCAGCTGCCACGGGAGCTCTCCCAGGGACCACCAGGTGGGCCATGGATTCCATCCCCTTTGGAAGAGACAACACAGTTTTTTCTCACACACCTGGTGAGCCTTGCACATCTACAAGGGGCGAGACAGTCATTCTTGAACATCATGTGGGAGCATCCCAAAGGGACAAGCTGCTCCACAGGGACATGTCTGCTACAGAGCAGGCTGGGTGCTGGGGACAGACATTTCCATTACCTCAGAACCAGACCCTCCTGTTCATCACAACCAAGTAGGACCTCTTTCAGAAACAAAGGATCTTCCCACTTGCATATGGGCATCCCCAGGTTTTCTGTCTGGGTGTTCTGGGAGGTCAGCTGCAGCTTTCAGAACTAAAACTAGCACAAAGAGATTCATATGTAAGCAAAGGAAAACAAATCATGATTTTCAACATTACAGGTCAAATAATATTCCAGTTACAGCTAATTACACCCTCAAAAAGAACATCAGAGGGAGGGGTGTTTTTTCAAGATCCTTTTCCCTTGATTTACAGCGTGCATTGGGATATCACACCCAACTTTGTCATACACTGCACTACCTTCTCCCTGTCATTATTTCAAGTTATCCTGCTCTGGGTGTGACTGCAGCATCTGGGGAAAACAGTGACAAGGATGAACTCAGTCATCTCCATGGCATCAGCCAGAGGCCACCAGGTAATGGCTCTGGACACCGGTGTGACACAGGGAGGTCACACTGCTCCTCCCAGTCCTGCGGCTGGGGAAGTCACAGGAGATGGTGCAGACATGGCCGGGACAGGCACCAGCACTTCCTGCCCAGCTCCCACAGCCCTGCTCAGCAGCTCACACATACTCCTACAGGCAAGCTGAACCAATTGATACAGAGGAATTACAAGGGCTCAGTGGAAATGATTTGTTACCAATTAAGGCGGAAGTCAATTAAGACAATTGGTACAGGTTAAAGAAAAGATGGCCTAAGAAATACCTAATTGACAGGAAAAAGTAATACAAAGAGCAGCCTTGAAGCAGCCCCACATTAACCAGGGGGACCGAGGATACGGTGAGGTTTCACGAGTTCATTGCGTTTATGATCAGGAGCACAGAACTCCAGAGGCTTCTGTCCAGATGAATGGCTGAAAGAAGGATATTGCAGATCATCACAGGACTCTCAACTACTTTAATTCTCCTCTGTTTTCATTTTCTCCCATTCACTGTGTCAGCTGTTCTGGACCCCGACACCCACAGGTGTGTTGTCACACAGAAGTGATGTGTAACAGCACACAACTTTCACAACCACCTATCCAAACAACAACATCTGTCATTACAATTCCAGACACACACACACTTATAACCAGCTCAGGAAACCCCTAAGCTAAAAATATTTAGAGGCTGGAAATATCCTCAGACATCAATCATTGTGAGCCTGCCAGAGGAGCCAGGAGCTGCAGAGGGCACAGGTGACCCCAGGGAACAACAGGGCAAGGGCCGAAGAGTCAAAACAGCGGAGATAAAGGTGGAGGTGGTGCTGAGGAGAGACATCCTGGCTGCTCAGCCCATGATGGCTCCTGGTGATGGTGGGATCAGGGCTCTGCGTGGGCTCCCATGACCAGACCTCTCTGGAGCCAGGGACTGCAGCATGGCACAGGGAGGAGAGCAAAGCAATCCCTCCTGGTGCAGCTCAGCCTTGGTCCTGGGGAGAGGCTGGCAGTGCTGCCCATGAGCAACCAGAAGCAGCCATCACCAGCACCCATCCACCCCTCCAGGAGCATGCTGCTCTTGTCCCACCAGCATGGTGCCAGGCTTTGGTGACCAGTAGAAACACTTGTACCTCACAAACTGCTGTGTGAACAGATGGTAACACCTTAATCTCCCCTGTGACTGCTACAAACCATCTGCTGACCCCCTCTGCCACCCCCTCCTGCCCTGAAGAGCTCTGCTCCCACAGGTGCCAGTGCACACATCCATTATGGGATCCTGGGGTTCTTTGCAGGAATCTCTGATGTGCTGCAGACTTCAGACAGGGCTAAATCACTTGCCCAGTATGAAGGATGCCTTCCTCAGTGACATTTTTAACACTGTTTTTAAGAAGCATATTGCCCAGCTGGAAATGAGAATCCATCAGGCAATAGCATATATCGTAGGTCCTGGTCAGTAAGTGGAAAGAATTGGGGTTTATGGCTCAATAAATCATAGAACTTTCAATTAGATGAGTAGCTTAATTACTCTGCTGGATTTAGCATCCTACCTCTTTTGTAAGATCATATTCTTTTAATGGCAACACAGCCGTTACCAAGAGCCTGACAAATTGCACTTCGTTCCTCCCTATTCAGCATCTGACTGGAACAGGTAGGGCACTACAGCCTAAATTCATTAAATTACTCTTAACATACAACTTCCTTTGACTTTCTGTAGATTATTCAAAATAGATGGCATTCCATGAACCTCCTCTTCACTGGGTATGATTCACTTCCTTTCTGTGTCTCTCTCTAAACAGAAAAACACACTGAGTAAAAACAGGGGAGATGAGCACACATTTACGAAAAGGCATCAAGGTATTTCAGAACTTGTGACACTTGGAGTCCTGGCCAGAGCAGCCACCAGAGCGACCCTGGCTGTCCCAGGGACAGAGCATATGCGTCCCTGCCATCTCTTGACATGAGTCTCTTCCAAAGCCTCTCGGGGCAGGCAGGCAGGGCTGTGGGTGCCACAAAGAGAAGGCTGTGAGATTATTCAGCTTAACCAATACGGTCACCCAAAGCCACCTGCATGCAAGGAGTTCAGGATAATTCCAGACCCGATGTCATCACAGAGTGATAAATGACATCCCATGAAATACAGCACTAGGACACGGTGAGAAACAGCCAGATTGATAAAAACATCTGAATGTCAGATTCAGCTGTTAGAGAATTACCAAGTCCCTGTTGATCATCCAGCATGGATGGCACGGGAGTGGCATGGGAGGTGGCAGGATGGATGGTGACTCACTGATGCTGCAGTCCTAGTCTCTCCTCCTGAGGCTGGACAAGGCTTTAGATTGCAAGGAACCTCTCTGATTTCACTTATTTAACACACACATCAATGCATGAAAACAAAGGTCTGGAAATAAAACCACATGTGTCTTTAGAGCCTTCGAAAAAAAAAAAAAAAAGAAAGGAAAAAAGGTTAAAAGGTTCTGCAAAGCATCAGCAAAGTTTGCACCCAGCAGAGTAACAAAGACCAAGGACATGCCCAAAGTCCAGAGGGTTGCTCCTGTCAGGAAACGTGCACATCCCACAATCATCCACAGTCACACCCCAAGGAGCAGCAGCACACACTGACATGCATAGCTCCCAACAGCCCTCAAAACTCTGCTGATGCCTTCATGTGAGGAGGGGTTTGCCAACACACAAACTAATCTCTTACAGCCACATAAAAATTGCCAAATCACCCGGAAATAAACAAACATAGCTTTCGACACAAAATCTACCAGACACTCCCTGCCCCATGGCAGGAGGACCCAACCCCACCAGCTGAGCCAGGCAAGTGCCTCGGGAGGGAATCAGAAGGTGTTCAGGGAAAGACAGACTGTCATCAGTTTTCCAGAAGGATCTGCTGGCAGCTGTCTGGCTGAGCTCTGTGGAGCTGTAAAGTTTTACTGGGAGGAAGCTCTTGACTGCTACAGCCTGAACAGAGCTGTGGAGCATGCCCTGGGTACAGAAAAGGGCTCTGCCAGCAAATGCTGCCCCTCCTGCTGTCCCTGCCCACAGACCCCATCCCAGAGTACTCCCCACACGTCCCTACCCTGTTACAGTGTTAGGCAGTTCAATTGCTGCTCTGTGCCAGGGCCCCATCATGGGCAGACACAGCTGCAAGGCCCCACTTGACTTAACACGCCCTGCTCAGGGGTGCTGGAACACACAGACCTCCAAGGGCTGGGCATGTGGCAAAGCCAGCAGTGAGGGAAACCTCCTGGAGAGCAGTAGGAGGTGCCTCCACCAGCACCCTGTGGGAACAAAGAGCACCCAAACCCAGGCAACAGCAAGCAGCAGCAAGCTGGAGGGATTCAATCCAGCCTGGTGATGCTGGCAGACAGGTGCCCAGGTGCTCTGATACAGCTGAACACCTTGACCTGTAGTGGGGACTCATCCCTCCAAAGCATCAGCCAAAAGCAGCAGCCCAGGATGACCTGCAGGGTGACCAGTCTCAGGGAAAGCTTTGCCAGTTGGTGTGAAGTGCACCTGTATCTCATCCTTACTTCTGAAAATCTCGGTTTTAGCTGAAACCCAACACTTTGCCCTACACAGAACAGAGCATCCGATCCATGCAGTGACTCCCCATCTCTCCTCACTTTCTTTCCATTGGACCTCAAGAGTTATAGATGCTTCACACTCATAAAAGATAATCACCCTTCATGGATGAAGGAGCCTCTATTTATACCAGAGCAGCAGAATGGACGAGCTGTGCAATTAAAGCAGGGGCTGCAGCAGAAGGACTGGGCACAATTCCTATTTGTGGAAGGAAATTGAAGGAATTGAAGGAAAACTCCAGTATTTAGGTGTTCTTTACCCCGGGTTAGAAACTCAAGAGTCAAAGATTTAATCCCAAAGCTCAGCCATGCCACTTCCCAAGATCAGCACTGCTCCATGTGCTGCAAACACATGTGCACAACACTACTCTGGGTACCATATCATGGGGCCCATCCAGCAGCTGCAGCCATATCCCTGGGTGCATCCCTGCTCCAGGGCTCTGCAGGACTACGAGGGTGGTCACCGTTCCTGCCTAGCCCAGGAGCCCTGGATCTCCAGGGACCCTCTCCCGCAGGCGGGTCCGGGGGGGGAGCATTATTTACCTTGTTAATTTCTGTGGGAGGCGTTTTAATTGCTTTAAATTACTGCTGGAAAAACTGGAGTGGTCAACAATCAATCAGGCTGATTTACCACCCCGTGCCCACCCGCCGAGAGCCGGCAATCAGCTGCCGCCACGAGATCTATTATTGATGAACTTTGCGGCACTGCTAATTAGCTGCGAGCGCACGTCCCTGCGCCGGCGGAGCACAGCGTCGGTCACCGCTGCCCAGCACAGGGGACCCTCCTGGCACAGGCAGCGCCCGGGGGCACCGGGACGGCTGTCGAGCCAGCCCAGCTCTCCTTCCCCTCCCGGGCAGGCGGTAGTTGCTTCCTAAAGGCAGCGAGGCACACGCCAGCACAGGGGTGAAGGCGCGAGGAGGGCTGCACCATCCCCAAAATGCAGGGAACAACCATGGGGGGAGTAAAGGTGCCCGGGGAGCAAAGTCCCCTTGTATTCCAACAAAAGCAGCGAGGGAAGATGATGGCATTGCAATTCAGTGCAGGAATCCGTAGTTCCCATCCCTGCCAAGAGCACCTCCACGACAGACGCGCGTGCCAGTCATCCATCAGCCCACTGATCTCATCCTTGATTTCCATGGACAACTTTGATTTTTCATCATAAATTCTCCTTGTTCCACACTGGAGACTGACAGGGGCTTTAAGTGCAGAATGAAATGGAGAATATTACAGTGGTTGCTATTCTTTTGTGCCTGTTAGCTGATTCACTTTAAATGCTGTCCTTATTAATGAGAACACCACAACACTTCGGGACCCTCAGCTAAGGTCCTCAAGGATTAAATGCAGCTTCCCCTGGGAGACTCTTCCTTTTCTTTAAGTTCCCCCCATTTTAAAGAGGGGGAAATGGAGGTCTGAGGGTGCTGCCTTTGCCATTCAGGATCGCTGCCAGAGCTGAGTGGGAGCATAGCAGCCCCCAGATGACCACAGCCCTGGCCACCTCCTCCTGCTACACCGCTGCTGGGTGGCCCCCCGTGGTGGTGACACTGGATGACTACAGTTCCAGCTCTCCCCACAGGACCAGTCCTGTCAGGAGTTCTGTGCCGTGATTCTGGAAGCCTGAAGAGTGTAGCCAACCCTCAGAGCACCCAGGCACAGGGAGCCCTGCCTGCAGCTCATGGGGCCAGGCCAAAACACCCCCATCTTGCTGCCAGGGGGATCAGCTCCCTTTCCATGCCAGAGGGAAAGCTGCTTTATCATCCTCTCCTTGCCATAATCCCATCAAAGCACTCCCAGCTGAAGACCCCCTCGCCCAGAGTGCCTCTTCCACAGCACGGGTGCCAGCACCTCTCCCTGGCAAGCCCAGCTGCAATCTCTTATCTGCAGACACAAAGCAGCAGTGCCCTGCAGCTCCTCCGCTAACAGGTGATTAAACGTGCATAAAGATTTACTCATTTCCCCTTCACGGTGTTAGTAAGCAACATGAAAAATAAATATTCCAGGCATTCAAATATTAAGGCAGATTCACAGAGGAAAACAACGACTGCAGGCTATGGAGGTTTCCATCCAGCTGCAGGAGGGGACCATTCCCTAATTCTGTGCTGCTGCTGCAGCTTCCGTGTTTTTTTCTCAGCCAAGGTGCTGAACCCCCTGGCTGCCACCAAGGTAGAGCTGGGCATGTAGCAGAGGGTCCCCCTGACCACCTGCACAGCCACCACAGTCTGTCAGGGCACCAGCACCAGTCACCAAACACCTGCTCCTTCCTGGGGCAGAGATGGACCTGGAGAGGTGGGAGGTCTGTGGTCTGGGGACATGGGCCAAGAGCTTCCAGCCACAGCCCCCAGCAGGGATACCCCTGGAAGCATGACCAGAGGTGGCCCAGGCTGCAGGCTGCTCCAGATGCCCTCACGATGTTCAGTTTGCACAGCATTCCTGACTTGCCTCCAGCACGGCTTATGTCCGCTCCGCATCGCTCTGGGTTGGAAACAGCCCCAGCCCCGGGGGAACCGGGAGGTTTGCTCACATTGCATTTACACCTGAAAGATCCGTTGTTTATCCAAAGCTGTGCAAACTGTAGGCCTGGAAACAGGGCTGAAACCCTTATGCAACCATCTGCCTGAGCCAGAAACAGCCCAGCAGCAGTCTGACGCTTGCGTGGCTTGGCCTGGAGCAAGGAGGGTGTGAAAACTGGAACAGAGCCAAGAGGAGGTTCATATGCTGAGCATCCCTATGCCTCCAAGGAAGCTCAGCCTTCTGGGTGACACTGAGGTGACACCTCTGTGCTGCCAGTACACACATCTGCACAGCCAGGAGACTCCTTGGAGGCTGGAAAGGGGAATCCTATGTGAACAGCATCTCTAGCCCATGCCCAGGTCTACCTGCCCCTGCAGAACTGCCCTCTCACCACCTCCACCCAAAGAGAATAAACTGCGAGAGTCCCAGGTCTGAGCTCTTTGTAAATCCCTGCATCCTCTGACACCACCACATCAGCTCCTCCAAACGGAGATCATGGCACAGCCATGGCACTTGCTCTGTGAGGAAGATTCCACCACCCGCTCCTCATTGCCATCAGTTTGTTTCCAGCCAAGGAAAAATGCTGGTTTGTAGTCAGACACACCAAGGTCATCCAGAGACACAGCACCTCTGCTTCCCAGGTCTCCTTGGCTGGGTGAGTCACTCCAGCTGGAGGTACAGGACTCAAAACCCCCAAATCCTGAGGACCTTCTGCACTCTCACAGCACAGGGCAGGGAGCTGGGAGCACAGGGCCCCCAGTGCATCCCCTCACGGTGGGGGGACCCTCCTGCTCCAGCCCAGGCAGGGAGACCAGCACCCTCCTGCAGCCAGGGATGGCACTGCACCCAGATCTGACCTGGCAGTTCACCACAAGGCACCCCCAGCACCACTGACTCCAGGAACAGCCCCAAGTCCCAGCAGTTTATCACCACCACTGCATTGACCTCCATGGAAATCACATTTTGATTTGTCTATTGGTTTTTAAATTTTCAAATCAGCAAAAACTCCCTTCTTGCCTGCTTCCTCCTGATCACGGTCACTTGCCCACAGCACCTCCAGCTCGCAGGGATTCACCCTTCCCCAATCCCGCTTTATAAACCCCCCCAAAATGCAGCACTGCACCGCTGAGCACATCAGGACTCCCTGCTCCAGTACGGACCCATCGGTTCCAGGGCACAGCTGCTGCCAATTACCACTACTTAACTGGCACATTAAGCACAGAGTAAGGAATTAGGAGTTTCGGTCTGCTCTCTACTTAACAATAACAAAGTCACTTGACCTTTTTTCAGCCACCACAATGGCTGTGTAAGTGACTGCTTGACAAATGGGCTTTGTAATGGTCTCTGCTCTTTCTCATGTGGCTGGTGGAACAGTTAATATCTTGAGTCACAGCATTAAGAGGAGCGCTCGTGATTAATTTAAGATGTCAATTAATCACCCCAAATGGACTGGTTTGTCATCACTTCCTAATGGGAAGATGTTGATTTGTCCTGCAGAATTTGTAACAGGAAGGGAGGCTGAAGGCCCCATTCAGAGCGGCGGGAGCTCTGTGACCAGCGCTAGTGAGAGAGGAAGGAGGAAAGGAAACAACCACTTCCACACACAAGGGTTCCACTGTGTTCCCCTTTAAAAAATCACGTCGCCCTGGGAAGAGCCCACATGTATTTTTTCCGAAGCACCAGCCCTGATTCTGGCCTTAGACACTTTCTCCCAGCAATCTGAGGTGTATCATCCACAGCGCAGAGTGTGGGGGGCAGTGCCAGGTCCAGCCTTTAGAAACCCCACACATTTCTTTTCTCTAGCACAGACAGCAAGGACTGGGAAAATCTCTGATTTTAGCTGGACAAAGAAGACACTGACGATTTCAAATCTGTCCTTGGTTTCCTTTTATAGAAACAAGACATGTGCAGCGATGATTCAGAAATGTAGCTCCAGAGATTGCCAGTGCTGCTTTGCACCAGCTCCTCTGAGCTAAGCAGGCGTCTTCAGCAGAGCCTCCACAGTCAGAGTCGCCTGCCCTGTCCATGGGGTCTGTGGGCCAGGAGCCACACTGGGTTCCAGCTCTCACATCCCATCTCTGGATCCATGGACCAAGAGCCGCACTGGGTTCCATCTCTCACCTCTTGGTCTGGGGGTCCCTGGACCAGGAGCTGTGCTGGCTCTCATGCCCTGTTTCTGGAGACCGTCAGAAGCCCATGAGTCAGCAGAAGTGCTGCACCTCGTGGATGATCAGAACACGTCAGTGGTCTGACACATGGTGCGGTGGTTGTGGACAGGTGCTGCCAAGCCCTGCAGTTTTGCTCCATTTTTAAAAAATGTGTTGTTTATTACATAGCACTGATTGCTGAACCCAGCGGCACCACAGCCAACACACAGTGCCTCTAGAAAATCCATTGGGACTTTAGATTATATGCAAACATCCTCCACCGGGAAATGTAAATGTCCAAAATAGCCCCTTGTTGGCCCTCGTGCTGGTAACAAGCCCTGAGATTCCCCATGCTCCAGAGGAGATGGGCAGGTTTTGTCTGAACAAAATCATCTGTGATAGTGTGACAGCTGTGGTTAAAAGGAACTGAACCTCTCTGGATTCAAAGTGGAGAAGTTTGTACACAAAGAGGAGCCAGGTGCTGCGGTTCCCTGTTTCTGTGGGAGGAACTGAAACCTGGGGACCCTCTGGCCCACAGGTGTTTGCAGGTACCTCCTACTCCTGTGCTGGCTCCTCGTCTGCCACCTCTGGCACGCTGCAAGGTGTGAGTTAGAGCATGGGTTACTGCAGTGGTGGGGCTGAAGGGCCAAGTGTGCTGAGACAGCAACAGCTCCAGCACCCCACCATGCCCCCAGCCCCACCAGCACCAGCCCCCACACCCTGCCATGCCCCCGGCTCTGCTGGCACCAGCCCTTAACTTTTAGTGACAGCCAAGGCCACAGGCAGGAGCCCTGTCATCAAGGCAAAGAAAAAACAGGGCTGTTGTGCAGCACCATCGTTTAGGTATTCGTGAAACAGCTAAACAACAGTGCCAGCTTCAGACTTTTCAACAGCTCTGCTCCGTGAGCCCGTCCGTGCCCAGGCTTCACAGCCACTGAGGCTGCCTGCACCCAAGCTGCTGGGAAGCAATCCTCCATTCCAATCACAGTGGGCACCAAGACATGGGAGACAGTGAATGCCTGTAAATACCCTGACTGACTCCAAGGGGCTGTTTCCTTGGCTGCACTTTTCCAGGATGTTTCTGGGTCACTTGCTTCCGTATGAGGCATTACCTGGACTCGTGTGAGCTGTGTCACCCCTCATCAGTCTCACACTGTGGCAATAAATAGAGTCCAAGTGGAGACAGAATTTTTTTCCACCCTGAAGTCTGCAAGAGAAAGGGCTCCAGGAGTTGGAGCATCACCTGCCTCAGGCTCCTGTGCAGCTCCCAGCAACACATCACACTCTGGGCTATAATTCACAAGGCATATTAATCATGTAACAAGGAAGTCACTTGGGATGTTGGAAAGTAAAAGCAAGGATGAAAAAAATAAACAGGAATTGGGGTGCAGATGAGCCAGGTTTTCCCACACACAGGCAGGTTCCTCCCTGGGAGCAGAGCTGACCTCCCTGCATGCCCGGGGGCACATGACCCACTCTCCGCCACAGCCCATGAACTGTGCTCCTCTGCCCAGCACTGCAGAAAACCTGCACTCCTTTCCTACAAGTTCCCATGAAATCACAAAAATGTTAGGGGCCTGGGGGGCGGAAGCACTGCCTTTCCATCCATTCCCTGCCTCCCATGGAGGAAGTATGAAAACAACTGTCCTTGTGTCCACGTGCACCTTGCACACGGCAGCCACAGGATGGGTCCTCCTCACCGGGTTGTGGTGGGATCACGCAGCAGTGGGGACCTCATAGTCAGGAAACTTTTTCTAATGGGGTGACTCCAAGAAAGGCAAATGAACTCCCTGTGCACATGAGATGAGCCCAGCTCAGGCAGGAGCAGGCACAGCGTGATACCAGCCTGCGCTCACTGGGATTTCTCCATGGCTTTCGCTTGCCAAAGCTCCATGACAAAAATATCAAATCTGGAATTTTAACCCATAACAAACCCATGAAATCCCAGCTGGATTTCCATGAAAACGTCTGGTCCCCTCCCTATACACGCCTGGGCATACACAGTGGGATGCTGGTGCCTTGGTGCCACCACCAGCACCTCCAGTGGAGTCACAGGCTTTTAACAACTGATGCCAGTGGGGAAACTGGTCTCACTGGGCAGTCAGGTCCCAGGGAGGGAAGTACAGGTGACAAAGCCCTTCCCACCACTCAGGAGCCTTCTGGAGGGTCTTCTCCAGCCATCACAAACACACACACACACACACACAGGTTGTGCAGGGTGCAGGACAGAGGTCATCTAATGCTGCCTTGGGCAGCAGCAGCAGAGCCCATGTGTGCCCGTCTCACCCATTCCAGAGCTTTTGTGTTTATCAGCTCTCTAAGACAGACACTGGAGCTGCTGCACGTTGCCTCCAGCAGCATCCTGGGGAGCAGGGGGAGTGTGGCCCTGGGAGGAGGCAGCTCTGGTGCTCTGATCTAACCAGGAGTGACACAGCAGGCTGGGGGCTGGCAGCGCCCACCCCCTTCTCCTGTGCTCCTGGACATTTCATCCACAGTGCTGCACCAGGAACGTCAGGGCCTGAGCGTGGCCACGGCGACTGGGCTGTGAGCTGGAGAAGGCTCTTTTGTCACAGACCCCTTGGCACAGAGCAGGGGAGACATAACCCACAGATAATTTCCTGATTCCAATCAGGGATCAATTGGGCACTTGATCCTGTTGGTTCCCCCCAGGACTGAGGCCTCCAGCTCTGCATGCAAAGCAGGCACTCCCTATTTCCAAATGCAAATGCCTCTGTGAAAGGCCTTGCTTTGAAACGAGCATTATTCCCTGGGGTCCCGACCCTCCTGCCACATCCCTCACCCCGGCCTCTAGCCCTGCCTTTGCCTCTGCCTTCCCAGGGTAACAAAGGTTACAGGAAATAAAAGCGGAGTGATTACCATCTGGGAGTCATCAGCCCAGAGGAATGGAGCAGGCTGCAGAGACTGGGCTGACCCCATGGCCCGTCACCCATGTGTGCCTCAGTCCCCTGAACCCCAACAGCCTGGCAAGGGTTGCAGGGACCCAGCCCTGGTGGCACCACTGGGGCACAGTGCAGAGAGTACCGAACCAAGCCAAGCCAAACCAAGCGACACCCTGCATCCCAGTGTACGGGGCTGGAGGGAAGAGGAGCTGCCATGTGCCTCCTCACACCCTAGCACAGCAGTCCTGCACCCCCGGAGCTGGGCACAGGCAGCCCAGGACAGCAGCCTATAGCAAAGGCTATAGCAAGGCCAGAAGGTGTCCAGCAGCTCCATCTCAACCCGTCCTCATCCCACTACCTGCTGCCTGCGTGGCTGTGGAGCGGGCAGCTGGATGGGACACACACCTTTGCTGGCTCTGATGCTGGGGGTCCCTGGAGCACAGTGGGGACAGGGCACCGTGGGGACAGGGATGGGGATGGGGACATCCTGCAGTTCCACTCTGCCTGTGTCCCCTCACAGGCAGCCGTGCCGATGAATGGCTGTCCTCCCACTCATCAATCAATTCCTGCTCTGTCCACTTTGGAGCCTGGAAATAAAACCCCCCTGTAAATCTCCACCGTGGCTGCTCTGTTTTGGTGGCGGAGGGCCCCGCATTCCTGAGTTTCAAACTTCAGCCACGTCTTCAAGAGCAGAGCCACAAGAGCTTTCTGATGGTTAATTGCTGGCACACTCTCACTGAAAACATGAAACACCCCCTGACAAGCCGTGTGATTTATTACTGCCCACTGCAAAACGGAACAAAATCAATTGGCTATTACCTCACTTAGCGAAGGCTTGTCACCGCCTGGGAGCAGGGTGTTAAAAATAAAAGCCAGGCACAGCCCCGGCCGTGAGCCCTGCGCTGGGGCTGCTCCACCTGTTCTGCCGCCGATAACACCGGGGCCACGTTGGGGCCGGGCTCCATGTGCCCTGATCGGTGCCACACTGGTGCAGCACCGGCTCAGTCCTGCTTTGCTGTTATTAATTTCACAAGTGCCATCGTGAGCGCCGGCAAAGCAAATTTCACAAGACATGCAGAGCGATGACAGAATATTTATGACAGAAATGTATCCTTTAATGAATCAAATTCATGCAACCCTTCCTGCCCCAGCAGAGCGGACCATCCATGCGCAGGAAGCCACCCCACACTGACTGTGGCACTGGCAGGGGAGGGCTGCCTTCATGGGCAGGTAGAATATGCCAGGGAAAGGGACCATCTGTCCGCCCGTGACTCTGTGTGTGACAGCCAGGGCTTTCCTTGGCTGAGCGTATCTCCGAGCAGACAACCTCGGTGTGCCCAGTGCAGGCTGCTGAACACCCACACTGTGGCAATGCTGATGCAGCCGCCTCTGCCTGGCATTTCCAAACACACAGGGAAACCCACACATTGCCCTAGAAAAGTGACCAGACAGCCACTCTAACAGAAATCCACCTTTTTTTGCCCATTGCCAGGACTTTTCCTTAGCAGGAAAAGGCAGTGGGCCATAAACCTGCTGCCGCAGAGGCAGCCAAGTTCTGGGAGTGCTTACCGTGTCAACAGTGGGACAGCTCATGAGCAGGGGCCAGGGCAGCTGCCATTCACTGGGACACTGCAACCAGTGCCAGTGAGACTGTGCCATGTTTGGCAGCCCCGGGTCCCTCACAGTGACCAACAAGAGGCAGAGCCCCGAGGGCACGCAGGGACCCCACTCCTAGGTGTTTCCATGGTCAGTGCAGGGTCAGTGTCAGGAACTACGTCCTAGTGCATGTGGCACAGCCTGTAGGCACTGCCAGCGGGGTGGGTGGCAGTGCAGGAGATGGCAGAAGTGTCTGAGGCACTTTTGCGAGATATTTCTGAAACTGAACGGTCCCTCTCTTTGCATTTCATCGCCTTTGTTTCATTCCAAAATCATTTACAGGCTCCTCCAGTCAGAGCGAGGAGATGCTCCTCCCATGAAGCTCCAAACTGTGCACAGCATAAAGAGGCTGCATTATTTATAGACTCTGGATGGATATTTCACATGAGGTCCGGCCCACTCCCAGCATTCCCTCCATTCACAGATCATTAAGTAGCACTTGCTGACATATAAGGCAATGCAAGTGAGTGGAGAACTTTTGAGTATTGCCACTCAGCCCCACAGTAAATGAGATTTGGGATGTAATTGTCCAAAGAGGGACAGATTTGCCCTCCCACACAAAGCTCAGCTCAGAGCATCCATGCAAGCACCCAGCACTAACACTATCCCGGGGGTGCTGGGCCCACACAGCCAGGTCACATGGGCTGTCCAGGGACCATTAGCACCACTGCTGAGCCCAGAAGGGGTTTCGTTCCCACTGAGCTCACGGCTGCGAGGTGATCAGTCTTGGGGCAGAAAATCCCTCCAAGACCTCAGGACCAGCACAGCACAGTCTGCCTGAAGAGTTATAAGGGCAAAAGCAGACCCAAAGAGGTTTAACTCAGAGCATGGCAGGTACAAGAAGTACCTGCTCACCTCTCAAACGTGAGCAGCAGGAGCAGATGGCTGTGTCCAGGTGCTGCAGGATGCCTTTGATGGCTTGCTGAGGGTTCTGTGTCCTATGACCATCCCAGCTGGGGTGCCTGGAGCAGCCAGTGCCTCTGCTGCCAGCCCCCAAAGCCCACTTTGGGCAGGCGGGCACTGTCCCTGCCGAGGGCTCAGGGCTGCCACATTCCTGCCTACAGTGGGGGGAAACCTGCGGGCACGCCTGCCCCCATCTCGGGCCGCTCTGAACAGCCAAGCAGAGACAATGGTAGGACGTGACTGTGGGGACATCTGTGCCTGATCCAGGAAACATTTTGGCATCTAAATAGAAGTGGTGGGTTGTTAAAAAGAAAAGAAAAAAAGGGGGATGTGTGATTGCAAGAAGATCTGGGATACATTTGCAGACTGCAGCAGAGCATTTCAGAAGAGGACAAGGCTGAGATTTCGGTTTCCAGGAAGTGTGACACCCATTCCATGGACTGTACCCCTGCTGGAAGCCAGTCACCAACGAGTGGCTCAGGCCACCTCCCCAAGAGCTTGTCCCTTTGCTTGGGGACTGCCCAGAGGCAGAATGGGGCTCACTCTCCTCCTTGTCCCCAGCTGCTGTGCCTATGCTGCAGGCTTGTGACCTTCAGCAGGACAACAGCTCTGTGTGTCCTCTTCAGTCCCTGATGCTGAGGGTGGCCAAGGGGCAACACGGGGAGGCTGCAGTCCACAGCAGAGTGCCTGCATCCTATCCCAAGGGCAGGTGCCACTGCCAGTGCGGCCCAGCTGCCTGGGCCACACTGGGGACAGCAGCTTCACAGGGCCAGTCTGGGGACCAAACATACCCCAGTGCTCTGTACCCTGCTCTTGCCCATGTTTCCTCTGCTGAGGCCAATGCTGCTGGTCAGGGTGACTGTCCAGGTGGTGCCACCAGCCAACAGGTTGTCCCCAGGAGCACGAGGTTTCATTGGCACACACAAGGGCTGCAGCAGCGCCTGCTCCAGGGAGAGCTGCAGCTTGTCCAGTTCCAGCCCAAGGCCACTCCGTGCGGCAGCACTTCCATTTCAGTCCATGGTGCAGCGTCCTGAGGCAACAGGAACCGTGGGGCCAGTGGAAAATGGGGCTCTGAGCTCATGCATCTTATTTTAGCTCCCACTCCTCTCTGGAAGCTATCTCAGGCATGTTTTGGGAATACAGCAGGTATTTTTATGAGTGGGATTTGCAAGGGTATTTTCATCTTAGACTTGGAGACAACTGGGCCTGCTGCCAGGTTTAGGAAGTACAGGGGCAAGAAACATAAAACTAGTGAGAGGTAGGCTCCCCACTGGGGCTTATATTTAGCTGAGGGGAGCAGGAGCACTCAGAAATGTCCTGCAGGTGCTCCTGTGCCCAACCATCCCTCAGCCAGTTCACAGAGGCCAACCTTGGCCCAATCCAGGAAAGGCAAGGGGAACGCTTCTGGGCCGATGGCACTTGTCTGTCCTGGCCCACCTGGCACCACCAAGACCCCAGCTGCCCTTCGGATCAGCTGCCACCAGTGCAGCGAGCCAGCTGCCACCTGCGCTGAGGGACCTGCCACTGGGCAGTGCCCATGGATGAGGACAACGAGGATTGGGGGCACAGCACTAGCCATGTGCTGCTCTGTGCCCAGGGAGCAGAGCCGAGCGGCCCGGGCTGGCTAAGCAGCACAGGGGCAGTGCCAGCATCACTCCGGCCCCAGCCCAGCCTCTGCCCTGGGGCAGTGCCAGAGCACGGCCCCAGGACACACATAACATGCGGGGTCCCCTGGCTAGCACGGGGTCCCCTGGGTGCCATGGGGTGCAGGGCTCCTGCCCAGTGGGGGACAACAGCTGCCAGCAGAGCTGGAGGGGCCAGGGGCTGCACAGCCAGGGAAAAGCACGACCTTGCAGTGACACGGGCCATGCCGTGCCGTGGCCGGGAACATGAGCCGAGCAGCTGTGCAGCACTTGGCTGGGGGCCGAGGGGCACGGGGCTGCTGGTAGCCAGCACTAGAGCTGCTCCAAGCTCCCTCAAAGACCCTCCCCAGCAAGCATGGCCAGCTTGCTCCAGAAACAAAATGCCTTCCCAGGAAAAAAAAAAAAAAGGAAAAAAAAAAGAGACAGCTTAAACCAAGAAATAGCCACAGGCAGGTTTTGTTTTTAAAGCATTTTTTTTTCTTCATTTTGAATTGAATTTTTAAGTGATTGGTTTCACTGAAAATGGGCACATTTTGAAATCCCATGTGTTGCCTCCTCTCTGCCCAGGGGGGGTTGGCTGCTGACCCAGCACAGCAAGCTGGGGGGCTGTGCCACAAGCTCTTCATTTTGTGTGGCATCTTTGCACCTTTTCCAAAGCAAAGACAGTCCTCAGAAGGGGGTAGCCTCAAGCAAATACTCACCTTCTCCTGTACCTGGGACTGGTTTTATTGCACCTGGCAAAGAGGGACAATAACTGGAGGGAGCAGAAGAAGACAAGATTTCCTTACAACTTTTCTTTTTTTTAATAACACTAAGTGTAACGTCGTGCCCACATCCAAGGCAGCCCATCACCCCATGGAGGTCTCAGGCCAACACTCACTGCTCTCCCTGTGTCTTCCCGAGTCTCCTGAACAACCAGCACCTGTGAGAGCCCTGATCAGGCCCAGCACAGGACCCCCTGAGCCCCGTCTCCATCAGTATGCCTCGGAGCGGGACCCCCTGAGCCAGGCCTGCCCCACTGCCCCAGTGCCCCACAGCACCGAGGGGACGTGGCCCCTCGAACAGGAGCATGTGATGCTCCACCATTTTGGCGGCCGCCCTTCGCGTGTGAAATGGTGCCGGCACAGCTGCAGCACCAGTTCTGCCATCGCAGCCCCACTGATTACAGTGCCGTTGTCACGCCGCTCCGTGAGCAGCGAAGCTAAATTAGAGCAACTAATTGCACGTCTCTTTGAAACAATCAGGATGACAAATCAGTGGTAATCTCTTCAGTTCTAGAGGGAAGCTATTGCGGCTCGCTCACAAGGATTAATCAGCTTTTCATCAGTGTTATTATACCAGCGCTGCCTCAGGAGAAGCCCCGAGGCCATGCTGGCTGGGCTCACACCATGGGGACACCAAGGCTGCAGCCGTTGGCAGAGTAGGCCAGGCTTCCTCCCAGCCCTTGTCCATCCTCACAGCTGCCAGCTCCAAGGTTCCACATCCTTTGCTCAAGCTCTGCCCAGGGGGCTCCACTGCAGGCAGCAGGAAGCCTAGGGGGAGGCTCTAGTCTTGAGTGCATCCCCCTCAGAGTGACTCTCCAATACACAAAACTACCTTAATGACCACAGTGCCATGTTAGAGATCACCCAGGGAGAAATAAGGGTCCCTGTCCTCTACATAATGAGCTGCAGGAGACAACCCTGTGCCCCCTCCCCGAGCACAGGGAAGTCTTGCTCCATGTGCCCCAGGGTTAGCACCACCTGCACTGCTCCAGGTCCATCTGGGGCTGCTTCAGGGAAATCCCACACACCCTGTTGAGCAGGAGCTGTCAGCAAGCAGAGCTGGTGCCTTTCAACTCTTCACCACCTCCAGTCAGCAGAAAAGCACTCAGCAGCAACCCTGCTTGGCTGATGCTCAGCATCTAGAGGATGCTAGGGATGAATGACCTAGGCCAGGCTCTCTATCACTGCTCCATGGCTGACCGTGCCCAAACAAGCCACCTTCTGCTTGATAAAAGCTAAAATGGGAACGGATTTATCAACTTCTGTACTTTGTGGCAGTCCCAGAGCACTTTGAATCTGCCCATACATGTTAAGACCAACAATGGCAGAGAGCTTTTACTGAAAACACTTGCTTTTCGTGGACTCATCTTCTCACTGTCAGAGGCCTTCTCCTGGTCCACATGAGTCCTTCTGCCCTGCCAAGCAGGAACTAAGCAACACAAGCATGAGTGTGGGGTGCATGAGGAGAAGAGGAGAAGGCCGTGGTGCTGGTACAAAAGGCCCCCGAGACAAATTCTTGCTCTTTCATGCACTCAGACCAACAGCCCTCAGAGCTCTGGACAAGAGGGCTGAAGCCCTGCACAAGGCTCTGCTGTACCCTGGAAAACCCCTGTGTCAGGCACGTGGCATTTCAGTCCCCTGTTCCAGTTTACGTGAGCACAGGTCATTCGTTCCCTCTGCAGCACAGCCCTACTCTCTCTGGCCAAGGGGCTGACGGTGGGCTGGTAAAAGCCTCTCCACCAGCGTGACCGTGGTGCACCTGCCCACGGGCAGAGGCCGGCTGAAGCTCACACCAGATGTAGTGGGCACTGGGCACAGCGCTCCCTTAGGTGCAGCTCAGTGCCACTGCCAGAGAGCCTGCCCAGGGCAGCAGCTCCAAGCCAGACACTGCCCAGCTTGGCAGCAAGAGATGGTCCTTGGCATCCAGGAGACAGTCGGCAGCAAGGCCAGTGTGGTGCTGTGAGGGGGCACCATCCGAGTGGGAATCACCACCTGCAAGGGATGGAGAGAAGATAGGATTAGCTGAACTCAGCAGCAGCTATGAAAGCCCATCTCCCAGATACTTCTGGCTCAGACCCCATCCCTGCTTAGCTGGGAGAGAGACTGACATTAAGCAGTCCTTTACCAGGGCCTGGCACCATCTTCCCTGGGAAAAATATCCGACCGCAGCCCCTTGCTGGGGCTGGGGACTGGCCCCCAGGGGGGGGACTGGACCCCCCCCCGTGCTGGGATCCTCAGGTGCGCACAACAACCCAGCAGCACTCCAGAGCAGCTGAGCACAGCTCTCCTGTCGCCATCAACCGCTCTGTGCCAGCTCTGCCACGTTACAGCACTTGGATCACACCATCAAAACTCAACAATGCACTTGAGTTACATAAAGATCCAACTCATGGAGAAGAGGCTCTTGACGTTTCCCCACAGCAGGCTTTTAGGGTACATTAGGAATGCTAAAACCATGGATGGAAACTGCATGGGAAGGTGAAGTCAGGTGAAGTCAGCTCTCCAAAACAGTTAAACTAAAACTGCTGAAAAACAGACAAGGAAACACCCAAGGTCACACGCTGCAACTAAAGAACCCTCGAAATTGTTTAGAGATGGCAAACATGCACTATACACCATGTGTAACTTCACTTTCCCACTAGCATGTGTGTGGGCACACACCAATTATAATGTACACAAAACACAACAGAGAAATATATTTATCTTCATGCGCAAGTAAAGCAAGCATCCAGGCAACACACTTCTCCTGGTCAATTCAAAGCACTGAACCAGGAGAGATCCTTAAAACCAGCAGAGCTCTCTTAACTCATTGTCTCTCACACCAGAACAAGTACACCCCAATCCTTATTTTTTTCCCCTCCAAATACCAAACTTGCTCCTACCTGAGCTGTTAGGATTTGCCTTGCTGCTGGCTGGGGCTCTGATGTGCACGGTTTACCCAGTGCACGTTAAACGGCCCATGAAGGACAGCGCGGTGAGGAAGTCGGGTTACAGAGCTGTACCTGCCCTGCCCTGATGATTCTCTGCAGATCCCCATTCACAGCTTCACTCGGGCCAACTTAGAAACTGCTGAAAGTCAAAGCATCACTCTCACTCAGGGAGTTTCCTGGTGTATTCCATAACTAGGGCTCACAAATACAATCCTCTCGTCCGCTGTTGTTGCCCACAACAAAGGCGTTTGGGATCAAAGGAAAGGGTTAACCCCCATGCAGTCATCGCTTGGAGTCCTGGAGGTCTGAGTGCTGCCAAATCCTGAAAAATGGCCACCAGGCAGGCAAGCTGCTGAGAATCATCAGAATAAGATTGGAAGGTGTCCACATCAATCAATCACTTGTTGACAGATGACTGGAAGCCCCCACTGTGCCCGTGGACAGCTGACCAACTCTCGGCTTAACCTGGAGTCTAACATTAGCCTGTTTGCTTCATGTGGGTGGCTGCTGCGTTATGACCTTAATAGTCAATCAATCTTGCAACGAGCAGTCTGTCTGGCAGAAACATTCATTATCCATCCTATTCATGCATTGAAAAGCTTTATCTTCAAAAACTCTGCGTCACTTAGGGAGGAATAACAGAACCCAGAGCAAGAAAATAGGCCCAGCCCCAGTTCCTAGGGGGAGTCGGGATGTTGGAGCCGAGCTCCCACAACCACTACAGCCCCAGACCCGGGGGCACTCGGGGCAGGGTTCGGCCTCCCTTTTATTCCTGGTACCCATTCAGGCAGCTTAGAGGCTGCTGCTCTTGCACCAGCAACTGCTGGAATCTGTGCCAAGAGGAAGACGAGGGGGAGAGATATAAAAGGACAACAAACACACATCAATTAAACCTTGCAAGCTGTTAGTCACACTAGTTAATAAGTTCTTTCTATCTGTAAAGTGCTCTTAGTGACAAATCCTTTAACTGGCACTCAGAGCGTTATTATGGCTTTCAAGATGCCTCTGTCTTTCATGTGCAGCTTCTAGTACACATGTGAGTGCTCCCCGTTGCGCAGTCTGTTTACACTAGTTGTGAGAAGACATCATCAAAGCAAACTGAAAGCAACACTAAATGCTTGAGAAAAACAGAATTTATTCACTGCTGCCTGCTCTGAAACTGCCTTTCAGTTAACAAACCACTGCAAACCGTGGCAGCAGCAGGAGGTGCCAGGGAGCCGGGCTGGCACAGGAGCTTTTGACCTCTCCGGGCATTGCCACCAGCACCCAGCTCCCAGCATCAGGCAGGGACTCGAGCCCGCTACCACCAGCTCTGCCACTGACGTGGCAGTCACAGCTTAGCAATAAGTGGGAGCTGTCCCCTTCTGTGGCCAGGGTCCCTTGCACAGTGGTCTGTGTACCCAGACTGTGCTCGGCACAGGACACGGGCAGCCCTTGTGCCCCTGGGGCTGGGAGCTGGAGCAATACCCCAAGAGCCCCCTGCCATCACTCATTCTGGCCATCCCTGTGCCACAGGGCACTTGGAGGATGGTGCAGGCTTTGTTTCAAAGAGCTAAAATTAGACAGAGCTTTGAGCAAGGTGAAGGAAGGAGAAGAGGGGCCATGCTAAGAAGGGACAGTCCCGCCTTGCTCACCACCCCACAGGAGCCAGCACACAGTGAACACCAGAGGATGCCCTGTGGGCCAGGCTGCAGAAGCTCCTTCATTACTGGCTGGTCCTTGTTCAGGAGGGGAACAACAGGAAGGTGACTCCAACCACACCTGCAACACACAAAACTTGACCAACATCCCAGGAGAGCAATATGGGACGTGCAATGGCGAGCAAACACACCAGCACTGGGGAGGCTGACGACCCAACCCTGAGGGCCCTGCCTGGGGCCAGCAGCTGCACAGACCACACAGTACCGTGGGGCGTCCTTACAGAAACCATCTTCTCCTTACTCAAAGTCAAAGCAATTAGGGCCCTGCAATGTTAGATTAAAAAAGAGACAGTTAATCGGAAAGCGTCCATAATCCTTCACACTCGGGCTGCCAAAGCAGCCGCAATTCAGCAGGCCTTGTCCAGACTGATTGTATGTCCTGAAAAATGAACAGTAACTCTAGTGCAGAAGCAAGTTATGTTTCTGCAAACTCTCTTCCATGCAAACTAAACTATTAATCACCTTAATAAACATTAATGTGTAATGGTCATTCATTAAATTCAGGAAAACACAGGGCCTCAAAGGAATCATTTCATGGTTTCAGTACCTGGGGCACTCACAGCACAGCACCTGTGCTCCCTGTGCACGACCTGTCCCGGGCCAGTGGCTGCCCGATGCCACGCTGTGTACCCAGCATCCACTTGCTGGCAGCAGCACAGCCTTGCTTCAGGAGCAGGTAGCTGGAGCAGCACTGCCATATCATGACCTTCTGGGTGTGCATAGAGAACAGCCCACTCTGCCAGCACAGCCATCACGGCTCCCTGTGTGCTGAGAGCTCAGTGCCTTGCTCGATCCGGTGCCCGATCTGGTGCCCATCCACGCAGCTCCTCTGGCAGTGCGGCCCAGCATGGAGGGGGCTGTGCCACCAGGGAGTGGGGGTGGCAGCAGCGGCATTTGGGGGCCTCCAGGCTATCAGTTGCAGGTGATGGTGTTAGATCTGCTGCCCCAGAAGGTCCTCGGTGCAACCTGGCCTCCTCCGGCTGGCTCAGGGCTTCATGAACGGTGTCAAGTGGCAACTTTCTGGATTCTGACCTTGCTGGAATTTGCTCCTGAGGGGAGACACACCAGTCCATAAAGTTCCCATTAGTGTAAAAGCAGATGTAAGCACTTTGCTGGCAGAGCTCAGCAGCAGAGAAGCCTGCAGTTGATCAGTTCTGCCTCGCTGGTCACTGCAGTCAACAGGAATTACCACAGAGGGTTCCTGTGCCCCTCTCCCAAAGCCCACCCCTCTGAAAAGAATGGTTTAAAGAAGCCAGCCAAGCCCAGGCACTGCTCCAGGAGAACGTGGTAAATCAGTGTGATGAATGCTGAAGGGAGCCGGCCTCAGCCAGGAACAGCCAGCAGGAGAGCAGTGTGGATTTGTTTATTGTACAGAACAAATCTAACTGTGGGGACTCGCTGCCGCTCCCACGAGGAGCCAGTGACTCCAGGGCCTTTATGCCGAGTGACAGAGCGCAGGACCGAGGGGCACGTGGGTGACAGCTGGGACTGGCGTTCGCCACCAGCTCCCAAAAGGACACCCGGCACCCCTGGATTGTCATAGCCAGGGAGCAGCACCTGCCCTTTCCCACAGCACCAATGACACAAGGGGAAGGCCAGGCCCTCTAACATCACCCTGGGCTGGGGACCTGAGCATGGCCCCCCCAAGACTCCAGCCACCTCACATGGTTTGGGGGCCACAGTGCTCAGCCACAGGGAGGGGAAAAGGCAGCAGTAAAGGCCATGGCGCCTCCCGTTGCTGGCAGAGTGGGATTACCAGTCCTGTGGGGTGCCAGGGCACGCAGTACTCCCTCCTCCACCCCCCTGTGCTCCCTCTCCGCCGCGTTGCATTGAGAACCGGCACCAGCTGACCTGGTTTCAGCCAGTTTTCCTTCATGATTAACACTCTCCGGGCCCATGCTCACTCTGTTATTCTCACCAAATTAAAGAGCAGTCCTGGATCCTCGTTAGATTTGCTCACATTTGAGCAGTGTCATGTGGTCAGTAGCCCATGGCAATACACTAAATTAAAGGCCTAATGCAGAATCCACCTACGAGCCTGACAACTAATGAATCGAGGGCTTCAGGCCCCAGAGGAGCCGCGCTGGGATGAAGCCACTTCATGCCGAGCTAGAGCAGAAGTGCAGTCCCTGGGCTGTCATTCAGAAACAAAGAGTTGTTTAATTTTATTCACCACAGGACACAGAAACAACAGCATCTCTGTAACTAATGCTGGTTTACCGGAGAGCCAGGCAGCAAGGAGCCCTCTCAGCACTGATCCCCAGGGCACAGCAGCTCCTGCCTGCACACCAGAGGTGCTGCAAATGAATTCCTGCTTGGTTTTGACGGACTGGGCGTGAGTCCCCAGCAGGAACACACTGACTCTCTCACCTCTGGTCAAAATGAATACCTCTACCCATCCCTCCAAACCATGCTGGTGCTCCAGAGTGCACAACTCAGCCCCCTCCTGAGCCCCCAGCTCTTCCTCCGCACCCCAAAGGGCCCAGGAGAGCGCAGCTGCCCACACCACAGCACCCAGCCCTCACGGTAAACGCCGCTGCCCACAGGCATCAGCCAACACCGATGGAGCGACCGCAAGAACAACAGAGACTGCAGCTCCCACATTGGGCTGTTAGCCCCCACTCCCCATCCCCAGCAGCAGCTGGGTGAGTGCTGGATGTAAGCTCTGGGGCCAGTGCCACAGCCATCAGTTTTGCTTTGAAGCATTTCAAGTCAGAGCTGGAGCCTGGAAAGGTTCAGCCTGTTGCATCAGACAGCTCCAGCCCTGCAAAGGTCAGGGCTGATTTGGTAAGGAACTGTTTGCTGAAGCCTTCCCCTCCCCCAGATCCCTGCTCTTGGCCGCAGGCTCGCACACCCATGCACACACACCCCCCTCATGCACGCACACACCTCCTCCTCTTGCACACACACACAAGCACAGTCCCCTCTCATTCATGCACACACCCTCCTCGTGCACAGGCACACCTCGTGCACACGCACACACACGCTCTGCTCCAATCTTCAGAAAAGAAGCTACACAACTGCTCCTCAGAGACAGCACACATGTGCCACAAATGCTGCCACAACTGCGCAGCGCTCCTGAAACACCATGAGCAGAGAGGATTGCAACACTGGGACCAGAGGGACTTGTTCAGTCCCTCTCCAACTGAACAGCCAAGCAAGCCCAGGGCAAAACCAGTGGTGACAGACACCTCCTGTTCCTGGTTGACCCTTTGGTCCCCTCTGCACATCAACCTGGGCCTCTGTTGAGCCCCTTGGCCAGACAGCCTTGGGGACAGCAGTGTCCCCAGCACCCTGCTCAGCTGCAGCTGCTGTGCTGCTCCTCTGGAAGGGGGACACCAGGGAGCAGCCATGGCTGGACCTGGCTGTTTCCCAAGTGCTGAGCAGTCGCTGATGTCCGAGGATGCACACACGGGCGGCTGTACTTCAGGCTCCTTACTGACAACAGCAGCTGTTTGTATGACACACACGTGTGCACACAACGGGCCCAGGAAAGCTTTGGGCCTAAATGCTGTCAACACTGACAACATTGTTATTATACCAGTAAATAATTTGTTTTGTTGCTACTTAATTGGGAATCAATACAGTGCCTATGTTTAATTACATTCCCCAGTCGGTCTGTCTTTCTCCCTACAGAAATCAGGGACTTTGCATTTAGGATTTGGAGAGCACTGAGACTGCCCTAGGAGGAAGAGCCCCCTTACAGAAACAGACACAGTTAGCAGCATTATTAACTATAAATCACCCACCCAAAGAAAGGTTAGCAGCACACTTACCCTTTCCCATCTGCCAGTTATTCAGCTCATCAAACAAAACAAAGCACAAATATTTGTGCAAGTGTTTGTGCACACACACGTGTGTGATCAGGTGTGTCTGGCATAGCTGGAGAAAGTCCCATGACATGAGTTTGTGCAAAATCCAGACAGGGTAACCCAGTGTGCAAGTGACTGACAAACCCCTCCTCTGGCAGCAGCCCCCCGTCACCAAGGGAAGGGGCAGCTGCCCACCGTGACTCCCTGCAGGTGCCAGGGAGTTGCCGGCTGCAGGCAGCGGCACTGCTGCAGGCAGGGATGCAGGTTGGAGCAGCGGATGAATGTGGGGATATAAATAACACTATCCTGTGCTGTCTCGGAGACAGCTGTGTGGGAACTCTTGCAATTACTTGCTTGTAAATGGCAACCTTTACATGTGCTTGACTTGTGATGTCTTTACATGCTCCATCTCTGGAGGGCTCCCAAGGCAGCTCAGCAGAGCTGCCTCCCACCCTGCTGGCACCCCTGCTGCCTCACCAAGGCCACCCAACCAGGACATATGGTACTGGGGGATCCCACCCACCCCTCATGTCCCTGCTCCAGCTGGGAACACAGGCAAGCCTTCTGGCCAGGCATGCACTGCCACTGCCATCATCCACTGTGCATTCCAGATGGACCCAGTCATGGACCGGAGCCTCCCTCATCATTTCCAAAGCAGAGGCAGGCCCATGGCACAAGAAGAAAGCAAGGTGTTCCCTATTTGGGCTGGTCTGAAACACCTCAGCGCGTTCCTATGAGGAGCCACCCCAGAAAGCACCGTGCTACAGACACAGGACACCGAGATCTTTAGCCTTTGGGGGACAGGAGAATGCTCCCAGTGACCCTCTGAAATACAGCACATGGCTGGGTGGTGCAGAGCAGTGCTGGGAGCAGCCAGCCAGGACTGGGAAGGGAGGAGGCTGACGAGCACAGTGATGGGCTCAGCCAGGCACAGGGGATCGCTCCCCTCTCCTCTCTGCAGCTGGCATCAATCCATCCACCCATTCCAGCACATGAGAACGGCAGGGCAGGGAGGAGCACTTAAGACTGAGATGTGTTTATTTGATGCCACTGCACAGTCCACCCTCCCTGTGGGGTGTTCCTCTATCTGGACAAGGCATGACCACTTCTCTAAAGTCATCTTTTCATCCCTAAAGCAAGAGCTGCATTTTAGCATTAATTTTTTTTTCCTAGACAGACTTCAATCTCATTAATTTTAAGACACTCCAAGCTCTCTTTAGCAGTCCCTAACATAATTCTCCTAACTTAAGATACACGATACTAGATAGAAGTAGCCAATCCCGTTTATAATTGTATATATGACCAGCAATTCAAATTCACTTCCCTTGATTTAATGTCCTATTTGTATTCTATCAATAAATGGAGTTCTCAGGACCATACTTAAATGGAAGCAGCACTATGCTCTGATAGCCAAAGCCAGCAAAAAAAATTTCATCACTAAACCAAAATGTCTTGTAGTATACGATTCCTTGACTTATTGTTCTCTCCTCTTCACTGCACTTGAATATTAACTGTTGTATTAATAGCTCACTCTTAATTATCCATGAGTAATGTACTACAACCAGAAAATTAATGGAGGGAAGCACCACAAAAATGGAAAAGAATTCTCCCTATCCCTAATACATTTTCAAGCAGACTGTAAGAGGAAGGAGATACACACACTGCCTTGAACACAGGCAGAGAAGAGGCTAGTGCTCAGTATGGTCCATTGCTGAACCCTGTTTGTCACAAGAGGGAGGTTATGAGTCAGGGTTCCCAGAGAGCTGGGGTAGTCTGGAGAGGGTCAGCAGGGCTGGACAGTGACTCGGTCCTGCAGCCCAAGATGGAGGAGATGAGTGAGACCAGACTGAGAAATTTCCAATTGTTAAGGAAGACTTTACCATAAACACATAATTTGGCTCCAGACTTCACTGCAGCAGGAATCTGAACTTGAAAAGAATGACAAAGGACAGGGTGTTTCTATGGATAACATGCATTCTCAGAGTTAAACATTACAGCTGACAGGCATGCAAGGAGATGCTGCACCCTTCATTCATCATCACCTTTGCCCTCCAAAGTGCACCTGAGAGGGAGGACCTCTCATCTCTGCCAGGACATTTCCCCTGTTGGAAAGTGCTGCACCACGATGCCATGACACAGTGTCTCTGCCCCTGAGCTGGGACTGGGGACAGTGCCAGCACAGCTCCTGCAAGGCAGCCAGGAGCTGCACAGGCAGGGCCATCGCAGCATCCACCTCCACGGGTGTGATCCCAGGGCTGCTCCAGAAGAGTGGAATGGTGAGGTGCCTAATTAAATATGTGCCTCCCAGTGCCAGAGCCCTGCAGCAGCCATGAATTATGCAGCGGCTCACTTACATGTCAGCAGGATCACAATATTGATGAGCTATCCTGGGTGTAATCTGATAAAAACCAAGATAAACTCAGCAAAAATTGAGTGTAATATGATCCTTTCCTTTCAATAAACCACTTCCAGCTCTACACTGTGAACGTCTCCCCAGGCTCCCTGCTCACCTCAGGCAGCCCAGCCCAGCAGCTCCTCAATATGGCCCAACACCAGTGCGGAGCAGC
Organism: Pseudopipra pipra; assembly: GCF_036250125.1. NCBI lineage: Eukaryota > Metazoa > Chordata > Aves > Passeriformes > Pipridae > Pseudopipra > Pseudopipra pipra. The sequence continues at coordinate 6,597,747 of NC_087566.1, read as the reverse complement.
CACTGTGCTGGTGGAATTCACCTACACCTGCAAGGCAGTGCTGGATGCCTGTGAAGCCTTACCTGGGTATAGTTCCGTGCCATATGGAATTAGAGGCTGGTGTTCTCCACAGCATCGGTGCATTCCACAAGGTCTGCGTTTTGGCATTTAGATTAATGCTGGAGACAGGGAGGAAGAAGTTGCCATGTCTCACACTGACTCCCTCCTTTCTGTCTGAGCAAATGACGGATGACAGAGTGCAACTCCCACTCAGAAAGGCTTTCCAGCGCTCACACAAGACCCAGGTCCAACTCCAGCTCCCATGAAAAGCCAACTGCTTTATAACCCTGTCCTGGATTCTTTCTGCACCCTGGGAACAGCCAGCAATGCAGGTTTCTACCCTCAGCCAAAACACATCCCACAAGAAACACCTCAAGGAGCAAGGAGATGCTTCTGGCCACGTTTGGTCACCAGATCCACACAGAAGGCCAAGGGCTGCAAGATGAGGACAGAGGACGCTGCTCCCTGCCCCAGCACTTCCCCAGCGCAGCAGGAACTGGTGCGTTCACCCTGAACTCAGTGAGACCTTCAGAAAGCCTGAGGGGAGGCAGTGCCCACCCACACAGCTGCTCACAGAGGCGAGGGGAGCCAAGACCACCCCCCTCCAAACAGAGCCAGAGGTGATGAGCAGTAGCAAAGTGACTGCCCTCACCTTGGGAACACACACCAGAACCTCCTCAGCAGCCTCAAGCACAGTGTCCCTGTCCCATCAGCTGTGGGAACATAAGGAGGCGATCACTTCATTGACAAGAAACAAGCAGCAGATGAAGTAAAGACACGGAAGTTACACAGACTCCAGAGCCTGCCGGGCACTGCCAGGGGCTGGGGGACCTGCGACCGCCCATAAATCCCCCACCACCAACCTCAGTGCTGGCAGGTCCGTGCAGAAGAGGTGACCGTGAGAGGTTTGTTCGACCTTCTCCTGAGGGACACTCACAAGAACGTCCCTTGTTCTTGTTTGAGCACAAGAACAAAGATTCAAAAGCAGAGCACTGCTGGTTTTCTTTCAAAATAATATTTCAAATCCATAGCAATGTAAAGAGAGACAAACACAAAGACTAAGAAAGACTCAAACTGGGGATCTGCCCAAGGTAACCAAGAAATGCCAGAAAAAGACCAGTAAAATTAATTACTTTGGTGAATGCAACGACCCCAGAGAGCACTCAGCTTCCAGCTCTGCTGCTCCTCTCTCCAGATCTCTCTCTGGCCCATAGGACTTTAGCAGGGTGAACCCCAGCTGGAAATCCACCCCGAGAGTGGAGGGTGACAACACCACACAGTCAGCACCATGTGCTGAGCCAACCGCAGACAGTCCCGGGCTCTCCACAGCCACAAGCTCCTCTGGTTCCTGACGTTGCAGGAGGGGTCTAGATTCAGCCAGGTCCTTCTTGCCTCAGAGGCTGCTCTCCCCTCATGCCCACAGGGTTTGCGCTAGCCCAGCGGGTGCAGCGCTGGGGGCTCAGGCTGGCCCAGCACCCCTCAGGGGTCTCCAGCCTCACTGATAAGCCTACAGGGAGGGACAGGAATGTTGCTGCCTGGAGATGCCTCGTTTCACAGATGTGTCTGTGTCTGCGCAAGAGAGAAACTTTCACAGTTTTACTGCTTTTCAAATATTTTAATGCAAGCCATTTGGTGTCATATTTTTAAAAAATGGGTACCAGCATGAGCTACATGTGCATTAGCAACTGTCTCTCTATTAGTGTAAATACAAGAAGCAGAAAAGCACAGTCTGACTCCTAATCCATATGGTTATTCCAAATAGATTGCATGGCCTTATACTTTGGCTTATTAGATTGGATCCTACATATGGAAAGAATTAAAATGCTGGATTTACAGTGCAGGCTAATCAGAACATGTTTAGCTTACAATGCCCCAGCAGCCCCAGAGGGTCACAGCCTCCCAGACACCTGGCGCAGAGGTTGATCCTGCTTGCACAGTGAGAACCTCCCCAAAGCCTGGCGTTGCGAGGGCTGCACTGTGGCTCAGGGCCTGGCAGGATCTGGCCTCCTGCACTCCAACAGAGCAGGCTGCAAGGAGGAAATACCTCATTTCCCACCGACCAGTCCATACAAGCACAGACAATAGGGCCAAGTGTGCGCTGTACGCAGCGCTCTGTGTTGGAGTGCTGGCCAGTGCAGGCTGCTCTGCCCTGACTCTTCCTATCTGAAAAAGCCATCAGACTGCCTGCCCCTCCACTTAGAATAAAAGGTCACTTCAGGGCTTTTAGGGTGGTTTTTTTGAAACAAAAGTATTATCTTAATTTTCTAAAAATACTTTGCCCCAAGATCACAAAAGCTGTTAAAAGCAAGACATGATATCACTGTTAACGAAGCCAGAACTCATGGGAAGGTGGATATACAATATGTACTTCTGCTAATTCATTTCTGGACAAGGTCAGACTCATACCAGGCACTTCAATACCTGCATTTCCACCACCACAGATGTAAGTGCACTGAACTCCCCCACCAGAGACTCTCTTTGCAGCAGCCCAAGCCTCTCCTCCTTTGTTTTTGCATGGATTTATTCCACTGATGTTGTTTCCATGTGAGTCAGTTGTGTTTTTATTGCTCCTCTAAATACAGCTTTCTCCAAAGTTGCTGAATTTCTGGACTTGGAGCCATGACAAAAGAACACACTGATTCACCCCCTTCCACACTGCTCTGCTCCCGCCGGCTGACACCTCCCCACAGAGAACAGTTCACATGTCTCAAATTTTCTTGTTTTTCCAGTGTTGTTTTTTCTATGAAAAGCTGAATTGTCTGATTGCAAGCACATCTTTAAGCAAAAGGCTGCAGGAGAAGCATTCTGGTTCAGCTTCAACCTGGCTCCCTCCCAAAGCTACCTTTGCTTCAGCTTTTACATGTAAGGAAACTGTTTATCACCAGCCTGCACAAACGGACGCTGCTGAAACACTTCAGCCAGACTGTCAGAAAACCGTGCGGGCTTCGTGGTGAGGTATTAACAGCTGATGGGAAAAAACCCATTTTAACAACCTGCCTGCACACACACATCACGTGGGCTGAGGAAAAGCAGGGAAACTTCAGTCCAGCGGGTCACTGCTTGCAAAGTCAGTACAAATGCACAGAGCCATTGGGTTTGGAAGAGCTGCTCTGCTCATACCAGCGGCTCTGCTGCAGCACCACAGAGCTTGAGGTCTGAGGAGAAGAGAGGAATTAGGAAGTTTCCACTGAGCACCCTTTACCCTGGTGCTCCGGGACATGCCTGGGACATACAGCTCTGCCACATGAGGTTATTTTTACCATCTTACTGAAAAAAAAAAAAAAGATGTGGCTGCTATTCCCTGGCATTGCTTTGCTAGAGAACAAAATACAGACTGTGTTCAGAAGTGTCACTGTGGAAATCTTCTTAAAAGTACGTGTTTCTTTTCCTTACTTTGACCAAACTGAGGTAAAACTGGCCTGCCACACAGTCCAAAAGGAACAGGAGAGTTTGTTGAGCAAAACAATGTCACTGATGTCACCTTCATCCACTGCTCACCTGTGCTGTGGCATAGCTCCAGCCCCAGTGCATTCAGGGTTTGGTTTTAATCACCACACTAAGAGCTACAGAAAACACCTGGAAACAGCATAGGGTGAAGGGAAGCTCCGAGGCAGAGCCACACTGGCTGCCTACACTGCAGCCAGAAAACCACACTGAAAACCACACTGACAGCAGCAGAAACCACCTGGCTTCTCCCCACAGGTCTCCCAGCTCAGGCATTCCCACACCAGGGAGCAGGAGCAGACCGTGCCTGGAGCCAACTCACCACAGGGAAGGTGGCCAATATGAACCAGTATGAATCCAGCAAAGGAGATGTGGTCTGGAGAACTGGGACCTGGCCACGTCTCCAGCCCTCCTGGCCTCTCCGATCTGCCTCTGCCTCTCTGCTGACCCAGGCCCAAACCCTAGACTTGGTCCCACACCAGACCCAGGGCTGGTCCCACATTGTGCTGCACCACCAGAGCTTCACTCCATGAGCCGAAGCTGATGCCATACACAGGATTTCAGCCCCCTCAGTTCCATCCCACACTCAACATCATTGATCACAGTGATCAACAATGCTCCCTGTCCTGGAGCACCACAGGAATCTGTGCAGAGCAGGGGGGGAGAGGGACTGAACAGCACAACCAACCCCTTAAGGATTACATCAAGTGGCAAGTCAGTTATCAGTCTCCTTAACTGCCAGTAACAACAGCTCCAGAGACCCAAGCGAGAGTTTAGTGTCTCCTCAACTCTCCAGTGCCAGGATGTGTGCTTTGTGCTGATGGGTAGCCCATGGCCAGGGTGGCCAAGGAGCAGGATCATGCCCCCAGCCTACCCCGACTCCTTCCTGCTCCTCAACCCTGGCAGTGGGCAGGGGCCACAGCCTGGCCTCACCAAAAGCCACATGGTGGGCTTCCAACAGGCACTTGCAATCAGGAACAGAAGCCAGCCCTCCGTGGAGCTGCAGGGGACTCAGCAGTGGGAGCAGCAGCCGGGCTGGCAGCACCCAGGCACAGGGCAGCTTCCTGGGCAGGTCTCAAGAGAACAGCTGAAACCCAGAAGTTTCCCCACATGGTCCATACTGCCAGCTACAACACCGGAGCACCTTACCTGTGCTGAAACCATCATCAGATTTTACTGTCAAAAGATGCAGAGGAACTTGGAAAGGCCACAGATGAATAACCCTGCTCAAACCATCTCCTTGGTACCGAAAGCAGTTCTGCAAAAACACACTCCACTATGGCCTAACAGGTTCTTCCTCTCTACAGCCTCTCATTACCGAGGACCAGGAAAAAAGGAGCATGTTCTCCTTTTGATTTTTAAGGAAATGATTAAATTGGGCTCAACTTTTCATCCTTCCCACAAAAAAGTACTCTGTCATCTTGTGCCTGTTCACCTACACAAAGATGAGACGACATCTCTGGCTAAAGGCCGACAGTTCTGCACCTCCTTGTCACTTTTAACAGGAAAATAATCCTGCAGAAACACTTGAAAAACAAATCGGTGTTGACACTCCTCATCTGTTAGGTACACTTTACGAAAGGAAAGAAATACTGCATTAGCATTTGACCTCCTCACCTTTCTTTCTGATATTGGAAGAAAATAAAGAGTGAGGGGCTTGGAAAAGCTGATGCTGGAGTAAGGAAGTAAGGAGAGCAGGCAGTGCTCAAGGCTGGAGTCCCCAGCCCAGCAGGGAGGGCAGGGCTGAGCCAGCCCAGGCAGAGGGAAGCTGGGAGCCAAGAGCACCAAGGGAGCTGCAAGAGGCACAGGCAGTCCCAGGGCCGGGTGAAGAGCTGTTTCTGCAGATGAGGGCATGAGAACTGGAGTCCCACCCCTTATAGGGGAACCATACTGGCATCACCAATGCACTTCTCAGCCCAGGGCTTCCCTGGGAATCTACCCTCAGGCTACAGTCCCTCCTCGTGTGTGAGCCAATGTCCTCCCATGTGTCTCATCTCTACCCCACAGCAGCCCTGTTTCAGCTCCATCCTTGCACCGTTATGTGGCCAAGAAGTGCTGTGCAGCTCCTCGCACTCACAAAGGACCGCCCTGTCCTGCTCTAAATGCTCCTGAACCAGATAGCACACTTCCAACTCCTGACCTCTAGAGCCTGCAGGCAGGAACAAGAGGGCTTCCTCAGCTCCCAGTGCTGCCAGCTGCTCCCTTAGGTCTGGACATGGTGGATTTCACCAAATAAGTCATGCTAACCCCAACTCCTCTTCCCTTAGCAGAGGCTATCAAGAAATAAAACTGAGCTTTGTCTTCTGAACAGCCAGACACTCTCCTGGCAGAAGCAGCTTGCCCTTTGGACACAACACTTGGGTGACTTTCCACGTACGCAGGCACCAGATGGTCTCACTGCTCCCCCAGTATGGCTGGGCACAGCTCTGCTGCCGCCTCACCAGGCACAAGTCCTTGCCTGTAGGAGGTGGGGGCACTCTGAGGAACTCACAGAAATATTTTCCCACCGGTAGCTGTCGGCCTGAGCTAATGCGACATGACACGTATCTCGCTATGAACAATGCACTGACATTCAGAGCCTGCTCACCATGTTCCCGACCGTGCCACTGTCACCGCAGCACGATCGCAGGCGGGGGGATACATTTCCCCTCTGAGTTCGAGCACCCCTTTGAGGTGCCAGTGCCATGGAAGATCTGGTAATCCCTCCACAAGACAGCTTCATAACAGGTAGCACAGTGCCATGGTAATGTCAGCTGGAACAGGAGGGCAGGGAGCGAGGCAGCGCTGCCTGAACAAGGAGTCTCCTGCAAAGCCGCTCTCATTAGTGTCCAGGCACACCGGCAGCTTCACATCCTGCAAAGATGGCCCTGTACTCTGCCACATCTCTGGAAACAATGCAGCTAAACATGAGAGCAGGAGTCAGACACAAGTGCCAAGCATCCTCGGCCTAAAGACAACCCTTCCACCAACAGCGCCTTCTGAGGAACGGCTCTGGTATCTGTTCCTGCGACACACTTTGGAAACTGGATGGGAAGCTCCTGGAACAGATCCCGTCCAGGCTGCAGGTGGGGAAACACAGGGAGCATGACAGAGCACAGTTCGTGTGCCGAAACCCCAACACCCGCCCGTGCCCTGCTTACACAACAGCGTTACACAACACGGTGCTTCTGCAGATTGCATAAGGACGGGACGGGCACACCTCGAAACCCTGGAACAGCAGCATGCTGGAACAGCAAACCCACTGCTGGGCGCACGAAAGTACTTTCCCACCACACTGCCTCCCCCCCGGCCCTTCCAGGATGCTCCTGAGGAGAGGCAGCACAACACGTTACCCACAGCCAAGAGAAGGAGCTATTCCACCATGTCCTGGGAAGAGGCTGATTCGACCCCAAGTCACAGGAACACGGATGCTCCTTCCTGCTGGACAAAGAAAATGTTTTAACTTCTGGAGAATTTAAAGTAATTTTGGTTAGGGTTTGGTCAGGGTCAGCCCAACACAAGGGGCAAGCAGCAGTTGCACACAATCTGCAGGTTTCGGCTGGGTGACAAAAGCAGCACCGTGGTCACCAGCAGTTTGTAGCTTCTACCCCAAGCTGCTTTGAAGAAGGAACAGCACTGCCAGGCACTGCCATACAGCAGGTGTGAACTCCTGATTTCCATTTCAACAAAATCCCAGTACATCCCACTGTATGAAAACCCAAGCATCTACCACACCACGTGGCACAGAGAAGGCTGCTGGGAAGGAAGAGGTTTGGGTTTCTCCCCAGCCACTAAAGTTTCCATTTTCTGCACCCAAGCTAGACGCCTGCAGCCTGAGCAAGGATTTACGACAACGTAGGCTTCAGAGTCCCTCTAGTTCTCAAGGAAGTATCAGGAAATAAAAGGGCAATTGCATTAGTCAGTCATCAGGAGTTCAGGGTTTCTGCTTGGTTTCAGATGACAGCAGGTAAAAAAATTGCTCTGCTGCCTGACTGCAGCCAGCGGCACCGCAGGAGGCCGGACAGGTTGGGAACCGCGCGGCTGCACGCCACACCACCAACACATCTGGTCTGGTAAGCGCCAAGGCAAGCTCAGGTCATCCAGGGCCTCCCTCCCCAGCATGGCAGGGCAGGTCCCAGCAGGTGCCAGTCTCACACTGGGCTCCACTCTGCTCTGGCAGCTCTTGCCTGTGCAGGGGCTGGATGGGGCAAAGTGCAACACCTGGAGGGCCTGAGTGTGCCCGTGAGAGTCCTCCCAGCTTGTGGACCATTTCATCTCTACTGAAAGTTCCATCAAGAGGAGATTTGCCTCTATCACAGCTGCATCCCTCCCATGACCCAGTGACACCAGCCCCTGCCTCTCCCTGGGCCCTCCACCCACATTCTCAGTGGTGGCAGAAGCACCATCAGCAAGGCCACAGACATCCCAGCCCATCTGTTACCCAACAGTCTGCTCAGCAGGATGGCCACCCACATCTGTGGAAACGCTTTTCAAGGTTACATTATGATCAAATTCCAGTTCTTCTTGCAACACAGCTAACCAAATACCAGTATCCAGACCCAAGACACATCCTTGGAAACCACCCTTCAGACTCCCTGTGCCCTCTCCACACCTCTCTTGGCTGGTGACCAGAGCCAGTTTCAACCACAGTGCTCTCCCTAATAATCTCATTATTATCTCACATAACAACTTCTAAAAGGCTATTGCAAACTCTTTCAGTGAAACCTGAGGTAGCCAAATCCAGCTCCTACTAGCCTCTTTCTCTCTTCTCCCCACAGATATAAATTTTATACTTGAAACTACTAAAGTTGGCTGAAAATAATGATAGCTGACAGATGCTGGGTTAAATAGGCCACAGTCTTTCCCTCGGGCCTAATTTAGACCAGATATCAAAATGATATAAAATATCATTGCTTGCCTTCACTCCATCAGGACATCTGTAGACAGACCAATATTAACTCCTTCCTGGGAGCATTGTGTTTGCACCATCACCTTGCAAGGAAAAGCATGTTTTACCTGACCTCCTCCTGCCACAGAGCCCACACTCGAAGGTGGCTCCTCAGCAAAGTCTCTCAAGTTCCAGCCCAGGTCAGCTCCAGGCCCTGGGTAAGTCTCACCAGCCTGAGCCTCTGCCCCTTACACTGCAGCAGCCTCAAACCATAACCCACCCACGGCACCGCAGCGTGCGGGGCAACAGGATCCCCACACCCTGACATGGTGGCTCTGACCACTCACAACAGGTAATTACAGGCTGTATTCTAATGAATATGCACAAGGGGGCAGAGTCAGAGTTGTGCACCTGAGGTTACATTTTGCATATTTTATCCTTTCAACACTTGGCAGTGCTTCATTCACTTGACCTTCGTCATCTCGTTTCCTAGGAGGCTTGGAAAAGGAAACGTTACAGGAGAGTCTCCTTTACCTCTGTCAGGCACTCGGGGTAAGGCCTGAGGGCATCCCCGAGCCCCAGCCCAGCCCTCCCCAGCCCACAGCCGGCTGGGAACAGGGTGCATACCACATTCCCACTGGCACCTGCCTGCACCAGAGGTGACAGACCCATCCACTAACAAGACTGAAATGTCTAACTAGAAAGTCTCATTTTCAATTGCTTATAAATTTACCAAGGGTTAACTGATCAGCCCCAATTTTCCATGGCAAATACATCAGCTGGACTGGATATATTGATTTTAAGATTTAATTCAGAATTTCTTGGTTATTTCTGAGAAATATTTCTGATGTAAATTCTCCATCTCTTCCACACTCTTCACTTTAGAGGGCAAAAGCATATTCCAGTGTTTTGAAAAAAAACCCAGGAGTTTAATTTAGAGTTATCACTGTTAGAGAGCTACTGCACTAAAAAACGAGCAGTGAAATGTAGCTCAACTCAAAGCAGCAGCATTACAGCCACCTCCACTCCACACCTGCCTACAGCTAGCTGCAGCTACAGTTCTAAAAGCTCTCCAGCTCTAAGGGCTCAGAGCTCTTGAGGCCTCAACAAAACTCACAGAGCTGGGCAAGGTTGAAGAAAACACAATTGGTGTTTTAAAGTGAAGCTGAATTCAAGGAAAATCAGTTCATCAGTTTAAACTCGGCAAGTGATCATTTGTGCTCCCATAGACTCATAAAACTATATTAGACATTAAGTACTAAGTTAAAAGTACGTTCCAAATTCAGCATTCAGAAGTTAGGAATGCCTCTGCAACCTGAATTTGACTTTGTTTCCTTGTATTGTGACAGACTTGGGTTGCACTGGTTTTCCTCCAAGAAGCCAGGTGTAGACAGGTGGTGGGTGCTGGAGCTGCTCTGTGAATGAACTGGAGACGTGGAGTGGTGGACACTGATGCCATCAAAATCCTGCTGAAGCTGCAAAGTGTGTTTATAGGAGACAAAAATGGTTATTGGGTTAAGGGAAACCCACATGCCCTCACAGAGTGCTGCTTGCTGTATTCGGTGCTGGTGGATCCTGTGCATGGTGCTGCCCAGGCACTGCTGCCAGGCTTCAGACCCTGTAGGGCTGGAGAGCCAGGGGCACCCCAATGGCAGGAGGGGGTTATGACAGGCTGGCAGACCCCAGAGCCAGGGAAGCAGCCTGCTGCCCACAGGGCTTCACTGAAGGCAGAGCGTGATGGTCCTACAGACCCAGCAGCTCTCCCCAACCCTGTCCCGGGCTGGATGAGCCCTGCTGCAACTGGAGCCCCGGTGCAGGGTGGTGGGGAAGGACACAGGGCTGCAGGGCACGGGCCAAGCCTGCCAGCGGGCAGCACAGGCCAGAGCAGCTGCATGCATGTGCCAATGAATTGCACACTTAACTGGACACCAAACACAGCCGACCGTTGTCAGCGTGTCAGCACGGGGACTCCTAATCCGAGTCTGTGTCAGGGACAGCCAACGGCCTCAATATAATTGCAGGGAGGCACATGCTCATGGTCTGGCAGCAGAGACGCTGCTACTGATCTGACACGTGGAGCAGGGGAAGGCAGCAGCGGCCACCAGTGCCTAGCACCAGATCCTCCAACCTGCTGCGCAGAAGAGCCCTGGGGTTGCCCCCTCTGCCCGCCAGCTCCACACCAGCCTGTTGCACCCCAGCAGAGCCCAGGCCCTAGCTATAATCAAGCTCTCCCTCTTTCAGAGAGCAGATGAACCAGGGATGCCAGAGAAAAGGGATTGCCTGAGCCTGTGGGAAGCCAAGTAGTGTTTATACCTTTGTGCGGTACCTGCCGCTCTGCCAGACGGAGCTCACGGCTGCCCATGCCGAGATGTCAGGTTAAAGAGCCAAAGCACGTCAGAGTCCCCAACAGCAGCTCTGGTGCTTTTATTCACATTATTAATAAATTACACTTTGAGATTTGGAGAAGAAAATGGCACAGCTGTTTCCTGGCATTCCAAGGGATCTTACCTTGCCCGCACAACAGTGTAAAAGGTACAAGACCAACTTCACCTCCACTCCCACAGTGACACTCAGCCCTCCCAGACATCACATGGGAAACACCTCTCAGGGCCAGCTGTGGTGGGAGGGAGAGGCAAGAGGGCAGAGACAGCTCACGGTCCCCAAGGGCATTGCTGCCAAGCACCTTCCCAGCAGGAGAGCCTGGGGCCTGGATCTGTGCCTCCTACCTGGCGAGGCAGAGGCTCAGGTTGCACTACAGGCACAAGGAGTAAATCTCCTGCAAAATGAAGCGCTGCACAGTCTGCAGTGGGATGTGCCACTGAGCTGACACCACCACCAGCTCTCTGCAGCACATCCATATGTCCGGCCAGCAGCGGGCACTTACATTTCTTTCACTTACATTTCCCTCAAGTTTTGATATTATACCAGGAGCAGCAGCAAAGCATTTAAGTGCCCAGGGCAATTATGCAGCTGGATCATGGCAAGAGGGCTTTCCCCAACAGCAGCACAAGCAGCAGTGAGACAGCACTACGCATTAGCCAGGTTGTGCCAGGCTCAGTCCAGGGACAGATGTCTGAGAAAAACCTCTCCAGCTGTGCATTAAGGGGCACCCACATGTACCCCCACCCACCCCACATCCACACGCTCCCAGGGGAAGGAAACCCAGGCCTGTCAGCAGAGCCCAGGCAGTGGTTGTATGAACGGCTGCTCCCCCTCTCCACCACAAGCACAGGCAGCCAGGACGGGATTCATGGCTCAGGGGTGCTCCTTTGGATGCCAAGGAACTGATCCCCCAGTGTCCAGAGGAGCAGATGCAGAGCATCCCTTGCTGCCTACTTCCACCCAGCCCCATCCCTGGCTCCAGCCACACTCCAGTGGGACTGAAGAGCCCTCTCTTCTCCTGGCCAAGTAGTCTCTCCTCTGTGAGCAGACACAATAAGGCAACAAACTATTTCATTTTTACTATTTGTATTTGACCTTTTTATATTGTTTGCTTTTTCCAGCATAATCCCTTAAGAACACGACTCTGATGATTTATAACAAAAGAATATCTCTATAGTGGGTGCCTTGCAAGACCTCTCTCCTGCTGCTTTAGAGTGATTTACTTTTGGATTAGCCTCTGATAGAGAAGGGCTCGGCTGACGATTTGCCCTCGTATATCAAAAGGGAAATCCTTAAGACATCACTATAAAACAGCAGGAAAGAGCACCTGCCTGACTCATAAACTTATATGATGTGGTTTAGTCAGATAGGCCATCTGCTTCCCTTACATACCCATATGTCCTTCACTGTTCCCTGCTACCTCTCTGTTAACTTTGGTGATTTTCTCCTTCGCTTCCACAAAGCTAAAATAGAGAAATGAATCGAATTATAAACTTTCATGCATATGGAAACACATGAAGTAGCCACTGTCTCTGCCTTCTAGTTATGCAATAAATAATAATACTGAAGATGAGGAAACACATCTTCTCTTCATTAGATCCACCGCTTACATCGCCAGATAAACTTAATGTGCCAAATCCTGCCCTGGCTTACACCCACATGGCTCAGCCAACTCAGGTGAAGAGAGGAAGGATCCACTCTTGTAGTGTGTTCTTGCCAGACCCTGGCTGTTCCCAGCAAGAGCAGGGCACGGTCCCCAGCACGGCTGCACTCCCATGCTGGAGCCTCTGCCCACAGTTGAAGCACAGTTGTCAACCACCCCCCATGTTTAGGGAAAATATGCAAGAAACTGGACCCAGGAGACTACTCCCTTTCCTAGGACAGGAAGACACCCTCCCACTTCATGATGACCTACTTAGGGACTGACTGAGCCAAACCATGAATCAAATCTTCATCACCAATAACCAAACAGACATTTGTCCCATGAACTTGCCTGTTTCCCTTCTGAATCCACATCTGTCTTGGTTTCTGCAACAACCCATAACCATTAACTTCAGGGATGTATCTGAACACCATGATATAAAAGGTACTTCAGTTTCAAAACTGCTGGTTAACTTCATTACATACTCCCAGCTCTTGCCCTAGGAGAAAGCAATTAGTTGTTTTCTAATGAACCTTTGCCTTCCACACGTGACTGTACCTTGCTGGCACCCCCAGGGACCAACCCAACACTCTTTTCCCAGACGGACAGCCTGCTCTTCTAGCCTGCCTCACACAGAAGCTCCTTCATGCCACTTTCTCCTCCTCTCAGCTTCTCTAGAGGTTTATTCTGCCTTTTAGCAAGACAGGGCTTGACTAGCACATCACTTGCTATATCTAAAATGTGCATGCAAAGAGCACTGCAGCTTCTCAACAGTGTAATTTTGTCTGGTCCTTTATCCTCTTTGACTGTGCACGGCCATCAAACACCACTGACCCTTTACACTTACCATGAGGAGAGAACTGATAAATCCTGACCCCAGCCACCATCCCCAGGAAGATGCCAGTGTCCTGGCCCTGGGGAGTGGAAAGTGCCCTGCATGGAAGCAGTGGGAGCTGCAGGCACTCATTCTGCAAGGAGAGCATGTCTGCATCCCCCGGCCTGGGTGGAAGAGGGGGGCTCACACCAGCTGTCCCCAGGGGCACAGGGAAATCGGTCCCCCTGTAGCTCAGGGGGGAGGAAAAGCCTCCCGTTATTTACCTCCCTTTTTAATATTCGCCTTGCTTTTTAATTTCCCAAAACCGAGTCTTTGGGAGTTCATTTTCCCCTTCTGCAATAGGGTAAGGCAAGCAGAGGTTTTTTCGGCTCTCTGGAGAGCTGCCTATAGCCTACCACAGAGTGGATAAAAACCTGCATAAAAAGACCACCCAAGGGACTGGGAAAGTGGTCCCCAGAGGAAGAAAGAGGCATTTTGTTTAGAAAGGCTGAAGTGCAGACAATTACCCGAAGCAGAAAGACAACGGCATGAAATCTCCTGCTCAGCTTTCCCCTCCGAGAGCTCCAAGAGGAATGCTGGCCAGCACCGTGCTGTGCCACGGGCAACAGAGCTGCCAGCATGGAAGTAGGTACCAGGGAGCACACGTGTGTGTAAGTGCACACATGTGTGCATCAGTACATGTCCTTACAGAAAAACAAGGAGCATCTCAGGCACAGGAAACACTTCCCTGCCCACACGCTTTACATCACTTCCCCGTCAGAGACCCGAGTTTATTGGTCATTAACACTGTGGAGCAAACAGCTCCAGTCCCACAGCTGATCTCTACAGAGATCCAGGTATTGCAACACCTGGAGGGCGCTTAACCACAACATGTCCCCTGTCTGCTCTTACACACCCAGCAATTTGCACACCCATGAGGGCAGCAGCCTCCCCAGGGCCCTGAGCACCCCCTGGCCCTGCTGCCAGCCCACGATGAGTGCCATAGGGTCCTGCCATGGGCAACAGGAGCGGGCAAGGCACAGCACAGCTCAGGAAGGAGCTCTCCTGCACTTCTCACCTCTAGCCTCCAAGGACATCCTAGAATTCAAAGAAATTAAAAGTGGAAAAGGCATCACATTAACCTCCTTAATTTTTCATTTCTGACACAGACTGTTTTCTCCTCATTTCAAAGAATTTCAAGTTAATGTCTGGAGGGCAGAAAAATCCATTTCCCAATACGCCTGCTGCAGCTTTTTCACCAATCGACTGCCCTTCCTGGTACAATCACTGGGACATTGATTTTTTTTTTTGCTAGAGCATCATCCAAAAATCTATCAATGCAAACAGCATCTTTGAAAAAATACCACAAGTCCAAGGCAAGAGGCTTTCTCCACCCTTTAACCCCAGTGCTGCAGGAAACCTCTGCCCAGAACTAGCAGTGCCTATCATGGCATGGCAGGGACAGAGGCAGATGCATGGAGCACATGGCAGCAGGGACAGAGCCTGGGGGAGGGTGTCCCACCCAGGAGCAGTGGGCAAGGGAGATGTGCCAGGGCCCAGCTGAGGAGCCAGCAAGGCTGCTCCCTGCCTGCTGGCTGCAAGGGACAGCACCAAAGGATGGGATTTGAAGAAGCTCACTGAAGGGTGCCCCCAGATCACTGTCCCCCACCTGCAGACACATCAAGGGACAGACTCATCATCTCGGGGACATAGCCCAGTCCCAGGGTGCCACCTGCAACTCTGCACTCACCTTGACACCTCCCTGAGGAGGGAGAGCTTTCTCCTCCACCTCACTGGGGGGAAGTGGCAGCCATGGGGATGGGCAGCAGGCAAAGGAGGCTTTTCTGACGTGCATTGCCCTCAATGGGACAAACCCAGCCACACACGGGGGTCAGACCCTGGCACACATGGGACCCAAGGTTACATATATAATAGCCTGAGTTCTGGTGAGCCTGGCAAAACCTACCTCCTATTATTATGCTAAATAAACACTTCACTCAACAGTCTTGGCACTTATTAAGCACCTGGGAGAGAGACTGCCTTGAGTTGTCCAAAACACTCTTAATTACTGTTTAATCAAGATCTCTTCCCCTCTAGAAAAAAAAGAGGCAGCTAAACATTTGCATGTATTTTCCACTGCAATCACATTACACATCTCTGTGACAAGCAAATTCTTGGCAGAGCTCAAGAAGAACTCGCTGCCTGTGCAGGAGCATCGCAGCACAGCGTGCTCAGCCAAATAGCCTTAGGTCCCCCCTTCCTTAGGTAAGAAATGCAACCAGGAGGATTTCCTGGCACATGGACTAACGCTATCAAATGCTTCTTTTATTTGTTGTTGACACATGTCTAACAGTTGAAGAATCACTAAATAGCCTTGTAATATCTTGATTTATGGATTATTCTTCCATACGAATAGCACATGGCAAGGACAATATGCCTCCAGTCCCATGCTGTATCTCTGCTGGTACAAGAGCACTGGATTCCTGCTATTCCCACCCGCAAATCCCGGGTGGCACAGGGATGAGCTGCAGCGCATCTCAGAGGGGATGCCCAGTCCCCCGCTATCGGAGTAGGTGAAGGCACAAATCTTTTTCTTTTTTGTAAACCTTCTCCAGGAGCTGGATTTTCTCCAAGCAACTCTTGCATGCAGCTTTAGATGCGTGTCCAGCCATGTGCAGCTCTTCCCAGAAGCCGAAGGCCTGAGGAGCACTGTGCGGCACAGTACCGGCAGAGCCAGCAGCACTGACCATCCCAGCCAGCGTACAGCCAGGGCTTGGGGTGCAAGAACCTGCACAGAACATTCCCTTCTCCTTCACTTCACACTCAGCCCAGGCTCAGCTCTTCCTTAAGATACAGGGGATTTGTCTCAATTGATTTAACTGGCAGTTGCAGTGCTCTGACAAAAATGAATTTACATCCGAGCAGCAAGAGGAAGAGAAAGGCCTTTGGGACAGCATCACTGTGCTGCTCCACACTGAGGGCCAGGTCCCAAGTGGGCCACGCAGGGCTCAGCCTGGATCACACCACCACTGCCTCCATCACAGCCAGAAACACATTGAGCAGTGCTGTCTGAAAGCTCCGGAAAGGAGCAGGAGTGTGTCCTGTGCTGCACCTGCCTTGTTCTGTTAACTAAGCGACAATTACCCGGGATTTGCTGCTGGTGATAGATTATCAATGGCATATGACTTTGCATTTTAGCAGCTGCTAATCTGCCTGCTAAACCCAGAATATCAGGTTAAATCACCTAATGTGATCTTTTGAGTAAGGGAAGGCAGAGTTCTGTTGACAGTGATTTAAATACAGTTGCTGGTAAAAGCATCCAAAGAAGCCCAGCTGCAATATTCCAATACAGATGTCCAGGCTTAGGGCAAAGGAGACATCTGTACAGGAGAGGGGGGACAAACTGGTTCCCCATTACCTTTTACACTGTGAATTCACTCAGAAGATCCACAGCTCTTCATAATGACAGGTTTTGGGAAAAGAGCAAGAGTCCCCAGGGGAGACGGGCACAGAGGTTTCTCTAGGACACATAAACAAGACATAGGTAAGAAGGTCTTGGAGCACACATTAAACACAGATTCATTTATTCATTCTTATGAATGACTGAATTTCTTCCATTTCTCCTTCCCATCCATAGTACAACAACCTCACACAGACAACAGGCAATCAGATATGTGCACATCCATGTTCATGTGACAAGGATGTGACCAGAAGCTGCGTGACTGACCCCAATACAGACTTCAGCTCCGAATTCAAACATGAACTGAGCTGTGTCAGTGCTCCTATGCAAATCAAACTAGTCTAAGATTATCTCTCTTCTCAACCCGTTTACCAAATAGGTCTCGTGGTGAACATGTGCTGACTCTTGATCTAGGGAATGCATCCAAGGAAAACAGCTGCCAGAGGCTTCACTGCGAATGAACGCTGTGTGCTAAAGGAGTCCCGCGCCTGACACGGAGCTGGAAAGCTGGCTGGAGGTTGAAGTGGGGACAGACGAAAAGTTCACTCCCTCGTGTGCCATCTCTGAAGGAAGCCACACACAGACACAGGGAACAGGCAGTGGTTTGCAGCAAACCCCAGCCTAGAACAGTCCTCTGTAGTGGGCACAAGCTCCTGCTGCTCTCCCTGGAGAAGCCCTCCCAACCCAACCACACATGTGTGGCAGGCACTGAAGCCTGCCAGGTGCCTGCACAAGCTGTGCAGAGCTGCCCCTGCCCCTATGCCTTCCCAGAGCTCCGTGGGAGGACGGGTCACCCCACCAGCAGCACTGCCACCGCCCCAGGCATAGCTCCAGGTCAGCACTGCTCCCCTCTGCAGGGGGAGGGACAGGTGCCTGAACCAGCACTAACAAACCTACTAATTAGAAACTTTGGAAGGGCTTAAAATTCATTTTCATGGGGATCAGGAACAATTTAAAAAAAGAGAACAAATATCTTTCTTCCATGAACAGGGAGCAGAGCCAGGATCTCAGCATGCTGCAGGCAGGAACATGGACTGGGGAGGGGTAATGCCCATCTCTGCCCCACCAGATGCTCCCCATTGCTGCCCTGCAAAGCTTCATCACCATGGGCAGAAACACCAAAAGAAATGGGCCAGCTACTGCTCTGCCAGTTAAACAAGACATTTAATATCTTGTGAGGTTAGCATCTGACTTCACTGATTTCTCCTTCCCTTACCCTCTGAAAATCCATTTTCTCCACGATTTTGAGAACCTAAGGCAAGGGAGATGGAAACCAGTTCAGGGTACACAAAAGAAAGGCCAGCAAATACATCTGGATAACTTTTAAAGATAATTACTCATTTTCATATCCTCCTTCCGTTCTTCTGGCTGTGAGCACCAGATACCATATGAACAGCCTTCCTTGGAGCATTTTCTTGGCGCACCAGGGTACCAAGGGTCTTCAGAGGAAGCTCTGAAAACATTCAGACCTGGGCTGCGATACCCTTGCAAAAGCTAAAATCTGGTGTGGAAGACATCCGTACATTTCCCACTGAGCCCACAGGAGGATTACTCTGGGCCTGGTTAGTGAAGTCCCAGCACAATAGTGCTGTAAGGCCCTTAATCATGCTGTGCTTTAGCAGCATTCCTTGGCCCAGCAGAGCAGACCAGCAGTATGAGACATGAACACTGGCCAAGCTTTGTTTCCATGTTCCTGTCTCCTGAGCCCATGAGGAACATCTGGTTGCCTTCCTTCCACTGCAGAGGGTGGGCATGGGTGGGTCCCCACTGACAGCAGCAAGGCTACAGCGAGCAGAACACCCCAAGCAGCCTATTGATCAACACAAGATGAGGCAAGACGAAGGACGTGCTTGGAGAGGTGCCTGCAAGACTTTTGCCACGCTGGCAGCAGAAGCAAGGGACACAGAAATTAGGATCTGCATGAATGTCAGTGCTGCAAAGAAAACCGGGATAATGTAAGACGAAAGACTTGACCATGGCCTGCAGACAAAGTGGCCACCCGTTTCCTCATCTCCACAGACTAGCACAGGATCCACAGCACCACTGCACAACATTTCCTGGTCCCTGCCAGGACAGGGGCATCTGCTCTGAGGGGTTTCACCACATCAGAGGCAGCGCAGGAAGGCGCAGGCCCACTGTGGATTTTGGTGGCAATGCAGGACCATGAACCAGCAGTCAGCAGCCCAGCACCCCACAGTGCAGCACCCCCCAACCTGTGCTTGGTCTTAGAAGGGTTCAGGAGGTCTCTTTCACAGAAGTTCCACAAGAAAACTGCCTGTGCAAAGCAGAGACCCAGTCCTGTTCCTGAGGGATGTGTACCACATGGGACTCCCATCACCCAAGGCAGGTGAGGACATCACTCTTTCACCTAGGAACACAGGAGCAGCCAGGGCACTCACTCACTGCTTCACAGAGGTTCAAGTTCCAGGTGTTTTCAAGAAACGACTGGACATGGCACTCAGTGCTCTGGTCTAGTTGACAAGGTGGTGTTTGGTCAAAGGTTGGACTCCCATCTCAGAGATCTTTTCCAACCTAATTGATTCTGTGTGTCCCTCCTCTTAGAGGGGTTCAGTAGATGCTCCTTAGACTAGCAAGAGTGCACACAGAAAACAGAAAATAATCTTGATCCTGAGTTGTTCTACAACTAATTCATATAAAGATATAAAGTAACTCCATAGGCTTGTCTGATTTCAAAGCCAGAGCATAAGTCAGAGAGAGGTTGGGGAGCTATGAGATCCCAAGAGGTTTCAGACACACGCCTGCCCCACAGTTCCCTGCTGAGGAAGTCGGGCAGATTCCCATCATACTGGCTCTCTCATGCCACATCTGCAGAGGCCCACAGCTGCAGAGCTGCTGGGAGCAGGGCTGGGGTGGCAGAGGCAGAAGGCTGTCCCTGAGGTGTGCCATGCTTGGGGCAGAGCCTTTCCCACTGGCATAGGGCAGCAACGAGGGCACTGCTTGGTGTGCCTGTCCACCGACCTGACCCAGCAGTCTGTCCCAGGTCCTTGGAGCAAGGACCCTGCCAGCGAGTGACATGCTGGCTGCAGGTTCAGCAGCTCCATGCAGCTGAGAGCCCAGCACAGAGGGAAGCCTGGATTAGCTCCTGGCACTGTAGGAAGTGCGATAATAGCAGAAGCAGAGCAGCAGGCAGCAATTGTGGAGCCTGAGCAAAAATCCCTTGTTTTCACTGGCTAGTTCTGGTTTCATGTTTCTGATCTTTTAAACATCAGGCACTCCCCGAGCCCAGCCAACAGCTCCCTAATGCAGCACTCTGCTCTGCCAGCAGCCTGACCTGTGCCAATAGGTTTCCTGCAGACTGCCAGCTCCAGGCTGGAGACGGAGCTCCAGCCCCACTGCATATGGGCTGGCAGCATCCCCCAGCAGCAGGAGCAGCTGGGCTCTCTCCCCAAAGAGCAGCGCCATCCCACTTGCCTCCAGCCAAGGCTCACAACTCAAAGCCACTTTTCCTAGCCTGTCTCTGCAGGCGAACCCACAAGTGCTCCCAGCTAAGGCAGCCAAGGCACAGGGAGCACTCTGCAACAGCAAAGTGCAAGACCAGTACAAACCAGTGCCAGCCATGGGCACTGACACGTGCTCTGCTCTCAGCCCAGCCATTTAACCACACTGGCTTTTCCCTGGCTGTAAGGCAGACAACATCAGACCTGCTTGTTTTCCCTTCCAAAGGGGCAAGAGAGATGGAAGCTTATGGAAAATAAAATCCCTCTCCACAGCCTGGGAAAAGCTGCATGTTACAAGACCACAGAAGTGATGAGAGGTCAATGCAGGCAGGTGAAGGGTTAACAGGTGGAAGCCAATGTCCCTCTACCAGGCAGCCAATATTTCTATCAATAAATTATGCATCAGCATCTAGTAATAATGACCTAGCAGCTAGAGCTATTTAAAACAAACCAATCGATGGTATTAACGTAATCCCCAGGAGAAAACAAGACACCACACACAGAGCTGGGACCAGAGCAGATCAGGCCAAGGAGAAAGGGACCTTTGGCTGGGGGAGCAGTCGGCTGCAGGGGACAGAGAGGTCCCTGAGCTGAAAGGCCAGACAGGGACTCCAGCTGGGCCGAGAGCAGAGAATAGAAACCATCTCCCCGGCCCTGCACTGCAGCCAGCACAGCTTTGGGAAGGGCTGGCACCAAGACCACCTGCCTGGCTCACATCCACGGCAGTGGTCGCAGCCCAGCCTGATCTCCCAGGCCAGACCCTGCCCAAGCATGCTGGCAAAGGGCTGCTGCCCAAGGGTCTGGGCCATGCCACACTGCTCTCTCTGCAGGGCAGGGGCCACAGCCCACCCCAGCAGGCACAATGTATTTAATCCTGATCATCCCCAGTGCTGCTCACCATGCAGAGCCACCAGAACCTGTAGGGGAGCAGGAACACAGAACCCATCACACCCCAGCAGCCCCCACCCTGTGCTCGCCGTGGCCAGGCCCCAGGAGCACAGTCCTGGTGCGCGGACACAGGGCTCACCAGCCCACACATATAACACACTTCATGTGCATTCTCCATATTAATAAATGGGGAAAGAAGGAACCATCAATCTATGAACTGCCAATTTGCACAGGACTAGCTCTTTTACTGGCTACGCACTAGCACCTTTTACAGCCCATTAATTACTTTCTCTAATAAAGTTTGACAAAATGATAACTTGCCCATGAAAAGTGTTGTAATAAATATATTTTCTTCAACTTTGGACCATTCTTGCATGTCTGGCTCATAAACCCCTCCCACGGTTCAGTAACTTAGAGCCTACCTGTACTTTTCAGGCAAGGAGGGGGCCCCGGTGTGGTGGTTGCTGCACAGCAGCAGCGTCAGCAAGCAGGTCCTCTGCAAAGGACTGCAGGTGGGAGCCACCCCACTCCAGCACACATAGCCTGGGCTGAGCAGGGGAGAGCACGGCCCACACTGCGCTCTGGAGTCCCTACTTGCCTGGTGGGTCCTGGGAAGCCCACAAAGCCTATGCTCAGGTCACACCCCTCATTTTCCACTCCTCAGGTCACACGTGGATCTCTCAGCTCAAACCCCCAGCAGTGCCCATGGCAGGGTTAGCCAGCTGCAACCAGCTCTGGGCTGAAGAGGATCAGAGTCTCCAGCAGTCTGGGTGCCATCACAACCTCCAAGAAGCCAGATACCTTTCTCCCATGTGTGCAGCCTGCTCTGCTTCTACACTCCCTCTCATTTCCCTTCCCAGACCAGGCACCAAGACACGTCACCTTTCCCAGCCTGATCCTGACAGCTTTGGGTGCTCATTGCTCCTGCTGCTTCTTTATCTACATAAGGCCACAGCTGAGCTCATTGAAGTGGATCTTTCCTAATACAGAAATGGGAAGCAATCGGTATGTTTTAGTCTCAGTTCCAAGACTTTTTTATTACACGGCACAGGAGCACTAAGAGACCCGACTCCCCTCCTGACACAGAAATTCAGCTCTCTCATCTTTCCCAGTCAGCCCTGTAAATGTGAGCATTGGAGACTGGCTCCAGAGCTAATAGTCAGCACAGCCAGGCGTCACTGCAGACAAAGAACGAGGCACGTCTGGCCTCGGTCCCCTCTGCCAGCCTCACTCCCTCTCCCAAGGCCGGTCAGCCGCTCTCTGCAGCCCAGCCACAGGCTCAGGCAGAGCCTGGAGAGCCACCACCGTCACATCTGCAGAGGAGCAGAGCGAGTGCAGCAACTTCAGCCAAGGGCCTGAGCGGGCTGTCACGCCACTGGGCTGTCACGCCCTGGCACGTGCCCACGCTGCCAGTCGGCCACACGTTCCCTGTGTGGGCTGTGCTGCACCCCCAGCAGCCAAAGGCTCCTTCCCTGTTTAATTAGTTGAGTGACTCTGCTCTGCCCAATAAAATCATCACCCCCCTCAGCAGTGCCATGGCGTGGAAATTTATGATCATAATTTAGAGGCTGAATTACCACTGTCAGTACCTGTGCCATATGAATTACTCAGTCATATTAAATTCAACTGTTGATTTTGCAGGGTTATATGAAGCGGGAACACTTAGAGCCAATGAAATAATGGAGAAGAAAGAATTATGGCCAGAGAACTTACATTAGCTGTTCAAAGCACCCTGTGTGGAGCCCACCTGCCTGTCCCTGGCCAAAGGCTCTGTCTGCAGCACTGTGGATGGCAGAGGTGCTGTGCCAGCAGTGCCAGGCTCCCCGGGATCATCCGAGCAGCGCTGGGACTCCAGTTCCCCATAGCCAGGGTCCTGGTCATGCAGAGCTCTGCTGTCAGAGGACCTGAAGCTGAATCTGTCCTTAGCCAAAAGTTAAGGAACTCCATCAGAGGCCTGCACTGGCATGAAGGAGGCTTTCCATTTCTGAAACCAGCATTTTAGAAATGGAAGGACATGCTGTGGTAAGATTTTCATGTCCATATACACACAGAATTTGCTCGTCTGTAGAGTCAGCAGATCAGGGACGCTCAGCACAGCACCTGGGGCCTCACATCTCAATGTGATGATCTGAACCCAGCACTGACCTGACTTTGACATGGAGATACTTGTGAAGAGTCACTCAGACACTTGTCTACCCTACAAAATCAGAGCAATGAACTTGAATTCCTGCCAGCCTAGACACACTTGGTCCAAGACTTCACATCCCAGCAGCCTGCTCTGACATTACAGCTTGACTTGCATAGAGAAGACAAAACTTGGAGCCCCACAATGCCTCAAACTGGAAACAAAAAGCCATTTGACTGGAAAGCCTAAGTCTCAAGCAAGCTGATTTTGGAATGATGACTTTAACAGCTTATGTGCAGGCAGGATTGCCAAAGCACAAAGAGGAAACTGCATTTATATGTGGAACAAGTATTAATAAACTACTGCAGAAAAAAAGGTCCATCAACAAAAAAGGGAGCCTAGGATGCTTCATTACAATCCAGAGGTTCTTGGTATTGGCAAAATAATTTCCTCAAAGGAAGTTACAAACCCTCATTTTATACAGATTTCATGTCCATCCCAGACCTCTCTCACGGAAAAAAGTGCATATAAAAATTCACATGCACGGTTTCAATCAAGTGCATTTATCTATGTAGATTGCCCTTTTTTTGCCAAGATAATGTCAGAAACTCTACACAAATCATCACAATTTACACTCTCCTCCTCTTTAGTATAAGGCAGACTCTGCCAAATCAAGGGCTAATATATCACATTATTTCTAGTAATCCAAGGGCTGCCTCCTACCACCTGCTTTATGAAATACCTATGTCTTTGATTCATTGATCCCTGCCTCACCTTGTGAGTAGAAAAGCTTTTCTCCCTCCTTGTAGAACTTTGTTTAACATGTTGTGCACTGTGCCTCTGTCCAAGCCAGGATTAATCCTCCCCTGCTAACATGGGACCACATGTATTCTGGAAAGCCTGCCAAGGATTTATTTTTTAGAAAATAATAGGGGTTTTTCTCCTTCCAGGGGAGGCACATTTCCCACAACCAATGCAGTCAGTTGTACATATGAGGAAACACAGAGGTGAGAAGAGCTGGAAGGTGACCCAGCACCTCTCTTTTCGCCTAGTAAGAACATATGGACCTCAGGACAGAGACCCCCTCTGTTCTGGCCATGCTACACTCAGTGTGGCAACAGAAGCTGCCACCAGAAACTCAACTTTTTTTAATAAACATCCTTATCTTTAAACACAGGCTGTCATTGGAATTGCCTCCATGAACCCAAAGAAAGACACCAAGTAAAAGCAAATTCCAGAGAGCCAAGAACCAAATTCAGCCAACCTGAGCACCTAAATCCCTTTGCAGAGACCCCTGTGCTGGGCAGGGCACAGGCAACAGTGTGAGCACGCTGAGCAGATCACTGCTGGACATTCCATCTCTCTGCACCCACCAAGCCCATCTCCTGGGGAGAGCTCAGAGAGCAGAGGAACCTCAGTCACTTGGCAAGAGATCCCACAGCCACGGGATGGGTGGTTGTACCCAAAAGCACTTGGGAACAGGATTTCACAGGTTCTGCAGCAGCAGTGCTCATGCTGCTGTGAAGCTGGGCCTCCTGCAAGAACCCGCCACGTGTTCACAATGGAGGCAACTTAGTATTCCAGCTGTGCATCCCAGCACCACACAGCAGATCGAATATGCATTGGTAAATACGGATTCTGCTGCAGGAGACCAGAGAGAAGTTATCAAGAGGAAAAGCAAATGTGTACAGCAAACAGTAAGTGCACTGGAGAACACAGCTGCAATACAAAGCATGTCCTTCCCTTCCGATGCCAGTTCTGGAATGACTAATTCCGTGCAAGGATGCCAGTCACCAACAGACCTCAGATGCCCTTCTTCCATAACTCTGAAAACTGAAATAAAAGTATGAGATTGTCTATCTTGCAAAGCTGGTGCCTGCAGACCCAGATGCTCCTGTGCACCCCCTTCCTGTATAAACAGGCCTGTCACTGCTCTTCACAATAAATCTGCAGCCCCTCTTCCTCCACAGATCAGGCTGCAACCTGGAACAGTCTCGCAGGCAAAGAACAGCCAGCATACTCAGTACAGATATTTCTCCAGGAAACAAGGTTAAAAAACCCTCACCAGTTTCCAATCCCCTTCCAAAGACCTCCAGCAGGACCCTCCTGGCTGTTAAGGACTTCAAGGGAAGAAGTCCAGCCATGCAGAACCAACTTTCCCAGCTCCTGCTCTTTTACAGATGTCTCAAGTCCTTTCAAGCTAAAAATTTTTAAGTGCAAGGTCCTCTCTGGTCTTCCTAAAAGGGCTACAGCCCCTGGCCTAACAGCTTGCTGGCAAGCTTCTTCCTTGTGCTTTTTGATCCAAGTGCACTCTCCCAGCCATGGCCACGCAGCTCCCCAGGGAGCGAGGGTGGCACGCTGAGCCCCACAGGAAGGCACTCTGGGGCTGGAAGAGTGCAGGCGGGATGCATTTTGTCCACTTACAGTCTTATCGAGGCCATAATTTCAGACATTTTCTGCAGATTAGAAAAAAGGGGTTTAGTTTTTTTTTTTTACAGGAAGCAAGTCCAGGGCTAAAATCTTCCCCTGCATCTCATGTCCAGTAGCGAGGTCTCCTCTGTTCATTATAATCTTCAGTGTAACTTCTGCTCTGCAGCTCCTTTAATCACGTCAGATATGGGAACAGAAAAATGTCATTGTTCCTTGGCCATGAACAATGCCATCCGTGGAGCCATGAGAAAGTGCAAGATGGATATAAAAAAGGCGGGCTCTTGTCTCCCCATAATCTCTTCTACAAACTGACAAAAGAGGGTTTTGTATAGAGAAAATTGCCACATACAGAAACAAAACAAAAATAGAGCATGCGAGCTGGGACCACTTTTATCTGGAGAGGCACCACAGGGAGATATGCCAAATGTGATTCATTTTAACAAGTTTAGCCCTTGAGAGACAAGAGCAGAGCCCCCCATTAAGAATGAGGAGGTTAGCCAGGAGGGTCAGGGGGGAACAAGGCCTGGCACAGCCAGGGAGGGTAAGTGACCCTGAAGACTGCTGCTTCCCTTATTACAGTGGCAAGGGGCTCCAGCTCGGGACAAATGCCTGGAAAAAACATCCTGGTCTGGGGGTGGGGATGGGGGTGTTTAGGGTATTTTACCACTGTTAGTTTTGTTAGGTTAGCCTGTGCATTGGCTCGATTACAGTGGAGTAATTGAAGTCTATAAACAGATACAGACGTTCTTGCTCTCCCATCCATAACAGGCAGCTAACGATGGTTAACTGCATGACCCTTTGGGGAGACTCTTCCCCTACACAGGCACCTGAGCAAACACCCCAGAGCTGCTGAGCAGCTGCATACAAAGCACCAAGAGGCTTTGGTAAAATATCATACGCACACCATGTGTGCTTGGGACTGACCCTCCCGCTCCCCAGGCTCTGCAGGTACAGAAAGACCCAGATCAATACAACTGTGAGGCCCTTTGAATGAAATCAATGCAGCTCAACAAGCATCTAAGTCCTGGTGTCATCACATTATTTATTCCCCAAAGTCTCCATCCCACATCAGTCAGAGGAAGCGCTTGAGCACATTTCCCTCCCTCTACTCTGCAGCACACAATTAAATCTCAGGCTCAGGTTCTGCTTCCCAATGTTCAACGGGATTACAAACCATTGCCACCACACAGCCTGCTAACCACCACCAATTCGGAGCAAGCAAGGTCACGGGGGACGGCGGCACCGGAGCTCTCACCAGAGAAGCCAGCACCCTTCTGCCAGCAGCTCTGTGCCCACACTTCTCACAGGTTCTCCTCTTCCAGCTCTTCACTGCCTCCCTGGGACTTCGCTCTGTTCACTGCCTCCTTTCAAGCCATTGTTAGTTTATTAAGTGCTTTAAGAGATGCAATTTGTGCCCCAGGAGAACAAGCTGCAGAGAAAGAGCTCCACAGTCCCGGTGGCCTGGCAGCACCAGCCAAATGTCACATCCAGGCCCAGCAGGCAGCAGTGTGGAAGCAACCAGTGTCATCCCCCACCGTGCCTCCAAAGAATGCTTGAGATGGGCACAGCCCCACCACGGAGCTGCCCACCCTCCACAGAAGGGCCACAGTCCAGCTGCAGCACTAATAAAACTGTGGGCACGACAGGAGACAGCCACGGGGCCGGGCACAGAGCCTCTGCCAGAGCAGCAGGACAGATGGGGAGGTCCAGCATGGCCAGCCCCGGTGCCGGCCCACCGCCAGTCAAGTGGGGCTCGGGCAGGTACAAAGCAGCACCTTCTCTCCCAGCCATCAGCCCCCCACAAGGAAAGGCCTCCCACAGAGCCAACCAGCTCTGCCCTTCCCTCCTCGCTACAGATGCACAGCACACCCCAGGGAAGGGCTGACCAGGCTGTCACAGGAATGGACACACACCAGCTGCCCTCAACACCAGCCCTGTTCTGAGCACAGTGGCCAGGCAGCCCCTGGCAGGCTGTGGGGGCCAAGGAGACCCCCCAGAGCACCAGCTCCATGGCAGGGATGGGGAGCTCAAACACTCTCATCCTGGAAATGCAGGAGGAGAAACACCCACAGGGTCCTCCCTTGCTCTGCTTTCACACGTGTGAAAATGCAGATTAAGTGACTTGTCATACAATGGGGACACCTGACCACAGACGCTGTCCAGGTCCCACAATGCTGGGCTGCTGGCTCTCCTCAGCTGTGGGCTGCACAGTGCTCCATGCAGGCTGTCTCCTGAAGGCCCTTCCCGCAGCTCAGGGCTCACCCACAGCTGCCTGAAGCAAGCCTCAGGCTGGGGCAGTGCAGGAGAGCTGTGCACACACTGCTGTCCCCAGACCCCCTCAGCCAGTGGCTCTGCTCTCCACTGCAGCCCAGCACCACCTCAACAGGGAAAGCAACTGCCCCCCCAGCACATCATCACAGTCCTCCCACTTCACCTCAGTGCCAACTGGGACATTCCTCACTCACCTTCCTGGCAGATCTCAGGCCTGGAAATGTGACTTAGTTGCCAAGGATCATCGTCACACCAGTAAATTGTCCACAACTTGCACAATATAAATACCCACGCATTCTACTTTCTGCCACGCAGGTTTTTAACCTGAAGGCTTTGAAGGTGACTCGTGTTTCACAGCCCCTGTAACAGCAGCAGCTCACACACACTTCACAGGTGTTTGCTTTTTTCAGGTTAATTCATATCCCCACCCATGAACAAGTGACAGGTGTCTTGCTTGCTGACTCCACCTGATCATGTCAGCCAAATCCCCAGCCAAAAGCCAAGTCACAAATTAGGTCATTTAGGATTCCTAACCAACACTGTTAGCTAAATCCTTAACACTGTTAATTATGTTTCCTATCACCAATTTACAAAGCGACTCTATTGATCTTGCCCCTACTCTGCAAATTACGAAGAAATGACCAGAATTAAAAACCCAATATCCAAGTAGGAGCTTTCCCCCAGCAGAGGGGAGGGTTGGCTGGGTCCCTGCACACAAAGAACCAGAGGGTCTGTCTGCAGGCACCAGCCCTGGGAACCACAGTACAGAGACAAGGAAGAGGCCAGGAAATCAAGTTGGGGCCAGCCAAGGAAATAACTTCAAATAAAAGGACAAATTAGAAAAAACACAGTGAATACACCTGCTCCATCAAGGCACCAGCCACAATCTCCCAGCCACACCGCAGGCCCGACTCACCTCAGCACTGCACTCTTCTGACATTAAGTCTGCCTGGAAGAAGGTCTGCATGTTGCCATTTTTTATTTGGGCAATGAAGCAGTGGTCTAAGGAGCAATATATTTTTTTAGCTGTGGTTATAGCTTGGAATGAATGATCTTCCTACAAGCACAAAGCTAACCTGAGATAGCAGCAGCATTTTCCATTATCTCATTGAGAAAAATACCACAGAAAACATGCTTTTAAGTACACGGTGCAGGCAAGTAGCCTGGGAATACCAGGCTACTTATACAGTTAGTTGTTCAGAAAAGTTTCATTTGAAACTGGGAAGTTTCCTCATTCCTCAACTGGGCAAATCCCCACTGCAATCTCTCCGTGACCCTTGTGGATGTGGCAGCACCCCTGGGGCAGGCAATGGGCCACATGGCCGAGGTTGGCACTGCCCTTGCTCCACTCTGTGCCAGTTGCAGCTCCATGCATCACCAGGGCTGCAGATCTGGCTCTCACCTGTGCCTGCCAGGAGCTAAGGTCAGCCCTAAAACCTGACACTCATTTTCATGTCATTTGCTCTGGCAGGAAGAGATGTTCTTTGTGATGCGCTCCATCAAAGCCTCGCACGCATCGATCTCGTTACAGCCAGAAAGCTCGATTAGACCTTCAACAACAAGGGGAAATGAATGGTGATTCTGCCCACCAGCAGATCACAAATCCTCTTACTCTGAGGATACAGTTCATATTACGCCCAAGCAGGAAATCTATCAAGTCACTTTAATTAATTCCCCTCCTCTAAAACACTTGAGTGCAGACTGTAGGGGGGACACCTTCCTGCGAGGAAGTTCTGTGTGTTCACATGCCAGGGGAGAGCATGTCACCCTGAAGGAGGTCACCTGAAGATCCACCTATGGAGGATCCCTTCTCCCTTTATTAGACTGCACAGAAATTTGACTCCACTATTTGCACTGTTATTTTTTTTTACTGTTTCCTCATCTCCTTACAGCTGCAAGTAACCAAAACTGCAAACCTCCAGAGGCCACTCACACCGGCTTGGGGAAGATGAGCCCAACCAGAACAGGGGCAAGGCATCCAGGACTGACAAAGCGCTGCAGAGACAACCCCATGAGAGATGCTGGTTTTGCCCAGGCTCAGAAATAAGTGTGTTTGGATGCTTCACTGACAGTACAGAGAAAGAAAACCTCTGGGAAAGAGAAGCCTTATGGAAACTGAAGGGATGGGAAGCTGTCATGGGAACACAGAGGGAGGAGCAGGCCAGGAATAAACCCAGGCTAGAGATCAGCAGGAAGCTTCTAGCAACCGGAACGAGAATGTTCCAGACAGAATATAATTTTCGTCCCTTCTTTCCACAGCCTGGAAGAGGAATTCAGCCCCACCACCTCTTCCTCGAAAAATCCTACCCCTTCATTAGCGCATCTGTCTCATGGGCATCCACTGAATGCTACTCTAAGCAGACAGACAGGGCAGGCAGAAACACCCGTGATTCCAAGAAGGAGAATGTACACAGTGAATCTGTCTGTCTGGACATACAATCTGTGTTCAGCACCATAATATCCAAACAAATTCCCAAGGGTCTCAAATTAATATTGACTGATCCCAAAAGGCTGACAGATACTGTAGAGGAGGGAGCCCGGGAGATGTTTTACCAGATTTTAGAAACAAAACTTCCTCAAATATCTTGAAACTTTAAGAAAATCCTCATAGCTGCTAAGGTGTTTGCAAAACGAGAGACAACACGGGCCGCTGCCCTGCTGCCCTGCACCATGTGCAGCCAGTTGGGTTTTCATTGCAAATCCACTCAGCATCTCATTACTGTTCATCACGGGGGCTCCGGCACCAGATTCACTTCGGCGGTGTGAGCCTTGCACTGTGCTTGCTAATGCGGCTGGATTAACAGGAACACATCTTAGGGAACATCCTCACCAACCAGAGGAAAACAGTAACATCCTCTGACAGTTCTTAGGCAGCAAAGCACAGATCCCCAAAGGGAGAGAAGTTCAAAGAATCTCGAGACTTGACTGGGCAGGGACCTCGCGAAAGGCTGTTCATGACATGACTTCTTCTGCAAAGAGCTCTCACAGCTTGAGCTGTGAGAACAGGAGCTACATTTCCACTTGCAGACGTGATTCCACTAAAAAGATGGTACGATGTCAGACTCTCAGTACTGCAGAGCAAGAACAAAAGTAAGATAGAAAAAATAAAAGGGTATAATACAAATAAAAGAACTCATTTACAGTACACTAGAAATTTTTAAGAAAATAAACCCATGTTAGCCGAAGGACAAATATTTACTGTCATTAAGAAAAGCATTCAAAATACAGATGAAAGAGACAGCCTGCTGTCATTATGTTACTGCTGTTGTTATGTCACAATCTACCTTTACCTTATGCTTTCTCAGAGCCATGAGTAGGACTTGGAGGGCTCAGGTCAGCTGTGTTAACCAAAGGAATCCAGTTTTTAAAGTTATTGTCTTGCTTCACTAGGCACCTTCTCATAAAACACTAAAAGAAATAATTAGCTGCTAAAGCACGGGGTTTGAAGCCAGAGCTTCCAGCTCCTAGTCGGCTGCAAAGGCTCTCAGTAAATGTCTTAGATTTCGATGGCCACTGATGACAAGGTACGTCACACTCGCACCTCACTGCTTCCTCAGTGGCACGAACAGCAGGGTGAAGGGGAAGAAGATTTGCTTCACTGCTCTTTGCCTTTCCCATGACATTTGCAGGACAGTCTAGCTCTGATAGAAGACACCCGTACCCTGCTCTGGGAAACATCCAGCTCTGATCTCCCTGTTCCTGAAGACACTGTGCAGCTCAGAGACAGTCTCTCCATACCTGTGTTGTCCTGCTTTCCAAATGGAAAGCAGCAATGCTGTGCACAGACCAGCCACCTGCAAGAGCCATCACAGCCATTTTTATGCCATTTCCTTAGATCCAGGTGCAGCCTTTGCCATGTGCCTCTGACATTCTCCCAGATAAGTTTCCTCTGCACTTTTTGGTCCTTCTTATCACCCTGATCTACCAGGTCTGTCTTGCAGCATGTGAGCCAGACCACCTGCAGATTCCCATCCCAGGGAAGGCATGACCTTGCCCGAAGGATGCAAAGCAGAGCAGTCAGCCACACACGGTGGAAGCGCACCGAGTCTGCTCTCAGGGTGGCAGCTCAGAAGGTGCATTTCCATAGCTCGCATTTCCATAGTGTCACACTGGCAAAGAAAGGAGAGTGCTGGGGAAAGACGGGCTCGGCGAGTTTGAGAAGAAGGCTCTTCTCCACCAGCCTTTAGACACAGAGGTCGAGGGCTTGCAAGGGTCAGCAACCCCTCTTAATATTCACCAAAGCAGCAACAACAAAGGCAGGCTGGGGAAAGGGAAGCGTTCCTGTGGAGTCCCATCTTCACTCTGGATACCACTCCACAATGAAGTTATTTCAAACCGCCCATAGGTTAAGCTCCTGCTTTCATCCCAATAGCACAGTTCCTGCTGAGCTCTGCCTGCAAAGGCACATCAAGCAGAGACACTCAGATGACATCTAACCTCACCCAGCTCGCTGCAGCCAGCACCTTTCTCAGCCAGGCTGGAAATTCAGATAACAGAGAGAGTGTGTCAAATGCCTAACATTTAATGAGACCAGAAGGAGGTCATAGCTCTGTCTGAGCAGCACTGTAAAAGCTTTCATCTGATACAAATGCTATCTTGGACATCGGCAGCGCCTGGTAAATAAAGAGACAAGTTCCGCCTTCCAAAGCAAATTACATGAATGACACTTGGCTTTGATGATGATTCCTAGCAAGCAACTCTCTCACGTTTCCCCCTTTTACACCTGGGCATTAACCACAAAGTCAAGGACACTGCTTTCTCATTCAAACAATCTGGATCATGTCTCCCTGAAATCATCACCACGCTGTGACAGCAGCAGGGAAGCCTGTCCCTCTGCATGGAGCAGTCCCGAGCACTCCTGTGAGCCCAGGAACAGCGAGCCTGGCCTCAGCCACTGGCACCATGGTGGGGAGCAGTGGCAAACACGGCATCTGCTAGCCCAGCAAAATGATTGAATTCTCCCTTTCAAGTTTGTTGCTTTCATGATGTTCAAAGCTCTTCCAGGTCTTGACACCACGTAACACCCACACATTAAACCCTAGGTGCCAACAAACATATAAAGGAATAGCACCGAGAGTATTCCCTTCCCAATCCATGTTTCTCTAGAACCAAAGACGTGGCTGTCACTACAGCAGGTCACCTATCAGTTTCCTTCCCTTCTGTTCCCATCATGCTTTGAGCACTGGAGAGAGGGATGCAGCCAGCCCTCCACAGCCCCAACCCATGACACCCCAACAGTGAGCAGGAGTGGGGCAGCTCTCCTCTGCCCATACCCTGTGCCTACCGTGCCTCTCAACAACCCCCTGGGCACTGCGTCAGCAGCAAGGTCTGGTCAGCAGCAAGCCTTTCCTATCCCACTCGTGCCTGGCTGTGCAGGCAGAGCCATGAGAGCACATGAGGAGTTAAGTTTTTTCTTACAAAATGTGTAAAGATGTGGTCTGCACACTTGGTGAGCTGCAGTGGTTGTGGGCCAAAACATTTTGCTGCATATTTCTGAAATTATTTGTCAGAAAAGAACGTCAGTGACATAGAAAATGAGTTGCAGATGTAACCTTTTCAAGCATCAATAATAACTTAAGACATCTGAAACTAGATCTTAACTCACAAGCAACTCCATCACACGGGGCAGTTTCTGAGGCAAGGGCTTGCAGAGCAGAGTCAGGACTGTAACACATCCCAGCAATGGTGCCCCCTCCAGCTCTCCCTTAGCAAAGAACAATTCAATTCTTGCATTTGCCAAAGCTGCTTCCCTTTCTGGGACCTTTTTTCCTGATTCCCAGGCTGTTCCTGGACGGAAAAGGAGGCTTCCAGACCAGGTCCAATAGCCAATAGGTGTGTGTCAGTGTGTGCTGCAGCCTCCGTAGCGCCGTGGACCCGCTGGCTCAGGGTCCAGTGGAGCCATAACTGCTACAGGTCTCCTGGCGTGGCCAGAGAGCCAGCACTGCCACCAGCCCGGTATTTCTGTAATGAATATCATCGCTGTTGTCTCAGGGGCACATGCTTAAGGAATTTAACTACTTTAATACAATGGGCTCAAATTGCCAAAGAATGTTTGTGCATCAGTGTGAAATCAGAAATTTGGGGAGGGGGTGCTTTATCTGTCAAAGGCCAACCTCAGGGGGCTGCCAGAGCAGACAGTGGGAAGCTGGATTGCATTTGACACGCATCAGCCCATCAAACACAAACAGCCTTCAAAGTGCTGGGAGGCCGGGCCAGCCCTGTCACTGGCTGTACCGGCCCCACTGGGCTCCAGCCCGGGTCGCGCCCCACGGGCTGTGCAGGACCCACCTGGGCCTCACGGCCTGATCTTGCTCCATAAATCACAAGAAAAGGGATACTTCTTAACAGCTCAAATTAAGATAAAATGCCTTCGATGTCAGGCCAGCAGCTACCTGTGCCATCCCCTGTGTTACCACTGAGCAGCCCCATGATGTGCCAGCCACACCAATGGCAGGTCCGCTGCAGCCACAGTGGATAACAGTCCTCGAGGGAGGCCAGCCAGAAACAGAAATCCTGCCAGGATGAACAGACCTCAGCCAAGCATGGCCACCACCTGCACGACCCCACTCCTGCAGCCCAGTGGGGCTGGGGGTCCTGGGCCTGGCTGGGGCACAGTGAGTGTTCTCCCCCTGCCCCGCAGCCATCACTCCAAGTCTTGCTGGAGGGTTTCCAGTGCCTGAAAAGAGCTGAACTTAAATTATTCCAGGGGAAAAGAAACACAAAACCTTGTATTCAGATTAATCCTCAGACCTCCAACCTGAACAGACCCTTTCTGCAGCCCCCTGCTGCCAAGCCCAGCCCCGGCACCTGGGCCCCGGGTCTCCAGCACAGTCTGCCTGCGGGGCTCTTCCAAGGGGCTCTGCAGCCCTCTGCGAGCATGAGCGTGGCCAGGGGAATAAATAACAGCCCGACATAAAAACCAGGCTTTTCTTACAAAGCAAAGTCTCAAAATAGTAAATGAAGGGAAAGGAAGCGGGGGGAACATGCCTGAGCGACCCCTCCTCACCACTTCCAGTGTGCAGAGCGTCACTCAGCCAAGCAGGGTGCACAGAAAATAATACCCACTCCACTGTCCCCCCTGCCCCGGCACCAAGACCCCACACACCAGGGAATGCAGGGGAACAGATGGATTTTCCATGGGAAGGAGCAGCGACTGCTCCTTCCAGTCAAACATGTCAGCCCAGCAGAGCCATGTGTTCAAACCATTAAACTGCTGCCTTTGCTCAGCCAGCAGTGCCGGGAGAGGGCTTTAGGGAAGATTTTCAGAGGGAAATGCCCCCCAACCTGGCACAAGGCAGACAGGCCACAGGGACCCACGGCCAGAGCCTGAACCTGTTGTTCTGTGTACCCAAACAACCAGGTTTTTCCTCTTCCAGGTGCTTATCAATGAGATGGAGCAACGGTAAAATATGAAATTGCATCAACGCAGCATTAATCTTTCAAACAGGAGGCTGCCTTCACCTGGGCTCCTAAGCAAGAGCCTTGATAAGGAGTATCAAGCTTACAAAGTAAACACATTTCAGAGGTTGTTCGCACATGGCACAAGCCACTGGGGTTATTCCAGACCAAAACCCACCCGCAGCATCATGCCAGACACAGGGAGCTCTCAGAGCTGAGGGTGTGGGCCATTAATTAGGGAAACTGGCAATGCTTAATCTCATTGCATCAAGAATAAGGAACCTTGAGGGTCCATTTGAATACAATATTTTTCTCTCTATCTTTTTTAACCTTGGAAGTGTAAATAGTTTAAAACAGACTGCAAAGCAGCCCCTGCCACATTTGCTCACAGTGCTGCTGGGAGAGAAGGCCACGACAGACACAGTGTTTGTTTATAAGGGATTGCAGGAGAGGAGATGCAATGCTGATGGGGCCAGGAGCAGTCAGGGCTGGAACACTTCAGTTCCCCTAAAAGAGAAGAATTATTTTCCATCGAAATTTTAAAAAAGTTTCTGTTAGCAACAATGGGAAATAATTTAAAATCATATCTCGCAAGTAAATGAAACTGCACACCAAAAACACAGCAGTGAAAGAAGGCTGGGCCTGCAGAGTCCCAGGCAGGAGTTGGCAGGGCCAAAGTGCCCTCAGCCCCAGTGCTGCAGCCCTCGTGCAGCAGCACTCTCCGGCGGGATGTGCATGTCCACAGGAGAGGTGAGCCAAGGCACTGCCAGTTCTGGGTGCAGCTGTGCAGGGTCCTGTGCACACTACCAGGGTTTATTCCCAAAGGACAGGATTCACTTGATGCTACACATGAGCTACTCTGCAAAAGGCTTGGAGTCCACCATCAGCTGCTACCTCCTGGGGAGGTGGGCAGCATGGGAAAGGCACAGCAGCATCAATGGCAGACAGGAGGAGCCTGAGACAAACTCAAGATTTTTCTAGGTTTCATCCCAAAACACATTTCTTTGGACTGAGTGATATCCTGAGTAGCTTGGCTGACCAAGACTTGGGAGAACAAGCCACAGAATTCAGATCATTTAAAAATGTAGGTATTCTAACGAACAACCCAGGAGACCTCCCTAGTACGGGAGGGAAGCATTTGGGGGATAGGTTTCCACAGAAGCAAAATATTTCCCTAGTAGGCTTTTCACCAGAGGAACAAATAAGGTTTCTGAGGCTAAAACATTGGACAAGGTGCTCCTTGCACTGTGGACGTGGTGCAGGTGTCCCTCCCACGTCGCTCTCCAGCCCAGCGCCCCAGCGCACGGTGCGGGGCAGCCCTGGCTGGTGGTACCAGGCTGTGCCAAGCACAGGTTATTCCCACACATGTTCGTGTGTTCCAAGCATTCCCACATGCCACAGAAGAACCACACGGAGCATGTCCAGCTTTGTTGTTTCAGCCATACTGTTGAGGCGCCTGTTTACTTGGGAATCATATGTTTTCTGCCCTGGTCCTCACTGTATTCAGAACAGTTACTTAGCTTCAATAAGCCCCTTGTTAAAGCCTTTTCCCTTCTGTAATCTCATCAAACTAACCAAAAGGAGTTTGTTCTGAAATAGAGTCCCATTTTGTAACCTGGCTTCCTGGAGGAGCGCTCCCCATGCGCACCCGGCCCCTCCGCCACAAAAGGGCTCTGCTTGTCCTAGCGCTGACAAAACACTCCCGTCTGTTTGGGTTAGTCAGCAGGGGGTTAATGAAAAGCCCGGCCCTGGGGACTCCCACCTTATCTGCAATCATGAATTTATTGAAGAATGTGTTAATGTGCTGGATTTTATTCATCAGGGGTCAGGGCTTTTCAAATTCTTCCTCCCAGCTCCCCCTCTTTCCATCCCTCCCCAGCAAGCTCACAATGCTGTTTAAACAAAGGACTCCCAACACAAAGAGCAAATTTACACAGTAAAGTTT
This sequence comes from Pseudopipra pipra, assembly GCF_036250125.1. Lineage (NCBI taxonomy): Eukaryota > Metazoa > Chordata > Aves > Passeriformes > Pipridae > Pseudopipra > Pseudopipra pipra. The sequence continues at coordinate 6,560,584 of NC_087566.1, read as the reverse complement.
TCTTGCAAGCCCAGAGCAGAGTCTGGAAGAATTCCAGCTTTATAAAGAGAAAAGGGGGTGGGGGGAAGAAAGGGGGAAGGGAGAGATGGGCATTTTGCAGAGGATAAAAGGAAATTCAGAAAAGTTCCCACCTCCTGAAGCTCAGTGCTGAATATTCTCCATCAGTTAACCCTGAAGCAGGAGGATGTTTCAGCAGGACAGGAGCACTCATAGCGCCAAACTTCTCAGCCTCCTTCAACATTGAGACTGAAATGAATGTTTCAACATCACATTTATAGTGACACTTCAACAGCTCTTTTGTCTGTGGATTGCTAACAGGAGTCCCTAAGAGGACACAGCAACCATTTACCAAGGCTCCTCCTCCGGTCCTTGTTTTACAGGTGTGACCCAGGCAAGATCTAAAAGGAAATAATGAGGCTCAGGCATGGCTAATGGTGTCACGTGACCAAGGCCAAGTGAGAATGCAAAGAAGCCAGGGATCCTACCTCCCACATCCCACCCATGGGCCATGTGCTGTCCTGGGACCAGGGGCCGCCTGGATCCTTCCAGGGGGTCCCTTGCACCAGCTGACTGGGCTTGGCAGGTGCACAATCCCACTGCTGCCTGCCAGTGCTGGAAATAGGCAGCCTGAAATCCCCTCCTATCACCTCAAACATTATCCCCACTCCGCAGCTGGGATAAAGGGATGTTTGGTTGGTTGTTTTTATTCTTTTTCACTAAAAGGTTAAGGCCCCTCCCTACTGCATCCATTTTGGTTGTGTTGGTAGAGCTCTGGGCAATAGAGAACAGGGCACAATCCTGCACTAATGAACCAAGGATGACCTAAATGATTTTCTTCAGGTCTCGTCACCTCCACTTCTGGCACTGTCATTAATGAGCTCTGGCAACATCTCAGAAAGGAGAGCTCAGAACAGACATCACCTCCATCTGTACCTCTGCCTTGCAGGCAGAGCCTCATGGAGCTCACCTGAGCAAAGAGTTTTCAGATATTTTACAAGCAAAATATATGTGATGTTATTGGCCATGATGCTAAAACTGTTGGGAAGGCTACAAACTGGTCCCTGGGTAGGAAAGACATGTGGCTTTCAGACGCGTGGCCTAGGGACTTTTGGAAATAATTAGTACTAAACCCCATCATAATTCCAGTTTCTAACAATGTTCTCAGCCAAAAGGATGTAATTGACCTAAACTTTCATTCCTGTGTTTATTTACCTTGGTTTTTAGGGAAAGCCACGTCTTCTGCCATACTCTCACCGCACCACCAGTGGTCTGCAAGAAGCTCAACCAAGCAGCCTGGGAAAAGGGGGTTTAAACAACTCTGGAGTCACACACAGGAGACCACAAACAGCACCACAACACAGAGTTCTGGCAGGAATCTTGGCTGGCGTTGCCAGGGCAGTGCTGCCCGACTGCTGCACTGCTTTGCCCCGGCCGTGGAGGGGCCGAGCAGATCTCGGCACACGGGATCCAGCTGCACTGCCGATGGATCCCTGACTGCTGAACATACAACACACATTAATAGCGTCTCCTCTGTGACAGGAATGCCAAAGCCTGGTGCAGAAAACAACTCAAAGGATGTAATTAAATCAGTTAAATGGCTTGGGGAAAGAGACATGGCTACAAACAGATTTCAGCTCTCAGCACAGTCACAGAGCACAGGGAACAACGATTAGGAGAGCAAGAACTGTAAAAGCTCCATGATCAACCACTTGCTTTTCTTTAGTTAATAAACTATAACCCATGCTTAATACAGTCACAGACCAGGTGAGTCCCTGAGCACAGAGCCCCAGGACAAAGGCAAGTGTTCAGGATAGGCAGGTACTGTGCCAGCATCACCAGAGGTGACATTACCAGGGACAAGTAAAGCCAGTGCCAAGAGCAGAAATCACAGGCTAGTCAGTTGATTTTCATCAGTTGTTAATGTAATGTGCAGTGAACAGCGAGCTCCTGCTGCCTTTTTGGAAGCAGAAACTGGGGGCAGAGCGTTGCTGGAGCAGGAGAGGCAGCTCCAGCTGCTGGCAGTAGCAAAGGAGCCTTTGCACAGTGGGAGATCTGGGTGCTGAGAAATGGCCTCGTGCACCAGAGGAGCCGCATGAATCCAACCATTAACACAGCTCGTGGCCAGTTTTACTGAACTACTAAGATGAAGCAGGAGCAGCACTGCAGGGGCAGCAGCAGGGCCAGGGGCTTGGGGAGCTGCCTCGGGGGCTGCTCCCACTGCCCAGCAGCTCCAGGCGTGGTCCAACTCCTCTGAACAAGCTCCAGAGCCACCGGTTGCAAGAGGAGAAAGAAAGATGCTGCCACAGAGAGAGAGCACACAGAGGAGAGCAGGATGGCCCCAAAAATCCCATGGCAGCGTCTGGGCAGAGCTGCATGGACGTCTCAAACAACCAGCAGCCGAGAGGGTCCCAACAATCTCAGTGTACAGACCGAGCCAGCATCCTTCAGTGCCTCTGGGGACAGGCTGGGGAGAGGTCAGGGCTGACAATGGGAATGAGGAACACCGGGAGCTCATGCTGCCCAACAGGTCCGCAGTCCCACAGGAGACTGTCTGGGCAGAGAGGGGAAGGTCTCATCTTCCATGGGCTTCACTGCGAAGCAGGTACTGCACAGCTGCCGGGAACACTGCATTCCTTCCTCTCTCAGGATCAAAAAGAAAATCAAAATTAAAAACCACCAATCCTGCAGGGGTAGAGGGTTGCTGTTGCTGGCAGGGAGGAACTGGCAAAGCCCTGGAGCACCAGGAGCAAAGCGCACCCCAGACCCCCCAGGAGCCCCAGGCGGAGCCACATGTGGGCAAGGGTTTCCCCGGATCAAGGGCAAATTTCTCCCCACTATCTCGAGGCCCAGGGCTTACCTGAACATGAACAGTGTCTATTCACTTCTTCACATCCCAGGGGAAACAGGACTTACTACAAAAATCAACAACGCTGGTATGAAATATACAGTAGCCACCATTAACATCATATTTATTGTTATTTAGTTGCTCAGTAAAACATATACAGATATGTACAATATGCAGGAATACAGAAGACTGCACTTTACATATTTAAAAAAAAGAAAGAAAAATAACACTCAATTTCATGAGCTATTGTCACAGTCTTCCAACCAAGCATTTAGGAAATGAATTTAACAAGAATCAAAAAAAAAAAAAAAAAAAAAGATTACAGGATTGCCTAACACACAGCAGAGTCAAGTTTTCATATTTTACATGTGCAATAACATTTTTCAGAAGAGTTTGCTATGCAGTACAGATTACCAGTGTTTTCGTTTTTTTTTTCTTTTCCATGAACTAAATTCAGTACAAAGAAATAACATCCTTTTGCTTAAGGCTGTTTTAAAGCTGTAATATTCTTGGGTAGTGAATAGTGATAAAGTTACAACTGCCAGAAATCAGAGCCTGCAGTTTCATCAGTCAGAACCTATGAGCGGATGGACTCAAACCAACAATTTTAATAGAGAATTTCTAAGACAAAATTAGACTATTTCCTCCATTAGCCTTAAGCAATAAAGGAGAAACAATTCTATAAAAATGGGTTATGCTCTTACACACCATCCCTTGAACAGCTGTGAATCCAGCAGCTGAGAAAACCTTACACTGCAGCTCAACAAAAATAAGCCAAATGTACCATTTGATTTCTATTGCCTCCCACCCTCCCAGTGCCCATCCTGCTGCCCTGCACTCGCCTCACCCCTTCTGCCTATTGAAACTGGAATTTTTTGCCTTGCTGGTGGTGCCTGGAAGTCCAATCTTGACCCCAGGTTCTGAAGGCCAGCCAGCACCACAGTTACCATGGAGGCCATGGGATCTGCACAGGTCCCCAAGTGATCCAGGTGACAGAATTCTGGTGCTCATTCCCGTCCACCTTCACACACAGTGAAAATCTTAACTAAATAACAATGAGCCTAAACCCCCTCACTGATGCTCAAATAACAGAGAATGGGTAACTCCAGGAGAAAGTGACCTGGCAATGAGATGTTTTATCACTCTTCCCAATTGACATGCAAGACAAACTTTGCTCAGTTTGCTATAACACTGTAACTTGCAGACTAAGCACAGGGTTTCTTTCAACAAACACACAGGGAGCCAGGGCACAGGGCCGGGAGGTGGGGGACATCCCGGTTCCCCTGCTGCAGCTCCAAGGCTGTGTGGGAGCCTCCAGTGCCAGGCTGGCCAGGGAGAATCCCCACGACAAAGGTAAAGCCATGTTTTAGCTGCTGTTCACAATCCAAAATGGATTGTGCATCATGTATCACCAGTCTTTGGCTTCTTGTACAACATCCCCCATCTGGAAGCTGCACAGGACACACGGGTGGGAGGTTTCACCATCCTGGCTTTGCCCTGGCATTTGGGAAACATGTAGCTCATAAAATTCTCCCCATTGACCCAGCTGAGACCCCAAAGGAAGTGACCCTCGGGCATGGGGCTCTGCAGTGAGCAGAGGTCAGACCTCAGTGCAGCTCAGCCCTGCCACCAATATGCCTGACACGCTCAGGTCGATGTTGTCTGTGCCTCAGTTTCCCTCTCCACAAGAGTGCAACTCACCTCTTCCACAACTGGCTTTTACCTACAGCTCTCAAACATGCTTCAGTTGGAATATTATTATTCAGAAAATGACATCATTAATGGGTAAAATTAACGGGTACAATGAAATTACTGCAGGTACCACCAGCTCTGTGACAAAGCTCGAGCCCTCTGCATACACTGTCAGTACCACGTTCCCAGGTGATGAGCAGGATGTGATGCCTGTCTTGGTCAGGATGTACCGTTTCTGTTCTGATCTTTGGCAAAAAGCAACAAAACCCTAAAAGCACAGGTTTGGTTGGTCCTGGCATCACCAGTGGCTGCCCCAGGCAGAGCTCGTTCAGTCAAGATCAAAGGGACAGGAGGTTAGCAAGAGGATTGCATGTGACCATATGATTCAGGAGAACTCCCAGCACACAGCCAGCTGCTGGTTTAACTGCTCACTCTCTGACACTCCTGTTCCCCACACTGCACCCACCGCCCGGAGCAGAGCCAGCAGCAGCCAAGTGCCACAGCTCCCGTGCCTTGGCACCTGGAGACACAGCCCCTGGCCTCAGAACAGCCTGGCCTCATTTCACAGAATTCCACTGATTTTTAAGGAATTGCTTGCACTCTGCATTTCCATGAGCAAGCAAGAAAGCAAGTTCCAAGTGGATGAGAACAACTGCAGAAGAGAAGCACGAGCTGCCAATGATGAACGAGTAGAACTGTTGGTCAGACCAAGGCAGCAACAGTTCCACTCAAACGGCAATTTCTCTTTAAAAGCATCTGAACTCTGCGTTCCCTGACAGGTTCCTTCCCGTGGCACAGGGTGTGCATCCCTGACCTCAGGAAGCCTGAAAAACCTGTTCTCTTCAGTGCAGCAGGAAAAACTAAAAACAAAGCAGCAAGGCAAGGGGCTGCACTCCATGCAGGAATGCCATGAGGCCATGAACTCGGACAAAATTTTCAGCTGTGATGGAAGACAGTACCGGACCGGGGCCACGCCAGGACCCCTCTCTGTGGACCGAGCCCCTCGCAGCAGCACAAGTGCCCTGGTAGGCACAGACCCCCTAGCTCAGCATCCCCCCCATGCTCTGCTGACAGGATTTAAAATCACATACTTGGGTGAGCCAGGACTTGAGGAATCACAGGCAAAGAGGCACCTTCCAGAGGGAGGCTGACAGTGATTATTCTACCAGGAGATACTTTCTGGGGATGGCGATATTTTATTGCAGGTGCAGGAGGAGCTCTGCGCTCCCAGTCACGCACCCCAACAGAGGTACAAACCATCCCAGCTTTTTGTTCCAAACCAAGCGTGCGTGAGGCAGCTCCACAGCCAATTACTTCAGGATGGGCAAAAATCCTCATCCTCGTGGCAGCTCCAGCTTCAATAAAAAGTAAAATAATATTGAAAATCAAGATTCAAAACTATCCAAATTTATCCAAAGTCAATTCATTGACCAGACCCATAAATCAATCCATGCATGGTTAATAAGAGCACATTCAAATCACATTTCCAAACACTGTGAGTCTCTCTGAAGCCACGTACGACCGAGAGTGAGGATTCCAGACCACCCTTGGCTTTTTAGGCAGAATTTCCTCTCCGTTGGTGTCTACTGAGAATATTACGTCAAAATAATTAAAAACCCAGCACAATCATCAAAGATAAAACACAAAGCAGTCTTCAACTCCATCCCTTCAGCAGGGACACATTTGTGAAATCATGAATAAATAACCCTAGAGAGGCCAACCTTTATTTGGCAGCCAAAACCTAATCCTCCAGTGCTGTTCCTGAGCTCCAGGATCTGCGAGAGGCGAGCTGCCGGCACGGGGCGAGACGGGGCCACTCCTGGGCGCAGGGACACACAAATAATGGACAGTATTACGTAAAACTGCTGGAGAGTCAGGCCATCATGTCAGTCGTGGGTTTATCTGGTTTGCTTCCAACTTTCGTCTCGAATGAGCATTATCTAGCCCGAGCAGGAAAGCATGGCTTTCCTTTTATTGTGTGCATCCAGCAATGCTGTTCTTCAGTGTGTGGCAGAAGCAGGACCTTGAATGAGTTTTGGGGGGTCTGACAGGGATCTCTCTGCACTGGCAGATTAGGAAACGCTGCCCCTAGCAGACAGCCCCCTGCATCCCCCAACCTGGGCCATCCCCAGCTGCTGCCACTGCATCAGGACCTGAGGTGGCAGGGCCTGGGGCACCCCCAGACAAGCACAGGGGACACTGGACCTGCTACCAATCAACAGCATCTTTCTGCAGCTAAAAATGGGCAAAAAATGGGCAGGGTGCAGGGGATTTTCTTTTTCAGCATCAGTAAACTGGGAACTGCAGGAGCACCGCCAGGCCCCGGAAAGCAAGAGGGAGCCTGGGCCTTCAGAGGAGGAGATAATGACTGTTGACCATTAAGAAAACTTCCTGTTAGACTTACATAGAAAAACCCCTTGGTACATTCCCCGCTGTGCCTGAACCAGCCCGTTCATGACAGAGCTCCATCCCGGGGCTGGGCCCAGGTACAGAGAAGAAGGAGCGTCCTGGCCTCACCAGGAGGCACAGGGCAAATGAGGCTGAACCTCATTAACAGGAGAACCTCATTCTTTCAGGAAAGGGCAGGTCCATGCCTGAACATTCGACAGAGCATCAACTGCTTGTTTTGTATGTGACTGGCAAAGGCTGGGTGTCAGTATGACATATAATTTAATGCTGACCATTTCACTTTCACTGGTGTTTATTCCTGAACTGCTGCTCCTCAGGATCACCATTGTAATAAGCACTGAACAAGGCAAAACAAAACAAAACAAAACAAAACAAAAAAAAAAAAGAGAAACAAAGCAAATGAGGAAAAAAAGGAGAAGGAGGAGGAGAATCTTTGTCTTATTATGACATACGTGACTTGGACATACGTTGAGATGAAAAAGGAAAAGGCCTCATCTATAAATGTATGCCAAGGTTACAGAATAATGGGAAAAAGTGGTCTAGCAGGAAAATCTTAAGCAAAAGTGTGCTAACTGCAGAAGGGTTAACACTGGTAACATACTGTGGCAGAAGATTAAAAAAAAGTTGAGGTTTACTTTAAATTAACCCTTTCCAGTCCATATGCCACTAAGCAGGTACCAACCTAGAAAAATAGTCCACCTAGCAGTAGCGGCCCTTTGAAATTAAAAAAAGAAAAAAAATAATTTCTTTTGTTCAAGTCAGGGCAGCCACAAAAGTCCCGAATCTGTTGGAGATGTCCGAGTGCAGGGACCTCCACGTTGGCACCGCAGTCCGGCCCTTCGCCTCGCCCACGTCGTCCGTGCAGTGGACCGAGAGGCACTGCAGGTGGCTGCCCGTCTGCGCCGCCGCTGCCGAGGTCTTGCTCGGGGGAAGGTCGTGGGCTGGAAAGGGTTCACAGAGAGAGGTTAGGAGACCCATGACATGCAACCCCACCAACTCACGGGCGGCAGCAGTGGGGTTGCCTCACCCTCTCCCCACCAGCCCATGCCCCGGTTCCTGCGCCTGCAGCATCATATCCCCCAGCTCGGGGACAAATGTGTCACCACCACTGGTGTGGCTCCCCCTCCCCACCCTGCAGAGAACATCCATGGCTGATTTTTTACCAGGGCAGAAGAACAAATTGGAACAAACCAGTGACACGTCTGAATGCTGGGGAAGGATCCAGGACCAATGAGCGTGTCCTAGACTGCAGCACTATCGGGAGCTTTCCTTCCCTGTGCACCCTCTGCTATTGAAAACAGATGCTGAAACATCTCCAAGCAGGAAGCCAGCCCTGAGCCCTCTGTGCCCTCATGGTCACTCCTAGCAATGGTCTCCCTGTTCCCCTCTTTTAATGGAGCACCATAATAATATTTTTCTTAAAATATATTTCATTTTAGGGCTTTGTATGATCTTTAGCCATCATTAGTTTCTGTTAACCACAAATGGAAGACTTTAACTGAAACATCCTAAACAATATCCCTTGGCCTTTTCCCCATGGATTTTACAGTTAATGTGAAGAGTAGCTAAAATGTGTGGAACATGCCAAAGACGTCAAAAGCCGGCTGTGCATGTTTAACCTCTCAGGACTTTACCTTCCATCACCTTTCTCCTGTTCCACAAAGCCAAGCAGTGTGGGGGTACCACACTTCATGGAGCAGCTCGCATTGGTTCCACTGAACCTGCTGCTATACCAGATACAAAACCAGAACTGACCAGATTCTTACACAATCACAATGATATTAATAATCCTAAACTAGCCTGGAAGTCCCTGGTTTAAATGGAAAATACTTTTAATGCTTGATTATAACAAGATGCCAGAGATGCTTGTATCTAAAACAGTAGAGTTACACCACACAGAGAAACTACTGAGAATCTGGGGACACGATGCCATGAGTGCTGGGAGAAGGAACGGGGCTCCAGAGCAGCACTGCTGCCTGCTCAGCCCTGCGTTGGTGCAGCCATGGGCAAACCCCACACAGATTGTTTACATCCACACACAGATGTCTATCACTGCCTGCGCCACCATCACCTTTCGCCGACACCCTCACATGCTGCTCCATCAAAGAATCTGGCAGCAGCACGGCAAAGGTGCTCTCTATGCTCCAAATGGATTCCAGTTCCCTGCAGTTGGTGTTGGGTGTTTTAGTCAGATAAATAAGCACCACCCAGGGGCTGGGCAGAAGCACGGACTAGGGGCTGCCACATAATACCCAAATGCTGAGTTCCACAACCACCGTCCCAACACGTGGAGCTTCTACTCTCCTTTCCTGTCACCCCTGAGCCCCATTGCTTCGGGAAAACCACAGGGCAAGAAAACAGACTCCTTAAATAACCACTATTTGATTTGGTGTTCAATTTTACTTACTGTCCTGAATGCAAATATACATGAAAAACTTTTTATTTATAAAATATTCAAAGCTCAGATGGGATTGTGCAGAAAACTGTGAAAGAGAAATGTTTTTCTTACTTGTATTTGTTCACAAGGCACTCAGTACCCAGTATTTTTATTGTTAGGTCTCCCTGACTGCACAGGACATGCTGGGCTCAGCACAGGAAGAGCCAGCGCCTCAAGATTAGTCCTTGTGACAGCAACTCTCTTCCTCTGCTGCAGAGAAAGAGGAAAGAGTCCCACGGCTGAACTGCAGCCACGAGGGGCCCGGGGGTCCCAGCAGTGTTTCTACAAGGGCTGCAGGAGACCCCCACAGCCAAGGACTCCAACAGCCAAGGCAGAGGTGGCATATTCCCAGGCCAGGATCAGAGCTGGAGTTCCACTGCACTGACTGTGCAGGCAGCCTGACACCCCAAACAGAGCCAGTCCTCAGCAATGACTACTTGAAGAAGTTCATGTGTCACAAGCAACTAAGGAATAAAATATTAGGCTTGTTTGCTTGTAAATCAGCAAATTATTTCTAAGCCATTTGCTGTGGATAAAATTCTGAAGCAAACTACTGATAAAGGAATCAAAGCAAAATCTATCCCACAGGGATGAACAAGCCTGAGAGGAAAACCCAAGCAAAAGAGGTGAGCAGGAACTGAGCCTCAGTTTGCAAAGTCAGTACTGACTGCCACTGTCTACACAAGCTTCACTCACCACAGGACACCACTGTGGGAGCTCCAGCCCTCCTGCCTATCGTTAAAGAGCACAGAAAATGACACATTTAAATCCAAAACAAAGAGCCACAGTGCCCCAGCACCCTCAGGCCACAGCACACACGGTCCAGAGGGGTGATCTTAGAGGAAATGGACAGGTTAAAATTAGTCAGGTAATGCAAGACGGTGTCACCACGTCATTGCCTCGCAGCTGTCAAGTTCCAGACAAATCGCCATCAGTCGTGAAGCACCAAGCACCTTACTGAAAGCAAGGTATGTTCAAACAAATTATCTTTAAACTGCACAACTGCCTCTATCAGCAACTACTGCAAGAAATTTGTGTTATTAATAAAAGCAGTACCCTTCTAATAAGGGCCATCCTCCACACCCAAGATCTTGAGATGGTCTGGGTGGAGACTTCCTCTCCAAACCAAAGGACATGACACAACAGAACCCAGGACAGACAAAAGCACAACCACTGGCTCGCAGGACAGTATGTGACCCTTGGAAACAGCAAATGCTGAAGCAGAGGTAAGAGACAAAACACTGGATGTAAGCTCACACTACGTTCATGTGGAAGGCATGAAACTCAAAGCGGCAAAGTGACCAGAGACCGAAAGGAGTTTTGAACCAACTCAACCGTGATGCTGTCCTACCCCACTGCGGTTGGTGACGTTGTGGTAGTTCCCAGAGCCAGTTTGCTTTTAGGTAAGAGCCTCTGACCAAGCTTTACCCAGCCAAACACATTCCAGGCGTTCAGCCCCAGACAAACAGCAAGCAGGCAGTGCCCAGCCAGGCTCCCCAGCCTCCCCCCAGGCCCGACCCTCTGCTCTGACCTTGCACATTTAGGAAGCTGCTCTTTCGTTCTGCTCTACTTTGCAAAGGCACGCAGCCTCTGAAAAGAAAAGGTTACTGTTTGTTTGTTTACACAGCATTAATGGCAACATGGTGACTAAGCCAGGAGCCTGGCCAGCAGCATTGGAGCCTGCAGCTGGGACACAGGAAGAGGACCAGGAATTCTGCTTCACCAAAAATTCAATACACATGCAACAGACTGCTTTTCCACATTAGCTCGGGAAAATCACATTTCTTTAGTGATGTTAGACCCTGACACTCTCCTCACTCCTGCAGACACTGTGTATACACACTTGCAGTCCCTCCAGCTTCCTTCTCACTCCCTCTTTTTCCTAAGCCCCCGAGCAGTTAAGCTACTCCATAAAGCCTTTTTCCTCATGTAGCATCTTCTTATGCATTATTAAAAAATAAATATGTTCTTTTAACTGTGACAACCCCACCAAGCACTGTGCAAACCCAGAGGTGTCCCGATTTTTAGTAAACTAATCCCATTAGAACCGAGTTCACCTGTAAGACTAACACGCATTGCATGCATCTTCTTGCCAGAGAGAAGGTTAATTGAGGGAGAGCTGGTGTAGCCAAGGCAACCACGGATGCTACGAGGCACCGGGAGATGATGCTGCTCTTCAGGTGCTGCTCATGCCGTCCCTCTCATTTTTGCCAAAATCACCACCAACAGAAGGACGGGAGGCAGTGACACGCAGGAGCGACAGCATAGCCACAGTCTGGTAGGGGTCTGGTTGGGAGTGGGTTCCACTCCACATTTCAGCATTCCTGCGACATTGAAGTGACAAACAGGAGGTGAAGATCCCTGGAATGGCTCCTTGCCCCAGGGCTCATCCCTTACACTTCTTCACCGCTCTGACACAGCCTGCGCCGCCTGCGCTGCCCAGGGTCCGGCCGCCCGGCACAGCACGGCCCCGCCGCCGCCCTCGATGGCCAGCCGAGCGTGAAGGCCCTGGATTGCTACTGATCTTGTTAAGGCTGAATCTGAGAATTTGGCCAAAAACACTATATTCCCTGATCAGAGATCTGTTTCCCCTCTACCATCTGATAACCACTCTTAAAGGACGCGTTAATGGGCTTCTGTTCACTCTGTGCCCGTTAAGCAGAGGCCAAGCTACTATAAGAGGGAATAGATTTGAGTAATGATCCCTTATGAGGCAGCAAACCTACATATAGTGTTTAAAATTATTCCCTTAGGACAAGATGTTTTTCACCAAATCTCCCACATGACAGTTTGACATATTGGTTCAGGCACATAGCTCTGCATTTGTACACAGCACAGAGCCATCTTTTTCAGTTTTCAAGAAAAATAAGGTCTGAAAACATTTCATGTTTTCCTGCACACTGGACCTAGTCTCCACAGATTAATGTATTCCTGAAATTGTATTTTTAAACACTCCTAAAACTGTATTTTTAAACACAACTAGTTCATTTGTGTTGATAAACAAATGAACCATCTCCTTCCTCACTGCTGCAGCGCTGACAAAGTCCTGGACAAAGGCATTTTCTCGACCCTGGAATACAAGGAGGAAATGGTTTGCATTTGTTCATAGACACGAACATGGCACATGCCACCTGCTTATGCCATAAGCTTGCACCATTTTCAGGTGTCTTCACCCCTGGCAACCCATGCCCACTGTGGGCTGGATCTGTCTCTGCTATTTCCAATGCCCTGGCATAGGCTGCCTCTGGCCTCGGACTGGCAGCACCCAGCTCCACTGGCACTCAAGGGAAAGCCCCAACTGCCCATTACCAGAACCTTCCTCTCACTTTGATTTTACTTACTCTGTTTAACCTCTGCCATTTTTAAAGCCCATAAGACACTTAAAGGTGCTGCCCTCCCCAGTATGAACAGAATTCAGTGTTGGTGGTTAAGGTGAACAACTGATGCCAAGGACTTGTTAGGAGAAGCTCAGTGGAAATGGGGACAGGTGACTCCTCGTGCTGCTGACCAGGAGCACACTGCAGAGACACCCCAGCTCCAGGGTATCAGACACATCTCACTCGTTGACATTTCAAGAAGTCACTTGGCTTGGTCAGCCCCTCGATTTATTGTCGAGGCTGAGCTAAGCTGCTCTGTGAGAGCCTTTCTCACACAGGAGGGAAAGCTCTTCATCAACAATGTGTGCACAGCACTGAGCACTATCCCACAGCACTCATATATCCCACAAACCAGGATTAAAGCTCTGACTTTGCTGCAACACAGACAAGACAGTGCTCACCCAAAGGCATGGCACAGTCATTCCTGCTCACCCGGGCTGGTACACAGCCTGTTCACCCTTATTGTTGCATACTGCCCACCCCTTCATCAGCCCATCAGCTCTGGCAGCATCCTCTGGTCCTCACAGCCCCTTCCTCCACAGACAGCATGATTAATTGGAGGTGCCTGCGGCTCTAAAGGGAGAGTGTATCAGCCCATGCTGCAGAGATGTTTATTTTGCTTTCAGTGGTCTCCGAGCTGGCGTGGGGCTCCATCGGAGCTCGCTGCTTGCACAGAATTCAAATAACAGGAGACACAAAGTACTTGCTGCGAATACATATTTTTCTCTTTTCTCCCTTGACCTCTTTTCCTGCTCCTGTTTTCACCAGGAGCAATGGAAGGATGTGCATGCCACGACAGGGAGGCTGCCCAAACCCACAGCAGCGTTAAGGGTTTGCTGTCAGGCTGTAGGGTTACAGTCAGACCGCAGTGTCCTACCCCACAGCTCCAGCAGTAAGCTGGGCAGATATCACTTGAGGACAAGTTCAGATGTGAACCACATGCCACTGTCTGAAGAAGCTGGTGAAAAAAACATGAAGTAAGAAAAATGCTAACCCTATCGATGGAAAAGGCAGCAGTCACCTCACACGTAGCTTGACCTTGAAGATGCAGAATGAACGATACGTGGACAAGGAGAATGACATTGTTGCCCTAAAAACCGTGTTCCCTCCACTGTGCTGGGAGGACACAAGAGAGAGGGAACACACTACTCACCACCTTTCTGCCACTGCCCAGCAGGAGAGCAACACACCTCCATGGCTTCATAGACAAGTGTGAAACTGCCTACATCTATTTATTTCTCTGGATGTTACTGTTAAATCACTGCTTTGCAGCTCTATGACTCTGAGAAGAAAGGTAAGTCCTTCATCCCAGGAGAAGCCAGAAGCTCTGTGCCTTGCAACAGCACCAGCTCCTGTGCCTTGCTAGATGGCCACAGGGACAACAGACAGTTTCTAACTCATATCCTTCCCCTCTTTTGGCTCCCTTCAGTTCCTCTTTTCGGTTTAACACATTGAGTCTCAGGCTGGCTTCCCTGCAAAACATGCAAACCGCAGAGGGGGTCCTGCCTGCCCCCCTTGCAAAGCAGCTGATGTTGGGATTTGGTTCTCACAGAACAAAAGACCATTCTGGCAAACCAAGTCCCACCCCAGCTGCAGTGCTGCTGTCTGACGCCTGGCCCTGCCCGCCCCACGCAGGCAAACCACAGCTCGCCTGTGACAGCCACGGAAAGCCGAGCTACCGACAGCCAAACCTCCAACCAAAGTCTAACCCAACCACATGGCTCCAAACAACTGGTTGGGCTCCCAGTGCCATCACCAAAACTGCTCTCCTCAGCTCTGCACGGTATGATAACTGGGACCCTGCCAAAGCAAGGAAAACTGGTGTTAAAAATCAAACCAAATCAACTGCCACCAACAGTCAAACAATGTCGGAACACTTCCAAAAGAAAATAAATGGGAGTCCGACAACTGCAGCCTATCCCAGCACAGCTGACTCAACACTCATGACATCCAAACACTGCCATCCAACACCAATGAAGCCTCTGGGAGCAACAAGTTATTTTCCAGGGCCTGTCCTTCCGCCCCCACAAAAACCTGAGCACTTCTGCTCATCTCAGAAAGGAGCAAACTGCCTAAGCCCCACCCGCCAACTCCATCACACTGACACTCAGACCTAGCATTGGGAAGAGGCTACAACTGGCTTCTCCCTCCTAACTGTCCTTAAAAGTGCTGCGGCCATTGGAGATGTGTCCTTGCCTCTGAATTCCCCAAATCCAGCCGCCAACACGAGAAGGAGACCTCCACGTCAGTAGGGAATATAGGCTGACTGATCCCGTGTTTCCTGCGCTGCTGGCATACATCACTCGCTTGCACTAACTAAATGCTCTGAGCCTATTTTCACCAAGGGTAACAACCCACACATCCGTGATGAGTAAGGAAATGCTGGGTTTTGCACTCAATACTTTCAAATTTATTTCGTATGTACGCAAATAACACCCCACGGCAGCTTTACGCACAGCTCCAGCCCATGCAAAGCCCATCTCCTGACAGCCAGAACGCACGAGCAAACAAAAGGTTCTCTGTAAAATCCAAAGTGGAATTTTCTGGTTGCACAGAAGTTACATGAAATTGTTCAATGCACGCCCTACTTAACTAAAACCAATTCTGGACACCATCTAGGATTATATCAGGACAGGCCAAAACTGAAAAAAAGATGCTACTTAAATGTTCTGCATTAAATCACCACCTGGACATTTCGCACAGAGCTACGGCGATGAACAGTGACAACGCCTCACTTCCCCGCACAGCATCGACCTCAGAGCTGGGCGACCACCAGCCCACACTGCCGAGAGCTCGCTCCCCTCGGCAGTATCCAGCTGCCTTCAGACCCTGTCCTGGGCTACTGGGTGTTATCCGGATGTTATCAAGCTGGTTTTTCCTATGAAGGAACCTTTTGCTGTGTGTTCAATACAGAAAAATAGCTCGAGCTGGCCTAAACTCCACTCTGCTGCTGCCCCATCGCCACCAGTTGGACTGGCCAGGGGATGGGCCCCAAGAGCAATATTTACTTTAGCCTTTAATTCACTCTATAACCTGTCATATCATTTTAGTAAGTTTTGGTGCTGCTCATTTCTGTTTGATGACACATGGGTCAAAAGTACCAGCATTACCTTCAGCTCCCACGCAGAGCAGGCCTCCAAAAATAGGAGGAAAATGCCCACTCACACTGGCAAGGGAAGGGGTATATCAATGGAGCTAGTAAAGGCAATGAATACTTGGTGATTATGCACAGAGCAAACAGAGGAGGAAACACGTAAATTCCAGCACTCTCTCATCAGATTTGTGCAAGACCTTTGACATAATTGCAGGGGAAAAAATAGAAATTACAGTAATAAGCAGGATATTTAAGCCCTGCAGATTATACATGGAAAACTCTATTTTCCTTAAATACAGTGAAAACAAAATGAAAGATAAAGATTCGTTTGTGGTCACTTAGTTTCAGGATGCAGTACTTGTAAGTACTGCATTACTTGTAAGTAAATGAGTACTTGTTAGCCAAGCAAAAAAAGGCTCTGAAATATTATCAGTCTCTTGTGAGGCAAAGGCTCAGATACAGCTGGCCAAAGACTTCTAAGTGTTTTGTTGCCTTGTTCCCCAAGAGCTCAACAGGACCTGTGTTCTCACATCCCAAAGCCAGATCTGCATCCAGCCTGGCTGCCAGGGCCAGGACGAAAAGATTTGCTGGCCGCCCACCCCTTGGTCCCTCCATCTCCTCCCTGGCTCTGCCCACAGCTCCCAGAGGTGCCTCTGCCCCATCTATAACTCACAATTACGAGAGACTGTAACACAAAACTGCCACAGGCAAAGTCAATCTCTCCCAGGGGCCTCACACATCTGAGGCTCTTGCACACCAAGAAACAGTGATCATGTGCAGTAATGCTCGGGGTTAAACCACACAAGTTCAAGGATATTCCTGAAAATACAAAGTGAGTTTACAAAGGCTAACAGTAAGCAAGAACCAGCACCAAGGATCATCACCTCTTTTATGCCATTTATTTAGAGCACTAGCTTGAAACACATCCCATTCCTCTTTAGGACGCCTCCAGCTGAAGTTTAGTGTCTCAGGAGTGAATGAGGGGACCTTGGGAATCAGCCTTCATGAAAACAAAAAGAGCTCAAACAACATCACAGATCAAGAGAAAAGTGTCCAGGTCAAAGCTGAGGCTCACAAGGCACCTGCAGAGACACAGTTCTGAGATGGACAAGCCAAATTGGACAGGGCTCTCTCTGAGCACCTGGTCTAGTGGAAGGTGTTCCTGCCCGGGGCAGGGGAATGGAACAAGATGAGCTTTAAGGTCTCTCCCAGCTCCAACCATTCCATGATGCTGTGGGTGCTCCTTGACCCGCTCCATGCCCAGCAGCACCGACAGCAGAGGTGTGACACTCCAAAAACAGGGGGTTCCAAATCACTGTCTGCAATTCCCTTTCAAATAATTCACAGGCAAATTCTAAAGCGTCTGCAAAAAATAATTTAAAAAAGCAGGAGGCCTGAGCTTGTTAAAGAAAGGTCAAAATCTCTGCTGGAAAACACTTAAATGTTGATAAATCAGACTGAGAGCTGATGCTACCAACCCAGCACTTTTTCTGGGTAAATTCATGCTAGGTCTCTTCTGCTGTAAAAAAATCCCAAATTTTGACTACAGAAAGAGATGGAAATGTCATTGCCATATAATGGATTTGGCACATTCAGAAACATCCCCTAAAGCAGAAGAAAGGTGTGGTGATTGAGCTGGGGCCCATAAATCTGATGGAGGACCAGGGTTTGATTCAACAGCATGTTCAAAAATTAAATCTATCTAAAGGAAAACCAAAAAAATCATCAGATAGAAGAAATGCACAACCATGTGAGGAGGCATGGCAGTGAGGGAAATTCAGCTTAAAAAAAAACACACAAAGAAACCTGGTGTTCTTAGGTACAGCTGTAAGTGCCACTATTAGGATAAGAAAAATATAAGCTCATCTTTTTCTTCCAATTGTCACATCACTGTGGAGAGTCTTCACGAAATTCTCAGAATAGCAACGAATCAGGAGCAAACAGCTGTTCAAGTAGGAAAGTCATGGGTAGACAGACTTTCCCTGCTTCAACGAAAAATTAACTCTGAAGTTTCACAGGCCAGTAAATCAACAAAATGGGCCTGTACAACACAGGACGGACAGTCTCATCTTCCAGCCCAAAGCTGAAATATGGCCCAGCGTTCTCCTTCTGGCCATATGCTCTCATGATTTATGACCCACAACAATTTCAATATCCCTGGAAAATGAAAGAACAGCAGCCAATTAGCTCACTCCACTATGCTAGGGGTTCTGTGGGCCCTGCCCTGTGGCACCTCTCTGGAGAAGGTGGCTGGAAGCATCAGCTGCCCCTGGCAAGGGCAGGAGAGAGACACGAGGTTGAGCAGCACCCAAGCACCGGCACAGGGGAGCACAACACATACCTTGCTGCATGGAGCAGCCCACAGGGTCTCTGAGAGAGCTGCAGAGGGACTTTTGACCCAGGGCCTGGAGTGACAGGACAAGAAGGAATGGCTTCCCACTGACAGGGCAGGGTTAGATGGGATATTAGCAAGAAAGGGTACTGAGGCACTGGAACAGGTTGCCCAGAGAAGCTGTGGCTGCCCCATCCCTGGAAGTGTTCAAGGCCAGGCTGGACAGGGCTTGGAGTAACCTGGTGTCCCTGCCCACGGTTGGAACAAGATGACCCTTCTAATCCACATAATTCTGTGACTCTCTTCCATGCTTCATTCTGACCCATACGCAATGATGGTTGCTTGTGACAACTGTTGTTAACCTGGTCTAGATTCGGTCAAGTGCAGAAGCACAGACTGTCCCAATAGAAGGGCGTAAGGACCTTGTAATCTCTGCCTGCAATTGTTCCAAACAGGGCACTGCCAGCAATGCGAGTGCTGTCAAGCCAGGCAGGACTGGGCTCTTCAGCACCCGCTTCGCTGCCACAACACAAATGCAAAGGCGGCACCAAACAAACAAAAAATCCTCCACCCCACCCTGAATTAACCTTTCTCTCACACAGGTCGGGCAAGTTGCAGCTACAACAGCCTGAGTCATACAACCAAAACTTCACCCAACCCCAGCCATTGACCAGGGCTGCTGCACATGTGAGCCACCACATGGCAGAGAGCCTGTGAGACACTCAGTCAATTGGCCCAACATAAAAACTGGTTCTTCTGAAGGCAAGGGGATTCAGAGTGGTCTTTAGGTATCCTCTGAGTGACAAACTCCAAGTCATAAGTCTACTCAAAGGCACGTCTCTGAACAGCAGCCCTCCATGGATGCTTTGTCCACTGGGAAATGTGGCGAGTAACTCAGGTATCCATAACAGCACTGCAGTGAATTCTGCTACTCACTGTCCTCCTCAGGTCTGGATCCACACAGCCTCTTCCTGCAGCAGCATAGCTGCCAAGGCAGATGGGCCTGCAGGGCTTTGATACAAGGGTGAGTGAAATGGCAGCAGGAGCACCCATCACCCACAGGACTGCAAGGATAGAGGAATGGAGTCTGAGTTCAGTGTCTTAATGTACCTGCCTTGCCTCCCATCCTCCAGGTCTTCTTAAGCAGAAAGCAGCCATGCTGAAGGAGTTAATCTCGCCTGAAACAACCTATCTCCAGTTTCTCAGAAACTCCAACGCTGCAGAGCTGGCCTGCCTGCTCCCTGCCTGCTCCTGCCTGCAGCCTGACCCCTGACATTTCCACTCTACTTCTCCCTGGCATGGAAAACTTAAGCGTACACAAACAAACAGGTTGGGAGGACAGATAAATGAAACAGAGGAGGAGAAAGGGAAGATTGCTCAGATTCCTTGTTGTGGCCCTGATTAAATAACAGCAGCACCACCAGACGTGGGTGAGGGGCTGGTGTTTATCAGTAAACCTGAAGTCTACAGCAAGACATCTCTGTTTAATTAATCCTGAAAGGGTCCCTTCCCCCTTCTACTTCCCAAGGAGGTTTTGAGGATCTACAAGTTTAAAGACACAGTGAGTCCTTTTTAGCTCTTTCCTTACAAAACACAAGGGCAGAACCACAGCCAGGATTTACAAACTCTACGGCAAAGGCTTCCATCACATGGGCCCACACAGGTAACTCCCACCAAGCAGCACTTTGGATTTAGTCATCCTGAACTCTCTGAAGCAATATACCCATCATAACAGCTGAAAGCCTGCACACATGTAATCACAACCAGATACGGGTCTGCAGATCTCACATGGGCTGGGGTTCTCCTGCCATTTTTACAAGATACCAATTTCCCAAGGGATAAATCACTTCCATGCTTGACGCAGTTCTACTGTCCCCTATTTTGTACAGTTTTCCCATGGTGGCATTACTCCAATGACATCAACATCACTCCACAATGGAAGAGACTGCACACACACCCCAAGCAAGACAACTGCAAACACTCTTGGCCTCTGGGCTTTCACTTAGCTCGAGGAGGCTTGGGAGGACCTTCCAAGGCATGTTCTCTTCCAGGAGGTCCCCTGCCTTTTGATCCAAGGTGAATACTGTACTAGTCCAAAGCACCACAATTTAAGTCATCAGCCATCAAGAGCTACAAAGCTGGCACACCTCAGCAGCAGTGGGAGAGGAGCTCTGCTTCCAGGGCACCTTCATCCCACCACCACACTTGGAGAGCTGCAATGTGCCAGTCAGCACCCATTGCAGCAGCAGCAGAAACTCTGGTCCCTAGAGCGTGGACAGACCACCAAACCAAAAAACAGCTTCCGACAGCAGCAGCCTCGGCGAGCACTTGCCAAGGCTTTTCACCAGTCCTCAACAGAGAGCAGAGCAGGGAAGGTCTGGCAGCAGAGTGCTCGGCCTCCAAATCAAACACCACCTTAAACACCAACCACCCACCCAAGCAACCATCCAACCAATGGCAGAATTAGAGAGATGGATTCTTTTTGTGTGGTGTAATTTGCAAAAAGAGCAAATGAAAAAGTAGAAGAAAATCTCTGAAATAATGATTTCTGGCCCAATCAAAAGCAAAAGAAGGGCAGGGTGAAGAAGGGGAATTTTGAAAGTCTAAGTTCAGATTGTAAAATAAAGCTGTATTTCGCATCAGCTTTATAAAATTTCCAGGAAAATAAAAAGTCAAAACCGGTTATTTTCTTGAAGATCTATATTCTTAAATACCTGGTTTCAACATAATCTCTTTTTTAAAGAAGTACTGGGATGGGGGATGAACTGTGATGAACTGAAAAATGTCTCTGCCTACCCAAAAAAAAAAAATCATTATGCAATGACAAGAGACAATCCAGTCTATAATCAAAGCGAGAATCCTGACATGTTCAAAGAGAAAATTATTGTAACAGCAGTGACTTTGAAGATGAGACGGGGTTTTTTTGGTAGAAACAATGGCCATCAAGATTTTTACTGTGGCAGCCAATGCTTAAATGCACAGTTCAGCATGCAGTGTGCCTGCAGGTACACTGAGCGCCGACAGCAAAAAAAAAAATTAAAAAATAAAATCGTAACACCTAAGAAATTCATACCAGCAGCACTCTCTGAGTGGAGAACCACTCACACTGGGGAGTGAACGCTCCTACCCATGAGCAACGCTTGTCCCAAGGAGTGAAGCTTTACAGGAAACTCAAGAGCCACTGTCCCATTAATACAAAACTTGTAAGTTATAAAGAACTACACTGAAATAGTTAAATTTTCAACATTTGCTTCCAGGGAATTGCATATTTGGCTGTAAAAGTCGTGATCTGCACTGTTCGCTGAACTACTGTGATTCACAGAAAATGAATCACGAAAGGAAAGTTTTGTGACTGAAAAAATAGCTGTTCTGTAACCCACCTAACGAGCAGTATAGTATTTGCTGCTCTTTGATTGGGAGACTATCGGCATATGACTGTAGGTAGTCAGGGCCTCGCTGACTATAAATATCCCTTTCAAAAACAGAATTTGGATTAAGCTCAGTGTTACTTTGGAGTAAGAGTCAAACAGAGTGCCTTACATCTCTCCTGTATTTCACTTTTTGGGGACAGCCCAAATGCAGAATCCCCCTGAAGAGTTAATTTTTCACAAACACAGTACAAAGGCTGCGCAGCATCACTTCCAAAGGAATTTGTATTTTTAACATGGAGACTTTGAGTTGTATCAATCCTGTCTGCGTCTCCATTGCTATAAGCGTTAGTTATATGTGAGAACTATTTCACTAATACTATGAAAAACCAAACACTTTATTTAATAAAAGCATCTTCTCCACTGCAACTCAGCAGTGAAGAGCTGTTTAAAGCAGAATCTCTCTATTAGCCCTACTCCTTCCGCACAATTCCGTTCTCACCATTATATTAAAACCCTTTCATTAAAAACAAAACCATTAAAAAGCATATGGTTTTCTGTTAGCTGGGACTGGCAAGTCTTCCTGGGGGTATCTCCAGCTTCGTTGCCACCACAGAGCATTGCTCTTTCTTTCTTTCGGCATTTATTTACCTTCTACAGAAAAGGGACATATTAAAACTGATGGCTGTGTTTTTGCTGGTGTTGTTCCAGGCCACGCCATCCTTGGGCTCACCTCCTCTGCCCCAGGTGTGCAACAACAAACCTGCGCTGGCCGAGGCAGGTGAAGGCCACGGTGGGCCTGGCCCTCCTCCCTTTTGGAGTATTTCTGGCAGAAATGTCCTGGTGACACCTTCGTGTCCCCACTGCGTGGTGGCCACTGGCCAAGCAGCGGAGCTGTGGAAGCACAGGTGGTGTGCACAGCACACGCCACCCCAGCGACAGCCCAAATCCAGCTGTGCCGACAGGGTAAGGAGTGCCCTGTGACGCACACCCCGCGACGGGACGGAGAGTCGGAGTGGGACATGCACCTCGGAACCCAACACACCTGTTTTCCACAGAATGCCCAGACACTCCATGGCAGTCGTTCCCCTAAGTTTTTAAAGGGGGGAGCACTGCAAATAAAAACAGATCAATTTTGTTCTAAAATTTTACATGAAACTCTCTTGTTTTGGAAAGAATTTCACTAAAGTGAAAATATAATACAGAAGTACCCATTTAGGAAGAATGTGCTATTAATTCTTAGCAGTGAATGTGGAAGGGAAAATTGCATTTTTATCTAAATGGTTTTTTCTGCATAACCCATTTCCAGTATTCTTTTACAGCTCAATAATGGGAACTTTTCACATTTCTATTTCGGCCAGACCACTGCAGAAGGCAGCCTTCAAGAACATGTCAAATATAACCCCTTAAAACGGATTCCAAGAAAAGTTCTACAAACAGGAGGAGAGAGGCCAGCAGAGCACACCTTAAAGGATGGTCAGAAAATAAAAGGAAAAAACCCTCTGTGTTGAAGATGTAAGCCACATTTTTGAGGGGGAAAGGAAAAAGGATGTGGTTTAGGAGGTTTTATTTCCCTAAGGGTCAAGAAGAGGTTTGGTCTTCCCCCTCCACTTGCTCCCCTGAAGCAGAAAAGGCTTCTCTTCGATGCAGTTCCCAGTCCCAAATGCACACAAAGAGCAGAATGGGGCCACATTATCACACCAAAAAACTGCACCAGGACATTCTGAGCTGTAACGTGTACTGATACTTACAACCAAAACAAGTGTAGTCTATGAAAGACTGGTTTCATCAGCATAAACAAATGCTCATTTCTCACTACAGTTTTGTACCATTTGAAACTGAATATAATCCAAACAATAATTCCAAACAACTGACACTGGGATCCAAGTTTCCCTGACATACTGCCATCAGGCAGCAAGAACAAAGTCAAGTAAAAGCAAAAGCAGATTCAGAACTGACTGCTTCATGTTTTACCAGGTTTGCCTAATCTAGTACAAAGAAAAGCAAACATTAAATTCAAAGTTTTTTGAATTCTTCATTTCATCATCAAGGATCTCAGACTCAAGTGAACCCAAACTGCAATAGCACAGTGGCCTTGTGTTTTGGCCTTGTGTTTAACAAACAAAGCCACTCACTCTCCAAGCACCATAGCAGGGCTCACTAAAGAAGCTCCATGTTTTCTAAGCATTGTTCATTTGACATTCTTCACCTCTTTTTTTTCCCCCCGTGTTGGCTTTTATTAGCTTACTTTGGAAAATTAGTGTAACAAAAAATTTTATCTTTCAAAACAGACATGTAAAAGTGCAGCAGTTATGGAAATACAATTGGACAATGAACAGTTTTTACTCCCTCTACCTCACCACACTCCGCACAGCAAAGCAGTAATTACAGGAATCTACTTCTGGTTTAAGCTCTACAGTAAGATCTTTCCAAATTTAAGGCCAGCAACCAACCCTTCATTATGCTTAATAGGTAGACATAAAATGTAATTGTATCACAATCTCCCAGCGCACGTTCCCAGTTCTGAGGCTCACACGTGTCTGGCTCAACAAAGAGATTTTTTATCTGTTCTTTTCTGTAACGGAAATACTGCAGCACCATTGGCATCGGCCACTTGAGGAAAACTACACCAAACACGAGAGGATCGGGATAATTATCTGGAGTAAGACTTCACTGTGTTGTTAAAACCTCACATTTCCAAAGTGGTGTTTGTTGGTCCACAGTAGTCGGACTTCTGAGCCCCACCACAGCCCAGCACTCGGATACACCAGTGGGAGCCCTGGCAGAGCCAGGACCGGAGCCGCCTGCCCTGGGAGCACCATGATCCCAGGGAGAGCCAGGAGCCCAGAGCACCAGGAGCCCTGGCAAAGCCTGGAGCCCAGAGCACCAGGAGCCCTTCTGCCTTTCCTATTTGCACCTCAGCTAAACTAAGTAACGTCAGGATGCAGTACACAAACAGCTATAGGACAAACCACTTTACCACATAACATATGACACTACTTTGATGCACAGAGTTTAAAAGCAAAGCTCACCCAGATCACCTGCGCTGCCCCTGAGCCTTCCCCGACACCACCTCGTCCCCCCGCACGTTTTCCAGCCATCGCCCTCACACCTGCCCCCCCAACACAAGGAACTGGCAAATGATGGGGTGAAACTTCCCACTGATGGCTTGTAATAACAACAATAACAACAACAACAATAATAATAATAACCACCAGAATGAAGGAATGTTTTGCTATTCTCCCTTTTCTGGGGATCTGCCTATTTCAAAGTAGTTCATATGAGATTTGAATAATAGTAATAATAATAACCACCAGAATGAAGGAATGTTTTGCTATTCTCCCTTTTTTTGGGATCTGCCTATTTCAACAGAGTTCATATGAGATTTGAATTGCACTTGAGACAGCCCTGGTTTTCCCTCTGCCTCCAGAACGACAGCGTGGTAAGGAGAGCACGGGGAGCCGGGCTGCTCCCAGCACAAAAAGAACAGCATGTGCCTATATTTAGAGGTAGAGAAGGGAACTACAGGATCAAGGAAAAAAATAAATAAATCATACTGATTTTATCTTCAAAAAAAAAGCACTTGTGTTTTTGGTTTGTTTAAATCAAAAAAGTGCTGCAAGCATTTGACCCTACATCCAGCAACAATAAAATCTGTTCCATCATTAAATACCAGCTGCTTTGCACTTTGGATAATAATACTATTTTTTAAGGGTTTCAGAATTATTGTCTCATAGATTGTGGTAACTTTTATTATGATTATTAGGGAATTCCTTTTTTTTTTGTAGAATACAAACAATAGGCCCATTTATTATCTTCTTGCTTTTAAAACTGTATTTGGTATGAAATTTTGGGTTACTCTTCAGACTAGGCAAAAAAAGTTTTTCAGCCTAACATTTGGCACCAATAAAAATTTTATCTGAGTCAGATCAAAAATACCTGTTACATTAAATACAAACAGTTACCTGGCTGCCTGACAGGTCTAAGGGACACTCTCTTTCTAGCAGTATCACCTCAGTACCACTCCAGGTGTTAGTCACATCAGGGTGCTGTGACCTACTGGGCAGCTCAGACCTGAGGTCTGCGTCCTCCTCTCCCATTCCCCGGGGAGTGGGGAAGAGAAGCCTCCCTTGGTGATCCATCCACAGGCATCGGGAGGAGGTGAAAACTCACCTTTTAGGTCTCTTTTCCTGTTGCTCAGACAGAAATGTATTTAGAAATTCACTCACACACAGATCAGAAGTGTCATAACTGGGGTTATGGAGGAGAAATGCTGCCCCAGATTGGGCACTATGGCCACATCGTCCCCACCGCTGGACAAAGAAGGAATCCACGCAGAAATGGGATCACCAGCTGGGACGAGACTGTCAGCCCTTCGTTCCTGCCCACACACACTTCCCAAACCCCGCACGTCCCATCCCAGCACCCTTCGGCCCCAGCATCCCGGCCTTTGCTGGGTACCCAAGTGCTGAGACTTATCCCCAGGGTCCCTTCAGTTCCACCATGTGCCTCACCAGCATCCTCTGCCCAAGCCCCGGTGGCACCGCGCCGTGTTCCGGCGGTGAACCGGCAGCTGCCTGGCCCGACGACGTCTGTTTTATTTCATTTGGACTGTAAATCTTTAGCAGTGGGAACGTCTCCCAGGTTTCCAAAGCACCGTGGCAATTTATGGTGCAATAAGCATGATCTTAAATAATAAAAGTAATCATAGAGTGGGACCTGAATACGGACTCCACCGCGCTCTAAATCACACGTAAACCCCAATCTCCGTAAGTACAATGGTAATGCCTTGACCGACTGTGCCACCTAGTCAGGAGCTGGAACACTGGGTGGACACTCCCTCTTCGCCTGTTTCCACCAGCCAGACAGTCAGAGCCTCACCTCCAGCGCTGGATGGGAGGGAAGGCTCAGCCCCGTTCCCCAGGGATCCGACACTGCTTGCAACAATGATGCACAGCTGTGCCTCAGACACCCTCATCCACAGCATCCTCTGCCTCCTCTGACTGCTCTCACCCAGAACCAAAAGGCTTTTTAAATGCCATTATAGGGGAATATTATACCCAGCCCCTGTGCAAAAAAAAATATTGGAAGATTCTTCTAGGAAAAAGATCCTAAAATTCTGACCAGATAATAACTCCAGCCCAGCCTTCATTTCCTATGTTAATAGATCAATTTACATCTTTCTAGTAAAATGGTTTCAGGCTACATTAAAAAAAAGAAAGTCATACCTTTCTTCTTAAACTGCACTTTGGGAGAGGATTAAGGAGGAAGGAAGGATATGACTTTTTCCAGGGCTTTCTAGTGTATTGGCTTCACAGAGCAAATTAATATTCTCCATTTTAAATCAGGAGTACATTCTTAATTAGGATATGAAATGTTTAAAAATTTTCTTCACTTTACAAACGGCTGCTTTTTCAATTAACTGTGCTTCCCCAGCCTCAGGATGATCTTTCTATTAGCAGTAGAATGCTTTCTAATATTTTGTGAATACTAATTCACAAAATTAATTAAATGCAGACTTAACTCTGAAAATATATATTTTACCACCCAAAAACCTACTGTCTTCCAACCACTGATCGATCACAGGCATTTCTGGGATCAAACCTAAAGGACCAGCATTCAGCACTGAAGGTAGGAGACTCAAAACGAAAAAACAGGTTCCTCATTTTGCTTTTAAAATGCTCCAAACAGAAAGAGGGATTAAAAAAAGATAAATATCCCAAAGTTCACACAAACTGGCCACGGGAGCGGGGCCGTGGCGCGTCCCTTGCAGTCAGAGCTAGCGGAGCCCTTCTGAGCTCTCACACGTTGTCTGTGTTTAAACTCAAACAAACTGTATTTATTTTGATGTAAAAAATCTATCAAAGCAGCACTTAAACGCAACCACATTTCTGCTTACCAAACCAAAAAAAGCTTTTTCAGACAAATGTTAAAAGCTAATAAAAATGTAGATGGCCCAGTGTCATGCTTGGTGGTGTTATGTTAAAACACTGAACAGACACATATTTGCCGGAATTGAAAACAAACAGGCAGAAACTGCCCCACAGCAGGGTCCCAGCAGCACCTTATCCTGCAGCTGAGACATGGCTTCTTCCCGGGAGCTCCTTCCTGGGAGCTGCCCATGATGGACGCACACGTGCATCCCAGGCAGCGGCGCCATCGGCAGCACCCGAGCAGAGGGGCAAGACAAAATTTGGCAAAATGTTATTTCCTAATGGCCAGCATGGATCAGGCCCAATCCTATGGGAGAAGGATGTGCACTAGGTGTGAGTCAGTTGTCTCAAAAAGACAGAAGTCCAGAGCACAAATACTCCTACGACAACGCCTGCACTGCTACGAAAAATAACCCAAGTATGGGACAGAAACACAGAACAGCAGTGACCACATATTTTTGTATCCATACGGATAAAAAGCGCAACACCAAGAGACCACATTTCTAGGCCATCAAATTTTACAACTTATTACATCAACTAAGGAAAATGCATTCCCCACATTCACATGCTTTTGTCATTTGCCAGGAGATGAGCAGAACATGAGGCCTTGAAGGAGAGGGCATTATGGGGGAGATGAGAAGAAGGGGTGCTGAGGAGGGGAGCAGCAAAGCAATATCATCTAAGATGTTCTCTTTGAAGTATTAAGAAAGTCAGCTTGTAAAAATTAATGGATTAGACCTCCAGCTGTTCAATTCTCAGCTTTAAATTTAGAAGGTATTTGACTTTGGAACACTGGCACATAATCCATAAAATATATTTAAATTTGTAAAAAAAACCCTGAACCCTTTGTATTAAAAGGTCACTATTAAGTCATAATGTTTTAACTGCAGCAACACAAAAGTGTCTGGCAAAGGAAAAGCAGCAAGCTACAAAGAATATCAGTATTTTTACATAAGCCAGTCATCTAATCACTGTGTGCAAACTGGGTCTATCTACAGAACAGCAACAATTCAGAATTACATTTTAAAAGCTGAGAAATCTAACCCAGATCAGGAAGTCAGGGCACACCTTGAATTTCCTGGAAGATTCCACAGCTTCACCTATTTAATTTCCATGAGCATCCCCGTGTCCCTCACCAAAGAGCTGGTGCACAGCCAGCCATGTTCCGAACAGCCGTCACTAACGGAGGCTCCTGTTTAAAAACACCCCTCAAGAAATGAAACAAGAACAATTTTGTATTTAAAAACAAACAACACACCAATCTCAAACGTGTATTAATCTTAAACAAACCTTAAGCACGTATTTAGAGGTGCAAACATTGTTCTTTTCGAGGGTGTAGGTTTTCCAGTGGGAAAGCTGGACTGGCTGGACAGGGAGCCGCGGTGCCCAGGCGGGTACAGCGCCTGACGCCCACCATCCGCACCGCCGGCACCCGACGGGCTCCGGCCCGGAATGTGCAAAGGACAACCTATTTTATACTAGAGACAGAACAGGGAATGATCCTCTGCCTACAGTTTGACTGGTCTCTCTCAATGTGCTCGAGAAATCATGTCATTAAACTGTTTCTGATATTTCAGGAAATTTAGCGTTAACAAAGCGTACGTGTTAGGCCACCTGAAGATTCATTTTAGAACTGGCTCTGCACTTTCTGTGGAGACTCTCCTCACACTTGCATTTAATAGAAATACATGAGAAACCACAGACTGAAAATGTACAGTAATTTGTCTAGTACTAAAATTTTATATGGCCACATAAAGGCATTTTACTATACCAAAACCTCTCCCTGGTACAGAACGCTGCCGAGGCTGGGAGTCAGCTGGTACAAATAAAAGCAGCCTGTATAGGTTTAGGTTAGACTTTTGTTTTGATGCCTTATCCTTTGTTCTATACAAGTAACAACAAACTGTAACTGTAGGCATTGCTAAAACATTTTTTTTAGCAAAAAATTATTTGCAGTTCTACGCTCGAGCATTCCACTAGGTCATTGGTAAAAATACAGGTATTGCACCTTAAAAATTAGGAGCAGACATGGTAATAAATCACAGATCAGAATAAATCTATGCTGTCATCCAAGCTCATATATAAATACTAAGTCTAATTCATTTCCTTTTACATTATACGTAAAGATCTGAAGCACGTTCACACAAAACACCAATTTCAAGAAAGATCTCTCCCAAAGTCTGTCTCACACACATCCTCACACCAAGTGTGTACAAAACAACCCCGTTGAAACTCACCTTGCAACTGAATGGGCCATCTGAAAATAACAGGCTTTGGGGCAAGAAAGCACCATGATGCAACCCAAATCTGTGATCTGCATTAATTCAAACACAGCCAGCCTGTCCACTGAAATGAGAACAGGTAAATCTAGAGATCAAAAATTAATAGCCAGCCAGACAGGTGGATGCAAAGTCAAACAGTGGCCACGGTTGTTATTGAAATGCCAATAAATTCACAAACTTCCTGCATTAAATATCTTAGTGCATCACAGCAAGAGCAAATACTATTGAAAATTCTGTCCTTTAGCTTCTCTAATATTTACCATAAAGGTCTACAAACACTCTGCTGCAGAATGTTTATAAAACAAAGGAAAACATTTCTAAACAGGACCATTTTCTAGTAGAAAATATTAAAAATTAGTCAGTCAAGGTAAACAATGGAGAATTTCTGTCATTCACATTAGGCCAAGCAGGGGCAACCCTTCCAATTAATTTTTTTTTTAACAGGTCAGAAGAGTTTAAAGGATTATATTAAACCCAAATCTAATGCACACCAAACTCTCTCCAGGATAAGCAGCGGGAGCGTTCCTCCCTCATATCAATCTGCTCGCTAATCCAGATCATTTATTAAAGATATGGATTTTGTATCTGTGGAGTTCATCGTGTAGCTTCTTGACAAAGGCACTGGCTTCTTTTTTTTCCACTAAATTGTTAAGTTTCAGCAGCCCCATCAGGCAAACAAAGCAGCATCAGGAATCACAACCCCGTCGCTGCAAAGGGCGCTGGGCTTCGCCGCTGAACTCGTTTCCACAGCACTCACTCCAGCACAGCCGCTCCACAGCACATCGCTCGCAGGGAGGGCTCAGTGTCTGAAAAACCTCACGAGAGGTCTGACAAACTCGGTCCCACTAAACAAACCCAGTCCCTTGGTAAAGCCTCTAAAAGAACTCGGCAGTATTTAAAATAAAGCATGCAGCAGAACACGCTGGGAAGGGAAGGAAAACAAAGGCTCCCGGCCGCATCTGGACCAAATTTGACCTTTGTTAATGTATTTGCAGCAATTCACAGATGTTACCCACTGCTCCGGCAAGAGGGCTGGCCTGCTGCTCATTCCAGTGACAGGTTTGGTGTAACAATGAAATATTAACAAAAACTCACAGCTGAAGGCTAAGGGTGCTGCGTGGCACGTGCCCATCAGCCCGCATCGACGAGCCCAACGGCCACCAAGCAGCAGAATATATTCCCATTTTTTCCAATCAATGCCAGTTCTAGGTACATACTGACGTCTTCACCTGACATCTGCAGTATGGTTCCTTCAAAATTTCAATTAAAAACTAAAAACTAAACCCCACCAGCACTTAATTACTGAGTTTCTAGAGAATACTAATACACATTTCACTGAAAGGGAAATTGTTCTGGTTCAGTCAAATCAGGCAAAGCAAAACCCCATTAAGCTGGCCTCGGGTTTTTAAGTGAATTTGATCTGGTTATTGTTTGTCAGCTAGAGCTGTGGTGTTGGAAGTCAAGACCACTCCTCTAGACTCAGTGTTATTATCTCTCACTCCCAGCTCGAGCTGCTCGGTAGAGGAAAACGTGAAATTCTAGAAAGTATTTTGGGGGGAAAAAAACAAGCCAAAACTACCAGCCACTTCACGTTGGTACAAGAAATGATGCATCAGAGAAAACACAGAAAACACACTTCAGGGCAGAGCAATGTCCAGTCAGCACTACTAATGCTACATTCCGAAATGCAACGTGAACACAAGCACAGAGCTCACGGCAGGCCAGCACCCAGTGCCAGAGGTGTCACACCTCACAGGGGCTCCAGCAGCACAGGTGTCTGCTCCCAGGGACCTCCAGACTCACAGCTCACACAACTGCCAGAGATCAGCAAATGATTTTAATACCATTATGAGAAAAAAGGTGAGCTACGAGGAATCTGAGCAGCCATTAAAACAACTCAAGTTGTTTCCCCAATAATACCGGCATTAACAGACTATTTGAGAAGTCTGTTAGTCTGTCAGTCCCTACACTGCTTGTTCTGGGGAGCCTGACCCTTCCTCTGTGGCCGGCAGCAAAGCTGGACCCTCAGCCCTGGCCCTGGCCGAGAGTGGCAGGCAGCAGACACGGCACCCAGCACTCCCCTGAGGGGAACCTGCCCCCCAACACCCACTGCCCCTTCCTCCCATGCCTGGCTCCTGAGGAGCCGCCCTGCCAATTGCAGCAGTGCCACAATGGGAATAAATCCCTGACCGCCCACCCTCGCACGGCAGGGGTCATTCAGAAGCCCCCGACAATGCCTGCACTCAGGAGGGCCCTGGGTCCCACGCTGCTCTCACTGACACTGCCCAGCCCCAAAACGGTGCCCACTCCCCAGAGCAGCATTCCGCACGCCGAGGAACTGCCTGAATTCGGAGGAGCGCTGTATGGAGCCCGCACACCGGGGAGCTGCTGGAACAAACACCACGGTGCAAATCCCAGCCGACTGAGACGATCTAAAATCTCAGTCCCTGGCTAAAGAAAACCTTTTCTTAAACACAGTTTCGAACACTCAGGGGTATGGCAATCTAAAGTTAAATTATTTTTACTAACCAAGGAGAACAGAGTGTTTTGTCTCACCTATTGTATCTTTATCACTTCCAACAGTAGTTAAAGTAAATTCTCCGCGGGTCTGTATGAATTTCCTCATCCGAGGAACCAGCCCATTCAAATCCCTCAAGTGACTAAAGCGTGAACCAACCCGAGTGTCTCTTTGCATTGTTGTGGAACTGGTTTGGTATTTTATGTTAAGCCTCCGAAATACTAAAACATATCCTTATATAGGAACACTGATTAAATGGTTTTCCTTCCAAGTGATGAACTGTTTTAACAGCAACATTGTGGTTATCGCAACCAGAAAGCAATTACTTCTTTCACTAGCTGTTACTAAGAATAGCGGTGATCAAAGTGACTGGAGGAGTGCTGTTAAAGACGCTGCAGAAGCATCGCTCCGTATGACACACACACAAAATATAGATCATTTTAAACCAAATTACACTTTTAATAAATGTGCTGTTCAGAATTAAATCACTGCTCAGGAATTTTTTTTTTATCCACGAAATCAAGACCTATGGAATAAGTTACTCTTTAAAATCTATTTCCAACCACAGCACAGTGTGAGATCTGTGTATCTGTGCGTGTGTGTGAAAGTGCATACGTAAGGGGGTGCGTGTGGTGTGAGAGAACATATATATGTGCTTGCGCCTGCCAAGGTAGAAGTGACAGGAACTGTGATTTGTGCTAACTAGCTATTGATCCAGTCAGATCTAGATGTTGTGTACAAGAAACAATAAAAGAGAAGGGGCCAGGAAGGATGCTGTGTGCAACTCCATTTAAAAATGGAAAAGAAGGGCCCCAAACAAACCAATTTATGTCCTTGCCTGGGTGAAGCATGGAGAATGCTGATGGGCTTCCTCGGGTCTGCCGTGCATGCTAAACACTTCGCTCGAAATGAGAGTCTCCTGCGCTGGGCATTAAACATGAACAAAGAGACAAACCGTGGGGGCTAGGATTCACGCTTCAGAAAGCCAAAGCTGCAAAGCCAACCAGAACCGGCATAGGAAACGGCCCAGTTTCCAAACCAGCTCCCCTCTGATTTCCCCAACACCTTTCTTAGCAAAATTACTGAACGTGGAGGACTGTAAGAAGTCAGTCTGTACCACCAGAGGTAATGAAAACAATTTTAAACTACACTGCAGTACCAACACATCAACTTTCCTAGGCACAAATTATGAGTTTAT
This sequence comes from Pseudopipra pipra, assembly GCF_036250125.1. NCBI lineage: Eukaryota > Metazoa > Chordata > Aves > Passeriformes > Pipridae > Pseudopipra > Pseudopipra pipra. The sequence goes on along the minus strand of NC_087566.1, from coordinate 6,527,099 downwards.
ATTGTGTAAACTGCACATATGTACTTCTAGCACACCAAAACCTGCCCGCTTGCCCTCAGAAAGCTGGTACAGCACGTGCACCCATTGTAACATTCACACACAGAGCCAGGCAGTTTGCAAAATAGGGATTTGATAAGATAAAATAGATACCAATTGAATCTATAATCATCCTTATCTTAAATATCTTTTATAATAAGAGGGCTTTCAAATAAAATATTTTTTTCCTGAGACTGGGGAATTTTGATGCTTTTTGGACACAGGGAAAGATCAAAAATGACAACTAATATCGAAATAAAACATCTGTTAACTAAGCAAGTTTTACACTAGCAGACCCAGAGCCTTATTTTAAATTGCCTTCCAATTAAAGGAAAAAAATCTGTTACAAACGGTTCAGTTCAGTATTCACACTGCTGTGGGCTCCAAACACAAGCAGGGGACACCTGGACTCAGAGGGGCAGCACTGCCACCAAACGCGTTTTTGCATTTTCGCGGTTTAGGAAAACCTCAGTCACACTTTGGAGAAAGTGGCTGGAAGGCTCGGCTGGCACCAGGCTCTGCGGGAGCCCCTTCCTCCGGGCTGTGGTCCCTGTCCACAGCATCCCAGGCCCAGGAGTTCACTGGGGAGCCCCTTTGCTCAGCACCCCCACTTGGCCACTCCTCAGGAGGCACGACAGGGACAGGGCTGACAGCAGAGATGGCACAGGGCAGTCATCACCCAGGGCCAGTCCAGCAGCAAGCACTTTGTCCCTGCCACTGGATCCCCCCCCAGAGTCACCCAGCACCCTGCAACCCCAGCCCAGAGGGGAAAGGCGTCTGGCACCCACCAAGGTCCCCACGAAGGGTGGAGACAGCGTGCACCCAGCATACCAGGGCCGCAACCCCACCATATCCCCTTCCCTGAGCAGCCCACCATCCTCCCTACCCCTGCACCAGCACAAATGTGGGACAACCGATACCTTCTTTGCTGGGGTTCGAGGGCTTGGGCTTCTCCCAGGGTGCCATGGACTTGTCCTCCTCCTGCCCTTCCATCAGGGCCTTCTCACCAGGCAGGTACCAGGTGGAGTTGTGCTCCGCCATCAGGGAGTCCAGGTCAATGGTGCTCATGGTGCCCTTGACACCCTCCGAGCAGCAGCTGCCCAGGTCGCTGTCCCCATTCTGCCCCGTGCACTCTCCCTTCTTGCTCTTCAGCCCCAAGGGCTGGTCTTCCGAGATGCTGAACTGCTGCCGCTGGAGCTGGATCTGTGCCTGCAGGATCTCCAGGGGGTGGATCTCATCCTGGGCCGAGGTGCTCGTGGGGGTCCGCACCTGCTCCATGCTCGGCGTGCCAGGGTGGGCGCCCGCCGTGGTGCTGAGCCCGTAGCTGTCGGGGGTCGAGGTAGATGTACTGAGGAGGCCAAGGGCCAGGGGCTTCTGTCCGTTGAGAAGTGCGTGCTCCCCACGGGGCAGCTTGGGTGAGCCACCCAACAGCGGGCTGCGGGTGGGCTTGGAGGCAGCATTGTCAGAGCTGGAGGACACCTCATCCTCGTTGCCATAGCTGGTGCTGACCTCGTCAGGAAAGTCCACGTGCGGGGAGCTGCCGTCTGACTTGGTCACGCTCTGGATTCCACTGTCCAGGGAAGACATCAGGTCAGGCTGCTCCGCCAGCAGCAGTTCACTGCCCTTGCCCCAGGAGGGTGAGGTCAGGGGCTTGTCATGGGGGGTGCCCCCACCGCGCTCAGCGCCCGCAGCCCCCGGTGGGCCCCCCGTCGTCACCGGCACCGCCGGCTGCCCCGGGCTGACACCGGCCCCACCGCCCTCTGTGGCCGAGAATTTCTCAAAGAACGTGCCGGGGCTGACGTGCCCACTGTCCCGTTTCCGGCGACCCCGACCCCGCCCGCCACCCGCCTTCCCCTCGCCACTGGCCACCGGCTCCAGAGCGTAGCCGGGCGAGAGGCTGCTCTCTGCGGGCAGCAGTGGGGCACTGCCCGCTGCCTTGCCCGTGCCACCTCCACTCGCTGGTGGCCCTGCTGGGAAGTAGTCCGGGGCGGCAGGTGGCGGGTCAGGCTCGGCCTGGCTGAGCTTGCGCTTGGCCTCGGCCGGGCTCTTCTTGTTGAAGGTGACGTTGAGGTTGGGAGCGCCCAGGCTCGCGATCATGTTCTGGCAGGCAGTGGAGAGGGCAGCCAGGCAGCTCTGCCCGAAGACATTGTCCTTGCTGGCTGCCTTGCTGAAGGAGCCCAGCGAGAGAGCACCCAGCTTGCTGGCGGCAGGCCGAGGCGGGGGTGGCGGGGGGAACTCGGGTGGGGGTGGCGGGTAAGCGCCCGGCGAGGCGCTGAGGGCAGGTGCAGCCCCATGGGCCGCTGGCTGCCGCGCCGCCGCAGCGAAGGGGAAGCTGGGCTGGGCAGCGAAGTCGGTGGGGCCGCGGCGCTCAGTGGGGGCACTGGGCAGTGCCACGCCACCACCCGGCGACTGCAGCTGTGAGAGGCCACCCATGGTGGGTGCAAAGGGTGGGTGGACGCCAGGTGACGGCAGGGCCTGCGCCGGCCCCTCACCTGCCATCCGCAGGGGCTCCTGCAGCCCCAGCCCACCGGCGCCCGGCCGGAAAAGCACAGCGGGGCCACCCGGCTGCAGGCCCAGCTCGTGGGGGGCCGCCTCAGCCGGCAGCCCTGGTGCTGCCAAGCGCCTCGGCAGCAGCTCCCCAGGCGGTGGTGGCCCCGCGAACCAGGCACTGTCAGGGGCCATGTGCGGCGCCGGCGGGTCGAAGCTGCGGCCACCACCGGGCTCCCGCTCGAAGGCGGGCGGGGGCAGGCTGCCTGGCGGGCCCACCTCACCGTGGTGCCCCAGCTGCTGCAGGCTGGGCGGCCGCAGGCGCTGCTGGCTGCGCGAGGCCATCTGCTTCATCACCAGGGCCGCGTTCTGGCGCTGCGCCAGGGCAGGGTGCTCGGGGCCGCCGTGTGGCAGCGGGCCCCCAAAGGCCTCGGGCGCTGGCGGGGTGAACTCGCCCGGCAGGCCAGGATAGGCCGTCGGGGACAGGTGGCTCTCCATGGCCGGGCCGTGCATGCCACCGCCCCAGGAGGCACAGCGCTCGACGCCGGGGGTGCTGGGGAAGTCGAACCGCGGCCTCTTGGCGACGCTCACATAGGGGGCATCGAAGTGCTGCAGTCTTTGATTTGGTGGCTGTTGCGGAGGAGGGTGCTGCATATTAAACATGGGGTCGGTGTAGGGATGCATATTCCTGTTCTCCAGTCTGTGAATAGGGTATTCAAACTGTGCATGCTGGTTCTGCATTATGGGCCCATTGTCCTGCAGGTTGGGGTTGGGAGTGTTGGCTTCTGTTTGCTGTTGCCTAGGGATGGCTGGCGGGCAGGAGTTCTGTCTGGCCAGCAAGCCCGGCGGCTGCTGCGGCGGTTGCGGTGGTGGTGGCTGCTGCTGCTGCTGCATCAGCGGGTGCCTGGCGCTGGCCCCCGGCTCCAGGCTGGCCGACATCTTCCGCGCCCCCCCGAAGCGCTCGAAGAAGACGCCGTGCTGCTGCGGCGGGTGCGCCTTGGCCACAGCCATGCCCGGCGCCCGGGGCAGGGCGGGCGCTCCCGCGAAGCTGCCGCCCGCCGGCACCTGCCGCCCGCCGGCGTAGTGCGGCAGCTGGCCCTCGGGCTCCGACGGGGAGAAGACGGGCAGTTCGAAGTGGCCGGCGGGGCCGTCGCCGGGGTAATTGTATTCCAGCGAGTCCACGCCGCCCTGCGCCGGCAGCCGCCGCGGCTCCAGGCCGTGGGGCTCGGAGGAGCCGGCCGCCGGCAGCCCGTGGAAGGAGGCGGCGCGGTTGGGGGACTGGTCGAGGGGCAGGCAGGGTGCCGGCACGGCGTGGCTGGCGGCGCCAGCGCCGTGGTGCTGGAACTCGGGCAGGGTCCCGGGGCGCTGCTGCCCGAAGCCCTCGCCGCTCTGGCCCTCGGCCATGTGCTCGTAGCCGTCGGCGAACGCCGTCTGCCCGCCCAACGCGCCGCTGTAGCCCAGGAGCCGCCCGCCGTGCACGCAGGAGGCGCCGGGGTCGGGCCCGAAGCCGCCGCCGAAGTGCGGGGGGTGCTGGTGCGGGTGGGGGGCACCGCCGGAGCCTCCGTGCGACTGCTGCCCGCCGAAGAAGCCGTGCACCGGCGGCTGCATGCCGCCGCCGTGCAGCTCGGCGGGGCCGCGGCCCGGGAAGCCGTAGGCGTCCCCGGCAAGGCTCATGTTCATGCCCAGGAGGGGCGGCTCGCCCAGCGCGCCCAGGGCCGGGTCCGCCGCCGCCGCCGCTGGGCCGCCGCCGGGGAAGGCCGGCGCCTTGAAGTGCGCGCTCATACTCAGTCCGGGCTGGCCGAAGCCCCGCTCCGCCTGCCCGCTGCTCCGGCCGCTGCTCTGCGGCTCGAACTGCTCCAGCCCGAACATCCTGCGCGGCTCCTCAGCAGGGCATGGCCGCTCCGCGCCACTCCGCCGTCCCGCTGCCCGCCGCTCCCCGCCGCTCCGCTCTGCGCCGCTCGGCCGCCCCCGCTCACATCCTGCCGCGCCGCCGGCACCGGCCGCCCGCCCGCGCTCACCCCGCCGCTCGCCGCTCGCTGCTGCCCGAGAGCCGACGGGGCGGCGCGCCGCCGCTCACAGGCTCCGGCGCCCGGGAGCTGCGCGCCGCATCGCTGGCCGGCCGTGCGCTCCCGCGGCTCGCAGCGCTCCGGCGGCGGCGGGGCCGGGGCGCGGGGCCGGGCGGGCGCTGGTAGGGCTGCGCCGCGCTCCCCGCGCGCTGCCGCGCTCTCACCCGGCGCTGGAGGAGCAGCAACAAGTTTTGCATTTCAGCGATGAATTTCAGCCATCGGGGCTGCGCCAATGAGCGCCGCGGCCCGGGGCGGGGCTGCCGTTAAGGTGGCTCCGCCGCCGGCCCCGCGCCCCGCCCGCCCTGCACCGCCCCGCGCAGCTCCCCGTGCCCGGGGCTGCTGCTGCCGTGGCGCGCGGACCGCGGGCAGCCGGGGAACCGCGCGGAGCGCCGGGGTCCTGGAGCGGGGTCCTGGAGCGGGACGGGGAGCACCGGAGCTGGGACCGAGCGGCGGGAGTGGGGAGGCGCTGCCAGTGCCGCGCTCCCACCGCCCGCACTGCCCTTCCGGGCAGCTGGGACGAAACCCGCCCGGCAGCCCCGAGCCGGGAGTAGGAGCGGCCCTGCCAGCCCCGAGCCGGGCACCGCCTGGAGCCGCGCAGGGAGCGGGGGGGGTCACAGCCCGGTTCCCTCGGAGGGACAAACACCCGCAGGCCCGGGGGGTCACAGACCGCGGGCGGGACGCGGCGCTTCAGGTGCTCGCGGCTGCACATGTCGATAGCTTAAAGAAATAGTAATGAAAATTGCTCCCACCAAAAAAAATGAGATCTATAAATAAGCGGCCGAGGAGTGTTTGTATATGGCAGGAGAGTTTTAACGGGATTTTTTTTCTGCAGGATCAGGATGCTGCGCTGTGATTAAATATTGATTTTGTGTAATTAGTTTTCATGTGAACTATCCTCCTTGCTGATGGCCTGGAGATTTCAGAACTGGCGAAGAAATGGAATTGGACGTGGAAATTATTACTTAGCGAAGTGACAAGGGGGGGGTAGTGCGCGGGACTCGGGCTGCGGGGCCGGCACCGGGGTGGAGAATGAAGCACGCGTGGCCCGGCCGTGGCACAAAGGAACGAAGGGGACGTCTCGCCCGTCGCTACGGGGACGGTGGCCACGGAGAGAAGGAGAAAGTGAAGAAAGGAGGGAGCCGACGGGGCTCCGCACCCAGACCCCGCACCCACGGCGGCTCCGGGGCAGGGGCGGCCCCGCGCCCGGGGCTCCCTCTGCGCCTGCGTGCGCGCCGTCGGAGCGGCTCTTCCGAACGGGCACAGCGCCCTCTGCCGCCCGCCCGGCCCCGGCCGCGCCCGCCGGGCAGAGCCCGCTCCGTGCGCCCGGTCCGCGCCCCGGGTCCGCGCCTCCGGTCCGTGCCCCCGGTCCGCGCCCCGGGTCCGCCCAGACGGCAGGCAGAGAGTCCTCGCTCCGCCTCACGCTCCGTGCTCCCAGTCCGCCCCCGCCGGGCAGAGCCCCGGTCCGCCCCGACGGCGAGCCGAGTGCCGCGCGTTCCTTCCGCGGAAGGACAGGGACGGGGGCGGGGGGCGTCTCGGGCTCGGCGGAGACGCCGGGGGCGGCTGCCCCGATTCTTCTCGGAGCACGGGCGCCGCACCCTCCAGGGCCGCCGCAGGCTCGCTAGAGAGAGAAATCCCGATGGCTTGTCCACCCATGGCTTGGCCCAGCTCCCCCAGCACCACTCCTTCTGTGGACTTCAGTGGGAGCCAGGCCGTGTCTATAACTGGACAGTGGCAAATATGGATATAATTTCAGCCTAAATATTATGACAGTGAAAGCAATGAGTTGCTTGGAATGGCGAGGTCCAACACCCGCTACAGAGTTCTGCCAGCTTGCATGTGGGAAGGCGACTGAGCCCCTGTTTCTGACCTGGGATGTGCTCTGGGCTAAAACTCGCCCTGGGGCTGCCAACGTGCCCCGCAGCTCCCGCTGTCCCACTGTCGGGTCCCCTGCGTCACAAAGGGCCCCAGTCCCCAGCCAAGGAGAAGGAAGCCTCTCGATTGTAGTGAGCAGTGAAAAGTGTATTTTATAAAACATATTTTTACTTTCAGTCTTTGCGTTTTGGTCATCTTTGGGGAAGCAGGGAAAGGCATTATTTAAATAGTTGTAGCTGCAGGGGATTATTTTCTAAATTAACAATAGTAATTGTGCCTGCCAAATCCAAAGTTGAGGGGATTCATTTATTTCAACTCTCAAGACAATAGCACAATTTTAGGTTTCATATTGCAAGCTCTGAAAACCAAATGGTGGGGCTGATGTTTTTAAAAAAATAATTCAAACAACATCAATTCATCAGACTTTAATCCAGCTCTTTCCACTGTGTCAGTTTAACTTGCACTGAGAAAAGTTGCTGCTCAGCAAAAAAAGAAAAAAAATCCTTTTTAACAAAATGAATGCATCATACATAAAACATCACGGACCATACAATTAGTAAGCAAATGTAAGAGTTCAGCTCAGTTCATAATTATTCAGCAAACCTATTCAGAATGATTTTTTTTCTCCCTGCAGCAATCAACTGTGTGGGCTCATTACCACTGAGAATCCAACGAAGAAACCACCACAGAAACTGCACAAAATAAGCCCATATGCTCGAGACACTTTAGCCCAGCCAGCCCTTAGCAAGAGCCTCTTAAACCCTGCCATGGAGCAAAACCAAGCTCAGTTCTCTGTGGTGTTTGCACTCCCAGCTCTCTGAAGGTGCCCTGTCCTTAGTGCAGCTTCAGGTACATTGGTTGCAGCTGCTCCTCGTCCTCTGTTGTGCCACCTGCAACCACACCAACACCACCGGGTCCCCACAGCACCGGGTATGGGACCTGTCGCTGGAGCAGGGGCTCCCAACAGCCACTTTGCAAAGGACCTGATGGGCTTCTCTTGGCAGGGATTTCTGCTCCTAGCAGAGATATTAAGTGAATGGAATTGGAATATTTTGAAGGAGAGGTTTCCAACCCTGGCGGGAAAGTTTTCAGCGTTTCTGCCTGGAACAGTTTAGGGAAACCATTACAGCTCCTCCCTCTCCAAACTGCAGTGAAGGTGGTGTCAGGACTGATGCAGGAGGCAAACATGTAAAAGTATTAGATGAGCCCGCGAGTGCAGCAAGCACGGAGCCGGTTCTCAAGGGAAGGCATCGCTCCAGAGGGGATGGTGTCTGTCAGTGTGCACCTGCTTTAGCTCCCAAGAACAGAAGGAAGACCTGCTGTGGGCAAAGGGCTGTGACACGTGTGCCTCCTGGGCTCCCAGGGGTTTGCTCCCAGCACAGTCATATGGCTGAGCTGGGAGGCACCGGGCATTGTGCTAAAAGGCGATGGGTAGGGACTTCCAGGGATCCGACCTCTGTCACTCCTTGTCCTTCCCTGCTTGAGTGTATGAAAGTGACTGGTTTGTAATTGAGATTAAAGACAATTTCATCTGTGAAACCTGATTTGTATTCAGTTTTTGAGAAGTTCACCTTGCCAGTGTAAAGATTTTATGCTTAGTTTTGCCAACAATGTTCTTTCTGCAAAGTTTGAACCAAACTCCTTCAGACACTTGCCTGCTTCCCATTTTAAAAAACGCATAACTGAGTAATCAGGGTTAAGGGACTAAAACCATCACAGTCACTTCCTGCAGGGATCTAGAGCATTTTGGTAACTCAGCCCTTTACAAGGATTTTCCTGTTTGGTTGTCTTGCAAGGTTGGTCACCTGGTTTAGTTTCTTTATACCACTGCAACCTGTAGCTGTGTATCTTTCCTGTTTCGATTTTCAGGTCTCTTAGTATGGATTGTGATATTTTCACAATATCAGTAGATTTTTCCATTCCTGCAAAGAGCTTTTTTCACTAATTAAGTATATTGGGTCCCATTCATGCCACTTAGGTGGAAACTTTTGCAGCACATGGGACACTTTGGTGTACATGTTGAACACATTTAAACTTTTCTAACTTCAATGACTGAAAGACAGGATAGTGCTAAAATCATCCAACACTGAGATTGTACATTGGTAAAAACACAGGAGACCCTAAAGCATTTTTTCCCATTCATGATAACTGCACTGCAGTGCACTGCTTTGGGCTTTTATTTTTCCCCTTCAAATTCCCATCTCAAAAACACACACCGTAGGATCCTACATTTCACTGGGGAGGGGAAAGAAAAAAAAAGAAATTTTATGTACACTGCACAACAGAATTAGTTTGGTTACAGGAACAGTAAAAGTTTTATGTTTCCTAAAATAGCTCAGTGAAGCATAAATAAAAAATAGCACCTCTCTGTACCACTAATCGGTGTTTAACTCTTCTCGGTGTTTTATGGTGGAGTTTGTATGACCAACTTTGTTCTGCTGTTTTCTTAAAATTGAACCAGGTGGGAATTTATGTAAGCGTGGTGGACCAGGAACGATCTTTGAGCATGTGGAAAGTCTGGCTCACTGTGGGTGATGCCAGCAAACCACCAAAGTTAATTCATTTTTCATCATCTTATAAATTGAACTACTGTGAAAGTAGAGAGCCAGAGGCTATTTTATAAAATCCTGATGACTTAATTTCCCCTAAGCATTAGCTTCATGAGAGCACTTGCCTTGGTGCTTCCTTTCTCCATCCTGCCATCCCGTGGGACTTCACACTCTGTGGTCCCATCCTCCCCCTCCCTCACCAGCAGGACAGCGCCTGCCTGCCCTAGCAGAGCAGGATGGTGCTGGAGCTGCTGGATGCAGGTTTGGAAGTCACTGGTTCGCAGGAAGTCACCCAGCAGGGACCACGTTGGTCTCTCCTGGAGAAGCTCCCGCAGGGCTGCGTGTCTGAGCTTCCCCCATGTTCCACTGTCTCCTGCCACCCATCCCCTTCCTGCCCTCAGGGCGGGGGGACACAGTGGTTCCTGGGGCTCCGACCCCGGCTGGACAGCACACTGCACATCCCGGGGTGAGAGGGATGCTTGAGACCGCAGGGCCCACTACTCAAAGCCACCAGGCAAATAAAGCTGCTCCTGTGTTTATTATTTATTGTGTTAGTTCACAAGATTTAACAGTATGACGTGTGTTCCCGAGCCATTGCTGAACCTTGGCTCGCAGTCCTGACTTTTCCAATTTAAACCAAAGTGCCCCTGCCCACACACTGTGGTGAAGTGGCATCCCAAGGCAGCAAGCACTGGGTCAGGCAACATGATTTCACCCACCCCATGTAAGGCATTATTTGCTTTCCAGCAGGAACTACTCGGGCACTACTCGCTGGTACACGCAGCCGCCCCAGCTGCCCTGCACCTTGCCCTGCACCTCGCCGGCAGCCTCCCCCAAACCTCCCATCTCCCCGCCAGAGGCACAAAGGGTTAACGACCTCGTGCTGTCCATAACCATCATCACGGCTCCTCAGCATCCCTACAAAGGGCCTGATTTAATCCTGGTTGCAGACGACTCACATTGTACTCGCAGCCTCGGAGCGATGTCGGGCGATCAGGTTTCCAGCTAATATCCAAGGCACAGCCCAAGCACTGAGCGGGGAACAAAGGCGTCTTTGTTACTGAAAAAAAAAATCCCCTGAAGATATTAGCAGTGCAGTAGAGTTCAAACTGTTAAATGATTCAAATATTATTTAATGAATACATTTGAAATGAGGTCTTACAACCCAGAACACTTTTTAGATCATCATTTACAAAGAGCCGCCTCTTCGTTTACTTCTCTATGAAGTTGCTGCTTTCAGATTTCAATTATGGTCATTTTGCTTCCAGCCTTTTTCAGGGACTTCCCTTGTTGTCGTAGCTGGGTTCTTTTTGTGGTACATTTTAGCTGGTGACTACTGGGTCTTTCAAAGTCCCGATAATCACGTTCCCTTAATTTACCTTGGACTGAATATCTGTGAGAAACAAGGGAGACAGAGACTCTTGCAAAAGGAGCAACATTATTAGGTGCTGTTCTAGAGGGTGCTAAACCCAAGCTTATGAAACTAGGAAATCTGTTAAATTAGCATATTGAGATTTTAGCTGGGATTGGAGAAACTCTACAAAATTCAGATTGAACAAATACCTCGAATTTCTTGTGGGTCTTGGATATGCAACGCTACACCAGAAAGCCATGTAAATTCAGAGAGAAAAGTTAAAGAATCGAGGTAGGTGGCATTCTGGAAAGAAACATGTCTCCAACCTGAGGAAATAAAATTTTAAAATTAAATTAGACCTTTCTGCACTTACAGCAGTGAGGAATCCAAGGCCGTTCTGAAGCATGGATGGCAGATACTGGCCCTAAGGGGTAACAGCAGCACAGCCAGGGCTGAGCCGGTGCCTGCTGAGAGGTTTTGAAAAAACACAGCATATCTAGCAAAAGTGGGGTAAAGAACACCAAAACAGAGTGACTACAAGAAAAAGTATCAGAACAAGTACCAGCAAAAAAAGGCACAACACAGTGGCAGAAATACCTCCAGACTCTCAGCAGGTGCATTGCAAAGCAAACCACAGCCCCTCACACCAGTGAGCGTCCCAGCTCTACTGCCAGGGGCTGGGGCCTCAAACAGCCACTGCTGTGGAGACACAGGATCCCTGCACTGGACTATCAGGATTTCACTCAAGTCACATGCAGGTGATGCCTCAGGTGGAAGTCATTGAAACTGCCTCCAAAAACTGGGTTTGACACATTACCATTATAATCATTTAAACTATTTCAAGTGCCAGAACTTTGTTTATGGTAGAATTTGCACACTGAATTCTGCCCAGAGCAGGTAATGAGGAGAAGAGGCTCCCAAGAATAAAATGTCCCAGTGGCCAAACACCCCAGTGACAGGGACAGCAGCTATCAGTCTCTGGATAATCTCTGCTTGATTGACAATTAGATGCTGTTGATTAAAACCCATTTTCCACATCAATTCAAGCAAGTAGAAAGTCTTTCATACAAAGTTACAAAACTACAAAGGAAATATTTTCCTGATGTCCTATCGAGATATAATTCAATGGAGAAGACTCTTTTGAATTTCATGAACTGAATAAAAACCTCAGCCACAGCCTCAAGCTTCAGATTTGCCATAAAACCACAGCACTGCACTTGTAAGTACATGATGCAGCTCCTAAACATGGCTGAATCAACTGAGGTTTGGAAATGCAGAGTAAGTTGTCTTATGGGACATTTTGAGATTGCTCAGAGAACACTTAGAAAGGCCCTAGGGTGGAAAAATCCTGACACACCCAAAATCTTGACAGATTTTTTTCTGACATTTCTCAGTCTACAGATAAAGGCAAAAGACAGAAAACATCCCTCTTTCTTTTCAATAATTAAAAATCCTCCAGAAAAAAACAAATTCCTTACAAGTCCCTTTTAGACCACACTTGTGTGCAGTCAAGTGATGGATTTCAAAGGTTACTGCTGGAATATGGTTCACAGCAGTCTATTGCAGTGAGTAAGTATCACGTTTACATATCCATTATGACAAAACTACGTTGCACTTCCATTGCTTCCTGTTGGTTTGCCATCTGGAAGCTAAAGAAGCTGGTAGTAAAGAAAGGATTCAATTCTGCATTTACCAAAGGAGCCGTACAAGTCTCCATTTGCAGCAGGTGATTGCACAACCTGAGCAGGCAGAACCCCAGAGTGGAGCTGGCCCATCCCAGAGGGCAGGGCTGTGCTGAGCAGAGAGGAGGAATGGGACCAGCCAGGAGGGACACCCAGACCCCCATCAGCACTCCCAGTGCCCGTGGGAGGCACCTCCTACCTGCAACCCCCTCCTGCCGCCTCATCCCACCTCTGCCAGCCCAGCCCGTTACGGTGGCAGTTCAGGAGCATCGAGGTTCCAGGCATGTGCAATGCTCAGCTGGAACTCCCAAACCAAACCCAGCCCCAGAGCAGCCCCGAGTGCGGCCTTTGGGCACTCCCAACCCTCTGCACAGCTCAGGGACCCCAGACACCAGCTCTGGAGCAAACTGTGAGTGCCAATGTCTGAGACAAGAGACGGAGCGTTTTATGATCAAATTTATTTAATTAAATTTCATTGCCTGCTTTACCGTGAGTCGCACCAGAGACTGCCAAAGGAAACTAAACATTGTACATTCACTACAAGGTTCTCTCAAATTTTCACAACTAGTCCAAATCCATGGAAGTCACAGGGTCCCTTTCCCACCAGCTGTGTTACAACACATTAACGACGGTGGGACACGAACTCCAGCACCGAGGAGATCTGAGCCCTTGGGTTCCAGGTGTGCAGCCCTCTTGGGAACGTGCACTTCACATCCATGACCTGTGTGTGTGTGTGCCGTGTCTCTGTGTGTATTTACCAATCCCACCTCCTGGTGGTACAGGACAAATAACCACTTAACTGCTAACCCAGAAAGGAACAAAACCACATTTCTCTGTGGGACCTGGAGGGTGGGCGGGTGCAATGGCGCAGGCGAAGCACCAGCGCTGGGCAGGCGTGGCAGTGCTGGCACGTGCAGCACCAGGACAAGGTGCATGGCCCACCTGGCCCACCCTGCCAGAGCAGGAACATTTTGTCACTGAGAGTAACGGAAATCAGATCCCTCCTTTTGTGAGCAAAGCAGGTCCAAAATGGTTCCAATGCACCTGGCTGTGTGTCAGAATACGAGGATGGGAGTGCATGCAAGGCTTGCCCTGCTGACGACGCTGGGAGGAAACCAGGCATTAATAGAACTTTACCTAACTAGTGCTTTTAAAATACTTTGTCTCCAATCCAGCAAGCATTTGGATAATATCCCTCTGTTATATGCTGTGAATAGTTCCTCAAACACGCTGAAGACCTTTTCCCTATGGAGTTTGCTACAGGAGGGATGTGTCACTCCAGGGGCTCTTGTGCATCAGCCCCTCACAAACAGCATGGAAACACATCAGGGCTACGACTGAAACTTTCATCATATCTGAAAGTCTACATCTCCCGAAGTGTATTTTCAACATGAAAAGAGCTAAAATCACAATTATATTCCATTGCTGTATGTGAAATCCAGACCATTTGCATGGCTTCCAAAGGGAAGCTCTGGAAAACAGTCACTGCCCAGGCAGGAGTGCTCTTGGAGAGAAGGGCTGTCTCCCTCCTCACTGCCTGGCCTGAGATACACTGGAAATGCTCTACTGGTATTGTCAGAGTACTTGTCTAAAAAGCAGCTTCTGGAAAATTCCAAGTTGCAATTACTTTATAAATCACAAGCCATTTTTCCTTAATCTTGCCAATTTTAATGAAGAAAAACCATTAGCATTTCAATGTACAAAAGTCCAATAAAACAAATTTTTTTTTCTTTTAAATCAGTGAGTGGGTAACGTTTGGGTTAAACTTATTCAGCAGTAAAAGTCTTCCAATTTCCACTAATAGAAATTTTTTTCTGATTTGACTATAGGATAATGACAATCCAGAAATAAATAGCTATAAATACATTCATTGTTCCTATTCCAAAACTCATCACATAGGGAAGACATAAAACTGAAATTAACTTGTTTGAGAGTGTTTCTTTACAATGAGAGAGGGGTGAGTTAGAGCAGAATGACTCGGACAGGAGAAAAAAAAAAAACAAGTAGGGCAGAAATTGGTCCAGTATTGACATTCATGAACATACCAGTTAGCAAAATTCATCCTTTAAATGACACTACTCAGTTGATTTTTATTTGCTTGGGGTATACATAATGAAAGCAGTTTCCTTGGAATCTTTGCTAGGACAGGTATAGCACCCGGAGACACTGTAACCACCCCTTCCGTCTGCATGTGCGTGTATAGTTATATACAGGTCATGCACCCACACACACATCCGAGATCCGGCACCGGCATCGCCCGTCGTCACTCATCATTGGCAGCGCTCGTTCCTCTCACTTGGCCTTGGTTACGCAGCTGTGGAGAGAGAAAACACAAATTCCACATGAGCACCTTCCTCAGACAGGGAGTTCCAAACAGGCAGGGAAATTATCTCCAGGGAAAGCCAGGGCAGGGTTGTCGGAACACCACCGGGACTGAGCAAGTCACACCAAAGCAATGCTGGCTCCTGAGGGAATCTCAGTTGGAGCTGTCCTCGGGTGGGAGCTGCCCCCGTCGCTGGGGAGCTCACACAGATCAATGGGATTTGGCACCGTTGGGCTGGGATTCCCAGCAGTGTTACAACAGTGCCTGTGTGGAACAGCAGCACCAAAGTGCTGGGCATAAGCACCAAGAGCCTGTAACTCCTGGAGAACCTGCTCCTGCAGAAATGGTTTAGTGTCTATAAATAATGGGTGGAAGTGGATTTCAAGAACTGAAAGTGGTTGGAAGGTGACACTCCACAGGTTCCCTAAGTGATGTGGACCAAGGCCACAGATCACTCTGCTCCTGTGCATGCAGCAAAGCGATGCCGACGTGTCCAACTGGTGCCCAGAAGGACAGGGGCGTGTGCCAGGGCCCAGTGCCATTGCCATGGCAGCAGCAGGCCCCACACCTCAGGTGTCTGCACTGGGTAAGCACCAGGCACCAGGGCAGGTGGCCAACACTGCAGGAATTCTGTCCTGAGCGCCTGCAGCAGTGCCTGTCTGGTGTGCCCTGGGCACCACGGGTCAGTCCCACCTGCTGATCACCACACCAGTGTCAAGCAGGAGCAAGGCAACATCACACATGTTATGTGGATTATTAGAATGACTTCTGCCAGCAATTCCCATCCATCAGAACATTAATCCCTCTTCTCCTTTTCCATCCAGCAGTTGACTTACACAGCTTGCTTTGCCTCAGAACCTACAGAGAACTCCTCTAGACGTCCGCAGCCAAAGTGCCTCGAACGGAACCCTTCTTACGCATCTGAAGTGAAATAAAATGTGAGCTCCACACACAGAACCTGTCGTGCCATGGTTAGTACGAGAGAAGGAACGATCTACAGAGCCAGGACTGCTTCTCCCTGGCCACGGCCAGGACCAGCTACAGCTCAGGGGTTTTGGACAGAGGGTATATAGTATTTCTTTTTGGCAAGATCTGGGAACCAGACAGCAGCTGTAAACAACGCTGCTTGAATTTTTACTGGCCCACGATGCTCCAGCATGGAGCCACTGCCCAGGATATCCAGTGTGCCATCTCTACCCTCTCAAAGACATGAGGGAGGTTGGTCAGAGGGCTTTGGCTGGGCCAGGTGCTTTCCTACTCTGCACTGAAGAGCTGATGTGTGTTTCATGGAGCGGAGGTGCTTCTCATCTCCAGGAGCCAGAGACAGAAACAAGCAAGTGAGAGATAAAGAAAAACAATGAGAAAAAGATGGGCTGGGATAAAGAAACTGGAAGAACACTGATGAGGACTCAGAGAGTAACAGAAAAGTAACAAAAGAGAGATCCTGACTATAAGAATTGACTGAAGATGACACACAAGAGCAACAAAAGAACTGGAATGTGCATAGAATCCAGAGAAAGATCAACTCGGAGCAGGAGGAAGAAAGAGTGTTCATGAGAAGTAGAAGAGCACCAGGAAGCCATGTGGGAAAGAACATGCACTGCCAGCCCTGCTTTGTGCCTGGTTTGGCTTTCAGCCACACCGAAGTGCAGACCTGTCCATGCCCGACTGCTCTGCAGGGATGGGAGCACGGAGGTATCTGTCACACTGAGCACCTCATCCCTGAGCACTCACTTCTCAGAGGTCCTGGCCATAAAACATACTTTGTGGTATACTGGGGATGTAATGGCAGTTACTGGTGAGCACAGTGGATGGAGTAGTTGAATATGAAACAATATGACATTATTTGGGAAAAAGCTAGCATTCAGATTATTTGGCAGTGATAGTTTTGCCTTTATGATGTTCTCCAATAACGCACTTCACCACAAACCCCTTGAAATTGCATCATTTATAGGTGTTTGTAGATACCCCTCTTGTAACAGCAGAGAAAACCCTGAAACGGTAGGTCCCCACTCCTCTCACATTTCACAATACACACAGAAATCTGGGTTAGTGTAACATCAATACATTTGGAAAAAAAAGGCTTTTTCAACAGCACACAAGTTCCTGATGCCAATATCTTACATAAGAAGCTATTTGCAAAAAACTATTTGCCTTGCTTTGCAAAATGAGAAAATATTAAATAAGTACATTTGATATTTAAGAAAGAGGATAAATGTTACACCCAGAGACTTGTGAACTGGGTTTGGTTTAAGGCAAGAACTAAAAAGCAGCAAATATTTTGAAAAAAAATATATTTAAAAGAAGCTACTTACCAGTGATAAATGTGAAACAACTTTCTCTACAAGAAGACAAACATCCACAGTCCACAGACACACAGAGGAACAATTTCCTCACGCACACAGGTGTGTCAGGCTGTGCTGCCTCTCTCCAGCACACCCCTGGTGAGCACCCCTCACTGCCACTGCCCTTGCTCAGGAAACTGGATAAAGTCTTTTTCACTTCAAATGAAGAACTGGGTGTGCAAAAGGGGACCCTTCTGGCAAAAATCAGTCTAGAGAGGAAAGTGGTTATGCTTCCTCCTTCACAGACACCTGGGAACAGCTGGCTCTAGGAACAGGATCAGGCATAAAATAGAATTCAAGAAGAAATCCCCGTGATTTGAGAGAACACCTGCCAAAAATATCCAAATGCCCATGAGAGCGCACAAGGTCTGCATGAGTGAGTGAAGACCAGTCTTGTCCAAAGCTTATTCCGGGGCTGCCAACGCAGCCAAACCCTCCAGATTATGGGAGAAGAACGTTTGGTGTTACCATCTCAGCACATCTACCTATGGCTGCGCAGGACCGCGAAGAAACACTTCTTCCAAACCCAGGAAACACCCCTACACAATACAGGCTGTTCCACAGAGTTCTGAAAGTCCCCAGAGAGCACGAGAGGGGATGGAGGAGCTGCAGCTGGTTTGGTACCAACAGCACAGAGGTGCCAGGCACAGAACGCGCTGCAGGGCCCTGCCCACAGCTGGGCTGAACCTCGGGCAACGTGGTTAGAGAGTCTGGAATGAGTCAAGCCACACAAAAAGCAAGTTGTAGGTGAAGACACATTGTGTTTTGGAAGAACCAAGACAGTGGAAGGGCAGTGGCAACCTGACTGGGTTTGGGGCATGAAGCGGTTGCCAGAATGGGATGAAATACAACTGCACATCCAAAGACTGCAAAGGACCTGCAAATCACCATCAGGATTTTACATGGGAAAGGTTCATGCCAAAGGTTATGTTCTGGAAAGACACTACAGAAGACAGCTTCCTTCCCAGCCTGTTTTAGTGGTCCACCTCTGAAAGGAAAGAGCAGTGACAAATCCCTACGTCCAAGCTTCCTCTCAGACATCAGCCCACGTCAGGATATAGAGGTTTGGTCCTCACAGCCACTAAAGCAGGAAAACTGACACCATCTCAGTTAATTTTAGTGACTTCCTTTTTGGAAGTAAAATTTTGGTTTGCTGTGCTAATTAGGACTGGAACAGCTGACACGTGACACAAACTTGCTTGAAAACTTGTTTGAAGAGGAAAAAAAGATCAGATCTAGTGATAACTAGAAATGAAACACAGCAAGACACGTGATGGAACAGGAAGGTGGCAGCTCTGACTTCTAATCAACAAGCAGCAAAAAGGCCCTGAATGAGACTTTGTGCAATGGTTGTGGTGCCATGAACACAGAGGTGGTCAGGGCAGGCATTCTGGGTTTAATGACACCAGAGATATTTACCTTACAGCCACTTCCAGCTTGCCAGCACAGACTGCAGAAGCCTGAAGCACATGGGGCTGCACAGGAGGATCACCAAAGGGGCCACAATGTTCATCAGCAATTGCCCAAACACACACACACAGGCACAGACACAACACATCTTGTCTCAGTTTCCAAACAGACAAATCTACAGGTAGAAGCACCTACATCTAAGCCTTAAAAAAGCTTTCTTACCGCTTCCAGCTCCCTCTGGGTTTCATCCTCCATTCTCCTAATGTCCTCCATAGTCAGTTCAATCCACCTGTCAATCCAACAGAACAGCTGGCGATGGAAGTTGGTAAATATCCTTTTTTCTTGCTTTAAAAAGATAAACAAGCATTAGATCATTGGCCTAGGACTTGCCAAAGGCTGGTGAAGTGACTGCACCCGCTCAGTCTGAAGAGTTACAATCTTCAGGCGTGTGCTGTTTCACACTGGTGCAGGTTCAGCCCCTTCACACCCCTGGATCCAATTAAAATTCACCTCATTTCTCACATGCTTTAGCATGGAAAAAATGAACAAATTTCACTATCAAAAAAAAAGTTTCAAGACAGTTCAGCAATTCACATTACTTGAAAATGATGAAGAATCCTTTTAAAATCTGTTTTAGCTCCAAGGTGGCAGCTGACAAACCAGAACAAGGACTTCCTGAAGACTTTGCTTTTTTCCCCTTAGAGAGTTGTTCTGGTACCACCAGCGAAGCCCCATTTGTAGGAGACCAAGACACAAATGGTTGGACTGGCTGGGAGAATGGACAGGAAACTGCATTGCTGTTTCTGCTCAACCCCCACATTAACACAGCCCCCCCTACCCCACAAGGCAGAAGCACTCACCTTTTGTATAAAGTTTTCAACTTTGTTCTGCAGTCCCCACCACTTGAATTTGATGGTCACCAACTTGTAAGCACACATTTTGGGACACTCCTCATCAGTTGCTAGCTCTTTCTATTTGGGGACAATGGGAAAGAAGTTTTAAATTTTTAAAAATTTACTTTAATTATTAGAAATTATAATTCTAATTAGTGTATTAGAATTACAGATAATATAATTTATAGGAAACTAATGGAATTTGACTATGTTATAAGAATAATAAAATATAATTCTAAGTATTATTACAGAGAAACTACATTCTAATCAGTAACTAGGGGCTGTTCCTGACAGACTGCCTGTGATTCACCCCAGAGCACAGCATTGGGCTGCTCAGATCTCTGGTGTGGCACACACAGTCCCTTCCCTCCTGGGATGGCGTGCACATGGATTCTGATGGCTGGCAGGGGCAAGGGGTACTGGCAAGCTGTGTGCTGCTCTTGGGATGTCACTGGGGTCCACAGAGGATGTGCTGGGCCACAGGAAATTTTTTCCTGAATTGGAGTTGAGCACGGTTCTGAAGGGACCATGAACTCTGTTTTTCTGCTGATAAAGACTTCATAAGGCTTTATGTTCCCAGTACCTTCCAATTTGGCCCCAGAGGTCCTCTCTTCGTCTTAACTGACTGGAATAATGCAGGATCTTCATCAGCTTTGTAGTCCTGTAACATAAAACACCCTTATAGTAAGAAAACTCCACCAGATTCAATATCACACTGCATTAAGCCTCTGCCCACGACTGCCAAAGTGATTCCCTGAGTGCTGTGGAGCAGGATGGGTGGAGCACAGCTGCCAGGCTAGCATTACTAGCTATTCAAACTTCCATATGGAGCGTTCAAACATATACAATTAAAATTTAGGAACTGAACAAATATTTCCTAGAAGAAGCCAAGCGAGTCAAGACATTCCAATCACATTGCTAATCAATGTTTTATGAACTTCCACAAACCAGGAGCTCCCTCTAGTTCTCCCTCTTAACTGAAACAACGTGTTTTATTTGAAGAGCCCACATTTGAGCCAGCCAGCATCAGCAGGGGCTGCCACAGTGCTCCCCAACCCTTCGCCTGCCCCAGGGCACGGCCTGAGGAACCGGCACAGCAACACTGAAATTCAGCAACACTTAAACATTTAAAGCCCACTCGAATTACTGTAATTGCAGAAAGACTAACAGACATATTTGTCACCTGAATTTCAGTAAAACCCACTGAGTTATGATTTCACTGCAGTAAAGCACACGTCCTTTTCACAGACATCAAAAAGAGCAGATACACAGCAGCACACGATAATCCAGCCCTGCCTCAGCTCCTGCTGCAGTGAGCACAGCACTCAGCTGCAGTCACTGGCTGTGTCCAAGACTGGCTCCTCTGGGAGCCCAGCCGGGAGCCAGGGAGCCACACAGCTCACAGGACTTGACACCAGCTGCAGACTTCTCATCTCATGAGTTACTTCCAAATACTGTGGGAGAGGACAGCTGCAACCCACTGGAATCCTCAGGTTCTGCGTGTCCTGGAGGCTCAACGTGATACACTTTTTTTTTAACAATCCTTGGGTGGAAAAAGAGGCATTTTCTTTACACATAAATCACCCGTAGGAAATCTATGCAAATACTAGAGCAGAGTGTTTTTATAGAAATATATTGAATATTTTAAATTACTGATCATGACTGCCTTTTAAAAATTTCACTCAACCACTGGATGGAAGACATGGAAAAGGATCAAGCTATAGTAATGGATAAACAATTTTGCTCTAGATAACTAATTGCTGGCACGACTACTGCTGCTGTTTTGGGGCAGTGATGTGCTAAACAGAAATACAAGAATCCACATCTTAGTGCCAGTTTTGTAAATAAAAACAGGTACTGCATTGAGATAACCCTGAATTTATTTTCACTGTGTGAATACCCTACCAAGGCAGAGCTTACACTACAGTGGTGTGGGGCATGTGGCATTTAAACTCACCTACATGTGCAACCTTGATCTGCTTGGTTGATGTTGTGGGATGATTTGTCTGGATACTCCAGGGACACCCAAGCCCACACAATGCTGTTACCTGCCATCCTACCTCTCACTGCACAGGGACACTGGTAAAAAGCAACTGTGCTCTTGCATTTGGGACCCACAAATAAATAACCAGAGCTGGAAACACTGGGGAACAAAATGTTATCTAGGAATAAAATGTAGGAGTGAAAACAAAAGTTCAAAGAAATTAGATGAGTCATGGTAAAGTTTTCTATGCTAAGAGACAGAAGTTTTGAATCAAGACCTTTCAGAACTCAGTTAACCCAAATCCTGTTAAGGACAGACAAAACCCTGTATAGACTAAAGCCTAGATGGACAGGAGAGCATTGTAGGAACTCTTCTCCACACACAAACCCTACCAGCACGCAGGGAAGAAGACTGGACTAGAGCCAAAGTACAAATAAACAACAGTTCTTTGCAGAGTTTAAGGAAAATATCTGTGCAGCAAGAGCTTAACTCCTGACAACAGCAAGTCCTTCTTAGGAAGAAAAGCAGGCAGCTGCTGGAGCAAATATTACAGCTCAAACCCCCGAAGCCCTCTGGAAAGCCAGACAGGCAAACATCAGCATGCAGCAGCATAACAAGATAGAGGAGCTAAAACTATTTCAAAGAAATATACAAATATAATTTCACAGGCAGTTTCTGTTCAAATACTCAACATAACAAGCATGAATGCAACAATCTACTGAAAAGAATTATTTAGAGAGATCATGTACCATATACAATAAATATTACAACAAACCCAGAACCTGGGTGCTTCTTTACAATTCTCATTCTCAGTTTTTAGATCTGCTCAGAGTGGTAACAGTACTCCTGAGAGCTCACAGTTCACTATCAAGAAGTATAAAAACTGAAACCATATGATTTTAAGAAAACTTTTCGAACCTAACATAAAAGTTATACAAGTCTGGTGCCTGATCTGCAAATCTATGAAAAGCACTTCCTGAACACACAGTGGCATCACACTAACTAGGCAGGTGGACACAAATTCTGGCTTTTCAGCTCAATATTGCATCAATGTTTTAAACGTGAGAACACACTTACTACTGGTGTTACTGAGCAGAAAACTCACACACGGTCCCTGTGGAAGGAAACACCTACCAGCACTTCTCAACATGATCCACAGCTCTGTGGGTGCTCATTCACAGCACAACAGAAGTTCAAAATCAGGTTTATCCAAGTATGTCATATTTCCAAGTCAGATTCCCATGTCTCATAACTGAAACAGTCACCAGCACTAGTGTGCACTTCACTGACATGCAGCCGTGTGCTTTGGGTAGGCTTGGCTAAATGGCTTTTAATCAAAAATGTCCTGCAGTCATTCCCATCTCCTGAAGAGTCCTGCAGCTACAGCACAGCTATCAGGGAAACCATTCTCTGAAGTCACTTTTGAAAGAACGCCAAGGTTCAAATGAGAAATGAAACCAGCCTGGTTATCTCATCACGGATGCACGCGGCGTGCCGCGCTCGGAACGAGAAGTTAAAGGTCTCCAGAAAGGAGGCTGGAAGACACAGAGCTTTATAAACACCCAGGACAGGATGAAAAAGCCTTATTTAGGGATAGAAAACAAAAAGAGGAGAGGGAAACACTAGTAAGCTAAAAGCTACATAGACAGGCTGTTCCATGGGATGTGTCATCATATAATGACTCAAAAGTTTCAAGACTAGTAACATGTAGTTTTTAGGTGCCTATCACATGATAAATTAAGTTTGAAATGGAAGAGATCCACCCATCAAACTCTTTAACTCAAGAATCTTTTAACACTTCCTTACAGACTACAGAAGAGCATTTCCAGTATATTTCCTCAAACTGTAGAACAAGGGATAGATAGCACACAGAAATCTGAACTCTTAAGGCATGTGTAAAATAATCTAATTAGAGCACAAAATTGTAGTTCTACAACTTTCTTTCAAGTAATACAATGAAGATCCACTGTGACCTAGAACAAGACTTTTAATTTCTTCATTGTACAAACATAGCTATAAATCTGATTTCAATTTGTTTTCACTACACTCTCCTTTCCTACAAATTGTTTCCAAAACCACAGCCTCTTCTGATGTTAATTGAGGGTTCACTTTTGCTTACTCTTTAAAAAGTCTTCCTCTCCTGGGAAGTAATTTTTATATACAAATCACATAAAGTGACATGGACTGGATGCTGGAGATGATTAAGAATGGGCAGGGTTAAATTTTTATCTAAAGAAAGTCACAGATGTCAGCCAAATTATTTTTATACATACTTTAATGAGCATGAGTTTAGCATATGCATGCCATTAGTAGCTTAAAGAAATTTACTATTTTTATATTTATGCCAATTGTGGCTCTGAAACTAAAGTAACTGCTACGCTGCAGCAGGGTGGACAAGTTAATTCACTGAACAAAAAGATGAATCTTGAATGTATGAAAACTTTTATCAAAATTGCTAAATCTTAAACGTAGCTCCATTCTTTCAGTCCTACTGTTACCCAAGGTCGTATATTTGAGCTGCTTTTCCAGGCAAACAATGTCTGAGAAGATAAATGTACAAATAAAACTTTCTTTTAGTAACACTGACTATTGCTATTTTCCCTGAAAAATGGAGCAGGTCAAAAGACCCAACCAGCCACTTAGAATGATAGTTCCCAAACAAGCATCATAACAAAAAAAACCCCAAAACCATACAAAGCACATGATTTCAGGTATTACTCCACAGAGTAAACTGGTGATTGCTCAAATATCACTGAACAAAGATAAAGAAACAGCAGGAAAAGAACCTCTAGACAAATAGAACACAGGGAAAACAGCTGATGGTTTCATAGGGGACATTTACTTTCCAAGACCAGCAGCCTTCTCTGAAGGCACAAAGCCAGCATGTCAATCAGGGCAATTTTGTTACTATAATGTAGCTAAACTTCAAAAAAAAAAAAATTCAAGTTCCATGATCTAAAATTGATAAAGATATATCAGCATAAATGGAGTCTCTCTCCTGGAGTCCTGAGAAGATAAAGGCTGGAAAATGCAGATTTTCATAACAGAAGAGATTCCAAGTGTAGGACCCAGAGAATTCCTGCTGTCTAATCCCAGAAGGGGCAAACAGGTGAATGGCAGGGGTGTGAGTCTGAAGGTAACTCAGAGTTATCAGTCTGCTAAGAGTCTGAGCACAAAGCCAGGCTTTGGTTAATGAAATCAGGACTTTGCAAAACTGAGTTTCTGGAGATGAAATGGAAATGAAAATTTGAATCAGGTGGTGCAAATTAATCCCAAGTATTCCTACACAAGGATGGGCTACACTGTGAGTTTGAATCTGAAAATACCTGTTCGAAATATTTGCTAAAAGTGGAAATGGTGTTAGAAGTTAACCAAAAGGAAACCAAATGTAGTAACATCAGAAGAGACTTAAGACTTTGGATGAGACCGCTCTGCACTCATAGTTTTGATACTCTGTAGGTCAAATACACAAAACCAAAAAGAGGATAATGTACTAAAAATAGTTCCAAGGCCCTCCTGCAAAGGAGTCCTCTCCCCAGAATGTAGGTTATCCAAGTATTTATTTTCAGAAAATAACAGTGAAACACTATAAAGAACATCTCCTTGCACAAACTCAAGATAATCAAATTTATTGTGGAAACAGTCTCCATATTAGTGCCTACCATTCCCCTACTGTCCAAAAATTATTACACATGGAACAGTCCAGTTGTTACAATTAAACAAACCAGACAACAGCCCCAACGGATCCAGATGTGCTGAAAGCATCAGCACTAAAACCAAGAAAGTAAGGGAGGCAAGTAAATGAGTGATTCTGTTTAAGATACTTCTCATGTCTCTGTTGTGTGAAATTCACACCACTTTAGCTTATTCACAATCAACACACACCACCAGTGCAATCAGCTGCAGGCTGCATCTATATCCCACTAGCAAAGCATTTACTTACTCCTGGTTCTACTTGAGTTCTATCTGCAATATCAATATGGACAACTTCAACACTCCTCCACGTGTTGGGATCTAAATTGTGCACCTGCAAAAAGAGAAAAAGGAATGATTCCTGGCATGTTAAACAGTGGTGCACCTTGTGCAGTACATATGTGTGCCATGGAGTTTTTCAGAATTACATAAAGGTAGCATTCTCCAAACCTACCCTTTTTTCCTCTGCCTTTCTCAAAGGGAATGATTTCCACAGCTAAAGTTTAATTCACTCACTAACCAAGTTTAAACCAGCACAAAGCCTTCACTTTTTGTGCATTCAGGAAACCTGGATTTAAAATTAAGCTGTATTCATCTGCCACATTTGTTAGCACTAATGAAATCAAGCTCTAATTAGAGCCATTACCCACTCCATAATCTGCATGAGCTTTCTGAGCTAGAAAGAAGCCGTACAAGTTCCAAGTGCAAATATGCAGGTTTCAATAACCTGACTGATCTCACAGGCTCCCTGAATCATAGGGCTGCCTTGAATGTGGACCAGGTGAAGTGTGTGTGGTGTGAGCATGTGTAAAGGTCTCAGGATGAAATCAGCTCCTCACCTGTAGTCTCTCCAACACACCTAAACTTAGTTACAGGAAGCAGAGCTGCCCCAGGAACACTGCCCTTCTGTGCAGCACATCCAGTGCTACAGTTCATCCAAGCACTGGAAACAGACTGGCAACTCTGTGGACTGTTTATAAATGTTTGTCACTACAGATCAAAATTATCCTGAAGTGACCTGTGAACCAAATCAAGTGTCTGGGGAGGAGAATGAGAACATTGCCAGCTGGGATGATTTACAGAGGCAGCTTCAATGTGTAACTACAGACTGTACACAGATCAGCTCCAATGGTCTCGTGAAACCTGTTGTAAAACTTGTTTTCAAATAAACTTGTCAGACTAACTGTCACTAGCATGTCTAAGGTAAAAGAACATGGAATAAGAAAAGAACTTACTGAAAAGTTATTTAAATATTTGTGTGAGAATCAAGCATCTGCATTGACCTCAACTTAAAAACCAAAAACCTTCTCTTGTCCTTGGATCTCCTTAGGTGAGACAGCTTGACCACCCTGCAAGGACTTCAATAATGCTTTTCTTGCTTTACTTACTGGTCAGGCATTGATTTATGCAGTAATTATCCACCATTACCAGGTACAGGATACTTTATCTTTACTAACTGTACAATTGCACTAAGGCCTCAACTCACATTCTCTGTTGTCCCCAAATCTGGTTTATGCCAGGTCTCAATTTTTATGAAGAAGTCATCTTTCATGTATTCATTCTGTAAGAATTAAAAGCAAAAAGCATGAGTCTGATTACACTTCTATGCCTACAGTTTAGAGAAATGATATCTACATACAAGCCACTACTAAGCCTTGACTAGCAAACCAACCTATTTAATTTACCAGAGAAACAGCCCCTTTACCTACACACAGAAATAGGTACATGATAATCTTAAGTTGGGGCAGTAAATATGTTTGAGAATTTCAGCTCCAGCTGTGCACACCAACAGAAATAACTCTGCCATTTGCTGTCCTGCTTCCTCAGCCCTGAAGTTCTTTACCTCTGTGTTCAAGTAATTTCCAAATTACTAATACTGCAGTTAGATGTTACTGCACAGCACAATAATCATCATAAAGGTCCAGCTATCACTAAACTATACATCTAAAGGCTATCACAGAACCCTGCTGATTCCAGAAGTCAGAAAGCACAGACCTGTGTGCACAGGTGTCATGATGAGTCAAGCTCAAGAGTTCAAACTCACTTGTTACTCCTTGTGTTGCATCTACCTGGTAACAGTCTAAACCACATTTGCAAGAGAGCAAATAAAGCAGTTTAACATTTAACTTATACGTGTCCTTAAACAGGCAACTAAAACATATACACAGGGCATTAAATTCTTAACGATGTCCCTTCCATGCATCTTAAAAAAGCAAACCCAAACTCTGAGCTATGCTGATCCATTTAAATTCCCAGTTACCACATTTTAACCGAGGCAGGAATTCACTTTACAGCAGTGGCATTTCAGACAGGTAGGGACTGATTCCATTTCACTGTTCTTCTTGCATTCAAGAGGGTAAAGCCTCTAATTTGGTGTGGGTTTCGCCCCCCCCCCCCCCTTTTTAGCATTATGTCTTACCAGGTCAGATATTATGCAGCTGTAATGGTAAGTAAAGGCATAAAAGAAGGTGACAAAAATGAAAAAATTTCTCTCACAAATTACAGTTTTTTCTAATTATAGCCATATGCAGACAAATAAAGTAACAGGGAGCTCTATGCCAGGAACCCTAGCAAGGCACATATGACAGGCTGGGGCCAGACAACTGTAGTGGTAACAACAGACAAAATATTATCTCAAAAAAACCCAACATGGGACTGGTAGGAATTCAAATACTCACTGTCACAACTGGTCGTTGGAAACCCGTGCAAGGAAAAGGAAAAGGAAACAAAGAGTCATATTAGATACGATTGTTTCTGAAAGGTCTCACATATAACTGCTCTGCAGTACAACAGAGTCAGTCTGACCAGCAGCTGTAGGCATCACAGCAGAGCTCAGCAGACTTTGACTTGATGGCCCTAACCTTGGGAGTTCCTTACAGGACACTTCAAACTGTTCAACAGAAACACACACAACTACTCCCAGCCTAACTACTCTTAGGAATTACAATTACTACAATAAAACCCAGCAGTCAGCTCTAACAGACTATGAAAATATAGTGATTCTCACACAGGCTCTGTCCTAGCCCTGAAGGGAATCCCCTCCTCGCCCTCATCCCAGGACACTGGATGCCAGGTCTCTGCAGGCTCCTGGACCTGAGCAGCCCCAGGAGCAGCTCTCCTTTCCAGAGGAGACCCCCCCACATGCCAGAGGAACATCTGAAATGCATCTTCCTCTCGATGGCCCCACTCTTCTAAACCATTTCAGCCCATCCCTTCACTGAACACTGACAGCAAAACACACAAGGGGAGACCTACTTGTTCTACAGTAGGGATACGCATTCCAGGCTTTCTCATGGAACACCAGGGAGCCTTCTGGAGCAATCATCCTTACAAAGCCAGGGACTTTACTGGAAAAAACAAACAAGGACAACATTTTAAAAATTCTGCCAGCTGAAATTCCTCATTGGTTTCTTCCACTCCAAAAAGAAAGGCACATTCTACCCAAGCATTTGAAAGGTTATGATGCACATGTAGTGAAATACATAGGAACTCCAAAACCCTTCCTGATCACAACATAATAAAGAAAAAAATGGGTAAGGTAATAATAAAGTAAACGAGCGTGAGCTATGTGATTCTGATGAAAGGTGTGCTGTCTTTCCTCTTCCAGAGCAGCAAAGACACCTGCTGAGGGAGAGCACTGGGCAGAGCCCTTCCCTCCAGCTCCTGACCTGCAGCCCAAGTGGAGACCTGCAGGGTCTGCAACTGTGCCTGAAGAGGCACAGCTCTCCTGTGAGAGCTGCCTGCAGCTCTCCAAGAGCAAGTGAATTACCACCCCTGACAATAACTGCCCTCTCTAGCCCAACAGAGTGCCCCTGACAGGGACCAAGAATTGGACAGGGTGAAAAAAGTAACAAAATCTGATACAAGAGAAATTTGGTGTTACCCAGGAGAGTGCTCAAGGGTGGTGTCCTTAAAGGAGGCAACTTTAAACAAACTCCAGATACACACGTGCGTAAGGGACAGACAGAGATCAACCTAAGTAAGTGTTCCAGCCTCAGTTTTTCTCCAAGGATGGTGAATAAGTTCCTGGCCTATTTATTTTAAATTCAAGGAAAAAAAACAGCTGATAATTAAAGCAGGAACCTTATGTCCCACTCATCTTCCACTCCTCTCTGTCTACAGCAAGCAAACATAATTCCTTCAGCTGTCCCACAATGCTCCATCACATATATTTAAAATCCACTGTATTTCACATGTTTTCCTACTCACCAGAGCATTAATGCACAATTCAGCAAATTACAGAGTGGCAGAAAAACACAAGCAAGTGTCCTAGAATGGCAAACAATGGAAGGCTGCCCTCACAACAAACTGACTACAATGTGCATCAATATTTTCCTCACCTCTTTAAATGGTAGATCTTGTGAGTATATTGTCCCTTCTCACCATCCTCTTCATAAGGCTCGTTTTTTAAGACTTGAATGCCTTCCCCTCCTCCTGTTTCATTTTTGCTAGCTTCTGCCACAGAATAAAGTTGCCCGACTTGATACTGAAAAGGGAAGACAATTCAAATGTCAGCACTGAAGTTGGCCAAAACTTTTAACAGATAAAACAATTTATCTGTTTCCAGTAAAAATGCAGTACTACAAACAAAATTATCAGGAAAGTAAAATACACCATATAAAAGACATTTAGTAAACTCTGACAACCTTCTGGCAACACATATCTGCAGCTCACAAGCACCAAGTTTATACCCAGGTCGCTTCATAACAATCCAACACTTTGGCACACACCCAAGTTGTTACACATCCTAAGAATAAAGTGTATTTGTTGTGCTTCATTGCATCAAAGAAACATACATTTTGAGTTTACAGATTTTGAAATGACTGATTTCCAGCTCTAAGCCTCCCCAGTTCATACTTTTAACCAGCTAGATGCTGCCCTCCCAGGACCCAGGAAATGCACACTGCAGGACAAGCACAGGAGTGTGTTCAGACCCCCTGCCATGCCTCTCCTTTAAATGCACCTCAGTGCCATTTGAATTGCTGGCTTCACATCCCAGAGGACAATTCCAACTTTTGGCTATAGGAAAAGGCTTGGAGTCCCTCAGTGCCCGATCAGCAGGAAAGTGCTGCCACAGGGCACAGGTGGCAGTGGAGGGCTCAGAACCAGCTCAAGGCTCTGTGCTGCATTTGCCTCCTTGTAAATTCCCTGATGGGAAGGAACAGGGCTCATGCCTGTGTCACTCCCCTCTGGCAGGGACAGCACAGGGGACATTTGGACCCCACACAGCCCCCCCACCCCGAGCCCAAACAAAGCAGGGAGCACCAGGACATACCTCTTGCACTGAGCAAGGTAAAACCACTCGGCTGGAAAAGAGCAAATTCAACAAAATGAGTCATTAGGCTTCATCTTAGATAAAAGACATAAAACGTAACACAGGTATTCAAGAAAGTGTCAAAAGGAGCTAATTCAAGTTTTCTCTTTAGAAATGCTCTGATGACAGGGAGGCTTTGAGTATAATGCAACAAACCCAAGCGAAGTTCAATGCCAAACATGTTACAAAAGGAAAAACGAGGGGTGGAGGATGTTAGAAACCGCAGAAAAGAGCCAGGAAATTTCGGATCTACTTCCAGCTCTGCCATAACTTTGTGTCGTGCTTAATTTGTTTAAGCTTTTGAACCTTTACTACCGCTGAGGCTACAGTTACTGGACGTCGAAGTAATCTAAAGCCAAAGGGTGGGACGGAGGAGCAAACCGGCTGGTGGTTTGCTGGCAGAAGCTCCCACGAGAAAGACCTCCCCAGCGGCGTGGAACTCCCGGCGCCGGCAGCTCAGGGAGCTGCGAGCAGGGAAGGGCCCTGGCCCCGCTCCAGGACGGTCGCCGCTGCCACCGAATCGCTTTCTAAGGAAAACGGGGAGAAATCCCGCGGGACGACGCGCTCGCCGCGGCACCGCAGCCTGGGCACGGCGTGGCCCGGGGGGACGGAGGTCCAGGAGACCCCGGAGCGGGGCCGCGGCTCCCGCTCCGCGCAGGGGCCGCCCGGGCCGCGTGCCCGGGTGCGGACCGGCCGGAGCGGGGCCGTGGCGGCGGCCCCGGCGCACGGGCGGGCGGGCAGAGCGGCCCCGCGGCCCGGGGAGAGCGGCGCGGGCGGGGGAGGCCGGACGGGGCAGTGGCGGTGAAAGAGCCCCCCCGGTGCCCATCAGTGTCCCCCAGAGCCCCCGCACTCCCCCCGCCGCCCCCACTCACAACTCCTTGATCAGCACCATCTTCCCGTCGCTCCGCGCACGCGCCGCTCTCGGGCCAGGCCCCGCCCCCGCCCGCGCGGCCAATCGCGCCCGCGCCTCGCCCTCGGGGCGCGCGCGTGCGCCGGCCGCCGCCAATCCGAGGACGCGCAGCTCCCGCGAGCGCACACCTCACCCGTAAGCGGCCAATCAGGGCGCGTCGCCGGACCGGCCCCGCCCCCGCCCCGCGCGCCTTCGTCGGCCGGCGAGGTGACGTCACGGGCCGGCGACGCGCGGGGCGGGGCGGGCGCGGCCCCGGGACGGCCCCGCCCCAACGGCGGCGGCTGCGCCGTTTGCCCGCCCGGCCGCGGGTCCTGCGCGGCCCG
The DNA here is from genome assembly GCF_036250125.1 of Pseudopipra pipra. Taxonomy (NCBI): domain Eukaryota; kingdom Metazoa; phylum Chordata; class Aves; order Passeriformes; family Pipridae; genus Pseudopipra; species Pseudopipra pipra. The sequence goes on along the minus strand of NC_087566.1, from coordinate 6,495,858 downwards.
GCCCGGCCCGCGGGAGGCACAACGGGAGTGTCGGCGCCCTTCAGGTGCGTGGCGGCCTGTCCTGAGTCCCGCTGTCCCGCAGTGCCCGGCATCGCTCTCACACCGAGCCCCGGTCTCGGCGGGGGCGCCGCCAGCACCAGCCCCTGCCGGGCGGGGGGAGCTGGAATTCATTGAGTCTGTCGAGCAAAATCCTTCTCCTGCGGGTCGCTGTTGCTTCCGCACCGCCCTCGTTGGACACGCGAACGGAACCACACCGCGGCCCTGCAGACGCGGTGCCTCCGCCAGGGAAAGGCGCGTTCCCGGCTCCATCCGAGGCTGTTACCGCGGCCAATGCCGCCCTCTTGTGAGACCAGCTCTATCCTCCATCGCAGTCACAAGTCAGTAGCGAGGACGCCAGGAATTAATAAGGTCTGGCACCCACACGAGGAAGAGCAAGGCTCGGCCGTGCTGGGGCTCAGTCCCACCTGCCCCCGCTGGTCCCACAGGTAACGCTTGACCATCAGCTGTCATTAAAAACAAAAAAATGAAAGGAGCCCGCAAGCCCGAGAGCTCAGAGGCGTTGAAAGAAGGGTGAACTCAGCCTCGATAGCAGAACATTCCGTGGAGCCCCTGCAGGCTGTGAGGAGGCTGGAACGCTGGTTCCTGGAACACTCCTCAAGGAGCAAAATTCCCGTGGTAGCTCGGGGGTACTGGGCAGTGACACCGGGCAGTGCAGGACTGTGTGTGGCAGGGACAAGTTCTACCGGGGCTCCAGGCTCTGGAGCAGAGGGGTGGGACCACCCCCTGTGTTCTGTGTGTCATATTTGGCTTCATCCTGGTTTCCATAGTGACTGAAGTTTATCCTGTGGCAAAATGTCGTCCTAAGAACAAGGTAGCCAGGTAACAATACTTCCACTTTGGGGTTCTCAAAAATCACAATTCAGGTAGAACTACAGGATTTACTTAACGTATTCTAAATATATTGATTTGCTTTCTGGTTTCTGAGCGTTGGCTTTCATTTTTTGTCTCCGATACTTTCCACAGCTATGCAGAGAGAGCACATCTGATTTCCTCTGTTTGAAATGCTCACACAAATGTAAAACCAGGTAAAATGGAAAGAAAAACCAACCCCACAACACTTCCAGGCCTGTCAAGGGGAGGGTGGAACTTGGTTTTTGGGTGCTGCGGAAGGGAAATGGAAACAGTCCTGGATGTGGGACCTCACAGCATTCCCACCTGGGAGTTCTGGTGAATAGTGCTGCCCCAGGGCTGGCAAGAGAAAGGTGTAACTTCAAAGGCACATTTGTGGTCAACTCTTGCCCCATAAGCAGCTCAGCTGCACATTTTTCATTTCTGGGTGGCTGCTGCATTTTAATTCTCCTGTGGTACCTGCTGGTGCCCAGCACTGGCCAGGGCAGTGAGCTGCAGCTTCCTGTCCAAGCCTCAGCCTCAGCACCACACTTGTGTTCCCATGGCACATCCTCTTCCCCAGAGGTGACTCATGACCCTTCCTGCACCACTCCTGGCCCCTCTTTCCCTAGAAAAGGCATCATCCCCCACCTTGCTTTTGCCAGGAGCCAAACTAGCCCATTAATGGAGAGCAAAAATCCACAGGTAAGAAAATTCCACGTTGCCCTACCACAGATAATTGGCTGTACGGAAAACCCTCAGTAGCCCTGCCTATGGACACACAATTCCAGACTTGGGGTGGCTGGCTCCGGCTGAGAGGGCCAGCGGTGGCCAGGGCTGTGCTGGGGCCCCTGGGAGTGGGGCTGCGAGCCTCTACTTGCCTAAGTTCTCAAGCATTCAGGATTTGCCTTTATTTGGCTTTTCAAAACACTGGCAGCATGCAGCCCATGCTGCTGCTTCTTCCCCATATGGATAAGGTTTGTCTGGTGTGTGCTCCGCCAGCTGCAGCGTGTGCTCTCTGCATCCTGCCACACACGGCAGCGTCACCGAGCAGCCACTGACCCCGGGCCCTGCACAGACAAACCACTTCAGACCAGCCCGTGCGGCTCCACTCTTGGAGGGGTCGCTTCCCCAGGAGCTGCTCCTCCTGGCAGAGCTCCAGCCCAGGCTCCCTCGGCAGCACAACCAGCGCTGCCAGTGGCTCCTGGCTGCTGTCAAGAGGCTGAGCCTCCTGTGGCCCCAATGCAGGTTTGCATGTTTAGTTTCATCTGTCCCCAAACATTTCCCCTAAGCACAAGGGCACCTTTCACATGGGGGCAGAAGGAAGATTTAACTCAGCAGGTTCCAGCTGGCATCGGTACAGGGAGAGTCTCTCATCCTTTCAGCACTGAGTTCTCCCACTGGAGAGCCAGAGCCAGCGACTCTTGGAGCATCTCCCAGCGCTTTGCATCCTTTTGCTCCCACCTACAAGAGAGACCAGCAAATAGTGATGCTCCCACCACCTGTTAGGAAAAGGAAAAGCAATTTGCAATGAGCACTGTTAACAGGAACACTACACTGCACAAAAAGGGGAGGAAGGTTGCAGAGGGAGCTGAGAGCTGCCGTGTGTCTGCCACACTCTGCCACGGGATGCACAGAGCTGGCTGCTGGCAGAGAGCAATGAGCCAGCAAACACCCTTCCCCAACACCCTCCTAGACCAAGAGATTGAGGCACTGAGAGAACTCATGCTTTAATAGACACTGAAATCACAAAGAAGGAAGGCCAAATGCCTTAGCAATTTCAATAAAAATATGAAAATCTTTTTACATGGTAAATTTCATAATATAAAAAGTTTAATGCTGTCTGGAAACAGAGTTTTAATTTACATAGAAAGTCCATAGAGGCCAAACATGGCTAACACTGCACACAGGGAGAGCAAGTGCTGAAGGGCTGCTGCTGGGAAGTCTCTGCTGACCATCCTCTCTGGGTCACCACCTCCAGCGCTCTTCTGAAACTCTTCTGCAGCCAAGGGGACGAGTGTCCACACACACGAGCAGCCCTTCTGGGCAGCCTGGCAATGCAATGAACCCAGAACTGCTCAAACCCATTATCACCATCCAGCTGAAACTACCAGTGTTTCTTAACAGATTCACAGACACCCCTGTGCCCCTGGATCTGTTCTGCAACTTGGAAGAGATGTTCACGGAATGAGTTTGACCTAATGAAAAGAAATATGGCCTGGAGTGATATGCGTGGGTATAGCACCCCCTCAATGCTTTTTCCTTGTTTCAGTAAGGTAGGATTAAAGAGAAAGAAAATCAATACCAGGCCAGAGGTACAGGCTAACCAACAAAATCAAATTAAACTAGATTTTGATCAGAGAGATTGTTTACTGTTCCCATTTAGTTGGAGCTAAAGACAGTCAATAAAAAATCTGAAATCTCACACAGTAAAAAGTATGGGGCAAAACCAAAACACTCTATGGGGCCTTGGGGAATGGTTGCACGTGGCAGGTTTAATGTGAAAGTGGTTAATACCTAATTGTTATTGCTCACTGTATTATGCAGTGTTGTCACTTGTACCATGCACAAATACAACAACGACAAATGCATTAACTCCACAGAAGGAATTCTAATAGCAAATGGAGAATACGTGATTTTCATATCCTGAATTTCTCCACATATTGGGCAAGCCTGATAAAACTTTTTCCTCACAAAGGGGTTGTTTCTCATTCAGGGGGTGGAGGAGTGAGGCACAAGGTGTGTGCAGTGTCTCCCAGCCACGAGTAAGCATGCATTTCATGGCAAGCCAATGGAAGTGCCCTGTGCCAAGTCAGTGGAGACCAATTTCCCTAAAGACTTGTTCTAGTGACACTCACCTTCCATATTTATACAACACCAAATTCCCAAATACTGAACTTTCTCTACATCCGAACCCTTCCCTGTTTCTAATGCTCCCCCCTCCTTAAAAACAACAACAGAAGAACCACTCCCCCCACACCTCCCACCCCGATTTAGCTCTGTCTGAAAGCTTTAAGCCAGCATGAAACTTGCTGGAGCATGGAAATGGGTTGTACCAAAATGGCAGCATAGAATTTCTACAGGTTAAAAGATCCTTTAGTTATGGAAGTAAACTACAACACAGAGGCTTATTTCTGGCATGTTATGCAGCACTACAGGGAGTATTTGCTGTTGCTATAAACAAAAAACTGCCCACTTCCATCCTGGGTGTTCCTGGGATGTCGTTTCAAAACAGTTATGCTGGTTAGAAACAGAGCAGGTCACGTGAAGTCTCTCAGCAGTCCTGTGACCACAGCAAGTGGCACAATCAGCAGCATCACTGTCTCCACAAGGGGCAGACACTCTGCTGACTTATTTTGGCCCTCTATTCTAATTTTTCCTGCCAAATGACATGAAGGTGATGTTTAGCACCAAACCATCACAGGAAGATGTCATGTACAGACAAATAACTTGCATTATATAAATTGAACAGATTAACCCAACTGTTCTGCTACATTGCATATGAATAGGTGAGTAACTCACTACTCCTTCTGTCTCTGCACTGAAACTTTGGTGATCCCCCATCCCTTGTTAGCTGGCTGTAACAACTCAGCCCAACATCCTTCACCTTTAGTGCTTGTGTTCATTTCTTTCAACGACAAAAACGAAAATGTTCCTCCAAAACTAGCAGATTCCAGAACATTCTCACAGCAAGCATCTGATTACACCCTGTGAGCAAGCTGAGCCTAAGCAATTTCATGTTTCGGTATCAGAACTGAATCTCTGCCCTGCTATCATGCTTTTCCTCCAAGATCCATAAGAAAATCACAAATGATCAGATCCACATTCTCAGCAAGAGCATCCAGCCACGCTAAGTGCAACAATTCTCTGCATCGGCAACGCACCCCCTGGTACGTCCACAGAGCTGCCTGCACTCACTGTTCAGGTAGTCAGCTGCAAGACTGGAAGCTGACTTAAGATCCAGCTAAAACTCAGGGCCTAATGAATTCAGCCTCACAACACCTCTGTGAGGTAGGTAGGTAAGTATTACTATCCCCATTTAGATAGAAAGGGAAGACGAGGCACAGAGAGGTGAAGTGATTGGCCTTCAGTCACTCAGCCAATTCTGGGAGTGCAGAATAGACACCAAAAACCTTGGTGATCCAGTGCTCCGACTTCATAGCCCGTGGCCTGTGAATCCCTTGCGTGGATCTGAGCACACGTGGTGGGGTTGATGCTGCCGCACGCCCACGGCTTCAGTGCATGGAAACGATCACTGGGATCCCCGTCACATCACTGCATTTGACAGCCACTTAGAAGAAATACCTCCAACCTGATCCCTAGCTCCTAAACCCCACCTAGCCTAGGAAAGCTGACTGTACACATCACCCTCGGGGTGCTCTTGGTCCCCTTTCCTCCACAGGGCAGAGGGCACTCAGGTTCTGCATCTGTCCCCTCCGCTTTCTGCCTCGTGTTTATGCTCCCACTGCACCGACAGCTGCTCACATTGGTACTGTACACCTGCCCCAAAGGAAACTTGTTTCCAAACCTGCTCCAAAGGAAACCTGCCTGCACTGAGCCATGGCAATGACTTAGCAGGATCAGTGAGGGATTTTTTTGGTCAGGTGATGTCTAAATCACACATACTGATGACACATTCCTGCCTGCCATGGAACTGTAAAATAATGTTCTCAGCTGCAGCATCTGTAATCCTTTTTTGTGCTCAGTGAGCAGACAGAAGACATCAGTGCTGCCCAAATACCTGCCAGGATGAAAAGTTCACCTTCGCAACGCAGTGTACCAGAGAGACAGAGCACTCAATAAAACCAGAGCTTGTCTCTCTGACACACACTCGCTACCTCATGCTCAGGCTCACCTGGCTCGTTAGGCCCAAACATTCCCTCTGAACAGACTAATCAGCAAAGTCTCACCTGAGGGGTTTCCCTCCAGAAAAGTTACCTGAGATGCAGATTTTAGAATGGGGCACCTCTGTCCTCTTGTCCTTTTTTCACCAGACTCTAAATGATGCAAGAGAACTGCCAGATCCTGCTACTATGGAGTTTTCCTGCCAGCAGTTTTCACCAACCTGGCAGAAGTATCTAGAGGTGTGTGATCTTCTCCTCTGTCAGCCTTTGAAAGCAGTAAATGGCTCATCCTTCTCCAGGCAGAAACTTGTGCATATGTTCTTTCTGGCACACAGGAACGTTCTGCCTCCTCTCCCTTTCCTCTCCAACCCCTGATATGTATAATTTATAATATAAAAAGCCAGCTGTAAAACCTCCTCTTGGGTTAAAAAATACAAGGAGGTGGCTTAAAAGCCAGTATTTAATGAACAGACAACCAGATGCTTTGGACCCGTTGCTGCAAATACTGAACACTACAAAGAACCTGTTATCAGGTGAGTCTGGCTGAGGTCCTGATAAGGGAAAAGAAAACCCATGTGTGTGAGGCCGTGTGCCCCCACAATGACAGCCTGTCCCATCCCTGGGCACCGCCAGCTGGGGGCATGACCACGGCTGCTTAGGTATTGGTTCTGTTTTGGTAAAGGCAAGTGGGCAGAAGCAAATACTTTAACAAGACTGTAAGTCATCAGCTGGTACTCGGGACATTTCAACATTTGGAGGAAGGAAAAAATCTTCCCGGTGACAAAAATTTATACCCGTTCCCCGCCGGCAGCCTCAGGGGCCGCACGGCCCCCGCGGTGCTGCCGGGCGGCGGGGAATGAGCTGATGTCACAGCATTTGTGGTTTCAGGGTGTCTGTGTCCATTTGGGGGGATCTTTTGTGGCGAAGCAGCAAGGTGTTGCTCAATAGATAGGTCCTTCAGTTCCAGCTTCTCTGCGCTTTCTTCTTTGCTGTGCCGTGGAGATAAATTGAGCAAGCTGAGGACATCTTTCTTAGAAGTCATTGTTCCAGGAGCTCCTCGGAGAATCTTTACTGGGCCAGTGGAGTGGTGGGGAGTGCTTTGCCAGAACATCTTTAAGTTGTGAATTGCTTGCACTTTTTCATCGATGGCAGCCAATTTTAATTTGTCTATGTCTGGGGCATCAGCTGGACTCGAGCGAGCAGAACCAGCTGAGGAATAAGAAAGAGCAGGAGATGGAGTGCTGCCACCAGGAGACTGATGCCCTGAGCTCGGAGATATATTTCTGGGTGATTTAGAAATATGAGCACTGTAAGGAGAGCTGGGGTACTTGAGTTTAAAGGGAGGCTGCTCAGTTAGGGACCCCTGGGAATCACAACCTGGAGATGGCTGCCCACTGTACTGACCTGTGCCTTCTCTGTTTGACATCTCCGATGTTGTGGGGCTGTTATAGCCAGAGCTCACCTTCTGAAGGGATGAACTCCTTGTTGGAGGCTTTGGTTTAATTGCAAGAGGTGAAGACTGATTCCTCTGGCTGGAGCTGACGGGCCGGCTGAACGCGCTGGTCTCCGAGGAGCGGAACGCGGACACGCCAGCCGGGGCGGGAGCCCCGTCATCCGAATTGCTGCTCTTGCTTATCTGGCTGCTGCTTCTCTGAAGACGTTCAACAGCAATGAGGTGACTCTGAGTTTCCTCCAGAATTTTTTGTGCCAACTCTTGTGGATCAAGCTTTGGATTACTGTCCTCCTGGGATTTGACAGTGCTGTCGGTTTCAGTGCTAGACTGGTCAGATTCCCCAGTATCAGAACTTGCAAGTTTCCCAACTTTTTGGAAAGGTGAATTTGGACTGGGGACGAGAGTCATTTTAACAGGAGAATTTGGAGTACTTATGCTCCCTTTGGAGTTGACAGACTCTTTAATGCCTCCAGTCTGACCAGTTTTGGGCTGTTTGTGATCAGGGGAAAATCCTGGGTTTATGTTTTCTTGGTAACTGCCCAAAGGCTCGTTGCTGATTATAGAGAAACCTTCATACTCTTCCTCATCTTTGCTGGCTGCAGTGGTGGCTTGTGGTGACAGCTGGCTCTGAGCTGCAGACCTGTGTGGATAGATGTTCTTGGGCCTCTCATAATCCTGGCGACCTCTGTGTCCCACCCCATCCAGCATGCTCTCTGGCTTGGAAACAAAGCTCATGGAAGAAGCAATGGAGCTCAGGCTGTACACCGAAATGGCATCTGAGGCAATGCTGTCTGGACAGGTGGGAGAGAATGGAGGGTTTTGATAGTGGGGTACAGGGTTGGAAACAGACTGAGCAGAAGCCAATGACTCCAGTGATGAGGAACTGTCCAGGCTAAGGCGCTTGGGCAGCTCTGTAGAATCTGAAAAAGGAAAGAAAATAGTATGTACAAACATGCCCTTAGATACACAACAAAATCAAATAAAACTAGGCAACATTCTATCAGAATTAAGAGGAAATGCTACAAAACATGCCCTCATGCTCTATGCTACCTCAGAACACCCAACTACTACTTAGGTAAGGAAAAAGAAGTGCACCGCCCAGGAAATGCCCAGGGAAGAACCTCTGTCCATTATCCTAGATGGAACTTGTCAGTTCATTACCATTTTATTTCTCAAAACCAAGAGTGAGTTATACATCCTCCAGTTGCTGGACTCTGTCCCCAGCTTGGGCTCATACAAGTCTTTCCCACAGAAAAATAATGTTTGCTCCAGCCACTCCCTGGATGACGTTTGGCCTGTGTGACACGTGTGTGACGTGTGACCTCTGCAAATGTGTGAGTGTGAGATTTCACCAGAAGCCATTCTGATCAAATCATCAGAGGACACAGGAGCAAGAACTACTGTAAGCAGCTTTACCAAAAAGTGCCAGCAAGGATTGTAGAGCAAAGTGCATAGTCCTCCTGGTAGCTTGCTTCCCAGTTTTCAGAATCACCTCCTCTTGGCCAACTTCACAAAGGTCAAAACCTATGTAGCGGGACATAGAGCAGAAAATCACAACTCACAGAAAGACCCTCTGTCTAAAGTAAGAGTGATCTCATTTAAAACATAGACAGAACAGAGAGGTATGAGACCCTGCAGCACCCTCAGAAGAATGACTTCACCCCCCCTGTGCAGTTTGTTGTGTGTATTTATTAATGTTCAGCACATCTTCTCCAGGTCTTGGAAGCTTTATGGCGCTGGACAGGGAACACACACACTCATACACAAATGACCCCTGCCAATCCTTCTTTAGTTGCAAATTATGTGGAGTTGTTGGGGAATGATATACCAAATACATCTCAGGGGACAGTGTCCCACATACCCAACCATTTACCATTCATTCCAAGTTTTTTTACAGAAATGGAGCTGAAGAGCACAGACTTTGGAATTTGGCAAATGCAGGCTGGCCTGCAGGAGGCAGATAAATGTGAAGCTGTGAGTCTCATCACTGCTTCAAGCCCCACAGGAGACACCAGCAATGGGTTTAGAGGGACAACAGAAAGAAGTATTTTCCTACCTAGAGCTGCCAGAAACTCATGACAGCCAGGCAGCCTCCAGAGCTGGACACTGATGGAGACCTGGATTGGTGCAGAGGAGAAATCTTGCTCCTTCTCGCCTGCCTGAAGTTGAACCAGGACTTGATGCAGCTGAAGAAAGCAATACAGACATTAGCCATTCCTTACAAGTCACATCATGTTTCTCTGACAGTCACAGCTAAGGCAATACCCTTTCCCTGAACACCCTTTCCTTTGACACCCAGTTCAGCTGCTGCTCCTGAACAGAGCAGTGAGATGGGAAGGTCTGGGCAGAGGGACAGTTCAGGGACAGGAACATCGGACAGACTGGAACAGTAGCAAAGGCAGGGACAGACCAGGGGTGAGGGCTGGGGGGTGGCCAGTGGAAACTGAGCAAGAAGGAAGCACAGCAGGAACATCTGTGAAGTGAAAGAAAAGGAAAGAGATACTCTGGGGCTGCTCATAGGATATACTAAAGCCCATTCCATGACTGAGCCATACTCCTTATGCAAATCCCAAGAAACTCATTAATTGGGCAGAACAAGTCATATGAAACTATGGAAGACTTTCCTAATACCTCCATGGCCTCCAGGAAAGAAGTTTCTCAACCGTGCCCAAGGGACAGGAGTAGCAAGCTTGAGAGAAAATGTGTTTATGAAGATCTGACACAAATTAAGATGCCAGGATCCCATGTAATTCACCAACACAGTCAGGGCAGCAAGGATGGAAAGCCATTAATCAGGGATCAGCTAACCTCAGGACCACCCATCTCTGACAACCCACAAAAGCTTACACAGGCCTTTTTCCACAGTAGCTCTGTGGAGCAAATCTCAGGCCTGGGAGCGGGTGCAGACACTTTGCAGCACAGGGAATGGGTCTGCAGTGACCCTGGTGTTTCACCCTGCACTGCAGTGTCACCCCCGTGCACATCATACTCACCATTCCCACCACATTTTTAACAGCCTTCGGGCAGCAGGTAACAAGAAAGGAAAAGAGGAGAAAAGAAAGAACATGGGTTACACTGTGCTACAAAGTGGCTGTGCTGGGGAACCCTGCAGGGACACATCCATGTGCAAACCAGCACCTTGCCTACAAGACGCTCTATCCACAGAAAGAAAGGAGCAAAGGGAATGGCCTGAACTTTGAGTTCAACAGCGTGGGAACAGGCAGCTGGAATCTGGGAGTGCCCAGCTCATGACAGCTCAGACACTTAGCAGGCGGACACTCAGGCCAACCCTCTGGCAGGAGGCTGAACATAAAACAGTCCTTCTCTCGTTTCCTCTGGGATACAGTACTGGCGTTCAGTGCAGTCAGCAATCCCTAACTTTTCCTTGCACATGCAGTAGTACTAAAGTTCTCTCTCTTCTGTGGCTCCTGCCTTCTCTTTTGCACTCAAAACAAGTGTTCTCTGTCCAATGCAGCAGCTCAGGCTCCCACCTTGCTGCTTCACCAACGCCAAGAGCACCTGCTCCCCTGTGATGCTGGTCACCCACCAGGGAAAAACAGCGAGCAGCACCCGCTGACTGAACTGTCCCACGTCCTGCTTCCGTCTGGAACAAAGCCTGCTCTCCTCTGGGACAGGCAGAGCCCCAGGCTGCTCACTTCACGAACTGTGGAGAGGCAGGAGGGAAAAAAGCAATAACCACAGAGGGTGGGAGAGCTGAGCTCAAAACCCTGGCGTGTAACAGGATAGACTCTTGCGCAAAAGGGAATTCTGCTGGGGGTTTGGGCTATGGAACAACATTTGCAAACCCAGTGCAATATGCCTGCCAGTATTTACTGTGTGGGGCAGCAAGGAAAGGATGTGTGTGTCTTTTGTTAGTCATGTACAGCCAGCTGAATGTTTGTCCTTCGGTGATTTCATCATCTGAGGCAGGGCGACAGTCAGGAAGTCACCTCATGAGCACTGTAAGACATTCTGAGCCACGAGGATGCTGTCCTCTCCTCCTCACACCCCTCGGACCCAGGTCCTTTGGGTGGCCATGAGGGAGTTAACACTGGTTAATCACAGACATCCTGGGCACCGATGAGAGCCCAGGCAAGAGGCAAAACACCACCAAGGACAGGCCACTGGAAATATCTCATGCGCTGCTGCAGATCCTAACAGGATCCTAACAGGAACTCCCTCCTTGGAGCAGACTCATTCTAGTGGGCTTCAGAGCTGCTCAGTGGGAAACAGCAAAGCTGAGGCTTGTCTTGTATTTTGTGGAAACTCCACATGACTGAAGGGCAGACCGGACACCACACAGAGCCAATCCCAGCTCCCCACCACAGTACTGCCTTGGAATGCTTCTGCATGGGGAAAGAGGAAAGACAGTGAGCTATAGGCCCATTCCCTGTGTGAGTGTGTCCATGTACTAACGCAGGCAAATGATGAAGAGAAACTTTGTTACAAGAGCACTCAGGACAGTAAGAACCATGGAATGGAAAGCAGCCGGGCTGGTGGCACAGAGAAAGGTCAGGTTGGGCTTGGCATGCTCCAGAGACTGGGGAGAGGGAGGAGTGTGAAGGAGGTTGGGGGGAGCAGGGAGAAGTCCCATCGCCACAGGTATCAATGCCCTTCTCCTAAAGTCCAGGAATCCCTTCCACAGAGCTATGAGCACACACTGGAGCAGCACAGTCCCAGTGAGTTTTCTGACAGACCGAAGTCAGCCATACGTTGGGACTTTGGTAAATACAGTGCACAAAGACCAGCCAACGTGGCCCCTAGACAGGATGGCCAAACAGCAATAAGGGGTCTGTCACTCAATTCCCCCTCACAGAAGGGATCATGCTTTAACTTGTCACTGAATGGGGAGTTCCAAGGCCACGCAGTCCAGTAACCCACCTGCATTTCTTCCTTCCGGACACTTACTTTCATTCACACAAATAGGCAAAGTCAGAATTTAAACCCTCAAGTCTCCTAGCAAGCTCTGGGTTGATAAACCAGGATATCAACCATTCAGTGCATTTCTGAATTTACTGACCTGGGAAGAACCATTTGGAATCTGGTACTGAAGGAAAACCTCCCAACTCACCCTGTTGATAAGCTGCTCTCCTGTTTCTGAAGCAGTGATAAGTTTACAAAGTGCCTGAAGTGCAGGGTTAGGCAAACCTGAAAAACATCAGCAGAAATGTCTGTATATATTTCTTGACTGCAAGAAATACAACAAAAAGGAAGTCACATCGTGCTTACTCGACCCAGTAGTAAATGATTCTCATCTGTGACAAAATTTTCAGTAAACATTTACTTTCAGAACTTCTTCCCAGTTCAATACATTGATTTCATCACAGAAAGGCAGGAAAGGCTAATGTCTGCCTGGTCAGGGCCCACAGCTGCCTCCTCTCACCTAGGAGGGACTGGATGGTGGTGCTGCACTGCTGCAGCCGGTCCCCGGGGTCTGAGGTTGGGAAGAACACTGCTGCTGGGAGGCCGCTGGCTGGTGGGTCCAGCCGAAATCCCACTGCAGTGAGGAGTGCCTGCCAGCCTGGAATGCCACCAACTTTATTCTCCACACTTTGTTGGGAGGTGTACATGGAGTTGTGCTGCCCATTCTGGATTCGCTGTAGTGATTTCTCCACCTGTGGGGAAAACACACCATTAGCTAATTGTTACTGACCTCCTCTTCTTACACAGAGAAAAGGCTGAGAGACAGCAAATCCAAGGTTGATCCTGGCCTGTCTCACACAGGAGGACTTTAGTGCCTTGAAAACAGAGGCTCCAGTAACTTAGCATTCACAGATGTAACATCACAGTGATGAGTGTCAACATTCTCTGAGATGCTGGGAACAGTAATGCCACAGGAAACAAAGTACCAGTTTGTTTGGGATAGTTTCCTGTAAGCCTGGTAGCTGCACTGCTCCCCAAAAGATGACTCATGTTGGGGTCCCAGCTTGCTTATTACCAGACGAATCTGCACCTACATAGGAAAGACTGAGATGAGTGTCCACAAACCCCAGCAACTGGGAGGACCAGCAATATTCACAGGTTTCCATCACTCTATGGATACTTCACACTCCTGTGGGACCACAGATGACACATTGGAAAGAAAAGTATTAAAAGCCATGAGCGATCATTCCAGCCACCTGGCAGTTGGCTCCAGTCCCACTGTTCCCCAGGACAGGCTGGTGGCACAGATGGGGACAGAAGGGCCTCTTATCTTCCAAATGTGCAGAGACAGCAGTGACTGTGCTCTGTGTTTCCATGACTGCCATGTTCATAACTATTTCCTTGTACAAACAATTAACTCCAATGATTACCTCTTTTTTAAAGCAGAGACCCAATTCAACAGCTAATGCAAGGCAGATGGGTCTAGGGAGGATTTTGTCAATACAATGCAAGATTTTGCTTCCTTTGCCTCTTTTTGCTCTGGATACTTCCCTAGGTGTTCCAGTCTTTCCACACTGACCTAGAGTTTCACAAAAGGCTACATCACGGCAGGAGAGAGGGGGTGAAGGTGTATGTTTGTGTACAGATATATGTATCTATCTGTATATTCAAATGGGAGTGGCTGCACATCAGGGTGCTGCTCTTCCACTCATGGTTTGCAGACGTGTCCCCAGGCGAAGGTGTCTCAGGATCAGATGGGCTGTGGTGCCCCTACCGGTGCCTGTGAGCTGTGGCAGCACTTCCTTTCCCTTACCAGATGAAGCAGGACACGCAGAGCATCCCGGGCCCTTTCAGGGTGCTGCAGGATCTCAATCAGGGCCTGTCCTACCAGCGAAGAAGGGCTGTTCAGCTTCATATCACTCCCAATAAGCATGAAGCCTGCAGGATTCAGAAGAAGAGACAGTCAATCTTCCATTTTTATGGAAAATGTTCAAACCAGACGCAGGTGTCCTCTGCCTGCAGACTACTGAATGATGGTTCACTGCACCCTGCACAGGGACATTCTTTTCCCAGAGCAGCTGTCCACTCCCTGCTTGGTTCCACAGACTGAACTTCCAGAAAGCTTCTAGATGCTTCTTATTGTCCTCTGCTATTAAATCAATAGTGTCTTCCTGTTCAAGCAAGCAGAAAACCACTGGATTGCAGCTAAACTTGTCCAGGCATGCTCTAGGACTCCTCTACAGCCATGGAAATCGACAGCTGCCAACAGCACTCGCAGAACAGAACTCAGAACACAGAGAGCTTTCCCTGTCCCGATCAGAAACCTGTCCTGGCTTATGCACCATCCAATGCCAGACTCCCCAGATGTCAGCATGAGGAGCTCTACCTGCCCCCTCTCACTCATGCAGCGAGGATGCAGCTGCTCCTGGCTCTGGTGCTCCTTCCGAGACTTAGCATCAAGGGTCAGCGGTGGAAGGCGGGACTGTGAGTGATGAACTCACACAGTAGCATGGAAGGGACAGGACAGACAGCCTGAGCAGCTGAAAGCCTCTGCTTGGTAGTGATGCCAAGCACCATGTCCACACTCATTCTGTTTTGCCTAGAAAGAGGTCACTTTTGGGGTATTCTACTGCTCCTTTCTTTTGAGACAGAAAAATCTTGGAAGGAAAATAAAATCCCAACTGAACTGTGCACAGTAACCTGAATTCAGCTCCCATCTGGTGCTGCCTGAACCACATCCTAATGCTGGACTCAATGTGCCTGAAATCACTGCCAGCTTGACTCACTTTAACAAGCTCTAGCAAGCTTCCCACTCCTCCAGCCAGGTGCAGTTCATGCCAGAGCCATGTTCACCACAGCTAAAGAACATGGTTCTACTGCCTGTGCAAAAATCCATTTGGGGAATGCATGCAGCTTTCAAAAACTAGGCCTTGTGCTAGGAAAAAAAAATTAGGTTATCTGTAGATACCCCTGTAACAGCACTGCTGAACTCCAAGACTTTGTCATTTCAAATCTCAACGCACAGATCTAATTGAGAAGGAGCAAGCACCAGCACTGCATAAGGAGCTGACACTGCTGAGACATTCCCAGTGGAAGCAAGGGAACCTTTCTCCTAAAAAGACCAAAGGAATAAGCCCTATGAGGTTTATGTCACAGAAATCACAGCTCCTGGTTGCTACTGCAGCTTCCAGCAGTACTGCTCCTGCCTCCAGTTAGTGTGTCACTATGTTCTCTGTGAAAAAGTCCTATATGTGTGCTCCAGTCAACTCCATTCCAGGGACACAGGAAACGTGACCCTGGAGATTTCAGACATAGAGAATGAGTCATTGTATTGCACTTTATTTCTTTCCAGTCATGAAGCACACTTCACCTCACAACTGCTTCCAACTGTATCAAATTCATACCCACCTACTGTGCATAGTAAGATGCCAATGTGTCCCATGACAGCGACACTCAACTGAATCGGGGTCTGAGACACAGGGGCTGAATTCTAGGAGAGCACAGGGCACACACTGCTCCCACCTACCTGCCAGCACTGCTCATTTCTTAGCTCAATCAGTTTGGCAGCTCTCTAGAAACCCCACATCTGGTTTGTCCAAAAGAAGACTCTTCCTACCTGCCCAGTTGGCCGGATGGGAGAACTGCTTGCTGCTCTGCACGGTTTTCATCGCTTCTCCGAGGGCTGCACTGGCTTTCATCCCGTTTAAGAGAGAGGAATAGAAGGCATGCACAAACATTTTGGAAGCAGCCACAGGAATGGGCCAGAGTGACACAAGCACACACTGAGCCCCAGCTGCCAGGAATGCTCTTGTCAAGCCAATGACTCCATCAGAAGTGACTTTGCTGCTGGACTCTTGGTAAGAGCCAAGAACCACTAGCTTGACAGGAAGCCGCAGATCCAGGACGTCAGCTGCTGTAAGCAGGAACTCCTGAAGAGGAGGGCAGTCTGAGATGCTTTCCACATCACTGGCATCATCCTGCATCCGAAGAGATTCTGGGATTGTGTAGGGGTTCCCAAAAGAACTCTTGCTGCTGGCTGGATTGCTGTCACTGTTGGGTGTCAGGACCAAAGCAGCCAGCTTCCAGGAGACGTGGGTTGCAAAATGGACACATTCTGCCTGAGTGAGGGCACTCATGACCCTCTCTTTTGTTGATGCACTGCCGACTAAGGGCTGGCAGCCAAGTAACTCAGATACCATATATGCTTCCTCTTCTGCAGAGGGCATAGGTCCCCACAGCCACCTGTCCATAACTGCTGAAGGGAGCTTGGGATTTCCTATGACAGCTGCCATTGAGGTAGAACTGGAGTAAGAAGGAGTATTCTTCCTCACATGGGACTACACAGAGAAAGAGAAAAAGAAAATAGGGTTCAAAGATCTGGTTTTTATGATGCTGATAATAAAATATCCTGTCCCTTTGGATCTAAACAGACAGTCTGGTTCTCCTAATTACAGGAAGACTTTGTGTTTCTTTAGTTTCTTCTGTTTATTTCAAGGAACACCTCCTTTGAGTCTGGTCAGGACTTGTATCCCCACATCTTGGGTGAACAGACAGATAACAACAGAAAGCAACAGACAGCCCAGGTCCCTCTGAGGGCTGCAGCAGAGCTAAAAGCATAAAGCAAATCCCAGCTTCCCACTTTATGGGAACACTACCTGTAATCACTCACTAAGTGGTTCCTCACACCTCTATTTCCAGGATCAGCTTCACCATTGCCAGCAGCGACTTCTGAACAGAACAGCAGTAATGATAAAAAAGTTCAGACTCTTTTGCTGTTCCACTGACTGCGTTTAACCCAGGGCAAGCCAAGACATGCAGCAAAACACTGCCCAGCAAAAGCAGATGTGACTTGGGGCATTCTCCCAGAGACCAGGGCCTTAGAAATGCTGCTGCCAAACCCCTGCATGAAGATACTTCTGCAGGATTCCCCTGTGGTATTTGCTTTGCCTCACAGCTTCAGTGTCCTGAGACATCAATGGCCTTCCCCACTCAGAACACTAAAATGGAGGTGACCATATCAGTAATGTGGCAGGACAGTCAGCTTGGCAGGGAAGCTCAGCACAGACACCTACACCTCTGCAGTCTGCCACGTCATTACATGCCCAGCACGTGCGATCTTTTAGAGGAGGATATCCAAATGATCCAATCCCCTTGTCCTTCCTGGCATGCCTAGGGCTGTGATTTTGTGCTGCAGGAACTATATCAGAACCTACTTCAGAGCTGTGGTGCTCACTGTGCTCCTCAGCCCCAGGAGCACCTTGGCAGGGCAGCCTGTTTGTGGTTTCTGTTCTTGTGTCTGGCACACCAGGACAGAGTTGCTGCTTTCTGAGCATGTGCTGGAACCACAGGAGAGGCTCTGTGAGAGAGGTTTCATAAGTAATGTCAGACCTTGGAGCTGGGATTCAGCGACTGGATGGACGGCACTGCGATGAGGCTGAAGCGCTCATAGAGGTACTCGTTGGATGAACTGCCCTTCAGGAGAGCAAAAGGAATGAGGTACAGTTCTCCCTCCAGAACCAGGATCAGCTGACGGTGGCGGCCAACAGGCCCACTGGAATGCATCAAACCCTGCAGAAAAAGGAGACAGAATCAGTCTGGCCCTTTCACTCCACCAGTGCCCCCACCTGCACTTCCCCAGCATCAGGCCCTAGTCTGAACCCACATCAGGTTTGGAAACATCCACATCAGAGCCATGCTCTGTGTGACAGGTGAGCACACCTGTGCAGCTGGACTGCTGCTCACCTGTGCCCCACCAGTCCCACTGAGACGAGCAAGCCCGAGCACACTGACCCGCAGGCTCAGGGTCACCATCCTGGCCTCAGCCCATGTGGGCCCAGCCTCACCACAGCACCACAGCTCCTTCCACTCCAGCCTGAAACCTTGGCTAACCCCAACCTCCTACATCTTGTCAGTATTATCATCACCTTATCCTTTGTCAGAGAATATTCTTTTTGATACTGGATTTCAAAATAGCCATTTTCTCTAAAGAACAATCTACAGACAGATTGTGTCCATGGCCTGTACTTCCAGACACTTGACATCATCATCAACCCAGAGTGACCAACAGACCTTATGGCTGGAGAAGTGAAGCAGAGAGATTAGTCAAAAAGAAACATGTAGCTGGGCACAAAAAGTGACAACTGCTCCTGGTCCCATGTAACTGTAGAATTTCACTCTTACTTAGCTAGTGTATCATAAAACCAATTCATTATCACCCCAGGAAAGAGTAACTTCAAAGCACTAAACTTTGCTCCAGCTTAAACACTTGCAGCCCACCAAAAAAAAAAAAAAAAAAAGCCTAAAAGGACTATCCTGCTTAGAAATCTGCTGCCTTTTTGCAATTCTACACCTTTAAGCAGCAGCCACAGCTTGGCCAGGCAAACCACTCATTTGAAGATGAAACTTTCAGCACACTTGGATAAGATCCAATCCTCAAACTGGCATTGGTTTGGAGAAAACCAGTTGAAATAGTGTCCTTTTATTTCTGTCTAGACTGCCTGACTTTCCCAAAGGCAAGCTGACTTTGCAGTGCTTGTTGAAGGATGGAGACAAGGATCTTGTATGCAGGACTAGATCCCTTCCAACTCAGACTGTTCTGTGAAAACCACCACGCTTCAGATACCACCCCAAACTGTCTATCCTTGCTGTCCCACACCGCGAGGATTTCAGTAAGTGTCTGTGCCAAAGGCTTACTCCTTCCATGGGTCCTATCAATAAGTCGTAGAGCGCACGGAGTGGGGGTTTGGTGAAGGAAGTCTGCCTCCTTGGAAGTGAGGATGTTCCATCCTTAACAGGAGACATGGTACTGCTGAACAGACTGGTCATGCTCTGGCAGCTCCTGTGGGCAAAAGCCAAGGGAGAGGTTAGCTGCAGGAATCCCAGCTCCACTGTGGGCTGCCCTGACTTCTAACAGTGACATGAGCCAGGCCTTGTCGTCCAGGGGACTCTGCTCTGTAAGATGCTTCATGGGAGGGCTTGAGTCTCCCATTCAGCTTCACACCTCAGCAAATAGTGATATTAATGGCAGTATGAACCAGCTGGAGACAGCCTATGACATTGCTATGGAGTTTCTCTGCACACTCCAGTGCCTGAAGTGCTGCTCCCAGTTGTTCCTTCACACGTAGCAGCTGTGCGCAGGCAGGCACGAGATGCACTGACAACTGACCACAGTCACGGCAGGATTTGCACTTGAGTTTTGCACCAACTGACCTAGCGTGCTACCAAAGGAAATACAACAGGCAAACAACAAGACATCACTTTTGCACTTCTGCCACTGCTCTGAATGTCAGCGTCGAGAGCTGATCTGGCACCCATTCCCGACATACCCCCAGGGCTCTGCACGTGCTCTCCTGGCATCAGCAGCCACAAGTTACTGCCCTGCTGAGGAAATGATGTTGCCCCATTCTGGACTCACTAATCCAGCAGCTGTGCTCCCCAGAAATGTTATCCTTGGCTTGGGGCCATGAACAACCAATTTATGTGGAAAGGGTAACTTTCCAGAAAGTTTTAGCAGGTGGGCCTCAAAGGAAAGCTAGGAAGGGAAAAAGAACATTGAACAGCAATGGCAGTGCAAGGTCTGAAGTGTAACCAGAGTCACCACTGGGGCTGTCCAGCAATGAACACAACAATCTCAAACATAAAAGGCCATCCATGAGGCAACACATGCCCTGCTGTCCTCAAAGTGCCAAATGCATTCACAAGAGGGTTAGATGAAATCCCAGTCCAGATCATGTCTGACGCTCCTGCACACAGAAAGCTTCCCTTGGTCTCTGTGAAGCTGTTTCTCCTCTCGGATACCTTCCAACACCGTGTGCCTTTGCCAATCCTCACAACAGAGAAGCAGCTCTAGTTCCCTGGTTCATGACCAGACTTACACTCTCGATCAGGGCACTGGTCTCAACGTCCTTTCTTTAAGAACGTTTACGCTGAAGAAATGCCTTGTCTCTCTTCCTTAGTTTTACCTCTTTGCCTGGATTGATTCTTGGCTATCAACACAGAAAAGAAATAAAAGGAGAAAGCATTTGCACATCCAGGAAATAAAAATAAACCTCAGCATCCAACAGTTACATTACTCAATGGGGTAAATGAATAGCTGTGTATTTGCTAGAGGCAGATATACACACACACATTCAGGTACACTGTCTCCTCATATTACCAGATTAAGCCAACAGGGAGGAAAAGACAAGGAGAACAAAAATACTGCACTCCAGTTTACTGCTTCTCCCACTGACAAACCAGAGACTCAGGACATACCCCAACCCTTTCTGACACACACAACACACAGACTCAGAAACCTCCCTTTTCCCCCTCTTTCTCTCCTCAGCTGCAGCAACCAGCCTCCTGACCCAACTCATATCATACCTAAAACCTACAGTTCTCTGAAGAAAAAATGCTCCTATGCTCCTACCTCCCACTAACAAGGAATTTCCATCTTATGGGCACACAGGAGTAATTTCAGAATGTCAACAGAAGCCTGGTGTCAGCCTGCCCATACCCTCTGACCCAGAGATTCCAGTGACAGCACAAGTATGCTGCTGCTGCTGCTGCTGCTTAGAGATGCTGAAAACTCGCCTGGGGGACTTGTGAAACACAGGACCAGCACAGGCTTGCACTGTCTGCTCCCCTTGGACCCTTCTGCCCACCTCACTGCAGCACCTGAACAAGCCATGCATGCTTGGCTGGACTCAGCTTTATGGAGCGCAGATTTTAAAATCAGATCAGAAAACAAAACTTGTGCAGGGGTACCCCAGTGGTCCCCAAGGACCTTGGGCCCTGACCCCCCTGAGCAGCTAGGTGCTAGCAGGCAGCACTCGCCAGCCCCACCACCTGTGTCAAGTGATTGTCACACATTCCTTTAATGCAGGGAATAGAGGGTTGATTACTCCAATCAGCACAGCCCTCCTGCATCTTGGTTTCCTAGCCAAGCGGCTCTAGATTTATTCCTCCACCACTCAGACTGCTTTTTATGAGAACAAAACCAAGGGAGCACCATAAATCTCTCACATCTCCTGCCCATGTGCGTGTGTACACAAAGAGTGAGCAAATTCACAGGGGAGGATGGACAGACCTTTTGTGGCACTGGGAGCACTGGCCAGCCCACCCTTTCCTCCAAAAGCAGCCAACAAAAGGTTTTCCAGGTGGCTTCTCAGGCACCTGAGTCCAGATCCTTTCAATGTCACAAGGGGGAGACTTTGGACTCCTTTGACCGAACACCCCTTCTACAGAGCACTGGTGCTGTCTCTGGGATGCCACACTGATGATTTCTACCTTGCTCTGGCAATGTAGAGGGTCCCCTGATGCCTAAACAGTGAAATCTCTTGTTTGGAAGCCTTTGCTCAGACTCTGCAGCGCTGCTGATTTATAACCCTTTGTACAAGCAGCCTGGCCTGCAGCAAGCAGAGAAACAGCACAAACAGCCAGGGCTGTCGGCGTGTACTGCCTTAGCTCTGCTCCCGCCCTTTGTCTTGGAGATGCAGGAACAAAGCAAAGCCTCAGAGAATGAGGGAGAAACCCATGTTGTACAAGCCATGGGTCAGACCGACCTGGCTGACCGCCAGCCTCACAGGGCATGGCTCTGCCTGTTGAGGATGAGCGGCTGGAACCTAAGAAGGGAGGAGGGATTCATCCCAGAACCAGCACAGAGCTGCTCCTGCCTTAGCATTCATTAGGACTCTGGACAAGTCAAATATCCCTCATGGTCAAGCATGGCCATTGGGAGGGCTGGGAGTCAGGCCTGGTGCTGCAGTGGTCTGACAGCTTCAGGACTTCCTCAAAGAGGCTCTTCCTAAATATGCAGCCCTGAATCCACATTCAGGGCCTTGACACACCCACAGTACCAAGCTGTGGGAAGCTCCAGAAAAGAGTCAGATATGAGCTCCCTGTGGATACTTTCAAGGATCTGCAATTATCCCCAGAACCCAGCAGTGGTTGCACAAAACCCACAGCCCACCCAGCAGTCTCTGCCAGGGTGGCCTGTGCATCAGCAGCTACATCACCGCACCCCCGATGGCAGAGAATCGGCACAGAAAGGACTCCCCAGCCACTGCTGTCCCATCTGCCTGGGCCAGCCAGCCCCCCAGGTACACCCCCGTCCCTCTGCACCAGAGGGAATCAGCTGCACGGTTCTCCAGAGGGAATCAGCTGCACGGTTCTCCAGAGGGAATCAGCTGCGTGGTTCTCCAAGGCAAGACATCAGGCCCCTGAGGCCAGGAACAGGCTTCAATGACCCCAATCAGCCTGCCCCAAGGAGCAGAGAAAATAGAAGCTGCAGTAAGACATGAGCCACTGTGACTATCTTGGTGGCTGTATCGGTGGCATTCTCAGCTCAAGACAGCTGTTTCCCAGTACTGAGATCACTGCAGTGTTCTTCAGTGCTTCTTCCTCCTCTGAAGTCCATTTTTTTCCCAGAAGTTCCTTAAGTGAACTGCCAACCCTCCAAGTTTGCTTTCCTAAGCAGAACTGCCAAAAAATCATACTATTCTCTCCCTAAAAGCCAGGTTACCTGATGACAGCAGCCAGAGGGCTCCTGTGCCAAATCAAGGGCTTCCCTTCAGTTACCCATGTCTCACCAGACACAAAAACTGGATGGCTCCGAACAGTCCCAGCATCTCCACAGCCTCATTTTCTAACATGGGACCTTAAGAGCATGTGCAGTTCCTGTGCATGAGGGAGCTTGCACTGGCCCCAAGCCATGCAAGCTCCCCTGAGGATGTCCAGCACGCAAGCACAAGATGTGAACATGCATTCAGGCCCCATGTGAGGAGTGCAGGGCCTGCCTTGGCAGTAGAGAAGACAAGCTCTCGTTCTCAGCTCTAAGCAGGCCCCACTTGCCTTCGTCCCCTGAAGTGCAGAAGCCAAAGCAAACAGACACCACACCTTCACTTGCTGCTTGTTGGCCACAGTTTTACCATCCTCTGAAGAACTACAGCAGCAAAAATCTGCTCAGCACTTACCCACAGCTGCACGAACTCACTCCAGCACAGCTGGCAGAACAGCTATGGCTGTTCAGAGGTGGGGAGCTGGAGTCTGGAGCTGCAAGACCACAGCTTGTGCTCTAGGTACCCACTGCATTCTGTTGCTTAATTAAAGTCTAAGAGCTTACAGTTCCTTGTTAGAGCTCTAGGCCAGTGCACAGAAGTACTGCCTGATCCCATTTTATTTCTCACCCTGCTCTCTTCTACACAGATGCTCATCTGCTTCTATCCCGAAGCTCCAGGGCTCTTGCAAGGTTGTTTCCTTGTTTTCCCAAGCTCAGTGTGCTGCATGCCATAAACCACACCACTCTATACAGCTTAATTATTAGGAATCAGCAGTACAACAAGAGGCTATAAGGTTAATGTTTCCTACAGTGTCCCTCTAGACTGTGTAGCTTCCAGGTGTCTCACCTGTGAAGCTGGAGCAGACATTAAAGGAGGACATTCAAAGGCTTGGGCAGGACCGCAGCACTTACCCTGAATTCAGGGCTCAGCAAACCAGGTGCAAACAGATGTGGCAGTGTTGGCTCTGCCCCCAGGGCTCCCAGTATGCCCCCCCTCCACGAGCGAAGTGAGAGGGGTAAGCAGGGAGGCCATCCAGCAACATCTCCTCATCTCTTCACCTCAGTGCTCACGGCAAGAACATCATAAGTTCATCACAGCTTCTATTGCTCCTCCTGATGCTCTTTTGAGGGTGCTTTTAGTTAAGTGCCCAAGCTGCCCCATCTCTGGGCTTCTCCTAAGAGCTGCAAACCTGACAAGACACCTGAGGTAAGCTCCTGGGTGTGGATTCAAAGTAATGCACGTGGCTCCTATGGAGCAGAAAGACAGAGATGCTGCATGGTTGGCCTCCGCAGTGCTCCTGAGGATTAGCATTCCCTGGAGCAGAATCACATCCAACTTTCCCCTGCAATCAGATGGGCAATCTCTTGTCCTTCTAAGCCTGATGAACTAGCAAAGCATGTCAGCAATTCTGGGGATCTGCCTGTGTGATCCAAAACTAGCGAGTGCTCACAGACCTTCATCAGTGCAACAGCTTGAACAAATACGCATGTGGATTCTGGAAAGAAAACCAGGCCAGTTGCTGGTGCCAGCAGGCAGCTCCCAGTTCCATGGGGATGCTGTGACAGCTCACAAGCTCCAGTGGTGGCTCACAATGCTGCAGGCTGATTGCATTTGCTTTTCCAGCTGAGAAAGGCCTGGGGTATCCTGTGCTCACAATCCACAATGGAGCACAGATCCAGCCAGCAACCCTGGGTCGCATCACGCAGCCCCTCTCCACACTGGAAAAATTCTGTCTTCAATTTTCCTTCCGAATGATTGCTCTAAGCCCTCATCAGCACAGTCATGTGAGAGGCTGAGACCTGAACAAGTTGTAAGAGGCAGAAAATGAGTGGAGACTCTGCAGATAATACAGTCCTGTAACTCTGGAAACACAGCTTATTCCCAGCTAATCGGTACAAGGCTTGAGATCAACAGAAACAAGTATTTCCATAACAAGTGCACAGGAGAGAACTCCAAGCCCCACACCTCACACACAGCAGGGACAGGACAGAGCTCCCCTGCAATTTCCCAGTCTCAATTCCAGCGTTTGGCCAGGAAAAGAGCAAATATGGAAGGGGTGCTCCTTGGGACAGTCATCAGTTACAACTGGGACAAGTCCTCACTGGCTCTCCCCTCGAGCACTGGCACTGACTGCACCTTAACTTGCAATTTAGAGAGAAGCTTGTCACCAGGATGCCTCCTGCTTGCTGATCCCCACAGCAGTTCTGCATTCTCACCTGTTCATCATGTTGTTCCTGCTGACCATCCTCAGGAAGCCAGTTGGATCAGTCATTGAGTTCAGCTTGTTATTCATCTCCTCAAACTGCTGGTCCATGATATCCCCAGCTTCACTCTCTGTCTCGCTGCTGGCACAGGCTCTGCGAGGCGAACAGCGAGATGAAGGGGTCATTGATGCAAGACAGAACAACAGCTTGATGAAAAATGCTTGGCCAGTTTGAGAGAAAATATTTTTCAAACACAACCTCAACCAAATGCTAATGCCAAATTTTCTCTGGCTTGGTCACCTCCTTCTGTCAGGCACACAAAAGAGTAAGTACCAGCCGCGTATCCTCCTCTTCCAGGCATTCCTAAAGGTTTAATGAGTGGCACACATGGATGGAAGTGCAGGACCCAAAATCCAGGCACTGCAGGTAGGGACTTCTAAAGCTGTAGCACAACACTGAAAAACTGAGTCTGCAGGAAACACCACCTCAGCCCTTGATTTGACTAAGAACATGTGTGAGAATATCCTTCTCAGATTTCCACAATAACTCCAAGCTCTGCATGCTTCCTTCACTGGCAGTGTGACATAGCAGAAGGAGCTGTGTTGCTACTCCTGTTATACAAAGAGGGAAAGCACAGAACTATCTCCTCTGTCAATGCCACAAGTGCAGCAGCAATACAGAGAAACAGCCCAACAGTTCTAAATTTCCCTTCTCCTGACATTAATACCTAATCTTCTCAGTCCAGATTTTCCATCTAACTGTTAGCATTTTCTCTTCTTTGTTAAAAGCAGAAGGCAAACACAAATGCTGTAGGTACATTTTTAACAACCTTTAATCTAATAAATAATCTGTGTATTATATGGCTCTCTTGGTTTCGGCCAGAACAGGGTTAATTTCTGCAGTAGCTGGGAGAGGGCATGGCCTAGAGGTTATTCTATATCACCTCATGCCATAGGCAGGGGAAAGCGACTGTTCTGGGGAGAAGGGGTTCCTTCCTGGTGAGTAAGTGAGGCGGAAGGAGCAGCAGTGGGGTGGTGTGCCTGTGCGTTGGGCTCAATGAGCATTTTGCATGTGAATCACTTTCTTTTTTGTACACTTCTGTTATTAATATTGTTGCTGTTACTGTTAGTTTTCTTGTTTCATTGCTGTTTCCAGTAAATTGTTCTGATCTCAACCACGAATTTCACCTTTTGTGCCTCCAATTCTCCTCTCCATCCCCCAGGCGGAGAGGCAGAGAGGGGGAGAGCCCACTTCTCTTTCAGTGAGAGAACTAAACTGGGGAGCACCATTCCTAAACCACAGTAATGGCACATCACATTTGTACACTTAAGCTAAACCTACTATGCTACCTACCAAAGCCTCCTCGCATCTCATTTCTGTTTCCTTTTGGGTTCCTGACAGTTTGGAGCCACTCCTCAAGGGTATGTTTCCCAATAAAGAGCACAGGAATTAAATGAACACACAGCACATACTTGTGCAGGCAACTAGAGCTGTCCCTCTGTTGCCGTATGGATATTTTGTCAGTGTACTTCCAGGTCAATGTGACTTATACTCTGGTAAGTCCTGACAAAAGTCAATCACTCCACAAACACTGAAACAGGGCTAGCTGAAGCACAGACAGGGGGATAAAAATAAAAAAAAAAAAAAGGGAGGGGAAGATTGTCAACAGCTGCCCCCTGTACATTTTTTCTCCAGCTGCAGGCATGCTTAGTTCTGAGTCCTGGCACAGTTTGGAGTAACACTCACAGTGGGTATTTGCAGCTCCTTAAAGAGGCAAAAGTCCTGAGTTCATGAACTCAAGAAAGCAGGTCACATGCTCTCCCTAAAGAGAGTGGAGTCTGTCCTAACACGAGTTCAACCATGCTTTAAAATCCCTCACACTTCTTTTTTTTTAAGAATGCATTACTTTCCAGTCTAATTAGACCAGCTGAAGGGAACCATTTCCAGCAGTGTGGAACCGAACACCAAAGCGAAGTCCTGATGAGACATCCCGTGTGCACCCCTTCCTCTCCAGCATCCTTAACCAAAACCATACCCCTACTATCACCAAAAGTGAAGAAGAAGCTGACATCTCAGTAAATTAGAAACTCATCCCAGAACCTAAAGACTGAAGGACTGCCTTTGCCAGGAGGAGAATCTGTGGTGACAAATGTTTAACAGAACTGAAAACTGTATCTGCCTGTCTGCAGGGTAAGACTCAACGATCAACACGTGGGCTTGGATGTCACCTTCTGAATCACAGAACTGCTTTGCTCACACATCTCAGTGCTGCAGAAAAACGGAAAACAGTTTAAAAGAAGACTAAAACATGCTATAACCTCAAAGATCCAGTGCCTTCACTTCCTCCAATTCCAGAGGCTGGATAAGAAATCAGCCACACGTTCAGCATTTACGTTCGCTTTGCACCCGCAGTGAACTAGGCCTGCACACGGCTGGTGTGTTACTAACACACTCCAAGTCAAGCCATGTATGACAACACAGCAAGGTTCACTTACAAAACCAGGTGAACTGATGCCACATCCTGGTGATGAACTGATACCTGCGCATGGCATTCCCAAAGAACACACAAGGACAGGGACATCGCCAACTGTCCTTTTCAGACAGAAGCATTCAGAGAAAAACTACTTGTAAAGGTCAGCATAGAAACTGTTTTCATACTCATGAAATCAACAAAACAAACCAAACATGACGAGAGATCATGAGATTGAGTATAAATAAGCAGAAAAACCTGACCTGCGATAAATCCATAGGATAAAAACATAAGAAAACACAGTTGTGGGACCTATCTGAGTAATGGATTGCAGTAAGGTTCTTCCCTCTTTGCTGATGTTCATCAGATGGATTAATTCACTCTAAATTATTTACTCAGCCATAGACAAATGGGAACATACTGTGGGGGGTGGAGTTCCTATGGTATTTGCAGTTTTTCAAAGCAAACCATTGGAATAGAATTAATTACACTGGAAACTGTAAGCAGGATGAAATCTGTGCATATACAGTCAGAGATGGCACCTGTCTCCTCATCCAATCTATACATTCATCACCAAGTACATGGGTTCAGACCTTATTTGCATGTATATAGAGTTGCTTGCCAGTAAAATAGCCATGGATACAAAAACAAAGCCATTTTTTTGTTGCTGCACTGAAAAATTGCCTCTTTCTGACTCTCAGTTCTCAGACTTCTCAGCCAGTAAGCTCACCCCAGGCTATTACAAATCCAGGCGGGAGAGTGGAAACCAGGATGTTAGACCCCCCCATCCCAACTCACCGGGTATAGTAGGAATCCACTCCCAGAGCCTCCCGCACGCTGGAGATGTGCTGCTCCAGTGCCGAGTTTGTCAGTGTCTGCAGGGTCACGCTGTTGGCTTCATGGAAGTCTCCAGCATTTTCTGTCAGGCTGTCACCCAGATAATACTCATGGAATTTCAGAATTCCTGCAAGGCACCAGAATCAGGAGGTTATTTCTGCAGGGCAGGAAACAGTGTTGCCAGCAGATGTCTAAGAAGACAGCAGGGCCCCAAGCATTTGGCATTTCCAGCACAACTGGGGCAAAGTGTTTTGTGCCAGGTCTTCGCTGGGCTTCTCCAGCATCTCCAACCTTGCTTTTAAAATCTGGGTTTGTTCTTTGCAGATAATGGCCCAAAGGTACGAAGGCAGAACAGAGCTTTTACGAGATGCTCAGAATGCCTTTACTACTGCAGCACTCATATAAATTATAAACCAGATCTTTCATACAAGCCCCTACCAGAGTAATTCACATTTCAAAAGATGCACATGAAAAACACCTATTAACAGCTTCTGACATTAAGTGAACACACAAGGCTCAAATGCTGAATAAGAGTGTTGTTACTACAGCAGAACCTCCTCACATCACACACAGATTTCTCATTTCACTCATATACATGAAAATACATTCTATAAAAAGAAAGAAGATGGATTAAAGCACAGTAAATTATTAAAAGATAGCATTCCACAATGGGTAAACCAGATAAAGGCTGGTTTTGCTGAGAATTCAACTACTAGTGCAGATAAAACCTTCCTCCCCTCAGACTGGTCTATGCTTCCTGATGTAATTAATTCTGCAGCCTGTGATCAACAGTAAAAGGCTGCTCTGGATGCCCTGGCAGCATCAATTATTAAACCAGTTAGGAAGAGCAGAGGAACAAAGAATAAAGCAACTCCTCCTGCAGCAAACACAGCAACAGCCAAGAGGCTCTGAGGGTTCCACCTCAGTGGGACAACGACCTTGGGCTGTCACTGAAGCTGCTCTCTGCATCAATGAACAAGAGGTCACCATGGCTAGGCTGGAGTCACTACTGAGGAGCTCCCAGCAAAGCTTCTTGAGCAGAACTCCTGAAGCCCCACCACAGCCCCTCTCCTTCCCATCACCTGACAGAACCTCACAAACCCACAGGCTTGAAGACTGCAACTGCTTTTCTACAAGACCCAGTGGGCAAGGAAGAGACTGATCATGAAGACCAGTGGCAAACCCTACACTTGACCCGTATAATTTTAATAAGCTCATTTTGACAGTGATACTGTAGAATTACTGGCATTTTATTGTGCAAACTGCAGGCCTGAAGAGCCAATTAGTGACTGGATGCACAGCAGGACAACCCCATCTTACATTCAGACATGCAACATTACAAACTACCCCCAAAAAGTGGCTCTTCCAACGTCTTTCAACTCATCTAAGTCAGGCATGTGTGAGTGTTTGCTTTCCTTCCAGAAGCATTTTTCATGCAATCTAAATAGTGCGTTTTATCTCTTTAGCTTTGTCGTGGTGAAGGGCTGCAATTATTAAATTATATCCAGAAAGAACTCATCAAAATTTACAGTCATCGCTTTATTAGATAATGAACAACAGCTGTCTGCAAAAAGCAATCCTCTTCAAATTAATCCTCCTTGCTCCTCTGTGATAAGTGTTTCCACATTCATGTGAGGATCAGGCAGCTCAATGGCATATCAGGAAGTGGGGATGCCCTTCTGTTTTCTGCAATCCACTTCAGTGAATAAATGTCAAAAGCTTTAGAAGGATAAAGCATAAAAATATAATTAAACTAGAGATTCTTATGTATAGAAGATTCTCACAGAGCCAACATACTTGGAATCTCATTACTGCTCTGCTCTGCCCTGTGGGAAATACATACAGAAGGAGGTTGAAAAATGGAAATATTAAACACTTGAAACATTTCCATCTCCAGGTGAAATCAAAGCCCTGAATAAGCACTTCTGTGTCATTATTGCTGTGGCTATGCCACAGTTTTTAGTCTATTCTGCTTTAAGGTACTAGACAGAAATTATTCCTTCCTACATTCACACTGTTCCCAAATTAATTTCTAGCTACAAATGGTACAATTCTCCCTTTGTAAGGCCTGTTCCCAGGCTCTCCTGTCCACAGAGGAGCTCACCTGCCCCAGGAGCCAGCAGCCAGCTGTACAGATAACCTGCAGCCAATGAGTAGTAGAGAACAAGTCCCCTCTGGCCATTCACAGTCTCCAGGACCTGGTCAAGGGTCACTGGAGAATAGGGATCTGAGTCCTGCTGCCCAGTCTGACGTTCCACGAGCAGGTCAGCAAATGCCCTCGTTCGTCCTCTCTCTGCTACTGCCAACGCCTCATCGTGGTGGCCTAAAAAGACAAAGCCATCTCTCAGATCTGATACAAGTGTGGTCTGCAGTGCTGTATGCAGGGACAGGGACAGCTGCTATCCCAATCCCAAATGAAACCTGGGGAAGCAGAGTCACTTATTTCCCAAAAGAGCAGTCTCTGTATTGGAATACAGTCCTGCAGATCAGCTTTGCTGCAGGCGATAACACAACCAGTCACAGAAAGGCAAATTAATGGAGGAAGCAAAGCTGGACACCCCTACTGCTGCCCTGGCACAGAAATGCTGTGCAGTGCCAGACAGCTCAGGAGCAAAGGATGAACTGTGAATGGCTCCCTGCAACTCGTGGCATGAGCCTGAGTTCAGCCTCAGCATCTGAAGGCACCTCTTACCCAGACTGACAAGCACCCGCTGCAGGGCCTGATAGGAGGATGTCTGCAGGTCGAAGAGTGACAGCTTGTAATCTGTGCTCAGCTGCACCTCGTGTCGGATGGTTTCAAACAGTGCAGAGGCCCGGTAGAGCTGAGAGGGAAAACAGCCACAGTGAATTCCTGACAGACACAGCACAAAGCAGTGGCTGGGAGGGCAGGAGGATTCAGGGCCAGCATCCCCTCCAGCAGGAGAGGTCTGGCTCAGACCCTTCCTGGGACACACCAGACATTTCCTTCCTTAAGGACAGGAATGACCCAAAGGGCTTGGATGCCACAAGCCCTTCAGCACAGGGCAGACTATGGTATACCTGGTGCTGGGACTCCTCCAGGTTCCCACTTGCCCAGAGGGAGAGGCCAAGGCCGTGACGGATTTTTGCTTCATCTTCCCTGCGTCCCAGCTGTTCTGCCAGTCTCAGTCCTGAAAAGGAATCGGTGAGAGAGTGCCAGAGGGGAGAATGGGCTGTGGCAGCCTGGCAGGCTGCAGCCTCAGTCCCACAGGGCTCTTGTGCAGGGACAGCCATGGAGAGCTGCCCACGCTGGGACAGCAAGCAGGGCAGGGGCAGCACCAGGATGGTGAGCAGGACAGTGCCAGTGCCAGGCAGATGCTGCTGGCCCTTGCATCGGCACCAGCCTGAGAGGTGCCTCAGTGAGACAGACATTTCCACAGACTGAGACCTCTCTAAGCCAGGTTAAGGTGCCATCCCCTGAGATACACCCAGTAAGCCCCTATCAGGGCTTTTAAACTCTAAAAGCCACACAAATAAACAAAATCACACTGAGCTGCGGAACACTGCCAGAAAAGATGCCTTTTTACACATTACTGGCTTGTTTCCTATCAGCTCTCCCCAGCATGCTGGCAGGCTCTGCATGGCTTATGTGCTGAGCCAGAGCACAGGGCAGGGGCCTGGCCTGAACGACTTGGAACTCCTTTCACTTCCAGCAGCATGTTTTGTGTTGTCCCTGCTTCCACCATGTCCCTGCTGACAACAGGGACACCTCCTCTGAGGCACCTCAGGTTTCCCCTGGCCTGGGGAGCAGGGCCCTGGCTGTCACCATGCAGCTCAGCAGCAGCTAGCATTCCCAGGCTTTGCAGGAATTCTGTGGTACACCAGGAGAAGGAGCTATGTTTCATTTCTCCCCTTCCAACAACATATTGGAATCCTGCCAAGGTCAGTTTCAGGAAAACCAGACTAACTGATGTAATTAATCCTTCTGCCTCCAGCTTCGTACACTCCAGCTATACTGCTCATCTGCTCCATCAGAGCCCACACCTTGATCAGCTGGAATCCCTTGAAGCAGCACAACTGCCAGGCCAGCGCTGACCCAGCGCTCAGCAGTGGCAGATGGCTTCGGGACACCTTGGGCTGAACCTCCCTCACCTCCCTACCAAACACCACTTGTTTTCACTCACAGTTTAGAGGACACTCACCCACCTGGTCTCACTCCCAGGTGAACACAGAAGGAAAAGCCAGGTGGCTACCAGCAAGGTGTACATCTGTTTGAGTTTGAGACCTCTCAGGATCTCGGGACCTCTCAGAATCAGAGGGATCCCTTGTGGTTTTCCCTGAGTCAGTTCCTGGAATTCAGTACTGTTTATAGAGAAGTTTTACACCTTCCAGGCTCAGGCACAGATGACCTTTACACAGAGACTCTGCCAAATAGAGTCCAGATTCATGGTCTGAGGCAGCTGAGATGCCCCCAGGTAGGCACAGATCATGCTTTGTCTACAGGACAGCAGGAAGGCTCCAGTGGAGATGGCATGCTGACCGTATCAGCCCTCAGACGGCTACTCACACAGATGCTCAGCAGGAGCTATGGATGTCTGCAAGAGCTTCTGCATCAAAGACCACTAACAAACACATCCTCTTAGTGCCATGCTCACAGTACTTCACACCTCCACGTCTTCAGGTCTCCCTTCCACCCCTTTGACCCCATCGCTGCATGCTCTGTTGTACAACTAAGCCTCTTACCTTCCTGCAGATACATCACAGCCTGAGAGTAGTTCTGTAAAGCATGGTGAGTCCTCCCCAGGCTGCTGTAAGACACAGTTTTGGCTACAAGGTCGTTCATTTGCGCCGCAATGCTGAGGTGCTGCTCCTGATAAACCACTGCCCTCTCGTAGGTGCCCAAGGACTCGTAGGTCAGGCCCAGGTTGCCGTAGGCCCGGCCCTGGCCAGCGGGGTTGTTGGTCTCCTCAGCGATCTGCAGGTCCAGCTGGTGGTACTGCAGGGCGGTCTCGTACTCGCCCATCTGTTGGTAGACCCCACCGAGGCCACAGGCAGCGTCGCTCTCCAGGGCTCGGTCCTTCATCTCCCGAGCGATGTTCAGCTGCCGCTCCAGGCAGGAGATGGCTTGCTCATAGTTTCCCAGCTGGCTGTGCAGGCTGCCCAGTTCCCCATAGGCCTGGGCTTTGTTAAATGCCTCCCCCAGCTCATGTGCCACGACAAGCCTCTTCTCAAAGCACACCAGAGCCTGCTGCAAACTTCCCATAGCCCTACAAGGGAAGAAAACAGCAGTGTTTATTTTCCCAGTATTTCCTTGAGAGAAGATGTTTCATTGTTTCCCCTGGAGGCCAGCTCAAACCTTTCAGACAGAGATGAACGCTCCCCCCAGGAGACATCCCCACCACCGTCAAATCAACGGTGCTCCTCCTGCCACCCCATAAACTTTTCCCCTTCTCCGCACAGAGCAACATCAGCTTCATTATTTCAGCTGGCAGCACAGTCTTTAGCACCCAGAGACTAATTCACTCCTCTGTGCCTGTGTGCAATGGCCACCAAACACACCCCATCAGTAACACACCACATCCATCTGTACTTGTACTTCACTGAACACACGTGCAGCTCCTTACCTGTGCCCACTGCCCAAGCCTCGGTAGGCCTTTGCCTGATCTTGCATACGGTTCAAGCTCTGAGCCACAGACAGGTACTGTTCATAATACTTTATAGCTTCCTCAAAATCTCCCAGAGCCTCATAACAATCTCCCAGGTTCCCATATGCTCGTCCCCGATCTAACACGGATTCATTCCCACTGAGCTGCTGCAGCATGGCCAGCTGTTGTTCAAAGTAGCCAATCGCTTCCTCCATGACATTCATGTTCATCTTGGTAATGCCCATGTTACCGTAGACTTGGGCTTCGATGCTGGGGTCCTTTAACTTCTGCCCCAGCTCCAGCTGTTCTTCGTAGCACTTGAAGGCCATGGTGTACTTCCCAAGTGACATATACACTGCAGCAAGGTGACCGTGTGCTCTGCATTCACCCGGCATATCCCCCAGCTCCTGATACACCTCCAGCTCCTGCGTGTGGTAACCTAAAGCCTTGTCACACTTCTGTACCATCCTGTATGCAGAGCCCAAGGCTGCATAGGCACTGGCTTCCAGTCTCCTGTCTTTAACATGATGGGCTAAGCTCAACTGCTGCTCATAAAATTTTATTGCACCATGTATGTCTTTCTTACAGACAAAAATATCCCCCAAGTTCCCCAAGGCTCGGAATTTGGCCTGGGAATTGTTCAGAGACTGTGCCAGGGACAAGAGGTACTTTTGACACTCCTCTGCTTTGCTGAAGTCCATCAAGGCTTTGAAGGCCAGGCCCAGGTTGCAATAGGCCTTGGCTTGGCTCAGCTTGTCATGCAGATCCTTTGCTAAGGCAAGATCCTGCTCATAGTACTTAACAGCTTCCTCGTAGTTCCCGAGGCAATAATGGGCATAGCCAAGGTTGTGGCAAACTTTCCCCTCCCCTTCCATGTCCTGCAGCTCTGGGGACAAGCGCAGGTACTGCTCGTAGTACGGGGCCGCCTGCACGTACTCTCCCCGTGAGCAGTGGAAGTTTCCCAAATTGCTGAGGGCCCGCGCTTCGCTCTGGATGTCCCGCAGCTCCCGGGCAATGTTGAGATGATTTTGGTAGTGCTGCAGAGCACGGTCATGGGCACCCAGCGCCTGATAGGCAACTGCCAAGTTCCCATGTGTGGACGCCTGAGAGGCACGGTCGTTGACCTCCATGGAAATCTGCAGCTCCTGCCGATGGTACTTGACAGCCTGGTCGTACATGCCAAGAGCATTGTAAGCGTTGCCCATGTTGCCGTAGGCCCGGCCCTGGGCCGCGTAATCGCTCAGCTCCTGCGCTATGGACAGGTGTGTCTTGTGCAGCCGCAGCGCAGTGTCGTAGTCACCTTTCATCTGGTGAATGATTCCTGAAAAACAACAGAAAGGAGCTCAATGAACACGGTTCCCTGCACTAACCCTCTGGAGCATCTTGCACACCCGGACTCCCGGCAGCCCAGCCCTTTCCCTGGCTCTCCACCCCAAGCAGCCCCATCCCTTTCCCCACAGCACCAGGCCAGATGTGGCCCTGGCACAGCTGACAGGGCACAGCCCTTCCAAATAAACTGCCTCTTTGCTTCTAAGAGGAAAATCCCAGGAAAGGTTTTATGTTACACATGAAGCACACATTCATCACAACAACTGCACAGTTTGGCCTTACAAAATTGCTTTTTTTTTTTCCATCAGTGATATCTGGTGGCTCCAGAGCTCAGACTCAACACAATGAGCAAGATGGCATTTGCAGTTGCTTTTCAATTTCAGTCGAATCATCTTGCATTTGTTATGAGACATGGGAACAGGAGCTCTGAATCTGCTGATGGTATCACCTATGCTTCAATAAAACTGCACTAACAGTGCTCGTGGCTACTTTGTTAACACTTATGAACAGGCCTGGAGGCGCAGAAGCCACGGAAGGAGGCCCTGCAAATGTTTTCTGACATTAATTGCAAAAGCTTCAAGAGAAAATATCTGGCATCTTTGGGCAACATGGAGAGCATGTGAAGACAGACACAGAAGTTCTCGCAAAGAGGTAGCACTAAGAGACTTTAAACTGTGTTCTATTAATAATGTGCACTGTCTTCTCTCCATTGCAATGGGAACTGCAGAGGCTAGAAAGCCTCTGGAGCCTAGGTGTTTGGAAAGACTGACAACCTGAGATTTCTGGTTAAACTCCACATCTCCTCGTTGTGAAGGGCTGATAGCTTGTGCCTCATCCTCAGCCCATCACCTTCTGCTCACCGTGGCCCAGAGCACAGGTTATGTCCCTGCTGAGCCCTGCAGCAGCTGGGCTCCATTACAGTCCATGTCTGCCCTGCTCAGCACTGGATAGTACACTTAAGGGTGCTTTCCATCTACATCAGGGAGATGCAAACAGAAAATGTCTGTTGCTTCAGCAAAGAGGCCAACTCTAACATTCTGGCCTGGAAACACACATTTAGATACATTTTTTTTTGCCTGTCAGCATGGCTATTTTGACGAGGTTTTGTTTTGCATGTGGATTAGATGAAAGAGACAATTAAGACTTTTTAATTGGTACTGGATGCATTTTAAACAACAGTAATAGTCTCAACAAGAACTGCATGTTCTCTTTCTCCAGTATAACTTAACTCTGACAGAGAAAACAAAAAATACAGCCAAATAACAGCTGAAACGTGAGACCCCGCACTCAGACGCAAGGAGAACTATTCTAACACAAAGTGGGGAGTGACTGAGTCAGCATACCAACTGAAAGTTATACTTAGGCTTAAATCCAACACAGAAAAACATTCTCTACTGCACCAAAACTCTTTTTTCTTAACGAAAATTTCTGGAATTACATGATGAAAGCATCGTTAAATCCAAAGCTGCTGTTAAGATTAATAATGACATTACGATGAATTTTCTGGTCCCGAATTGCTAAGCTGGCCACAAGAACTTTTGCCCCACAAACCTATTTTGCCTCACAAATCTGCCCCAATTTATGTAAAGGAGGAGATTTGCAACACTAATTAAAAAGCTGGGACTCTTCTGTTTTCCCCAGTTTCCCTTATCTTTTTATTCAGCTCTTGAAGACTCAGCTACTAAGAGAAATTAAGTAATTCATCAAGCTCTTTTCAATTACCTGCTGTTGATAACATCAGAGTACAATTAGCATCTACAAATGAACCAAGTGCCAACTGCCAAGCAGAAACAGGAGCTAATTTACCGCGTGGGGCAGCCTGCAAGAGCTGGGATTCAGGGACTGCCAGCAAACACATATTTTGTTATCCCAGCACCAGCCCTGCTCTGCCATTCCCAGCCAGCTGAGAACACATCCTGAATGACAGCTGGAGCATCGGCAGCACAACTGCCACAGCCATGGCAGAGATGGAAACGTATCCTTGGTCGCTCCCACATCCAACATCTGGCGCTGTGAAGCAGCAGCAGGACTGGGCTTCACTTGGATGTAACTCAGTCCCTCCCAGCCTGCCAGCAGCACACCAATGCCGCTCCTTAGGAGAACAGAAGACTCCTACGCTCTAGTATTTCAATATGTACATTCTGAAAACAAACTTAGTTAGGATTTGACCCATATGTCTCCCAGCTTACAAGGCAGCAATATATCGACATATCCAGCTGACAAGCTCCCAAAGAAATGGCCAGGTAACAAACCATGTCACTACTTGCATTAGTGCAAAAATTACATTTATTTCGGACTCCTGAAGAGCTCCTCAAATGCATTTTATCTTTTCATTTCCCTTTTGCTGTGAGTTTGTGCTTTCTAGTGCCTTTTTGAGGAATTTAATAATTGAACATGGAATACATTACAGCAGCACACAATCTGCCAAGGGTCTGTTTAATTTATTAAGGCAGTCTGGTGAAACTGGGGTGACTAAGAAGACAGCACAAAGCGGACCTCCTGCATCCTGGCAGCAGCTCTGATAGTCTCAGCATTCCCTGACAAACTCTGCTCCATGTCAGGGCCTTACCTAGATTGGAGGAGGCTCTGCCTTCAGCAGCTCGGTCCTGCAGGCTCTCAGCAATGTGCAACTGCTCTTCATGATACTGCTTAGCCCTCTCCAGGTCCTGCATACATCTAGCTGCATGGCCCAGGCCAGCATAAGCTCGCATCTCAATG
Organism: Pseudopipra pipra; assembly: GCF_036250125.1. NCBI lineage: Eukaryota > Metazoa > Chordata > Aves > Passeriformes > Pipridae > Pseudopipra > Pseudopipra pipra. The sequence continues at coordinate 6,458,111 of NC_087566.1, read as the reverse complement.
GCCTTCTCCTCCAGCTCCTGGGCCAACTCCAACACGTAGTTGTGGTAGGACATGGCTTTGTCAAAGTTCCTGCGGTAGTGGTAAGCACTGCCCAGGTTGCTGTAGGCTCGAGCTTCCTCCCGCTTGTTCCCCAGCTCCTTGGCGATCTTCAGATGTTGTTCATGGCACTGCACTGCGTTTTCAAAATCCCCCATTGCAATGTACACTGCTCCCATGTTGCCCAGCTCCCGCGCCTCAGAGAGCTCGTCTTTGGACTGCTTGGCGAGGAGCACACACTGCTTGTGGCTGGCCAGCGCGTTTGGGTAGTCCCCGATGGCCGTGTACACGTGGCCCAGACTGCTCAGTGCCGAGGACGCTGCCTGCAGGGGTAAGAGAGGCAACGTAAGTACAAGCGTTCATGGAAACAACTTGGATGGCCCCAGTTGTAGAAATCAAAACCACAAGAGGCCATCCTGAAGAAAGAATGTGACCACCTGCTAGAAAACCAACTCTCTGCAGTTCTAAACCTCTCAGGGCAGCTAAGGTGGAGGCAACGGGAATGTATGGGGTTGACTTGGGAGGGCATGCCTTGGCTTACCTCTTTCTCTGAAGTGTGCAGTGTGCATGTACCTGGCAGAGGGCAAGGACAGCACCTCAAACATGCAGAGACCACTGAGGAGATGGAGAGAGTGACTGCTGCAGAAAACTGCACTCCGTGAGCAACCCCAGCTGTCCACAAAGCAGTGCCTCCTCCATAGGCAGCCACACCTCAGGTCACCTCTCATGGTTACTGTAACACCTACACCAGGTCCTGCTAACTCAGCAAACCATCCTGTATATGGCAGCTCTCAGGAAAGCAGATAAATAATGATAGTCACCTGCAGATATCACTGCAAACAAATGCCTGCTCTGTCCACTCTTCACGCCGTAAGTTCACATCAAAGCACCAGACTCCTGTGGACTGAGGCCAAAGCAGTGCCAGAGAGACAGCAGCAGAGTGCCCAACTGGACACAGCCACACTGCAGGCTGAGCCACCATGAGGATCCTGCAGTCTCTTCTCTCCAAGCTTAACAGCCATTGAATACCTGCTGCTGGAAAACTGACACACTTGCAGCCATCACTCAGTTGGGAGGAGGGAGATACCTCTGCAGTTTATCTTGCAGTACCAGCAGGCCACTGCAGTCACCAACATCCTCCCGTGCCTCTGCTTGGCCGAGCACACCATGCTCCAAAGAGCACAGTTCTTATTGTGCAGCATCAGGGTCCTGAGCCCCACACAACCTTGGGACTGCAGCAAAGACAACAGCGTTTCAGCAGCTGGAGCCTCTGTCCCTTGGGCACGTCTTACCTAAATACAGCTCTTTGAAAACTCGAGTTCTTACCACCAAAAAACAGCTGTATTTAACAAGACAAATTATCTGAGAATCAGATTCTTTTGCCCCCTGCATCTCCTAGGACACAGGCCTGCCTTCCACCTGGCGGAGCCAGAGCACCCAGCCAGGCAGCAGGGCAAGGAGCCAAGGGCAGGGACGTGTTCCTCCTGCCCAACACGCACCTGCTGCCTTAGTAAGGCTGCTTGCTCCTGTGTCCTGACCCTGACTCCTGTGTGATTCCTCCATGTGCACTTCTTTGCTACCCAGCTGCTGCTGTGACCCAATTCCAAACCTCCAGAAAGGAGCTGTCGGGGTGAGGGCAGCAGCCGGCCGAGGGCTGCAGCTCCCAGTGGGCAGCACTGGTGGTGGCCCCAGCCCCTCCTCGGCACAGGCTGGACCAGCTGCTCCCAGTGCAGACACAGGCAGAGCTGGGAAGGGGGTCCTGCTCCATACTGGTCAGACTGGTTGCAGGCTCGGGGCATTTTGGAGCGGCTCTTGAGCAGCGCAGTGACCAAACTTCTTGGCTGACACCAGCGAGGGGAAGCTTTTACAGGGTGTGAGGGGGCCTGTTTGGAGGCTGCTACAAAACCAACATAAAGATTGTTGCTCTGAATTTTAATCCATTTTTACAAAAATCTTCATGAATGTTAATATACACAGAGTACTGAGTCATTTGTAACCTCACTAGGGAAAAAAACTGAAAGAAACAGATACATGCAGCCACCTTGCTCAAGCCCAGACCAAAATACTGGCCCCCTACAGGCCTCAAGGTCCACTGGAGCTCCCTTCTGCTGGTGAGCAACGAGCCTGCTGGAATAAACCAGCAGCACCACCAGCAAAGTCAAATCTGGCACAATGCAATTAGAACTGATCCAGCCTCAAATAGTTCTGAAAGACTGGCCACCAGCAGCAGGAGCACTTCTGGTATTAATGGGAAGAGAATGGAAACATCCTTCTGGAAAAAAAAACAAGTCAAGGAAATCTGGTGTCTTCTGGGGCTGCTAAAATAAAAAAAGTGGACATCCATGCATGCAGATTGCTGAGGAGATGAGCTCTGGCACAGAGCCATCAGGCAGAAACTTGGATGATGTAAATGGGCTATGGCTGGGGAAAAGAGGCATAAATGGAAAGCAGCAGATCTCAGACTGTCTGTGCACAAGAAAAACCTGACAGAAGCAGAGATTGCTCATACCGCACATGGGAAGAAATCTTTAGGATGTCTCCTAGAATGGGAAGCAGATGATAGGAATTCAAAATTTGTGAGGCTGGAAATGTTTATTCCCAGGGCTCCTAATCCCTTTGCTCAAGAGCATGCCCAGGCTCGCAGTAAAGACCTAGAATGAAGGGTACAAGCTTGGCAACCATTCTCAGGGCATGCAAAGACATTTGGCTCACGTGCTTGAGTGCCCAGGACTGGATCGTCCAAACCAGGATGTGGGAGGAGGGCAAGTGAAGCAGAAAAGAAAAATAAGTAGAAGGAGACAAAAAGAGAAACAGAAAATGAACAGTGAAGGGTTGACAAAAAATAGCCCAACTTGATTAGAAAGCTGGGGCTGTTTTCAGACTCTGGGCTGTGGCTCACACAGACAGCTAGAAAAAGCAGGAAGGCCACCTCTACCTTCTGATGTGTCCTTCGCTCCAACACTCCTCATGTTTTATTCTACAGCAGCTTCCACTGTTACCTGATCTGAGAGCAGCACTTCTCAATCCTCTTGGAGTCTGCATGACCAGAGCCCTGTGGCACTTCTGGCTTTCCCAGGTTGGGGTTGGTTCTATGTGCAGCAGCAATCTTCCAGCAAAATCAGTGCTCTCTGTGCTCTGGGGGCAGTCAGGGGAGCTTGCTCTTACAGCAGTGTTTAAGAACAATTTAGTGATAACATCTGCTGGGGGACTCCAGTGGCTCACTTCAGGGGGTTAGGAATAGGATTCCAGAAGATAAATTCATCACTGTATATTTAATAAAATCCTCCACAAAACAGGATCCAGTGGGAACCCCGAGTGACTCACACACTGGGCCAAGAGGGATGGGGTGTTCCCACGTCACTGGCAGAAGAGGCCCAACATGGTGGGGAGAGCACAAGGCTGACACATGTGAAACACACCCCAGCTCTGCTAGCACAGACCTCTGCTTGGTGGCAGGGTGATGGGAGACTACAGCACCATACTAGGGGGGTTTGCATTAGCAAACAAAGAAAATCAATGCTTTATATATATGACAAAGACAAATTTCACAGTGGGGGTTGCTTACACCTCCAATTAAGCAATTTATCACTATAATAGAAAGCAGATTCTTCTGCCACTGAGCTGAGGCACAGAAGGGAGTTCTGAAACAGGTTCCTAAGTGCTCTCTTTTTCTCAGGAGCAACAGCCAGTTCAGGTTTTTCAGATGAGTAAGGCAGTCTGATGTTAAGCAGATGTGCATCACAGAATGACCACTAATAGGGACCTGGTGACTTGGAGAGATGCCTTCCTTAGGCATTTCGTTTTTGCCAGAGAATGGTCATTTCCCAATCATGTTACATTTAAAAAAGTCTTCACCTGACTGCACAGCCTGCTTAAATAAGAACACACTATAATCATTCTAAAATACAATGGGAAAATGCTTAGCCTGGTATCTCACTCTAAGGTAGCCATAATCCCCAAACACAGACACCGATCAGGACTGATCAGAGATCGAACATGCCCTTGCATGCTGTTTCTCTCCACTTCCCCTCTCCCTCTGGGCATAGGGTAACAGTAGCTTGACCCTGAAGATGCAGTGGAACTGTATCCAGCAGATCAGCTATGCATATTCATCACAGCTGTACTGGGAACAGGAACGCTTCTATTAAGCCTCATCACTTCCTCAGAATCCACCAGTACTCCACAGTCCGGCTTGGAGAACTACTGATTTATGCACTAAGACAAGTCTTACACCCAAATACAGAAGGTGCCCCATCAAAATTCCAACTTGTCCTTTTTTCCTCCCTCAAAGGCGAGGCTGATGTGCCAGTGTCACATCCAGCTTTTCCCTTTGTGTGCCACGCTTTTGAAAATAGGAAAAGAAGCAGCAGGCAGTATCTTCCTCTTATACATGATCTGTACACAGAAAGAAGGAATGGATTTGCTTTTAGGTAACTAGTTCCTGGGGGAAAAAAATACACTGAAATCAATACTCCTGTCAAATCCAATTTATTTGTAGAAGACCTCAGTCTTTTACAGAGACACTATCAAAGAACAAACCCCAAGAAAGCCAGAACAAACCCCAAGAAAGCCAAAGCCATGGAACAGAAGCACTAGTATGTGAAAGCCTGAAAGGAGCTTGTAACTACTCCTAACTGAAAGGGAAATAACCAGGAATAAATGACACAATAGAAAGACTCAAAATATACAGCAGGAAGAGATGGTCCCAGTCCTCACTCAATTAATGGGTAAAATCCACAGCTCTGCAGGTGTCAGAGACCTGCTGCTCATGATAAAGGCTGCCATGGGCTGTGCTGACAATCACACGCCCAGCCCACTCTGTCTGTACTTGCACAGGAAAATGGTAGTGTTTCAAAGGACTTCTCATTCTCCCTGTTCCATGTCAAAAGCATCACACAAAGTAAATGAATCCAGGCAAACCTGAACAGCACCGTGGCTCAACTGCCAAGCCATTCACAGTCAGTATTCTTCCTGAAACCAAAGGCTTCAAAGGGAACACTGACTTTCAGCCTCTCGTTTGGAGATCAAAATAATGCTGCTCCAGTGGAAAATCCATTGACTCCACCTCCTCCATTACTGTTTAGGAGCAAGGTGTTCAGCTCTGCCTAGAACACTCATAAAACCAAACCTGAGCTAATCCCTTAACAGAACTGCAAACAGTTTTGACCAAGTTAGCAGGGTTTTGATGGAGAGCAGAAACAGTGACTACCCCACACCATTTCTTAAGAATAAATCTGCCTGTCACTCATACTGACCAGGCTGTTCACATTCACTGTAGGAGCTGGAGGAACACCCCTCACTGTGCAGTGCTGGGGACCCAGGGGTAGGGCCTGCCTTTCTGGGTGGGCTCTGCAGTGCTCCACTCATTCCATAAAGAAGTCACATGAAATACACCTGCCCAGGAACAGTTTAAATGAGACCTCAGCATCGAGCCTAAGCATCACTTGGGGTTCGTGTATCTTTACCCCAAGTAGCCCAAATTTGTTCGTTTTCTGAACATAGTCTAAAAGGCTCCTGTGTGCAATAACTTAAGGGAGGATAGCTGACTTGACATGTTTAGTGGTGATGTAAGAAAAGAAGCCCTCATTTAAAACCACAAGCTCCTCTGCGATGGTGACACTGAAGAGTGACTCATGCCCTGGTCAAAGTTAGTCCTGGAGAATAAGCCAGCAAGTCACAAACTTGGATCTCACAGGTCCCAGAGCAGCTCTTTGTGCAGGCAAACAAAACTCCAACTCCTACAGCAGCATATCAACTTGTGCCAATCCTTGCTACTCTTTTTCATAAGCTGGACACCTCTCACTGCAGACTCAATACAGGGGAGAAGGCCTCGGCTGAGGTGGGCCTCTGGAAACCCAGAGAGTGCTGCTCCCGGAGCCGTAGCTCTTGCACAAAGTTTCTGTTTCATTTCTTTTACTGCAGCCGTGTCCAGGCCTCAGCAGCATGCTGGGATTTGCAGTCACTGTGAGAGGAAAGTAAAACCAGAAGACTGCATTTTTTTCAGCTAAAATCCATGTGCTGTGGAGGTCAAATGGGGACATTTAAAGGAGATCCTCAGGAAGTATTACATTTCCCTCTTGAGTCACAAGTCCAAACAAAACAAAGCATATGGTCTTTTAGTGCATTCCCAAATTTCCTGCACTGGTCAGATTTCCCTTTGTTCTGCTTAATCCTATCACATTTGAACCAGACTAACCTATATGAATCCAGTCAAGCTGACTCTAAAAAAACCTGCTAAAGACAGAAAGAGAAAGGCAAAAAATTTATACTCTCAGATATGTATCCAATTGCTGATGGTCAGCTACTAAGGCTGATCACATCACTGAACTCATCCTCTCAGCCATGCAGGTGATTCAGGCTGAGCTGTAATGCAGCACTAGTGGCCTGCAGGACCCACAATTCCCAAATGAAGTCATATGGCAAGTGTTCTCCCAGCAGCTGGCACTCAGCCTTCATCCACTAATTTCTTAACCAAAGCTCTCAAGTAGTTTCCCAACTCTTCTCTTAAAAAAGCTCACAAAGAGGAATCTCTTTGCTGTTTGATACACCCTAAAGTCATCATTCCTGCACTTCTATTAGCAGTGGCTGCATTAGCCACTAGTACAGATTAACAATTAGCAAAGTACTCCTCAATCTGTTACTTACTTCCAGTAAGATGTGATAAAGCCATAAGAAATAAGGCAAATTCTCCTCTTACTCCTTCCTGTTCATATTGCTACAGGCAGAAGATAACCCACTTCTGGTAGACAATTGTGTAATAAATTATTTTGAAGCAGTGGCTTCACTACAGAAGAGGAAAAGGGCCAGAAAAAAGCAGAAAGCAAGTGCCTTCTCTGCTGGTTTTCTGCAGAGCTCTGATGCTTATTGCAGCAAACACTACTTTCCTCTTTTTGCCTCCACAGCCTGTCTCTGACATCTTAGTCAATGTTTTCATGCATGACAAACTGCTTTAGCCTGAAGACTATTTCCAGTTCTCATTTGTGAGGTATTTATATCCTGTCCTCATTTTCCAGATTGTTTGCAAACATAACAAAGTAACTGCAGTCTCAAGATTTTCAGATTTTTCCTTTCTGAAAAATGTCGCAGACCCAGGGCCAGACCATCTCTTCATACAGCCGAGTGCCACACACATCCCATGGGCAGGGACACTGCAGTGGGCTCCCCTGAGCTGCAGTTCATGAATGGCTGGGATTCTCCACACTCCATTTGAGACTGACGTTAAGGAGCACAGCTGAGGAGGCAAGTGAGCAGCTGAGGGATCACTTCAGGATTTACAGTGAAAAAGAGACAAAGTTTACCCCATGAGAAATTCTATTTTAAAACACCTGAAAGCCACTTGGATGCGATGGAAAAGGCCAACTGCTATGCAAGTGAACCCATACAAAGCTAAATTCTGCAGAGAACAGAACAGTGACTGACCAGCCCATCCCACAGGGCACACACGAGAGGCCACAGGCCCTTTGCTGGGCTTCAGTGAGCTGGTGTCTACTGAGGCCTTCCAGGATGGCCTAAGCCATGCCAAGCCAAGAGAAGGCACAGCACAGTGTACTACAATGCCACAGAAGCCAGGCAGCTCAGGTATGGCTGCAGGGACTCAACTGGTAACAATGAAAAGCCTGCCCTCACCTTCTACACCAGCCTGAACAGGCATGGGACAGGGAGGCTCACCACCCTCTCTGGAAGCAAAGGAGCAGGGTTTCTGGCTGCTTTACTGTCCTCACAGTCCCACTGTAGAGGGTCATGCTCTTTTCCAGGTGTTCTCCTGGCCTTCTCCACCACAAGACCCCACAGGGCCTATTTTAGGAAGAATGGAGTCCTCCTGAAGGACAGCTCTGCCACTTCCAACTCAGTCTGTGTTCCTGTCTTTTTCTTATCTAACTCAGCAGAACACAAAAAAAACCTAAACACATTTTGTTGCCCCAAACCATAACTGATACAATTCAAGGAAAAAGCTGAATATCCTTACAGGTCTGCTATCAAATGAAGATGTGGCTTGACAAACAAACCAGGGCAGGAGGGACACCTGGAAAGCATTTCCCCTTCCCCTCAGGAAGGGGCAGAAAACCTTGGCTTTACAGAATTTACAGATTTCATTAGAAAGGAATGATCTATCTTTCCTTCTGCATCTACTTCTGGAAACAAGGTGAAATTTGATCTTTGACTTGCACAGCGTGGAGCTGCAGTTTACCAAATGTGGGAGCTTTATGCTGAGTTTCATTGCTTTGAAGGGAAATGGGAAAAACTACCAGAACTGCAAACCTAAATAACCAGCAGTGGCTGAGCTGCTCACAAAGTATGTTCAGACAGTTGCAGAATCTGCAAATTCCCAAATTAATCCAGCCAGGGATTATGTCTGTCCCAGTAACCATATTCGCCAACGCTCCTCCTCCAGGGATGCACAGTGGCCAGTGGTCCCTGCCAGCTCCATGGCAATGCCCTCTGCAGCAAGAGCACCCAGCCAGCTTCTGGAGTCTCCTGGGCTGTGAGCCCATGGTTTCTCTTTACAACAGGACTTTCTGCATTCTGATGTTTCCCCTGCCACACAAGAACCTTCACAGATATGTCGGAGCAAGGTGACAAAGAAAATCCACCAGAGTCTGCTTAGTAAACACCTTTCTTCTATGCCACTTAACCACCCAGTTCTAATAATCATCTTCATCATGCCCTTCTGCTGCAAATAGTCAGCCTTTCTGAACAAAATCTGCTGAAGCTGGAAACATGAACTCTGCCTTACATCTGCAATCGTTTTAAAAAGCATCTTGAGACAGTAAAACCTGGCTCATCAGTCACTGAGCATACCTGCCTGCTGCAGAGAATTCCCAGAGCCACATATGCTCATGGAGATGTCCAGGGGCAGCAGCCAGCAGCCCCAGACACAAAGGGTCAGTAACAAGAGGGCACTGAGCCACAGCAGGTCTGCACCTACTCCTGCCACAAATAGCTGCTTCTAGAGGGAGGTGGGGGGAAATCCCTTTAAAACTGGGCCAGGAATGGCTGCAAGCTGTTAGGCACCACAAGCCAACCCAGGGGCAAGATGGCATTGACAGTCTGTCCTCCACTCTCTGCCCTTCCCTCAGCCACAATTCTGAGAAAAGGGGCAGCAGGAAACAGCCTTGAGGCACTTGGCTGCATCTTCATCCCAGTCCCAGGGAGAGTCCAGGAGCACAGTCTTCCTCATCCAGCACCTTCTGTTCACTCCCAAAGAGGGACCCTGCATCCTAAGGAAAGGCCCAGTTCAGCTCCAAACATGCCCACCAGCCAACACGCGGGAGCTGCCAGCGCCCAGTGGCTTTCTGGCAGCAGCATCCTTCCCAAGAGCTCTGTGCTGGCAGCACACTTTCACACAAGCATTCATTTCATGATGGTTACTTTATGATCTTGCCGTACTGCTATTTCTGAACAGCAGGGCTGTAATCGAAGGCGTCTGAGGGCCCAGGAGAGAAGGGAGCTATTACACTGCGGAGTCCCTGTGGTGTCCATGGCCTCTGCACGGCAGGATTCAAGCACAGCCTGTGTGAGGGTTTGGACACTGGACCCAAAAAGGGGCTCCACAGCTTTCCTTTTCCTGTCCATTTCTGCTTGTCAGCCCTCAGAGCTCCAACACTCAAGCAGTACTTCTCTAAATTAAATGCTTTGGAGGGAACACAGGCCCTTCCAAACGATCAGTAAAAAGGGCCACTCCAACCCATTCCAAGAGATAATGCACCACTGGCTCTACCTTGGCACTCTGACCTTATAGAACGCCAAATACAAGACAGTTCTGCACACCTGAGCAGCAGCTAACGATGAAAAGGGACATAGGGCACTGGTGTTACAGGCATCACAAGCTTTTACACTTACATTTTTACTGCATTCTTTCCTCTGATCCTGGCATAGCTCATCAGCTGCATAACCCTTGTTTAAATCACAGCTTGTGATGTGGCATCAACACACGCTACATGAGTTACCTGATGGCTTCCAGAAGATCATGTTACCTGGCGCTAAAAACAAAGTAATTAATTAAAAAATAGAGTACAAACATAACATTCTGCACCTCCGTTATGTGCAGGCTTTAGTCCACTCTGAGAAGAAACAGGCTGCAAGTTTCTGCTGCTCGTCAGAGTCAGCTTCTGTCACAGGCAAAAGACAACGAGCTAAAATAACGTGATGCAGTCTCTTCCCTGCCACTTCTCCTCTGACACATCCTGGTGCTTTGGCTGCTGCTTTAGGGAATCTCTCTTTATACAACTATCAGCTCTTTCAAGGGCACTAAATAGTGACTGGAAAAAAGAGCAGCAGCTCAAGCTACCAGAACACTTATTTCCTCAGCACATGAACTGCTGGACAGTGTGCGCTGACGTTTCACTCACAGAGAGCACCGAACGCATCACAAGAACATGATGCTGCTGCCAGTGTAGGGCAGGGCTGTGACTCGTTATCCATGCATCACCAAGCAGCAAGGAAGTAAAGACAACATTTCACTCCTCTGCAGCCAGGTCATTCTCAACCAGATTCCCAATGTCTGCAGCAGGCCAGGACAGTCCACACTGAAATCTCCTCTGCTTCATCTTCACAGAGAAAGGACAGACTACCACCCTGCACTGCTATTTTCTCTTTATCCGCATCAAACCATCTCAGTGTTGGGCTTCCACACTCATCTCCATCAGAAGAGGCAACTGTCCTCCTAGATGGTCCTGCTTATCATCCTGTTTTCTACTGCCCCTCATTTCTGTTGTCACCCTCTTCAGGATGGTATCCCACTGAGCACAGGGGTCATCTGCAGAGCTCCACAGGAACCAAGGAATGCACAGACAGGAAGACCGAGTAAGTCCCTTATGATTCCTGGTTTCCTGAATCAACCGCCTTTTCAAGTCTGCTAAGTCTTTCAGAAACAATCTCAGAGAATTAGCTCATCTGAATTTCTTGACCAGGCACTGCAGCTGGTCAAAAAATCTGACACATCCCTTACCTGAGATGGCTGTCGCATGGTGCCCTTCACAGTGTCTCCTAAGAACCAGTGTTCTCTCTTGTCTGCACAGACCAAATTAAAATGTGTGTTCAACACCCCACGGTCTCTCTTGGAGACACTACAGGTATGCCAAACCCCAGCTACACCTGCTCCACACTCTCTCTGGGCACAAGTATCACAAAACAGCCCAAACTTCTCCTCACAGTGGCTGAAAGAGCGAATGGTCTGCCTGGACACACGGTCTGTGCTCAGCACGATACGGTGCTTGTAACAGGAGCTGCACAGACTCCCCACGCCAGGGAAGAAAAACATTTAAAATCTTGAGTTGCTGTGAACAGCTGAGACGATTCCTTGCTCAGCTGACAGCTTCCCTTCTCCACGCCCACGCAGGGGAAGACAGACCTCAGTGCTCCAGACAGATCCTCTGCAATCTCCTCCTCAGTTTATGAGTGACACAGCCAGCAGAAGCCCCTGGTACAAACATTTGCAGCCTCAGAACCTGACAGTCCCTCTGAAGACAGCAGTAACCCATACAGACGAGCACTTTTTACCTTCTCTGCCAATTCTCTGTACAGTCAGAGGTAAAACAATTACCTCATTAAAGTCGTACACCAAATTCCCTTCTGGTGGAATTCACATCAGCCCTATTGCAACTTTATAACATTTGCATTATAAAAATGTCTGCAAAGGAGGCCAAGAAAAACAGCTTTTTGTTCAGAGGAAGCTCTGTGGTCAAGATGATGTCATCAGAAAGCGCCAAATTAATTTCCTGTGGTTACATCCTACAGGAAATCCAAGAAGCTCAGCTTTCTTGCTAAACCAAGTAGTCACTTGTTGTCAATAACTGTTAATTATGTGCCCAGATGTGTCATGAACTAAGAACTATCATGATTAGCCCTCATTCCCTGACTCCCTCCAGAGGGATCTTTTTAAATCAGTGGCCTGAAGTCAGTGAAATGTTCCAGCCTGGGCTCTGGGGCTGCTGTGCTTCCACCAGCACAGCAACCCTCCTGCTGCTCCTCCAGCCCCCACAACAGGGGATCTGCTGCTGCAGAAACCCCACGGAAGAGCTGCAGCCACGCAGGTTACACTGTTAGCAGCAACAGGGACCCCAATCAAGAAAACTGCAAAAACAATGACAAGTAACAGCTTTTCTGCTCTGCGTGAACATAAACAAGGAAATCAGGAATAATTCAGGAAGTTTTCCAGCTGGTAAAATAATCAAGAAAGCGTCTAACAGGTCCCTCCCCCAGTCACAGTCCTTCCACAACCTACTGAAAGATGCATTTCTCCAAGGCTTACTTGATATTCAACTTATCAAATAATATTTCAGTAAAGCACTCAGCAAATTCAAGTGGATTTTTTCCACGACTTACAGTGGGAAACTGATCTTCCTCGGTTTTTAAATCTCCCCCAAAACTACTTGTGCTTACATGAATTCTCACCTGCCTGCTGCCTCTAGCCCCTCCCTGCACCTGCCTTGTGACCACCAGACCCCATCTTCCCATGCACAGTAGAGGGGAATCCCTGAAGGGGGGGATAGGTTTTGTACCTGTAAAATGCACTAGAATATGATTCTGTCCTTACAGTGAACTTTTGGTAGAAATCCCTTGGGACAGCCTGCTCAGTCTGTGCAGCCCACTTCCCTGCACTGGCAGGGAGCCCAGTATAATGCCTCAGGAGCTGAATGGCAAATGGTCAAGGCAAAGCAGACCCAGTCCTAGCAACCCCTACAGTATACACAACAATTTGTTTTGAGGTTTGCAAAGGTTCTTTTTCTTTTCACAGGTGTTTATACAAAGAGTATTTTATGCAAACACTGGGGACAGGGATCTTGCTCATTTCTTGTACAACTTAGGTACAACTTGGGGTGCAGCCTAACAGAGTCTGGACTGGCAGCACCTGTATCACGCACTGAGGACACGAGGGTTCCACTGAAGCCGTGTGGGACTGACACTGATCCAGCAGTAGCTTCTACCCCCAGTGCCAGAGCTCCAGAGCCTCTGTGCTGAGGGAACATAGTGGGAAAGGGAGAGGGAGGTGAAAGGACCTGCTCAGAGCCCATGGAGACTAGAGATGAGGGAGGCAAAAAGACAAACCAAACATCCTGCCCCTTGCACTCACACACTGTTATCTACTGGTACAAAGACTTTCCTTGACAAAAGGCAAGCTGGCACCTGGGAAGAGAAATCACGTAGCTTCCAAATTCTTGGAGTAAAATGGGGCAGACAGACAAGGCTTTTTGAGATGTTCGTATCTGTCTGGAAAATCACACAGTGCTGACTCTCAACTCAGACTATTTAAGAAGCTTCCTACCTCTCTGTCCTTGAGCTTCATGGCAAGCACCAGCTGATGCCTGTGGTTAGTAAGGGCCTCCCGGTAATTTCCTTTGGAGAAGAATGCAGAGCCCAGATTACCATGAGCTCGGCATTCTCCCGTCTGGTCACCTGTGTCACATGCAAACAAAACACAGGTTAGCTCATACAAGCACTGCTGGAAGCATCCAGTGAGAACACTGGAACACGGTGTGACAAGTAGCATCAGAACAGTTTAGTACACAGCCAAACTCTCCTCCTCGCTGGCCTTCGGAAACTTCTACAGTTGCCATCGACCTTATTTTTAGAATTGTTTTACTTTCTCCTTTGGTCTAACACCTGGCAATTTCCCATTGCTCCCCGTTTATTCCTTGCTGTAAAGTTTAGTCAATGGCCCAGGAACAAGCACAGAGCATGTCAGCTTTCTCCAGAAAACAATTCTGCAGCACAGCTTAGCTCAGATGTACAAAGAACATCTATGGCCATCTTCAAGAGAGCAGTCCCTGTGCTCTCAGTGAGTGCTCCTGGCTTGAGCCTTCAGGCACTGTCCTCCACCTGTCCACGACTGGGCCTTTGTCTCATATCTGCCTGCTCTCCTACAACACCCTGAGAAGCTGAATGCTCCCACTGTTGTGCAGAATATACCGTACTTGAGAGGGATTTTTGAATTTGGTTATTTTTTAAACACTCTTTCTTCATCGTTGTCTCATTCTTGTTTTGTTCCTTCCCTGGCTACTGCCCCAGAATCTCAGACTGAGTACCTTTGTCCATTGAATTTTTGGAAAAACAGATGGCTTCATTTAAGACTCATGTATGGTTTTGAGCATAAGTCTACACAGGGAGTAAGAGCAGTTCCCACATACATGACATCAGGTAATTAGAAGACCATGTAAAACCCTAGCATTCATTGATCATCTGCCCCTTCACACAGGCAGGCAAACAGGACTGCACAAATCTGCAGTCTGCACATTTCAGGAGTTTCAGATTGGATTTAGCAGTTTGTAAAACCCCACAGAAACCTGAGCGTTCCAGAGAGATACTGATCATTAATCTAGCTCTTGATTTGTTCCACCTGTCCCAACCCAGCACTCAAGGAGTGAAAGGCAAATTTTTACCTAAACTCTTGGCTACGTCCAAGTCCTGCTGCATGTATCCAGTGCTTTTCTCTGTGTTCCCAAGGGACCAGTACGCACTGCTCAGCGCAGAGAACACCGATCCCCGCAGCTTCAGGCTGCAAGTGCCAATCTTCAGGGCAGCCTCCAGCACCACCACAGAGGCCCCGTGGTGGCCCGCAGTCAGGAGTTCCTGGCCGATCACAGACACCACAACAAAAGGGCTCTTGTCCAGCTTCATCTTCTGCAGTTGTTGGTAGGTGGGCTCCAGGGACTCTGAAGCACAAAACCAAAGGCAAAGTTACTCAACAAACCGAGTTATTTACATCAGGATTCACCTTCACAACTCATCTTGATTTTTTTTGTAACCAAATGACACATGAATTAAGGGCCAGACTGCCCAAATCCAACTAAGATTTATTGCAGGAGCTTGGGGCTCAAAGGTACCATCTAAGATCCGGCACACCAAGACAGATCACCTGGCAAGCTGCTGTTTGCCTTGCAGAAAGTACTTCAGGAAGGAAGCATGAGCATGTAGAGCAGTCTCGTACTGAGCTCTGAAGCCTGGCATAACAGCAGATGGAAAACGGAAAACACCTGGGGAATTTTGTAGGAAACTGGAAATGGGCCACCAGCAGTGTCTAAGAGCATTACAGTTTCTGCTCCTTCAGCACAAACTTTCAGCTGAACATCTGCAAAGGCTGTGCCTGTCCAGATACCCAAAGCACATGATGTACACCAAGAGAGAAAGAAGGTCTTCTTTGGCAGGAGACGGTGCTCCTTTGGGATGACAGCACTGGACCTGCTCAGCTGCTTTGACTGGTCTAACTGCAGCAGGGAGCACAGCTGACGTACAGCTGCAGGGAAATGGGTCAGGGATCATCCAGCCAAATTTGGGGATGCTCACACAGAATACATCACCTGCATGCTAAGCAGCAGCCTCAGTACCTTTGGGTAGCAAATGAAATTACCTTCACAAGGTAACTGCTATATAGGACAGAAATTTCGAGATGAATTCATTTTGGAGGATGCAAAAAAGGAAACACCAACAGAGATATTTTTTCATTTCAGTGCTTCTTGGCTCCTAAACCCTGCAGCCCCCAGCACCATCTGCTGAGGACGAGAATTGCCATGTTCCCTCCTGGATAACAGCATTAGGACATTGCAACACAAAGCCTGCAAGAGAAACAGAGCAAAGAGGAGATGACCTCCTTCCTCTAGAGAGAAAAATCCTGGAAATAGGGACATTTTTAAAGAGAGGCAAAACACTGCACAGCTCATATGGCTTCAAGGTCCCTGTGATTTCAAATACTGCCTGAACAGAAGGGAATTAGCAGAGCAGCCTTTTTTCCTTCTGGAATGCTGTTTTGAGAGACACTAGTACCACAGAAAAGCTGCTGATGTGCTCTTCTGGGCTAACACTGGCCTGGAGCATTTCAGATGCCCTGTTCCCAACAGTCAAGCACCAAAACATTGTGGGAAGTTGTTTCAGCAACAGCACAGCCAGGGCCACAGCCCCACATGCCTCTGTTTGCACTGATACTGGAGAAAGGACAAACTCCATGGGAACTGCTATACAAACCCAGTTTATCTCCAGTGCCCCTCAAGCTGGGTATCACCATCTTGCTATCCCACTCAATCAGAAGGATAGTTTTTGTTCCTCCTGCTGTTCTCAGCATTCTCCTGACTCAGCAGAGAAGCCAAATCTTAAAATCTTTCCCTTCAGGCCTGCAAGTTCTCCCATCAGAGGATCTTGTCAGAATCACCCATGGACTGGAACTCCTGCTTCCAATACCTCAGCAGCAGGTCACCACCCCTGAGAACCCCCCCAGTGCTTACCTCGCATGGGAGACTTCATGGCGGCCTCGACCATGCCAACCAGGAGCTGAAGGCTCTTGGGATCCTGCGCCAGCCCCGACGCAAAGGCGGCCAGAGCATCCGCATGGCGTCCCAGGTACTGCAGGGCCACGCCCTGTCGGAAGTATGCCTGAGGAACAGAGGGAACAGGAATGCCCATCACTGACCCGTCACAAATATTCACAAATAACACAGCTGCCCTGACCTCATGCTGGTGGACACCAGGCTACACCATCACACTCTGACTTCTGGCTACCATCAAAACCACCCAACACCACAGTCTGGTTTGTGGCTGCCCTCAGCGTGGACCCCTCTCACTTTGACCACCTTCTCAGCCTTTGAAAGGCCTCTGATCTGTTCTGGAGACCAGGGCTGGTAACTACTAGTAAGGCAAAGCTTTCCCCTTGGACTTGGCCAAATACTTATTCTTAACTATTTATAACCAGATGCTCGTTCTCGAGACTGCCCAGCACTGCCCCACTTGCTTGGTGCACTTTAAATACAACACACACACACATATACACACACCCCCCTGTACACAGATCCACATGCGCTTCTCAGACTGAGGCCAGACACTCATAATTCTGAACCTGTTTACAAGAGCAGTGTCTTTGTTTCTTTCTTTCCCAGGAAACCCTTTAAGGGAATGTGCAACACCCTCAAAGTAACCTGAATCTCCTCTCACCATGTATTTCTGTTTCTACACTAGCAACAACATCAACACAGAGCTGCAAAGCACTCCCGAACAGAGCTCCCACACCTCCCCACACTGGGACACAAGGAACCGACATACAAAGCAGGAACTTCAGACACATGCTCTGCTCCCACACAGGGGCAAAGCCCTGGCCAAAAGGGGATTCAGGACTGCCTGGGAGCTACTGGGAAAGAGACCACAGAAAACACAATCCAATATTTGCTCAAAGTACTCCGGTATTTGTAGCACACACATTTGGACACTGTTATATAAAGGTCTTGACTCTTCAAGCACCTTGGATGCCATTATTCACGTTTTATCTTCATGACCAGCTAACACCTTTCTGATGTAAATTTTGCTGCACTTTGGGTTCATTCAAGCCTATTTCAATAGTACAAATAAAGAAGATAAAACATTATTTGCATTTCTTTAAAAGTGCTTTAAGAACCAATACTGCTCCTTGAGATTGGCTCCCAGTATTGATCTCATGGCTAAGATCCCACCACTCTCTCTCTCCATCCATAATAGCAGAGACCTGTGCTCAAGATACATTAGGTATACATCTGTGGGAGTCTTTTTATTTAAACAGGACAAATCTCCAATTAATTTTTAAACTGGTATTTCATTAAAGCATTCAGGCACTTTTGGAATCCAATCCAGGAAGGCAGAGACTAAGGAAAATCAAAAATGATGCGAGAAATTTAGAGACATGAATATTTAATCTCTTTTCCATTAGTAAGTCTTGATTGTAGAACCCCTTTTAATAAATTTGATGAAAGCAAAATTCTTTTCATTAACCTTTAGTATAAATGTGTTCTTATTGAACCAAACAAGCCACTGTACTGGAAACCCAATTCAGTGTTAATTAGATTACGAGCATGAAGCTTTAAATCAAAGAGAATACAAAGAACTAACAACGTGCAGCAGCCACCAAGCGTGAGCCCTCCCAGCAGCGAGCGGCCTGTCACCTAAATCATGTTGTACACTTTTAAGTCCCCTTTTTTTTTTTTTTTCAGAATTACCATTTAATTACTTTCTTTACTGCCTGATGACAGAGGGAGTTTGACACAGCACGCCTCTGACAGGGACCTTTCCAGCCCACAAGGCTGGTCCAGGGCAGCTGTGCCTGTCTGATTCAGCTCTCTGGGAGAAGGGCACGGACACGCAGCCGCCAGCACAGAGCTCCATGTGTTGTGTGAGCTTCTTCAGCACCTTGTGCTTCACTGGCACATCCCAAACGCTGAGAAAGGAGAGTCCCCATCCTCTGAGCCCTGCACAGGCTCCAGGTGACAGGAGGAGACAAGACAGAGCAAGACCCACAAATGTGCAGTTCAGTTCCGCACATTCTGAACGTCCTTTATGGAAAGGGTTTTTATCCGCTCCCCATATGTATTCCTGGAAACCCCCCCTGGAAGCCACTTAATTTGAATACAAACACAATATTCAAAGCCCAAAAGAAAAACCTATTAATCATAACTGAAAGGAAGATTTTGGCCCATTTTTCTCCTGCAAAAAACCCTTCCTTCCTTCCTTCCTTTCTCCTCCAGTTTCCAGCATACACAGAAGGCTCTCCACACACTGTGTTCCCCATGGACCTTTAACAAAATAAACAAAAAGCATTCACATCACCTATTTCCTCCCCAAGAGGCATTCACAAGTTAGTTTAGCATTGGAATGAAGACACTGTATCAAGGGAAAAAATCTGCAAAGAGGAAACGGTGAGAATCACCCTTTGGAAGAGGAGAGGAAAAGGGAAGGCAGGGAGCCAGCAGCTGCAGCTGAAGGAGTGAGCCAAGGAGCGGCTCCCGGTCCCAACACAGACAGAGCCTTCCCATGCTGAGTGAGCTTTAAATTTTAAATCCCATTATGTGAAGATACTACAGTGCTCACTCTACAGCAACAGTTACATTAATTTTCTAGTGATCCCAAGTAAGAAAAAATGATCAATTCCTTTTAAGGAGATTAAAGCAAGGAGAGGACAATGTTTCGCTAAAGACAAGACAGGAACAGCAGGTGTTTTCTAACCCTGGTGCTCTGCATCCTCAGTGTAATACAAACAGCTGGAACCATCTCTCTCATTTTTTCAGTCTCTGCATCACACTTTCCAGGAACAAAGCACCGTGCAAGAAAAAAGCCTCGCTCTCAGCTGAAATTTGGCACTAGATGCATCTCCCTCAATGGGAAATGTTTTCTCCTATCCTTGTCTTAGCAGGACGGACACGGCTCTGCTGTTCCCATCTCCAGAGTCGCAGTGTGCCAGGGGTTCCCAGCATCTGCACCCACCCCTCCAGCCCAAGCTCTGCACAGCCCATCCACTGCCCTCGGAAGGACATGGAGAGCAGGGATGCAGCTCTGCGAGCAGGAGCCTTTTGGGAAGGGAAGAGGATTAAAAGGTACAAGGCAGATCTACCAAGCTGCTGATCTCATCAAGTCCCCAATACTACGTTGGAGAGCCTGCTAGTGAGCATTCCTGCACACCTCTGGAAATCAGACCCCATGTGGGCCCACACAGCCAGGTGGGCTCAGCCTGCTGCACAACCAGCCGTGCTTCCAGCAGGCTACTGATTTCGTGCAGCCAAGGGAAGGAGGAACGACAAGGGATAATTAGTGCTTTTTATCCATAATACCTTTGACAGCACTGTTGATGTTCTGGAAGCAAAAATAAGTTATTCTAAGTAATTAACTGGTAAAATATATTTGGCACTTGAGACTTCCAAGCCAAAACACTGCCCCTGTGACAGAGGCTGCTCACACTGCTGGCCTCAGGACAGATTCCAGTGAGGTGAAGCGACACTGCCCTCAGCACGGCACCCATCCAAAGGGTAACAAGGCTTCCCATTTTGTTCAGGTTTTGCCACCCTGAACTTTGCAGACTTGCCTTTTTTACCCCCTGCTTTTCAGAGCACTCCATGTTTTCATGGCTGGAACATAGTTTTTTAGTGCTTTTCTCTACCCTCAGCTTAATTTTACAAAACTTGTATGAACAGGAGAAGAACACAGAGATGGTCCTGCCCCTCGACTAGTGGCCAGTCTGCAGCAGGGTCAGCATCTGCCTCTCCAGGCACAGCCCCTCTCTGCAATTCCAAGCACAAGCCCTATTTGTTCTGCTCAATTCACTGACCTCTGTGTCATTTCTGTACACATTAGTATTTTCCATCAGTGTTTATTATAGCCCATTTAACACAAAAGGAGAACTTCTATCTGTCCTACTAGGAGCTGCCACTGGACTGATGGCTGCAGTGTCCAGGCAACACAAACATGCTTATTCATTTTTTGATCCTAATCATCTGAGATCCCACCTAGATAACTGTCTGGACCCTGAGTATTAGTTTTTCCTGTGGAACCTGAAATAGGATTAAAATGCAAATGCCATCATTGAATAGCCAATATCAAGAGGGGTCCTGAAATTTTTATTAACTCTTCTTATATTAATATGCAAGAACTGTTTTAGGCAACAGTAATTGGCTCATAATAAATAAAAACCATCCAATGAAGATAAAAATATAGTACAAAGTGAGCATGTAAGAATACAAATGGGACCTCTAAGTTCCCGAAGATTTTACTAACTAAACCCAAGCTGAGTAAAGGAAAACAAGACAACTCAATGTTTTTCTTACTAGAACATACTTTTAATTTTTTGGACCTGGGATCTAGGCAAATACTTCTGTACTGGCATCTGTGGCAGCCTCTGGTATTCATGCTCATACATTGGATTCATACTATTTTCCCAGCAGAATCCATGGCAATAAAGCATTTTGATCCTTAGTGCATCTCAAGAGTGGGAGGGAAGCAGCAGACACGGGAGTTCAGTCCTGTCTTACCACAGGCACTTGTCAGTCTGAAGCATGAGCTCATGTTTCTGGAATATGATTTAACTTAGTAGCCCATACTACAGTCTTTACTGGGCAGATGGTATGTTTTATAAATATTTTAAACCAGCCAGGACTGGGGAATTACCTCACACATGGGGGCCCTTCTGAGAGTGCATGGTCACCCGGTTGCCTCAGGACACATGGACAGCTCAGCAGAAATCTGGGAGCCCCACCTCTCTCTGAAGCAGAGGCACCCTTTCAAGGGTCATATGTGCAGCAGACAACATTTGCATGGCTGATCCTCTGCACTTCCAGCCGAGGTCTGGCCCACAAGGAACAGAGGCTATTCTGGCTTTGGGATGTTGCCCCAGCCACCCAGGGGCTCCTGTGCCTCCCCCTGCACATCCAATCCTGTTTCCACAGGAGTCCTGCTGCCATCACAGGCCAACCCATGTTACCCTCCTGCCAGGGCTCACCTGGTCCCTCTGCCACCAAACTTCCCACCACAGACTCACGGACATGGCACCATGCCGGCCAACATTAACTGGATAACAGAGACAGAGGAACAAAACTGGAACAGCATCAGAAGAACTTGGAGCAGAAAATTACTGTCAAACAAACATGGAAAACTTGAAAATAACTCCTCGGTCTTAGACAAAAGCTCCCATTGTACACAGGGGAGGAAATTCAAACCACCTTCATACTGCTGTCATCCTCAGCCCCTGGACAGCTGGCCATCGGGGCAGGAAAGGCAAACACACAGAAAAACTTCTTCCATAATGCTCTCTTGGTTTGCCAGATCAGGAGACGATGCCAGAAACAGCAGGAATAACCTATGATGCATTTAATCATGCTGTTCTGAGTCTGCAGAACACCTCTTGGGCAGCCAGACCCACTGCCCCTCGTGGCCGCCCACGCCAGCTGGGCCTGCAGCCGACCAGTGCCATGCAACCAACCAACAGAAGGAAGGGAATGTGGGAACAGCTGCCACAGCTTCTCGGGGCCAAGCACCAGGTTGAATCTGTCCTCTCCCCTTGTAACTGCTTTATAGCCAAATTTTAGAGAAAAATACGGACAAATCTCTGCTGTGGGATTTCAGGAATGTGAGGAGAGGGAAGAATGTGCTTTAATTCAGAACACATGCAGCACATGCATAAATACTGCTGCTGGCCACACGAGCTGAACTCCCGCTTTCCCGAAGTTAAAGCTGCGCTCCAGGTAACACTTTTCCTTCACAGTCCTACACCTGGCTGGCACCTGAACCACCACTGTCAGCCTGCCCTGCAGAATCAGCATAATGGATTTGTTGTCTCTGCAGCCTTGTTTCTTTATCTTCTACCTGTTTCCAAGGTGCCCCTTATAGGTGGAGAAAGATGGAAATTACTACTTGAAAATGGAAATTTCCTCTAAGCCCCATTGAGCCTACCGAGAAAAACAGGAGGGATGTGTGTTTGTGTAAAATATCTTGCCTTGTTTTATCCAAAGAGCATTTAATCATTCTTATTAATTGTTCTTCCACTACGTGCCAGTGGGATTCTGTGCACAGATCACCTGCCCACCTGAAAAAAATGGAACTGACTTAGTAAACAGAGAGACAAACCCTTGCTTACTTAGTTGAAGTTAACAGTTCAGCTTTTCACAGAGCTTATTCCTGTTCTATTCTCATCCACTTCACGTTCACTCTAGAAACAGCAGCTACATCCTGGATCCCTTCTTCAGAGAGCATCCTTCTCCTTCCCTAACAGCACATGCCAGCAGACAATCTTCCTGTCTTTATCAGCTACAACTCTTAAGCCTTATTTAACAGCAAGAACGAGTCAGGAACAGAGGAAAGTGCTCTACAGGAGTAACAACCAACCTTTCAGTGCCCAAGTAGAGCACAAGGAAGGCAGAACCAGCCTCTCGTGTTCTAAGGTCGACATTGCAGCATCTGCTACAGTTCATCCACAAGTAAACAGGGACAGAGTTTGGCACAATTTCTGGCCAAACAACTTCTTCAGAAATTGCAGAAAAAAAGACACCTTTCACCATGCTCAGAAGAACCATGATTTAAAGTGTAAATTTAATACTTTTCTCCAAATCCAGGCACTCTTCCTCTGTCCCGAAGACTGTACTGTCTTGGTTTCACTCTCCATCTGTAAAGTCCCTGCATCTTGCACTTTCCAATTATCCATGGCACCTTGGCCTGTTTTCAGTTGCTGTTTGATTGCTGCCAACCTGAAAAGCATTTAGGGTTGTTTTGGAAATGCTCTTGTCCCCACTGAAGGACATCAAGATACAGAAGAGATCATTTAACAACCTTCTGACGACCATGGCTTACTTTACTAAGTGACTCAAAACCTCCCTAACTGCTGAAAGTCAGATAAACTTTGATCAGCATCAGATGCAGATGTTGATTTGTGTGTCACAAATGCATTGTAGTATTTTAAACAGGCATTTCAGGATTTTAACGCGCACAGTTTTCCCAACACAGAAGACAAGCTCCACTGGAGCAACAGCTCTGCATACAACCAAATGTTCATAGACGTGGAACGCACCCCAAGAGCCTCCAGAACCATGCTGGGCTTTGTAGAAAACAAACCCTGAAGCCACTTCCCTAGCACACATCTCCATGGGCCCTGCAGACTGCCACGATCTTGAGAAGAAGAAGAAAAAAATCTTGAGCAGTACAATCTCCAGGAGAGTAAAGCAGAAGACAAAAGATGAAATACACAGTAGTTACGGCACAGGGTAACTGTGGCTGCAGCGTACCTGGAGAAGCAGCTGGTGCTCAGCAGGGACCGTGACAGAGAAGGCCAGCACACACCCACTGCAGACACAGCTCCTGCCTCTTGGCTCATCATCTCCCAGCGCCCAGCCAGCACTGCCTGCCAAGGACAGAGCTGATGATGGGGAAAAGGGGGAAAATCAAATTTGTAGAAGTACTAAACATACAAATCTCTTTGGCCAAGGTGAACGTGGGAAAAATTCTTCAGCAGGGGCGTCCCATTTAGCAAATTTTGCCAGATCATTACTCTTGTAATGCAAAGGGGAGAAACATCAACACCATGTTTCCTTACAATGACTCACCTCCTTTATCACAGATCTCTGAACCACCAAGTAATTTAGTAGTTGCTATGGAAACTGCTAGTTTTATTGAACAGCCCTGAAAGGGTCAAGAGGTACCATCAAACTGGCCAATTGTAAATTATTTCCCTGCTAAACATCTGCTTTATTTTAGTTGCCCCACCACTTCGTTTTGTTGTTAGAACAGTATTTGGATGAACTCCAGAATAGGTGTCATTCTTCAGTGGGGCTGCAACAGCCAAGTCCAAAAATAGCAATTTTCATGCTCTAATACACTGTAAAATCCTTCATACAGAGGAGCCACACTGAGGGCAGAATAGCTAAGGACTGAGGACTCTTCCTCTGCGCACACATCAGCACTGATCTGAGACAGTAGGAACCAGCACAAAGAGCTGGTTTTCACCGTGATTCCCCGGGGTTTCACACTGCTGCTTGCACCAGCCACGAGATGAACACCAGACTGATCCACTTATGCCTTTGCAGAAGGGACAGAGCAGCAGGAGAAGAGCACCCAGCCCTTCTCAGCTTCACAATTTCAAAACAGGACAATCTCCCTCGCCAGCAAGGGTCTGCGCTTTAGGAACACAGAAAACATTGCATTGCCTGCATCAGGCTAACAGAAAACAATGTAATCTACCTTCCTTTGTTCATCACACAGAAAACGACACCTGAGATTCCAAACACTACTTAGCAGCTTCCATTCCTACAAGCCAGGAGAACAGCAGGAGTACTGGCTACACTTCCAACTTTATTATAGGAACTCACTGGATTTGTTTCACTCTCACAAAAGTGCCAAATTCCTTCTATCCCCACTTATTGCACGTGTGTCTATTGTAAACCCAAAAGCACCAGCAAAAACCATAGAGCACTGGGAGAAGGTTTCCTCTGTGGAGGACATGAGCAGCTCCTCTGTACAGAGGTACTCTCTGCATCTCTTCTACAGAGAGAAAGCTGCCCTAGGCAGCATCACCTGGAAATCTTTATTCCAACATCTTCAACCTTTAAGTTACAACTGTACTTAATTCAAATAACTGGAATGGGCAGGAGAGAATGTTTTATTACAGAACATACCTGAGTTTAAGAGGCTGCATGCTTTCTAATGACAACCATGCCTCAGTTCTTTGCCCACAGCAAGCCAGTAAAGGGCAGGCTCTGTTCCCTCCCCAAGCGTTCTCTCTGTTCTTCTTTTGGCTGAAATTACCCAAGTGATGACAAAGAAAGCAAAAGCTGTGCCTCTGTAGACAAGTTCTGGTCTTTCTCACATATCCTGTGAACTCCATTACTTGTGTCCTGGCTTGGAAGAAAATATTCTAAGTTCTGAAGTATTTGGCATGTCTTGGTATGGAGACTCCAGCCTGATTCAGACTTTCCATCCCTAGGAGCCCCAGGAGAAATGAAGACATTTCTCTGTACATCCACAAGAAAATTTCTCCTTCATCGGGTGATGAGTTCGTAAGTATTAATTCTGGTTCTCTTTTCTAAAATTATCTACTACAGACTAAAACTTCTCCACACTGGAACACAGCAGATACCTGAGCACTGCTCTGCAGTACCTGACACACTCAGCAGAAGGGCCTCTCATGATGCTGGGTGCTTGCCTGCCTGCAGAGCTCAAGTCTGGACTCCTGAGAAAGTTATCAAGGCTGTACGGAAACTGCAAATCATGCAAGTATAGCTACAGAGACACCAAAACAAAAGAGGAATGTTGATGTGTCACAGATCCTTCCAGCTAAGAGGAACTCATTACATCTGGACTCTGATACAGGCAGGTGGCAGGTGGCAGAAAAGTTTCCCTACGTACAAATATGAGGGCATATGCTCAGCCAAGAGAGGCCCTGCAGCTCTGGAGGCACAGTTCGGGAACGCTGCAGGACAAAGCTGAGCACTGCCCTGTCCCAGGACCACGGCTGAGACAGAGGACACTACGTCCCAGTTTACTGGAGCTGCTTAGCAGCAGAATCATTTGGAGTGTTAATTCTCTCCTGACTAACAGACACGGTAACTGCCCATACAAAACCAACAGCGTGAGGGTTTCTCAGCTCTGAGGGTCTGTTTGTCATTCCACAACACAACGCCCTGTGGTGACGGCTGCTGTGCCTCCAGCTCCGCTCCAGCCGGGAGCCCCCCAGCACAGGCAGAACCCTGAGCACAAGGCACACGCCACTGGCACAGAACTCCCCGGCTCTGCTCCCAAGGACAGACCCTTCCTTAACTGCTTTTTGCAACTTCCTCTTCCGCTGGACTCTCTTTAGGCATTTCCAAGAGGATGTTCTGACAACCAGGTCATTGCTGTCCCACTGCAGCACTCGTGCAGGATAAACACAGCCACAGTGAAAACTGTGTCTCTAGGGAAGGAGAAAGTTCATAATAATTACAGTTTGCTAAGAAATCTCCAGCAATACAGATGGCCACAGTCTCTTCCCTGTCTGTGAACTACACAAATGTGAACAACCTTGGGCGAGAGGTTTAATACAGTGAGCAGGAAAATTTCCTCCACAAGGTACCACGAGAGAGCAGGAGAACAAAGAGCAGAAAGCACTGCCTGCTGATTGCCACCAGCCTGCAGCCCCGTCAGGGTGCCGGGAGGGGAACAAGCAGGCTTAGTGAATAATTGAAGACACAGAGATGAAATCTCAGAATGTCAGACACATAATAACAGTTTTGTAGTTTTCATCACGAAGTTTCTGAATTCCCAAATAAGACACACTGAATAATTTATCCCTGTGTCAGTACTGGGTCATCAGCTGTTCACTCAAAGCTAATGATGGTCCAGAACACTTCAAGACACTTGAATGGGTCTGAACAGACTAATGAGCAGGGTCCAGAGGGAAGAGGTGACGAAAACTCAGCCCACTCACCCTTGACAACACTAAGCCCAGATAAAAGCATGTCGACCCCTTAGTCATGCCCTGTGCATGAGGCCCCACAGGTTATGCACCTGCTTCAGTGTGGCTCAGCATCACCTCTCCTGGGTGCTGCTCCTCAGCACAAGAGAGCTGGGAGCTCTGTCTGCTGCCTGCTGTCACGTCCCTGAGCCTGTCCTGCCATCACATGTTGCCATGAGCCATATCCATATCTGGCAGCACAAACCCTTCACAGCTCACGGGGCAGGCACGGCCCGACAGACCTGTGCAGGGCACAACTGCGAGAGCACACTCACGCAGGCACTTGGATCAGAATTCCACAGCAGCTTCCCGTTCTTTTGCAGCTGCCTGGAGCACAGCGTTTGCATCACTGGCAACAAGGCATACTCCAATGGCTCATGCATATTCTTCCCAGTATCCACAATGCCCAGCAGCAGCACAACTGTTCCTGTCCACACTATCTTGAAGCCCCCCCCTCAAAGCTCTGTGGCACTCGCTCACCAGACCAGGCAATGAACACTGCACAGCCTTTGTCCAACCATCATTAGGAACTTGCCAGGTAGTTATGTGCACTCAGATTTAACAGCTGATTTTATGGGTTATTTTTAATGGGGGGTTTTTTCCACATTTTTCAGATTTTTAGCTGGGCAGGCACACATGCAGCAATCCATACCCAGCCTGTTTAATCAATAACTGTATGGCAGCAGGTACAAATCACTGCATTTCCAAGAGAAATTTCACAATTGCCACACCCAACCACCCATGATGGGATCAAAGAGCACAGCTCAATCTGTCCGTGAAATCTGCTTTCCTATAAATCTGCTTTAGATAATATGAACACACAGGCGCCTCACACACAACAAAGCTTGAAGGATTTAAGTCAATTCTCAACCACCAAAGGCTTACCCACATATTAACATCCTGAAGCAGCCCTCATCAATACTGACTGACCTAGTGGCATGAGTAATTACCTCCTAGTTCATCCTTTAAATGACAGAGGAATCCTTCCCAGCTGAGCTATTCCCCTGAGCATCTTCCTGGGAAGAAAGAGCAGCATTCAAAAGCAGAGCTGCACGCCTGTAGCTTTCCCAGAGGAAAAGGCAAGCAGTCACCAAGGAATTCCCCTTTCTGTCTATACTGACAGGAGTTTTGTAACAGATTGAGGGAAAAAAATAAATGCAATACAACTACACTTGCACATATTCTGTTGGCTTTCATGACAATAAATGTTTTCCATTGTTTCTCTTAAAAATCTCTATCATTTAAATGAAAAAATCTAGAGTAAATTGCAGTAAATTTCCTGAGATATTATTTATGCCCATTCATTTATAAGATACAAAATAATTTTCCCTCAGAGATTTCCTGGTCTGCTCTGTTAACTGATCATCACTGATCTCACACGTCTTTCAGGAGAAGCTCCTTTTCTTTCTCCAAACCTTCAGGATGCTCCCCCAGACCCTGCACACCGCTCAGCTCTGCCATCCAGTGCCGAAGGGCTGTGCCAGACCCTCCGGTCACACCGCAGAGTGTTCCCGCTCTATGCCTAGGTGCTAAAAAGGGAGGAGAAATGTTTTACAAAGAAATGAAAAGTGAGAATTAAAAGTCTGGAAAGAACTGGTCATTTAAATGACAATGTGTCAGACAAAGGCAAAAGACAAGAAACGAAGAAATCAAATTCACTTAAGTGAGCACGTATGTACACTCATGCATATGCAACAGAAAAAAGACAGCCAGCCCCAGATCAATCATGCTAATATCATATGAACATCAGAAAATGCAGCTCAGAGTCAGCGAGTGTCCAGCAGGATAGAAACAGAGACATAAGGAAAGGTACAACTGCCACAACTGTACCAGTGTTACTATGTCCCTGCACTGTCCTGCAGCAGCTTTTTCTGCAGATCAGTTAAGGAGTCTTTCATTTAATTCTTGCATAATAAAGTGAAAAACAAGAACATCATCCTTTACGTCTTTGTTAACACTTCAGTAAATAATTCCAAGCTTTTCTCTCACTACATGGCAATCTTTCAAGGCATCTGTTCTTTCTCATCACACATCATCAGATGTACTTCCAATCAGGGTGCCACAGGTCAAGAAGGACATCACTGTACAAGATCACAACCTTCACACTGGGTCCAACAAAAGGTCCCTGCAGACCTGCAGGTGATTCTGGCCACACGCAGCCTGATCCCATGCGAGGAGCAGGGCAGGCATGCAGTGACTGTCCTCAAAGCCCTTCCCCACATTCCCACCTATTTGTGACTCAGTACAACCTAGAAATGAGAACATGCACTACTTGATTCCCTTCATGTATTTTTAATGCTTTCTGAAGCTATAATGCTGTATGTTTCCTCTGTGGCACAGCAGCCCACACCTGCACACTACCATGGCTGCTGGAGGTAAAGGATGCACCAGTGCTGCCCAGGAACCCAAGGGAGACAGGAACCAAGAACTTCTCCAAGACAAGAAGTGCCTCAAACAGAGGCATAGCAAGACCAAGCCTCAGCAGCTGGAGACATCTCTGTCCCATCAGGCACACGGATCTCTCAAGTGGGGGCTCAGAGCCCAGCCAGTGTAAGCACAGGACACGTGATGTGCTCACCTGACAACAGTGCTGGGCCCTGAAGACAACCAACTCAAGGGGATCCTGGCCAAGTCACTTCTCTCTGTGCTCCAGCTGCACAGACCTGCAGAGCAGAACACCTCATTTCTTTGCATGGAATGCAAGACTCATGTATGAGGAAATGCTCCAAGTGCTGTTAGGCAGGACACAGGAACCTCACCGCAGCCCACGGCTTTGAGTGGGAGAGTCCTGCAAAGCTCCATTCTTCATTTAACCAGGCAACAAATAGGTGAAAGTTAAAAACTCTTCTCTTGAAAAATGAAACAACTAGGAAGTTGCCTTTTTCTGGGAACAATCTGCTTCCACGGCAGCATGACATAGGTTATTTTGAACTTATTACTTTGACTGGATTCAGCTGTAAGTAATTAAATTTAGTCATAGAAATCAGACCTATAAATGGAACCTACAAAAGCAATTACCAGAGGTTCCACTGGATCAGGAAGCAACGGCAACTCTGTTTGATGTAAACTGAAAGAAACATCATTTATACTGCACGAGAAGTCACAGTAACACAGTCCCCTTGTAGAGATTTGCTTTGAAAATTCCAGTTTTCAGTGAAGAGAGTCACGAGTTATAAATTCCAGCCATGCTCTCTGCTCCTTCCACTTTAACAACCTCACAAGCAAAAAAGACAATCATATCACACAATTTGAAGGGACTATTTTGGCTCCTATTCTGTCCTCAGAAACCAGACGAAAGAGGAGCGAATTAAACATGCAAGAGATGAGGTGACTAAGCACCAAGATTTTTTTAAAAATACATTTTGATACCTTATTTTGGTCTGTTCAGAAGCTAGACTATGCAGAATCTGATGGACCTGTGAACCCAGCAGGTCTCTCTCAGCCCAGTTCCTGAGCACACACATTTTCACTTCTCAAACCACTGCTGTACAAGTGGATTGACCAGGGAAAGCTTGTGGAATTGTGCATTCCTGAATAGACTGGTGGAGAAGTGCAGCCTGACAAAGTTTGCTGAGGACACCAAACTGAGTGGGGAAGTGGACACTTGGGAAGGGAGAACCATACTGCAGGAAGACCTGGACAGGCTGGAAGAGTGGGCAAACAAGAACCTTACGAAGTTCATCAAGGACAAATGTTAAGTCTTGCACCTGGGAAAACAGAATCCAGGTGTGCAGCACCAGCTGGAATCGACCCAGCTAGGGCCCCTTGTGTGGGAAGGGACCTGGTGGACACCAAGTTCAGTGTGAGTGACCACTGTGCTGCTGCAGCAGAGAGAAGATGGAGACTCCCTTTTTACAAGAAGTCACTTGGAAAAGTTGAGGGTTAATGGGTACAATTCCAATTCAGCCAAAGGAATAATCTCCCTGGGGAAGTGATAGATTCCCCAGTGTTGGATACTTTCAAGATTCGCTGGACTGGGTGCTGGGGCATCTTGTCTAGAGCGTACTTTTGCCAAGAAAGGTCAGACCTTAGATGATCCTTGAGGTCCCTTCCAACCTGTTATGATATGATTCTGATTTGACCAGCAATAAACTAATTTCCCCAAGCTGAGTCTGTTTTGCCTATGACAGTAACTGCTGAGTGGTCTCTCCCTGTCTTTAATTCAAGCCATGAGCTTTTCACTGTATTTTCTCTGCCCTGTCCAGCTGAGGAGAGGAGTGATATGAGTGGCTTTGGTGGGCACCTGGCCTCCAGCCAGGGTCAACCCAGCACATAACTATAAATAAGCTCTGGCATTTCCTATTACATGAAGGGCTGTTTGACCCAGCAGCCTTCAGGTTTTACACATTCAGTTTGTTTTCAATTCCCTCCTAGCAATCCCTCCAGCCTTTTACTCTTTAGAGTCAGACTTTAGGCACGTCACACTTTGTAGCACACCCAGCGTGGACTGTGGAATCAGAGCTGATCAAGTAACAAAGCAGGATGTTCCTCTGGCATAATACCTATAAACTTTTGCTTGCGGCCTCTTCCCTGACAGAGGAAACTCCAGGCTTCAGTGCATTACCTACATCACACAGACGAACAAAAAAACAGAGGAGAGAAGAAACAGCAGCTATTTCCCCCTGTCTGGAAGCCAGCATGAGGTCCTTGTGTGGCCGCTCACCGGGGGGCAGAGTGCTCAGCTGCAGGCAGCAAGTGCTTGCGCTTTCTGGTCTGTAAGCTGGAGAAAACCTGAACAGGACCCAACCCAGAGCAGCAGTGCCACCAGCACACACAGCACCGAGCACCTCCTGCCCCGCACAGCGCAGGGACAGCCAGCCCAGACCCACCGTCTGCCCACGGCATCTCCTTGGCCCCCCCATTTTCCATCTTCCTGCACATACTGAAGTGCAGCACCGACTGGGGCAGGAGAAACAGCTGAATCGTGCTCTCCTTTGTCAAGAAGATGAAGATCCTGCATGTTGCTGGAAGTAAAATCTGCCACATGCTCATCGAATTTGAATCCCCATCTGGAATTGCAATCCAGGGACTCAGGTAGCAAAAGGTCATCACAGTAAACTCCTCTGTGCTCAGATATCAGCATTGCTGTTAATATTGCAGTGCTCTCCTTCATGGTACTGACAAGGATAACAACCTACTATTTGTCACAGTTCCTTTTACTTTACAGAGGAAAGCAGAAACAACAGTTTGTTAGCAAGTATGACACAATTAACAGAGTAGTAAAGGTAAGAACCACTGCACCTTGTAAAATCTTTGCCTGGTTATAAAGAGTTCTAAAGAGTTCTTTGACTATTAATGACATTGTGCAATGAGGTCTGCAGCAGCTTGGCAGCATTAGCAATGATTCACTGCCACAAGGCACTTCTCAACCAATGTATTCAAAAATCACAATTCTGAAAGCTTTTCCTGGTCAATCCCTGGCCATAAAAATGAGAGGAAGACACAGGATCCACAAGGAATGGAAACAGATCCCCGCAGACTGAAAATAATGTTACATATAAACATGTTATAGGGCTATCAGATGTTCTAATTTTTTCTGTAACACAAATATTTTAATTATCATTTGAAAAAGGAATGTGCTAGAGCCATCCCTTACTGGGACTGAACACACAGATTCTGCACATGTTTATGCTGCTATAGAATAATTGCAAACAGACAGCCAAGCTCTGAAAAGCAGCCATGTGACAGTTCTCACACAAGAGAGTTCACGATGAGAAAATAAGTCAAACATACATCAGTAGATCAGGAAGTCCTCTAGCAGTCTCTTAAGGAAAAGTACTTTGAGCCTGAAGTCTCTTAAGCCTGCCTAGGGCAAACCTTTTTGAGGACTACCTTGGTATTTGCATTCTGACATTAAGTCTCTCCATAATAAAAAACCCAAACAAAAAATAAACAAACATTTTAAAACAAACAAACACTTTTGACATAAAACATGAAAAACTTCCTGTCTGGGAAATCCTGTCCCCATGAGAAGACTGCCTGCTTGTCAGCCAGCCATCAGCTGCTGTCCTACACTGACACTGGGAACTACCACTTCAGACTTCTCACACCAGATCCCTCCTTTGAGGAAAGCAGCATATCAATCAATGATGTTGACATGTAATTCTGTGACTGCGCATTTCATGTACAACTGTGAGATTCGCTATAGCAGTCCAGGGGAAAAGCAGCCAACAGGCACCACATCCCCAACAAGAACATCTGCTCCGTACCCAGCAGCCCCAACTGCAGGCAATTCTCACGCCACACGCAGCACCTTCCCCCTGTCACCTCTCATCTCTCATCTATCCTAGGTGGGGATGCAGTAGTTAGAGATCCGGGGAGAGGTAAATGTTTGTTCCTTCAGTAATACAGTCCCACTTAAAAAAATGAAAAAGTAATTCAGCAGGGTCTGAGGGTTTCAATTTCAATCATCCCCCCTTTGCCCTTTCACGCGACTGTTCCCAAAGGAAATCCTGCTTCAAGGCATCGCTACTTCAGGCACCTGAGTCAATAAGCCTCTGCTCTGAAACACACAATACCAAGGGAATATGTTATCCCACTGCTTTTAAAGACACACGTCTCTATCCTACACATACACACTGATCCTCTCTTTTGCACTCACTCCTTACGTTGCCAGCTACGTGTGCCTTCACATCAGGTGCATACACGACCTGCCTCATCATCCCTCAGCTCCTCCTGGCTCATGTCAGACCCCACACAGCAAAGCACAGGCTCCAAGGGCAGGGACAGAGCTGGCCCAGGCCACAGGGTATCACCTCAAACAGGTCATTTATTATTCCCAGCTAGATGGGAAAAAATAAAGCACTGTGACAGTTTATACTGGCAAAGATATGCTAGACAATGCAAAAGATTTGCTTTAAATTAACAACAAAGTAGGAAATGCAGTTGGTGATGACAACAGTCTTGCTCCCAGGCTTTGGTACTATAAGCAGGTGAGAAAGAAAACTTTCAAGCCAGCCCAAAAGACCCATACAGCCACCACTTCAGCTAAAATTTTAGCTTGAAGGCAAAGATTCAGCAGGAACTTAAGTCTGGAATTTCCAAAACATGTTTTGCATATTATTAACATCAGTAGAGAAGATAACCAGTCAGCTCATACAGCAGCACATACTCATTTAAAGGGTGTTAAGAATGTGATTTGGTGGGAGAGCTATGAATGTAGCTGCCATGAGATGCAGAGCATGGACACCTGGCAGAAGGTATAAAAGCAGTGTCCTGGAAATATCATCTAAAATACCTAATATCTAATTCCTGCAATTGCTAGTTCTGGAACTAAGGTCCTAGATCCCATTTTAACATCTAGGCTTCAGTCCAAACTGCTGAACCAAAGCAACACAGCTGCTAACCCTGTGAGTATTCATCTTCTGAAATCCCAGGTACCTGCAGGAGGACACACGGCACAGAGAGGTGATCTCTGTCAGCCTGATCTTGTTAATCCTGTTGGAAAAGCTAGGACAGGCCTTTTTCTGACAATGCCCTATTCACTGCTCTGCTCAGAGAGTCTCACCCAAGCTGGATGGACGTTGCAGATGCAGCCACTGAGGCCACAGATACATACAGTCAGAGAGCAATTTCTGTGCCAATCTTGGCTTTAAATTCCTACCTCTATCTGGAATGTTTTATGTGTATTCATCAGTAAATTAAAAAGCAGTAGTTTAAGTCACTGGATTTATAGCAAGAGACAACTAAACACTTTAACTTATTGTTGGGAAATTTTCCTGTTTAACAGCTGTTTGTCCCTTGCTAATGTAATCCCATTCCCCCCATCATCCCACCCTGAATAATCTCTCCCTGACCCGTCCCTGTTTATACACATTCCATAATCACAGACTTTCATGTTCCTCACTTAGTCAGTTATCCAAATGATACAAATTCAGCCCCTTTGATCTTTCCTCATACATCAGTCCCTCCAGGCCCCTAATCACTTTTTTCACTCTTCTCTGAACTCCCTCCAGTAACGATGTGATTCTAATCCTCTGAAAGGAGAGGCTTTTGGCTCCAGTTCTTCAAACAGATGAGAGCAAGCTAATTCAGAGAGCCTCCAGGAGCTTCGTGCACAGCACTGTCACCAGCCACCATGCATTAGACCATGACACTGAAACAAAGATGGAATTGTCTTGTGAACAGCAGAGAGCCAGAAGCTGGAAGGAAACACAATGAAAATTAAAACAATTAATTGATCAGTGTTTTATAGAGTCACCAGGACTTTAGGAGAAGGGCACAGTTGTCTGCCAGGTGCTCTGAAGAAGCCAGGGTGACCATCCCAAGCTCTAACAGAACTGCAGGTCCTGTAGCATCTTCATGATAAATAAATACCCCAGGAAAACGGTGCACAAAGCAAGCCCTGGGGCTCTGCCCACAGCCTGAGAGCTGTTTTGCAGTTATCACAGGCCACCCTGCAGCAGCTGCCATATGAACCCTGCTTATACTGATCCAGTGCCTGGCAGCCCACCAGAAGAGGACACACTGTTCACACCTCCACCAAAGGCCCTGGCCAGTGTAAGGGCCTCCAGAGGCTATGCAGGACCTGTCAGTGCAATCATTCAGGTCCAGTTTTGAAAAATTTCCAAACTGAACTACAACAAATTAATCTGACCCTTTAAATTCTATTCACAGATGTGTTGCCTGATTAGTGTATTCTTTGCTACAGTTCTGGCAAAGGAAGGTACCTTTATCAGAATTCATAGGATTTGCCTGTTGCAGGAAACTTCCCATTTTATGCACAAGGACTACATTGGGTCCCTAATCATACTGAAACTACAGGTACCCCAATCTGATCGGCTGGATCCCATGGGCATACTGGAGTCTCTTCTCTGGGGAAGATACAGATCTCCTGTCTTCTCATACATCATGGGAAAGCCAGGAGAAGCCTTATGCAAAAAAAAAAAGCTGCATTTTAATGATTAAAAGGTATCAGGGAGAGATGGCTTCTGTTGGGCCACAAAGTGCTACATCTGAGAGCTGCACGCCTGGAAGGGCGCACGGTACTGTGCTGTGAGCACAGAGGAGACGGAATTCATCGAAGCAGATTTCAAACCAGAAAAACGCTGATGGAAGCAGGATGATGGGAATCGCAGGCGCAGCAGGAGCCGCCATCTCAGCGCCACTGCAAGGCCGCTGGTGACGCGTCTCCATGGCAGCCGGGGCTGCGGCGGAACCGCTGCGGGAGAAGGGACACGCGGGAAGCCGAGCAGGGCACGCTCCAGCTGCAGCAGCCAGGCTCTGTCCCTCACGTGTTCCTAAATGAGAGACTTGAGATAAACAAAAATGAAAATGCTCCTGGAACTCGGTCCATAACAAAGCCAGTCCCTGAGCCTCAGCCCCTCAGACCTTCCCCTTCAGACGGAGGCACATCAGAGAAGAACGAGGTGCAGGGCTGCACTGTAAAAACCCCAGGATAAGAACCCCTGAAACAGGTACAGGTGGTTCAGGGACAACTGATTTCAGTGCAGCTTTAAGTGACCTTTTGCACAAGTCAAGAGCCTCAGTGCTGTCAGCATCCAAACTGCCAGGCTGCACACCTCGACAGATTCAGTGCTGGCCAAGTGAGAGCAGTATTTTCCAACGCAGAACAGTATCAGGCAAGGAAATTCCTGGGTCCCACTGGAACCTGCATTGGTCAAATGGATTCAACTGGACACAGCAAGTGAAACAGCAGCAAACACAGAGAATGGGTTCACCTCCTTGTAAAACATCCCCTGATTGCCACGACCCAGACATATATGGGGTACAGCTCCACATGAAGATAATGATCCTTTGGACACTTGGTACAAATAGCATCAGACAAGTTCTTGCTCCAAAGGGATGAACCAGTACATCTGTGTACACTGCACAGATTACCTTGTGGTTGGGTTTTTAGGATTTATTATGGAAGCCACAGATTTTTCACAAAAGTGGATAGGTCAACCAAGCAGGACCATAAGGACTCCAGCAGACTTGCTAATAATGTCTCTGGAGATACCTGCAAGATCTGGGGTCACTTTTGCTGCAGCGCAACACAAGTGAGTACAGGTTAACATAGCTAACATGAACATTTATAATGGGGTGAATCCTAGTTTTAACTGCTTATTGGAACAAAAACATTAATCAGTCAATGCTGAGATGATTAACCGGATAAGATTAAGGTTAAAACTAGAAAATCTATTAACCTGTTTAAGAAATAAATGTTGCACCTGGCAGGTCATCAGTCTTTTAAGCCTCAAGGGTGTAGATGCTCTAAGCAAACAGGAGACTAAGTGAGGCAGTCAAAGGCTCTGTGCAAAGGTAAATGGATCTGTTATTGCCTTGCCACATCAGAAGGGACATTCCTTCTCCCTGAACTCAGCAGGGTGAGTCACAGACCATCACCTCAGCTTCTGCTGCCACAGACACAACGTATCCCAACCCCTGTATGGGGTAGGATCTGGGAGGAAAGTCAGAGCTAGTAAGAGGTTGCATCATACAAAAAGAAGCAGGAAAAAGAAATCAACATCTAGAATGGCAGATTCAACTTCATGTCTATATCCTAGCAGCTACGAATTCAGCTCATAACAGAAGTTTTAGCCAGAGAACTATATTCGCCCATTCTGCTGTCCAATCTGTGTATATGCTTGTCATTCAACTGTCACACTTATCCATTCACTGTGTATTGTGAGAGCAATTATAAAGAATTTTAATTATGCCTCAGAAGACATATCTTCTCAAGGAGACAGAGACACATGGTCCACCTGCATCTTTCAGTCTAATTTCCCTTAGGAAAATTTTCTTTTAATGCATTATTTCACATCAGACAGCTTACGACACAGAGCAACTCACCAGACTCGCCAGACTGCACTAATTGTTAAAAGTTTGGGGTTTATCATGTCCTGCTTTTTAAAGAGCCAGTCAGGATTGTATAGAGCCCAAAGACAATCTCTTCAGAGGGATGCTGAACCACAGAAATAAGAAAAGAAATGCAGAAGATGACAGGGGTCCAGTACTTCCCAAACAATTTAGGAATATCAGAACACTGTCTCCTTGACAAAGAACACAGCTCGGCACATAACCCATACATGAAATTTCATAATAATCCATATGCCAGCTTTGTTAAGAATGCTCAGCTATGAGATTATAATGTAAAAATCTGGTTAGATAACAGGAATCATATAGTAACATAGTACCTTGCACTTTTCAGAACTAGAGATTGTCGTGCCTGATGGATTGTGTGGAAAAAAACAACAAAAGAATCCAAAAGGCTCAGCTTTAAGTATTTCCTTTGAGACTTATCACCCATCATTTTCCTCAACAGCAGAACAAAAGCATGAAGAAATGAAAGGAAAGCAAACCAAAAAGCTGTCAGTCCTGACCAGTTAGCCCTGGCAACTTATTCTGCAGCACTTCTTAGTAGGACTGCCCAGCATCTTACAGACAGCACCAGCCAGAAGACACAGCAGTTGCCAATATTTCTGTGGCTTGGACTCTGGGAAAATGAAGACAAAAAAAGACAGTGATTCAACCTGTATCCCGGAGCCTCAACCTTAAGCATGACTATAACTGGGCATTTCCCATCCCAGTGACATCAAGCCCTTCTCTGAGATCAAACTCAACACAGGTATTTTTGCTGCTAAGCCCCTTGTTCTGTAGTAGTGGGAACCAAAATGTATTCACAGAATCATAGAATCAGTCAGGTTGGAAGGGATCTCTGAGATCATCAAGTCCAACCCTTGATCCACTACCGCCGTGGTTCCCAGACCATGGCACTAAGTGCCACATCCAGTCTCATCTTAAAAATCTCCAGAGAGAGAGAATCCACCACTTCCCTCGGCAGCCCATTCCAATGCCTGATTACCCTCTCTGTAAAGAATTTCTTCCTAATATCTAACCTAAACCTCCCCTGGCACAGCTTAAGACCATGCCCTCCCTCTTGTCTTACTGAGAGCTTCCTACTCTCCCAAGACTACTTCTGTGCATTGAAGAGAACTAGGGCAAAGCTGAAGTAATTTCTGGGGAAATGTGTACCAGGAAGAGCACTGGACTGCTCTTTAGCAAACTGTGAAGAATTTGCCCTGCCTTCCTTCTTTATTTATGTATCACAGAGAACAGAAGTTCTCCTCTTACAGAAAGCGCTCGTTACTCACCAGGCTAACGAAGCACGCGGCTGTCCTCAGCAGTGTTCCTCCCCACACCAGCTGGATCCCTGCTGCCATCAACTTCCCAGGGAGAGCTCTTCCACTTGCTGGGGACCAGATGTCAGTCTGGTTCCCATTCATTCCCTGGGTGCTGATCCTAGTAGCATCTGTCAGCCTCTCTGACTCCCCTGAAGGGCTGACACCAAAGCCCCAGCCAGTCTCCCCTCCTGAGCCAGTGCAGGGCTGGCCAGAGCCACCAGCCCAGGCACCGCGACACTTTGCTCAGCTCAGCTCCTGCACTACTTCTAGAAATAGACTCTTGGTACAAAGCCGCCAAGAACAAGTCACATTGTTCAAATACTTCCTTGTGGCTAAAACGATAAAGTTTTCTATTTGAAATGAAACTTTCAGTCATGAGCCCTTGTTCTGCCTTATCTTAAGAAAACAGTTAGGTAGCAAGTGATTTCATAACACAAACTGTTCGGAATACGAGCACAGGGCAGGACTTCCACACCTGGAGCCCTTTTTGTGGAATCAGAAGTTTCAAACACCAAGATGGGAGCTGTGAGCACAAACATAGCACTGCTGTCAGCCCAAACAAGGCTACTCCATATAATCCTGTCAGTTCTGCTCAACCGTAGGTCAAAAGTCAGGCACGATGCCACAGTCTGACACTGCAACCAGAACATCCCAGCAGGTGAGGGCCCTGCCAGTGGGGAACTACTCCCCCACAAACTATCCTCCTGGGCACACAGCTCATCCATCAACCACAGCCTGAATCAAAAAACAAACAAAAACCCCCTGACATTTGTGGGGTTGTTTACTTGTACCAACTATGAGTGACTCTGCCATGATGCCTTGGGCCTCTGTAGATCATTTGGTATGTGAATGGCTTTACTGCCAGCCAGGCTACTTGGTGTTTGTGTGGTTAAGTACAGTCCAACACAAGCAGTGAACTCCCATCCTACCAAGCACACCTGAGCACAAAGCATAAGCTTCAAAGGCTGCCCCTCTGGCATGGAACTGAAGTCCACGAACAACTGCGGCTTTGGGGAACTTTGTATCTCCCTCACTGAATGCCTGTGCAAAATATTAAATCTTTCCCTACGTTTCTTTACACATCAAAACATAGATCTAGTCATTCTCATCACTTCACACATCCACATCCAAAACAACAGATCTCCAAACCTGGGCAAGAGACAATTTACAGGAAGAAGGCTGCAGAGGACAGTACCTGGGCCACTGGAGCTCCTCCTTACTAATTATCCCAGAGTGCCCATTCGCTATATAACCAAGGAAGAAGTGTGAGAGATCATGGCAAAGCTGTCTTCAGCAGCTTATGGAACATTTCTCTGAGCCCTGATGCAATTAACTGCCAGGAAAGTGCTGAGGCAAGCAGAATTAGGAAGCTATAACAAATCAAGTATATAATCCTACATCATTTACATTTAAAACAGTTGAATTGCTTATAACTCACAGTGCTACAGCATGTTTACAATTTGATTTCATAAGAGCTAGATGTCTTATTCCCCAAGGAGGACAACTGAAAAAATCCAGCTTCAAAGCTAAAATGGGAAAAGAGTCAAAAAAAGGTGCAGCTCTCCAGAGCTCCCTGACCCAGGTGGCAAGACTGGCCATCCTGAACCACCAGCACACCCTCAAAGTCACTGCAAACATTCAGAACCACTAAAGAATCATGATTACCCCAGAAGTTCTTGTTTAGCTCATAGGAAGTTTGAGTAATGTACAATATGGAGATCGTTGGGTTCAGGAAACACTTTCCCATAAAAACAAGGGTGCAAGAGCTCCAACATTCTTGCTGCAATATCCAGTCAGATGCAGAGAGAGCAAAGCTAAAGTGTTAAAACAGGCTTCAAATCTTCCCTGTTTCCTCAGCAGTGAACAAACAGGACCCAGAGATCAACAGAGTAACTATCCTTGAAACTAAGGTACAGGATACTCTGCCCATCCCTTCTGCCTTAACTATCTAAGTTATAATCGTCAGAATACTGTCTTCCCAAGTTCATGTATCATCCTGTAGCGGAACATCAAGTGAGCTCTTCTGAATTACTGAACTGTACAAAATTTCTATTATTCTAAAACTCTCACAAGACACTGACTTCTTAAAAAGTAAGGAGGGAGAGGCAGATGAGGGAAAACAGACGTTTCTATACTGAGGACTTCTAAGGGGGTCTATTAAAAAACCCAACAAACCACAAACACACACACACGCACCCACCCACCTGTTTCTTAAAAGTCGGTAAAAACAATGTTTGACAAGGCCCTAAGCTTAACCTACAGTGTCAGAAAAATAACATATACCATTCAACACTAATGTCTTCATCAGCCCTGGCATAAAACGGTTGGGCAGGCCCAGATCCAACAGCTACTGAGGATGACGGGAATTTTTCTGCTAACTTAGCTGAGTTTCAGGCTGGACTGCTGGGCGGACTTTCCTGCTACTGCTCAGAAGATAATGCCAGTTAACAAGAAAAGCAGCGCTGAGAACCCACAAAATGCTTTTAACTTCTGCCAGCAACACAAAGGACAGAATTAATGCATAAGAAAAACATAAAAAAGTGACACCTGTACTCACACCACTCATCAGCACCCAATCAGATGCATTACGACTGGGACACCCTGTGACCAAGTGCTGACAGATTTTGCTAATTTCCACAGCTGGCATTCCCACCCTTGCCCAGGACAGGAACACGCAGGCAGCCGGGAGCGCTGGCCTTCCCCCCCAGCACCGAGCAGCCGCTCGCGCTGCTCCAACAGCGGGAACACTGCGGACTTCAAAGGATCACGGACTCGCTTGGAGTCACCAGAGCTGAACCACAGCTGGGGCTTATGCCCATATTGCAAATTTCTCTCTTTATTCTAACTTTGATACCGAGATGTGTTAAATCTTTGATTTTATTGGCAGATACTGACCATATTTGCCTAACCTCTGAAGCTTGCTGATTGACAGTGTTAATGTACTTTTTAATGGATGAAAAGGGAAATGACAGCTTCTGGCTCACTTTCAAGCACATTTCTTCACTGCAAAATATTCTACAGCTCAACCTGCTTTTCATACAACTTAAGAAATCTATTCTTTACAGTGTTTTTAATAACTGGTGGCATGATGAAGAAAAGTGGAGCTGGATAGGAATATTTACTGTAGTAGCTACTTCCTGAAAGAAAGATGTTTTCTTCCTTTCTTTAATCTCAGCTGCATTGATTTGAAATCTCAGTTGCATTGATCTGATCTTAGAAAATCCCAGACAGAAGTTAAACATTACTTCAAAATAATTTCTCAACTCTTTCTACATCAAACAAATCTCATCCCCAGACTTTTCAAGAGCAGCAGCTATGCTAACAAGAAGCTAGTGCTCCCAGCATCAAAGATAATCTGCAGGGTACTTTGATGTCCAAAATAATCTGCATGGACTGCTGTCCAAAATAATACCTCCAAGACCGAGGGACTGCACTCTTAAGCTTAAAGGAAACTGTTCACAGAAACACAGACTGCTTTGGGTTGGAAGGGAACTTAAAGTTCATCTCGTTTCATCCCCTGCCATGGGCAGGAACACCTTCCATTAGACCAGGTTGCTCCAAACCTCGTCCAGCCTGGTCTTGGACCCTGCCAGGGATGGGGCAGCCACAGCTTCTCTGGGCAACCTGTGCCAGGGGCCTCACCACCCTCACAGGGAAGAATTTCTAGCAAGTCTGGGGAGGGAATAAGCTGTGGTTTACATTTCACATTGTGAGAAACTGGCAAAGGGGTCTCTCTGCCCAGATATCCTTGGCATGGGTCTGCATCCGAGCGAGAGCTAATATTCAGAACACAGAAATTAAGGAAAGGGCTCTCCAACCATAACAGAGTAACATTTCTATGGAAAATGGGATGATGCCAAGTCATAAGAGTCTCTGTAAAGGCCTAATTAACATGAATAACACAGCTGGATATTTTATGTATCAGCCTTCTAAGTCCCTCCTTCCTGCCACTTAAGAGTAAAAATACTAGAATGTTTTATGGAGGTTAATTCATGATTGCTTAGGTGTGATTCCACTTTAAGAGAAGGCAGAATTACTAGCCCCTTGCAGCCACATCCATATGGGAAGCGCATGGACGGCCTGTCTTAATGGTGTTTGCTGAAGGAAGTCACAACGTAGCAGGTTTGTCAGGGAAATGTGCATATTTGGCAGAGTATCAATGGAATTGCCTTTCCCTCCATTCCAGATTTGGGTTTCAAGGTAGGTGAGCTGATATCGTCAGCTAGCAGGTTCCAAGATAATCATAACAGAAAAGAAAAATGGCAGAGTACAAAGAAAAATTAAAAAAAAAAATCTAAAAGAAAACCAACATGCTTTACCAGCAGATCAGACAGTTTTATCCCTCTGATGGTTGTTTAGTTCAGAATGTATTTTGGCATGCTTCTTTACAAATACAAGGCATCTCAATCTAAGGAGGCAGCAGCTCCCAGAGCTGCACAATCCCTTTGGGCCCTGCACCAGAGCGCTGGACGAGAAGCACCTCGACCACCGAGCCCTGCACAAGGTGTTACTCTCGGCTTCTCAGCCTCTTCCAGACATCACCGAGCCCAGGCTGCAGAACCTGTCTCCTCTGGGCACCATACGTGCCCTGAGCTGCCTCCTCTGGGCACCGTGTGTGCCCAGGGCTGTGGCAGACACAGATCTCCACCGAGCAGGCCCACAGCCACCCCACATTTGGCCACTGAGGGACTCTGCCCTCGAGCCTCCCCACAGCAGTGCAGCAAAGCCTCTCCCTCCCAGCCTGGCTCTGCCCTGGCTCCATGTCCGAGTGTCTCTGCCTTAACCCCTTCAGCTTTCCGGGGAGACATAAACAGCCCTTTGGGCCCAGCCAGCACCCGGCCACCCACAGCAGGGGCACCTTCATGGCTCCTGAGGCATCAGCTCCAGCTCAGCTCGACCCAGCAGGCTCGACCCAGCTCAGCTGCTGCTCCACGGCAGGCCCAACAGCAGCCTGTGCCCAGGAAAGATTCACCAACTTGTACGCTAACCACAAAAAGTGCTTTTACAAACTATTTTCCTTTAAAAGGACAGAAATAATTTGCAAATAAACCCACAAAACTAAATTCTGATTCCAGTGTTTCAGGCTAGACTATCCCATAAACATTCCCATCTCAGCTGTGTAATTTTGTTCCCATTTAGTATACAGCAGGCAAGAAACTAAACAAGCCTAGATCTGGGTTATTAAAATAGCTGAAGGCACTAAATTGTTCATGCTCCCAGGATAGGCATGTAACTAACCATTGTTTGCAGTAAGTTGTCACACTTAGGTTCATCTCACAATCCTCATTTACTCCATTAAATATAGTAAGCTACTAAATAATAAAAATAAGAATAAAAGAAACAATAAGTAGCTCTGACAGGAAGAGCTGCATTTCCATATAATGGAAAAAAAAACATTTTTTTGATAACACGACTTACTACTCTCTGTCAAAAAAACCCCTATCACAGCAGTAACACTAAGGCCCAGAGTACAGTGGGATCCCAAGGAGCTGAGCCCCCTGAAATCAAATACGTTTTCCAAGGGCCACACCCAAGCAGCACAGCCACTGGATCCACAGAGCAGCAGGAGCACCAGTGCCTGCCCCAGGATGAGCGGAGCAGGACTGAGGAGCAGCTGGGGCCAGGCAGCCGAGCCTTTGGGCAAGGAACCTGAG
The DNA here is from genome assembly GCF_036250125.1 of Pseudopipra pipra. Taxonomy (NCBI): domain Eukaryota; kingdom Metazoa; phylum Chordata; class Aves; order Passeriformes; family Pipridae; genus Pseudopipra; species Pseudopipra pipra. The sequence continues at coordinate 6,413,607 of NC_087566.1, read as the reverse complement.
CTACACTGACAGCACAACCCACAGAGCTTTAATAAATATCCCAGGAGGAATGCTGCTGCCACTTTTAACTGTGGCTAACCAAAGAGTAGTGGTCTCGGAGATGATTCCAATTAAACTGATGACACAGCCAGGTATTTTATTATTTATAAAGCCCTGGTTTTCTCAGCACAGGAGAAAGCAATCAGAGAATATTTCTCTATTCATTACTCCAAACCTTTTAAAACCAGCATCTCCGCGAAAAATCCGGCCATGCTGGGCTTCTGCCATTACCCTGTGCTAGGCATTTCTATGGCCTACTTTTGGACCACTGTGTTCACCACATATAGGAAATCCCTTCCCATTCCTCCACAGGCAAGCTCTCCTTCCCAAACACCAATGGCTGAACCAGTCCATACAAAGTGTATCAAGGGAACTGCACAATTTCACTGCTGCTGTTCTTACAAATTGACCCAGGAATCCCTATTACAAGGGTCCATTTACCAGAGGGGAGATAAATTTCTGCTTAAATGAAGAATGCTACAAATACACTAAAAAGCACTAATGTCATTTGGCAGCTGAGGACTTCTTTTTTCCCAATGTCACTGAGAAGTGACATTGAAACTTGTCAGAAAGACTCCAAATCATGAAATTATTTTCCAGCGTTCAATCCAAATACAGAAATCTGAAAAACATATACAAATACAGCAGGATGATAAACCATGCAGATCAATGCCTACAAAGCCAATCTGACCCCAAGGTGGCTCTGCACGTGAGGATGGACATCAGCCTTCACGTAAACAGTAGCTCTGTAACAGTGCCAAGCCAGGATGTCAGCCTTGCTCAGAGGCAGCTGCATGAACCTGAGCACCTGATCACATCCCAGTGACCTCAGATTTCACAAGCAGGCAGAGCAGTTTCACAGTCTCCAGCAGGGGAGAAACATGTTGCACTGTTCTAGAAAAGACACTCTAGTCCTAAGCTTTCCTTGTCCCATTTGTTTATTTTATTATGATCTTCTTCAGTTTTCCCTACACAGAAAAAAAGGCTTCCTACACACCCTGCACACAAACCACACTTGGAGATTTTGCTTGGACTCAGCATCCACAATTACCAGAACATGCAAGTATAACGTGCACATCGTGCACCTCTGCTATAAGGAATAAGTTCTCACCTTTAGCTAAGTATCACATCCTCTTCTTTCACCTTCACCCACATTTAGCTTCAGGTTCATTCTTAACCTCTTTTGTCAGCTCTTGAAATAACAGACCCGGTTTAAGAGAAGTTTTGTGCACATCATGGATTTTCTTCTAAACCAAACGAAGTTTTAGTAGAAATTCAAACAGATGAGCAGGACTGAAGAGATGATTTTAGGTATGCCACAAGGTTACAAGGCCCATACACAGTAATGAAGGAAGATTGCATTAATCTCCTGAAAGGATTCAAATATTGCAACGAGAGCAATTCCATTTCTTAACAAGAAAAAATTAGGACGATTTCCCTTGCAGAAATTTCCATAATTACAAGTAATTATCTTCTACACTGAAATTCTCCGGTACAGCACTTCCTGCAAAGAGTATTCCTATCAAATGCTATGTTCATGAAGCAGAGGAGGAATTGTTTCCTGGTGAACAGTATGTTGCCATCCCACTGATTAAGTCACAAGTCCGCTCTGTCAGAATATAAATCTATCTTTGATAACAGTAACAAGAATCACTAATCCCTACCTGATGACCCTATCACTAGGTTATTATGAAAGCCTAAAAGATACAGATTTTTAGAAGTGCATGCAGAGAAGAGGAGGAATAGATCACATCCAGAGATTACATCAAAGGAACATCAGTTATAACACTGCATTGGACATACAGTTCTTTTCTGCTGAGTGAATCAAAGGCTTCAAGACCGCATTTGGATGTGCATTCTTTTCAGGCAATAAGGACAAGTATGGCAACAGCTGCTGCAGTATTTGCAAAAACTGTATAAACTCAAACAAAATACCAGGGTTACAAAATACTAATCTTTGCATTTGTTGCTCTTGTGCATAAGGAAAATGTCTGTCAAGAACATGTAATGTCAGTTATCCACCATTTTTCATAAGCAAACATGTACAATCCCACATATTTGTGACCAGCCATGGGAACAGAGTCAACTGCACTGCTGCTGCCCCTGCACATCTCTGTTGCCATATAATATCCCTATTTACCCTTCCAGCAGTACAGCAAAACTGACCCTGCTCCAAGCTCGTGACAAGATAGAGCCCAATGTTCACTGATCTTCTGCAGTACCTGAGCCACCAGTGACAGGCTAAGCTTGCTCACAGTACAGCATCTTCCAGGCATTGCAGAACATGGGGTTTCAAAGCAAGCTTATCAGAGCTCATGCTCAACAGTTCAACAGTATTATCAAAGGGTGTTCAGCGTGTTGAAACTCTAAATGCTCACAGACAGGTGGAAATCAGTCATCCTTACAGCAGGAGACCCTGAAGCACAAGTACTAGAGATAACAAAAGGCAACAGTAATCTGATAGTGAAAGACAAAATGACAATCTTCGGGGGGACTGTCCCTTCAAAAGTTGCTGTACACAGAACAGAAAAAGAGCCTGCAACCCCAAGCAGGTGTCACATATCTTACTCATCCTCACTTCACATCACAAAAGAACAATTATGTGAATCGACAACATAACAAAAATCAATGGCTGAATATTAATCTTTTGTTTTGCTATTCTGTGCTCTTTCAAGTCTCATTTACTACTGCACAAAACATTTCCCAAAGAGAATACAGTTCCAGTAGTTCTGTCTCTCTCACCCATTCTCCACTGAAGCATCCAGGGGCCACAGCAGTTTTTAATCCCTGCTGAACAAAGGGTATACTCACACGACACAGGCTTCTAAATGGTATAAATGAAAAAAAATGTAAGTTTAAGCAGCGATAACTTTGTTAGTAATGCACTGAAGTTAGATACAACCCTGTTCCAACATTTGGTAATCTTGATGGTAAAACATTTTCTTCTTGTACCTAGTCAGAATTTCCTATATTCAGAGTTGTATCCAATGTCTCTCATCTGCCCTGTGCACCTCCAAGGAGAGGCTCTCAGTGTCCTCTGCATCCTCTTGCAGGATGCCTCCTGCTCCTACAGCAGCAGCATCTCCCTTCAGCCTTTTCTTCTCAAGGCTTTCTCCTTCAAAACTAACAAATAAAACCAAACCAAAACAAACAAACAAAAAAACCACTACAAGGTCGCAAGCCCCAGAAATCCTTGGCAAGCCTGCCTCTTGCAGACACAGCCACAATGGTTCAGAGATAACGTTTATCCTGAGAATTCCAAACAGCAAACTTCTGTGACTGCAGCTAGGTAAGCCACAGAGCTCTCATTTCCTGAGGCCCAGCAGCTCTGGAAGAAGCTTCTTCGTTTCAATCACTGTTAGAGGAAGGCAGGACAGTGGTCCATCACTGGCAGAATGACAGACTGCCAGCTCAGATCACCAGGAATTCAGGCTTAACATCATTCCAGAGCCAAGGACTGTATTGCCTTAAATGGAAAAGATCTACAATATTTAGCAGGTCAGGAATACTATCCATTTCTGTTTATTTAAGCATATAAGAGAGTAGATTTGGATTTTAGAAGTCTCTTAAGAAATATAATAGGAAAGCTTCTCGTGAATGCTTCTCTGATAACTGCCAATTATAAAAGTGGGGAAAAGAAGCAAGGGTGGGGAAGGAGGGGAAAAAACAGAAGGGGAAAAATATTTAAAAAAAAAAAGTCAATTTGCTTATTTTCACCTAGTATGAACAGAATTCTGCAAAACAGGTCTGATTTTCCAGCTTAGAAAAATCAGAGCACTTACCATGTCAGTAACTGATCCCACCACCGTCCCTCATCTGCCAATCTGCCCAAGGAGGGATCCCAGGGTCAGCCAAGCTTATGCTCCTTTGCAGAAATTATCACCATCTTGCAAGCGTTTCCCAGTCCTTTTCCATAGCACAACTCATTCCACTCCACAACACAGAGGGGAAAAGGTGACTTTACACCAGCAGCTCATCCAGGGGCCAACCTATTCCATTCCCTATGGAAAAGAACTCTATAGCCTGTGACATTTTACCCACAATACAATACAGATTGCAGCCATCACAGACTCCCAACAGCGTTTCCTTGTAATAGCCACACAAACACCACTACTGACAAGAAAAAGGCCACAAAAAGATATTTCATTTTTTCTAGTGAATAACAGAGGTTATCCCAGGAACCCAAACCTTTCCATTTAACTCTACTTCAGTTCTGAATGGCATCAGGAGAAAACTGCTCCTCTCCCATGCAGAAGGGGATGTGCGTGCCCAGATTCAGCAGCAGCAAGGATAGATGGTGCCAGGAATGGTGGCACAACAGTTACAGATTAAAAGGAAACCTAAAAGAATAAAAAAATCTGAGCTTTTGGAACACAGTGCTATGCTTTTTAAAAAAAAATTACAGTGACTGAATTGAAATGCACTGTTCCAGTCTTGAGCATGTACTAACATGTACATCCTAACAGAGGACTTGGGCATATCATACCAGAGTTCAAGTAGCATTTAGACAGTTCTCTCAGGCACATACTGTGACTCCAGAGGATGGTCCCGTGCAGGGCCATGAGTTGGACTCGATGATCCTTGTGGATCCCTTCCATCTCAGCATATTCTGTGATTCTGTGATAAATTTATAGATCCAGATTCCAAAAAACCAATAAAGATCTCCAAAAGAATAAGTTATGGCAGAGAGAGAATGGGATTTGCATGAATTTACTAAGAGCATATTTTCTTCTGTACTGCAGGAAAACTGAAGAAGCTATCTGTATACAGAGGGGCTACACATGAATGAATCTTCTTACTGAAACGCTCTTGGTAAATATGCCTAATCCGTGGGAGTCACAAACAAAGGTATACATACTGCAGCTCAGCACTGCGTTGTTATTCATGATTTATTGAATCCTTCACAATGTCTGCACCCAACAGAGTCAGTCAGTTCAGGTTTTGTCCAGCATTTATTCATCAGAACTGAGTAGCAAATGACTCCTATATGCAATTTTTTTTAGTATCTAAACCAGTTGTTTTTATCAGGCTCAAGCAGGCAGAATTTCCCACACTGCTCCTGCTTAACAAACAAGGTACATTCCATGAACACGAAGCACCACTTTATACACCTTGCTAGCTTGAACAGTTTGGAAAGCAGTGCTCTCACCTGAACTCCCCCACCCTATATGCACTCACAAGTATAATGGCTTTTTTTATTATTATTCACAGAATCACTATTCTGCATTAGCAAACAGGACCACACCACCATGCAAACCATCTTCTCCCCTCAAGCACAGAGGCTGCAGCAAATCCTAGTCAATGATAGGTCAGAGCAGCCAGAGGTGACTCTGGGGCAACGGGATCCTGCAAAAAGCACCATTTCACTGATGAGGAAGCTGCCTAAACCAGCATCCCATGGGCAGTACACATGGCCCTGCCAACAAGCCACACACCGGAACCAAAGGAAGCTTCAGAAAGAGGTTATGGTAAGGGAAGGATGTAGTTCCAGGGAAACACAGGCCTGTCAGCCTGCCCTCGGTGGCAGGGAAGGTCACAGAACAGATCACCTTGAATACCATCACACAGCATGTGCAGGACAACCAGGGGATCAGGCCCAGCCAGCACAGGTTTAGGAAAGGTAGGTCCTGTCTGACCAACCACAAAGTGACCTGCCTAGCGGATGCAGGAAAGAAAGGCTGTAGATGTGTCTACCTGGACTTCAGTGAAAGAAAATTAGTACACAACAGTCATTTTCTAAACTTAAAAATACACGTGATTTACAACAGAACAAAAATATTTCAGTCACAAGCAAATTGATTTTTTCACTGGCTGAAGGCAAGAGAATGTCTTAAACATTCCAGGCAATAGCTGTATCTGGGAATCACCACACAAAGGAGCTTACTCCAGGGTTACACACAGGACTAATAAACTGCAGGAGATGCTACACAGCACAGTTTCACAGTTGTAAAATCAAAAATGTCTCAATGAGCAAAACACCTTAAACATTTAATAATAAAAACGTGGGTAAAGCAAAAGGGCATAAATAAACCAAAGGAGACTCCCGATTCAGTGAAGCAGCACACATGTTCAGCTCTCATATTTGGGTATTTTAACGAGACAAGCAAATGATTTCTGAGAAGTAATTTCAACAAAGGACCAGCAGTACCAGGGGCTACAGGACTCATTTTCTGTGCTCCTCAGACCTGGGGCAGCCGAGCCTCCCGTGCAGTCTGCACCAGCCCCTTTCCTCAGGCTGCTCTGCACAGCACATGACGGCAGCACCAAAACGGCACTGGGAGAGCAGAAATCCCAGCCGCGCTCACGTGAGGCTGCTGGCAGCATGGACAAAATAACCTCTGCTGAGATTCACTGGGACTACAGCTGAAAACACAGCCTAGTCCAACATGAACATAGTTTCCATCTCATCACAGCAGGAGCAGGAATTATTTTTTGCTCAGACTAGTAAGATGCCTGACAGTTCAGACAAGTTCAGCTGTCTCGTGTACCCTCTACACAATCAAATTTGTTCGCCCCAAATCAACTCAATTTGGACACTGACAATAATGCAGAGAAAAAAAGTAACCTTCTGACATGGTGATTTAAGCACAAGCGAGTGAGCCAATGCTGCAGAGTGAATCCTGACACTCTGAACAGAATCTTCCAGAGCCGAGGAGTCCAGCCAACAGCCAAGAATAATATTTCAGTGGTTCAGTCGATACAGCTGTAACCATGGCCTGGAGGGGTTTCCACAGCCGTAACCACAGGAGTGACTGCATATTCACTTGAAAATAGTAAAAACAGACATTTAAAAATCTATAGCTTGTAGAAATCTTAAATCCAGTTTGAAAGGAGGCACAAAGGGGCCTGAAAAATGCACCGGTGCTCCCACCGAGCTTGACTGTCATCTGTTTATCCTGCTTAAGAGACAAGGACTTGAAATAAGAACGCCTCTCACTATACAATATCGCCTACTCGAAAAAAACTGAAGCAACAGCTTCAGACCAGCTGAAAAGAGATGAGGTACCAGTTACACAAAGCCTGACGGATCACCCGGAGCAGCAATGGCACAACACACACTCTCCAGCCAGGACGGTCTCAAACCGCTTATTCGTGTCTCACACTTACAGCCAGAGACGCTCTCATGCCTTTCACATATGATTTCTATTTCTTCCCTGATGTAAAACACAGTATCACACATCATGCTACAGAAGGAGCCCTGCTGGTTCAAGCAGGCTTTTCCAAAAGAGAAAAAAAAAAAACAAAAGGAAAAAAAAAAGAAAATAAAAAGTTTAATAGTCCACAGCTGCCAGGAGCAAGGGGTCACTGCCGCGGAGGGGCGGCACAGCGCACTCGCTTCGCTGGGTTCTCCCTTCTAAGAATATCCATAAAACGCACTGCCAAGCGCCTTGGAAGAGGGTCCTGAGCGGCGTCGAACGCCGCGACCCCGCACAGACCCCGCGGCCGCACCGCCCGGACCGGGGCCCGCGCAGCGCCGGCCCCGCGGCCGTGTCGGGGCACGGCCCGAGCACCGCCCGGGGCACGGAGCAGTCGCGGCACCTCCCGCGACGGCCCCTCCGGGACGGGAGGAGCGGGAGCGCAGCCGGGCCGAGCCCGGGCGGCCCCTCCCCGCACTCACCTTCTTCCGGGGCTGCCATTTCATCATATTTGTAGAGCGGGGACGCGCAGCATCAAGGTGGCGCTGGGGCGGCGGGCGCAGCGGGGCCGCAGCCCGCGGTCATACTGCCCGGCCCCGCCGCCAGGCCCGCGCCGCGCCCCGCGGGACAGCAGCCGGCCCCGCCGCGCGGACCATGGGCGGGGGCTGTGCCCAGCCGGCGGCTCCGCCCGCACCGGTCACACGCGGGGCCCGCGGGGCGCGGCCGCTCCCGGGCGCATCGCGGGCGGCGAGACCCGAACGCGGCCCCGGCCCCGGCCCGGCGCGCGCGGCACCACAGGGGCGGGGCCGGCACAGCCCCGCCCCCGCCGCGCGCCCCGGCCCCGCCCCCGCCGCGCGAGGGGCCTCCGCGGGCAGAGGCGCGCGCGCCGCCGAGGCCGACAGGGGGCGCTGCGCGCGGGAGAGACTCTGTCGCCCCCTGTCGGTGCCGCCCCGCAGGGCCCGTGCGGGGAACGGAGGGCGCGGGGAGGTGTGGGGAGAGTGCGGGTGGGGACAGCGGGTGTGGGGACAGCGGGTGTGGGGATGGGGACAGCGGGTGTGGGGACAGCGGGTGTGGGGACAGCGGGTATGGAGACAGCGGGTGTGGGGAGAGTGGGTGTGGGGACAGCGGGTGTGGGGAGAGTGGGTGTGGGGACAGCGGGTGTGGGGACAGCGGGTGTGGGGAGAGTGGGTGTGGGGACAGCGGGTGTGGGGAGAGTGGGTGTGGGGACAGCGGGTGTGGGGACAGCGGGTGTGGGGACAGCGGGTGTGGGGAGAGTGGGTGTGGGGACAGCAGGTATGGGGACAGCTGGGTATGGGGACAGGGACAGTTGGGCATGAGGACGGGGACAGCCGGGCATGGGGACAGCCGGGGTGTGCTGGACATTGGGACAGGCAGTGTGTCCCAGGCACAGGGACAGCCGCTGCCCAAGGCAGAGGGGCTGTGCAGTTTCAGCTTTATGGTGGTTGCATTATTTGTCCCCCGGGGTGCTGGGGCTGCAGACTAAAGGCAGAACTGGGCAGTGACGCACTGTGGCCATCTCAGAGGAGCAGGTTATGCCAACGTCACAGAACTTCAGGCTGAGCTCTAGGGATGATTCTGAGACTATTCTAACAAACTAACATAGGCTCAGGAGAATTACAAATCCATAGGGCATGAACACAACACAATTTAACTGGGGATTATATTACTGCAGTGGTGCAGAGGCATAGGTTTCATTGCTGTGACAAATGACCAACAGAGGTAAACAATAAACCTAATGGCAAATGTAGTATCAAAACATAGATCAACAAATATCCCCTGTATGGTCCCTTGGAAATACAACAGTCACCTCTTTCCATGGCAGTTCCTCAGTCCCAAAGGACACTCCCCTCAGGTCTCAGGGAGGCTGGAGCTCTGATGGGGGTGTTTCAGCTCAGACCTCAGTGCTCAGAGGTCGCTCCCTTCCATGACTGCACATAATCTGGAACGAACACAAAGCTCAGACACAAGTCCCAGGACACATCAGCCTGGGTCACAAAGCTGCCTCCAGCAGGTCCCATCTTGTCCTGCACTACCTTCAGACACCGGCTCTGCATTCCGTGCTTCTGTTCCCACACTTTCCTCTGGATTACTGGCAGTGCATGTGGCAGCACAGAGATGAAAGTGAAAAATAAAGCTCTGAAAAGCCGTAGGGACTGAAAAGGACACGTGTGGCAGTGCAGAAAAGCAACTCCAACCAGTTTTACTCCCCAGAGCTAGCGTCTTGTGGAGCTATGCCCTTCTATCACACCACCAGCAGAGCCAGTGGGCCCTGAAACTCAGAGATTTCCATGAATTTAAAAACTGGTATTGACAATTCTGAAGAGTTCTGTAAATGGCAGTCGGTGCTCAAGTCAAGAAAATAAGTTCTCAGTATCAGACAATGGCATTCTCCACATGGCTGTCAGAAAGAAGCTTCAATGAATTCATGGACAGATTGCAAAATGTGGTGTTTTGACATGATCAACGAGAGGTTTTTGAAATTCTTCCTAAGTAAAGATAATTAACACGAAGAAACACAGGAGCTGTGCATATATACCTGTCACAAATAGGAGTGAACTGCTTCATTCCTAATCTTAATTAGGATTTCTGGCATTTCTGCTATATTTAAATTTCTCTTTTTCTTGCTCTAGATTAAAAAAAATAATGTTGGCACTATTTTTAAAGCCATAGCAAATATCCAGAATAAGGGCAGTATAAATGCCTGGTGTTTGAAGGAAATGGGAAACGCTTTTCACTTTTTCAAAGTTAGAGAATTATCACACTCCTCTAAGATTAAAGAAAAAGCAGTATGATTTTTGGTTTCATTTTTAAGGTCCCAGTTTCTCTTTCCAGGTTGGAAGCTCTCAGTATGTAGTGATTCAATTGCCAGGAAATCTTTAAACCATCTTCTTATGGCAGCAACTTCCATCTCCTCCATCCTAAGAACACAATCCTCATATCCATTTCAAAGGGAACCAATTCGTTCTCTCAAGTAATCGGCAAAGCCAAGAAAATTCAAGTGGTAGTGCTTTGTAAAGCTCTCTCTGAACCAGTGGGAAAGTTGTGTAATACTACTATGGAAAAGATAATATTGGTCCATATGAGTTAAACGCTCTCAGTTCACTGAAGTGAGCTGGCTGAAAGCAACGCTCCCTTCCCCACCCCAGCACCCCTGGCCCAAATTACGGCTTGTGGCTGGAGAGCCATGTGCCAGCACTGCCCACAGAGGATTGTGCCCCATTCCTAGAGCCTGTCTCAGGTAGTGACACCTCTTCTCCATAAGAAACAGCCTTATTTGGATTCCTAAGGGCTAGACTTCAGGACACTGACAGGAGCTCCCAGGGAACAGAGTTTGCTCTTCCAAACACACAAATAAACATATTTTATTCCTTCCACTATTTAAGAATGAATAATGGGCAGCATTTTGGCTGGTTGGCACAAAATCATCCAGCAAAATGACAGGAGGAACTCCCTTCAACTGCAGGAACTGGTGTGCTGGAGTATGAAAAGAGTCTCACTGCTCTAGATTACCAGATATCAGCAAATGGTAACTCATCGATAGATGTTACTTTATGGCAAATTCTTGTGCAACTCACAATCAAAATTTCCTTCCAACCTCCACACTAAAGGTGCTTAGGGCCCATGATCTACCATTCCTTTCATGTATAGGAAGAGAGAAGCACAAAGTTCAAATAAAGGTGCCGGGTCACTTGGCATTAGTAGATGCACCTGAAGGAGTACACAGAAAAGGGCAGGAATACAGTGGGCTGGGAAATCAATTCAAGGTCCAAAAAAGTCTTTGCATATTGTGCTGGTCATCTGGTCCATCAGCCTTTTGTTCTTGTTACATTTTGCTACTAGATTGGAGCATTTCACCCTGTTCTCTTGATAATAAAGATTGATTGTTCTATGCTGTACAGAAGTAGCCCGGATTATTTCCATTATTGGGTTACCTGGGGTTCACATCTCAGCAGCTGACTCTCTTCAAAAGACTGAAAATCGCTTCAGAAAATACTTTGTTTAGTCAAGCAGAAAAAGCTCTTTCACAGGGTATAAATCTAGGCTGAAAAACTAAGGAGAGGGCTTTCAAAAATAAGGATATACTTCTCTGGAAAATACCACTTCTGACAGGAAAAGCAGCTGAGAAAAACTGGTTGCTTAAGACTAATGAGAGTGTTGTAGCCCAATTTAGTTCAAAGAGATGCAGAACTGAAGTGAACCAGAGATGAGGGAAAAGCCTACAGCATTTACTACTGTCAACTGCATTCATGCATTCAGACAGAGCAAGGGAAGGAGGTTGCCTGACAGGCCAAATTATCAAGGATTACGGATGCTTGTTACTAATTACAAATTATTCAGTGGTATCATGAAATAGTCAGATGAGTTAATACCAGATAAGGGCTATCTTGTTCTGATACAGAGTCCCCTCTCAAGAACCAGTACCTGAGCTGGCACTGGCAGAATGGACTTTTGCAGAGGTCTCTCTTCTGTGCTGGTCACAGTGAACACAGACACTGCATTGCATGTTTTGCTCCTTGTGGCTCATCACTCCACTTTCCAGGAACTCACCTCCAAGTATTTCCTTCAGAAAGCAAATCTAGCTTGGAGTGGTATTTACCTAATACTGGGGGGGAAGTGAGAGAAGACTACATGACCTTCGAAGGTCCCTTCCAACACAAGCCATTCTGTGATTCTGTAACACATATCATGGACAGGGAGCAAGTACTCCCACCAAAGATTTGCCTGCAGGGCAAAGATGGGTAGGCCAGGAACGTGTATGGAAAATCAACCCATCAAAACCCACTCATCTTTGGAAGGCATGCAAATGCATGTCCGTATTTTCTACCTGATTTGAGGCTTTTGCTGTAAAATTAAGCAATTCCCTTCTGATTAATGGACTAAGTCTTGTTATAAAACTCCATCTATTTCACATCCTTTAGGAAATAAAGGGTCAAACACTGCATCATTATCTATACCATCTTTTGCTGTTCCAAATGAGAGCTCTACTTCATGCCTTGGAGAAGGGAAAACTGGAGGGAAAAAAAAAGAGAGAGAGAACAGCAGTGCCCACAGTGCCCTTTTCCATCATCCTTTCCTTCACTGCACAGTGAGAGTCTCTGTTGGCACCTCAAATGTGACTGTATTTATGCACACACATTTAAACAGAATTCTTGTCCCCACAAAGGTGTGTATAATATTAACAGAATAACCATTCAAACAGTGACAAAGCATGGGTAATAAGTGGGTAAACTCACATGGACATGATGTGACTCACATGGACTCTGATTCTCCGTGGGCACACACTCAAGTCGATATTCTAAAACAGTCAGAAATCAATACAGGGGAGCAAATCCTTCTTTATTTGCAGTAGAAAGGCTACAGCACCCAGTAAGACAGAGATGGGGAACTTCTAGATCAAGAAGCCTAGGGATGAAAGTTTGTCACAAATAGAAATTTTCTACCTAATGACTGTATTCATCGAGAGAAGTATTATTTAAACATAACGTTGTGCCTGTGAAATATCTATGTGATAGTCCTATGGCAAAATGTATTTCTGTTGTTCACTGGATAGGAAACATAGCCTAAATTTTAACTGCATCTTATCACAGAAGGTGTTTGCTTTCAAACTGTTGCGACTGTTATTGGCTTAAGAAGGTTCATTTCTTCCCTCACATGATCCTGAGCAGAAAACCACGTTTGGCACCTGCTTCTAATTATGACTTCCCCCTCCCTTTTTCCATAGGAAGCACAATTACTGCTGCTATGGAGACAAGTGTAATTCAGGCAATATGTGGGTCAAAGCAACACTTAGGAGGCAAAGATTCATGGTAAAGTACCCTTTTTGCTACCTGTCCTCTCCTGGAGAAGGGTCTTCTCCCAGTCTTCCCTTGCCAATTTCCATCACCATCTGCTGTCTCAGGTAAGAGCAAACCAAATAAATCACCTGTAACTAACCTGTAACTTCACACCAGGAGAGCTGCTCTTCCTCCCTCGCCCTCTCCCCGCTCCACGTGTTACCAGTGACTCCAGGACCTGCCAGCACTCACACCACCACCATCTCTGTGGGCATAGCAGGCTCAAAGAAGCTCATACTAGCCCAAAATGGGACAGTTTCATCAATTTAGTGGAGAGGGCTATACAAATCTAAACCGTTTTTCAGATGAGGTTCCTGAATCAAAACACTGCTGTGCTTTTATTCCCCAAGATCCAGCTGAGTCCCCTCTGTCTGCTCCTCACAGTACACCTTAAACACACTTATATGAATTCTTTCAAGAAATTCAGTTGCAAGTTAAATTTTCTTATAAACAGATGGCAGTGAGACTGAAAACAAACCTGCTCTTCTCAGTAGCTTGGACTATAGGCCTGAGATGATGGTTTGCTGGAAGAGGCAATGATTCAAAAGAAAGATTTGTGTTGAAATGGAGGAATTCTGTGTCTGAATATGAAATAACACCAAGCAGGAAAGTAGAAGGCTGTGGTACCTTTAAAGAGACTCCAGGACTGTGGAAACAGTTCCATCAGTACACTAGAGGAATTGAGCAACCTCCCAAAGCCTACTAGCAGTCTAAATGTGAAACCTTTCAACTATGGTTTAAAATCATATCCTCACACAGACACTTCTCCCAAGAGGTGGACTCCACGCACACCTCACAATTACATGAAGAAACTGAAAGATAAAATAAATCAAACTTCCAGCACATAATCCCAAATATTTAATCTTGGTATGTTACTAAGCAAGATAAAAGTAATTATTAAAAAAAGAATCAACACTACAAAACAGAAAAATATTGTGTTCACTTGTCAGCGTAAGCTTTAAAGAGTTTGTGAAGTCTGAACACCTAGGAAGGACAGAAAAGGGATAATTCAAAGGCACTAGTCACCAAAATAGAGGTGGGGGAGAAAGACAAACTGTGCTAATTAATTTCATGTAAGAAATGCAACTAGCTGCATAATGAGATGAATTGTCCCATTTGCCAAGAGCTCCAAGAAGCAAAGTTAAGTGGTGGTGTTCTTCCTTGACAGAGTCTGTCCATCAAAAATCCACAGTATTTATCAAAAAAGAAAAAAAAACACAAACTGCTTTAACAAATACCTGTTCTGGAGCTCACAGGTTAGCAGGGAGGAAGTTACAGTTTGGTGACATACTCTGCACATTAAATTTGTCCCATTTTTCAGGACACAGAACATACTTTCTAAATTTAAAGAAATCATAGAAGCGCAAATGCAAAGTTTCATTTAAAATTCTTTTTTTGTTTCCTCTGAAAGGGCTACACAATAAAACTATTGTACTGTAAAAGGTCTGTTTTGTCTATTCAAAATTTCTCTTTCGCACAGTGGAAACGTAGGTACGTTACACCAGTTATCCTACTCCTGAGCCCTGAGATACTCAGCAAAAGATCCTGTAACAGTCAGAAACAGCACTTAGAACTCTCTAAGGAGTCTTCTCTTACTGATTTAGAATGATAGGCAGTTCTACTGCTGAACTTCCTTGTAAAATGTGGACCAGGAATTTTGTTTGTGTCTGTTCACATTTTCAGTCAGGACTGTATGAATAAGAGATGTGACACAATTCATCCATATGTAGCACCATTTCTCCCCAAAGCACAGTGTGCTGCAGCTCACAGCTGCCCTTTTCACTGCTGCAGAAGTAAGAGAACAGAGGACAGGAATAATCTGAACTTCTGTACAATGACAAAGTGTCTACAGACACACAGCCAACGAGGTCTTAAAACCAAAATCAGATAAATCTTCTTCAGAAAGATGTTCAAAGAGCAGTTCTTTCTGTAGGCTACAGTTAATCTGAAGAATGCCTTGTCACTGCCATGTCAGAGGTAACCATTTCAAAAGTCGGAAGCAACCTTAAGCTGCTGTAAAACTCTCCAGCATCACTGAATTCATTGGAACAGAGACAATTTGGCCTCTCTGAGGAGTCACATCTAAGATTCTTAGAATAGAATAGTTCCAGTTGGAAGGGACCTACAACAATCATCTAGTGCAGCTTGCTGTGAAGAAGCATGTCCAGATGGAGGTTTAACTTACACTATCCTCATCACTGACACCACTGTCAGCCCAGATCTGCTCCCAACCTCAAAATAAAAACTTGAAACCCTTTCAGTGACAAAGGCGACCTCAGTCAGCTTTGTCCTACAGCAGAGAAACCAGCACACTGCAACATCACACAACATTTAGTCAGAACCAGACTTCAATGGCATTTTTCAGCATAAAGTTTTGAGAGCATTTAAGAATAACAAGGACAGCTGTTGGCTCCAGCCTAAAAATACAAAAGTACACAGCTGCTTCATTTACCTTCATGTGCTCTTCCAGCACTGGAAGAGCATAAGGCTTAGAGAGGTACTAAAATTTTTCTACACAGAGAAACAGAAGGAGCCAACCATGCAGCAATTTCCATTCATGCCTGACAGGAAAGGTGAGAGGTGAGCTACTCACAAGAAATAAAAATAAGAAAAAATGCAATCTGCATCTACATGAAAGTGTTTACTGATGATAAGAGATTGATTTTAGATACTTTTTACAAGGTTATGTAAATGGAAGTTTACTCCATAATCTATTTTTGCATTAGCCTCTTTTCTTATTAAAGATTTATTATAAGAGGTGACCCCACAGCCAACCCAAAAGCACGAACAGTCTTGAAGAGTCACTCATACTCATTTCACCTTTCTTTTTCTCCAGCACGCATTTTGCCATTTAAAAAGTGAGATTATCAGCAGATACCTCAGAAACAGGGACTCTTTGCAGGGCAAAGAGGCAGGGCAAACAGGAAAGAGTAACATTATCTGCTTTCCCAGAACACCCCTGCTGACACGTCTGGAGCCCTCAGAACAAGGACTCTGGCATCCCACACACAGCCCAAAGCCCAGGCCCCAAAAGCCATTGTGCAGCGCAGAAAACACAATTAGAACTGAAATGTAATAAGTAATTATAGATGGAAAAAAGATTGTGGAAAGTATCTGATATGCAGTACCGCTGACAGCAAGTTCTGAATGTGTGTCAAAAACATTAAAAGAGCAAGTGTGGGAAGGAATTACCTGACTGGTATAAGCAAAAATAATAAAGGGGAAGAACTGCCTAAATACTTTGTGAATTATTAAGATCTAGGAGAAACGGAAAAGACTCTACAGATCTTGAATTTCACTGTTACACGATGCCTTCTTTATATCCTCCATGTAGAAGCGATGACAGACAAAAGAGAGACAAATTATGCTGATAAATTCTTCTGCCTGGGAACACACTTTCACTCTGTTCTACATGACATCGTGGCAGGCTGTCAGAAATGCAGTGACTGTCAGGTTTCCACATCGCTACCTGATCACCATTCTGTAAGCATCAGAGTTTAGGTAAAGTGCTGCCAATAAGCTCAGATTTACACTTCAGAGAAGCTTACTCTTATCCTTCTCCTTCTAATTAGCCTGTGTAAAGGCTTAGGCCTAACAACCACGACTTTAATGTCCTAAAACTAAAATAGTTTTACAATGGTTTATTCCAAATAATTCCAGGCTCAATTTAAATAAAAAATAAAAAAAAAAAAAAAAAAAAAAAAAAAAAAAGAAATAAAAGAGAAGGAGTTCTTGTTGCTAGACTGAACTGAGCTGCTACAGGAACCCCAGACCAGATATTAGACAAGTTGTTCCCTAAATCTGGCCTGGCTGATTAAATCAGTCATTTAGCTTGCTGGGTCTTGCTCCTTCTGACAGAACAGACAAAGTCAGCCCAATCAGTCTGGGAACATACCTCTTGTAGATCCTCCTTCTGCAGAACGAAGAAGACAGCAAATCGTGCATCTTATCTATGAGGAAGAAAACTTTCTGACGCCACTTGTTAGAAGTTTATGCCTTGGAGTCTGAGAGCACTTACCACACTTATCCAAGCACAGTGACACTTGCAGGGCTGTGCTCCTCCTTACTAAAATGGCACAGGACACAACGTGGTGCCTCAGTTCACAAGCTGCAGAAGCACCACCGCGCGCTGTGGTCTCACTGCTGCCACCAGTCCTCACCAGAAAAGCCTGGGCAGCCCAAAGAGGAGGAACCAGATCCCTTTTGTGGTACAGTCTCTGAGCTCGGCAGAACGATTTCTACTCAACAAGTGTAAAATCTTAATCTCCCAGCAAGTTACAGATCTCACATTCCTCTGAGGCAACGATTAGAGTAACCTTAAACAGACCACTCAGAACGGTACAGTTCCAAAGATTCCAGAGCAGCAATTCACCTGCGTGACTAATACAGGAGACTTGTCTGTAGTCTTGTGTACAGACCAGCAAAATTATAATACTATTTCTTAGCAATGATCCTTTTAGCAGGACAAATCATCAGGAAACATAAAATAGAAATGAAATATAAAAAATCTCTCATGCTTGAAACACTGTCTCATTTGGATGAGAAACTCCTGACTTTCTGTAGGCATTCTCCTGTTGCTGCCTTCCAGCAGCTCCCCTCCTCCCTTTAATTAGAGCCTCTGCAAAAGGAAGAAGCCAAGCTATATTTTAAGTCTTTGTACACCAATAACGAGGCAACACATTCTGTAACAAATACAAATACTCTTAGTTGACCTCAAAATCTAGGGGACAAAAAAATCTAGGAAAGAAATACATATTTTCACTCTGAAATACAAAAAGCCTTAAACCCACCTTTGTTTTTATTGCATGTGAAGCATTGTTGAGTAAGAGATTCAAATAATTCCTGGAGGCTGGTTAATCTGCAGAGAGAGCTGTGCATCAGTATAGGGACCAATTGCTGGCATGGTGGAACCATTCCTAATAGGAAGTACGAGTAGAAATTGGAGTGAATGGATTCCTTTGGTTCTCCTCTGCTGCAAATCATACAAAGAAGCTCTAGATATGTTTTCTGGATAAAACAGGAGTTTCTCAGAGCTCATCTCTGAACAACAGAAAAAAATGGGAAAGGCATTTCTACATGGACTGCCCCTGAGAACAGAACTCGGGCTCCAGGACTGAGAAATCCCACAGAGCATATCTGTACTCAGCACATACTGTGGCTGAGACCAGGCTCAGCACAGGACATTTCTCAGCATCTTTATAGATGGTTTTTCCATTTTTCCAAGCGCGTTCCAGCGCACACATCTGGCAGTGCTGCGGCGCGAACAGCAGTTCCTGGCTCTCTGTGCATGTGTTCTGCATCCAATGACATCATGCACTCCTCAGCTTGCCAAAGCTCAGTCTCTACTGTACAGACCACCAAAACAGAGCCCCAGCATCCCCGTGGGGAACGGCACTCACTTCCAGCCCAAAAAGTTTTCCGCTTGCAAAACCTTGTTCGATGTTTCATCTATTGTGCTGCGTTTTCTCCCACTCACACCCATTCTACTTCCCATTACTTGAAAACAGCTTTCAAATCATTCCTAAATTGCTTATGTTCTATCCTGCCTGCAAACATTTTCTCTTTGCTCAAGGCTGTAACTACTCAGTTACTTCTCAGCAGAACAACCCTTTTTCCTTTTATTCACAGTGGGTTTTTAACTCTTTAACAACCTGGAAGTGGAAAATCTGTATTTCCCAAAGAAAGCTACGTTTGTTTTTCTTTGCTAAGGGTAATAGTAGGTGGCACAGTACAGATTGATTGTTCCCTCGAGATGAGATCAATGTCTCATCTTGTGTGATATTCATTAATTGCCACTGCCTCAACAGCACGGAAGCTCTTTGGCACACTTAAGAAAATAGGGTTTACACTGTAGGACAAATCAGAAGAAAAATAATTCTAGTATCTGAAAAATATTCATGTCCAAAATCTTTTAAAACCTTTTAAAGAAAGGCAGACATATGTCAAGATCAAAGACCCATGACTTACACAGTCGTAGGTGATGTGGAAAGCCCTAGAGTCAGGAACTGCTGCAGGGTTAGACCCTGGAATTTACCAGAACTGGGTCTCTGCTTCATCTCCTTTTATCAATCCCAAAACAGGCACCCAGAAGGAAGTACATGTACAGATACTGCAACTGGTAAACAAAGTCATGATGAGAGACAAAGCTGTAAGATTTCCCTGCAATAATTTCTCTAACAGAGGTGAAAAACACAGTTTTCAGGTCACATTTCGCTCCAATAGGGCTTAATTGTCACCTGCAAGGCAGCAAAAGGTGGAGAAAAACTGCAACACATTGAGGCTTCAAAATGAAAATTTCAGTTTTCCTCTCATGCAAAGTAGTTCCACGTGCAAGAGAGCCAGCTCACTCATCAGCCAAGGGTCACTCAAAGGTTACCCACAGAAACAGGACAAAGCCAGAAGCTACGTCTATCACAAATTAACAGGCACGTTGGCTCGAGGCAGCAGCAGCCCATAAATCCATTTCTCCCAAGACAGTACTTGCATTTCTAGATACAGCGATTCCATTGAAATCTTCTTTGCTGCCATCAGAGCGTTTCCAGATACCAGTGCTCCAGAACAGAAAAATGAGGGCATTTGCATGATTTCAAGTCACCCCGCTCCTAAATGAAAGAGCACCTTTTCCTGTTGCCTGCCCTGACTAAAGGTTCCTGAGCCCAGCTGCTGTGTTTGGCACTGGGCAGCTGCTCTCAGGAATTGACAGTCACTTCAGAGCCCTTTTGGAAAGGTCACGATAGAGACACAGTTAATGCCCATGAGTTCCTTTTCACCCAGTATTATTATTAAATAATGATTATTTTAGCTTTTTTTCCCAGTGATGACCAGTGTTTAAACTAAATATTTTGCTTTATATTAATATTAATAATTATATATACACATAACTATGTAGTGCTTCCCACACTGAAATGTCCATGTTTTGTTTATACTACCTCTTCCATTGGAAAAATCTCTGATTAATTAATTGTCACATATGATCCTCCAGGATTATGTATTTTCCGTTTTACTTTTGGTGGGGAAACAAACACATTATATGAAGAGAATCACAATTGCAGATAAACTAAAAGACCTTAGAAATACCAGATTTAAAAGACACTGAAACAAGGAAGAGACAACCCAGAACTCCTAGACTGACTGTTACAAGGCCATTTGTTTTAATGACATCTCGGGGAGTTCTGAACATTTCTGGTCCATCCTCACTTGTACCAGCAATACAAGGAAATTTATGTTGCTGAATTTCAGTTCTTTATCTGTTTTCCTGGCAAGTTACTCCTGACAGAGTCTTTATAGAAGGTTTAAAGGAAAGTTATTCTGTGATCATAGAGATGGAGCACTAATGAGTTTAATTAGAATGCAGTGCATCAACCCTAGATTGAGACATAGCCCAAGATGATTAATTACCGTGTTGGAATGGCTACAGCAAAAATAGAGGGGGCTAACAAGGCTGTCCTTTAATAGCTGTGTCTACCCACCTTCTCCACCTGCCTGAAGAGGTGTTCTCCTTTCCTGTATGCTTGGCTACCACTGTGACAGCTGTGGGGGGTGCCAGGACAAGCTCAATAAAAGATAATCTTAATTCATCATCTTCTCTATTAGCAATTACCCTTGTTCATTTCAAAATCAAGGTCAGTTTTACTTAGCATATTTATCTTTCAGAAAAGTGTCAATGTTCCAAGTACTACGGGTTATTAAGCATCAACTACTATTTAGTTACATAAAAACTGTAATCTTCACAGGATTCTTATTTCCCAACTAAGTCTATAATCAAATGCAATCAAGCTAATTCAAAAATTATCTCAATTAATCCTTTGAAATGCATCAGCCAGTTCCCCAGTTCACACACAGCAAACAGTATCAAAAATCTAGAGTTGGAAATGTATTTCCTTGATTTTTACTTTTCAGAACATCTTGAAGAGATATTTGACTCCAAAGATACATGAAACATATTTGGAAAGCAGACTGCAAGTTAACCTACAGCTGCCTAAAGTTTATTGGCAGCATCTTGAAAGCTGTCATCTTGTGCAGTTCTAAGATGCCCCCAGCGAGGGCTTAGCCAGGGAATGTTGGGCACCCGACTAAGACTCTTGACCTTGCTGTGCACGTGGCACAGGAATTGCTGGGATGCAAATTGTGCTCACATGCTCTGTTATTTCTGATATCAGCCTCTCCATGCCACTGTTCATGATTTTTCCCTGTGAGGGTGGTGAGGCCCTGGCACAGGTTGCCCAGAGAAGCTGTGGCTGCCCCATCCCTGGAAGCGTCCAAGGCCAGGTTGGACGGGGCTTGGAGCCTGTTCCAGTGGAAGGTGTCCCTGCCCATGGCAGGGGGTGGAACAAGATGAGCTTTAAGTTCCCCTCCAACCCAAACCAGTCTGTGATTATACAAAAAGTAGTAGTAAACACTACTTACATCTCTCAGCAGCTGCCAGAAAGCTGCAAGCCACACCAGCCCCATTTCACTCTTCCATTTCTAACACTTCTAATGAGCAGATGGTTAATTTTTGTGAGCAGGGAATAAAAAACAAAACAACTTTTGTTGGTGCAAGTGACTGAGGGTGCTTTATCTTATAAAAAACAGTTGTTTTGGACATCTGCTCAAATTCTTGACTGCAAATTTAGCTTTCCCTACATTAGTAGAGAAATATTCACATTCTCTATCTGTTTTCAGGTAAAATAAAAACCCATTAGATATTGTTCAAAGGGCTTTTAGATATTTAGCAGTTGGGAAATATTTCAAGGGAAAAAAAATTTTCTCGTGCCTGGTTCCTGTGTATTACCAGCAATAAAATCCTTGTACCTCCAGATCACGAGCAGCATGTGTTTCTCCATCCTTATTATTACCACCTCATTAAAAAACAGTAGATGAAGTTCCCACACAACTGTGAGTACCTCACCTTGGGAGCCAGTTTCTCCAGTATAGTCTCAGGCTAAACCTGAAGGCTACACAATATTGAAAGTGGGAATATTTGAACAATGCTGCTGTTCACTTCTGCAGCCCTAACAAGGACACTGCTTCCCAACTGTCCTTTGGTCTCAATTCAACTGAAGAGGACAGGGCTTCCTTCAGACACCGAGGGATTTGGGCAACCCCAAACTAAGGGAAATAAATAGGTAACAAACTTTCTGTATGTGGTACTGTTAAGATTTTGGGGAGTTGTAGCAATATATACAGACATTCTCAGAGGCATGTAAAGTAAAACATAAACATCACCTTCTTCACTGTGACAGAAAGCAAAAAATTCATCTGAAAGACCAGTGAGCTCACCACACTTACCTTCTTGGCAAAACTGGCTTCTTCTCATATTAACAGAATGGAGAGTTGTAGATGCTACATTCAAGTTGCTCCTTTCTGTTCTATTGTGTGATTTTATAAAACACGAATTCACAGAAGCTACTGTAAAATTTTAATTAGTGAAATACAGATGGTTATTTTCATACAAATTTTAGATTTCCCTATTTTTATTAAGCACCAACCAAAAACCAACATAATATGCAACATATTTACAAAGGCATAAAAATATTTATAGTTCCAGATATGATTTATCACTGTAGTTAACAGTACTGAGCACTCTAAATTGCCAACAATAAAAATTACTTTTCTGTGATTTTTTTTTTGGTCTAGTTTAAGCACAATTTTGTGTGGGGACACAGAAGAAAAAAGAAGAATAAAAGCTTTAGGATTTGGGAGGAGAAATTGTGTGAGAGCATAAGAGACAATGGATGTGTCTGAGCCAGGACTGAGTTGCTGGTTTAGATCATTAACTAAGAGCTCAGTGCTCACTGCTGCTCTCTCTGCAGACTCCAGGATCAGTATCCTCCCTCTGTGCTGCAGCCCAAGTGTGAGATCAAGCAGAACAAATGTGGGAGGGCATGAAATCATACAGGCAACTGATTTCTTTTTTGTTCACTGAAACACTAATTTAGGCTCTTTAAAAAGCTATGTTTACTACACACGCTCCTCTTATTCGCATTCCTTTCCTGCTGCATTCCCTATTCCATTACAGCTTTCCAAGGCCTCAGTAACTGTACCTTGCAATACCAAACATTTCCCTCTGAGCTAAGTGCACATATTTTCTGCTTTAAGCCTAGGAGGGCTCAGTGCTGTAGCTGTCCTTTCCCAAACAGTCACAGAAGCCATTATTTCTAGGCACACTTTTATAGTGCAACCAAATCCAAGAAGCTGACATTTTTTATTTAGTACCCATGGGCTATAATCATGAAAAATTTACTCCCTGAAATACAGTTGCACGCATTTTCCATCCACCCTACTAGTGATAAAAAGTAATTTCCTCGCACAGCCTGGTAACAATGGCAACTCAGCGAGATGTATCACCATAAAATAAACATGAGCACATCACACATCTGAATTCTCCGGAATGAGACTACTAGTCCGTGTTCCCAGCAAACATTTAAATGAGTAAGAGGCCTTGAAGCTTGACACGTATCTCTAAAGGCATGGGAGAGGATTCAGGGCAATTAAAATAAATCGCCATTAGTGACTACAAACCTCTGGTAACACTGTGGCTCACTGCAGGAGAGCTATCAGGGCCAAAACAAGATGCCCAAGCAACGAAAACCAAAAGCTAATC
Source organism: Pseudopipra pipra (assembly GCF_036250125.1). Taxonomy (NCBI): domain Eukaryota; kingdom Metazoa; phylum Chordata; class Aves; order Passeriformes; family Pipridae; genus Pseudopipra; species Pseudopipra pipra. The sequence goes on along the minus strand of NC_087566.1, from coordinate 6,389,992 downwards.
AAGAAGTTCATAGATCTTCCTGACTGATAACTGAGGGAGGCTAAAGGTTACACTTACAACAAAGTCTAAGATTGTTTTCCAGCTCCCACTCATCTGGTAAAAGAAAAGCAAAGGAGAACCATTATTTTGTATTTTGGACCAATGAAGACTGAATTACGAACCAAGAAAAAATAACAAGAAAATTTAAAAAAGAGAATCTGTCCAGAATTCCTGTCCTGAGTTATTCCAAAAGTGCAATGGAGCGAGGCAGGACCCAGCCATGTTCTGCCCAACTCACGGGGGAGCTGTCCAGCAAACACAACCTCAATGTTACCATGGCAACAGAAATAAAACCACGTTTTACTAGCTTTTTCACACATTTAGAGAAACGATGAAACTGAATTCTACTAGATGGTATGGTTCTACAGGAGAAATGGGCTTAGAAATTCAGTTCTTGAGGAGAAGTCCATCAGTGATAACACAGATACAACAGCTCAGGTGTAACCTCTAGGAGAGAAAGCCCCTGAATCTGTGGCTCCTGTCAGACATGTTTGCTAGGAAAACATTCCTCGCAGAGCCTGTTTCCTTAAACATCTCACACACAGCAGAGCTTAAACTCCACAATGAGGCCCTTCAGTCTGATCCTGCATGGCACTTCTCATGGAAGAAGAGGCAACATCACCTGTTAGCTGAAGGGAACAGAGTGTCTAAGAGGCAGAAGGCTATGTATGATTCTATGATTCTGTGATACATCTGTCCTAGTGCTTGTGAGGATGTGGGTTCATAAAATCATCTTGCTTAAGTATTTTGTACAATAACTCACAATCCTCTTTCTGCTCTGTCTTGCGCTGCTTTTCATGTTTTGTTTGTGAAGGACAGAAGCCTGCAAGCAGATAGCCACAGTGAGTAAAATACAGACTACAGTACCCATGGCAAAAATTAAACCTCCTTTTTCACCCTGAAAAAGGATGGAAAATTATGCTCGAAGTACATATTTAATGCAGTGTTTCAAGAAGGTTTCTTTCGAGTTCCCATATGAGATGAGCCTCTATTAACAACGGTTTCATCAAAATACATTCTCCCTTTGTTAGCATCCAGAATATCTAGGGCTTGGTATACATCTTTGAAGAAGTCCATTAAAAATGAATCATAAAACCATAAATTTAACATTTGTCCAAATAAAAAATAGGTTTTCCACCAGGGGAAGTGAGCACTGTATTAGATCTAACACAAGAAAAACCAAAGGAATAGTTTTCATTTACAGGCCTATCAAGCACATGGAACAGACCAATGCCCCTGGCAAGACTAACAAAAACCATCACATACACAGCCTGGGGACAACAGTCTCCAATACTGGATACTAAGGAAAAGGCTGCCTTTATTATACTTTTTATATACATCAATATTCATATGACCTATTATTTCTATGAGCTGGCTCCTCGACAGCTTTAGAATGAAAAAAGCAATACAGGAATTTACATACCACTGCCAACTTCTGGAAAAGTCATCAGAAATTACAAAAATAACTGCACTGAAAAGCATAAAAATCTTGTATTTATGATAGACTTCTAATAACTTCTAGAGAAATTCAGTTATTTGACTTCCAGGACAGAAACTTGACATTCCAGACTGAAGGGAAAAAGGAAAGAGTTCAAAACTAACTTAAATCCAGAAAATCAAATTGAAACTAGAGTGTCTATATGACAGAAATCACAGTACTGTTCAACCTTTCATTTAAACTTATGGGGCAAATGCTCTATATTAGTGGATAACGGCAAAACTACCAGTAATTTATTTCTGTTGTTCCATATAACGGAAGGGGCTTTATAATTTTCCCTTTGGAGCAAAGGAGAGATCGTGCACAAAGATGCAAAAGGGAAACATCACGTCCTTTGTTCAACAGTTCAGACCTCAGCGCCCTCAGAAACAAACAGAGCAGTGACTCAGACAATAGGTTTATAGAAATAAAAAGAATTGCTACAAATCTCTTCCCTGTTTTCATTAGTTTGAACTGTCATCATGCTCCTGTCTCAGAAAATGCCTGTGCTTAATGCAGCAATTATCCCTGTGCTGCATTTCCTACTTGTACACGACCGCAGACACTTCACATCTGACTGGGCTACAGGGAGCTGAGATGGCAGGAGCAACGTGACCTGAACAAACCCCTGCTGGCACCGAGAGGCCAGGAAGGCACAACGTGAAGCCACGGACATATTCAGCTGTCAGGTAGCTCTCAGCAAAGCCCTACTAATTGGTTAGGTTTTCTTGCCCTTGGCACAGTGCAGCACACTGTGTAAATGGTATCCTTGAGTGCTTCCCACTGACTTGCTAGTCAAGGCAATTTCCTGCTTTATCCATTTTTAGTATTTTTTCCTGCCTGCTTGTTCTCCCAAACTCTCCATTTCATTTAATTTCCTCAGAGATTGGTTGAGGTTACAGATCTGTGATGAGGATCCAGTGATGCCCAGACATGCCATGACGTATCAGCCTGTACACCCAAACAAGAAATGCAGGTATCCAAGAGCATTCCTGTCTTTTATAGAAAAAACAGATCCCGCATCCCTGAATCCCCTCAAATCCCCTCCTGCTCTTTATTGCCACACAGACACCTATGGGCAGCTCTCAAAGGAGAGGAGAGCTCACTGCAGTCCCTATAATCTACAACATTCTAGACAGTCTCCCTTGTGCTGCTCAAATTCTAGTCCTTGGGCAACCAGAACTACAGTATCAATTCAGAGAGCTGGGATAAATCTAGGATAGCAAAGCCTAACAGGACTATTAGCTGCAGAACAAAACCAAAAACATGTGAGACGTGGTTATTGGTGATCTGATTAATCAAAGCAGCTCATAATATAAATACAGCAAAAGGAAAAATAAATGGGAATAAGGGGCTTATAGTCAGTAGGTTAACAAAAATAGAGCAAACAATTAAAACACAAAGAAACCAAATGTGTATTGACAACGTGAGCGTAAAGCAAACCAGTCCAGAAAGCACAGCTCAGAACAGCCACTCTCCTTGTGCTGCTGAGCATCAGTGACACCCACAGCAGCCCCAGGAGCAGAGCTGTGAGCACTGCCACGGCAGCCACCCCAGCCTGCCGTCAAACAAACAGAAAAGGCAGCACGGGCAGTACAGACTGTGGAAAGAAATTAACAAAATACCATTCAGAAGTATCTAAAAAATGCGAATATCCACACACAGCCGAAATGAGATCCCAGTCCCTGCTGAACCCCCGAGCACAGAGCGCCCTCTCATGTGCTGCGCTCACCACTCCACACAGCACTCCAGTCCTCCACAATTCCACAGCTCCAGACTGGATCACCACTATGATCAATCATATTAGCAAAGAAATTAATCTCCGAGATGAGGAAGCCCAATCCTTGTACGCTGAGTAAAAATAAGGAATATATATCTCATTTTTGAGAATAATAAAACTGAAAAATCACTGAAAAGCTGAAAACTGATCAGAAAAATCATCTGGCGAACAAATCCTCAGGGTTTAGGGAGATGAGAAAAAGAGGTACCAATACATGCCAAGGTTTTAGTCCAAAACTACGGGGTACCAAATCCATATTGTGTAAATAAATGAAGACAGTCCAAATTTCTTAAAATGCTATCCAGTTGCAATGTGCTCAAATCTCAATGAGCAGGTAACAACATACATTTCCTTAACTACCACCCTTGCAGATCAAGCCTCATTTCTGAAATTCAGAATTATTTCTGCATTTGTGCTTTAGATATTCAGACATACGAGGAATAAAAGACAGTATACCATTTTGCATAGTAGCATAACTAGTTCCACTGGCAAGAAAACTGTGGAGAAAAAAACCAGCACCTTCCTGGAGAGAAATTTACATTACAGCATTTAGACCAAGAAGAAAAATTGCAATTCGGTTCCATAAAAGAAAATTTTAAGTTGCTTTACTCCATATACAAAAGGATTCCAGAAAACAAAGAAAGGAATAATGAAACCCCCCAGTAAGAGCTTGAAAAATTGTGTTGATTTGTTGGATGCTGACACTCAAGTACCTTTGTAAGGTTTTTAAATTCTAAGGCAGTAAGCCGATTTCTTAGAAAGGAGCAATTTTTCCTGTATATTTACTTAAGAAAGACAAGCCTTACAAGTGAAAACATTTTTTTTTGAGGATGACATAACTATAGTGTCATCCATCCACTGTGTCCCCACCCCCTGTTCCCATCTTGTACTGCTACTGCTCTGCAATTTTACGAATTGAGGGAAAGAAGAACATCTACATCTCACCTGCACAGCAGCTTTCCTCTGAGCGATGCCATAACCATGGCAGAAGGTAATGGAATACTTCTCCAGTGAACTTAAGTATTGGGAAAAACATTAACTCCATAAAGCTGTCAAAAAACTACATGATGCTCATTAACTAAATATCTAATTGGAAAAACACCTGACACAGAGAAAAGGATCATCATCAGACTGGGACCTGGGTCCTGGGTTAAACAATATTTCCAACTCCCTGCCTGACCTTTGAAAGTTTGCAGAGTGTGCAGCTGTGCTGCACCTCCAGATTAACCTGGGGAAGGGAAGGTTGCAGTGAAGTGAGACCCTACTAATGGGCATCAGTTCCTCATGGGGGGCAATGAGAGAACAGACCCAGGCTCTTGTCAGTGATAAGAAGTGAATGGACAAGAGGTAATCACATTTAAATGCAAGGAAAAACTTTTTGGTGAGGGTGGTCAAACACCAGAACATGTTGTGGAGTCTCTATCCTTGGAGATATTCAAAACTGACTAGACAATGTCCTGGACAACCTGCTCTAGCTGACTCTGCATTCAGCAGCGAGGGCAGCACAACATCATCTCCAGGGGTCCCAGCCAACTTCAACTATGCTCTGATTCTGTGACACAAAAAGACAGAAACAAATGCAGAAATCTCACAGTAACGTAACACAGCAAGTTCTAGCAAAGTCAAAAAAGTCTGTTAAACGGTTTTATGTCTGAAAAACTGGAATGCAACTTTCTGCAAATTAAAGACAGATTGTAAGCTGGAGGACAGGACTGGAAAGTTCCTTGCTCATCAAATTAAAAACAAGAGGTCTATTCATGAAAAAAGTTATGTGGTCAAGTCACATTCTTTGCTCAAAACCTTTACATGCGACTGAGGGTGGGCACTCTGCTTGCAATTCACTGAGAAACTCTGAGGTTGCTACGGATTGCTAGAGCACATGAGGGTACATTTATAAAGCTGGGCAGGAGTGCAAGGAGAACTTCAAGACGACCAAGTGTCCCTTTTACTTGTAAAAGGCCTGGTCACATGACTGACAGCTGGAGTCACTTAACAAAATACCAGTGTGAGCTATTCCGCTCAATTCCCCTACAGTTAGATGACAACATCTAAACACCTCTTGCACTGCAAACATCCAAAGGCCTCAGAGCTCACAATCTCCCTTCTTCCTCCTTTCAGATTTCTTCTCCATCTACAAGTACAAAGCCACATTTCGAAATTGAGACGACTAATTTTAAATTAAGAGAGACAAAGACCGTAAAAGAAACTTGTGCCTGATGAAAAGTGGTGTAATTCTTCCTAGTTACTTTCAGTTTACATATGCAGGAGGCATTCCTTTTGCATTAACTACATTCTCCCAGACTATTCACCTTTTCTCTAAAAGGTGTTGTAGCTCTAAAACACGTTGATATGAAAAGGTGGCACTGTTTTAAGAAATAACATTTTTCCCTGCTCAGTGGCTTGAACAGTTGCAATAATCACAGACTGTTACTGAACCCTCATCTTCAGCTCTGTTTGCCAACTTGGCCCCCCCTCATTCAGTAACCCACTGCACTTTTCAGGGAACACTGCTCCTCAAACACCAGTCCCAGTCCTTCTACTCACAATGAACCCAGAAATCAAATAAAATCAAGGTACCCCTCAGAGTGCTGAAAACATCCATCTTTGTGGTTCTTGCTTCCATTTAACTTTGGTTGAGAATGTCCTATCAGCCAAAAGTATTCAAATCTGACAAAGTCATTTCATCTCCTGTTAATGAACAACTTTTCTGTCAGGAGATTAAGCCAATAAATCAATGCCAAAACCCAAAAAATTGTTCAGTAGCAGTAGGCCATTCATACCTTTGTGTTAGCTGTCACAGCACTGAAACCAGCACTCTACCTGGTAATGAAATCTACATTTTAGCACAGAATTAGGTACAAAATTAAACCATTTAAGCTACAGCATATTTTTTTCCTATAATGTGAAGATTTAAAAATATCTCAAAATCCACAAGAACTAAAGAAAGACTGTTCAGGTGTCAGAGTGACAGAATATATATCCCTCCATTTTCACATACCATGCCTAAGGCTGCATGGCTTTGAAGAGAAACAGAATAAAAATTTTCTAGAGTGTGATCAACAGCAAAACAAAGAAAACTGTTCAGTGGGAAATCAAAGAACAAAATGAGCCTGATCTGATTTGCCTCTATTTGTGTTTTCCCAAAACACAACATAATTCCTGAAATACTGTGTTATCTTCGCATTTCTCAGTGATATGTACACAAAATATTTTTCAAAGAGCAGGACTCACAAGCCGGTCCTCTCAGACAAACACCACAAATAGGTTTATATACTGTTGTAACAAACACTTTCCAGCCACACACAGCAAGTTATTCTGGTCTGCAAGAGACCTGAAGTTGCTGCCTGCGATCGCTTCCTCATCGTTCATGTCTGGAGTTGCATAGATAAGCAGATGCATTTCTATAAACATACCTGCTTATTACTCCACACTAAATAATGCTTTAAAGACAGATTTTGGGGTGAGGGTGTTAAGAGGATGACTTTCAGCCACAGATTTTATTGAACTGAAGCTGTCAAGCGCTAAGTGCAGTACCTCTGAGGGCAGCTCCCTGGGGACACGCACACCAGTGTGCCCACAGCAGAAAGAAGGGAAATTAAGCTCTATTACTTTCAAGGAACGTTGCACAGATTTTGCAGGACTCAAAAGTATTAAAGAAAAAAAAAGATGAAAAAGTATCTTGAGAGAACTGGGCTGGAGGGAGGAAGATGGGGGATGAGAACCTAAATTAACTCAAGACCTTAACTGGAAATATAAGTTGTATGAAAATTCATATAAGATGTATGAAATTTCAAAGTTATACACAATTGTGTTCAAAAGTATGAAAGCAAGAACAACCATTTTCTCACTTTCTACATTGTCTCCTTTCACAGCTTTGTTTCACAACATTTTTTGTTTTGTTTTTGATTGTCATCCTCTGAAGAAAAAAATCAGCTTAATGCATTGGCCTGGTTAAAGAAGGAAAATACTTTTACTTAAAACACATGTAAGATTGTGATATTTCCCATTATCATTGTAAATGCTGATAATTAAAAAAAAACCAAGAATTAACAAAATACATATCTAAGATAAAGGAGGAAAAGAAACAAAGAAATTTACATTTAATAGTACAAGTCTCAAAAAACCTTAATTCAAATAAATTGTTCAGCTTCCTAAGTGAAAGGAAGTCAGGTTCTGTATTTAAAACTTAGGCCTTTCAAACCAAATACCAGCTGTCCCTGTCTAAGCTCCCTCTTCTGGCTAATTAATAAACTCGCTTAGACTTTGTACATGGAAGTTTCAATCTTTCCAGTTCTTCCCTATCAATAAAAATCAATTATTTTTTAAAAAATCTGTAAAGCAACTTTGATATTGAAATATATAACTTAAGTTTTCAATTTCAGACAGAGCCCTCCTGTTGTCTCAGCTGACAAGTTACACACACACACTTAAGAAAATAAACATGCCTGTACTATGTAGAGACACTGCAAACCCAGCCTGACACCCAACCACCTGCACCTCCTCTAAGCTTAAAAACACCACTGCCTATTTTCTGGGATTAGATATTTAATCCAATGTGAAATGTTTGTGTTCAAAAAATACCAGACTAGTTAATTAGTCCCCAAAGTACACTTTTCCTTATTCACACGCTGATCGGGGTGCAGGGTGACCACCTTATTTACTTGTTAGTAAAGTGGGAAGAGGGACAAAAATAAGAGGAGAACCTCACTGCAGTTACAACTTCCTCCTGAGGGGAAGAGGATGGGCAGGCACTGGTCTCTGTTCTGTGGGGACCAGTGATAGGACTCCAGGCATCTAAGAAAAAAAAAAAGCTGATTAATTAATTTAAATTTTTTGGAAAACCAGGAAAACCGAGGAAAAGAATACGAAAGAATAAGAAAGAGCACGTGAAGAGAAATTAACAAATCCACAAGGGAAGAAACAAGACAGAGAAGGCTTGAAAAAAACCACTGACTGGAGAAACGCCCTGGGATGAGACTGGCACAGTCAGATTCAGCAACTAAAGCAACCAGTCCTCACCAAACTAACACAAATTCATGACACAGAATGAAGACAGTGGCAGTGAATGGCCTCAGATTGTAGATACAGATGTCTTAAGCCAACAGTTACCCTCATTGTGGAGCTGAAAAATTAATGACAAACAGAGTTTGGCAAAAATTTTTCATTCTCTTCTAAAACATAAGTCACTACAGATGATTTGTGGAAACAATTCAAAGAAAAAGGGAAGTACTATGCAGAAGAGTGTGAAAATCACAACTCCAGTGGAATGAAGATATAGAGGACAAAAAGTAGTTCATTCAGCTGTGGGTTTTCATTATCTCAATTACTGTAGTAGCACAATTTCTAAATAAAAGCCAAGCCACACTCCCAGCCAAGCCATTTTTATGAGACTTCTATCACAACTGTGTCAATGAAGGCAGGCAGTGCAGTCAGACTCCAACCTCTACAAATAATTTCTGTTCAACACCTTTTCGACCTTCAATCCAGCTAATGAAAGGCCTTGAAGGGAAATTCATTTCATGTTTATGCTCTCAAAGTACCTGCCCAAGTGAAAACAAAAATCTGTTTCTACATACAAAGTCTTAAAAGAACCATGACAACAAAAGATCAGATTGGACATGTAATGCACGTGCGGACACAGAGGACATGGCCAAGACACAGCCTCTGAAGCAAAATACTGATGATCTGAAAAAAAAAAACCAGTGGATCACTGAAGTTTAAAACCAGAGGTAAGATTCCAAATGGGATTCTGACAGTTTGAGAGAAAAGAGGAGAGTGTGTGAGGCACTGACAAACTAAAGGTATCGCTGTGAAAAGATAAAAGGGAAGATACAACCAGGGACTGGGGGTGAGCTTTATACAGGACAGGAAGCCTGGAAAAGCTACATTGACTCTCCCATTGCAGACTGATAGTAACTTTCAAAGTACATGAACATACTGCATCATGGAACAAGATATCCTTTACACACTGATCCAGTAAAACAAGAACAGATGCCATGGCATCACGGCACCATTATTTAGGTCTGCCAGTACTTTTTCCACCAGTGAGCCTCAAACTGTTCTGTAAAAGTGCCACCCGACTTTTTGTAAAAAAAAAAAAAAAACAAAGAAATAGAGTTTGTTCATGGTCAGAACTAGAATCAAAACAGTTACTTCATATTTTTAACTCAGTGATACAGTCTACCTGAAAAAAGTCTCATTTTTTTGTTACTATTTTATATTAAGAATGTTTGGGGAATTTTTTTTTAAATATTTCACCTTAGTACTGCATCAATACATATTCTATTATTTCTGTATTTCACAGATGGTTAGTAATGCCTTCATTTAACACAGATTTTTAGCTCGTAAATCTTTTCCATCTTATCTTCTATTTTGATCCACAGGTCTTTTCCAACCTTTTCCAAAGGTTGTTATACTTCTGCGACTGGCATTTTGAAAGTATTCTTTTATGAAACCTTTTCACAACTTTTCATCTAAGTCACCTCTATAGTAAATCACTACCAGAACCAGGATACAAAACTGAGTACAGGCACCCTGGCTTTTATACTCCTTAGCTCCCTGAAGTTAACTGAACTGGACAGCTAGAGTTTAATGACAGTAATGAAATTTTCTTTTCTTAGACATAGTCCTTCATACAAATATATGCAAAATCTTTTATGGCATTCAGTAATACAAACCATTTAACAATCAAAAAATAACAAAAACAAAAAAACAAACCAAACAAGCAAAAAACCCAAAACAACCAACACCATTTACTCTTTACAAATGTTTCCTTGCATAGTCAGGTCTAAGTGAGAATGCCAAGATACATATTTCTTCAAATGTTTATCCAAAATATACTACACACAAACACTCTTTGAACACTATTTTGAAAGGCCTTATCGCTCCATTACTAATAAGAATCTCCATGATACCTCTCAGAGTTCTGCAACCACATGTTCCTGGATGCTGACGAATGATGACTACATTAAACATTAAAACAGATGTCTGGTCTTCACAACCCAGAAACCATGCTGGGTTAAAACAGTAAAATAGTAGCATGATCCCACTGGGGAACGGTATGTTTACATAGAAAACTGTTTAATACCCAACAGGTAATTCAAGTCAAACAACTTTTAAACACAAAATATATTATTATCTGGAGCTTTTAGCAAAACCAGACTTTAGTACAGAAATACATGCAGTTGTTTACACTGGGTGTTACGTATGTGAGCAACAGCCCCACAGGAGTTACTCCTTCCCCAGAAGACAAACACACTTCCTTACCTTCGGCCATTTGGGATTCAGAAGTCGTGCTTTGATTGCATCATCCAGGGCCTTGTCATACTGCTGGATTTTCATGTAGGCTGCCGAGCGGTTGCTGTAGAGGATGCAGTTCTGGGGGTCGACCCCCAAGGCCTCGTTGTAGAGCACGATTGCGGTGTGGAAATCGCCGTCATGGCAAGCCTGGTTGCTCTGGCGAACTTTCTCAACAAATTCAGCTTTGCTCAACATGGGACTGTCAGGACTTTTTCTTCCAAGAGATTTGGATCCAAAGAAAGAAATCTGGGAGGGGCAAAGGGAGAAATTATATGTTAGTGTTGAGAAATGCTACTCCAAAAATGGAAAGAAAAAAAAAATCAAACTATTTACAAACCGTGCAGCAGAAATTAAAGCCACAAGCATCACTGCAGAACAAATTATGAATTCAGAATCAGATTCTTAAAAAAAGTACATTGTTTATCTATTGATATCCCTTTCTGAGGGTACAAAAGTAACAGAAAAGTCTTACAAAACGCATCATTCCCTACGAAGGATGTCACAGGAGCAGCTGTAGTCTGTTTATGTATGCTGCATTCCACACACAAGTGCTTTCCTCCTCAGCCACACTATTTGATTCTAGCGCACTAAGCATAGTTGCCAGGTAAAGAAGTTTCTCTGAGCAGGTGGCAGGTGTGAACACGAAGATGAAGCTGGTACATCTGAAGTTTGATATGCAGATTACACAGAAGCACATGCATGCTAGACAGTGGAAGAATATATTAATCCTCTTCAAACCAAAGAACTTGCACTGGTACGTCTGCTCACAAACCTCCACACCCAGCTACCTGCAGCTGCAAATTGTTCATAAAGGGAAGGGAAGGGAAGGATGAGTCTTTGGAACCAGGTATACTCACAGAAATTAGTGGGACATAAAATTTATTTTAGCAACAGAACAGTCATTTTTGGCAGAGCCACCTTCCCAGACTGACAACCTCAGGCAATACAAAATAACAAAGAAAATTTGTTTGCCTTCTAATTATAAATATTATTATTTAAAGCGAGCTCTAGAAAGTCCTAGTCCCATTGATTCCGGTACACCCTTTCTCCTCATTTAACTTCCTACGTTCCACATTTTCCTCAGCCAGTCCTTTGTAGTCAGTAACTGTTTCTGTCATGCAAACCCTACTCTCTCCCAAGGACCCTCAAGAATACAGCAAGAACATCTCTGTCCAACTCTGATCACAAGGCAGTTGCGAATTGTGCAGTAATCATTTTTGCCAATGGGCAACACAATACATATAGTAACATACAAAGTACTGGGAAATATTCATTAAAGGTTTAGACTACTATAGTTAAGATTGGTGTCATCTAGTTTTAGCCCTGCAGACTGAAAAAAGGTTAAGAATATCACATATTGTTACCACAACAACTGTGGGGCTTAAATATATTACCAGAGCCAGCTGAGGCATATTTATAAAGGTGGAAAGGGAAGCAAGCTGCAAACTGACATCCTGTCTCAAGCATCAATTTGTCAACAGACTTTTCTTTTTTTTTCTTCCTTAAGTCAAATAACAGCAGAAACGCATCAAGTTAGAAACTACCGATTTCTTGTTTTTCTCATTATTATACTCATTCTTTTCTGACAGGTGTTTGTCCAAACTTCTTCTAAACTTCTCTACTGAAGGAGACTCCGTGTTTTACTCAGGCAATCTCCTTACACTGCTTCAGGATTTTCATAATCAAAATATGTGTCCTAACAAGAACCCCAAATCTCCTTTGTACCAGTAGATGTACTGTTTCTTGTCCTGCCCACGGTAGACTTAACCAAACACTTTGTTCATTTCATCTGTGTAGTTGCTTTTTATATTCTTGCTAATACAAGCTAGTATGTAACTTTTATTATTATTATCACTACAGTATTATTATCATTATGAACAACATTATAAAAAGCAAATTTCTGCATCCTCAAAAATCCCTACCATGTGCAGTACATCTTTAAATGCACCAGATACTTCTTTGCTACTTCAATCAAGTTTACAAACAGCAACTTCCTATATTCCCAACTACCAGCAGGAAAACAGCTGTACTTTGAGCAACCACAGAAATGTTTGAGATGAACATCTTGCTTTGTCCAAGCAGTGCAAAAACTGCTCACACATTTGTGAGCATCTGACCATAAACTTCATCCCCCGGACAGTTTGCTCCAACCTCAGGACCTGCAAGAACTCAATGTGAAGATCCAGCAGCTACTACATGGACAGGTGTTCAAACACAAAGATGAGGGAGCCCTGAGAATTTGTCACGAGGGGGGCTGGAGGTACTGCAGGAAGTGGGGCTGGTGAGTACCCAGGTGCCAGGGGCTGCACTTTCCCCACGTGTTTTTAAAGGTAGCTGCCTCTCCCTGTCAGTGTATTTCCTGGTCACTGACATGCATCAGGGACAATGACAAAGACCAAGCACTGTATAGTTCCCACTCTTTTATCACATTCAGAGTGAATGACTGCAGGTTCCACAAGCAGTACCACAACTAGTCATGAACTCAAGTTATTTAGAAGACAGGTACTTCAGGAAATAGATTCCTTACCAGTTGCAGTAACTGCCTCCAGCAGGAAGCTTGGCCTGGTGAGAAGGTACAGCCACACCACCCTGGAGAGCTCAGGGCCGTGGCAGGAGGGGCACCTCACCCTCACCACGGGACTGTGCTCTCAGCCCACCAGCACTGCTTGCCCAGGACCAGCCTGCCCAGGCCAACCAAGAGCCACTGAGCCCTTGGCAGCAAAGCCTCTGTGAGGACACAACCTCAAGGAGCACCAGTGGGACAAGTCCAACAACAGCTGTCTTTTCTGGCAGTTTATTATGCACAAACAAATGAACACACAAACTTGTTAATGGTGCTTCCAGAATCATACTGTGAGGCTGTAACAAGGAGGAGAATCCAAGAGCAGACATCTTCTCAGTCCAAGTGAAATGGTTTCTGCCCCTAATATACTGTGACACTAAATAATCTCATGAAGAAAAAGGAAACTAGTTTAATGGAAACTATGATGGTAATTTGTGGAATATGCCATTATTTAATTCCTGAGATCATGAGAGCTACGTAAGGCAGTAAAACATCATTAGGTAAAAGAAAAAAACCACAGAACAGTAAAACTGAGTCACTCTGGCACTCAAACCACAAATAAAAAAAGACTATGATGATGGTACCAACACACAAAAAGTACTCATTAAAAAGTCATCCCTGCTTTCCAGTTAGCACTGCTCTTCTGCTAATATAGTGGAAGGTAATGGCAATGCACAAACTTGGGCTGCCTAACATTTTGTAGTAGAAGGTGGTCTCCTCTACTAAACCAATGCTAAAGAAGTTTCTTAGAGCAGCAGAACAAAAAAGGTTCTAAAGAAGTGCAGAAGAGGATCCAGCACAGAAAGTCTGAGTTAGGAGTTCATGTATTTCTGAAGAAGAAAGATGGCACAAGTTTCTCAGCATTACTCTTCCAAACCAGCGTTAGGCAGCAGAAACCAGCTCCTACTACTGAGGCCACATCAGACAGAAGGTCCCACAATATCTGCTTCAGATGAGACTCAGTAATTAATTCGCTTCACTGGTGAAAAAGCCTCCTCTGGCAGAAAGTGCTCAGGATTCAACCCTACTGGCCAGGAGAGGGGAGGGTTAAACACCTACAATTTTCTTTGGTCTTTTTCTTTTCAAGAAGAAACAAACTCCCAGTCCCACAAAGCAAACGGGAATTTGAATACACCCCAAAACTTAGGTTACAAGAACTTCTATCTTCCCAGATCAAGCTTGCTAAACTTAAGTTGTCTCTGCAGAACATTCACCAAATAAAAGCAGTGCCCACACACACTGAAAGATGTGACTGTCTGAAGAGCACATTGCCATCCAGAAAGACATGGGGAGCAGATTCCCAGTGAGTTCCAGTAAGATGAGTGAGAAGAGATAACAGCAAATCCAGATTCTGCTCCAAGAGGACAATGGAAAACAATGTGGTTCAACAGAGTGAAGAGAACGCTTTATCAAAGAACCAATTTTACAACTCAGCTTGTTCATTTGTACGTAATCCCTCTTATTTAATGCTAAATAACCAAATAAATATGCCTTATATAGATGATGTCTTGGGTGGCAAGTCCATAATTAAGACATCTTTTTAAAAAAGCTCTTTATAATTTAAAAAAAAAATACTTTAGGTGTCATATGTAGCATTTTTATATCTTAAATTATCTAAATAGCTCAAGATACTTAAGGAAGCATCAGAAAGAGGAAAAAAGTAGAGGTAAGGAGAAAAACAGGGATTCCAAGTGGATTCCGAAAAAAAGTGACAGTAACTTATGCTAAATACAGGTTTCCAAAATCAGCTTGAACCTGTAACTGAGCTTCCATTTCTATGACAATATCTCTACATCATCTTGTATTTTAATCTGTAAAATGGTTTTATGTTTTTCAGTCCATATACTGGGGTATTATTGTTTTCCTGTAACAGAAACTGGCTTCAACAAGAGTCCAAGAACAAATCAAGCACAAAAAGTCAATCCCTGTAACCTCCCTGCTCCCAGTAGCCAACACTTCAGCCAGGCTGTACCACACTCCCGAACAGACATGAAACCTTGCCAAGCCACATGCAACCTTCCCCCAGTCAGAGCAGAATTTTAACAGAAATAGTGTGGGAAGAGAAGGAAAACTGAAGGATTAAGCCACCATAGGACGCGCGCAACAGCTGCCCAGGCTGACAGGCTTTTCTAAGCTGGCTTTTGTCCTCACAAGTTGTTACCAAGTGCTGCTTGGGAGCACATCACAGATGCGAGAAAATGTTTCCTTAAATCTGCAGCAACACAATACATACACCCCCAGAGGTGGGACATCAGCAAACTGGGCAGTGACCCAGGCTATCCCCTGGGATAGGAAAGGAGACACAGGGCAGGACAGCCCCTGGGGACACGGCTCTGTCAGCAGAATAGTGGCTGCAATTGCCTGTGCGATTTGGAGCCTCCACGAAAACAAACCCTGGGCCCAGCACCCTTTAGCACTGCTACAGGCACCTTCTCCACATCAGGAGCAGTATGAAGGAAACCCTACAAACTTCTGCTGCTTCTGCCATTTTTGATGTCCTGCGGGTTTAACCTTCAGCACCGACTCTGTGCAGTTGTCAGGGCATCACATCTCACAGCTCCTGCAGCCTAAAGCACTCCCACCAGTGCCAGTAAATACCGTCCTGGCAGACCAGGCTTCAATTTCCTCTGATAAATCTACATTATAGGGGAAATAAAACTCCAGGTTAGAGCTTCACAAAGTATGAGGTAACACAGAAGTCAAATTTCCAAATTTAAAAAAAAAAAAACCACACCAAATTCTATATGGAACTTTTAGATTTTCACAGAAAATCATACATCATAAAAAAGCTATAACTTGTCTAAAAGCATAAATAAATCAAAAGGAACAAAGGACTTGAAAAGAAAACCATAACTTACAGCACTATTCTATTAAACCCCCTCATATTTTAGTAAATTTCTTAATGGAATATATGTCTAAACTTCTGGAGCATATTGTTCTGCAAATATTTTACTACTTTGATTTTGCATTGCAATTGGAACAAAAATAGTTTAAGTACGAACTTATCAACAGGAAGGAAACAGATTTTTTTTTAACCAGAACTTATATACAAAATTTCCTATAGAAAAAGGGGTTTTTTTAATTTTTTTTTAAAAAATGAGAAGCAATTGTGAGCTTCCAGCACTGAGCTTGAAGAGATCTATCACTAACGTAAAAGAGAGAGCTAGTATAAGCTAAAGGGAGCTCAAAATACTCAATTTACTTATTATTAATAATCATTTAATTGCAAATTACCGATGAGAAAACAGAACTTTCCCTCTGGCCTGTCAGTGAGTCACAGGAAGACAGAGCCAGAAAGGAGGGGGTGATGAATCAAGAATGCAGCAAAAGCCAGGCCTGAACAGGAACCTCACTCGAGGAACACCTGTTAGGGCAGCAGGGCTATTGCTCCCTGGGTTTTGCTGTCTGCAACAAACCATTCCACTGCTGCAGTCCAGCTGTTGTCTCTGAGGGGACATGTGCCACCAGGAGTGCTGTTCCACCAGCACAAGGGCAATCCCAGAACCCACTGATGTGCAGGTAACAGGTACCTTACCTGCAACCTCTCATTACAATGCTCCATCTCAAGTATGGACCTGCCCAGTTGTCATGGAGGCAACTGGTATCCAGGCAGGGAGGAAAGGACTCACAGTGGACAAGAAAGAGGTTTTCCGTTTCAGTCAAGAGGGGGATAATGGGATACAGGAAAGCAGCCACAAAAGAAGACTTGATCCATTTCCAGCAGAAATCCACACACAGACTGCTGCTGCTGCAGTGGATTCCAGCTCTTGAAAACTGAGATTTGGATAGTACAGAGTACATACAAGTAACAATAATCATTAATGATAATTATCACTAATAAGAATCAGTAGTCTTATACATTAGTAGGACCTAGAACCTCCAAGAACATGTGACTGTGTGTTTAGACCAGAAAACATCCCCCTCCCAAAAAGGGAACCCTACTGCTGATAAAAACCTTTTAACATTCAAGGTACACCCACTCATTGACTCATCAATAAACTCTTTTCAAAGAGCCTATAAAGGGTTCCATTAGCACCTGAAGAGTTCTTGTTCCGCCACAGAAGAAAGCACAGGAGGGATGATATTATCTAGGATTATGAAAACCTCCAAGAAAAATGAAAGACATCCACACAAAGAAAGAATAAACACAAACAGCTTCAAGAAAAGATGAGGAAGGACAATAAGGTATAGGCACCCAGCTGTTTCAACTCTCTGTTCACTGGGGACAACCAGGGGCATCCCTATGGCTGCAACATCAAACTACAGGAGTGCGGGCTGCTGACTGGGATAATACCTCTCACCCTTGATGGCCAGTCTGTGTTCCAGTGCATGGGCAGAGCCACATTCATGACATTTGCTGTCATCCAAGATGCACTGACTGAATCCAATCGCCAGATTCCAAGCTCTGTCAGTAACAAAGCTCCTACAATCGAGTTCATGACAACTTTCCCCGCGGCCGGCGTGCCCAGCGGAGGCACAGCCAGCCTGAGAACGTTTGTGTCTGTGCCACTGCAGCAGGGTCTGGAGCTCTGCAGCGCCGCGAAGTACACCTGACACATTCACCGTCAAACTTTGGAGATTTTAACGAGGTAAGTTTCGGGTTTGCTTACCGGGGCGCCCGGAGCGAGCACAATGCCCGCGCCGACACCCGAGCTCCCAGCCCGCGCGGGTCCCGCTCCAGCGTTCGGGGCAGGCCCGGCCCCTCCGCACCGCGGCAGGACCCGCCGGGACCCCCGCCCGCCGCGCTCCGCCGGGCCCGGGGCTCCCGAGAAAGCGGGGCCGCGAACGGCCCCCCAGGGAGCCCGTGGCGGAGGGAGCCGAGCGCTCGGCCTGGCGGCCCCGGAGCCCCACCGGGGAGCTGCTCCGCCGCCGTCCGGCCCCTCACGGCGCCTCGAGCCGCCGGGCCTGCGCCCCCTCCGGATTCCCGCTCCGTGCCGGGACAGCCGCCCGCCCGCCCGCGCCCCGCAACTTCCCTCCGCCGCCCGCGTCCGGCCCGGCCCGGCGGCTCCTTCCCTCCTTCCCGCCTTCCCGGCCGCTCCAGCGCCGCCCGTCCGGCGTCAACTCACCCGGGCAGGCTCCGCGTCCCGCTCCCGCCGAGCCCGGCCCCCCGCCACGGCCCCCGGCGGGGGCGGCGGCGCCTGTTGCTCCATCGCGCTCCTCCTTCTCCTCCTCCTCCTCGTCCGGGGGCCGATCCCGCTCCGGCCCCCGGCGCCACGTTCGGGGCCCGGCTCAGAGGGACCGGCACTGCCCCGGCCCCGCCCCGGGGCTGGGCTCGGCTCCGGCCGGACCCCGGGCACCCCCGCCCGAGGGCGCCGGACGTCCTGCGGCTGCAGCCCCGGCTCGCCCCGCCGGGGCGGCCCCGGGCCCGGGGCAGCTGCTCAGCCGCGCCTCTGCCGGGCTCCGGCGGGGCGGGGGGCGAGCCCGGCCGCAGGGGCCGCACGGCAGAGCAGCGGGTCCGCCGCGGCTGGGCCCCGTCCTCACGGAGGATACAGCTCTGTCTGCCCAAAGGCAGCGGCGGCCTGAGCTCGAGGGTAAGCAGGGCTCCACATCGCACCGCAGGCGGTGACACTGGTCACTCACGACACCACTCTGGCCGCGCACAGCGAGGCTCAGCACCTTTGTTAGCTCAAACCTTCCAAATCCTGTGACCCCTTGTGCCCCTTGAAATGAACAGGCAGATGGATTATGCTGAAGACTCTTGTGCTGTGAATAAAGAAATTTGTTGTCTAAGTGCAAATCAGCTGCCACTTTACCATAGTGAAATTTAGTGACACTTCCCAAACTTTAGAAAGCTTTCTGCAGTAAATGAACACATGGCCAGCAGCCCAAAGGTTTGTCATCAAATTAGGGAGATCAAAATTAAGACATCATTAGAAAGTCAGTCTTAGTCAGGACCAGAGGAAAGGATCCAAGCAAAGCAGTTACAGATTATCTAACAACTGTGGGATGTAAAAAAAGATGGAGGAATAGATTACAGGTGTCTTCTATTTCAATCTAAGAACCAATTGCTGTTAATTTACAGTGTAAGTAAGAGCTAGGGAATTATCTTCTCATTGGCAATGATGCAGGTCTTTTTAAAGTCATTGGTAACCAAAGCCCATTGGCTTTTGCAGTACACCAGGACACAAACCTAGGCCAAACACATCACATCCTTTATGATCCTTTCATCTAGCAAATAGCAGCTGAGTGTTCCCTTCTACTTCAGATGAGCTACAGGAAGCACCAGAATTCCCCAAGGACGTGCCAGTCTGCCATGGGTGTCCACCAGAAAGGGCACATCTTCAAGGACAGACATGCCTTCCTCTGTTCTAGCACCCCGGTGTATCTGCAGTGCATTGGAACCAGTGCTGTTTCCATCCAGATGCCCATGGATGTTCTCCATCTGACTCATTAAGAATGACATCAATGTATAAGAACTGGCATTTTATCATTAGCAATGGTTAATATCAAATATATTGAAACACACAAGACCTCTGCAATGGGCACATATGGGAAAACCTGAATCATGGATGTCATATTCCTACCTGACACGGGTTTATTCCATAACCCATTATGTTTTTTCTTTCCAAATGAACTTACAGTAGATGCCTTTAACTAGAAGGTGCATATTTGAGAACAGAGTTATTAAACTTCTCTCAGCCAATAATAAAATTAATATCCTTTAGTAAAAGCTACACAGTTGAAAATTTTCACTTAGGCAAGCAAACTAAAAACTGTTTCTCTCTCATTTTAATTCCTGGTTCTTCCCTGGCAGGAACTTATAAATCTTCCTTTCATCACTTGTTATCATATTTCCTCTTACTCGTCCCTCCTCTGGGAAATAAACATAGTACACACATGTTAGAAACACCATGCAGATGGTAACTCTGCTTTAGAAGCCAATCAGCCCCTTCCCAGAGCAGGATGCTGCGAGTCTGCCCAGCCCAGCATGGGAGCTTTACCTGAAGCCCAGAGCACCTCAAGCTCCATGGGTAGTTTTACATCCCAACTGAATAGTCTAAGTGTCCTCAGAAGTCTGTGGGGGCAGCATTGTGTCAGGTAATGCCATGCCTCAGGCAGAAGCTCAACAAACCTAGTACTCCTTTCTCATCTGTGAGGACTAAGCATTATTTCCATGCCTAACCTAGAAACTGGAAGAGAAGAAACAAAGAATACAGGTGAGGATGAAGCTAGCCTAAAAATGGTTAATAACTCAGTTCAGGAGGTTATTTTGGTATTTTCCTTGAGTCAGACAGCTGGATGGATCAGAACGTGACTATTTGTGCAGAGTATCATGCATGCACAGCAGTCACTTCAGTCTTACAAAGTAATTTTTATTTCAAAATTGCATCTTCAACAATGTTGAAGCATGTCATTCCATTATTAAATTTTTATTAAAAAAAAGTCTGCTTTCCATACAAAAAGCTGTCATTTGCAAAAGTCACTTTCTCTTCTTTTTCACCTCATTTTCTGAAACGATGTAGAAGGAGCAGTTCGCTTAGAAGGGCCAGATTCTTCCTCATTTTCATGGTGACGCTTTCTCATTGTGGTTGGCTAAAAGAAAGATACAGCAGGATGGCTGCAGAAACCAAGCAAGACAGAGCCTGACTGTTCTGCTTGCTCCAGAATTACAGGTGCTGGCAGTGTCTCCTTTCTGTGACCAAAAAAGCAGCGTGACTAGTCCATGTTTCTCTACCAAGATCCATCTAATTTTATTTGAGCCTTCTCATATAAGACATTGCTCCCAGCTTGAAACAGCTACTGTTTACAATTCACCTAATTAGCATCAGGTAATGAATGGCACAATGCCATCCTAAATTTGCACTAACATGAGAATTTTTCCTTGAATACTAAACATTAGTGACTTGTATCCATTAAAAAAAAAAAAAAAGTTCAAAAATTTTATTCTAAATACATGGTTAATTCTTTAAAGCCTAGGAGACTGTTTCTATACATTGAAACAAGTGTTGACAAAGCACGGAAGTCCATTGCTGCTCCTCAGGAAGCAGAGATAACCAGCAGGCTGCCACATACTGCCCAAGGGCACGTTTCTTTCAAGTCTCAAAATTAACTGATTTTCTTATTACAAGTTACTTCAAAATCTAATTTCTCTGCGCATCAAACATTAATCTTCAAATATCTGTTACACATACCATTTTTGATGTTTGTGGTGGATCCATATTGGTACGTGTCTGAGCAAGTAGCTGTCGAAATGTACCCTTCATATCCTCATCCTGGGGAAAAAACAGTAGCTAAGTGTAGATAGAATATTTAAGGGAAAAGCAAAGATTGGGAAACTCCAAGAGAAGCGAATGGGACACTCACTGCTAGAGACAATTAGAAATAACGATCATGGAGCTCCTAAGGATTTCAGCTGTTTTAACTAAGTTTCTTGGGGGAAGGCAGGGGAGGGGGTCCTTTTTTAAGCAATGGAGTCTTGCAGTATATCCTTTTTTGTTTAACTATGTTCTTGAGTGCTACAAAAAGGCTTTGATGTGAACATCCATTTTATTTTATACGGCATTTTGACTTGTTTTTCTTTTCCAGCATCACCTGATTTGACTGTGGGTACCTTTGAGTTAATGGGTAAGGTAAGATAAATATTTTTACATTTATTTAACAAACACCTGAGTGTTTTCTTTAGCATGCAACCAAACTAAGTCCTACTCATAAGACCTCAGTGAAGTTTTCAGAGGCAGAAACAGCAATTATTTACATGCCTTTAAGAAATGTTTCCTTAAATACCTGTTTTATTAAATACAGGTAGGACATTTCCACTGAGTAGTACTTAGGTTTAAGCAGCTCACTAAGTTTTAAAGCTGTAGATTCAAGCAAAGAATGGAGTGAACAGCACATGTATTGAAAACACTACTTTGAAAGCACTACTGGTTTAAACAAATCTGTAGAAATTAAATATTGTTTGGAGAACACGCTACTTTTAATATCTGAAAAATTCCCTAGTGTACCCAAAATCATCAGAGGGCTATCAGGCATTAGCTGGTCACATGGAGAGTGTGGTTTTTCGTGCTGACTTGTAAAGTCAATACTTCCAGACAACACAAGAGGGAGAGAGGAGCCAGTAACTCCCCACTACTCACAGTAACAGGACTCAGGAGCTCTTTTGGTGGTAGTAATCAACGTGTGTGATATCTAGAACTGAGCATGCTGGATGTTGGCCTTCCAAGTAGGCAGTGTACATCACCTATGAACATCTGATACTCTTAGTAACAGCCCCTGAAGGGAAACAGTTCAAAGAACAGCAGCTGTGTGCTAGCTGACATCTGGATTTGTGGCTATTATGATTTCTTGAACTTTTTGCCCTGCCTTCAAAATTAAATTTAACAGTAAGAGGTGTCCCTAAATGGAATATATAACCAAGTTAATAACAACTTGAGTTTAAATACTGAAATATCTCAAATTCTTAGTCTAAATCACTTATCTATTTCCCCTTCCCCATTATGCATACCAGCAACTCTTAAAATAAGTGTAGCATGGTTTCTAAATAACATTTTCTGCTCAGAATTATAATTTAAATGTAAGAATGTATATCTGATTAACTCACTGTAGAAGTTACAGACAAAACTACAGTAGTAAAAGCCAGGAATGCCAAGAAAACTTTTCTGATGCACAGCAGCATAATTAAGTCAATTAATCACTTAAAAAGAGTCATCCATATGCAATTTTTGTCTCGGGCCACTGTCAGCTCTTAAGCACTGAGGGATATTCCGTTTCTTCCACCTCATTTCTTATGTTCTTTACCAAAGCATGTAAACCACCCTGTTCACAGGGGGGGAACAGGAATAGCACTGTGCTCAGCATGAGTAAATAGAGCCTGTTGTGTGGCTCAGGGGTAGGCTGGGGGACTTTTTTCAGCCTCCTCAAGCAAGAATATCCAGGAAAGCTCGTTAAGTCCAGTGGTCACCTCTGGAGTGCCAAAATTAAGGAAAGACCACCCAAAGACTACCCCTCACAAAAACTAGACTGTGACAGGAGGCAGGGAAACCATCACTTCCTACTCAGAGGGTTCCCAAACCAGCGACATTTATTCACATTGAGCATAGTAAGAACACAGTAGTACTGGGCACCTGCCAGAAACAAACTCTGCACTGCCTGCCCACACAAACAAGCTGAGGAAGTGGGGCTTCGTTACAATGCTCAAAGGAAGAAGTCCATCCTTATCAGACCACAGTCAGACTTGGTCTCTAAAAAAATACATCTTGATCCTCAGATGTGAAAGAGTTCTGGGAACAGGTGTCTCAGAAAGGATGCAGTAGCTGCTGATTGTATTGAAAGAAGGAATTCAGCAGACTACTCCATGCTACTTTTGCAGTCTTTCCACAGGGACTAATTCTTTGAAAGCACAGACCAGCTACAGGTGCAGAATGGGCTTAATTTTCTGTGAAAATATCCAGTCTTAAAACCAGCAGAATCTGTACAACCAGCTGGCAGAGAGGCAGTGCATGCCCATGAGAGGCACCAAATGACAGCTGTTCTCCTGCTGACTCCTGTCAGAGACAACCTATGGACAGGCAGGCTTAAGTTCTGACTTAGATCACAGTTGTTATTGCCATGAAGCCAAAGAACTGAAGCTCTCCTTGCCCATCACTGTACCCCTCCTGTGGCATTCTCCCCAGAAGCAGGGTCAGGCACACATCACACCTCTGGTGAACAGTGGTCAGGGCTCCCCAGCTTCCATGTGGAAGCAAATTACACTGCATCAACAAAACTTCACCACGTTCAGGCTGCTGAACTGCCTTTGAGTTCACATCAACAAATTATCCCCCCAGCAACCCAGCTTTGCTGTATTTCAGTTAAAACTCAATTCCTACCTGAAGCCAAGGATGCTTTAAGGCTTCCTCTGTGGTAAGACGTCTGCTTGGATCCACTACTAACAGCTTCTTCACAAGATCCAGAGCTAGAACAATTAAGAGATCTGGTTGACATAGGATCAATACATTCATCACCTGAAATATGCCTACAAAAAGCTATGTGCAAGAATGTGCCTGATACCCCTTCAGAACAATGCCCAAAAATACAGGCTGGGCAGATCACTTCTCTTTTTTCTATGCACAGGAAGGGCTGCAGACCTGCAACCATCTTTCCTTCACATGCACATGACACAAGACTTTTCAATGTATCAAAATTACCAGTAGATATATTGAGCATGTTCATAATTTATGTTCTGAGCATGCATAGGAGACTGAGCACTTTCCTAAAAGCTTCAGTATTACTGTGGAAAAGCAAAGACAGCTTAATTTAATTTCCTGGTTTACTGTGTCTTGGAAAGCAGATTGTCCATCTGGGAAGGTGAGAAAGAAGAGACAGACACATGTATGCTCAACATGGTCTCAAACTTTCATTTTCTAAGGAAGCTGCTTACTAGACACATTGAAAATACGACATTTATGTCATATTTTATTATTCCAAGTCTCCCATAAGGGAATTTCGGCAAGATTTACTTTTCATTGTATCTGATTATTCTAAATACATACCGGTAGGACTATGTACAACCTTAACATAATTTCTGTTCTCATACATGTCTGACTTATTATTGAATAAGCTTCAAATTATTCAGGAAGGAGTTATACTTGGTAAGTTTATTAGGCAAAGAATGACAGCATCATTTATTAGAAACTTCTCTGCACATACAAAGGAGTATCCAAGGCAAATACTACAATTATTTTGTGCATATAAAATGTCCTGAAAAAAATAAAAGCATGCAAACAGTAGCTATCATTGCAGTTTACTATGCAGAAACTCCATTTCGCAGACTACTTAGCTTGTAGTGGGCCAAACATAATAGCTGATTCCACAAATGTGACTGACACTTTCAGCTGGAAGTCTAGCACCATGAAATGACTCTCTTGGAACATTTGTCTTTTGGAGTTCTAGTTCATATTCCTTAAATTCCTGGCATTTTTGGCTCAACACTTGAAGAATCTTTAGGCAAGGCAAAGTCTGTAGACCAGCTTGATAAAGTCAGAAGAAAAAGTGGAAAGAGGAAAAACACACAAACTCTATACTTCTGTGGTTAACTACATTAAATATTACTAAGAAATCTCTTCAATGGAAATGTATCTCCTCTTTCTAATGCTTTAACTACAAACTTTAAAAAAAATTAAGACACTACTTTAAAAACTAAACATATTAACATGCAATTTGCCATACAGCTGGAAAGGAAGATAAGGGAAAACACAAACTACAAGAAAGGAGGTTGATATTCTGCTACCCCCTGTGCTGGAGTCATACCCATGTCTGACACATGCTTCCATTCTCTTGCAATGAACCTGTATTCTCCACGAGTGATTTGATCTTCCAGAGAGAGTTTACTATTTTGCTCACTGAATGGTGGATATCCACACAAGCTACATAAAAGAAAACAAGTTAAATAACACAGATTTCGTCACAGCAAATGAAACACTGAAATCACACATTTTAAAGCACCTCCTATCACAGTGATTTTACACATGTGAAGTTTTAAATACACTTTCACTTCCTAATATAGATACTGAAGATGCCATGTCTCAAGCCACATATGTCAAAGACTGCCCAGTGAAGGTACATCTACACAGTATCTTACCATACAAAAAGAATAACTCCTAAACTCCAGCAGTCCACAGCTCGGCTGTATCCAGCAGTCCCAAGTGAATTTAGAACCTCAGGAGCAAGATACATGGGGGTACCACATAATGTTTTCATAAGAGTAGCTTCTCCAAGAATCTTGGATTGTCCAAAATCTGTAATCTTGTATTTAAAAATGGTAACACCACATTACATATTAGGATGGACTGTACTAGAACACATCACATTGTCCTCATAAATCAGGAAGTAACATCAAGTTTCTTCCTTCCAAGCCAGCTCCAGTACATGACTATGAACAAAAGTTACCCAAACTTCTGTGAGTTTTAAGTGAGAATGGGAGAGGAGGAAGAGAGAGAAATATATGACAGAGGATCAGACTTTTACACTAGCAAAAAGTACTCTCAAATTTAGATGTAAATGGACAACCAGAGAATAAAGGTATTGTAGCTTATGAGAAGAGATTACTTAAAAAATAAGCACTTTACCATGCAAAGCTATTCAGTGCTTTCTCTGTGGAAAAAAAAAACCCAACACAAATGAAAACCAAAACCCTCCCCTCCCCATAAAAGAACGAAAACACCAAAAAAAGCCCTGTCACATACAGCTTGTGGGAATGCTGCCTGTAATTCAAGAATTACATTTTATTGGGACGAAAAAAAAAAGCATTGACATTTGAAGTTAGTTATGCAGTGTATGGGTTGAAATACCCACAAAACTAAAAATAAAATTATTAAAAAAAAAAAAATCCTCAATGTTTTAAGTTATTTCACGGTTTGTATGACTACTTCCATAATATCTTTTTGGATATGTTTAACAAAATATCAAGAAGAATGAGAAAGAATATCCCCAAATTTCTCCATTAACACGAAATGTAAGTTTTCTTACCTTTATAAGACATGTTTCTTCAGAAGACGAAAGTAGGACATTTTCTGGCTTTAGATCTCGGTGTATAATTCCATTGTCATGAAGATACTAGATATATACAGATAGACAATTAAGGGAACACAGACTGTTAACCTGTTTTAAAATGTAAGCTTTCCAATTTTTCCCATGGCAATGGCAGGATAACGGAAATAGCTGTGCAAGAGGCATTTAAAGCTCCCCAGCTTATGACTCTCCCTTAAAAAAAACAAAAAAAAAAAACCCAAAGAAACAAAGACCTTAGAAATCATTATGCTCCAAATGACAAATCTCACTGCAAGCTCAGTGTGCAGACCTGGCCTGGTGTTACATACTTCCCATTCTCTGGGAAGTTACACTTCTTCATCTCAGTAAAAGCACAGAACTAAGGAAGACCCAAGTTCTGTGTTGCCTTTGTAGGAATTCTGGTTTTCCATTTCTCTCTTGTTAAACCAAATTGTTAAGAATGCTGTCCTGATTGCTTGAATGGGTTTCAGAAATGACAAGTGACAGAAAAATTCATCTTACCAACATTCATATGCATAACCATATTTTTTTTCTTGGTAGAATTCATCATTATGTACCTTTACAGCCAGCAGCATCTGATAAAAATACAACTTGCAGGTAGATTCTTTCATCTTGATTGGCCTTGACACTCTGTCATACAATTCTCCTCCTTCCATCCTAAAACAAGTGCAGGTAAGAAGTCAACACATGACTTCCAAAAGAGTCATCTCATTAGACAGGACTAAGACCAAAACATTTGTCTACAGAGATAGAGTATGCTTCTGAAAATGAGTGAGCAACATCCTAAACACAGCACGTGCACTGCTGAGTTTGGGTCAGTCTCCTAAGTCCTCACTGGGACTTGTTACATGATTTTTGATCAGTCACCTCTTACAAGCTCCAAAAATCAGAAAAATAGCAGCCATCCACAACAGCAGCACAGCAAACAATATCCAGGCACCAAGTGCCTACAAAGCTTAGAAGGATGACTCTTCTCCTGGTTATCCTAGGTCCTAATTTTAGAGAGGTTTCAGAGAACAGTGGAGGCCAGCAAAATAAAAAAAAAACCAAAAAAACCACACCCCCCACAGTTCAGAACTACACACATTCTTTGTAGTTATGAAAAACATTTCATTTTATGTATGTACTTTCAAACAATTTACTTACAGTTCCAAAACAATGTAGTAATCCTCTGCTTCAAAAAAGTTTTTGATCTTGATTAAGCAAGGCTAACAGAAAAGGGAACACAAATAAGAGACACACAAAAAAGTAGAATAATTTGTAAAAATTAATCCTTAAGTTCCTACTTCAGTATTTCAACCATGTCACTTCAACACTTAACACAAGCAGCTAGTGAGCACCCCAGACTTTGGTAAACACAATCCCTATTCTTCCAGCTGTGAGTTACCATCCCCTCAGCATTTTGTGTATTTTACGTGCAGAGAAAAGAGGGGATACAAATTCTGCCAGTCAAAACTAATCTTTATATTTGGTTATCTCATGGCATTTACAAAAACTCGCATCGAGGAAAGATTCCTACAACAGTTGGTTCAGGTTGAAATTTCTCCTGTGCAGTTTCTTCTCAAATTTACATCTCATTTATACAAACTTTTAAAATCTCAAATCTGCAAAAAGACAATATAATTAAAAGAGGAAAAAAGACCCATTCGGTAATTTACAAGAAAAAGCATATGCCTCCTTTAACACATTTCTAAACAGATAAAATTGATCTTTAGTTACCACACTAAGGTCAGTGAACTACACAAGTACATACTGTAGGAAGCAGCAAGGAATAAAAATGTACAGAAACACTCACGTGATCTATTTTCTTCAAAATTTCAATTTCTGTATCGATATTAAAAGCTGGGTTCTGTTAAAATAATCAAGTATATTGGGTAAGACAGTGCTGTTCTGAAATAAGACAGTAATAAAAGACAGTACCAGAAAAGCCATCATGCCCCTTGCTACTCTAAGTGATCATAACATACAATCTTTTTCCATAAACTGATCAGGTGCCTTCAGTGAATTAAATAAACCATCTGCTGTCACTATCAGGAGCAAGATATTGCTGCACACGTCATTTCACTGCGGGTTAGAAATCCCCAACTAATTTCCAAACGACAAAAACAGAAAAATACTGTCATGTATATACCTGTACTGTCCTTTAAACCAAACTCCACAAGACTCCACACCACCCTCTGTATACACCCCACTAACAGTCCTAAATTATGAACCCAACAGAACGTGGTCAAAGAATGAAAGTAAGCATTTCCTACAGAATTCCGTAGATGCTACAAGATCAGAAGGCATTTAAATTAAATTTCTTACATTAAGTGAGAAAATCCTCTTTAGCTGAAGATAGCCAGGGAGTCAGAGAAGTCAGCAAATATTCCAGGGCCACTGCAAGACGGCCAAGACAGACGGACAGACAGACAAACAGAAACACTCACTGCCTCTCTCGGGCCACTCGCCGCAAACTTCCGCTTATTGATGATCTTCACAGCGACTTTGTTACAAGTGCTCTTCTCAAAGGCCAGTTTGACTTCCCCACAGGCACCACTAACACGAGAGCACAGCTATGTCAGTGCTTACAAATACTCGTCAAAAATCTGTGTAACAAGCACAGACAAATGAAAGCATTGTATTACACACAGTCTGGAGCTGCTGCTTTCCAGCTTTCTAAAATATGCCTCTTTCAGGAAGCATTCAGCAGTTAGGAAGAATGTTTAAATAGCAAGTGTTGTCAAGGGCCACTCATTCAGAACTGCAGGAGTAAATATGCAAAGCAACAGGTCTGTTGGCACCAAGGGTAGGGACAAATATGACAGACAGGCTCTGTCAGCATTTCCTTCACCCAAAAGCATTTAGGGGAAGAGAACCTAGGAAGGGTTCTCTCAACATCAGATTGCACAAATCTGAAGAACAGATACGACAGCACTTGTGTTTTTACTAAATAGCAATTACATTGCAGAAAGAAATTCTTGTATTTCCCACTCGGATTTGTTTCTGCTCAACCATTCACCTCCAAATTCTTCACTGACCAACTGTCTCCAAGAGAGAAAAAAATAGCCTCCTCTTAAAATAGCCTCTCTCTCCTTTTTCCTGGACAGTTCTTTCCCCTTCTGCCTGAAGGCCTCAACAGTGATGTTGTAGAAATCTGTATTCCGAGATAAAGCTCTTCCTTCTACTTCCAGTAACCGAGTAAATTAATATACAAACTTTAAAAACTTGCTAAGAATTTACAAACTTTATTATCTTCTACAAAACAAAACAAAAACTGGTTTTCACCACTGATGGCAGGTTACAAACCCCAAGGCAATTACAGGGATGAAGCCAAAATTCCTGTTTAAAGTTGTTGCAAAGAACAGGTTTACTGAGGTGTTAGTATTAACTTTTCTTCTTTTTTCTTTTAAAACAGCAGCTCAATTAGAACTGGTAAAAATTGCAGAACAAGGTACTGACAATGGTAACAAAGTCAAACCTTAATACTGAGGAAAAAAGGATGCTTACCTTCCCAAAGTCTTTGATATGATATATTTCTCTCTCAGTTCTCTAGGAAATGTCATCTGATCATCCACCGTAAGATCAGAAAATACAAACACTGGGAAGACAAGTGGAGATCATTTTTCTGTTATTAATTTTAAAATTTTGTTGTAAGAAACAAAGCTATTTTCCCGAGCTTTTATAGTCAACAACATGACTGAAAAAAAGCCTGCTTGAGGAAAAACTAAACATGGATAATTTTTATTGCAAGTACTAAAACATCTATTCATAGCTGTGTTTTAACAGTCCTCATGAAGCAGCTCAGCTCCCAAGAAACACACTCAAATCAACACAGAAACAACCTCCTGGTCAACATGTGAAGAACCTACTTAAGTAAAAGTACATTTTACCCTTATTGGTCTGTAGAGACAGTGCAATTTCAGCGTTGTGAATCAGTGGAAGCCTCTTCCCTTTTCCAACAAGCTCTTTATTCACAAATGTTCCATTTGCACTATGGTCTTCAATGTAGGCAACATAGGAATTTTTTGGACCCATTTCCTCAAAGAGAAAAAAAATAATAAAGATGAAAGTAAAGAAGAAATGACTTCACAGTAAAGACATGACGGACTAGAAATTTACTACTGTTGGCTCAAGAAATGAGACTACTGAGGTTATTTCATAAACCAGGTGAGTGGGGCATTGCCAAGAGTAGTGTTAAAGGAGTCAACACTGAAGATGCTTTGATATCTTTAGGATTTCTGCTCCAAAGTCACTTGTTGAATTATGCCAACACAGAGAGACAGTTAACCTTTTCAGCACTTACCCTGAAAATTCGGAAGTGCTTCTTGCTATAGTTTTCGTAGAAGCCAGTCTCATACAGTCCTAGCTTAGAAAAACTGTAATCACAGCTTTTGTCTCTCCCAAACCAGTATTCCTCATTCACACAGTCTGCAGAGGAGGGGAAGGTACAGCAGAGAGAGAACACAACATTGCAGGAAGTTAATAACTATGGCACTACAGAATGATGCCAGATGGTAGAGTAGGATACCAGAGACAAGGTTCTTCCCCTACAATCAAGTTTATTTGTCTTAATTCAGACAAAGCAGTATTGACAGCTTGGGAAATTCCTTAATAATTTTACCCTCTTTATGCTCTTAATAATTTTGCCCTCCTTAGCAGTAGTAGTTTTCAGTTCACCTTCAGCATAGACTCACAGACCCATATGATAATAAAAAAAGTTATAAAACGGAAAAATGAAGCATGTAACAACAAACATGAACACCCTATAATTTCTCTAAGTCTAGGGAATCTGTGTATTGAAATACTCAATATAAACACTGGGATGTATAGAACAAAACATTATTGCAAAAGTTGCATACCTAAATTTGCTTGTACTTAATTTAAAAATGAGAAGACACTGCTCTCTAGCAAGATGCTCAGAACTTTTCTGAGGTCCTACAAACAAACCAAGAGGTTTGTTACAGTATGCACATACCACAGTTGCTGAAACCTTTTGCAAGTGCAAAGAGTCGACCCCACGGCTGAGGATCCAGCTCTTCAGGTTCCTCAGGGATCGACGGAAGCTCCTGAGTCGGAACGGTGTCCAAAGAACTGAGGGTCCCAGAACTTGAGGAAGACTGACTAGTACTCTGTGACCCACTGGAAGAGGAACTCTGTGACTGTGACTGGGCACCTTGAGTCTGCTGTACTTCACTTTCAGTCTCTCGGGACATGTTGGCTTCAAAGAGGATGTTAAAAATAACAGTTACTACAGCAAAGTAAAAGTGGCAAGCATTCACGCTCAAGTCCATTCGCAGGCTTCAAAGTAAAACTTCCAACCAAAGAGTGCATGTGTGGGTTATACGTAAATCCCCAGGAATTTTGCAAACCAGGATGGTTTTCTTTCTAAAAGGGAATGTGGGGCGGCCTCTGCTGGTTCTAAACCAGAAATAACCCTTATTCCCAGATTGCTCCCGAGGACTTCAGGGCTCGCACTGGGTCGCACAGGCAGGGGCTGCGCTACGACAGAGCATGCCCGCATGGAGCAGGGATCACGGCCGGTCCCCAAAAACAGAGTATGCCCGCATGGAGCAGGGATCACGGCCGGTCCCCAGACACAAAGGGAAAAATAAGAACTATGACGTATATAAGAAAATGACGTACATTTTCTTGAAGGCGCCCAACAGATTTGTCACACCTACACACAGTGAAAGTACAAAAGCCCGACAGACACCCACCACAGCCCCCGGCAGCTGCTGGCGGCAAGAAATGGCAATCGCCTCCCTGCCCCGTTACAGCTCGGGAATTATCAGCGCGTCTTTCCTCCCTCCCCATTTAACAAACGCTCCACCAGCCAGCCCAGCCCTACAGTCGGCGTCCTCAAACACATCCGCGTTCACCGGGGCTGCTGGAACGTCCATGAGCCTTCCAGCCTCTGGGATCGCTGGCACTCATCCCTCTGCTTCCTTTCTCGGCTCACCATCTGTGTTACTGGGTTTTTAGCTGGTTGCCATACCGTCCGATGTATAATGCAGGCTAATTTAAATCTCCTTATCGATTTGCTACATTTCATTACGAGCCAAAAAACCCCACAACAGCTCCTAAGTTACTTCCCACGTCCCATTTTCTACACGTGCTCACGGGCACAGGCGAGGCCCTCGGGCTCGGACCGCGGCCCTTTGCAGCGGTGCTGGCGCGGCCGCCCGCGGAGGGAGCAGAACCATGGAATCGTTTGGGTTGAAAAAGAGAGAGGCCATCGACTCCAAGCGCTCATCCCCAGCACTGCCAAGGCCACCACTGGCCCCGTCCCCAGGTGCCACATCCACACGGCTGCTAAAAGCCCTCCAGGGATGGTGACTTCACCCGTGCCCTGGGCAGCCTGTGCCAAGGCTGGGCAGCCCTTCCCACAAGGGAATTTTCCCTCATATCGAACCTACACCTCCTTCTGAACAGCTCCCGGACGCTCGGACGGCGGAGCCGGGCCGGCGCGGACGGGACCCCGGGGCGGCACCGCCGAGCTCCCGTTCACTCAGCGCCCGGCCCGGCCCGCCCTGCCGTGCCCTGCCCGCCCGAGCACCGCGGCCCCGGGACCCAGCGGCGCCGCGCGACCTTCCCAGGAGAACCAGCGAGGAGCGAGCGGGGAGCGGCCCGCGGCGGAAGAGGAGGGCAGGGGAGGGGAGAGCAGGTCAGGGCAGGGCAAGGCAAGAGCGGAGCGCGGGGCCGGGCGGCCGGAGCGGGCCCCGAACTCACGGCTCACGGGGTTCGCGCCGCTCGCGCCGGTGCCGCGGTACGCGCGCGCCCCGGGCGGAGCCAATAAGGGGCCGCGGCGCGGGGGCCGCCGGGAGCGGGGCGCGATGCGGGCGGCGCTGCGGGCCCGGCTCGGGTGGGCGCGGCGGGCGCTGCGCGAGGCCGCGCCGGGCCGCGCCCCGGGGCCGCCGTGCTGGAGCTGCGGCACCGCGCTCGCCGGCACCGATGGCACCCCGCGCTTCTGCCCCGCCTGCCAGGCCCTGCAGCCGCCGGCCCCGCGGCCCGACCTCTTCCGTCTGATGGACTGGTGAGTGCGGACGGGGCGGCCGCGGGCCCGGCCGGCCGCGGGGCTCACCCGCCTTGTGTCTCGCAGTGACCGCTCCTTCCGCATCGACGTGCGGCAGCTGCAGCGGCGGTTCCGGAGCCTGCAGCGCGCCGTCCACCCCGACCGCTTCGGCCAGAGGCCGCCGGTGAGCGCCGGGCCGGGCGGGGGTCCCGGGCGGGGGGGCCGGGCCGGGCGGGGCCCGCGGGGCTCGGTGATCGCCGGGGGAACCCGCCCTTCGCCTTCCGTCCCAGCGCTGAGCCCCTGCCTCTCTCCCGCTCGGGGAGTGCGGGGACTCGCCTGTGTTTGTCTCCTGGCGCTTAGAAGAGACTGTCATGGATTTGCGGTGGAGGAGGATGATGAGGGGCCGCTGCGGCTCGTCAGGTCTTAGCTGAGTGCAGTGACGCTGTTCCCAGGTCCACAGAGCCCTCTCAATGTCACCCACGGACTGGTGTAGGGACGCTGGTTTTCCGCATGTAACAAAGTGTATTCTGCCACTTGTTATTAACTTCAAATTATTTGTCATCCACTTGCAGAAAGAGCAGTATTACTCTGAGCAACACTCTTCCCTGATCAACAAGGCCTACCAGACCCTGCTGAACCCTCTGAGCCGGGGCCTCTATCTAGTAAGGTCTCCATTAGGTTTTATCAGTGTCCCTGTAACTAACCAGAGGGGCTGGGGGTGCTGTGAGGGACAGGACCTTCCACTCCATCCTTAACGTGCTGATTCACATTCCTCTGAAGCAAAGGATGACCAGGGACTGAAGGGAGACCAAAAACAAGCTTGTCCAAAAATTAATCAGCTTATCATCACATTTGCTGCTCACATTACACTTTTTTTTTCCCACATCACATGTTGTGTTTGGCCACGGCTGCTCATATGAAATTTCAGTCTGGCAGCCTTTGTTGTATTTTTTGACTTGCTGATTTTTATGGTCAGCCTGTGTATGGAGTTAATTTTCAGACTGATTCTGTTTATGCACCTTTCATGTAATACACGTTTATCGGATACGAATCTGAGTGTGCCCCTCTAAAAAACTTAATAATTCCCATTGAATTAGATGTAATAGTGCTTATTTTCAAATTTCCATTTCCTCTGCCAGCTGGAGCTGAGTGGAGTGGAGCCAGCACAAGAGACAGACTGTGATGCAGACTCGGCGTTCCTCATGGAAATCATGGAAATTAATGAGAAATTAGCAGAGTCCAAAAATGAGGATATCCTTGAAGAAATTGAAACTTTAATTAAAGGTAGGTTATTATTTGAGGGATTTGTACAGAACTAATTTATATCTTCTGTAACACAAGAGTCTTTTTGAAAGCTGTCTGTTTTGGTGTGTTTCTTGTAGTGTCTCTTCAACTTGTGTAAGTCTGCAATCGATTCACTGTAGGTGCTTCTGCCCTGGTCCCCTTCCCCAGTATTGTCTTTACCTATTTATGCACCTAAACATCACATCTGGCTTGAGAACATCTGTATAATAGAACCTCTTCTGATGGCAAAATAAGTATATATAGACTATAAAAAGGAATTTACTCAATCTTTGGCAGATCAGGGCAAGTCAACTGTTCCAAAGAAAGAATCTCTCAAAATGAAGTTGAATAAAATGCTTGTCTGATGATATTAAATAATGTCATTTACACAGACATCGTATTTCTTTCACCTTCTTTAACTTACCAACCATTATATTAAGTGGTTATTGTCCTTACACAAGCAACTTTCTTTTTATGTTGTCGGTGATACCAGAATATTTGGTTTACTGATATATTTAATTCTTTACAATAACAAAGGAGAAAATTAACTGTAGCAGGGTAAACTGATAGACCAAAAATAAGTTAGATTGCTGGGAAGTTAGTGACCATTGATGGGCATTGGAATTCCTGTCTGTAAACCTCTTTAATTTGAAATTATAATTAAAACATTGACAGCAGTATTATGAAAAATTTCCCACCGCAGGCAGTTGGAATGCAGTGGTATAAGATATACTAAGTATGTAACAAAAAGTGAATTAAATAATTTGTTTTGCAGTTAAACAAGAAGAACTGACCAGAGAGCTGACTGCAGCTTTCGAAAGAGGTACCTGTTTTTATGAAGTATTTAGCTGCCGTCAAATGCTCAAAACCCCACATTCTCTCACTGGCAAATATTTCCTGAACTATAGAACAGAAATACTACATCAACAAGGGTTCTTTGTGTGGTATTTAGAATAAGAACTTCTAAACTGATCTTTCTGCTGATTCAGGAATTCGGGACCTCACATTAAAAACAAAATCCAGTACAAAACTTCCATTTAATTAATTTTGCATCAAAATAATCACTTTAAGTGGGAATGCAGATGGTAAGAAATTGTGTCTTTCCCAGAATACTGTGAAGAACACACTCTTAATCAAACTTAGACCTATTCTGAGATTTTACACTGGAATTTGGGAGATGTTGTCCTGCAGCCTTGGAGCTGCAGCAGAGCAGTGGGTGCTGTTCTGTGCAGTGACAAGACGGGAACGATTCCATTACCATGGAAGCTGTGCAGCTGGAAAGAAAGTCCTGATGCCTGTTCAGCCTAAGGTTTTGGGGGTTTCCTGTGCAAAAACCAACATAACTTTATTCCACAACCAATTAACTGTTCTGAGTCTGGGAAGAAGGAACCTTTGTATTTCTTTGCCAGGTCTCAGAAAGCTGCAGCTGTGAGGGGTGGGGTGTTGTAACTGTAAACATCAAACACAAAGTGGTGCTGGCTGGGCCTGCCTGTGAGGAGTTACAGCCTGTTATAATCTGTTACTCTGTGCTATGGGGAGGACTGTGTTGCATCTGTCCTTGGCAATAGGTAATAAACTATCTTTCCCCTCCAATTGTTTAATTGAGGAGAAATTGTTTCAATATCGGGTTTGGAATTGGCACTGTCCAGACTGAACCGCTGCCCTTTTGCATTTTTCAGTTATGTCAGTTGGTCTAAATTGCACACATTTAAAACAAAAATGTTTGTCCTGCCCAGTGGCTACATCAGTACTGCAGCCACTTTACAGAAGTCATTAAAAGGTATTCGTTCACATTTCTTTTCCAAATTTTATATTGTTACACGTGTTTTGGAACATCTGAGTTGTGCTCCCAAACCATCCCAGATTAAAATAATAGGCAGTGTGGTTTTAATAGTGTCTGGGCCCTTGCACCTCACAGCTCTTAGTAGTGAAACAGCTACTGTCATTGAAATCTTGAGAGTCATTTTGAAAATGCAAATCCAGCTCTCCCTCTGTTAAATGTTTATTTCATTTCAGATGATCTTCAAGAAGCTAAGAAGCTTCTAGGAAAAATGAAATATTTTGCAAACTTAGAGGATAAACTAAAGACCAAGAAGATCCCTTCCTGATGCTGCCTCCTTTGGGATTAATAGTTAATGTTATTTTCAATTAAACAGTTATCAAAATCAGACAAATGGTGTTTGTTTCCTGTGTTTCCATTAGAAGCTTTAATTCTGAGAGGAGGAAAATAAATGTAAAATGCAGTGCTTGCTGCAGCACTTCAGTAAGAGATGGCATTTGAAAATGCTTACAACCAGGAGAAGTTGTACTGGGTAAGGTGGGCCACTGTCCTGGCAGCTACAAGTATGGAAACAAGGGTCAGAAAGGCACACAAACATCGTATATAAGTGAGATTTTTTTTACTTACTGAAATATGGAGAATGTATTTTAAATTGAGAAAGAGTCCTGGACAAAATGCTAGAGATAAGCAGAAAGCTCATTCAGTATGTCCTGCAGGCTTTCTGTAGTCCCCTTGTGTGTGTTCTCTCACACCATCTTGAAAATTCTTATGAGGTAAAAAGTATTTAGTTCCTGTCATCTTGTGCTTTCCACTACTGAATGCTTTTGGTATGTTGATCTCAGTCTGACGAGAACTGACCTTTAAAACTAGAAGAGGTTTTACCCTGTTGCATAGTTTAAAATGTTAAGATGCTAGGTTAGGGGAAAAGAATAAACCCAAATTCAAACCCCAGAATCTGTTTGATTAGGATACAAGTCTTTATTACAAATACCAGTAATTCAGAGAGGTGCTATACCATTGTTGTACAGTTACAGTAGTAGGACTGGGTAAAGAAAGAGTGAAAAATGGCAACTAAATACCCCTATTTCTACATAAACTGGAATATTTCAAATACCGGTTTTCAGCAGGTCAGTTCTTGTTTGGGTTTTAACAAGAACTCAGTGTTTTACTCAGTGAACCATTTGGATGCACCCGATGACCTGAACAGAAGATGGGGCTTTGAAATGCAAGAAGAGCCACTGAATTATCCACAGAAATCACCAGGGGCGTTCACTGAACATCCTCTCTGGCATTTCTGCGTCCCTACAGCATCAGGTTACAGTTAAATGTCAAGTCTTCTATGGATAATATATAATATGTTGCTAATAGTATTTCAGCAATACATGTTTTAACAGCATTTCAGCAATATTAACTTGCCTTTAGTTACACTTCCCCTAAATACACGGGAGAATTTAATAAGGCATTTGATCATGTATTACACTCCTAATTTAGTTCATAATTCTCACTGAAGTTCTGTTACAGCCATAAAATTATGAAGGACTTTTTAAAAATTCATCTTGAAGTTGTGATCTTTCATAAAGCTCTGTCTCCTTTTTTCTGGTATTTCTTCCAAAATTAAGCTTGTGAAATTCCTTTTTGATTTCCAGAAAAGACTTGTTTTTTGTCTCAGGAATTACAAGGAAGATGAAAGCAGCAACAAAGGAGCACTCCAGTAAGAACACCAGAAAACAATACTGCTTCAGTCCATTCTGAAAATGAATTGATTGCAACATATTTCAAGTGTAACAGCAGGTTTGAGAAACAAGCAGCTTTTTATTTCCATTCACGCCTAACAGTGCTGCTCAGATATTTTTAATAAAGTCATGCAATCTATCCTTTACATGTAACTTTTTAAAATTTTATTTTTTTTTAGATAAAAGACTATCAAGTGCTGTGCAATAGACTGGGTAGTCTTTTATTTGAAAAAAATAAGATAAGCCATTTGGACACTAAACAATTCACAGTCTAGGGAAAAACTCAAC
The DNA here is from genome assembly GCF_036250125.1 of Pseudopipra pipra. Taxonomy (NCBI): domain Eukaryota; kingdom Metazoa; phylum Chordata; class Aves; order Passeriformes; family Pipridae; genus Pseudopipra; species Pseudopipra pipra. The sequence goes on along the minus strand of NC_087566.1, from coordinate 6,351,267 downwards.
ATTTGCTTTTTAGCTGTCACATATTTTAAGATTATATGATTTACCTTTTTCTGGAATATTAACATTTTTCAGTGCTATACATTAAAAAAACCCAACTGTCTTACTGAGAAACAGAGCTCAGCCACAAAGAAAGAACAGGCAGACCCAAATACCCTGCTGCATGATGTTCCTGCAGGTTTTGTTCTCAAGAGCAAGTGCTAAAAGATACAAAACTGGACATGAAACCCTCTGTTGCCTTTCCTAATAATCTGATCGCAAAACCCTGTCAGTTCAGTGAGCTCTCAGAGGTGGCCACCAGAGGTACTACCTTGATTTTACTCTGCCATAAAAGCACAAGGCACTGTTAAGAAATGTCTTATCTGAATCTCAATATCTGATTTTTTCTTTTTTTGATACTTTTTTCATTTTTTTAATCTGAACATGAGAATTACCCCCCATGCATTCCTTTTAATTTTCATTTATCATGTTTTATTGTTTCTGTGAGATCTAAAAAATATTTTAAGACTGAATGAATCTAGTCAAACTCATTTGAGGGGCAGTGTGCATCCTGTTCAAGTGTCACTGAATAATATATACAAGTGCATATAATACAATATAAGCACTGAGACGGAACCTGGGAGCAGATGAAGTGGGCGGTGCAACCATCAGGAAATTGTGCTGTGCATACTTACCACTATAAAGGGAAAGAGCATTCCAATTGTGAAGAAACTAATCCAGCTAAGAGTCCCTCCAATCATGTAAGCAGCAGGACGTGAGGACTGTACAAATAACTCAGCTATCAGGGTGTTGGTTATGCCACCTGGGAATGGGTCAGAAAGAGAACAGAGTATTGTGCTAAATGTCCACCTGTGGTATGTCTAATGCCAGAAAAAAATGAGTTGCTTTTGAACATGCCACTAGCTGATCTATTATGATTCCTAACAGTGCACTTCTGAGGCTACTGCCCTGGCAGGAAGGAGCCAATAAAACAGCTGCATTTCAGCAACACTGGTCAGGGAGCAGGGCCCCATCTGAGGGGTCACAGCTTGTTTCTTGCTCTGTGAATAACTCCTGTGTTCTCAAGGCCAGAACTAAGCCCTCTCTCACACATAGCTGCCCCAGAAGGGTGCATGGTAAGCCTCAGTTTTGGGCTACAGGATGGGCTCACTTGGGTTCCTTGGGCAGAGCACCAGCAGCTGCACTGTGAAGACGTCCTGCCTGGTGAGCACAGCAGCACTGCCAACACCCCCTTTCCCTCCCAAACCTTCCACCACTTGGACACACGTCCCTGTGCAGTACCTGGTCCCAGCCCAAAGCTCAAGATGAAGGCAAATATACACATCATGCTCACGTAAGGCACCCAGGAGTATAGGTCCTGGAACAGAAAAGAATGAGGTGGTTTAGTTCAGATTCTGATAAGCCAGTTTTAAAGTTCAGCTTAACAGTTACATTTCCTTTTGTATGTTACTGAAAGTAAGACAGCAGTCACTCGTGACTGTTTACAGCTAATTCATTTAACAGTACTGCTTTGGAGAATTTAAATAGTGTTCATTCAATAATTTTTACTAAATTGTATCACAGAATCACATAATCATAATTATGGTTTGGGTTGGAAGGGACCTTAAAGATCATCTAGTTCCCACCCCCCTGCCACGGGCAGGGACACCTCCCACTAGAACAGGTTGCTCCAAGCCCTGTCCAACCTGGCCTTGGACACTTCCAGGGATGGGGCAGCCACAGCTTCTCTGGGCAACCTGTGCCAGGGCCTCACCCCCTCACAGGGCAGAATTTCTTCCTAATACCCAATCTAACCTACTCTCTTACAGTTTAAACCCATTCCCCCTTATCCTGTCATTTTTCACTCACTACAATCACATCATGTAATAGGAATGAGTCCTTTGCACCTGATAAGTCAGAGACAAGGTTAGAACAGTGCACCAGAGGGTCATGAGGAGATAACCCCCAATGATGAGGTATCTTCTTCCCACGTAGTCTATCAGTAAACCCTGTGGATAAGACATAATCTTCTGTTAATATATTGATCTCATTTTTACCAATGTTCTTCAAGAAGCATCATTACTCTCTGTGCTGGGAGGTAGAACAAACTGCTCCTTACACAGGAGAGGGCTGTGAGGCATTCACAAGCTCCAGTGCCGAGTGTCACATACGGGATTTTCTCAGCTGAGATCCCAGCTGCTTCAAAAATGTAAGTTGCATAGAAATAAATCTACAACAGAAAAAAAAAACAACCAATGAGACTTACCTGGTAGTTAAAACATTGACTGGAAACAAAGTCTAGTTCATACTAAGCACACAGTTCAATGTATTTTATATTGCGAGTTACTAATCCCACATAAGCACCAAAAGGAATGTGTTAAATTCATGTCTATGTAAGTATATTGCTATCAGAGAAACAAGTAAAATTATTCAACTTATAATGCTTCATATTCCTAAACCAGACACAAAGACATAAGCTGATCCACATTTATTTACTTTTTCAGAAGAATGTGAACACAACTATCGAGTCATTCTTTAAAGAAATTTGCATACCAGAAACACAGAAATGAGAAAAAAAAATTTTAAAAAAAAGAGAAACACTGAAATAATGCACGGATATTCTTTCCCACTTATCCCATTTCTCTGAGCTTCTCTAAGCGGATCCTTTGTGTTAACAAATGGCTGAAAAACAGATGGGAATCAAATCATTCTTTAAGCTGTTAATTCATATGAAATCTTACAGCATTTATCCCGCTGAGCTGTTGGCCCATGGTCATCACAATCACGGTGATGAGCTGCCATCTCACACCACGGTCGGTGAATAACTGCCAGGGCTTCTTGGGTTTCTCCCCATCTAAGGCAGAAGATTCCCGCTGGATGTCTTCCATCTCCCTTCGATACTCTGAAGAGCCATGAAATCGCTTCAAAGCTAAAAATAGAAAAAAACCAACTTCCTTTATGTTTACCTATTAACCACAACTCCTGGAAAATCATCTCTTCCCACAATGACCAGGCTTTTGCTAGGACAGGAAAACTTTGGTTTGTGACTTGTTTTTTCCTTGCTGGTTTTTGAACATTTTTTGCTGTGGTGGATTTGGAGGATTCTGTGGCGTTCCTTTATTTTTTTTTTAAGAGGAATATCTGACCTTGAAATATTCACCAAGCAAAATATTTTATATCTCATCCCCAGACCTCCAAACAGTCTTTCCATTAAAGGACAGTCTTACCAGTTTGAAGTGTTTTGCTTATATTCTAGGCAGAAATAAAATAAATCTCTTGTGATGTTTAGTTTCTTCTTGCAGTATAAAGAAAATTGTGTAATTTCAGGATAAAAAAAATCACAACTAATCTGAATTTCTATCTTTCAAATTCTAGTAGTGTGTGGGCTTCATTTGCTCCTTTCTGCAGAACTCAAAGCTATGAAAGTACAGTTGTTTCTTGAGTAGGGTTTGAATAAAAGGAGAGCAATCATAGATCTCTCAAAGGTAAAGGGAAAAGTTTAAGCTGTCATAGTTCTCCCACATGATATAAAAACGGAAAATAAAGGTATTTAAGAGGTAACTTCAGAAAACGGAGGATTTAGGAGTTTTCTGCTCAAATAACCAATGAATCACCCTTTTTCAGTAAAAAGCTCTCCAATTTTTCAGCTACTTATGCCATCTCCTTTTTAGATTCTTTCCAACTATTTTCCTACAGGAAAAGTACAACACTACCACTGAAGGGAAGAAAATATCTGATGTAATTAATACTTAATCTGTGACGTGACCTGAGAAATGAGCAATCCAGTGAGAGGTTCAATAATTCACAGATGTTACTTTGTCCAAGAGAAAAAGTATGAAACCTTTAGAAATTTCATTAAAGAGTAACAAAACATGAAGTTACATTTCAAACAGGATAATAAAGTTTTGCTCACAATCCATTACAGGCTCCGGAGTTCCATAATCCCTTTTTCCACATAAGCTCACTGGAGGAAAAACATGGGCCAAAAAGCACTAGGTGATATAACTGTGCTGTGTAGATGAAGATAAAAGGAGAATCTGGAACTCAATATACTCATTGTACCCTTCTGAAGACACAGAAAGTATAGATGCTCTATATTACCTTTGGCACAGCTCAGCTCATCATCTCTGTCAATAAGAAGGTATCTGGGACTTTCAGGAAACCACGGCAGGAATAAAAGTTGGGCAAATGCTGGAAAACAGCTGCTGGATAGCAACAGAGGCCAATGCTTTTCTTCACCCAATAATTCCCTGTGTGAAAAAGAAGGTGTGGATAAAGAAGGTAAAGAAATATAATAATCAGCTACTGGTTACTATTAATGCAGTCTCTGCTCTTGGAACTTAAGATCCAGCCGGATGAAGGCCCAGCAACCTCCTCTGATTTCACCAAGGACAAAACCAGAGGTAGTGCTACGGCACAGAAATGATAAGTGCTTTGCTCCCAAGTCCTGTCTTGTGAACATTCACTGCCTCCAGCAAGAAATTGGCAGAAAACATGAACTCACACCTGTTTTATTGATGCTGTTCTGGCTGACTCATCTAAACTGAGACTACTTCCCTAAGGAGACACTGCTGATGGCTGGTAGTTGTAGGAATAAGGTGACCAAAGCAGGGTTTTCTTCCTCCAGGGAGACCCTCTCTGTGAATTCTAATGCTACAATGGCACAAGGAATGTTCTGCAAGGAGCTGCAGGAAACTGGAATTCTTTACGTGGGAGTAACACAAGACAGGGGAAAAAAAAGTATTTCTAACCTCAAACCAATTATTTGTCCTGTCAGAATCCCCCCAGTCAGAAAGATGGAAGTCCCCATGGCCAAGCCACCTCTTAGATGTTTTGGGGCAATCTCCCCAATATACAAAGGCTGCACACAGAACCCAATACCTGCAAGTAAATGGAAGAACATTTTCCTATCAATAGAAATTGCTTTGCAAAGAGTTACTAAACCAAAACATGAAGGAAATCAGACTTAGGTAATTTCCTATTAATTTATCTGCCTTCAGATTCCAAATTAGACTACAGAACATTTTTGTCATAAGCACATATCATAAAACCTAAAGAATCAGCAGTAACAATAATTTATCATTCACCATAGTTTATTGAGAGTAGGAATAGGGAATCATTCACCTGAATTTATGCCAATCAAAAACCTTCCAGCAATCAGTAACTCAAACAATCCTGTAGGATAACTGAGCCCCATTAAAATGGAAGCTAGTATTGCTATAATATTATTCATCAAAAGAGCTCCTTTCCTAAAGAGGAGGAAAAAACAAAAAACAACAACAAGAATGAAACAAACAAAAACCACACCACCACAACCAAACCATTTGAAACAAACAAACAAAAACAAAACAATAAAAAAAAACAAACTAAAAAAAATCAACCAGACATTAAGGAAATCTGCAAAAATATGTTTCTTAAAAAGTTTTCCTTTCTGGTAATATGGGAAAAAATGGGCTTTATACTGAAGAAACGTGCTATTTCCTGGAAACTCAAACATCTGATAAAATGCTTGTGTTTTTTAAAGTGTCTAAACATAATAATAATGCATAAATATGACAGAATTACTGACAAGATAGGAGCAGGGTTTGTTCATTTACACACATGAAGTGCAACAGATGAGGCAGCATGTCCTTACTGGCAGAAAGGCTGCAAATGGGGGGGGACACCCACGTTTGCAAACATGTTCTCCTACTCAGATTTCAGTAAATGTTATGGGAAGACTAAACTGGAAGGTTATATAATTCAGGCCTCATCCTTTAAAGTCACATTGTAATAAACTGTAAAACTCTGCTAGAAAACTGTTTTGAAGTGAAAAACATGTATAGGTACTCAAGGTGCTCTTTTCTCCCGCTCTTTTTCCGTTTATTTTTTTTCTATTCCAGTAAGAAGGTGGGAAAAGCAAACATGCTGCTATATGCCTGCTGCTGCACTGACCTGCCCAGGCGAATTGCCATGCTGCCTCCCATCAGGGCTCCACACAGGCCTCCAAGGGAAAAGATAGAAGCAATGACAGACCATAGGAAAGTCAGCAAATCTGGATTTAGTTCCTTGTGATAACGACTAGTCCAGGTTTCGTTTAAGAACTTGTGTATATGCTGCAGTAGAAAAGAACGATGAATGTGTAGCATTATGTGCAGCCCTACAGCACCCCACAAACAGCTTGCACCCCAATCCTGAAAACCAATTCTAGGAGCTAACAGAAGGTATCATCTTATTTGTATTGTATTAAAAACACCAATGTTTAGCAGAATCTTCCTTGACTGCAACACTGTTTCCTACTCCTCACACACATCAAAGGCCACTGAGCAGCTCTGCTTTGTGCCCTGGCTCAGGTTGGCTGTGCTGCACCACAGGAGAAACACCACCCTGCATGAGGGAAGGGACGGTGGATGATTGGTCCTACTGATTTTAGGAACATCTCAGAGCACAGAGGCCTTACAACCTAAAATATTGTACAGTCAGGAGACTCATTCTGACACTTGATCTAAATCTTCCTGCCTTTGTGTAATCCAACAAGTCATAATAAAATCCCTTTTGCAACTCTAATAATACTCCACTTTTCTTAACAGTATTCATGTGTCAGAACTTTTAAACTGTTATTCTAAATGCTTGGTCTCCCAAAATCTGTGTTTAGAAACTCCTGAACTGACGTGTATCTGTAATAAGAGACTCCTGTTCTTTGCCAGCAAACGAAGACTTTACAGAAGGACAAAGTTCCTGGACTGTCCCTCTGTTTCAAGCATATTACATATTCTTTCACAAACAGCTTCTTTTAAGCTTTGTAAAAAGCATACAGTGTTATAGCAAATTCAGTCTTCACAGTTTCACAAGCAAATCAATCAGCTGATGGTAGAAGATTATATCCATCGCTTTCACAAGACCATTTGCTCAAATCCTCTTGAGTCATCCACAAAATAGGCAAAATCCTTGAGGCCCTGGCAAAGAATCACATGTAACAAGTAGATGAAAATACCTACATGTTACTCAGCCACTACAGATGCAACTTTTTGACTCCCTAAGATCTTTTTCAGTAAACTGCCTTACGATGGACAACTATCCTTTTTCCCTTCTATCCAGTGACAGGAGGTGTGGGAATGGTTCCAAGCTGTGTCAGGGGAGGCTTAAACTTGATATTAGGAGAAACAGCGATGACATCCTACAGAAACACTGGAACAGTCTTCCTAGAGAAGTGGTCAATGCCCCAAGAGCATTTGGACAATGCCCTTAGTAACACACTTTAACTTTTGGTCAGCCCTGAAGTGGTCAGGCAGTTGGACTAGGTTGTCATTGTAGGTCCCTTCCAACTGAAAATGTTCTGTTCTATTTTATTCTTAATGTTCTGGGCTATTTTAGTCAAAGGCATAACTGAAAAAGATATTTATTCAGTTAATCCTTCTAAAACATACTTAGCAGAGGTATTTATGCGGCCTATTTGGCACCTTTATCTGACACAGAATACCTCTGACAGGAGGTACTCACAAAGAAATTCACATGAAACCCTTTGGGAAATCAACAAGTGTCCTTCACATGAGAGGAAGCCTGTGTTGGTTCCCACTGCGATGGCAGCAGAAGCACATTTGGCCTCTTGGCTGAGCTAGAGAGGAAACAGCCCTGTGAACAAGAGATGAGCTTTTACCTGTGTGGGTGCATTGATAATGGAGACATTATACCCATACTGAAAGGTCCCTCCAATTCCAACAGCACAAACAGCCAGGAACAATGTCCAGCTGGGGAGCTAGAGAACAAAAGAAAGTGTAATGGGTGTGAAAAAAGAGAGGTCCTTGAACACACAGGCATGTAATATCTAGGAGAAAATCGTGGTGAAATACATCATGTTTTTACTTTGGAACAGTGAAAATATTTGTTTAGAAAACTGCATGAACTCCCAAATACCTGCAGCAGGAGAAGCATTTCACACTGACTTCAGCCTTGATCATTAACAGCCTTTAGAGCTGCCACAATCACCAGTCCCCAGATTAAATGTAGGCAACATAACCACTGCAGGTTTTATTGGGAACTGAGGAAATGCTTTTTGCATGAGCCACACATCTCATGGTGTCTGTTTTTAATGAAAGAATGCAAGGACTGTTTATGTTTGGTGTTAGAGGCACAATGATTCAGTATAAGAATTAACCAAATCCCCATTTCTTTGACATACGTTTCAACCAAGATGTGAGAAATAACAATATTTTATTTCCCACTGCAAGTCCCTAAAATGATTACTCAATGTCTGCAAATTGGCAGTTGCTAAGCCTTAGTATCTTAAATTACAACATATTGTTCACTGATAATAGTATTCAATCTGAAGTATATTGGCATGTATTTTTTAATTTTTCAATACTGATTACCTAGATATATTCGTAAATCAGTATTTATAAATTAAAATTAATAGAGTCACAGATTCATCAGTTTTAAGGTAAATACAAATTGCTGTTATGATACATTTAAATCTCAAAAGTCTAATTGGTCATAAAACATTATACTTTGGATGAGTCCTCTGGGTCAGAGATCTCCAGAGGTTTGTACAGCGTTTGGTTATCTCATGTGGTGCTTTCTGACTCTACTTTTTACTGAATATGATCATACTAAAAATAACATCCAGTTCAGATGTCTAGTAACCCTTTCATTTAAAATTAGGTCCTAATTTCATCTCATAGTATCTTATTGTCTAACTTCAGCTGGACACGACGTCGTCTCCTATACTAAAGGCACTTCAGTGATCAAATTTCCCCTTCCTTCATTTTTATAAATTTGAACTCCCTGAATTTTTCGTTGTAAGGTATGTAGACTAACTCTTCATCATTCTCATTCTTGGTCCAGTTCCCAGAAATGCTGTTATTCCAGATACTATAGTGTATTCTGAAAGAGCTGTGTCTTTCCTAAAGATAATTCACCAAAACTTCCTTGCTTCAGGACTAAAACTCAGAAGTTGAAACTGATCTTAATAAAGTAAAATTTTCTTACAGTTTCCAACAGTAAAAAGTGTTTCTCAAAATTACAAGCAAAGCAATGAATCAAGAGTAATAAATAAGGGCTGCAGTGAGTATGGTAGAAAAAATAAAACTAGAGGGGGTAAATACTGGCACTGCATGCTCAGACCTTTCCGTTAACCAAGTACTGTAAATGTATTTTGTGTGTCTCATGGGTACAACCTGGAATCTAGAAAAGGCAGAAAATAAACAAACAACCCAAAATCATTAATATACATCACATAAGTTTTGTTATGACAGATCTTTTGTTCTTCCTGCCCAAAATCAGCCAGCTCGTTACACTGACATGTTGTCTCACATTAGAGTTTGGACCCTGATTTCTTGGAGAGAGCACAGACAACAGCCTCATCTGTTCTGTAAGCTACTGAACTCCTGACCATTTACAGGCACTTTCACCTCATCTCAGAAACACAACACAAACAAAATTCAATTTACATTCAACGTAAAACACGAGAATCGGAAAACGTGCTTTTATAGCTTCCATTGTATAACACAGCTAGGTGTCCAAGGAAAGCACAGAACTCTATCAGCCTAATCCCTAATGCTTTCCTATTTAAAAGCTAACATGAAACATCAGCGCATTTCACATTTGTGCATCACTGCTAAAACTACAGACTCCCTGCAGGATCCACATTCTGAGGCCAGGACAGTTCTGCTTACCTTGCTGGGCGAGCTAGACCCTCTGAGCAGCAGCTGGTGCTCCATTCTGAGCATGGGCTGAATTGGATTTCCTTTGCAAAATTTAGTAAGACTACATTACAGGAATAAAAGGTGCCAGAGAAATCAGGTTACTATTATATTAGGACATAGCTAGGTTTTGTTTGTTTGGGGTTTTTTGGGGGTTTTTGGTTGGCTTTTTGTTGTGTTGTTATTATTTTTGTTTTGTTGTATAGTTTTGGGGGTTTTTTTTGCTATCGGGACACTCCTCCATGGTTCAGAACTTTTCTGTGACAGAAACGTCCAACTTTGCCAAAGCCTCACAGCAGCCAGGGAGAGCTTTCCCACCTCTAACGCCGCTGCACACGCACTGTCCCCCTCCAACTCCGCGCAGAACCCGCAGCCTCCCGCCACCAGAGACAAGAACGAGCGGTTACCGTGTGCCTCGGGGCCATCCTTCGCTCTCGCCGCCTCCCCGACAGCGCCTGAGCTCCTCAGCTGACCAGGATTTGGCTGCGGGGCCGCGCCCGCCCCGCCGCGGGGATTAGGGCGGGCCGCGGACAAGAGCGGGGCTGTCTCGGAGCTACTTGGGGAGGGGGGGGTCGGGTCCCCATCGTCGTGGCAGGGGACCCACGGCCACGACAGGGCCCCCACGGCCACAGCGGGGACCCCGCGGCCCGTATGGCCACGGCCGGGACTGCGCTCCCCAGACTGCAGCTCCCACAGCGCCCGCAGCCTCCGCAGCGCTCGGGACTACAACTCCCACAGCGCCCGGGACTACGACTCCCACAGCGCCCGGGACTACGACTCCCACAGCGCCCGGGACTACGACTCCCACAGTGCTCGCGGATCCTTCTCCGATCGCGGCGAAAGGCCTGGAAAGGACGCGGGCTCTGGTGGCGGCTCCAGCTGCGGGCCCGGCCCGGGCCGGGTGAGCGCTGCGGGCGGGGGCGGTTCGGCGCGGGAGCGCCTCGGGCCGGTCCGGAGGGTCCCGCGGCGCGGCCCGTGGCGTTGACATGCGTTTTCTGCCCCGCAGCAGGAAATGGCAGCGCTCGGCAGATCCTTCCAGGGCATCCCGGCCGGCCCGGCCGTGGAGCTCCCCCCGGCTCCGGCCGCTGCCCCGGACCGCCACGGGCCGCAGCCCGGAGCCGGCGGCCACGGCCGCCTCCAGCCACCCGGGATGGTCATGGCAGGGATCGGAAACGACGGCGTCGATGGATCCTCCGGCCTCTGTCTGCAGAGCGGCTTCGACCTGGCCTCTCTGGCCGCGCTCGGGAGCCACAACGAGGGGCTGACGGCGGCCCCGGTGGGATCCTTCACCAGGAGCCGCAGCCAGTGAGTGCCAAACCCTTTCCCTCGGGGCCGAGGCCGGAGGGCCGGCAGTGTCAAACAGCGGTGCTTTGCGAGGCGGGGTGGAATTTGTTTCCTTCTATCAGTATTTCAGTGGTAGGCGATTAGAATTGTATTGCGCTTGTCTTAAGGCCCTGAAGCTGGCTAGTGCAGGATGAAGGAGCCTTCTAAAAGGCAAGAAAGGTGATCGACTGTACCAGCATCTTCATATGCTTTTAAACTCATGTGGTTTTTTATTTATTTATTTTTAAACTTGTTCTTTCTCATATGTGAGCACAAAACCCTTAAATTATTCTATAAAATGTTGTGTTGTAGTCACATTTGAGTATGTCCATGTGATACATTGTACTAACAGATTCAAGTTGGATCATGTGTTGCTTCTTGAAGCAGTTGAATTTTAGCAAAAATTGATCTTGCTCCTCATGGAAAAAAAAGTAACGTAAAGAAGGAGAAATTAGCATGGAATTCTGCTCTGAGAACTGAGCAATTACGGCTGCTTTTGACTTCCTTTGGAACAAAGTGGTCATTTATTGTCCAAAGTTTCCATTCCCTTTATGGCTGGTAATGTACTGCAACTGTTGCTCTTAGTTGCAAGTGAAATTTTAAAAGGGAGGAAAATATTGTTTGACAATGTCAGTGTCACTGGAAGATATGATTAGAAGCTAAATAACTATTTGTTTTTCTTTTGCAGTGTCTCTGTGCGCTATGGAAAGAAGCATAAGCTAGAAGAAGAGGCAGAAGGGTAAATTAATTTGTCTTTTATAGCCTGAAAAATCTTAATTTGCTTTTTGTTTTCTAAAACATCTGAGCACATCTCATCTACAATGCAAACAGGAAGGGAACTTCTATCATAGTTTCCATTTGGAACTCTTCTCCTGAACTGCGCATGAACCTGAATCCATTTACGTTACCTAATCAGTTGTGTAGCACTGATTTTCTTGCATGGGTGCTCATGTTTCACTGAGAGCAACACGGTTTATTTTCTTTGTTGAGGTTGTGCTGCTATAGTGTGTCAAAGCTGTTGAAATGCACATGACTTTCTGTAGGATTTCTTCTTTGACAGTTGTAAACTTACTTTGTTTCCTAGTTGTCCTGTGCGGAAGAAGAGGCTGACAGGAGCCAAAAATTGCCCTTTGAATCCCAACACTGAAGAATGGATTCTCTGTGCAGGTCAGCAGGCAGCTGGGGAGGTAGCAAGTCAGTGTGGTGGCAGCGGTCCTGAAACTGCCATGTTAGAAATTCCCTGTGAAGAAATGGATCAGACAATGGGGGAACAGCAATGCGAGGTTGCTCGCAGGAAACTTCAGGAAATTGAGGACAGGTAAATGCAGGGATTGAGTAGACTGGCTTTGCTGAGCTTTCCCTTTTCTGGTGGGAATTCAGGGGTAAATCTAGCACTTAGCACTGTGATAACACTGCTGTGACTCTGAGGTGAACCTTCTGTTCAACTGATTTCTTTTTAAGCTACATATGACCCTATGAGTCTTGGGGCTGATACTGTGATTTGAAATCAAGGGTGCTAGAGCAGAATATGCTGACTAAATAACCCCTGATCACAGTCATTATGCAGCATCAGTATATTATAATGGGGTGTAATGCTCTTCTGTGAGTATCCAGAGCTCAAATTTTATCCAGTTGTCTGGTCAGACTTGAGCTCAGCTTTTTTTCAACCAACTGCAGCTTATTCTGTGATTAATACTTAAGGTAGATCTGAATTTGCCAGTGTAGAGAGTAGCATGAACCAGAGAGGTCTCTCTGCACATATGCAGTTAGGCTGAGGTTCACCTTGCTGATGGTGTGGTGTGGGGTGATGGGGTGGCTATAGAGAGACTACTGCGGTCATTTAATAAATGTACTGTGTGTTCTGGCCCTCAAAAGATTTCTGGGAATGGCATATGTGTGTATCAGTTGATTGCAGCTGAACTAGTATTCTGGAATATCCAAAATGACCACTGCTAATGATTAGAAAAGCCAAAAGTTATAGAAATTTTAAAAGAAGATTTTTCTTTTTTAGATTATTACTCCATAGATGATGTGTGAGGGGAAACAAGGTACTGTTAGAACAGTTTTTTTCATGGGTAAATCAGAGTAGTGATGTATGTCTTTATTATCTGCCCATGTCTGCTTTGGACATCTCAGAGGGTTGTTCCCCATCCTTCCCAGCTACTCTGCTAAATTTGCTATAAAAGGTTTACCAGAACCAAAGAAGATGCCTCCATTTTTTTCTGAACGCTTCAACGTTTTGTACTGATTTAATCTCAGAAACTGGCACAATGCTGTGAAAAGTAAAGCACTGTATTCAGTACCTCTGCAATAATTCTTAAAGTTCAGACATGGGGAATTGAGCAGGTGAAGCTACTGCATAGCTGAGACTCACTCATGTAATGTGACCGAATCGTACAGTTTCCCCTGAAGGGAATTTATTTATTTTCTCTCAGTGTATGTTTGCACTGACACTGCTGAGGTAACACAGGGATAACAAAGCCAGCTCAGGTACCAGAAGTGGCATAACTGCTCGAGTGGCTTCTGTGGTAACAGTTATTCTCAGGGTATTTTGGCCCAAGAGAGACTCACGTTAACACAGCCCCGCTGCTTCTGGTACCCAGCCTAGGTCAGAGATCTGCCCAGGGCAGTGCACGTAGATGTGACTGTAGTCTGCAGTGGATGTGCCTGATAACAGTATGCTCAATAGTGTTTATCTCCCTCTTCCCCCTCCGTTCCTAGGATAATTGATGAAGATGAGGAAGTTCATGCTGATGGAAATGTTAGCAATCTGCCCACTCTTATCCTGTCAGATACCCTTAAAAAAGGGATGAAGAGGGATTTTGGTGAAGTCCTGACAAAGAAAATAATAGAGTCTATGTAAGTTCTGGAGGAAATAATGGTTCTATGTAGCTAACACATGCAAATGAAAAGAGAGACCCCGTCTCATATTTGTGGAGATGTCCTTAATTTACTGCATGATGCAGCCAACATTGTATAACAGACCATTCATCTGTCAAAAGTAGGAAAAACTGTCCTAATGTAAAAGAGAAATAAGTATAACTGTAGTGGTCACCAAGTGTCTGTTTTGTACTCCTCATTTCTACAGAGAGAAATTTGTTGATTAAACCATTATAAGCCTTAGTTTTATGTATATGAATTTTCAAAATGAGAAAATCCTGAAGTGTGACCAACAGTCGTCATCAAGTTTTGTGCTAAAGAAAAGAGAGAAAATACAGGGTTAGAAGTAATGAAACTAGTTAAGGAAGAGGAAACTTAATGGGGGAGGGGGAAAAGGCATATGGCTTCTGGAATATAGTTCCAGGCTAGCTCAAAGGATGAAGATACTCTCTGGTCTTCTGCATTTAATAGCTGTGCTTGGAGAACTTTAATTTAACTGAAACTCCATCCCCATCTAGGAGCCGTCCTTCTATGGAGCTGGTGCTTTGGAAACCTCTTCCTGAAACTCTGACAGATAAACTGAAGTCTGTTTCTGTTAAGAACTTCAAGCAGCAGAGTACAGAAGGGTGTCAAGCTAAGCAGCCAACACCAAGAGCTCCTTTTGACCCACAGACTGAAACGTTCCCTGAATCACAACAGACTGCCATGTCTCCAGATCCATATGCTAGTTTGGGAATATCTGGGTGTGCAGAAGAAGAAATGGAGTTGTAGATGCCAGATTTTAGATTGGAAGTGGTGAGCTTCTGATGCTTTTTGTTGGTGTTTTTTTATTCTTTCTGGTTTGATGTGTGAATCTGAAGTTATATTATTTGTTTTTTGTTTTCTTATTAACAATCATAAGGACATGGTTTGGCCAGGAAACACCCCAAGATTTCTGTACTCCAGTCTGTTAAATATTGTTATTTTTACTGAAAAGGTAATCCAGAGGCCTTTGGAACAAGGAAGTAGCTTTCCATCTTGCTTAATGGTGAAATATTCTCTTAATTGCCCTTGGTAAAGTATAAAATCTAAATATTGAATGTAACTGTGGCTTAAGCCGTGTCTTTCACTTACTGAGCCATTAAGATTTTGGTGCACATACTATGCTTGGCCAGTTGGTTTAATTTGAATTACAAAAGGGTATGTAAAGGAAGAAATACTTTTGAATCTAGTCACAGATAAAAAAGCAATCCCTATGGTAATACAGCTTTTCACACTATTTCATCTGTGGCTGGTTTGGACTTGATGTAAACTCAAATGTAGAAATTATAAGTCCTGTGGGGTGGTAGGGATGGAATGTTACAGCAAAAGTCTTTGTAGAAAGTAAAGCCAGCTTCTAACTTGCAGGATACCTGCTAACTTCAGTCATCTTTGGTTCATTGGCTTCTAAATTGTGTTTCTGGGGTTTTATGTCCCCCTCCCCAAATGATGCAAAGTCAGGATAAAAGTGGTTCTGAGCCAAGAGATTCACATTTTACATTGTGCTGAGATTCTTTGTATGCATCAAGTCGGAAAGTCCATTGAAGACACTGTTAACTTATAATTAAATAAATGGCATCCTTTAATTTGGATAAACGTGGTAAGTAAATCAGATGACAAGGAGTTGCTTTCTGGCATAAAGAGGGTCAAATGCTTATTATTGTCTGTAGCCAAGTCCCAGCCTTTGAGACCTGCTGGCATTAGTGGTGAGGTGAAGAAGATGCTTGTCTTTTTCCCAAGAGAATCTAGACTTAAAATTTAAGCCAGAACATGTGCCATTTAACACAGTGTCACATTGTTTATACAGACGTATGCCAAAAGAATTTTGTACCCTGCTTAGGATGCCAAGGAAAGGAATCCACAATGAGCCATTGTACCTTTTCCCAATGCACAGCAGTTCCATTTTGCTTGAAACCCTTAAACAAGGTAGAGAATCTTACCTTCTGTTCCCAAGTCCTTCAGCTTTCTCAGAGATACCTGAATTGGGGCTTCACATAAGAAATTCCTTTCCAAGTAATAGGTTCAGTTCAAAGTCCTACAGCCAGTCTAGTTTTGACATCTTGCTAACATAAAGGCACAAGTATACAGTAATGCAGCTGCTCACATAAGAAAAGCTACTCTTCCATTGCACAGCTGGTTGATAATCTTTGTGATGATATTCTTTACTGTTAACACATAGCTGATAGTTTAAAATCAAGCTTCTCTTTTTGCATAAATCCTTTGTTTCCTTTTGGTTGTTCAAAAGATAACCCTATTTGTAAAGTCCTGTTTCTTTCAGCTTCTGTTGAAGGTTGGTTGAAATTTTCTGTCTCTCAATAAAACCTTTCAGAGCTTCACTAAAAACATTTCAACATTTGAATAGTATTACTCTGGAAACCAGTACCATTCTGAGGGTTTATTACGTAGGCTGCACACGTTCTCCAATCTTGCTATGTCTAATTTCATTTCAGGGTCTGCTATAAATCTCTTGCATGAACTGTGTACAATTCCCCATGTATTATTAAGCTGTGCTTAAAATCTACAGCCTTTGATGTGCTCCACTGCTTGAGTATAAAGTAAAGCAATGCAGTTTGGAGAAGGCTGTAGTCACTGCAGGTAGAAAATGTGATGCCTCCAACTAATTAACTGGTTTTCAGCTTCCAGGATTATAGTGAAAGTTCAAGGTTGGAAGTATTTTAGCTGAAAGCTCTGCATCCTAAATAAACTGAGAAGAAAGGATAAAAATTTCAAAAATTTGATGCAACCATCTCAGCAACACTGAAATTGCAACAGAGGAGTAAAAAAACTTTAAGAAGCCTAAATACATCAAATCTAGATGCAGTTGTTTTCCTTTTAAAAGTGACAAATTGCATATCATTTGCAGAATAAGAAAGTTTTGTAGATGCCTTTTAAGCATACTTTTTTCTTGTTAGGTTTGTACCAAAGGTTGACTTTCAGAGATGTCTTTCCTTCTAATTGTTTGATGCCAATAGGGCTTCACTGACCCATCATTCTGCCATCTGAAACAAGAATATAGTGGTGGACTATTGACAAAGACCACGAGATGGGGAAAAAACTCTCCAAGAATTTTGCTTTGGTAGAAAACATTTACTTTCATTTTTTAATAATTCACTTCTGCCCTTGTGATAGGAGACAGTGGGGTTGAATTGCTTAAATTGATGGGGGAGGAGAAGGTGAGCTACAGTGGGAACTGAGTGTCAGGAGGACCGAGCAAGATCCTTGCCATAGCGATCACTTGGAGAGGGTATGGGAGATCAAGCTCTGGGCGTTTTCAGACTTCTCTATTTGTGAGTTTTGTTGTTGTTGGCTTCCTTAAAAGACTTTTATTAATGCTGTTCACAAGCGGGATGGCAAATGTGATGCAGTATTAGAAAAAAACTTATTTTGAAATATGGAAGATCCGATTCTGGTCTGTCTTCTCTTGGGACCAAATCACCCTTTGTATGTCAGTTTTCAATAAATTTTCTAAAATATTTTTTAGATGACTGTGTTTCATTCCCAATAAAAGTGAAAACCTTGGGAGCTTCTGACAAAGCAAAAGGGGGGTATCAAGGGACAGAATTTATTTTGGCATAGGCTTGGAACTGGGCTTGTAATTATTCCAGGGCCTATGTCTTGTATCAGTCAGCTAGAGCAGATGTGTGGCTTCTGTCATGGATCATTTATTTAATCAAATGCAAATGTGAACCACTGGGTCTGGATCCTTGCTTGTGAGGCAAGTAGGACTCCAGAAGTCCAAGCAATCAGAAAGCAGTCACCCAAAGGAAGCGTGCTGCAAGGTGAGAGGCTCCTGCTCCCTGCATGTGTTACCCTTCCCTTGCTACCCCAGCTTTGCCTGGGTTCAGTTTAATTTGGCATCTCTCAGCTACAGGAAGATCTCAGATTAAAGATCCTTGGCTGAGAGTTTAGATTCTCACACTTTCATCTGTGGAAGTTCCATGTACTACATAAATACATATATTAAAAAAAAAAAACTCATCCTGCCTCAGTAGCACTTAAGTGGACTTGATTCTAGTAAAAAATAAATACTAGTGCTTATAGAAATTCTGAATGCTTTTAGGCTTCTAGATGCCCAACAAGAACTAGTTGTGTGTTTTCAGTGGAAGAGATCTCAATAAATATTAAGTTTGTCTTGAACCCAGTGCTCCCAGTAAGTCAGGATAAAGCATGCCAGGATAGAGCTGCAAAGTTGAAAAAGGGGAAGCAAAACAGCGTAAATACTATGTCCCTGAGCATTTCTGCAGGGTTTGGATGTTAAACAGCCCTTCCAAGCGCGATGGAAATGTGACGGTCACACAGTTTTCCTTGAATTCCTTGAGCCGTTGAAAATCGGTTCCTCGTGGAGCCAGGAGGGGCTGAGGCGGGCGGGGCTGGGGCCGCGCACCCGCTGGTCCCGCCCCAGGGCGGGCCTCGGGATCCGGCACCGGGAACAGGCCCCGCTGGGAATTGCGTGTTAAGCCTCTGGCGTCCCCCTCACGCTCCGGGACAGGCCCAGGCATCCCTGGCATCCCCTTCACGGCCAGGACACCGATGGGCCCAGGTCTAGCCCTCCGGAGACCCACGGGCACCGACACGAGCTGCCTGGGGAGAAGACCCACAGTCACTCAAGCAGTTTTGAAGGAAGGCAGCGGGGTAACAGAATGACAGGTCTGCCGGCCTTTCAGAGCAGCCTGTTGGAGGAGAAAAGCGAGGGACACCAATCGCAGAATCATAGAATCAACCTCTGAGATCATCGAGTCCAACCCTTGATCCAACACTGCTGTAGTTACTAGACCATGGCAGTAAGTGCCACATCCAATCTTAAAACCCTCCAGGGACAGTGAATCCACCACCTCCCTGGGCAGCTCATTCCAGTGTCTGATTACTCCCCACCCCGAGGTGTTTTGAGCCACAGGACACACATGCTTTCCCTGCCTGCAGAAGTAGAACGTGCTGCAGAGTGTCATAAATTACGACCACAACGGATCAAAGTACCAATTAAAATTTATTAATTACCCAGATATAGCAAGCAGAATATGAGCAAATGCAGCGCTGGGCGACAGGGGAGTCACCGCTCCACCAACTGCCACGCTAACAGGCTAAGACAGTCTCTTTTTATATTCTTTCAGTTCCACTTTCCGTGATGTGGCACCATCTTCCGAGGTGTGATACATGATCCTAGGTATGATAAGTACTTGAATACAAAACACACTTGTATTAAAGACCTTGAGGGATAAGCATGGAGTTACTCCTATGTCTGAGCATACGCATTTAGCTCCTCCTGATGGTATTACCCATTTGTCACTTTTATTTTTATGCTGTCCTATGGCCCAATTAGAGATAGTTTCATTACATAATGGTTGGTATCTAAAAGGAACAGTTCCGATACATCTACCCTTGCCTGTCACCATTTGTATTGTTATCCCCTGGGTATGATTTCTTTGTTCTTCCCATTTGCATTCTAGAGGATTTGATCCATTTGACCATCGGACTTTATTAGGTTTTCCTATTGCTTCAAAGTAAGGCGGTTTGACATTATAACATCAAATCCCACAGGGGATCTTTATGTTTTGATAGTTTAGGTATAGGGGGTTCAGTAACATTAATATTTTCCAAAGCAGGGGTCATGTTGTCCGGGGAAAGGGACAGAATAGTTTCTTTTTGTGGTACGGGAGGATTCAAAACTGGATTCGGTCCTACTGGGAGGGGATCTTAGGGAGCTCTCTCTTTGGTAATTCTAAAGAAGCTTCCCCTATCTGCTCCTGGCTCCCAATACCTAATGCCCCATATTTTCCCTACTAGCCATTCATCATTTTGCGGGTTCTTGATTTTTATTTCAATTCTTTCGCATACCGGTTTGTGACATGATCCTTGTACTCCTCCTGCATAATTATGTCTTGGTTTTTTACAACCAGGAGGCCCCCAGGTCACTTCTATGTCTTTGTCTCCAGGTGTAGTCCAATCAGAGGCGATAGTCTCACAACCCCAGTATCCGCAATAAAAATGTCCTGGATAATTACAATAACTTTTCCCTGGATTTGAAGCTGGGCATATGTAAAATGCTTTACATGTCGCCTGTCTTTTACTTATATTAAGACAATTTCCATAGCATCCCCCAGCTTCGAAGGGTATTAAAGAATACAAATGCACTGTAAAATTCCAAGAATTCCCTGATGCAGTCAGGTTCTGTATTACTCTTGAGGTTTGCATATTAACAAGTTTCCAAGTCATGGGTTCATGGGGGTTTCCTGCATGTATCGGTGCTGCCAATAGTACAATGGAGACTGCAATTATGTAACCAGTGCCTAGAGAAAAACTTTGATCTTTGTTGATTCTTTCATTAATTTGGATATTACCAGCCCTCTTACCTTCACCAGTCCTGGGGGAGTTCGGCCATTGCAGTTTGCACGTCCCATGGTTTAGGCTCTTCCTCTTTTCGAGATTTCCTCCTCTGCCTCGCCTGTCGGCTCGATTGCTTCGAGTCACAGGGTGTTCCATCTTCTCGGCAGCAGGGGTCCCAAGTAGGAATATGCCCTTTGTTTTTAGTGAGACGTACTGTATATGCGGGCCACGAGGTGGCTTTTACCATGTACCCATCACATGGCAAGGCACTGACATCCCGTCGGCACTGGACTTTTATTATATCTACTACAAAGGGGGCTGGTTCGTTTGGGTGAAAACAGAAATATTGAGGGTTAAGTCCGAATACAAAATAATCCCACCACCTGGGGGATGATCCCCACGGAACTCCTCTTTCTTCTAATTGTTTTAATGCCCAAATAGTAAAGTTTCGTTCTGATCGGTAGCACTGATCACAGATTCCCTTAGGAGGATATCCGTATCTACAATGCTTCCACCATTTCTCTTGGCACTTTTTACATTTAAAACAGATAAACAGATAACATTTACAACCTGGTATATTACACTTTACTCTTATATCTCAGTTATAAATGTATTCTGGGTCCACTTGCCTCCTATATGTTACATATTTTAACAGATTCCTTTTCCCCACTTCGCAATCTTCCATAAATAATATACAAACAAAGATAAAACAAATGCCAAAACAAATACCAGTAAACAATTCCAAAAGGTAGGGCAGCAAAGAAATTGCTCAATGTCTTTGTCTTAACTTATCTTCTCAAGACCAGTTTGGTGTCTCCAGGAGTGCTGATTACTTTCCAGCGTGAGGGATTCACCGGTCCTTTAATGCGACTGGCATGTGTCCATCCACGTTCTGCAGTTCGAATTGCTGTTTCTGTAGTAAGCAAGACAAGATAAGGTCCTTCCAATTTAGGTTTTAATGTCTCTTCTTTCCAGGTTTTTACCATTACCCAGTCTCCAGGCTCGATGTTATGGATTTTTAGATCCAAAGGTGGTCGTTGTACAATAAGCCCTTTTTTCCATAACATGTTCCGATGTTTAGAAAGTTGAGGAATATATTCATTAATAGTATTATCGCGTATTAATACATGATTTTGGGGTTCTTCGATTCAGTAGGGCATTCCATACATCATTTCAAAGGCTGATATGCCCAAGTCTGCCCGAGGCCTTGTCCGAATGATTAGTAAGGCCATAGGTAGACATTTCACCCAAGACATTTTTATTTCAACTATTAATTTTGTAAGGATTGTTTTTAGTTCCCCATTCATTCTTTCTACTTTTCCCGAGCTTTGGGGATGCCAGGGAGTGTGGTATTCCCATTTTATACCCAAAGTCTCTGTCAGTTCTTTAATGACTTTTGACACGAAATGTGGTCCCCTGTCAGAGTCTATAACCTCAGTTATACCATATCGGGGTATTATTTGTTCTAATAACACTTTTGTAACTTGGGTTGCTGTAGCTCTTGAGGTAGGGAATGCTTCTACATAGTGCGTTAAGTGGTCAACTATTACCAACAAATACCTATATCTTACTGGTATTTGGGGATCTACAATCTTAACTTCAATCGGGGAAATATCTAATTTGCTGATAGTGTCGGGAGAATACCAAACGTTTGGGTCTATTTGTTTTTCATCTTTAATGGTCAAGGGGTAAGCCGAGATCTTTAATTCTTGATTCTGAACTTTTATTTCCAATTGTAATTCTACGATTAGGTCTCGTCCCAACAGATTATATTCAGCTTCAGGGACAAGCAGGAGTTCACCTATGCCGAATTTATTTTCAGTTTCAAATATCACATTTTTAATCTTACTTACTTTAAATGGTTCTCCTTTGGCTCCAATTACTTGCACTTTTTCAGATGATGCTTTATAGCCATCAGGGATTTGTCTAATTGTTGACTTTTCAGCCCCTGTATCTACTAAAAAGGTGAACTCCTGTTTATGGGGACCTACTTTTAATTTTATCAAGGGCTCAGGATGACTACGGTCCCCTAAAATATAGAGCCCCTGAGTGTCCTATTCCGCCTTTAAGACTTCTTCATCTCGAATCCGCTGTCTACAATTCCTCTTCACATGCCCTTTTTTTCCACAATAGAAACAACTTCCTTGTTCCCGCCTTGTCACCTCTTCCTTTCTGCTCGTCCCCGAAAACTTATGGTCTTTGAGCATCCCTCTGCGGTCCTCTCTTACTGCTACCACCATCATCTTTACTTGCCGCTTATTACTCTCTTCTTCCCTTCTTACATACACTTTTTGGGCTTCCCTTAACAACTCATCCAACCCTCTATCTTGCCAGTTTTCTAATTTTTCAATTTTCTTTCTAATGTCTTCCCATGATTTTGCCACAAACTGTGTCTTAAGCAATACTTGTCCTAATGGGTTATCAGGATTGACACCTGAATACAGCTGGAGAGCTTTTCTCAATCTTTCCAGCCATTCAGTAGGACTCTCATCCTTCTTTTGCATCTCATTAAATGCTTTGTTAATATTTTGACCACGCGGCACAGCTTCTCTAATACCCTGAACCACTATTGTTCTTAAATCTTGCATATGGGTTCTGTGGGCCGGGTCTTGATTATTCCAATCAGGTCTCTGAAGTGGCCACTTTGTGTCTGCCTGTGGTCCCAGGGCGTTCCCAGATTCTCATCCCAGCCTGCCTAATCATGTTTCGTTCTTCGGTAGTAAATAATTGGCTTAAGATTGACTGCATCTCATCCCAAGTGTAAAGATTGGGTCCTAGAAGCTGATCCAATCTTTCAGCTACTCCGAGAGGGTCTTCAATTAAGTTCCCCATCTCGTTTCTTTTAAACTCCCTCAAATCTGCAGAGTTCAGGGGCACTGATATATACCCTATGGTAGGTTGGGCTCCCCCCAAGGGTACTTCTCTCAAGGGATACATTTGGGTGGCCCCTGTTTGACTCCTGGTCCTCCGTCTAGGGGGAGAATCTGGTTCCACATCTGGTGGAGGGGTAGGCGCTCTAGGGGCTGCTGGGGCAGGCGCAGGTGGTGGAACATATGGAGGGGGGGTCAAAAGGGTTTCATCCAATTCTTCCTTTTTCTTTATCCGCTTATCTTTAATCTAAAGTGGAAATGCAGCCTGCAGTTTCTCCAGCCATACTTCGCATACTGGCTTTCCTCTAGGTTAAGGGGTTTTTTATTATTAACCCAGAGATTTAACTGTCGCCTTACCCAGTCTTCTTCTGACCCATAAACCGGCCAGAAGACATTTTGTGAAATTTTCTTTCCTCCCCATATCTTAGTACAATATATTATCATCTTCTGCTTATCTTTCCCTACTGTCCCTGGGAAGTGTTTCCAATTGTCTAAGATATAAGCTAGTGGGGTATTTTTAGGTACAGAGGGTACCCATCCCATGGGAGCCGAAGGCTTGTTGCCCTTCGCACCCATCTTCTGGAATATCTGCAACCACACACACACTCGCTCCCCTTATTCCTGGCCCAGTCCCTTGCGGGAGTTGGGAACCGCAGTACTAAAGGGTCCGCACTCGCTTGGCTCAATGTGTCGAGCCTCTCATTCGTTATATTCCAGGAATCCCAATCCCGCCCGAACGGTAATCCCCGCGATTCAAATCGCAATATACTTACGCGTCCCGCGTCTTCGTCCGGACTTCCGTGCACAGAATATTATGGGATTTGACCGGTTCTTTCTTTGCTCGATATTCCAAATTTAGGTTCGTCGGTAAGGTTGCAGTGAGCCGCCGGTCTCGTACGGGGCTGCGAACAAGCGCGGGGCGCCTCCCCGAAGAGCCGCAGCCCACCGTTCCTTTCCCGGGTTTCGGCACCAGATTGTCATAAATTACTACCACAACGGATCAAAGTACCAATTAAAATTTATTAATTACCCAGATATAGCAAGCAGAATATGAGCAAATGCAGCGCTGGGCGACAGGGGAGTCACCGCTCCACCAACTGCCACGCTAACAGGCTAAGACAGTCTCTTTTTATATTCTTTCAGTTCCACTTTCCGTGATGTGGCACCAGTACTCTGCGCGTGCTCGGGCTGTTGCTAGGGGGTCCTTTTCTGCCTCCTGGTGGTTGTCGAGGCTGAAGTAAGACGTCTTCCTCGGGTGTCCTTTTTCTGCCCTCTGGTTCTGGCAGCAATCGTCTTCCTTATATGGGCTGTCCTTTTAGTTCTTGGAACATTCGGCAATCTTAAGGCATACCTTGCGTAAGCATTAGCTTTGTGGTTTAGCATTTCTTAGCTTTGCGGTTAAAGCAGAACATCCTGTTTGATAAACAATATCATTCATCGTAGTCTATCACACCGAGGAGTTACTCCTCCAGCAGAAGGCAGCAGCTTTCTGCTCCATATCACACATCCTGTGCCTTTTGCCTCGTGCCCACGGACGGTTCTGAGGATCACGGTGCTCTGTGTCAGTGACAACAGGGAGCTGCTGCAGTGACAGAGGAGGAAAGGGAATCTATGCCCCCACTGCTCCTTGTCCCTGCTGTGGGTGCAGCCTTGGCTTCAAAGCACTTGGCTGCTCTAGGCCAGGCTTGTAAATTGAATTAAGTTTACAGAGTACTCAAAAAAGCTTATGTATGCAGCTATCAAACTACACTTCACTCAAAATGCTGGTTCAAACCACCAACAACTACTCGAATGAATCAAAGCAATTTAAAATCTCAAAATTGTGAGCACTGATCTTTCTTAAACCACTGACTCAGAATAATTACTGGAGCAGAACCTTGCCCAGGAGCTGAGAACTGCAGTTTAGCTGGCTTAAGAACAAAGGAAACTCATGCAGCAGAGGTATCATTTGTTTCATTCTCAATGTTGTCTGAAGCAATCCTTTACAAAGCTGGATTTGCTGGTGGTTTTCTTGCTGAAGGCTTAAGCACAGGCAAGGCTGATAATTGGTACAGGATTTTTTGCTTAAGGTGGCCATGTCTTGCATGTATTCATATTTCTTTCAGCATACCATTCACATACAGCTGTTAGACTTCAATGTCTGTCAGACATGGTGGTAGCAGGTCTCAGTGCTTCCACCAACTTTTGTCTTCAGCTTAACAAATTGCCTTCAGCCATTTCCTGCCTAGACAGCTTTTCCAGGTGTTTCAGGCATTTGGGTTTTTTTGTGTTAAAGACAACTGGTTTTCTCTGCCTCTATAATTTGGTGAAAGGTGGCCCTATTTTTGTCTTCAGTCCCAGTCAAATTACTCTTGCTGAGTTCTTGGATTTAGTAATTATGAAGCATGCATATGATACCAGGCCCTGCCTTTGTAATGGTGTATCAAAAGCTGAATGTAAGAACCATAAACTTCCTTATTCATTGCAAACAAAGGTTGCATTTTCCTCACGAAACATGGTGCAATGAGCACAAGTTCCTCTCTTAAGCAGTTTGCCAAAAGAGTTCACATTAACTTTTCATCTCCACTCTTCCTCATCCTGGCAGTTAATGTTGCTGTATCTTAATCTGAGCTAGCATGAAAAAAACCAAAAGCAACTGCATAAGCATTGCTGGCAAAGTACCTACAATTTTGAAAGTATCAGGTGGTAACGTGTCTTTGAGCCCTATGCTACTTCTTACTCCATCAGTTTTGGCCTTCTTGTTCCCCTCAGATTTCTTCATGACAGAATTTCTACACCTTTAAACATAAAGGCTGGAGACACATTATTTGCAAATACACACAGGTGGATATTAAGGTTTTCCAGGCAGGTTCTTGAAAGCTCAGTGAAGCCATTTTGCTGGCACCATTTCTTGCTGCATTATTACAGTTTAGTCACTGTAGCTTTAAGGTGCACAGAAAATACAACTCTAATGCTAAACCATCACAAGTGAAACCAGACTGAGAAACATCATTGATAACCTGAGATAGAGAAGATTGTGCATATGACTAAAACTTCCACTTCACCCTACAACTGGGATCAGCTCCTGAAGACACAAAAATAAGCAAGAGCCTTGTACAGGAATGGGCTGTGCCTGCAGTGACTCAGTCCCAAATATCAAATTCACAGGAACATACACATTGCCTACACATACTGCAGCACTGAACAGAGACAGTTCCATCAATTACTATGCTTACTCATCTATTGAACTAGTTATGAATTTAATGTCATATGAAGTTCCAATAATACTAATAAAAGTAATGCAAAACTACAGATCAAATCCTCACTTCTGTTTGCTTTTTGGACTCACAACTATTTATTTGATACTAAAGGTCCTGTTGCAGTCATCCCTATTTGCCAGACTGAAAGTAAAGCAAGCTATTCTCTGACTACTTGCATATTTAATCTAAATTTGTTACATTGCATAGCTGTAGTCTCTATTTCTATCCACTATTCGGATGGAATGCTTTATTACAAGAAACTTGTAATCCAAAGCAGTGCTATCTCCTTGAATGTTAGTGACCAAAACCCTCCCAATACCATCCCCCATTTCCCTTCCTGCCCACCCCAAGTTATTTTTGTCAAAATTGGATGCAAAACATGAAATAGCACTGAAACCAAGAGCAGCTGTGCAAACACCTGCAACAGCTCTCTCAGTATAAAATTTCAGTTTATTCTGTCTCTCCAAGTGTTTTTAATATTGTGATGTTGGAACAAATGGATACGGACAACGAAAAGCCCCGCCGTGATATTTGAAATTCTCTCTGTGAAGCTCATTTGATGCTTCAGAATATCCTGTGGTAACACAGAATCTGCACCTTTTTCACCCCATGTCTGTCTCACCCCCAGCTCCCCTCCGACTGAGCTCTCTGGTTGGCATTACTGGCCACACCAGGGTGACACCACCAGGACCTTAATCAGACTTCAAGCTCCTGCCACCCACTTTCCTTATTGAGGCTGAAAGTTTTGCTGTAGCAGCTCTGGCTCTCACACAAGCCCCTCTACCACATCCAGAAGAAACTGCTACAGCATCCAACTACAGACACCGTGCAAGTGCTGCTCCTCAGTGCATTGTGGTGGGATAAGACACTGAGGGACCTAAATTTAAGTTCTAAACTTAAGTCCCAGATACTCCCCCCGCCCCACTGAGATCTAAAGAAAAAAGGGTCAGTGAGCTGCGCTGCATTTTAATTGCACCAATACAGTTAAATATTAAATGGAGAAAGCAACTCTACATAGCAAATGGAAAACAAGCATTTACATAGTAAAGCTGTAAGATGTAGAGACTGTTAAAGTTTTACCCCAGTTGTCTATACATGAATATCCCACTGCAGTTTTTGGTGTTAAAATTTTAAATGTAAAACAAAATTAACATTTTCAGGTTCATACAGAATTAGCAAGTTATTGAGAAACAAAGTTTCCTCCCTCATAAGCAAATACTGATGGGGGGCAGGGCAGGACACCCTGTGTTTTTTCATACCATCACTCCATCTACTAGCGTGGGTAGAAGAGAGCAACACTTTTCTGAATACACTTGATTTTTCCCCCCACGCACACCCCAAAGGGGCATATGCTGATATCTGCCAGGACAGTTACCCAAGGGGAGTTAACACTACCAAGTTAGACACTGATCAGCTGGGGAAAGAGTTCACTAGCAAAGCTGTCCTCCCACACGTGGTCAGTGCCAAGTGGAGAGGACATGTCACTGAAGGGCGACAGGGATCCTTCATACCCAGAGTCACTACAGGCATCCAGCAAGTAGTTTGAAGCTTCAAGGCTATGATGAGAAGAAAGCAGATGAGAAATGCCCAGTTCAGGCATGAAGTTGTCTACAGGTTCCTCCTTCACAGACACTGGGACCTCAGGGATAGCCTTGTCTTCAGATGAAGAGAGAGATTCTTTCTCAATTTTCACTAGCATATTGGTTTGGTTGCTTGCTTCAACAGGAATCTCCAGTATTAGGGGCTTTGTATACACATGATCAAACCTTATCAGTTCATTAATGGCCTCCAGCTTAGCTGATGGGGACCCCAAAGATGGAGAGAGGGAGGTTGATATGGAATTTGTTTCTCCAGAGATCTCTTCCTCCAGCTTTTCCAGGCACATTGACTCTGAATCAGCACATCTGAGAAATATCTCTGGGTCCAGACTGTCCAGAAAGCCCAACAGGAGATCAGGCTGCAGAATGAAATACTATTTTAGAAAGACAGCCTATTTCTGTTACAGCAAAACCCCAGTTGTGGCACGTATTAACCCCCACGCGGAAGTTAAAATACACTAAACACAATCACAGTTGTTTTATCAAGAACACCAAACACACAGTTAAGGCAGTTACTTGTCTTTCAGAAATTCACAGAATCCATCAGGTTGGAACAGACCACAGTGGTCCAACATCCCTGCTCAAGTGGGGTCAGTCTAGAGCACATTGCACAGGATTGCATCCAGCCAGTTCCTGAATATCTCCAGTGAGGGAGACTCCAAAACCTCTCTGGGCAATGTGTTTTAAACAACTGTGCAGTCATTCTTTGTCCATTAACTTTTTTGTTAAGGTACTGGCAATCCCCACAGAATTCTACATGCATTTGAGATGCACAGCCACTACTGGAAACTCTTTGAGATCCTGGACACATCATCAACTGCTACTGCCACAGTACCTGCTGGCTACACAGCACCAGAACCCAGCTTAGACAGACCTGCCTGTGACCAAAGTTCAGAAGGCTGGGTTGGTTTTTTTGGGGGGTTTTGTTTAACTCCTGTACTCACTAGATACAGCCTAACACAGCTGTTCTGAGCCACAGATATGGCATTCCAAGACTTGGAAGGACAAAGAAACTATGGAAAAATCATAAAATTATTTAATATCAAGAAATTAAACTACTAGTCTTAAATCCAAAGTGGTTCTGAAGTTCGTGGGCAGTTTGCATAGGAATGGATGCTCACCTCAGAGTCTGAATAGTCACTGCCATCAGAATCCACGTGGAAGCTATCAGAAATGGTGACTGCTGGGCCTGCACCTGCTGCAGAGGAACACGTAGTCTGAGTGCTGCGGACTCAGCGGACCCGGTCACCAATCTAATCTCATCCACCTGTGATTCCTTCACAACCTGTGCCAAGGAAAAAATTCAGTCACCACAAGTGTTCTGGCAGGCAGTACAGCACATAATCCTGAAGACCACGTTTTTCCTGCAAAGGCTTCCAACATGAGATTCTCCACTTGCTTATGTTGAAGCAACCTGAAGGTAAGACGACTTCCAAAGTTAGCTGAAGCCTCCATACACTTGTGGATTTATTTTGTTTGCCGCTTTTAAATGAGAGCCCGACACCCTCCCCCAGACACCATTCTTTTGAGACAGGCCTATATGAATGTCACAGCTTTTACTTCACTTCTATAACAAAGTGTAGAGGAGCAGATGAAATTGTCTCAAAACAGCTTGGAACTAGTCACCTTGTTATCTCCCACACTGCCCACTTGGCACCTGTTCGGTTTCAGGAGAACTTCCATCTGGAGGACAGGGGTGTTTCTGGCACATCCCTGTTCACAGCACTGGGGTTACCCCGGGAGCGGGGCAGCTCTCGGTGTGCTCTGCTCAGGGCAGGGGCGGACACACCAGCAGCGCGGCGGGCGACTCACCTGCGACTCGCCGCCCTCCTCCTCCGTCTTCAGAGCATCTAAACCCAGGCGGCAGCGGAGCTCCTGGTTCTCCAGCACAAGGTTACACGTCCTCTCCCGCAGGAGCTGGTTTTCCAGCAGCAGCTTCTGGTTCTGCAGAGAGCCATGAGGCAGGGAGGCCGCCCCTCACCTTCTCACCCCCTCCTCCTCCAGCCCCTCACCGCCTCCTCCAGCCCCTCACCTCCTCCTCCAGCCCCTCACCTCCTCCTCCAGCTCCACCACTTGCTGCTCCAGCTCCGTCATCCGCGCCTTCTTCCTGTCCCGGGCGCTCTGGGCCGCCACGCGGTTCTTCAGCTTCCTGCGGGACAGGGCGGCCGTCAGCGGGGAAGCGGGGAAGCCGCAGCCCCCCCCCCCCCGCCGCTGCCCCCACTCACCTGCGCAGCGCCTTCTCCTCCGGGCTCAGGTGCGTGAGCCGCTGCCGCTTGCGGGCCGGCTGCGGGCCCTCCAGCCCCGCGAGGCCGGGGTCGGCTCCTGCCGGCAAGACAACAGAAAGATGCCGGCCGGCCGCGGCGCCAGGGGCCTCGGCCGCTTTGCTGGGGATGAGGAGCAGCCGGGGGGCCGCGGCACCGGGCAGCGCTGCCATGGCGGGACGCAGCGGGTGCGGAACGGACGCGCTGCCCGGCACCGCCAGCACAACCCCCTGCGACGCGCCCGGCCCCGCCCGGATTTCTACTATCGTGGCTCTCGCCCATTGGCCGGAACGGCGTGACGCCACGGCCACACGAGCTCGTGATTGGCCGGCAGCCGAGAGCAAGGGGGGAAGCGAATTGCATCAGACGTGGGGTCTGCGGCCGGGGGGCGCCGGCGCGCGGCGAGGCCGCGACGGGCTGTGAGGGGCCGGGCGCGATGGCCGCAGTGGGGTGGGCAGTTAGTCGGAGAGGCAGCGAGCAGGGTCTGGCGTGGCGGTGCAGCTGAAGCCCCTTTGTGGTCCCCTCCCCGCGGCCGGTTTGTCACAAGGAGAATCGTGGGGAACGCAAGTGCCAAAAACGGAACTTCAGCAGATGCCATGAGAATGGGCTAAAAATGGGCTAAAAAGAACAAAAAAGCAGAGAGGTTAGTGATTGATGAGTAGAAGTTGCAGGAGAGTGTGCAGAAACCCCCCAGGGGTGTGACAGCGCTGCCCCCAGCTTGTCCTGCGAAGCAGCAGTGCTGCGTGGGGAGGGAAGTGAGCACTTCTGTGGGGTCCCGCGAAGGTCATCACCCTGCCCTGACCGGCTGGTGTCAGAGCTGAAGGATCTTGGGTCCAGACAAGTGAAAGTTTTGTAGGTAGAAAGCCTCAAAATACTCTGCCTGTGGGAATGCAGGTGTTCAGCAACCTGCCCACAGCAACACACAAGCACTCAGGGCATCGAGGGTGTTGGAAGTGTTGACCTTAGCCAGGTGACCAAAGCTTTCCAAGTTTCCACTTGCAACAGTTGCCAATGACCTGAGTAGTTATGAAATGTTGAGACTTTGGCTGCTTATGTTTATTTTCGAAATCCATTTGTACATTGAATTTAAATTAGTTGTTAAACAGTAAAGGAAAAACATGAGCTTTAGAAGTTCAAAGGCACTGGTGTGCTGGTTGGGCATTACTCCAGCATTGGAGTTCTGCCAGGCTTTCATGATCCAGAGAACAAACTGCATTTGTAAGCTTGTGTTTGTTCTTTCCTTACTTACTGCAGCATGACATTGAGCTAAGGCTGAGAATTCACCTTTCTACTTTGACACCTTTGTGAAAAATACGGCAACTTTTCGATAAGCCTTTTAGTCTGAGTGCAAAAAAGTTGTTTGTTCAGGTCCCGCTAAACCCCTTAGATACGGGTCATTGAAAACTATCTGCTTCTCTTTTGTGTGTCTCTTCTGGGTTTTGACTCATGTTTCTTCTGTAATTCTAATTCTTAACTAAAAACTTTACTGGTTTCTATCAAAATGCAGGTTCAGTATTAACAACTTTTTCAGATTTCAGACATTCATTTCGAATTGCCCTTTTTTGCAACAGAAGTGTTGAACAGGCTGCCTCACATTGCTGATTCCTGGTATCTATACTGGGGAGACTTGTCATGATATGATTTATCAGACAGATATCCAGATTTCTTAGTGTTATGGCTGAAAAAAGATCCTAACTTTCTGTCTAAATTTTTCTATTTAATTTTATAGGGAACCAGAGCAAAAGCATCTGTTTCCCTTTGCAGCAAACACTTGTGATCATGAATAAACTCCAGAAGTGCAGGGACATATATGCCAGTAGTGGTGCCTGAAATGTTTTCCAGTTATGTGTGACCAGGCACAAAAGTGGGAGCTACCCTTGGTACTGGTGGTGTCCATTCTTACTGAATATAATAATGGCATCCATTAGCATGTCTGGTGTTGGCAGTAATAGCTGACAAAACAAGGGCATGACACCCTGCAGTCTAGTCCTGTTGAACAGTTTTAGTAGCACTGCTAAGAGTAGCTGTGGTGTAGTTGCTGAGAATACATTTAGGCTCACGAATACCATGTTACTATCATTAGGAGACATAAAGTCTTTTGTTTAAATGTATGGTTAAGTCACTGGGGAAAAGAGTGCCAAAAAGAAGTTCAATAAATGTGGTCTTGCACTGTGACACCCTCTCAGAGAATTTTACTTAAAAGATTTCAAGTTTAATTCTAATTTCCACTTTTTTTTTTACACATTCCAGTCTTTGTATTTTTCTTTTTTTCAGTTGTTGGATTCAATCCTGTGATCCACATGACTCCAGAATGCTTCTCACCCTGCCTTTCACCCACTGGGGGTTCAGCACTACCACCAAGGATGTGCCAACGAGGATACTGTTGGCTGTCCTGCCAGAAACCACATTAATTCCTGCTAACATAGCTTTATGTTGTATGTTCCAGGTGGCCAACCCACCAGAGGAAATAGGTGTGTTTAACAAAGGTGGAGAGGCTTTGCCCTTGTGTAATATCAGATACAGAGAAAAAAACATGTGTTGAATGTTATCTATGTATGAAAAAAGGGGGTATAGAAGAGGGAAATTAAATGGAAGAAGGGGGTGTAGAGAAAAGATTAACTGACAATCATAGTCTGAGAAAGAGCTTGTTTGTTGAATGTGTGTCTGAAAATACTTGGAAAGTGGCCTGGGGCCCCAAGCTTGTGACAACAGCTGGAATATTCCCAGATTGGTATCAATAGCTGATTAAATGAGAAGGGGAACTGTTTTGCTGCCTAAAATGAGGTCTGGAATAACTTATTTTACTTATTCTTAAATTTCATCATTACACATTGGGATTCAGGAGTACATCTTTCAAAGTCTTAGTGCTCCTTATTTCAGGGGATATGCAGAATCTGTATCCTCCACCTCCTGCATGGGAGCTGCCACTCAGTCTGCATGCAGTTGGAAGCGACGTTGGCTGTGCCTTCTCTTAACGCTGCTGCAAGCAGGTCCTTCAGAAGGTGATATTTTGCTCAGCTCAGCTATAATATTTTGTGTCTGTAATTCCTTTTTTCATTGCTACAGAATACAAAATGGCAGATTTTTCTTCAAACAGCCTAATGACACATTGTCTCTTTTTGGAGTGATAACAGTAAATTTAAGATCAAGGAACCTGTATAAAGAGCTCAGTGTTCCTTGCATCTCTGTGGTATCTTTTCTTCCCTGATTTTCACTTGCATTGTAATTCCAGTTTGCTTCATTTTGTTAGTCTTCTCTGAAACTCAAGAACTCACTCGTCTCAAGACTAGAAGTTACCTAACATGTATAATTTTGTAGCAGTTGCAATTTTCTGCCAATGTATTACTTTTTCCAGAAAACTGGCATGCTTATTAAACAGCAGAGGTCTCAGTATAGAGGCAGCCTCCTAATCCCCCTCCCACTGTCACAGAATGCTGATTATAAAGGGAAGGTATACCTGCTTACAAGGACATTGCCATAATTGAGATAAAGATCTCTTGATTTGATTTGTTCTGCCAGGCAGAGAACAAATTTCTCTTGCACATTCAGAGCTTGGAGCACACCACTCATGGGAATTTAAAGGAAGACAAGATATCTACATCCCAGCAAACGGAAAGGCTTGGCAATCCTGCACTGCCAGTTCTGTAAAAGTGAAATGTTACTGGAAGTCTCTGCAAACATTAGTCTTGTAAACAGATCTTTATCTGTAGTGACTGGATGTCCTTGGGAAGATTTACACCATCTGCCAGTCCCTGAGAGACTCCACCTGGGAATCAAACAGCTTTAGGTCAGCTGGCCAGAGAAATGGGCTCAGGTCAGGGAATCTGTTTGGTGGGCACCACAGCTAGTTGATCTTTGGAGGAATCCCGGAGGTCGAGGGAGGTTGTGGTTGTTCATTGTCATTAAGGCTTTGCTTGGTTGTTCTGGCTTCTGCTTCCAATCAACTTGCTCAAAGTTTGAGCCCATCCTCTTCCCACACCGTTCCTCTATCCTTGACTCTACTTCATTGCATGGATTCCCTTTCCCTTTAAAAGGTCTAACTGTTGGCATCTCTGGTGCTTGGCTGTAGTTTATCTGATTGTAATTTGTGTGTGTAGTCCTACTTTAGCTCTTTGGTTCTTCTCTTCCTAGCTTAGTCCCAAGCACAGTGTTCCCCTGCAAAGTTCTCTCATTATGCTGGCAGGAAAATGGAAGGTGCCACAAGAGTTGTTCATGGAGAGGTGTTGTGCTCACCTGTATATACTGATGCATGGTGATACACTAGAGGTGTTAGTGACAAATAAAAGACAAAAGGCAAAGGTGCTACACTTGGTTGAGATGACGCAGCGAGTGCATCATTGTGGGTGATGCTGTAGAATATGCTTGGGCAGTACAGGAGAGAGTGTGCTGTGCCAGGGAGCCAACAGCACTGTTCTGAGTTCTGTGTCAGTGTTTCACATGTTGAATAAGCTCTCAGAGGAAAACAGGTAACTGCCTAAAAGCTCCCATTCCAGTAAGTTTTTCAGTTTGCACATCCTGGTTCAGGAGTTGGAAAATACTCCATGAGGTCAACAACCGTGGTTACGAAAACTTGATGGCTACTTCCTGTTGGCAGAAGCTTTTCTTTGGAACAGTGCCAGCGTTTGAAAGGAAAAACCTTTTATTATTTCTTAGTCATTCCCTAGGCTTTGAAATTCCTTTAGAAATTCAGAGCCCCTGAGAGTCCTGGCAACTTTCTTGTTTTGTAATTTTGAAGTTATCTCCTTATATTCTTCCATTTGGGTGCCCTTTGTACACAGAAGCCTGCCTCCAGCTGTCACGAGACCCTGTGTGAAAAGAGGAAATTATCAGGAAATGTCAAGTTAGGAATCAGTTCTGTCTCAGCACAGGCTCAGCAGGACCCAAAATGTGGGGGATATTGTCAGAATCATCCATCTCCTGCCTCGTACAGTTTCAACTTTCTGACTGCTCAGAGGGCACAGGGTAGCAGCTGGTGTTAGAGAGGGACGAGTCTATCATGCTTTCTTTCTGGTAGCCTCACTGATTTGCTCTGTTAGCACTGACTTTAATGATAACACTTACGTAAATGGACAGGGACAGTTAAAGCCCTTTATATACTAATTAAATGGATCACATGGTAGCACTTAAATGTGGAAAATGAGTGTTTTAAGGTGATTAATTAAAAGTGCCAGTCAGATCTTGTAACTTAGGTGAGTCTTTAATATAATAGATAACCCAGGATGAAATAGAGTAAGTAGTTGCTTAACTTACCTTGGCGTGAATGAATCCATTGTTAATATAATAATTACTTCATTTTAGCCAGTCACCTTTAAAGAATGTTTTTTGCTTTTGGTAGTCAGAAGTGGTGAAATCTATTTGTTGGCTTTAACATAGGGTTCTTCATATTGTGATTAGTATCAGTGGCTGATACACAGCACACCTTAACCACGAGCTTCAAATTTATTCTGTGGTATTTATATATTATTCACTTTATGTAGTGTATAGCTTGAAGTAGGGCTTCATGAACAGCAGCTTGTACCACATACTTACTCCAGAAACACTAATAACAATGTTGAATTGGATACAGAAGTGTCAATATTTAGATTGTATGTAAATATGTTTCTGTGAAATATGCAGGATGTGTTATATTTACATGTTATTTACATTGGATGTTTCAATATTGTGAGAGAGGAAACTGCTAAGCACTGACATAATGAACACATAAAATTAACAGTAATCTAGCATTTAGTGTGATTGTAACTGGAAGTGATGGAGATAATACAGAGTAACCTCGGGGGCACAAGGGGCACAAGAGCACAGTCAAAGACATTTGTATGGATGCATTTGAGGGCACTTCTTGCAGAATGGATACTGAGAAACTTGAAAAATATGGCTCCAGATTTTTTCCAAATCCATTCTGTTCCTATCAGCCCTTGCAGAGATTTTAGAGGATCAAACAGCATATAGCAATAATTTCTTAAGCTTATTTCATAGTATTCTTTTTTCTTCTTTTGGTAACATGATCTGCTGTGTCTGCCTGCCTGGTGAGGACCCTGAAGGAAAACATCAGGCATGGCTGTACTGTCTTGCAACTCTTGTGTGAACTTGTACTGTATATTGAGCAATAGTCTGCAAAAAGAAAAGGCTGCATTTATCTAAATAAAGGTATTTTTAGTACAATTTACATATTTCAGTTTTACAGGCCTGATTCATTATTATTTTTTCCCTTCAGTAGGCAATAACATGTACAGAGAGAGTGAAGGGTTCCCAAATCAGCATGTTTCCCCTTCTTACAGATTTAAAAGACTACATGTTGTTTAAGACATTAGAAACCTTAACTTTTCAAACATTAACAGGGAATTTTGTTCACAAATAATTTTTATAATTAAAATTGTCATGGCTAGTCAGTTGTTTAATTTGGATTGCTTTGATGCTGTTTTACTTGGATGAATTGTGTTTCCAGAATTTAAATAGCAAGAGGCAAAGCCACAGTTGCTTGGCATATTTTTCTTAACATAAGACTGACTTATGTCTTCCCTGACTTTTCCTTTTGGTCTTTAATTAAGCCGACACGTTACAACAGTTTGTTACTTTAATTTAGAATAATTGATGACAATAATGAAAGCATCGTTTTTGTAAATACATAAACATTTTGTCCATTGCAGTGGGCTTTCTGTACCAGGCTGCAATAGTAAAGTTTGTCTGCATGAAGACACAAGGCTCTGGAGACACCTTTACCCCGGCTCCTGGCTCTGGGGACACCTTTAACTGCAGCTCCTGGCTCTGGAGACACCTTTACCCCAGCTCCTGGCTCTGGAGACACCTTTACCCCAGCTCCTGGCTCTGGAGACACCTTTACCCCGGCTCCTGGCTCTGGAGACACCTTTACCCCGGCTCCTGGCTCTGGAGACACCTTTACCCCGGCTCCTGGTTCTGGAGACACCTTTACCCCGGCTCCTGGTTCTGGAGACACCTTTAACTGCAGCTCCTGGCTCTGGAGACACCTTTACCCCGGCTCCT
Organism: Pseudopipra pipra; assembly: GCF_036250125.1. Taxonomy (NCBI): domain Eukaryota; kingdom Metazoa; phylum Chordata; class Aves; order Passeriformes; family Pipridae; genus Pseudopipra; species Pseudopipra pipra. The sequence goes on along the minus strand of NC_087566.1, from coordinate 6,314,105 downwards.
GGCTCTGGAGACACCTTTACCCCGGCTCCTGGCTCTGGAGACACCTTTACCTCGGCTCCTGGCCCTGGACACACTCCCAGCGCAGCTCTTCCCCCGCGGGTGTCCCGCGCCCGCCCCGCGGTGCTCGGGGGACACCTGGTGGTGGCTGTGCCGCAGCGCGCCCGCCCCGGCCGGGCCCCGCACGCCCCTTGGCTCGCCGTGGGAAACTGCTGGTGCTGCTTGGCAATGAAAACCCATCCAGCACTCGGGTGTGTCTGAGTAAAGCTTTCAGTCAGCCCTAAGACTCTGTGCTGTGCAATCCTGTCTGAGAGGAAAAGGGCAAGCATGTACATGGCCTTGAATTTAATGGAAAGAGGACAGCTCTTGTGCCTATTGCTCATTTAGAGGTACAGCAATACCATTTGCTTTGAAATAAGCTCTGCAGAGCACGATATTAAAACATGTAGGGAGCATGGGCAGTAGTCTGAGTTATCGACTCGGTTGGTTCCTGAAACCACCTGGACAGGCAGATGTGGGAGTGTGAATGAGACAAATGGCTGTCCTTATCCTTCCTGTGGTCACCTGGTCTGCTATGAGGACTTCTCAGATACAGTTTGCTGTGAAAGGAAGGTTCTCAGGTTTGATTTAGTAAATGCTTTAATGAAAAACTCCATTCATCAAAACCTCATTCTTGTCATGTAGAACTCTGGAATGAGGTTGCTTCTCATACCCATTTAGAACCAGTATATGTGTCACTACACTGTGCAGGGCAATGAAGGTATGTCCTAAATCCCTCTATGATGTTCTTTAATCTGTACAAGGGGACCTCTGACACACCACCTGCTTCTTAAACTTGAGTGCCATAACAGCCCAGAATTCCAAGGCAAATGCTAAACAAAATTTTTTTTTTGTAATGTAGGAGAAAGATGTTGAGTCAAGTAGTTTACAATTATACGATGAGACACTTTTTCCTTCACTTCAGTTTGACTGAAGCAAAAGACAGACACTTCTTCCTTTAGGGGGAACAGATATGAGTAGAACTATATGAACACAGATTGGCTTCAAAGGGAAATTGCTAAGTCTGAATTAAAACAAACAGTTATAACAGTCATAAACTATTATAAAGAATACTTAGAAAACCTTGAATGTTTTTTAAACAGGAGTTACCAACAAATACGCTGGTACTATCCAGACTTCCTGATTTTGGTGGTGTTTAAAATATAACAGTTTATTTTAGTTCTTACATTTTAATCCTGGTGTATTGGCATACCTCTTCTGGATTAGTCAGTGATGTTTTTCTCAGTTTCTCTTGTGTCTCTTGTTTCTCATCTGGACTTTGAGTTTTAAAGGAAAGACAGTGTCTTAAGCATGTGTGAACAAATGAGTCCCTATGATCAAGGTGGGATGTGAATTTATAACGTAGACGTGTTTGAGGTAACTGCCATGAAAACTGATAATATGCCCCAGCTTTCAGGAAATGCTCTCAACGTTGTTGTTTTGAATGAGGTAACTGGGCTGCCTTTCAAGTTGTTTACTTTGTCATAGCTGCAGCCTGTAACCCTGATTATTGTCTAAATTAACCTGAAGATGTATCCACTTGTATATAACCCTTTCTGTGTTCATTGTGTCGGTGCTCAGCTCTTTCAGAATCTTATGTACTATTATTGATAGCTGAGCACTTTAGCTGGAATTCCCTTGGTGACTTGTCACTTGGTCCTTTGTGTTGAGTGACAATCTTCCCAGGACATTCTGCCTATTCACCTACCTACCATTCCTACTGGGTATGATCACAACCTTCCTACTGCATAGAAAAGCCTGATGATGTGTTTGTGACTATCAAAGGTGAGAGAAAGGTCTGAGGTGTTTTTTAGTCATTGACAAATTTTTAATTGCCTTTATAGAATAGATAGAAGGATGAGAAGTAATTGTGTAAAATCTGAATTAATCTGTGAAGTGCTGGAGGAATAAACTTCTGTCCTTTCCATCAGCACTTCCACAGTGGTGAGAAACAAATTTTTCCAGGAATAAAATTTCTGTTCATCTGTTTTCATTGTCAAGAAGAAAATGAAATGAGGAGATTGATCTACTGAAATATTATCCACTTTTTTCAGACAGCGCTTACTCTTAGCCACAGTTCCCATTCACCATTGTATGTTCAGAACACTTTTATCAATTGGAGGCGATGGTGGTGGTTTTTTGGGGGTTTTTTTGCAGCTGTTTTGGGCTTTTTGGGGGGTGGTGGCAGTGCTGTTTGTGTTTGTTTGAGCTTCGGGTTTTTTGGTGTTTTATGTGGCAGCTTGTGAAATACCTGGTAGTTAAAGGGAAGAACAGTCCCGGTGTTGTGTGAGTGCGGTGTTATCTGCAACTACTCCCAGCCGAGCTCCGGACACGTCCTCGCTCACCAGAGGGGGGAGTTGGGCACTGGGCTCTGCAGCTGCAGGGTGCCCTCACTCTCTAAAAGGATCTCCCATTGAAATGGAGCCACGCTGGGTTATCTAGTGTTACCAGATCTCCTCTTATGATATAACATAGGAGCAAGAATCACCTTTTCTTACTATTTAACACATCTGAGCAGCCCCTTTTAAGAGATTTCCTTTTTTCTTTACAAAGTGGATGAGAGATGAAATATACTGCAAACAAGGTCTGGCAATACTGGAGACAATCTCAGTCAAGTAGAACTTCAAAATTCACAGTAACTGAAATCCTTTAATCCATGCTCATTGCTTAGTTTATTTATTTCTTTGAAAAAGGGTCATATTTTCCTTTTTATGCTAGAATCTTAGACAATATATCAGGAAAAAAAGGTTTCTTGGAAAATCCTCTTTATCACTGGCTGAAAGTTCAGTAAGACTTTTGGGTTCTGATATTGCCATATTTACTGCAAAGTGGATCATCAGAGACTAAGGGCATTGTAGATCATCAAGAGGGTGGGTTTTGGTGATGTCTCTTAAGAATACACCTAATTGAAAATGTCATCTGCTCTTTGCTGTCATAACTGATACTAGGTTTTGGACAGGCTCCGTCAGTACTGGAGGACAAACAAGTTAGTGCTAAAGCAGCAGAGCTAAAGATACTTTGTTTCCAATATATTTGTTCTTAAGATCTCTGAGCCCCTGCCCTTGTCACCTCCCTTCAATAACCTGAGTTCCTCTTCCCTTCCTTTCACATTCCGTAAGCATCCTGAGCAAGCGAGAGCCAACAAATGCTGTAACTAATCTGCTGCTGCACTTAGGTTTTTTCTGGCTACTGCCACACAGAGTCTGCAACAGCTGAACTCCACCGACCTCTGCCCCCTCACCGAGGGACGTGGTTCTGTACCAACATTTACATGCACACACATTTACTTTGTGTCCTTTCCTAGTGGTAACCCCTTAAAATGCAAGTATAGTTACAAAACCTTCATGTTAATTAAATGGGATGCAACTAGAATAGATTCTTTTATTTAAAAAAATGTAAAATCAACAACAGACTGTTCTTTGGACAGTAGAACTCCAAAAGCACAGTTTCTTAAATGTTTTCCTGCTGCCCTGGCTTCCCCTGTGTCCTTTTTATACTCTTACAGTACCCAGAGTCCAGAGCCTCCAATTTTCACAAAATTTTTGACCGTACTTCTTAAAACCTCTGTTCTGCCCTTAAGTTTGGTCAAAATTATCTAATAGGTTCAGAAGAGCAACAGGGCTGACAGGCAGATAGCATATGTTTAATTATGAAATGAGGCTAAAAGAGGCTCTAGAAGGGATTCTTCAGCGCTGTATTTGTGGTTGACTGCACAGACGTGACAGAAAGCAGTGTTCAGATATCTTGAGCCAAATGTATTTTCAATTACAGGGAAGGCAGGACCAGGGAATTTGGATTCTTGCCTCCTTTAATGGTGGGAATGGGTGATGGACATATTGCAAATGGCTACTTAATGTTTTCTTTCTTCCTGATGTGCAAGGCTGTACTTCCTGTGCAACATTCCAGCTCTGCTCTCAGCACAAAATAATTATTTTGGGCTTTTTCTATAACATTTATCACAGTATTATGTGGGTACTTCACTAACTTTGTTTTATCTCAAGAGCAGAGGGAGGAGGGTTCTATAATATCTATTTCTTTGCAAGGGAAATGACATGTAGGAAGTTCAGTGTCAAAAGCATCCTCTAGTGTTGATTGCCCTCTTCTGAGATAGAATCATCAAATTGTTTAGGTTGGAAAAGACCTGTAAAACCATTGAGTCCAACCCTTCCCCTGTTCAACCACTAGCCCATGTCCCCAAGTGCCACATCCACACATCTTTTAAATCCCCCCATGGATGGTGACTCCACCTCTACCCAGGGCAGCTTGTTCCAATGTTCAAATGCTTGACAAGCCTTTCCATGAAGAAATTTTCCCTGATATCCAATAGAAACCTCCCCTGGTGTGACTTGAGGCTGTTTCCTCTGCTCCTGTCACTTGTTACTTGGGAGAAGAGACGGAGTGCCCAGGGCGTGCTTTCTCAGACCACTTGGCACTGCACATCATTTCATTATGTTCAAATCACAGCTCTCACTGTCCTCAGCTGCAGTTGTAAATGCTGGAGACTTCTGTATTTCAGACCCTGGGCCTCAGTTTGCTATTTAGGGGGAGAAGAAGGAAAACATATCTGAAGTATTATGGCATAACTGAATTGTGAACTGTGTGCTGCCAACTGGGCAGGATGCCAGTTAGAAATATTTGATGCTTTAATGATAGACAGTCCATTCTCTTCTTGCAAATTCCTGCTTGGATTTCTGCCCAAGTAGAGAGAACTTGGTGACCTGAGACCTAGTGCCTCATGTCATTCCTCAGTATTTGACTCTGAGGCTGTGACGAGGCAATTTTGGCATGTCTATAAGTGCAAGGATGTGGGTAGTTTAGTGGAGTGGATCAGATTTTCAGCAACTCTTATTTTAGGTGTAGGATGTTGTCCACTTCTTATATAGAGCCTCATTCCCATCTTTTTCAGTAGGTAGTTTCCAGATTTTGTTTGACCTGCCATTTCTGCATTCCCAACTCTCTACCTAACTTGGAGAGGCTCTACCTCTATGTCATTTCCTAAGGAATATTAGAAAAGCACTGGTAATTCTGTTTCCTTAACAACAGAGGTAGGAGTCTTATCTATAGCATTTTTTTACTATATTTAATTTATTTTTTTCTAGAGTGGGATTCTCCTGTGAAGCAAGACCTTGTTGGGAAGAATGTGTCCATGTAACAGAAGAATTTCTCAGTACATGAACAGGGGACAAGATTACTGTTGAATTGCCTAATTTGGATAATCTCCATTTTCTTGGTACTTAAATTTAAAATCTATTAATATCTAATAATATGATATGTAATTTTGAAAAATTAAATAGGAAAAAAAGATAAAAAATAAACATGTAGTGTTCATGGATGCCTCCCGAGGGCATTTAAGTTTGATGAAATGAATCTTAGACAGTTGCCTGACATCTGAGCCCCTACACTGCCAAAGTAAGTGGACATCCACTTTGGTGACCAGCAGAAAAGGACAAAACATTTTTGACTTTTCAGTTTCACAGCTAAGAATTGGGAATCTCAGGTTCTTCACAGTTTTTGTAGAACTAAAACTGTGTGTTCCACAGACACTGAGCTCCTGTCATGATCTCTTGGAACACCTAGATTTCCAGTTCCCATCTCCACTCCTAAGGCTGCTCTTCCTAATACTATTTTAGCTTTCTGATTCAGTTTAAAAATAATTTTCTCCACTTCATCCCTGCCCACCCCCTTTAGCCCTGGTCTCTTCCCTGATCCAGTTTGCCACAAAGATTCACTGAAGTTACATGGACATCATTACGGAGAAAATATAGAAATGAAACAAGTGAGAAGGGACGAGCCCAAAACAGGCAAACTTCTAGCAAATGTGGCAAGTCATACTCAGCAAAAAAAGTTCCAGGTTGGCACATCCAGTGCTGTGGCTATCCTCAGGTTTTGATTGCCTGGGACAGTGGGGAGCATACACCATGAAGGGCAGTTCCTCCAAGCTGCACAACAGCTTTCTATTGGAAGACATCCTTCAAGGGGCACCATTCATTCATTAGCTTTGTGTGACAACCTGTGCACACCCCACTGTCCTCTGATACTGAAATTCCAACTCTCCTTACTGCCTCATGACATATCCACTGCACATGGGGCAGTTGGAAGGCCTTGACCCGCAACAACTTAGGACATAACTGTTTACCTTTGCCAACAGAACATTAAAAAATCTTAATTACAGTAGCTTAAGGACCTTTCCAAGAAGAAAAATACTCAGTGAAAACAGGTATCCCGAATCTGGCATGCAGGACATAAAAAGCTGCCAATGACTGGAAATGAGTTGTTCTGGCCTCTTCTGGAAGGGATGAGAGGACAGCAGGTTAAAAAGTCTGGATATCATTTGCCTAAACCACTTAAGTTCATGAAGAAAGTGAGGGAATTAGCTGAATGTCAAGAGACTTTCTCCTTATGACACAGGCATAGTGCAGATGAACAAATGACCATCTCATCATCATGACAAGCAGCCCCTGCACACATCTCTGATTTTGCTGTACATTGTGAAATGATTTAGCTGACTCAGCAGGGAGAAAATTTTTTTGAGTTCTCCATGTTTAAGTTGTTCCTATGTTGATTGTGATGTAGCAAATTGTGTGTTGACTGTCAGCCATTTGCCTCATGGGTGAGGGAAAAATCAGTAGAGATAGTTTGCACTTAAACGATTAAAATGCTTCTATTTAGTACACTAAATCCTATGCATTTCTGAAATCCTACTGAAACATACCTATAATCTAAAATTCACACTGGTTGAAAAGTTTGCATAGTGCATCCTCTGCTGTTACCAGGCCAGAGCACCACAGTGATGCCCCTTTCAGCTCCCTAAGCAAGTCATAATTTTGCAGCCTTTGATCCACTTTACCATTTATGTTGGGGGGGTGTGTGTTTTGCAGCTTGTGGTAGGAGCCCAGAGTGTGTGTTCCTGTGATCCCTTCTTGACCTTTTGCCACTGGAGAAATCTTCCATGATTTGTTAAGCTTATGTTGCTCACTGTGTCACGCTAAGGATGCCACTCTCTTGCCTTCAGCTGTAACAAAGTATATTTAGGAAAAGAGCTGGCTATTTGTAGACTAAGATGTTATTCCTTCTGCCAGTGAGTTAGGGCCGGACTTTTGTTTCCAGACATTGTGTTTCATAGCCAACAATGGATCTCGAGTCAGTTTGTCTAATCCTCCTTGTAAGTTATATTTAGGGTCTGTAACATCACGTATTAATAATTCTACGACTTAGCTGTACATACTTTTAATGGAAAACTGTATCATTGGCTGCCATCCAGTTCTTGTGCGAGACTGAAACAAAAATCATTACCCACACACCTTTTCCCCATCATTGATGGAGGTTCTGTAGACTTGCATTAACAGCCAAGCCGAAGAGCCAGGGTTACCCAGCCTCCCGAAACGCAATTACAGGGGACTGGGATCAGGAGGCCGATCAGCCAGTCCTGTCCTACACACAAACGAGAAGCCCGCTGCAAACAGCAGGCACATCCCGCAGCGCAGAGATGCCTCTGAGGAGGATCGGTGCCCGTGGTACGTGTGGTGACAGAGCACTGCTCCGGCCGCCGCGGAACGTCCACCCGGGCCGTACCACCGGCGGGTCTGCCCCTCGCAGCCGCCGCGCCCGGGCTCCGTCCCTAACACACCCGGGCATGGCCGGCGGCCGCGGTAGCGCCGGGAAGCGGCCCGGCCCGGCCCGCTCCGGCCCCCGGCCCGCGGCCCGCGGCTGGGGAGCGCGGGAGCCCCGGCACCGGCGGGCAGAGCCCCGGCGGACGCGGGCCCGGGCGGTCGCCACAGGCCGCCGGGGCCGCCCGGCCCGGCCCGGCCCTGCAGGCCCGGCCGCGTGGAAGGCCGATCCCGGCAGGGCCTTCCCGAGAGCCGCCTGCTGTCGGACCCTTGCGGGCCCGGGCCGGGTCGGACCGGCCGCAGCCGCGGGTGCCCCTCGGCTCGGGCGGGCCCGGCTCGGCTGCGGGCCGTGTGTGCACGGCGGGAGGGACAGAGCGGGTCAGCGCGGCGCGGAGGGCGGGGATAACCCCGCGGTGGCCGTCACGTGGAGCAGATGAAAGGGAAGCGGCTTGGCAGGGCGGAGAGGAGCCGGGGCGAGGGACGGGGAGTGCGGGGCGGGCGGCGGCGAGGAGCGGGGCGCAGCGCGGCGGGAGGGCCGCTGCCATGGGGCGCTGACCCGCCCGGGACCCCGGCCCGGGAGCTGGAGCCGCTCGGGAGCGATGCGCGGCGGCGGGGCGCCGCTTCCTCCCGCCGCGCGATGAGGGGCTGCGGGGCCGGCGCGAGGCTGCCCGTGCCGCCGCTGCCGCTGCTGCTGCTCGGGGTGGCGTTGGCCGCGGCGCCGGGCGCGGCGCTGGGCAAGGAGACGGCGTTCGTGGAGGTGGTGCTCTTCGAGTCCAGCCCCAGCGGCGACTACACCACCTACACCACGGGGCTGCAGGGCCGCTTCTCCCGCGCGGGGGCCACGCTGAGCGCCGAGGGCGAGATCGTGCAGGTGAGCGCGGCCGGGGGGCGCCGCCTGCCCCAAGATGGCTCCGCGGGCCCGGCACCTGCGGCACAAAGCGGGGCCGGGCCCGCCGCCCCACGTGCGCCGCGCGGCCCGGGGACGCGGTGACAGATGCGCGCCCGCGCACAAAGGCCCCGCGCCGGCCCCAACTTGCGGGGCCGCCCCGTTTTGACAGCCGGGCGCGCGGCGCGGTCTCTCCGCGGCGGGAGCGGGCGGAGCCGAGGGCCGCCGTCCGCGCGCTTCGGGCTCCGCTCCGCTCGCCCCTCCGCCGGGCGCGATGCCGGCGGGCGGGCGGGGGCGGTGCCGCGCCGGGCGGCCCTTGCCGGTCCCGGCGGTTCGCGGCCGGGGCTGTGAGGGGCTGCCCCGCTCCAGGGGCGGCCGGGTCTCGGGGGGCCCGGGCCGAAAGTCCCGCGGCAGCAATTGGGTGCTGCGCGCTCGGGCTGTGCCGGCCGGTGCCCGCTCCGCGCCCCCGGGGCTGCTGCGCTCGGGGCTCCCTCGGAGCCGGGCTCCCATCGCGGACGTTTCGTACAAAGCTGCGCTTGACTTTCTCACTAGAGAAACAATTTTTGTCTGTGACTGAACGCAGCTATTCTTTACTGTGTTTGAAACTCTTGAAGTGCTTATCTAATTCCTTTGTAGTCTCTTGTAATTGTTGACTTTATTTTTCCCCCCCCTTTGGCTAAGTAGAGAAAAATTACTTGAATGGTGTTTTAATAAGTTTGACTGTTAAGCAATTGCTAATAGCAATCCTTATTTCTCTTTAAGAGCTGTGGAATTTGTTTGCTTGAGTTCCATGTACATACACGTACATGCATAAATAAATATACACATAAAATTTTAAGAAAGCTAACTGGTGGCAAGTAAGCTCTAGAAACAACTGATAAAGCTCTACAAACATAAATACTTTACTATCAAAATAACATTGTTTTTTCCTTTTAAAGAATACTGCTTTTGAGTGCTTGATGTTTCAAAATGGTTTCACCTGGGAGGATTCCTTATAAAAGTTCTCTCACAGCCAGAAGAGTTGTGAGGACAAATTGCTAATGTAAGGTGATTATTTTCTTCAGAGAAAAGAGGAATGGATCAATTACTTTATAATTGTGACATTTAAAAAAAAGGTGCTGCTACTAAGGACTGAAACAGAGGTGGATGTTTTTTAACCTTTTGGTGCATTTTCAAACAGTGAGACTTAACACTGTCTTTAGGGCCAACAAGAGACCCTAAAGGTTCCTTTTGTGTCAGGTATTAGTGTTAAGAAGAGAATATAGGCTATTTATTGAGGTCATACTTTCCTGGTGACTGTAAGTAAAAGTGGAGAAAAAACTTAACTATTTTTTTAAGACTTAGATTTGCACAACCCGGAACAAATGTATTAAAGAGACTTTTGCAGGCTTTGTGGTGTGTAGCATCAGCTGTCTGCTTCCTCTTCATCATTAGTAGACAGCACCCCAAATAGGAGAGACTGCAGTGAAAGCCAAATGATGTGGCAAATCTTTTACAGTTAATTATTGCTCAAAAATGGATTTGCTTATTCATCTGAACACATGCTACATAACATACCTCATGGACAGGCTATTTTTTTTTATGAGCCATGTGTACTGTTCTTTTTTTCAGAGAAGAAAACCTGACAGACATTGTTCCAAAGCAGCTAGACTGAATGCCATCAGTTGTGTTTTGACTGTTGAGGTTCTAGATTGCATACAGCATCTCTTGTCAGTGTCCTGCTTCCTTTATCTCCTCCTGAAAGTGACTTTTTCAGAGCTAGAATTTGTAAGATTTTCACAGCACTGTCTTGCCTCCCTTTTTCAGCAAGGCTGTGTTTTTATAGAAGACTATGAATCTGTTGTTCTGGATCATCGTCTAAAGCTCCCTGTGAGGTTTAGAAAAGGCTCGTGAAGCTAATGCCACTCGGAACCTGTTCAGCAGCAGCAAGTTAGTTGTACATCAGTCAGTGAAGCAAGCTCTTCTCTGCCCCAGCCCCTTTGTCAGTGCACACAGCAATTCAAGAATAAGATGCATTTTTCTTTAAAATGAAATATTAGAAATTCTTTAAAATCAGGCACACATTAAAGAATGGATCAAAGGAATTGTGGTTTTGAGACTACACAAAGACTTACTTTTGTTTATGTTAATAGCATCAATTACTCATTGGTCTTGAAAGTCTGAACAAAAAAAAACCAACCGTAAGAAACAATGCACTTTCAGCTTTTGATAGGTCATACATCCACTCCTAAACTGGTTATTGGTCAGATTCCTATCCAGTAGTGGTGTGCTATTATATTGCTTCTCATGTTATTGTAAACGAGTCTTAATAGGGTCAAGTGTCTACCAGAATAACTCTTTACAGAGATGAAATGTTCATGTCTTCTTTCATGTGGTCACAGTTTGTATTCAGCAAACTCATGCTTAGGTTGCTGTGTCAGCTGGTCCTTAAACTGCTTGAAGGTCTAACCATCTTGGTGATATCTGGTGTACTGGAATATTCCGTGTTTCTCGGGGCAGTGTAGTGGCCATTGATATGGCTGAGATTGGAAATTGCAAACACTTGGTTGGAGAGTGATTGTGAAAACCAGACTTAGCTGAAACCTCTAAAAAGATGTTTTGGTTTAAAACAAATTATGACTGGAGAACTCCTTATGGTTGAAACTTCTCGTACCATTCAGGGCCAAAGTTCAGATGTAGTCTTGTCTCAAACTTGTTGCTATATGGCCACAGACTGACAGTGCCAGGACAATAAACATGGCTGATTTTTTTACTAGCAGTGGCTTTATTGCTCAGAGTGAGATTATGTATCTTAATTCTACATGGAACTGGCAAGATTCTGTTCCAGTTGCTTGTTCCACTTGATAACTAAGGTGTGGAGCATCTAATGCTGTGTTTCTTGTAAAGATGTGGATGTGAAGGAGCTGCTCAGGTGAGGTGCTGGGAAAAGAGGATCAAATTTATCGCTTGTTTTAGATTGCATTAAAAACGCTGACATGTCAAAAGCTTTAAATGATGCATATTCATAATTGTCAATTCTGTCTTTTTTTTCTACTCCTGTGTCAGTTGTACTGTTGAATACAGTAATGGGTTGATTACTGATGGATACAACGCATGTATACAGTGAGAAGCAGCATGGAGGAGAGATTTGGGAATGTTATGTGTGGTTTTTCTTGTGAAACGAAAGTTTGGGTTTTGGTTGGTTTGTTTCTGGTTGGAAGCCTCAGCAGAGAAATAATGAACTTTATGTAGCCATTGAACTGTGTGTAGATGATCTAATAATCTCCACTTGCATAAATTTTTGTGCTCAAAAATTAACAGTCTGGGGAGAACAAGCATAACTCAGTGCTTTAAGCTCCAGGAGTAAAACATAAGTGGGACACTTCCCACCCTCTTGCATGACACTTCTTTGTAGGAAACTATTGCCTGTCTTTCTCTTGCAGAAGGTGGGGAGGCTTCAAACCTGAGTGCAAGACTGTGTGCCTGTGTGCTCCTTCCTTCTGTCTCCCTCCCACCCCTTATTTATTTGAATGGCTTTGAACCTTTTCTCAGAATGCAACAGTTGCTAAAGGCTGCAAACTGCACTCTGAAGCATCAATAGAGTTTTTAACGGTGTGGAATACATAGATGTCTGGCCCTGATCAGAGGAGACTGAGTCAAGGGAATGTTTGTGTCCTTTGAGAGTGGAAAACAAAAATGTTTTTGGTGGTTTTTTTAGTTGTTGTTTTGTGATCAGGCAGGTTAAGTTTCTTCTTGCTGGAGCTGAGTGCCTAAAGGCCATTCAGATTGAGGAAATGGAATTATTTGTGGCTTTGAGTCACTGTCTTGTTGGATGTTTGCTTTGCTAGTTATCCTCTTAGAATATGAAGACACCTGTGACTGGCTTTGTGTTAGTTTCCATACCTTAACTGTAGAGTTGTGGCTTGCAGTAATGATCCTGAGGACATCAGGGATAATTTATCTGGGCTTCAGGTTTGCTTTGTTATTGTGTCCTTGAAGTGAAGTATCTTGGAGTTGAGCTGTCACTGGAACGTGGCACTTCTATTCTGACCGAAAACAAAGAGCTAACACCCTGTGGATGCTGAGAATGGGGTGAGGAGAGGGGCTGTTCAGCATTTACTATGTTTCTCTGTTTTGGTACAAAGGCAGGAGACCTGGAAAGGATCTGTTGTGCCTTGAATGAGAAGTGGGAGTTTGCTGTAGTTTTGTCCTCCCTAATCTTCAGTCTTTGATGTTATGAACAGATACTCACAACTGGCAAATGTTTTGAGGCAAGTGAGAACAGTAATCTTGAGGGTGTCCATCTTCAGTAGGTGAATCTAAGCACTGCCCCTTTGAGCCTTTCATCTGAACTTGTGTCACACCAAGCCACAAGTCCCATCACCATTCTGAAAGCTTGCTGAGAGTTAAGGAGTTTGTGTTGAATAGATAGTAAGACTGAACCATGAATGGAAGAAAGTGAATTGCTGCTGTCTTAAAAAAAGTGGGGTTTTTTACCTGTTTTAAATTTTGTAAAAGTAATTATTTAATTTATTTTAATAACAGCAAGTCACTGATGGCTCCTTTTTTGTTATAACAGCATCATGTATGCGTTAAGTAGTCAGAGCAGGGCTTATTTTCTATACTTTGTTGCTTTACTGCTTTGTGCATCAGAAACCTTGTTTAATTTAAGCTTCAGTTTTTCTTTTGCTTTATGGTTATCGTTGTACTAAGACTTGACTATCCAGCTGGTAGGAACAAGATGCTTCCATACTACAGCCTTGATATATGCATGGAACAGCAAAAAATTTTACAAATTGTGGTTGGGCATTTTCTGTAACCTCAGTCCTTTAAAGCTCATGTGCAGCCTTTGAAACCTAAACTGGAGTTTTCAATTTGTTCTGGGAGTTGGCAGGGCTCGTCAGTCCTCTCTGTTATGGGAGAGAGTTGACAGGTGACAGAAAGATGAAAAGTGCAGGTTTAGTGCTGTGAACAGCAGGCTCCTCTTCTATAGTTTGTGTGGTGTGCTGTGCCTGACCTGAGCTGGATCTGTGCTTATTCCTCTGTAATTTCTGACAGAAGGATGAAGACTGCACATGCCCAGAGTGGCTTTTTTTTGGGGCTGGGGTCCCCTACTCCCTCATGGACCGTTGAGTTTTTCCTGCCCTGAAAGGAAGGTGTTTTTCATGGGAGAGCAACAGGTGACTACAGGTTGGGGTTCTCTACAAGAGAGGGCCAGGATGATAAAGGAAGTGTAATTTGCATTCAAAATAAGAGATCGATCGCTGAGGTAAAGGCTTGTATAGTTATTGTACCTGGGCAGCCTTTGTAGAGTGTGCACAAGCAGCTTGCTTGCAGTAGAGGTATTGTCCTGAACTTGATCTCAGAACAGATTAGTCCAGCTGTCTCACAGTTTCATCCCTGTCCTTCTCCTTTTTTTTCAAGTTTCAGTCATGCTTAGCCGGCTGTGTACTGTGATGTGAGGTGGTACCCGGCAGAGTTGAAGACAGACCATTAAAGTGCTTTGTTTAGGTCGTTTATCCTCTTCTACTGTTCTGTCTTGACACTGAGCTCCAGCCCAATCACAGCATTGCTGGCTTAGTTCACAAGGAGTTGCCTGTCTGCATTGGCTTCTGAACGTGGTATTGTAAATAAGTATCCATATTTTTTGTTACTTCTTCAACAGTGCAATATTCAAGATGTCTCTTAGAACGGTGGTGAAAGGACTCGATGAACTCCTTCTGTGGTAGCTACTGGCTGTTGTATGCTGTCTGCTTGCAGCTGTAGTGCTCTGCTTTGAGAATCATGTGTCTGTGCCATCCTGTTACACTGCAAAAATGTAATGTAAGAGAATTTAAGGGAGGAGTGTCAAAGATAGTGGCAAGAAGGGACACTTGGCAGCTTAAGCCTTCTACAAGAACATCCTTCTCTGTCTGGTTGGACAAATTTATGTCTTCTTTCATATCTTCTGAAAAGAAGAAACACCTTATGAAAATAGTTAGTAATAACCTTATGATAATAGTTAATTTCCTAACAATAGGAAATTTAAGGGCTAGTAAATAGTATTTACTGAGTTAAAAACTTTGGACTTTCAAGCTGTAAGGTATCACAATACCTTAATTCTCTTATTAAGAGAGAATTAAGGGCACCTGTGGGAGCTGTTTCTAAATGAGTCTAAGGCAGTAATAAATAAAAGTTTCTAGGCATTACTACAGGGGGGAGGCATGATCCACAGATAAGGTACCAAATTAAGTGATGAGTTCTTGGTTTTGGAGGAAGCTCCAGCGTCTGTGGTGTTTGCACAGAGTTGCAGCAATACCAGAATCCTTCTACCAGAACCTTGCTGGCATGTGAGACTGAGACAGTCCCTTGCAGAGAGGGCGGGAAGACACAGTGTTAGAAAATGTGGTAAAAGATATTTAAGTGTGGAGAAATTACAATGGAAATAGCAAAAAAATGCTACTGTGACCCATTTAGAGGAATAAGAATAAAGTAGGTTAAGTACGTAAATAGAAGCGGAAAGCTCAGAGCGCTGGCTCAGGGCTCAGACCAACCAGTGCAATTTCTGCACTTCCAAGTAAAGATGGGGAATCAAGTGGGGAAAAGTAGTTTGTGGGAGTTCAGGTAACTTTTCTGCATAGTCCATATGTTTAGTTAAACTTCCTCACAGATGTTGAAGGTCTGTACTGCTGAAAACCTTGCCTTTGCTGGCAGGATGCTGAGCACTTCCTTTTTCATGTGCTCCTCTTGCTTGTTTGGGAGGTGGAACTAAGAAAAAATCCCAGAGAGAAGTGGCACTCAAAAATTGTTAAACATGGAGCCATTTGGAGAACTTTTTTCATTTATATATATTTATTTATGTTGAGAGTGGATCTGTGTGACTACAGTGGTTTATATATAATTACAGCCTGCTTCCCAGTGTTACCAGCAGTTGTGGCCAGCTATGCCCCATGGGTGGAACTGGCACTTGCTCCCCCTGAGCACCCCACTGGTGCCCTTATGGGACAGGGCAGCTGCTTCTTAAGTGCTTTGCCTAGTGAAGGGCTTCTGAAATGACTCCTGGTGAAGTGTGTAGAGGACATGATTCAGTGTGGCAGATTTGGAGGGAAAGAACTGCAGGCAACTTTGCTGCAAGCAGATCTTATAGGAAAGTCTTGAGTAGTTGTATAAAACCATTGATTAGCATACATAGTAATTTTCTTCCAGTTTATACCATCTTGTGGTGGAGCGTGTATTTAAAAAGGCTCCCTTTTTTATTACAGTCTTCTAGTCCTTGTTTTGGAATTGCAAAGTGAGGCCCTTCTGAACCAAAATAACTTTCAGAAACAGTTTTTCAAAGTGTGAATGCTTTCAGGAGGCCAGCATCAGACTGGTTAAGGAAAGGTTAGATCTGGAGGCAGTAATCTGCTTTGTGTTCTACCCAGTTGTGTAAGCGGTACATGTATTTGCATTAAGACACTTACTGCTTCAGAAGTGCTCAATTTGGGAGGTGTTAAGTATTAATTTTTTCATACTATCTTTTCTTTTGGGTATCTACACTTCACTATTCAAATGTGTTCAAACTAGAGTGTGTGCCTGCATATGAAAACAGAATGAATGCCAGTTGAATGCTTGGCCTAATTTCTCGCTTCCTGTCTTGAAGGGAGAGTCCTTCACAGTAAAAGAGATTGGCAAAGGAAAAATAAATTGTTTAAAAACAAAGATGTGGTTTGAAATTGTTAGAACAGCAACAGAAGATTCGTGTTAAAAAAAAATAAATTCTATTTTCTTCATTTTTCTTGACTGCTTGACACTTAAACCAGAGGTGACCAGGGAAATGGGCTCTTGTGGATACCCAGTGGAGACTGCCAAAAATTGCACTTTCCTGCACTTATCACATTGGTGAAGCTGTGCTTCTGTTAGGTTTGAGTACTAGTACTCAGGAAAATAGGGCTCTGGTGGCTTAAGGTGTCTCTTCACAGTGGCAGATTTCTTTCATTCATTTTTTTTAAATTTCCTTTTCATGCTGCTTAGAGACTTTTGTTGTTGCACTTGGCTTTAAGATGAAAAGCCAGTTTACAAAGGTTGATTAGGTGCCTGTTATGTTCCAGACACAAGTACAACCTTAAATATGTAGTGTAATATATGCAGACTCTCTAGGCTTCCCAGACCCATGTTACTCTCTGCATTGATGTGAGGATTTTAGTTGTTTTCTAAAGCTGATGACCAGCTTAAGCTTTCTGTTGGTTTTCTTGAGCTTAAGCTGCTTTATTGTTTTGCATCATTTTCAGTAGTAAAGCAAATGGAAGAATCAGTGAGGAGATGACTGGCCTGACAAGAACTAAGGGGCATATTTTAGAGTTTGCAGTCATGGTTTGAGTACAACTGTTAATTAGCTGTACAGGCATGCATGTTGCAAGTACATGCCTCCTACTGTGAATTTATTGCATGTGCTTGGTAAGCAACTTTCAAATACTTCTGATTGTAGTGTTTGAAAAATTGCATTTAATTCAGAAAAGACCCTAGTTCGTGCCAAGATCTGTTTTCCTACTTTGAGCTTGTGATGTTTGCCTGCTTTAAAAAAATACACACAAGAAAAAGTGTAGTAAGCATGGCTGGACAAAATCCTTCTCCCCTATTTCTCTCTATCCATTCCACTCTGCCCTTCCTCCCCCAGGCAGAAGAGGCTTGAACCAAACTTTCTGTCGAGTTCACCTTTAGAACTGCAAGTTTCCAGCTTTAACCTGTCTGCTTTGATGACAGATTAAGAAAAGGACGTTTGAAGGACTGACGGAATTGCAAAAGTTGTTCTGTTGGGGTTTTTTTACACTGATGGGTCTGTTCCACAACTCTATAGTTCATGGAGAAGAACATCTTTTAAAGGCTATGCGTTTTTTTTTCTTAATTTTATTTTATTTTCCTCACAGAGACTGCCCTTGAAGATTTAAAAGACTTCTTATTTGGGCCTGGCTAAATGATGGTATTCCCAATTGAGCCTTGATTGGTTTTACCTTAATAACAAAAGCAACAATAATAATATCTGTATCTCATGGATAAAACATTATATATACATTTATATATATATAATATATATACATTATATATACAGCGTGCCAGTTGTATATACATTATATACAGCGTGCCAATTGTGCACACGAGTGCTGTGTGTTCTTGCTGCACTGAGGTTTTACCTGTCCTTGCTGTCTTTGGAGATAAGGATAGAGGTTAGGATACACAGTGTAGCAGTTGCTGGCCTTTTCTTAGGTGCATTGGGTTTTCTCCTAAGGCAGTCTCTAAAGGGTGTGTATGATATAACAGGGAAAGGTATTCCTTCCCATCACAGTCGTATTGTATTTTACTAGGGTCTGTCATACTTTCTCATACCTGTTTTGTATTTATTTAGAAGCCTTTCAGAGCAGATCTTGCCTGCTGTGAGGATAAAGGGGAGATGAACACTTCATGGTCTGGATGCCAAGCTGGCAGATGTCCTGATGATGTGTAGCAGGGCTGGGAGCAAGAAATGAACCCTTGAAACAGTGCCAGGAGATGCTGCTGAGTTCAGTATTTAATAGGAGCCAAGGGCTGGAGACCTCTTTTTGCTCAGAGGCAAGGTATCCCCATTCTGCTAGCTGGCAGTGTTTTGCCTGTTTAAAAGATATTATCTTTTGTATCCCAAAACTGTGTCTGAAGAAAAGACATTGTGGACTAGTTAATGCAAAAGAACTCCCAAGGCATGATCTTACTTTCAGTTTTCCTCTGTTTTACTTGAGAAAGCAGCTACTATTTCCTCCTCCCCCCTTTGTGACTGTCTGGGATAGTCTTTTCTGGTTTGGATGCTAGAAATGGACAGAGGTTTCCTATAGTTAAATAATAAGGTTGTAGTTGCAGATTGGGATAAATTTCTCAACCATTTCTCAAACACAAAATGTATTTTATTTACATTCAGTTGCCACTGGAGCTGAATATCCTCAAATAATAGAAGTCAAGTGAAGTGATCTGGTCCCCTGTTGTCCACCATTCTTGTTATCTTCAGGCAACTGTGGGAAGATGAAGGTGATCTGAAATCTTTCTGGACAGCTTTAGTATTAAACACAGCTCCCTGATGTGGAATAGCCAGCCAAATGTCCACACACATATGTGCGAGGTAGGCAGTGTGATGAAAGTTATGCTAAGGTGAAACCAACAAAACCTCTGTTTTCAAAGACCACATAAGTGTTTGTTTCAGAGGCTTGGATAGGAACATTCCTGGAGCCCAGAAACATGCCAGCCTTGGAAGTTGTATGGGAAGAAGCTACTGTCCTTGTCAGTGAAAGGGCTGAAGTGTCCTGAAAGAGTTAAGCTCTAATTATCTCACTTGTAAGGTATTTAATATCCTTATTAAACTCAACTGCTGGTTCACTTTTTTTCCCCCTTCTTGTGTTGAATAAAATTTCTTGAAGAGCCGAGCCTCTGCCTCTCAGATCAGAGGCTCACATGTTGAAGCTGGCAGTGCTAGAGGCTAGTTCCTATCTGTGTGACAGCATTTTTAATTTAACAGGACCGGCTTTGATGTTCTCGAATATTTATAGGCAGCTTCAGATCGCTCCAGTATGTATTCTTTTTAACTGGAGCAGAAGTTCCTCCTCACACAACAAAATTTTTTCTTCTCTGTTTATTCTTGAGTCCCTTTTACATTTGTAGTCATGGGAGTGATTTTATGTTACATATATATTGCTTAAATACTTACTTACTTGTGGGAGGAACCACTTGATTTCCTTTCTAGTTTCTGCAGCTTGGGGTAGTCCAGTTACTGTGTCTCAGCTCCTTGTTTGAGCCTCGCTACAGACACTTATGTTGCAGAAGAGACAGATGCAGTAAACTAGAATTTCAGCAAAACCCAGTTACAGTGAGACCTTCTCCACAGTGTGGAAGCTCAGGTAGGCCTGCAGTGGGTCAGACCTGGGGCATCCTCAGGAATCACAGAAGTGTCTCTCAGACACCTTAAAGAAGGAGCAGGTCATGGTTTGTGGTTTAAAGAGGAACTGGAAACTTGAGGTTTGACTCTCAGTGGGAGCTGATCAGAAATTCTGGAAAAAGTTTTAGATGGAAATTGCCACTTGGATGGTTTGACTTGCATGACACTTTGACCAAACTCAGGCAAGAGTCTTAAAAAAGATACCTCATGAGTCAGCTGTCAGTCAAGCTTTTAACCCATCTCAGACTTTTTTGCCTCAGTGGCTTCCCTGTCCCACCAGCCCCCAGGCAGTGGACTGCTCAGAGCTGGCACTGTATGCTCTTTCAAAAACAGAGATGTGGAGGTTTTGCCACTTTAAATACCGCTGGGTTTGGTGTCTTGGATCAAATCGTTGAGATTTGAACCTTTACCTTGATTGTGGCACAGGAGGCAGCGTATGTCATAGGAAAGTGTCCCCTCAGACAAGCTTTTGTTGTGGACTTCTCTTTTCCTCCTTTTTCTGCCATGTTTCCCTTCTGCTTTATCCTGTCAGCCCTGTGTTGTGGATCTCATGTGGACTCCCTTATCACTGCTGTTCTGGCCCAGAGAAACCTTGCCATGGCCAACTGGGACAGGAAAGCAATGGCATTTTTTCCTGGAACTTTTCTGTGTGGATGCTGATAGTTTGGGCATAGATTCCTGTAGCCTGCTCTGCTGTGCTTAGTTTTTATTGTGAAATTCTGTATGCTTCGTGTTACATGAAGGTCTCCTGACTAGACCTGGAATGCCATTATTGAAGGGGCAGATTTTTCGTGTATTATTTTGAATGGTTTCACTTTGTAAAAAATTTTGTCTTTCGGTGATGATAATTTGTTTTAATGCACGGCCTACAGAGAAAAATGTTTGTGGGTTAAGACATTTCTGCTATAGATGCACTTCTCTGCTGGTACAGCCTTTTCTAGTTCAACAAGTGAAATCACTGCCTACGTAGCTAAATACCATTGGAAAACAACCACAGGAGGAAAGTGGTTGCTTGTCTACCTGATCTAAGTAGTTTGCTCAAAGAGTAAGGCTTCTCTTGCTATAGAAATTCAGCAGGGAAACAGAGGCCTGTAACTTAACTACTAATGTAGCAGTAAGAGTTTCTAAATTATGCCGGTAAAATAAATGTGGCTGCTGCAGTGCCATTTCAGTGCTCATGCCTAGGATGGGTGGATGTGATGGTGACTTCATTTTTCTTTAGTTCCTTCTTCCAAACTGTTGTTGACAAAGGTAGTTTTCCTTCTCCCTGCATAGCCTGAAATATCCTTGTGAGACAGGAAAGTTTATGAAGTGTGGAAGTACTCAATGCTTCTGTCTCTGGGAAGGATTTTTTTGTTTAGTTTTGGTAGAGCTTTTCCTCCGTGGGTGTTTAGGTCTTTTCAGGCTTTACTGTTTGTGTAGAATGTACATCTTACTTTGAGTTTGGATTCAGTAACTTCTGGAAACATCCTGAGATGCAGCAAAAGCACTTACTAAGCTTAAAGAACCAGCTCTAAACTTGACATTTAGGAGTGAGCAGTGAGTAGTACCAAGATTGAGCTCCAACAGGAAAGTCATCACAGTCTGAAGTTTAACCCATGTTCAGGGGGACAACACCTGTTTCTGGTTCTGGCTGGGGTTTAGAAATACTCAGGCCAACACTGGCGTGCATATGTTATGGCTCTGTGAGGACCCAAAACTAGAATGCTTTGAGATGTTGTAGGTCAGGACTGGTTGTAGAGATAGTAGTATTCTCAAACACTTTTATGTAGGCTGTGCAAACATGATGCTGTGTTCAGTTTTGAGCCCTTCACCCCAAGAAAGACACTGAGGTGCTGGAATGTGTCCAGAGAAGGGAGCGGAGCTGGGGAAGGGTCTGGAGCACAGATCTGATGAGGAGCATCCAAGGGAGCTGGGAGGGCTCAGGCTGGAGGAAAGGAGGCTCAGGGAGAACCTTCTTGCTCTCTACAGCTGCCTGACTGGAGGGTGGAGCCAGGTGGGTACCAATCTCTTCTCCCAAGTGACAGGATGAGAGGAAATGGCCTCAAGTTGTGCCAGGGGAGGTTTAGATTACATATTAGCAAAAATATTTTCACACAAAGGGTTGTAAAAGCATTGGAAGAGACTGCCCAGGGCAGTGGTGAAGTCACTGTCCCTGGAAGTGTTCAAAAAATGTGTGGATGTGGCCCTCGAGGACATGGTTTAGTGGTGATCATGGCAGTGCTGGGTTTAGCAGTTGGACTTGATTATCTTAATAATTCTGTGATTCCCTTTCATTGTGCTTTTGCCTTAGGAGGAGGTAACAGACAGTAGCATTCATCTAGTTCAGTGTTACTGCAAAGAGAATTTTTGCAAATCGAATTCTTTTCCATCCTTAAGTTGCAGTTGGTGTCTTTGAATTTAAGTTGCTGAAGCTGGGAAAGTATTTGCTTCCTGTGTAAGCAATACAACATATACTGTGGTTGATAAGGATATTGCTGTGAATAACCTCATAGATAAAGATCTTGGTTGTGCTGCTTAGGAAGCTGAATTATATATTTTTCTAGTTGTACTATCCGAGTGCTGCTGAATCTTGAAATCTTGTCTTTATAAACATATTCCAAATAAAATGGGCACTGCAGTCTTTAGAACAGAATACACAAACTGATGCAGTCTGTTCTGGAGATTAATACCAAACATATTCTTAAGGCAGCAGAATTCTGACTTAGGTTAGGACCAGTTCAGTTAGGAATACTGAGAAAAATAGTAGGAGTCCTGAGTATCAGTCAAAGGAAGGTTTTGAGGAAGGGAACTTAATTTTTTTTATAGCATTCTTGCCAGAAAGAATGCTTGGAACAACAAACAAGATGCTCAAAGAACAGAGAAAAGTTGAACAAGTCTTAGGAGAAAACCATCCTAAAGCAGTCACTGGGTATAATAGACACTGCCCAGCTGGAGAATATGATCTAACTCTTTTTCTGCCTTCAGAGGCATGGTGGACATGACTACCCTGCTTTAAGGAATGGTTCATGAACTGTATGATAGAGGAATTTAATCTTTGTATCAGTATGATAATGCAGCATATCCATGCCCAACTGCAGGGCTCCATTTCTCAGCACAGAATAGCATTTCTTAGTCTGAAAGAGGATCTGCAAGTGAATTCACAGATTTTTGCTGTTCGTGTTATATGGAATTAACATCACAAACTCTGCCTCTGGAAGGAGGAGTTGGTTTTATTTATCTTTTCAAATGGAGACAGCTGCTAGAAGAATATAATTTTTTTTCTTTAAAAAAAGCTATTTTTAATTAAGGTAACTTACATTCACATTAAAAATACATCTATTTTTCAGAGTAATTGCAACATTTTCAGTGCTTCTCCTTCAGTTTACTTTTTAAAAATATAGAATGTCTTTGTAAGTGTGTAATAATTAAAGCAATTAAGTATGTGCTGTTGGCCTGGGACTTTATGGGTACCTGTGTTTTTTGTTTTGATTTGCTTTTTTACTGTCCACTTAGAAATCTATCAATGAAACGTCCTTGCAGATGCTGAGGGATGACTGCTAACAGTGAATTAAGTGAATTATTGGAAGCATGAACAAAATAGGTTAGAACAAAACATATGCTCTGCTTTGCAACAGGTGAGCGTATGCTGCCTATCTGAAATGCTAGAAAGGATTGCTTTGAAATCATGCATGTTTTAGGAAAATATTTAATATGTCTTCTGATGTTGGCCTGTTCTCGTCTCTCATTAGCTGGTAGGGAATTGCATCTCTGATGTTAAGACTCCAGGATCATGTTTCTATTACTGAGGCAGGTAGTGGGTGAATTAACCTCATTCATGGTGTTTAAAACTTGGCAGGTAATCCTGGCAGAGCAGCAGTTCTCCCCTGCTGTCCTACAGGTTGCTTTTCCAAGCCCACCTTCCTGCTCTCTGGGGTGGATGTGGAGGAGGTGGGGAGCAGCTTTCCCAAAGGGCCCTGTTTCTGGTGACAGCCTGAGCTGTGCTGTTTCTGCAGCATGGCCACAGGAGCCCTGGGGGACCAGCAGTGAGTGATGTTGAATGGGGATGGGTGAGCAAGGGAGAAAAAAAATCCAGGTTTGACCTGCGATTTCTGTCCTGGTGCCTTTTTTTTTTTTTTTTTGCCTTTGAATTCTCACTTTCTGATTCCTTCTAGTTCCTGTGTGAATTCTCAGTGCATTACCATGGACACACACCGCTGTCTGTTTTCTTCAAGGTGAAACTGATTTTTAAGTTAGGAAATCAATAAAAGTTCGTGATCCTAACATTTTGACCCCACACTTCTGTAGTAAATAAGACAGGAAAAAATAATAACTTCTGACTAATTCAGAGTTAATCTTCGTGTAGCTGAATTTCTCTTCCCATTTGTTTTAGAGTGTAGAGAGGAAAGTTTTGGTTAGTTTTGAAATGTTATTCTTTTAGTCCTATGCAGTTGGAGTATCTGATAAAAGCTAGTTGCCTTTGTTATATCTAAGCCCAGATGTACAGTAAAAGAGACTTAAATTAAGAAAAGAGATAATTTCTTATAAGTGATGTTCCTCAAGTGTTATTTTTTTAATATAATGTCTTATCTCTGGTCCCTTGACATGGACCAGGTCTCAAAGGACACTGAAGTCAAATGGCAAGCTGTTGCAGAATCTTGGCATTCCCAACCCAGCCCTGCAGGGCCTGTTAAAATAATCACTCGTGCCTGAGTCATGGTTATCCTTCAGGACGATTTTATAGGTGGCACTATTTCTGTCATGTTCTGATATTTCATGCTGAAATTACTTACAGATGGGTTGCAGGCAGAGAAACTAGGGTTGATATTTATTATCTCAAGAGACCTTACCTTTCTTGATTAAAGCTAATTAGTAGTGCTTTGGAAATCGGTTCTGTGCCCTTCATAGGGTCAAAATTAGGGATTTGACAGAACTAAAGTGCAAATACAGCAGATCTCAAAGTTGGCTGTTCAGACACACGTCTCAAAGTTACAACAGGATTTACTTTTTTTTTCTCTAATGTTGCACAATATTAAACCATATCATGCATAAATAGTTGTGCTAGTGTGTTAATATACTATTTTTGTAGTCCATATCATAGAACCCTGTGCTGGAACTTTGTCAATCTTATTTTATTGACAATTTTGTGCTATGAAGTGTTTGCCAACCACCTTTTCACAACCTATGAAGGCAGAGCTTCACTTTCCATCAATTAAATATTAGAACAATCTTTTAACTTTCAAAATATGACTTAATGACTCTTTTGGGCTTGACACGTCCCCTTGCATCAGTCACTGATACAAAGCTGTTAATCTGTATTGCCTGTTTCCCCCCCTCCCATAATAATTACTCTGCTTAGAAAGACTTCCTGTATAAACTTAATACTCTTTCCAGGTAATGGTGATCTCCTGTTATCAAATAGTCTGGATTCTGTCCTGTATGCCAGTTCAGCACTGGTAAGGCTTGGGCAAGACAATCCATCTTCAGCACCGTGTTGGACATTCAGCCACAGGCACTATGGCATGACATCCAGACTCCCTGTGACTTCCCTTGTAGCTGTCAGTCCCAGCACCAAAGGCTGGCAAACAGCCACAACTGTCTTTTCACGGTACAGCTCAACTGAGTTCTCTCTGGTTTATCTGTGTGGGAAACCTGCTGCAGTGATTTGCCTAAAGCTGTTCCCATAGTCTTTGGAAGAAAGAAGTGAAATTTTGGGTCTTCTGCCTGTAGAGTTTGTGCTGACTCTTCAGACTCAGCCAGTGAGTGAGTGGTGCAGCTGTTGCAAATGTTAGTCAGTGTAGTAGTGAAGTAATCCACCACCTGGAACATTGAATGTTTTGAGTGGGGATTCACAAACCTGAGAAATGTAGAGCTGACTGTTATCTTTCTATATTCTGGTGTGAGTTACCCATTTTTTGTAGAAGTTCATTGAAGGAATATTTAGGCAGCCATGTGATTTGGATATGTTAGGGATGCTTTTTAACCAGAGTCAGGTTTGCACAGAATTGTTTGACAGGTAACTTTTCAACTTGCATTCAAATAAGAAGTTCTTATAGGCAGAAACTTCTCTCATTTTTCAACCCGGACAGACTTTGTCTTTCCATCTTGTGTACTGAGGTAGGTCTTGTAGAAAACTATCATAATGAAATTAACAACTTTATTACATTAAATGCTCACAAGAGAGTCAGAATTTTACAGGTTCTCTTCAGTTCTGACTGTTTTTAACTTTGAAACTATGGGTTTTTTCTGTTACAGAAAATCCATTTTGGTATGGATCTAGCAATTGTCCTGTCATAAAGTCTTTTGCATCTCAGTAGATTGTGTGCTAAACCTATGGACAACTGAAAGGGGGGAAAAAAACAAACAAAAAGCCCCCTTTTTACTACTGATCTGATTCCTGAATAACCTTCTTAAGAGTGCTTAGTTAATCTGTTCAGTTGTGAATTACTGAGTTTGAGCATTGTCTGTGCTCAGCATTCTGCTTGGGAAGCAAGAGAGATGGGCATGTTGATCAGAGTTAGCGCTCCCCAGCAAGTATCTCTGCTTGTAGCTCTGGAGTTTAAGAAGCAGAGTGATAAGCCACAGAAAAGGGAGTCTAAAGACATGCTCTGAACTCCTAAGACACAAATACCCCCACAGAGAACGGTGCCAGAACGTCAGTCTCCCTACAGCAATTGTGTGAACCAGCTGCTGAAATGTTGCTGGAGACTAACTCCATATGGAGAGAGATTGGAAGAGACAGCTCATGGACTGGATGTTGAAGATGCTTATAGTTTTAGGAGAAGAATTCCAGACCGTGCTGTGCCTCTGTTCAGCAAAATCAGGTCTGGGGCAAAAGTACTCGGTTATACTTTGTTGCTTTGCACACCCAAAGTGTGGACCTTTAATATGCAGACACCCTTGGTGGTTTATTGCTTGTGTTTTCCACAACCTCTGTTGTTTAATAACCAAGCAAAAAGAAGCTTGGATGCAGTAAATCTCAATGGTTTTTGCAGGTTCTGTAATTGAAATACTTGAGTGTATATGCTGATGTCAGACAAAATGAAGTGGCTTCTTTGAAATCAAAGTTAACCTAAAGATGAGTGCTTTTCCCTGGATCTCTGTGTCTTAATGGAAGGCTGGTTGTGTTTGTATACAATTGTGAACCATCTGGGTCTGAAACAAAATTGGTACTCAAGGGAACAGGAGCAGTGATGGGCAGTGGTCCACTTGTGTGCTCCAAGTGGTGGGGAAATAACTGCTGGGCATGGAAACTCAAACTTCATGAGGAACCCTGGAACAAAAAATAATTAAACTGGTCCTACTTTTAATGGAAGAAGAGTATCATTTAGTGTCTTCCTCTACCTTTACTGTTGTCTCTCAGCATAAAGACAGGCTACTTTCATATTTTCTGCAAAGATTTATTTGAAGTTTCATTTGTAAGGAAGCCTGTCCTCCAGCTTGTGACTACTGTGAAAATGGGTGGGAGGCCAAGGGAAGCAGTTAGTTCATTGGACTTTGCAGCAAAATGCTGGATTTGTGGGATCCCTTGGTCCAACTTGAGAAGGTATTTAGGTATTGATAGCTGACTCTATAATATTGAAGAGAAATGGTGTCTTATAGCTGTTTAAACAAATTTGAGATGTGTTATCAAAAGTATCTGTGTGCTATTAGGAAAAAATTCCTTACTTTGAGGGTAGTGAGGCACAGGCACAGGTTGCCCAGAGAAGCTGTGGCCGCTCCATCCCTGAAAGTGTTCAAGGCCAGGTTGGATGGGGTTTGGAGCAACCTGGGAGAGTGGAAGGTGTCCCTGCCGAAGGCAGGAGGTGGGAATTAGGTGATTTTTAAGGTCTCTTCCTTAAAACCAAACCATTCTATGATTATATGGCCCTCATAAATTTGTTTTAGAAGTTCTAGTTTCTCTGACCTCTTTCTCCCCTCCAAGAGGGAGGAGTAAATGGGAAGTTGACTTTGGCATTTGCTTTTCAGTTAAGTCATGAACACAACAAATTTAATTTTTAGGCTCCTGGTGAATCTTTTTTTCTTTACACAGACATCCCCTGCTGAGGGCATAGCATATTGGGTACTTAAGAGTTAAATCATCTTGCTTTGAAAGCAGCTGGGCAGTTTACACTCCTTGCTGGGCTGTACAAAAATACTTTTCCTTTGAAGTACCGGGAGGAGCGGCTGAGGGTAAAACCTGGAATGGGGTTGTAGCTGGCAATTTGTAGTGGGCTTAGCTTGGAGCAGGCAGCTGCCTGCAAACTGCAGTGTGAGATGGCAGAGAAGGTCAGGGTTTCTTTCACTCTTGCCATCACTGCCTCAGCGTGAAGGCTTTCTTTTTGAAATTCTTCAAATGCTGTTTAGTTCTCAGAAAATTTTTGGATTGGGACAGATTGCAAGAAATACAGATTAAAAACATCCCTTCCCATAAAGGCATGCTAAATACAGGGGGCCTGTTGGAAGTTCCTTGGCTGCTTCTGATGTGATCTGGTGGTGAAGTGCACACTGCTGCCATCTGGGATGAGAAAGAATCACCTCTGCTAAGTGGTGGGAAGGAGGTTGAACCCTTTTGAACAAAGCTCTGGAAAGAGCTTTGGGAAGTGTGCTAGAACCTGTGAAATCTCAGACCTGGTGCCATACCTTAGCCAAGTTGAGTCTCAGTGCAGCAATACAATGGCTGGCAGGAGAATGGCAGTACTGGCACTTGCCCAGGATGGCTGAAACCAAACTGGAAGATGTGATGTCTGTATGAGAAGCCCCTGGGTTAGTGCTGGGCGTGTCCTCTGCCCTGGGCATGGAGCATCCTCCATCCCTGTGGCTGGCACAGCTTGGGATGGCCTCTGGAGAGCAAATCCTCCCACAGGCACAGCCTGCTGCAGGCTGGGCTCTGGTGCACGTGCTGCCTCCTGTCACTGTCAGCAGTGGAACTGAATTTACTCCCTGGTTTTCTAGGGTAATACTTTGCCTCTTGAATTAATAATTTCTTGACAATATTTGTACACGGTTTTTGGGAGTTTTTTGCTGTTGTTGCCATTATATGAAACTGAGGAAAAGAAATTTCCTTTTAGCAATGCCACTAATGGGACAATCAAAAGCAATTTACCTACCAGCTAATGACAGGTAACATTAAAATACCTGGTTGAATCTGTTGAATAGATGATGATGATGATAGGGCTGTATGTCATATCTCCAAATTTCAAGTTAAATTTATCTTAACTGCTCTTAATAATTGTGTCCTTTCATCTTTACTCATTTAAGGATCTAACACTTGGCTGTTGGTTGGTTCTCCAGGTTTCTTTCCCCACTGCTCTGCCACTCAATCTTTCTTTCTACCTATCTTTTTTTTCTGAATACAAAAAATGTCAAGAATTAAGTTGCTAAAATAGGTAGAATTTTCCTCTAGGGTTTCTACTGTTGTACGAGTTACGTAGAGGGTTCTGTCCTTGAAATACTTGGTTATTAATACCTGAAGTACCTTGATTCCCATTTAACAATTCAAGTTTCAGTGAAAATGTCTAGTCATACAGGCTGAAAAATCTCAGAAAAGATCATCTGCTTCCATCCCAGAGCTGTTGCTGAAATTCTTCACTTATAATCTATACCCAATACATTAATTTTCTAGAAAGTGAGGGTTAGTGCCATGGCAGAAGTGAATGTAAAAGATCCGGAACAGGATTTGTGGGATATTGTATTTTGGTTTTTTACTTTTTCAAGAAGCTGCTAGCTGTGTTGCAAAGGGCAGTTGCCTGGCTCCTTGTGTGTTGGCTGTGCAGGTCTTTTTGTGTGGCTCTGCACGTGCAGGAGCTAAAGAAAACCTCTGGTCTGTTGCCATGTTGATGCACTTCGTTTTGATGGTGAGGATATCCCACTTTTGTGTTACAAGAGACATAAGCTGATGGGCCTCTGTATTATTATTGAACATCCTTAACAAAACAGAGCCTAGAGAAACAAGAATGCAGAACTCCTAAGTGCCCAGGTTGTGTGCCTGGCAGCTGAAAGACCAACCGTAAGTTGTCAGACTCATCTGCTTTTTAACGGGAGGGCACATGCAGCCTCCCCCAGGAGGGCACATGCAGCCTCCCCCAGGAGGGCACATGCAGCCTCCCCCAGGAGGGCACATGCAGCCTCCCCCAGGAGGGCACATGCAGCCTCCCACATGTTGTTACAGTGTCGTGTGTGCAGGGACTGTGTGTTTTTGTGTGTCTGCCCCTCCGGGGTCACGGGGCGCACATGCCAGTTCAGTGTGTTCACAAAGCTGCTCTTGGACAGGAATGGGTGCTGCTGCCTTTTCCAAAACTGTGCAGGCAAAGCAGATATTATCAGGGCTGGCCCTGGGGCATAAAATAGAAAGATCAAAGGACGTGGCAGCAGCACACAGAGGCTCTTCAAAGCCTGAGTAAGGGAGGATTGATAGAGAAAAGGAGAATGCTCTTGCTGATGTAATCACAGCCTGTGAGACAGGTTGGTTTTTTTTTTCCTTTTTCTTAATTTAAACAAAGGCACAAAGGCACAAAGACAGTCCTTGTTTGTTTAGAGAGGTGAAGCGTGTGCCACAGAGATAGAGCAGGGATACCTGAGTATATAGAAGGCTTTCATGAATAGCATGGAGCTCAAGCATTTTGAAGTGACTAAAAAGTTGCAATTTTTCATATTTTACTTTGCTCAACTTCTGCATGCGGTATTCTCTCACTTGTAGTGTCCATGTGGGATGAAGTAGGAAAATGGCAAATGCCTTCCCTATTAAAATGGAAACTATTTTGTTTTCTCTCGATAATGCTAGTTAAAAATTTCTGGGATTTGTATGAAAGAAGTTGAGCACGGGCAAGGTGGAGTTTGAGGGGAAGTCATAAACTGGATCTGTTGTCAAGAAGCTCAGGCTTGTTCAGGCACAAGCTGTGAGGAAAGAAGCAGTTGTTCTCCCCCTTTGTGTATGTGGAAAGAGGGAAGGAGAGGTGTGACTTTTCTGGAACAGATGTGCAGGGATGGAAGGAGTTTCCAATCTTCTTCTTTACAGACCTTACTTCTCTTTATATGCTGCAGCTGCAGAAGTATGTTTCTGAACCTTCATTTTTATTATTAAGGTAAGGGGCAGAAAATAGGTTTTCAAAGGGAACCTTGTGAAATTGTGAGACAGAGCATGGTAGTGCCACTTTTCCACCTGAAGGTGTATCTCTTTGGTGTATGGCAAATGACCTGAGCTAGCACAGTCTGATATCCAAAAAAATACATGACTTTTGTGGGCATGACTCAAAGCCTGAATGAATAAGTATTACCAGAGAAGCAATGCATACCAATTAATGTAGCTGCACTGATCCCGTATATGTTTGGAGTTCAAGCAGGACAAGCTCTTCAGCTTAGATGGTGAGCAAAGTGTGCAGGCATTTGCTCTTGGTATAGACTGGAGGTCCAAGGGAGGGAGAACTGAGAGGAAGAGCCTATCCCTCCATAAGTCTCTGGGAAGCTGTTAACTCCCAGACTGAAAACCAACTTCCCAATCTTGCATTGTTTCACTTACTGATTGCTTTAGAAGAAAGATCCAATGGGATTATCTCAGTCCCAAAATGTATTCCACAATGCCAGAAATCGCAGTGGTTATTCTGCTGGCAAAATCTACAAATTTTCTTCCCACCCAGCCATGAGACCATTTGCAGTGCAGTTCAGGTTGGTACACAAAATTGTGGTGCTCTGAAGTCTGAACATCTATCGTGAGGGAAAGGTGACTGCCTCTATTGTTAACTTTAATGCTTCATTCTGGGGTCAAAGCTACATTTTTAGTCTGCTGAATGAGTTTATTACTTTAGTAGGAGGTCCCTGCTCAGAAAGAGATTCATCCTCTTTATTGTGGAGTATGTGGGATGATACTGGCATTCTTGTATTGTATGTATGGAAATGTCTCAATTTTGCTGGTCAGCATCAAAACCTTTTTTCTTCACCCCCCTGAATCTCTCTTCTGCCATGCTGCTTCTGCAGATGTGTCTGATTTGATACTTGACACTAGTAGAAAGAGCTTCAATACACTTAAAATACTCTGATTTTGGTTTTTACTTGCCAAACCTTCAGGCACCAGGAAATTTGCACATCTTACAGAGCTCTGAGATGGGCTCTGACATGTATTTTTGTTAGTGCTGCAGGCGTTTTCCCCTCATGATACAGAGAGGCTGGAGAAAAATTCCGGGATGGGAAACCTAGCAATCACCATGGCTTTCTGCTTTAAAATATATCCTTTTTGGAAATCCCACCTAGATATGTGAAGTACTACAACAGACTGTCCAGTCTGTTGTAGTAGACAGCAGTTAATAAAGCAGAGGTTCCTCTACCCACAGAATAGGAAAAATTGGTGGGTTCTGCCATCAGTGTGGCATCCCCATGCTTTGCTTCCAGTGAGCAAAGAAAGAAAAAAGGGGTTTTAACTGATTTCCTCTATGCTCTGCTGAGTTTTTGCAGCCACTGCTGCCAGTGTTGTCTGTGGCCTTTTGATTCGTGCAACCAAATGAATTAACAGAACTGCCATGCCAAGTTAACCAAGAAGTTCCTCTGCTCCTGTGACTCTCTCTGGCAGAAGCCAATAGCATATAGTTGTGAAGGAATGCAAGCACATGGTGAGAATTCTGCAGGACATGCTTCCAGGCTCTACCAGCTTGTGGCTTAGGTCTTCCTATAAGCATCAACTACAACACAAGAGCCCCTGATGGCTTGCTCTTTCATGTTTTTTTCCAGTCTGTTACTTCATGTGTAACTTTCTTGTCTAAATTTGAGAGAGCAGGGAAGATCTGTTATGATTTTGAGGGTTGTTGCACACTGTGACATTGTACTTATCCTTATGTTTGAATAGCAATGGAGTCTGTTGGTGTGTGTAGTCCAGGAGGTGTAGAACAGCAGTTTCATTGGCATGTCTGACACTTACCTACCTAAATTGCTCAGTAACAGGATTGGAGGGAAGACAACTGAATCTTCAGAATTTTTCTCATTCTCTTACTGTCCAGTGTAAATTCTGTAGTTTTTTTGAGCTGCAGGGGAAAAAATGTTGCCAGGAAGTAATTGTTCTTTCTGTCTCTTCCTAATTCTGTGCAGCAGCTGCCTCATCTTTAGCTGCTATTAATGTTCAGAGCTCTCTGAACAAAGGAGTGTCAGGCTGATGTAACTTTTTCCTCTGTCAGACATTCCCTCTGAAGCCATCTTTTGTCTCGGTGGCCGTATTGTAGCCATTCATATACTGATGAATGAACAGGAAGCTGATGATAGTGAGCAGATGAGTCTGATCATGAACAGGTTTTACTCAGACTCCAGCTTGAGCAAGTATAGATAGGAACAGAGCTGTACCACTGTCAACTACAGTGTCTGATTTGTTAATTCAGGTTTTCTTTTGTTTAAGAAACTGGAAAAGATTATTAATCCAGGAGAAAATGTGCTAACTTTTTTTCCGGAACAACAGTATTAGAGATACAAGTCCAAGAATTCTGTCTGTCACCTCGTCATGCAAGGAGAAGTCTACTTGAATGGCAGCACTTTTATTTTTATTTTTGGGATTGTGATTTTTGTCATGTTTGATTAGAGGTGATGGTCTCTTATTTGTTGTCCTGTTTGTGGCAAACCAGGTTCAAACCTAAAGGTTCTGGGGAAGATGAGCACCTCGGGTAACAGTGATTGGTGGGGAGAGAGGGAGGATTTCTTCCCCTCAGCTCTTCCTCCACACAGGTTTTAAAGCAGCTACTGTAGGCTGATGACAAAATGTGTTCTTAAAGCCTAACATGAGCAGCAGTAGAAATGGCCTTTTTCTTCTGAACTGGGAGGGGATAGCAAGAGGAGCTTGTCAGCTGAAGTACCAGCAAACATGTCCCCTAAGTAGTTTATGAAGGTAGCTACTGAAAGGTGATATGATCTTGCATAGAAAACTTTAGTTAATCTGGGTGAATGTATTAAATCAGCCAATATATTACTAAAATAACATATTACTATGATGATTTGAGGCACGCTGGAGGAAAAAAAAAAGATGCTGTCTTGTGATATTAGGTGCTAGAAGTAAGCAAAATATAGTAGAGGATCTTTGAGCCAGATTGTCTGTCTGAAGACTGATGGTAAATACTTTGGTGTACTGATAGCTACCTGACAGAGGCTGTTCACTGTTTGACAGTCACCAAAGCATCCTAACCATGACTTTTCTAACACAGATGTTTTTCTCATGTGACATTTGGTGCTTGCAATATATATATTAGCCTTCTGTAGACATATTAGCAATATATATTAGCCTTCTGTTCTCTAAATGCCTGATGGAATGAAGGGACTCTTAATGTGTAGTTTTTAAAAAATGAGCACCAATAGTTATTTAAATATTACAGGCAAAATTAGCAGTTCCCTAGCAGTGGAGGACAAAGATGTTCTTATGAGTGTGGTTGTTCTTTTCACAATGCCTGGCCTTTTCTGTTTATTGTTGTGATTGGGCACAGATTCCATTGACTTTGTTTTTATTTTTGCATCTGTCACATTTTCTGCAGGCCTTTCTCTGTGTTTATGTCTGACCGAATGTGCCTTGTAAGGACCTTGGTTAAAGGGATTCTCTCCCCAGGTCACAGCTGTATATGCAGCAGGTTATGTATCAGTGCTGATCTGGGGAAGGATCTTGGTTAATTGTAACACAAGCTGGAGGCATGCACCACGAAGAGCAAAGAGGGACCATAAAAGGCTTCTCAAAGTTGTACCTAAGATCTCTTTTCCTTCTTAAGAATAAAGTGTGTTCTGAAAACCTTATCCTGGTGGAAGTAGCTAAAAATTTCATGAGAGTGTTGCAATTACTAGGAAGGGACCAGAGAGCAAAGCAGTGTGAGCACTGTTAGGCTCCAAGAGCATGAAGGCTGCGTGCAGTCAAGTCAGTGCATTGTAAAATTGGAAGGGGAGACCAGAAAAAGGAACAGGTAGATCAAAAGCTGTGGATCGTCCGTGTCATCAAACAGAGTGACACTGAAAAATACTGAATTTTATCACCTTGGAAAAGAGGCCACTGACAAGAGACTGAGTAGAGTCTGATGTAGAGAGTGTGATTAAGGAACAATTATTGGCTACTCCCTGCAATACAAGGATTATCAGAGTGTTCTCAGTGAAATTCTCATAACAGCTTTACAGTCAGAAAAAAAATGTACATACTAAAAATAGTAAGTTGTGTTTCTTGCTGTAGGGTGGTGTAAAAGCCATAAGTATGTGTGTCATCCTAAAGGAATTCAGTAAAAAACATGAAACATAGATACATTGCTTAGTATTAAACACAATATTTTTGGTGAAGTCTCATCTCTGGAAGTTTTTTAATCACCAATAGCCATAATTAAGAGGCTATCTAAAGAATATGTATCTAAAGACTAATCATTCCATATCTGTTTGGCTTCTGTTCTCCAAATTTCTGCAGTTGGCCGCTGTTGGGGATGGGATACTGTGCTGATTGGATTTTTGATCACACCCTGCATGGCTGTTTTTATGACTTGCCCAACATTTCATAGGAATTCTGTGGCAGAGGAAGCAATCCAGTCTCTTGGGAAGCATTCAGCTGCTTTAACCACAGTGCTATATTTTCTTTTCTCATAGTATCTTACCTCATTCACTGCACTGTCCAAATTTTCTAACGTGTGAGGGAAATGTCCTGCAGACAGCACTCATTCACCCCACTCTGCTGTGTTCTTGGAGTACAGTTTACACCATTAATTTCCCAGTCAGTGAGGCATATTTCAGTGGTGAGGTGTGCCAGAAGGAGATACCCAAGCCAATAGGCTTTACTGGACTTATTAGCATGGGCTGCATGCCAGAGCTACAGGAGTTGGGTTAAAAAAAAAAGGGAAAAAAGAGGGAGGGGGTAGAAGAGAAGTAGTGAAGGGCTAATCTGGAAGAGAAGAGAAATAGGCAATAGATTAGTGGCCACAGGAAAGAGGAATCATGCAGAAAGAGATGGTGTACGAAGGAGGGAGAACCGTTGTTGTATCCTGAAATACAGCACAAGTGTCGAAAATTGACACTGAATTGGGCAAATAATTTTAATTATTTTTATTATGGTACATTTTAAGTTTTAGAATTTTTTTCACCCGTACATAGGATGCTGTATATCTGGTGTCAGAAAAAGCTGAGGAAAACTGTTTTGATTTACAGTTCTGTAAAACAGTTCCGTTTCGTAGTTCTTCATTCAAAGTGGAGTTTATTTTGCTCTTAGATCACGGAATTAACCTCTTTGTAATGAAAGGAGAGTGCATCAGGTCTCCAAAGTTCCAGAAAGTTCCACTATTGTTAGTTTGACTTTAAATAACGTAAATTGGATCCTTCAGGCACCAAGTGCTAAGTTCCTGCAAATGCCTTTGATAAATGGAAAAGAGCAAAGCCCTGATAACTACTTGAGTGCAGAACAGTTCTGCATTCTGGTTCAAGATGTCAAAGCCCAGGCTGTGAGCAGTGAGTGAACTGACCATCAGTCAGCCTTTGATGCTGGCCAAGTGTTTGGCGTTGTGCAGTGGACTGAGTTATGGAGCCCATGTTACATCTAAGTTGGTTTTTTGCTGTGCAAAATAAAACAAATTAAGGTTGAAGGAGGGAGGAAGAATTTCGTAGTGTGTGAAATGGGAATATTTGCAGTGACCACTTCAGCGACGTGCTAGGTTAGAATTAAGCACAGCTTTTTATTTTCAAGTCATTCTCTCTACTACAGAGCATTCTTCAGTGGTGACTCAGGGTAGAGCTAATCTCACTCAAAATGGTTGCCAGTTGCCACTTGGAACAATAGGACTGAAGCCATAGGCTGCCATCAGGTGGCAGTTTTTAAGAAGGGCATTTTTTTCCCCAGTGGATTTGAGTATTTCTGTCTGGTAACATGGAAGGTTGCAATATGCACTGAATTCTTTTAAAAGGAGATTTTGAAACAGTGCATTGCTCATTCCTTTACCTGAAATGGAAAGCCCAGTGCACCAGCTATTTTCTTTTATGGAAAAAAGCAAGCATTAAACTTAATCTATTTTCAGGAACAACTCTTTGCATCTGATTTATATGCCATAATACTGGCCTGTACTTTTTTTTTAAAGTACTCAATTCCTCTCTGGGCAGGGGCATCTTTTCCCTGTGATGTGAATGAGGAAGTTAAGCAGGGAGGAAGAAATGACTGATTTCCATACAGTTGTAAAGGGACATGACTTTGCTAGGGCAGAACTCCTGCCACCTTCATCGTTCGTTCAGGTGGGATCTGGCGAGTGAGCTGCTCTGTTCTCCACTGGACATGGTGCAGCAAGGTAACACAGGTCTGCCTGTTTGCTGCTGGGTGCACCTGGGCTCAGGAGCCATCAGGTGAGGTGTCTGGACCCATCAGGATGGCCACTGTCTCTCCTTTAGAGGCGTGTTGCTTGTACCAGTGGCTCCAAAGTGGAGTGGAGTGAGAGAATTCTGGACCTGGGGGCTGGGGGGTGTCAGAGGAAACAGGAGAATGCATCCAATTTCTGCTGTGAGACAAGCTGAGGTATGATGAGAAAGTCATCTCACCTTCCAGTAAAGGAGATCACGTTCTGTTGTCGAATGAAAGGAAGGTCAAATGATATCTCTCAGAAAGTTTGGAGCACAAAGTGGGCAAACTG
The DNA here is from genome assembly GCF_036250125.1 of Pseudopipra pipra. Lineage (NCBI taxonomy): Eukaryota > Metazoa > Chordata > Aves > Passeriformes > Pipridae > Pseudopipra > Pseudopipra pipra. Next base: position 6,277,136 of record NC_087566.1, on the reverse strand, counting down.
GGATATGAGAAGGCATGTGGCAGCTGGAGTTTGAAACAGAACTTCTGTAAACTTTTGTGTATTGCTCCAGGATAGCTTATAAAAGGTTAACAAAAATCTGACCGAAAGGAAAACTTTGAAAAACAATTTAAGATGAACTCTCTATCTTCAAATTGTAAAAAATTGGCACAGGGATTTTCTTGAGCATTTTTTAGTTGCTTCAGTGTAAGCTCAAGTTAAATGTAGAGAGCGGGAGAGTGCTTTGTAATTTATGACAAAATTCAATACAAGAATATGAGTTATCCTCAAGTCACCTCTTTATAAATCTAGAAATTTTAAAGGTTAAGCTTCAGAGAAATGTGCACAAAGATAAGAAGTAAGAGGAGGTGTCCAAAATAGTCTAACTCTGTAGCAGGATAATGAAGGAAACTATAGTGAAAACCCCTAATATCCACAGCTGATTTCAATATTTTTCTTCCTCTAATGTCATAAGAGAGATGTGTGTAGGGATGTGTGAAGGGGGCATGCTGCAAGCTCTGGGAACTGAGAAATTGCTCCACCACAGAGATGAGAGCATCTCTCTGAGGCACAATCTCAAAGAGATGGCGACTTGGCTTTCCTTTTTTTTTTTTTCTGGAGAGTAAGCGGTGCTGGGAGTACTCTCTGAAGGAAACAAAGCTGGTATACACTGCCTCAGTTTTCAAGGCAGCTCCTCTTTGGGGTACTCAGTATGTTGAAGGCCTGGTGACAGATACCCAGGGAAGCACCACAGCTCCATGTGTGGCCACTGCGTTGTGTGGGGCAGGTGAAGGCCAGTTCTGCTGTGTGTGCACAAACTCCTTAATCTCTACTCTGCTCTCAGAGATAAAAAACCCTGAACAAATGTCTGATATGTAGAGCTTCCAACTTGTCCTTGGGTTCAGTGTCTTAAAACCCTCTGGTGGTGATGCAGACATTTAGGTACTGAATTTAAGTCTGTGGACAACAGGCTTTCTTTTTCTAATCAGCTTCATCACATGACTTTGAAAGACTCAAAATCAATGTTGTGTTTTAGGCTGTTTAATGTGCCTTGCCATAATAGTGGAGGGCATCAGTATTTTCATCATATTCAAAAACTTTTCAGGAGCATCTTCTGCAGCACAGGCTGAAGGAAGGAACTGCTGTTGGCCAGAGATTGTCTGGTTTCTAGAATGTTGGAAGAGTCTGTATGTAAATTAGTTCACATGCTAACCTAGGAAATAGGGTACATCTTTAGGGTATGAACTATTATGTTTCAGCCTTGAAAAACATTTTTTCATGCTGCCTAAAGGAATGCAGGTCTAATACTGTATCACTGATGTCTCTTTTGCTTCCCTGGTGGTACTTCCAGACTGACTTTCAGTCAAGGTAGTGATCAAGAACTATTTAAATATTAAAACCTTTCTTCCTGTCAACGTTTGTATTGCAACCTACAGGATTTGTTGAGACCATGTAACTCTGTGCCATTTGAATTTTCACTCAAGCTACCACTGCGTGCTGACAGCAACTGAAGCGTCATGCTCCAAAACACATGCTCAGAAAGTGTGTCTGTTCATCCTTAGCAAATGCCAGCTGCTTCCTTTCTTTGTGTGGTTTGGGGAAGATTCTAGGCATGAGGTGGGAGGTAAATATAATGAAATTATTTCTGTCCTGCCATTACTTGATAATTCAGCAACTGTATTTTTAATTTCTGTCAGCTAATTAAGCCACTTAATACAGAATAACAAAGTACTGATTTTGTCAGGGAAGGATGACAGTTTTCTAAAACAGAGTACCCCCTAGCTTCTGAGAATTACAGAAGTTAAAATTTTAATTTCTAATTATTTCTTAAATTTTTATTTTCTTTGTTAATAATAGAGCAATTTTGATTCCTCTTTGTGTTCAGATTTTACTTAATCTGTTAAATTTCACTGCCTGCATTTGCAGCTTCCTTTCCTATATTTGAGGGCTAGGAGTTTAATTTTTACATTCAGTCATCATGTTCTCATTCAATACAAATGCCTCAAAAAGTTATGAGAATTCTAAGAACCAGAATCTGGGGTTGTTCTTATGTTGGCTTCTGATTTTTATGCAAATGTTTCAAGTAGCCAGGAGTCAGTATTATTATCTCACAGTTTCTCCAAGAAAAATAATACATACTTTGTTGGGTAATGTTTGCAGGCACTGTTTATTGTGGGACAGTCTCCCAGGCTCCAACTGTATTTATGTTTTCTGTGAGAAGTAATGAAACTACAGCTGGCTGTGCATTATCTGCTGTATCTTTTCCATCGCTGTTGTGTGTGTAGTCACTGAGACAAAATTTTAATTTTGAACTGAGCAGAAAGTTGCTCCTTATTGCTGCCTTCTGCCTGCTGCATCCACGGTGTATCTTGGTGAGTTTAAACAGCAGTTCAAGCCTCTGAAGTGCAAAAATGAGCGAAAGATTAAAACATTCTAACCCTTCTCTCTCGTGCTTTGCCTGACGCCAAGTGCAAAGCTGCCCAGTTTGCGTTGCCAGCTCCAGCTCTATCCTCCATCTCTGAATTTCACTGCAGCCCCAGGGGAAGCTGCACCTCCGTGGCTCTCCCACAGCTGCTGGACTTTGATGAGGACATGCCTGCGCTCTTTCCACTGGCCTCCCCTGGCAACCAGCCCTTTGAAGATGACCTCTTGCTGTTTGCCTGTTGTCTCTCTTGTGTTGGATTATAGATGAGAGGTTGGCATGAGGGGAGGGGGATGGGATGCAGTGTTGTGCATTTTAAGCCTCATTTCTTTCTGCATTCTCACCTTTTTTTCCACTCTCTGTGGCTTTTACCTCTCTATATAGATAAAATGTTGTCTTGCATATGGAAAATGGTTTCTAGCAGAAATACAGAGTTTCTGCTTTGCATTTGTATATAGGACAAAGGAAGTTTGATTAGTTTTGTGGTGAGGACTTTGCATTCTTCTGTAACAATTTACTCACATTAGTTCCCTTCCCCCATCCTTCTTTTTAAGGACAATATTGTTCTTAGTTATAGGGCAGCCTTTCTCTGTGTGCATGTTCTCTGTTCCTCTTCCCTCCCTCTGGCCCCAGCGAACACATCTTCTTGGAGACAACACAAAATAATCACCTTCTTAATGAAGGCTATGGTGTGAAATGGAAAGGGATTCACTAGAGCTGCATGGCTGGGTCACATTTTGTGCAGACATTGACTGTTTTTGGAAATCCAAACAACAAGCTTTGATAAATTCTGAGAATATCCTTCATGAGAGTGTTACAGGGACAGTAGCTGTAGGGTAAGAAGTACAGTATTACAGGGGGTCAAGCAAAGCATAGGAATACATATCCAATTTTCACTACAGTGAAAGGTGGTGAACAGGTGAGGTGTTCTAGGACAGAGCATTGTAACTAACAGTGTTTACACGCTTTTACTAATTTTATCACCTCCTGTCTCAGTTTTTCTCAGTGGTGAAATCACTTTAATCTTCATCAAAGTCTGGCGTGGATAGCAGAATTGTAGTTGATATTGCTGTTGCATATTGATGAATAAAGTCAGGAGGAATACGTGTTTGAGGGTATTTTATGGCAAACATGAAGAAAATAATTTGGATGTACCTATGTATCCAGCTGGAATGCCTCAGTGCAGCATACCACCTAAAATTAGAAGAACAGGATGTGGGAGGTATCTGTGATCTCTGCGTGTAACTAGTTCATCCTTATCTGTAATACTGCTTTTTAATTGGATCTTCTAGTAATATCTTCTCTTTCAAACCCAAAGGATGCCTCAGAAATAATTTGTGGTATTTTTAACTCCTTTTTCTCTCCTTCCCTACCCTTCTCTGTTTGTCTAGCAAAGTTCCCCACAAATCTGAATGCAGACAAACCAGCTCTGCTTGTTAGCGGCTTACTACAAAATACACAAAATATCTTCTCTTGCCAGAGGTCCTGGAGGACTCTGGAAAATCAAGTCAGCTCCTAAACTCCATGTCATATCAAGAACTTTCTGGAAAGCCAGGGTCTAGACTAGTTAATGTGGCAGAAAAATGAACTGTAGTGAGTTTGGAAGTCAGATACAAATCAGTCTACACATTTAAAGAACAGTCACTACTGGTGTGGAGTCTTACAATACTGTGAAATTTTGGGTCAGCAGGAGAGCTGTCAATCTGCTTGCTAAACTTCCTTGCTAAAATACAGTCTGCAAATGAGTAGCTCGGTGTCTTTTCAGAGCTGTGTGCTTTTGTAAAATACAATACTACCTTCTCTGGTGCATGCACGTGTGTGTTGTCTTTTAATTCCCTCCTAACACTCATGGAATTTTCATCCCAGCCACATTTTTTAAGTGTGCATTGTGTGTACTTTTGGCAAGAGAATGCAAATAGAAATTTCTTTTAGGGTTCCTTATGAACAGCTTCAATCAACCGGTTGTTTGGTTGTTTTAGTTTTTTCTGTTTAATAGTTACACGCGTTCTTTCTGGGCCCCAAACTTTCCCTGGAGTTTAACAAATAGACCCCATTATGTTGCACAATGTTTGTCAGGGTGTCTTCATACTTCCTACTCCATTTCCTGCTGGGAAACCTAGTTGCAAAGTATTGGTAACTCCATGTCAGGCCTTTAACTTAAGCCAAGCAGATTATATGACACTGACCGGATACTTTCAGTTATAAGTACCTGCTTGAGTGCTATGGGAAAAATGTAGTTTTTATTGAGATGTAAGATAATTCTGTTTTTCCCAGTCAGTTATGATTTTGTCTAACATTTTGGCCATTAGTGCATTTTGGGGGTTTGTCTTGTTCTTTATAGGGCCAGAACTCTGTTTTACGATATAGCTACTGGCCTTCTTCTGCCAGAAGTAATCTATGAAGGTGTCATTATACTCCCAGATTTTCTCTCTAGTTTCCCCTGTCCTTAGTGGCATTGTGCCTCCATCTTTTGCCAGCATCTTTCCACCAATTTAAAGAGGGGGAAAAGACCCCACAGTTGTAAAGACAACTTTGTTCCCCTTTGCTCTGTCAGTACTGTGGTAGGAAAACTCAATGTAATCAAAGCACTTAAATTCAAGAGAAGAAATCCTCCTTCAAGTTGTCTAGAATATGTACATCTCTGTACATGGAGTTTTGCTTTTGAGATGCTTTGAAGGAAGGAGAGGCCAGCTTTCTATTTGCATGGACCAGGAGCTTCCCTTCCAAAATGTTTGGAATAATTAGAGTCCATCTGCTTTGTTGCAGTAGGTTGCTCAGCTGCATAGCTTGGGCAGTACACTAAATAACTGCCTGTGCAGTAAATCTGGTGCAGACGTGCTGAATTTAGACTTGTACACATCTGTTACTGTGTGTGTGCTGGGGGTGTCTGTAGTGTCTCTCTGACCTGGAGGATGCCTGGGAGGTTTGTCTTTCAGCTGGCAGTTTTCTTCCTCTCCTGAGGGATTTGCAGCTGGACCATGGTGCAGGTGAATTGAGTTTGCTGATGAACTAGATCAGTGTCGAGATCTGGTTTCCTAGTTGACAAAATCTACTCTGGCTGCTCTTCCTTTTCACAGGATCTGCTGGACTGTGTGTAGTACTGGCCTGTCTGCACTGTAGAGTTTGATTGGCCTTCTCTGCATGGTGGATGTGTTCAGCTGAGTATCTCTGGTTTTACATTTAATTACAGCACAGACTGGATTTCTCATCATCTGTTTTGGCATACTTCCTGGAGTAAGTGGACTGTGAGAGGATTTCAGGAATGCCTGATGCTCTTGCTACAGAGAAAGTTTAGTGGAAACCACTTGTGGGTTCAACGCTAACCGCCGGCCTGGACCGCACGGTCACAACTGATAGCCAAGAAAAGCGCGCTGCTGAAATGCTCAGGTCCTGTAATGTTACATTTTGTGGCAGTTTGGTTTTTGGCAGGATGTACTTCTTTAAAACAGAACAAATATGCCTGAAAGCGAAAAGAAACTGTGTTTTAATGGAGTTTTCTACTTGTGATGGGGAACAAGTGTCCCTCTCTGCATGGCAAAGCTGCACGGTCTAGAGCAGCACAGGGTGAGGGGGAAATGCTTCTGGCTTTCACCTTCTTTGGAAAGGCTGCTATGTTCCAGCTGCAGCCAGCATAAAAACCCTCATGTTTTATCAGGCTGCAGAAACAATAGCAATACCTAGCTTATTTTTTAAAAAAAGCCACTACTCTTTCGTTCTTGGAAGATAGGGGTTTTTTTTTCTCCCCTCATTTGTGCAGTTTTGGATTGCTCCTCTATTATTGGCACATTCTACTGATGCCTTATTCTCAAACAGCAGGATACAGTGCAGTTAAAGCCTGAGCCTTTTCTTTCTGGTGAGGTCTTAGTCATGCTGGGTTGGAATATTGCAGTCAAGAACCTTTCTGGCAACAGGTTGCTCTGCCAGTACAGAGGAGTAAATGGAGATAGAAAATTAAGTTCTTCCTTGTAGGTAGTAGGAAAAAATAGCCTTGGGATGATGCAGTTGTATTAGTAGCTGCATTATACTGAAGATCAAAATCATAGCAGTGGTGACAATCAGTGGCAAATGTCAGTCAGCTGAGTTGACTGAAGTCTGTCTCAAAGAATGAGTACAAAGTAATTTTTTTTAATTCTTAAGTAGTTTATCTTTTAATAGGGAAGGAGGTAGAAATACAGAGGAAATGCAAAAAATGAATGTTGTTAGCATCAACTTGACTGGTTTTCAACCTTCTTGGTCTCATATTGATTATTTTAATAATTTAAGCTTCTTGTCCACCTGCTCACTGGCTGAGCATGAGAAACTGAAAAGTCCTTGATTTAGAGTAAGCACTGCTGAGCAACAACTAAAGCATCAGTGTGTTAGCAACATCATTCTCATACTAAATACAAACCACAGCACTGTAGTAGCTACTTTAGAAAACCAGGACACTAGTCCATATCTTAGGAGTTTGTCAGCAAGGATGTTGAAGGAGACCAATATCAAATGCTTCAGTGAAGTCTTCATCCACAGCTCTCCCCTCATCCATGGAGCAAGTTGCTTCATCAGAAAAGATACTGAGATTGGTCAAGCATGATTTATACTTAGTAAATCCAAACTGGCATTTTCAGTTGCCATCTTGCTCTTCATATACCTGTAAATAGCTTCATAAGGATCTGTTCCATAATTTCCTCAGGTACTGAAGAGAGGCTCACTGCACTGAGGTTTCCCAGATCTGTCCTCTTGGATTTTTGCAGGTATTTGCAGTGTAGTATTTGCCCTTTTTCTGTCATCAGGGGCCTTCCCCCTATGTCCATGACCTGTGAAAGATAATAGGGCCTGGCTTTGCAATTATGACAACCAGCTCTCATAGGACACCTGGAGGCATCCTCTCAGATTCCTTAGATGTCTGTAGGTCTGGTTTGCTTGGATGATCCCTAACTCAACCCTCCTTTACTATCAGCTGTTTGTTGCTTGGCTTTGTTACTGCTTTGTGCCAACCCCATCCAATAGCAGACATATATTGTTTGCAATTCTTCTTGCTATTAATATATTTATTAGTCTTGACGTCTGTTGCCAGTTTGAGCTCCAGTTGAACTTAATGCTTTTCTAATTAAGTCTTTGCATTTCCAAGAAATATTTCTATATTCATCTGTGGGAGTGTGCCCCTTTTTCCATCTCTCTATTCCATCCAACTTCTGTTGAGCCTAGCACCAAAAACCTGGATTGTCTCTGAATCAGACACTCTGCATCCTCTAGTACTTTTAGTGAATGAAGAAGTTGTTGTTTTTTCAAAATCTGTTTGGTGACTTACTTTTATTGCATTTTGAAAAATAACATGTAAGCTCAGTCTTGAGTTCAGTAAGGCTGGTTTGACAGGAGAGATACTTACTACAGAAATCCCAGCAGAAGCGTAATAATGTTTTTTTCTGCTTCCTGTAAAACACATTGTTTGGTTGCCTTATTTCACTTGATCCTTGACTTTGGATCCTTCCTTTAGAAGAAGCTTCCCTGGGGCATGAAGTTGGAGGAAGGAAATCTGGAGCTTGGAAGTGGTGGCAGGACACCAAGGGGCTGGGTAACTAAAAGTATCTGAAGTCTACACTGTTACCTGGCTCTGCTTCCATACACCTGGGGGAAGCCAAAAAGGGAGCTCTCTTCCCTTCAGTTACCAGAGGCTGCTTCAATATACACCTGGTTTAGGGGAAAGCTTTAAGAAGAAACTGCATTTCCCTGATGATAGACTTCACATTCAGGTTGACTTATTTTTTATGTTTTCTTTTGAGCACTGCAAAACCTCATAAATTTTATTTCAAAAGCCTGTCTGGTGAAGGAATGTGAATTCATGTGGAGGGAGATGAATCCATGCCAAGTGCATTCTGTGTGGGAAAGCTATATGGTGTGTCTGTTGTTTCAGGCTCTACAGCAATAAAGAGTTCAAGTCTTCACTAGAAGACTGAATAGTTCTGCTCCATTTTAGAGACATGTGCAGCATAGTGTTTTGAATTTGCTTTTTTCTGTGATTGTTTGAAATGACTGATAACTTTCCACCTCACAGAAAATCATTAGTTTGTCCATTGTAGTTGTCTATGATCTCTTTTGTTTAAAGTGAAACATGACTGTGATCTGTAAACACCCTGGATCCTCCCTGGGCCTGATAGATATTTTTATCTAGCCTCACCTTTTTGCATCCTGTGATCTTCTGTGATTGTCTGATTAATTCATTTTTGTCATGACAAGAAACCATGAGAACACGACAAGCACTTGCACAGCATGAGTCCTGTTGTAAGCACCATCAGCCCCAGTGGAGGGTGTTTCGCTGTGTCTGGGCACCTGATCAGTAGAAATAACACCAGTCTTTTAAGTTTAAATTCACTAACTCATGTTGCACTTTTTAGTTGATATCACTGTTTCAGAAAATTACAGTATATTCTGTCTGTCATGATCTCAAGAGATGACTACAGTGTCATCCAAGATGATGCCTGTGGCATCCAAGAAGACTCTACCAACTACTTGTGGCTTGGAGTGGTGGAGTGCTTTTGTGGACAGAAAGTTTTCTGTCGATGAAGCCCATGTCTTACTGGCCTTGGTGCTGACTGTTTTTTTTTCCTATGTCTTAAATAAATGTTTTTTAGAATTGTGCTACTGGGTTGACACTTCCGATATGCACCTTGAATAGTTTTTAATGTGACAACGCAGTCAAAAACCTGCCATACGACTTCTCATCCTCTCTTTTATGGGACATGGGTAGGTCCCCAGAGCCCTTCTGTGTTATTTTGTGGTCTTAGGTGGTCTAGAATTTGTACTAACTTTGCCACTACAAAAGTGTTTTTCGCTCTTCTGGCTCTTGGCATAGATCTGTGAGCCTTTTTTAAATCTCTCTTTTGTTACTTTTGCCCTTTCTTTTTCTGCCTGATGAATTTTCACTTCTGTGAGTAACTCAGTTCTGTGAGCTTGGAGGGATGGTGGCTGCCCAGAGGATGGGATTTGGGTGCTCAGGGTTATGTGAGTCCCTCACCCAGTCCCTGCCCCTGCAATAGTGTCGTTTCTGGTCACTGTTGCAAAACCATGAGATTTTGTTATACCTGGGTTATCCAAATCTATCTGTCAAATACATAGCCAAACAAAGGGGGAAGTATTTCAGTTTCATATTTCAAAATGTGCTGGTATGTCAGAGGCAAGAGAAAACCTTAGAAAGAATAGAGATGCTTACCAGGGTGGGATGTAACTTTAGTTTAGACAGGGAATATCAAGTCTGGTTCTGGCATCATATACTGCAGAATTTTATAGCACAGACTCCTTTGTGGCCATGAGGAAGTCATACTTCAGTGTTTTGGAAAATGATGCCTTGGTACCCTGGCCTTTGTTTCTTGAACTAATAAAACTATAAGGTGTGAAGCTGAGTCGGGGGAGGTTTAGGCTGGATATCAGGAAAAGGTTTTTTTATCCCAGAGGGTGGTTGAGCACTGGAAAAGGCTCCCCAGGGAAGTGGTCACAGCACCAAGCCTGACAGAGTTCAAGAAGTGTTTGGACAGCAGTCTCAGGCCCATGGTGGGATTCTTGGATCTGTTCTATGTAGGGCAAGGAGTTGGACTCAATGATCTTGATGGGTTCCTTCTGACTCAGCATGTTCTATGATTCTGTATGTTTGCTTCTCTGCACATTAATTCTCTGCCACAGAAAGTATGAAGGAGTGTTACCAACTGAAGTTCCAGACTGATGCAGAGAGTTACTGAGGGCCTTCTGACATACGTGTAAATGTTTACCTGGCTTCGCTGAGGTAGGTTTATTCGTTGCAAGCTGAATTACCAATAGAAACCCACCACAAGTTCTGTTGGTGCACACTGCGTGTGAGTAGGTGCGACTGCCCTTTGTGGTGTGCTCACTGTGAAGGAGAAGCAAAAGGGGAACAGGTATCTAAGGAGACTTAGTAAGTCTGAGAGATCCTTTGTTTATCAGAAAGAAAAAAATCATGCCAACCTCAAATATGGGGTCAGTATCCAAAATGAATGAAAAATATCTATGCCTTGTGTCTCTTCCCTTATTATTTGTCAGAAGATAAAACACCTGATTAGTTACAGAGGATTAAGCACAGAGGGAGACACTGGCAGTTTGTTTTAGAGGAAGACTAAAATTTAAGAAAAGAATGGGAAGAATAAATAGGTCATTTTAGTGAAGAGGTTCTTGTTTAATTTGTTACTGATCTCTTGATACTGTGACCAGAGTGCTCATTCTAAACTGTGTGTGCCTTGCTATGTTCCCATAGTGCCATATCACAGGAAGCCTTTTTGGGGGAGCAGAAGTTGTGCCACTAGAGCTGCACAGCTGCCAGCAAAGACATGTGTAACATGGGTAATGTTTCAGCTAAATTTTGCTCAAATGGTGGAGAAAGAACGATGTTTTGTGGCTCGTGAGCTTTAAATAATTGAATTTATAACAAAGAATTTAATCAGAGGAAAGTTTGGGAAGGTAATGTAGAGTCTCAAAGGCATGTTATTGAAGTTTTTAAACTGTTCAGGTCTCATTTGCCAGACCTAGCTTGTATTAGAACTGGTATCTTGGCAGGAAAGAGGAAGAGTTGGGATCTGTTGGGGTTGGGTTATTTTGTTTCTAGTGGAACTGAAGTTAGGGAATCTGTTTACGCTGTTGATATGCTCTGTTCCTCTGCAAACTACTGGAACTACCTAAGACACAGAAATACCAGCCTAGTTTTATCCAAGCTAGCACAGGCCCCAAAGCAATATAGTGTCATCACCCTGATGTGAGTGGACACAACTGTCCTGCTTCCACACCTAGGCCAGTAAATTTTCTGTGGCATGATATTCAGTGTGGATTTAATGGGTTGAAGATTGAAGCTCACTTGTGATCTTAACATGGTGTGAATGTACCCTTTTCTTTTTGGTTGGTTTGGTGGGGATGTTGTGTGTGGGTTTTGTTGTTATTTTTCTTTTGTTTGTTTTGTTTAGGCTGTTTGGGATCCTTAATTCTAGTGTGAACTGTAAAAAAGAAAACCAGACAAAAACACAACCTTATGAATGGACTGAAGCTGGCTATCCTGTTAGCCACTGGAGTCTCAATATGGAGTGTGAATTAAATAATGGGATGTGAAGCCAGAAAGAAATTTATGCAGAGAAAAGATTCCTGAGTGGAAATTACACGCTCAGAGTGATGCTCAGTGGTGCCCCAGGAACATGGTTCTGACAGTGCTGGTCAGAAAGATTACTATAAGGCTTGGTGTGTTCATGGAGAAGGAAGTAGTAGATAAGATGGAAATTGATGTTGATGTATAAAGAAGAGATGCATATTCCCATGTGAAACAAACACACTAAAGAATTTTTGGAAGTGTTGTAAAAATGCAAAAAATTATGCAAAACCCCAAATGGTGGTTTTTTTTTTTAAGGTGGGGGAAGTGAATGTCTTCCATTGTGATGCAACAAAATCCTGGGGAGTTTGTACCCTGCAGATATACTTAGTAAATTCTCTATATTTGCCAGCACAGAGCCTGCAGCACCCTATTAGTTTTACTTACTGCTTACAATGGGTTTTGCATTGGGGTTTGAGGTTTCTCATGTGAAAAATCATTTTGCTGTTGTGTGATGGTTTAATAAATCTCAGTCTTCTCCCTGCTTTGGTCTCTTCCGCGCTGGTAGGAAACATAAAGTAGACATTCTGTGCCTGGGTTGTTGGACTACAAAATGGGATCCACTTGCTGTGGTCATGTTTGTCCTTGCACAGCAATGATGGTGGCCAGCATGGCCATGCTGAAGGAGAATTCTTCTGTGACAGCTGCTTGGTTTTGTTTGCTAGCCAGACCACAGCTTTCTTCTAGTAACTAGTTCATAGTACAACCTTGCTATGGTTTGTGAGTAAAAGTGAGTGTTCTAAGTGGGTCCAATTCATGGGTTTGGACAAGAATTTGAAAATTTCTTCCCTCAAGGTGAATACAACTGTGTGAATGGCATGAGTCTTGTATGGAGGAGATGAGTTCCTGCTTAATTTTTTCCCCTTTATTATCAAACTTGCCAGAGATTCCTCTTTTTAGGTTCTTGCATTGGGATAGAGTTCAGAACCTTCCTAGAAAATGCAGTTCTTTGGACTAGGTTCAAGAAGCAGGAGCTGTTTGTATTTGGAAAAGGAGTTTCAGAATGCCATACAGTGGTCAGTAAATGCTAAACAGAAATCATCTCTTGCCATGAAAACAATTGTTACTTCTTACATCTCACACTGTTCTTCATTTTACCTGTTCTCTCTTCTGGTTTTGTATTCCATGTTGAAGTATTGTGCAGCTTTTCAGATACAGCTCATTTAGTTACAGATATTGGTCTTGATTTTACTGAGTTCCAAAATTAATTCTCTGGATTTCAAACTTAGTGCCTGATACCTGCTGCTTGACACACACGCCTCAGATGATACTAGTCAATGTTGTTATCTGTATTTTGTCCAAGGCAGCTGTAAACATAATGGTCTCTGAATCCTTCTTAATGCGTGCAGCTTTTCAGAATCTTGTTTCTTGGCTGATCTGGTTAAGTGAGATGAGAGGGTTTTCCTCTAGTTTTTGGGCAACATACACCTATGCTGGAAGGGAGAATGTACCGTGTGCACTGTCTGTTCCTACCTTTTTCTAATTGGAAGGTACAAGCTCTGCAAAGCTGCACTGCAGGAATGGCCATCCTTTGTGATCTTGGGAGTTACATATGAATGTTTTCATACAAGAGGACACAGAGTACTTGCAGTTCTATCATAGAGAACCATAGAGACAAAGAATGGGGTTAGTGGTTTGTCAGAAAGAGATGAGTGCCTGTTTAGGTGTGTCATTGTTCTTTTGGGGTTTAAGCTAGAGTCAAAAATTTCAGCTTTGGCAGCTTCTGCTGGCTTATGGTCTGCTGAAGGCAGGAAAAAAATGATGTGGAAGCTTCTGTTTAAGTAAAACTCTGCTGTCGGTGGATGATATGAACCTGGAATGAGACTTGCAGGACCCATAGTCTGGTTGGTACCTTATTGTGTCCCTGATTTCTTCATTCACAGAATCACATAATCATAGCATGGTTTGGGTTGGAAGGAACCTTAAAGATCATCTAGTTCCCAGCCCTTCACCCTGGGCAGGGACACCTTTCACTTGACCAGGTTGTTCTCAGCCCCATCCAACGTGGCCTTGAACAGCTTCACTGGGCAACCTGTGCCAGGGCATCACCACCCTCACAGGGAAGGATTTCTAATCTAAACCAACCCTCTTTCAGTTTAGGACTGTTACCTTATGTCCTGTCACTATACCTCTTGATAAAATGTCCCTCCCCATCTTTCCTATTAGGCCCCCTTTAAGCAGTGGAAGGGTCTCTGAGGTCTCCCTGGAGCCTTCTTTTCTCCAGGCTGAACCACCCCAGCTTTCTCAGCCTGTCTCCAGAGCAGAGGAGTTCCAGCCCTGAGAGCATTTTTGTGTCCTCCTCTGTACCTGCTCACACAGGTCCCAGAGCTGGATGCAGTGTTGCAGGTGGGGTCTCGGCAAAGTGGAGCAGAGGGGCAGAATCCCCTCCCTCGACCTGGTTACCAAGCTTCTTTTGATGCAGCCCAGGATACCATTGGCTTTCTGGGCTGGGAGCTCATGTTGCTGGGTCAAGTCCAGTTTTTAATCTGCCAGTACCCCCAGGTCCTCCTCTGCACGGCTGCTCTCAATCCGCTCGTCACTCAGGCTTTGTAAAAGGAAGAGAAGAGGCTCTTTGAGCTTTGAGTTTATACTGATGTCCAGAGACATAACTGCAGAATGGGCTTGGTGACTATGATCTAAAGGGCCATTCACACTTGGAAGCTGTTACGGAATAACAGTATTCTGGATGAAAGTGACAGTGGAAAGAATTTTCTGTTCCTCTTGGCCTTCTTCCAAGATTTTTTTCTGGACTAAAGTGGGTAGAGCCGTTATTTATTGTATGGGGAAAAAAGACCAAGACTTTTCATCTCATGAGACAGTGCATAGAAAGATCCTGAGCTGTTCATACGGTAGTCTGTAACACTTGAATGCCTATCCTGGCAGACATAAAAAAGGGCAAGAGGGTGAAAGTTTTCTTTTAATCACCAGGACTTTTTTTAGATGATTGAGTTACAGAGTAAAGTATTCCTCCTCTGTTGCTTTACTGTTTGTCTGCTCTGTAACACTAACCCACATAAAATTCACGCGGCTCGTTTTGAAGTTATTTTAGACCCTCAGCAATGTATACAGATTTTGTAACCTTGGATAAAAGCACCTAAGTCGTGGTTTCAGTTTTGCCCTTTCAGGCATGTGCAAAGTGCCCCAGCACATTTCAAGGATTTTGAACTAGAAACTTCTTAGATATGGGTTATGGTTTCAAAGTCAATTAATACACCCTATGTCAAGGGAATTACATCAAGGAAATGGTTCTCTGTTTCTTTAGATATTTAATATCGATTAAAGCTGTGTTTTTACTTAAAGGATCCCATGGACTCCTTTTGGGGGTTAATTATGTTGGAATATATGCCCGGGCAATCTTGGAGAGAGCATTCTCTGACTGACTCCATCCCCTGATTTTATGTCTGTGCTGAATAGTTTATCCATCAGATGATGAGTTTACAGAGTGGTTCATCTTCCAGTGATAGTACCTGCCCCAAGCTTTTAGCAGTAAGTTGAGCTGCTCACCCATGTGAGGCTGCAGACAGCTCAGCAATGTGTGGTAACAGCTCATTCAGGAAAAAAAAAAAAGCAAGAGGAAGGCTGAGTTAAGAGTTGGGAAAAGGATTTTACTCTTTCTGCCATGGTTTGGTTTTTTCCCTCAAAATAGAATGGATTGGTGATGAATCTTGAAAAATAATGAGTGGTAGAAAACCCCCTGTATTGTGTCAGTTCACCATCATGTTTCCCATATTTCACAGTTATCACTCAAGTTATTCAGAAAGTTAGGGCCCCACAAGGTAATACAAATAGCACTCCATGTATTGTATTACTTGCAAAATGGAAGTCAAGGTACAAGACATGGGAGAAAAGCAGAAAAGGACGAAACAACAAGCTGGTGATGCAGAAGTGATGGCAGGATTAGTGACCATTACATGGTGCTACTTTGCATGGATTAGTGAGGTGTGTATATATATGTAAATTATTGAGCAGTATAATCTCCTCCTATTATAATCAGATACCAGAAAGCAAAGTTATCATAGTGCTGATGTTAGTTTGTGGTTTTCTTCAGCTAGTTTGACAAAGCTGACATTTAAGGAAAGGCATGAAACCAGATAAAGTACAGGTTTTTTGCAAAGAACTCTGCATATATGTTAACTCTTAGGCAAGGGTCTGTGAAAAGTCAGATTTTAGTTGAGGGAAAAAGAGAACAAGGAGAACGCAGCAAACAGTGTAAGAAGTTAAATGTATGACACCCTAGTTTATACACAAAGATATTATCCTAATGGAGGACAGCAAACTTGGAAAAGAAAGGTTAAAAAAATCGATGTGTAGGAAGGTCCTTGCCATAATAAAATTAGAGTAACTACATAGTGTTGGAAGGAGAAGGAACAGATTGAATATCTGAAATTAAATCAAAGACATATTGTTGCCTAGTGTAAGAAACACAAATATCTAAAAGTTTCTCGCTTCATGATAGCCCTCTGCCCCCATCATTTGGGTTCAGAAAAAACTAGAGACTACTTCACAATAGTTAGAAAGCTTCCTGTACCTTACTTTGAAGTATATGGTAGGCTTGTTCCAAAGGATGACAAACTGTTAATATTGTGCAAATATAAAAAAAAAAGTGATAATGCCTCTGAAACATGGGCTCTGGATCTTATGTAAACATGTACATCTCTGGACATGTAAAGCTTTTATGAGTGATAGTTCGTATTATTTCTGTCCATTTGCAAGGAAAGGTGGTTTTGCAATACAAAGTAGAACTTTGTATTTAATTATTTTATATCTGAGAAAAGGACCTATAATCACATTTGTTAGTCTTAAATGATTTTTTCATAAGCAAGATGACAGTGGCATTACATAAAATTTTGATTTTGTACTTGTGCTTCAGAAGTGTACTGGATTCTTCATATATGCAACCTTATGTTTCATTTTTTCTGGTGTACCTTATAAATAAAAGTGTATTTGTTATAAGTTAAAGTATTCAAAAGCAGAAATTCTATTGATGGGCTAAAGGTTTTTTTCTGATTCTATTTCAGATGCATCCACTCGGACTGTGTAACAGCAATGATGAGGAAGACCTGTATGAATATGGTTGGGTAGGAGTGGTGAAACTGGAACAGCCAGAGTTGGAGCCTAAGCCATGCCTCACTGTCTTAGGAAAGGTAAGGGGATAGTTTGGAGCTGCATGTAACTGTTTCTTGGAAGGATTAGTTTCTTTCTGAGAAAAATCAGCAAGAAATAAACCAAGAGAAAACTCCCTTTAGTCCACAAAATATTCCTGTTTTGCCTGTTTTCACACTAGATGCTGCGGGGAAAGATGATGTCATAACTCAGTTGATAGAGATGATGATGGGGAGCTGAGTGCACACATTCCCTTTTTGAGCTCTGTAGGAACCTAACAAAGACAAGAAAAAATGGCTGTTTGGGTGAAGCAGTGTCAGAGTAGAAATAGAGTGAACTGCTAACTTGGTCAAAGGAGTCAAAATGAAAGCATCTTATTGGTTTTCCTTTGATATGGTTTTCTCAAAAGACATACATTAATTTCCTCTTTTTGGGGAAAGAGGGGTCTTCAAACCTAGAAAGATTTCTTTGCTTTCATTGCAGGATAAATACATGTCATAACAAGTGAATCTTATTGTCTTGGTCAAGGAAATAAAGATTTTCATCTTCCTGGAGTCTCCCTGTGGAATGCAGCCTCTGGAATCTAAATTAATTGCAAAACTTTTCCCTTTGTTTTATGGGGTGAAGTCAAGATATCATTACTGCTGCCAGATAAGTTAAAAAGGAAAGCAGAAAGCTGACCTTTTCTTGTTTGCAGCTTGGAATTTTTGAGTATTGAGGTTATTATATGTAGACATTTGAAGTCTAGAGCAGTTGAAAGAGCATAGGCCACAAGTTCTACCAGTAACTGAGCAGTTGAAAACACATAAAGTAACTGGCTTTCATCCTAAAATCCAGCTGGCTCAAATTGGATAGGATAGTGTTGGTGACTTCAGGTGAGCAGTGTATCAGGCAGACAATAAAATTGCAGGTTGACATTTTTAAAGTAAAACTTGTCTCTGTAAATTTATAAGCAAAACTTCTAAAAACCTTACCTTTCAAAGGAAATGGGAAACCATCGGCTTGTCTAAAATTTGCTGCATGTTCCACTTGTAGTTCACGGTGAGAAACATCTCTTTAAGAAGTGATTTCCCTTTCTATGAATTTCAGCATAATACAACTTTTTTTTTTTTTTTTAAACTTGGAATACTGTTTTCATTTCAGAGAAATTCCAGCTGTTGCTTCTTTGATCTTAGAAGGATAAAATCTGAGGATAAGGTCTTGTGAGGATGGGAATTAGAGAAGATTGGGTACTGAAAGATGCATAGTAACCCATAAGTAAACTCCAGGAGTAAGTTGAGTCTTGGGGAAAGCAACTTCAGGAGGGAATCTGCTCAGTGAAAATTATGTGAGGAAATAGATGTGGGAAATGGATGACCCACTGCTGTGTACTCAAATCCCACCATGTCCTCTATATTCCCCATGTCCCCAAAGCCACACTGATTTCTAGAATGAGTTTACCTTGTTATCTGCTGATGTTGGCTTCCTGAAGCTTGGCCTGCTGAACAGCAGACCCTGGCTTTGCTGCAGGAGCTCTGTAGCATCTATTTTGATGCGTAATAACAGTGATGTGACATAGGGTGTGTCCAGAGAGATTGGGCACAGTGTTTCATGTGTGTCAGTTCATGTGCAGTAATTTCAACAGGTGAAAAAAGAGTGGCCAAGGTTCTAGGCAATACTTGCTTCTCAGTAACTGTGCTACAGCTCCTCATTCTGTATTTTCATGTCTCTTATTTATCCTTCTCTTTCTGAAATATTTGTTCCCTGTTTCATCCTCAATGCTGTATTTTCTCCTCTCCATCTCATCCTCAATGCTGTATTTTCTCCTCTCCATCTTTTGCCTTCAACCTCTCTGCTGTCCTCCCTATGCTCAAGTTATGATCTGACTTAGAAGGACTTAGCAGCAGAGGCATCAGCCATTAGCTTCTTGCAGGTCTGTCAAGTCAGCTTGGTTGTCTTACCAGTGGGAACAAGTTGTATTGTGATTGTCTGGGCCTCTGAAAAGTTCACTTTCCATGCAGTTTGGAACATTTGGATTCAATGTGGCCTCCAAACTATTTTGTTGGGTAAATATCAAACCTGCTGCATGTGTAGATGTGTCTTCTTCTGGTTATTTTTAGGATCTGGCAACTGATTTAAAACATAAAAGGGAAAGGAAGGAAAAAGGGAGAGGGAGAGGAGACGATAGGAGGGAGGGAGAGGTGGAAAAATAGAAGAAAAAGGAAAAAGAAATGGCAAGGAGTAGGGAAAGGAAAGGAAAGGAAAATGGGGGAGGGGTGGCCTTGAACAGGGAAAGGAAATGGAACATGTAGAAAAGGAGGAAGAAATAAGGAGTGCAAACCTACTGTTTGTTCTTCATTATAGAGATGATATTGTTGAAAATTTGGAATATGGTGAAGCAGAATGTAAACTACTTAAAAGCTGTTTGTAGAACTAAATTGCATGACACACAAATCTGGTACAAACTTGCAGGGTTTTATTCTTATTGTTGGTTTTGGTTGTTGAGGTCTTTTTTTATTTAGGGGTGTTTTGTTTTATTTATTAAAACTCTGGTCTGTGTTTTCAGAAGTTTTACTCCACTTGTTTATCTATGGGTAGCTGAACAGAATTAAATGTTTTCATTTCCATATCGATTTTGTAATTGCTCATCCTTTATAGTCAGGTTTATATCGTGTAATGGAAATCAAAGTGTTTAAAAAAATATGTATCTCCTGTTTAAAGTGCCTGTGAAAACTGGACCCTGGTTGAAGCAAGGGGTGTGTGTGGCAGCTGTGATTTACTATTACCTTTGATCACAGTGCAGCCCTGTTTGAGGCAATGCTGCATGCAGGCAAAGCAAAGGCCTGGGTTTTACTGATCTCATGAGCTCCTGAATAGGGCTAGAAGGGGAATGACAGAGGAAGAAGAAAGCTTTTGGAAATGAAAAGGAAACCCCGTGAACCCGACCAGCATTATTGGCTGGATTTGCCTACCGGGGAGCCGCTCAGTTTCTGCCAGGCTAATTCTGCTTCAGCTTCTCTCCCCCACACCCCCGACCCCACCTCCCCCTCTCTCTTTCCTTCTTTCAGACTTTTTTTGTTTTTGAGGCATGGCTGTAGTAACTTGGTTCTCAGGCTGGGAACCCACTGAGCTGTTGCCATGGTCACTGGGAAGCTCTTCGTGCCATGTGCTTCAAAGGGAACCTTTCCCCTCCTGGAATTCCTCCCTTCTCTGCATACAGCACAATGAGACTCCTTCACTGCTGTAACTGTGCTGAAGCAAGGCAAAAGCAGGGTTGCCTACAATACCTGTTGCATGCCTGCATCCTGGCAGGGCTGGAGGGCGCTGGGGGGTTAAAACTGGGTGATCTTTGAGGTCCCTTCCAACCCAAACCATGCTGGTATTTAGTGATTCACTGTTCTGTGGTGGCAGTATACCTGCATGTGTCCTGTACATTCCAACATGCAGACCCCCTGTTCTTTGCCCACCCCAGTAATTTTTAAAGCAAATTACATCTGTCAAGACCGTGAAGTGCAACCCAGCAATACCATTGCTTTTATTTCAGTACAGGATAGATACTGAGAAAATGCTGAAGATTTGCTTAAAAGTAGCACTTCTTCCCTTTCTGCAGGCTTGAAAGTCCACAAGGAAGGATTTTGTTCTTGTTTCTCTTCCAGGGACTGCTAAAAGGTCTCTTCTGTATTAATAGGATGTATGTATTTGAGGATGTGCATCTGAACATAACCTAACAAAGGGAGGAGTTCCCTGCTACTACAGCTTCCTGTTTTCTTCAGATCAAAGAAATCTGTAATATGAGGAAATTCCTAACAGTTCTTCCAGTATCCATTCACTTCTTCTCTGTCTTTCAAGAGTTTATTTTCAAAAATTTACACTAATACTATCTAGGAGAATCTCTTGTTTTGCTATGTCATCATTATGATTATACCAGTTAGGCTTTGGCCAAAATCATCATGACTTGAATGTGCATTAGACACTCGAACTGTGATTCCTAACCTTTTGTCTAACAATTTAGTTTAGGTTATTATAAGGTAGTTAAATGAGAAATCATGGGGCTATGTTGGTAGTTTAGTTCCTGAATAAAGAGAGATGTGTTCTAAGACTTGAGGAACAAGAGGTCCTGTGGAGAGACCATTTTAATCTTTTTCTTTCAGAGTTACTGAAAGTAAGAAAAAAAGGAAGGCAGATTAAACAAAATCAACTTACACCTTTATATGAATAGCCTAAATTAAGCATATAATTATATGTTCAAATTAGAATTGCACTGACCATATAAGTATACCATTTGTTTCTGTATAACATTAATAGTTTTACATACAGTTTGGATAATGTTCTGTAGAAATGGATTCAGTTCAGTAGTAGAAATGCATACTGAATTCAGGCAAATGTTCTTCCATTCTAAACTTACTCAGAAACTACAACTGAACTATGCTTTAGATTAAGATCTAAAATTAATGAGAGACATGTCTAAAATCATTGTTCAGTGTTTCCAAAACTTTGCTTATTCAGATACTTTCAACTGGTAGTGACACCTGCAGTAAGGTACCCTGTGATGAGTCTTGTGCCACATGCAGTAGGAAATACTATCACTTCAGGAAAACTTCTTACATCCATTGAAGTACTTGACATTCCACTTATGGTATTTATTCCACAGTTTGGGGACTTTTTCTGCCTTCTGTTTGTCAGCCCATGTTTCTTCTTTGCAAACAGCATCCAAAAAGCATTTGTAATACATTTCAAGGCAGTAGTCTCAAAAATCAATGGCAAAATTTAATTTTGCTCAAAAGTAATAGTATGAGTGATTTTTAAGCTGGTTGGTTAGTTTTTTGTTAGTTAGTTAGTTGAGAAAAGTGTTGCAGCAGTATAGACTTTGCATGGGTTGTTTTGAGCTCCCAAACATTCTGTTTTAAGATGGAAGTTGTTATGAAGTAGAAAAAAGTTTCTTGAATGAGACTAGACTCCTTTGGCTGTGGACTACTTGATAGGTCTATATTGCACGTGCCAAACATGCCAGAACTCTGATCAAAACACGAACTACGTTTTTTATCAACCTCATTGTTTTCACTGTAATGAAAAAAAGAGTATGTGTTTTGATGGGGAAAAATAGCATCCTGTCTGGTGTTAAAGACTCAGCCCTTCTGAATCAGTCGTGTTCTTTAAGAGTCTCCCATTAACTTTGCATTAAATTTTTTTATTTCCAAGGTCTGTTGTCTTAGTACTACCTAAAATTAGGGTTAACTGTGAAAAAGCGTAGTATATATAATTGTAATCCCTGCCGTCCATGTGTTTGTCTTTACTGTATTTGTTCTAAAAAATATATTGAGAAACAGGAAATGAACATTTTCCTGGAGCACCAAAGAACATCATAACTGCTGTAATATCATGATTGTTTCTTGTTATTTCCCACTTCATCGTCGCTCATAATGTCCAGGACACCCGAAATGTGTGAGCAGTGTGATCAGACCTCTACACCATCTAAACACAGTGATTTCTGAAGTTCTAACAAAATTGCATAGGTGAGGTCAGAAGAGGGGCTAATACATGGTTTTTCAGGAAGAAGGTGGCTTCTCATAATAGCAGACAGAAATAGTCAAGAAGGGACGTGTATGTTTTTGAACAAAAAAAAAAAGTCACATAAGCAGTTGAAATCTGGAGAGGGGAAAGGTTTGTGTAGTGTATGGATCGTGTGGTGAAAGATACAAAAGGAAAGAAAATAATTGAATTAAAGCCAAGGAGGGAAAAGCTCAAAGGAATGGACAGACAAGGGCTGAATCAGGTTATGCAGTTCAGCAGAAGTAGGTCTATCAGGTTTTCATTCATGGGTAGTGATGGGCCCTTTCCATTGGGAACTTGTGCCAGCTGTCTGCTACTGTATTATTTTACTAACTTTCTTTCCATGTTCACTGCACAGTTAGGAAAAGCATCAGGTATTCATGCAGAAAGGCTCTCTCTTATGTTTTTTTCTCCCTCTGGGCGCTCCTTAGATTTGCCATTTTTGGCTTGATTACTTTAAATAAGTGCCCACTTTTAGAACTGAGTCTTTAGCAGTCCCTGCCACCATGTTCACTCCTTTCTAACCAACTGTGGAGCACAGCTGCTTCTCCCTTGAGCTAAAGAAGCAGCTGTTGTTGCACAACATGTGTTACTTGAGTTCAGCTCAGTCAGATCTCCCAGTGAAATTAATGGAAGTCAAGGCTGAGTAAAGACTAAGGAACAACTACTTAAGACATGCCAATAATAATAATAGTATATAAAGGTTTTGTTTTAATTTTTTGGACCATCATTATTCTATGTGCCTTGTGAGCCTCTCAAACATTGAGAGATATTTTTATTTTACATGCAGAACCTGCCTGTTTCTCTAACAGGAGAAATGCACAATGGCAAACATGTTGCAAAAGCTATAGAAATGGAGTTTGAAACAGAAAAGTGAATGGGCAAGTAAGTGCAACTATGTTGGAGTATAGAAATGAGCACAAAAGAAGTCTAGCAAGCAGAATCAGATAAATGGACCAGGAAGTGAAGAAAATCAGGAGCAGATATGGAGGCAGGGAATGGAATTATTTAGGACTTCACAGATGAGTGACATGCCTAATTTTGGTGCACGAGGGGACAGAAGGCTTTGAAAGAAATTGGAGAACTTTGGAATGTAACCAGAGCTGCATCAGAGGGACTCCGATATTCAGAATAAAAGATGGGCAGATACAGTTGACAGTGGTAGAAAACTGGATCCTAAGAAATTGCAGACATAAAGTGGGAATGTTTTGCAATGATTTTCACAGGGTTGAAAGGAAAGAGAAAAACTTAATATACCACAAAGTGTGCTTCATATCTTACTGCTTTGAGATAATTTGCCAGAACACATTTTTCTGTTCTAAACATTTTATCTTTGTGATGACCAGGTGATACTATCTAGAGGTGCATTTTTGGATAACATGATGATTTAGTATTTGTACTAAGTTCAAGGAATCAACTCCAAATGAATCAAGTGATGATACTGTGAACTCAAAATGAGAACGAAGCGAGGTTTTTAGTCAGTGTAGGGAGCACTGACCAAGCTACTTGCAATTCTTGCAGGTTAGTTCTTGAACATTAGAGCTGGACATATTTGTGGCGTGAGTTAGGTAATGCAGATTAATTATCTATTATTAACATTCACACAACTGTTGCCTTAGAATTGCTCGGTAGGGATATGGAACTCTCACAGAAACTATTAAAAATATCAAAAGCATGTATATATTCTAGTGCATTAATGTCTCAGTTGTTGGCCCATTGGTGTTTTGTTCAGTTGGTAAGCCAAGAGAATGCATCACAGACATTTAATTTTTCAAAATGCTCAAAGAACTTAGTTAGCTTTGGATAGGAAAAAAGATGGTCCTTAGCCCTGAGGATGCAAATAACAAGCTTTTAAGTGGGCAGGGGGGAGGATGCATTTGCAAATAGCACAGAATCTAGAGACTCCAAGTCCATGAATGGTGTTGAAACTCCCAGAGGGTCCCATCAGCTGACTCTATGGGACTAATGAGCCAGTCTGACTGTTTATGGGCTGTGGTTAACCTCTTGCAAGTTAGGATTTCCTGTCGCCAGCAATGAGCTGTGACCGCCAGCACCACAGTGTTAATGATGAGGTAGGGGCTGATGAATGGCTGGACTCCAGACAGCAGCCTTCACTGGCAAAGAATCAAGTGGCTAGAGGGGGAAAAAACATTGAAGTCTACAAGGGAAATAATACAAACTCCAGAACCTATAATTCCCATGTTTAAAAAAAGAAAGGGATAAAGAAACTGGGGACAAATTCAACAAGTGAAGCTTTTATCTCTGCATTCTGAATAGAAGATTGTTCTTCAGCAAAACTGGCTGTAAAAGCCAGGCCAGTTAAAACAATATGCAGGCTGCTTGCCTCCAAGTAACCAGAAATTGTTGGCTCAGAGTAGCCTGCTCTGAGGAGCCAACCTGCTGGGAGACGTTATCCAAGCAACGGCTTGAATGTAATTCCTCCCGCTGTGGAATGGCTCTTTGGCAAATGAAGACCCTAATTAGAGATGGAAGGGTTTCTATTTTGTTTTTCTTTAATCCTTACCCCGAGGCCTCTGCAATACAGCCATGTCTCTGCTTGTGTGGAGAGAAGTTTCCAGTTTCCCTTTGTAACAAAAATCCTCCACCTTTTTCATTCTTGTTTTCCCCTTCTTTTTATCTTTTTCCTTTTTTTTTCCTTTTTTTTTTTAACAGAGTCAACAAACTAACAACAAGGGCCCACCACAGTTTGAGACCTTCAAACTAAACTAATCCAAACCCAAGGATCACTGTTTGGAAGAAGAGCCATATCATCCTGTATTAGCCAGCCATGGAAAGTTGCTAGCTAAACTGGAATACTGGCCCACCGTGCATATTTTTACTACTGAACTTAGTACCCAAGCAGATTCTTGTCGTGGAGAGGGAGGATCTCACTGAATCAGCAGTATTCTGCTGGATACTAAGGGAATTTTACATGCCTTTGTTCAGTCAGAAAGATATAAATCCCTGACTGGGGGTTACCTGCATTTCTGTAGTCTTGGATGCAGATGCTCATCCCTGACAAAGGGGACAGAACCTCCAGAGCAATGTGCTACAGCACTTTAATATATATAGAAGTGAAAATACATTTGCTGCTTGACAACTCACCTTGGTATACATGATGTCTGTCTGAACATAGTCATGGTTTGCATGCAGGCACTTAATAACCCTGCAAAGAGCACTGCATTTGCTGTCACTGTCGAGTTTTGGATCTATTATTTCATCATCTCAGATGGTGATTGTGTTATCTCTTAAAATGTTCTTGTTCACAGTAGATACCAACCTACTGATGAGGGCCAGCTACCTGAGGATGAGGCTAAACAAGACAGATGATACTAAGCAGAAGTCACTCTGAATTCCTATCAGTTTTTTACATTTGAAAATAGGTATATACCCCAAATTGGCCTGAATCACTCCTGATTTTTTTCATGTTAGCTATGCTTGCTTTCATTTCTTTTTAGCATTTTTGATGGGCTGTGATCATATTCAGATTGTCTTTTCAAGGATAGCAGAATGCTTTAAATGAGCACAAAACTCTTCAGCCTTTGAGTAATTTTTGGTTAATTTAGGTGTGTCAGTATATCTTGGATAGACTACTGTAAATGCTTCAGACCTATTCTATAACCTTTACATAATTTCACACAAGCTGAATCTATTTAAAATTTCTCCTATTTACTAAAATATTTAAATAAAAGATGCTGTGAGTTGGGAACCACAGCCCAAAACTGTTGTTTTGTTGAAAAGAACTTTATTCAATAAGGTGAGACTTGTTTCTCGGAAGGATTAAACTTCCCCATTAAATTGACTGAGGTTAGATGGATTCCTTACTTAAAATTTTTGAAAGCTTTGCCATCTCCCCCTCTAAATGTGAGACATAATTCTTATAATTCTTTGTTTTCCCTTTTGATGTGACCATTGTATTTTGGAGGTAACTGTGTATAGAACTTCTGTTGCCTGGAAAAAGTGTGAAAGGTTATAAGATGTAGCAGCATTTCTGTTAAACACCAGCAGTTGTCCTGAACGCCGCCACCCACCTCTTGCTGAGTGTGCTGGGTCCTCTGTGAATATGTAATCTAGTTCAAGACCCCAGTTCCCTCCTTTGATCTCTTCCAGTGCTCACCCTTCTCTTTGTGACTGCTGGCCCACAGAATGGTCTGTGATAGCAGAGGGCAGGGCTTTGGGGATGGAGTCCCATGACTCTGAAATGTGTCTCAAAAGATTTGCAATCAGCAGGCTTTGCTGTGTTCAGGATTAAATAAATGTCTTCTTATTATTTTTATTTGGTGTAGACTTAGAACTGATCAGTGTTTTTCCCTAACCCCCAAAAGAGAGTTTTGTTTTCTTCTTCCTCATTTTAACTATCTGAGAGCCTCTTAGTACAGAGCAGTATGAACCACATTGGTATACATATATATTGTTGATGTGATTATGTATTACACAAGGTGATATTTTTCGTAAAACTACAAGTACATCGTTTTTTAACTTCAGGGTTATTTTACCAGAGAGCTACTTTGGGTTCTTTGGGTTTAAATTGTGACTATGTTTTTAAATTTAGAAATACTGCTTCATACTCTCTATACTTCTTAATTAATAAGCAACTGTTGTAACGCCACGTAATGCAGTATCTCTAGGGCATGGGTATAAAACATATCCCAAAGTGCCAGAGAATTTAAGTATTCCAGTCAGGAAGGGGTTTTATATTGGTGTGATACTTGGGGATTTAACTGTTTTGTTGTGATATTCTGCCTTTGTTTTCAGACAGAAATCCGAAAGTTCCTTTCTCATTATCTCAGAAAAGGTTTAAAATGGCATCCTTCTTATGCTTGGCTTAACTTAGTTTCTGCAATTACCAGGAAGTTGTCCATTAACAGGGCCGAAGCATCAATTGGTTAATTTGTAACTTCTGCTGTTTGCAAAGTAGAGGATGCCCTTTTCTCCTTCCTCCTCTGCCCTGCAGAATTGCCCTGTGGCTTTACTTGCTAGTCCAGGGGTGGTTCAGGGGGCAAGATATTTTTGCTGACTGACTGAGCCTGTTAGCAGTGTAGAGGGGAGAAAGGGAGGGGGTGCCTGTATTGTTCAGATGTTGTTGTTGGTATTCTGTGTAGCTCTGAGAGAAAGAGAGGTCTTTGCAGTTTTAGAATTGTAAGGGAAAGGTGTATTTGACACAATGCTGTGGGATTTATGCAAGGTTCTCAATGACAAGCAGAGTGCAGGGGACTGTTTAACTGAAGTGTCTTGGCCTTTGGCTGATGTGCCAAGCCTTTGCAAGTACAGTTGTGGGCCTGCTCTAGAAATGGGTGCTATGCATTTAATGAGATAACATTATATTTTCTTTTTCGCCAACAGTAACTGCTGCTAAAAACCCAAATATATTATGGATAGTCAAATGTCAATAGGAAACACACAGTCTTGCTTACTTTGGGAGATATTTTCCAGATTTGACTAGTAATACCCATTGTAGTTGATGTTTTAGCAGCCAATACTGGTGGTGGCAACATCTGCTTGTCCTGACCTGCAGATTCATTGTGCATTTTATGTAGGAATCAGTGGTCTCTTTCTCATGATTAGAAGTTCCTGGGTTTTGTCCACACTTAACTGAGGACTTCTTTAAACTCAAGAGGCTCTGCAGAAGTTAAACCCTGGTAATGTTGGCTCCTAATGCTTATTTCAGCACCGAAGTTGTTCTCTCATATAAAAACTCCAATGAAGACAAGTCTGCAGAAGTGTCATAGACTAACCATGCAACTTGGCAACCAGAAAAGCCAATATTCTAGAACCTGGTACTGCATTTTCTGTACCATACCTCTGGTAATATTGTCTACATCTTTGTGGTCTCACTTGATCTTGATATGGAGAAAACAGGTGCAAATCAGTTTGTGAGTGCTAAAAATTATTGGAACAGATTTTGTTACTTTTGAGTCTGCTCAAGAGGAGAGCATGACCACTGCTATATTCATCATTTATTTTGGTGAAATATTGCAGATGGAAACCTCATCCCTTCAGCTGTATTCCCTGGCAGCAATTTCCCTGTTGAAATTCTTGAACTGCTTTTCCAGAGCCATAAAGCAAGACACTGCACCTTTTCATTGAAAATCTTGTTCTTTGGAGTCACAGAGTGTGCAAGTTGCAAGCTACTGAGTGTTGCTTATATGTTACCAGTACACTTTGTGAGAGGCTGACTCTTATTTCAAAGGACCAAAAGACAGCTGTAAGAAAGGTTCCACTTCACACCGCTTGCATAATCCCACTCTTTTGGCAGATTAATGACCACTGACTCCACAGTGTGGAGGGATCCGACGTAGAATATTGGATCTGATGGGATTAAACAGGAAACATGCTTCAAGTTCAATGTTTTTTTAGTTCATAAAGAAATTGAGGGGGGGAAAAACCTCAAAAATGGACAGAGTAAATTCAGGCTGGCTCAGTTCTCAGCTAAAGAAGGATGTACAAACTAATTTTATTGACTATTCTGTTCATCAATCTCTGTTCAGAGTTAGAGTAACCATATTTTCTGGCCCCCTGCCCCCAAAACAGTAGATGTATTGAAAAAAGGAAAGAGAAGAGGAAAAAGCCATGGTTATGCCTCTTGGAGCTGTGCTGTTTCCCTCAGTTCTGACTGAAAGTAGTGTTTTGCTTTCAGGATCCATAGGACTATCTTCTGTATACTGTATCCTTTTCGGCTTCCCTTTTTGGAAGACCAGCTAATAATGCTGGCACCTGATGGAAGAGTTTGCTAAAAGCAGTTTACTGGCATTTGTACTGTTTACCCCTTAAACCAATGCCTGATCTCCCTTTCCCCATCTTTATGATTTTCTTAACCCAGGGAATAAACTCCCTCATGTACCACATACCGTAATTATAATTAATATTTGTTACCTAGAGTGTGCTAAATTCCAAAAAGATAATTCCTACAGATGGATGAATGATTCAACAAGTCCAGGAAGACAGATAGGTAGTTTTTAATGTAAGGACATTGATGAGAAAACTGTTAGAACAACAGGATATATCTGTGGTTTACACAGGCAGCCCTTACTTTTAAAGCATCTTTTTCTCCCTTTAGTCTGTCAGTATTATCTACGATATTAACTTATTGAAAAAAAAAGTTTATTTATAAGTAGTAATCTGGCTCTACCAATAGCCATTTTCAATGAAAGGTATTCTCATAATAGATGTGTAATGCATTGCTATATTGATGTAAATTGCAGAGCTAAAAGTGCTTAATGAACTTTGATCTCCCTGCTTATGGTTCAAGCCTCAGTCCTGCTCTCATCTGTAATTTATTCACTCTCTGCAACCCATTCGATTAGAGTGCCCTGTCCTCATGTGTAAATACTACTGGATATGTGAGGGAATTCTAACTCTGGCAAAGAAGTATTAATAAAGGCTAATGTTGTTGGTATGATTTTTCTTTTAAATGGGGACCTTGTTAAGCAGCTTTTCTTCTAATGATGGTTTCTCCACTATTGTGTACTAACTGGCATATTAATTGGAATAAGGCCATACTAAAAAGGAGAGGAGGAGATGCTTGCCATGTTCATATCTGCAAGCATGCAAGGTCCTTCAAGAT
This sequence comes from Pseudopipra pipra, assembly GCF_036250125.1. NCBI lineage: Eukaryota > Metazoa > Chordata > Aves > Passeriformes > Pipridae > Pseudopipra > Pseudopipra pipra. The sequence continues at coordinate 6,247,403 of NC_087566.1, read as the reverse complement.
GTCAGGAAGCGGCTGAACTTCTTACTGGTTTGATTGTTGCTGTCCTACCTGCTTTGAATGAATGAGAGGAAGCAGTGCACCTGTTTAATAGTTATCTGGTCCCTAGGGTTGAAAGTTTGCCTCATCAAGGAAGTTGTTACTTCCTTATTGTGTTTGCCTGGCACAGGAAGGGAGTGCAGAGCTCTTAAAATCTTTCTGATGTTCTTTGAGGCAACGACTTAAATTTCCTCAAACCTGGAGATATGCAAAGTGCAACTTTCCTTGCACTTCTGTCACATGCGTTTCCTCTTATCCTTTCTAGATTACAAGGCCAAGTAAATTCTGCCAGATTTTAAACTGAGACAGTATTTAATGGGCATTGTAGTGGTAATGGTTATCAACAGTAAGTTCATAACAAGTAGGTCTCTAAAATACACTCTAAAATAACTTTTCATTAGCCTTCTCCATGAGCTGTGACAATCTCTGGGCAAATTAAAATGCCACAGAAACACAGATGAGGCCATTATTATGTATTTTCAATTAGAGTCCTTTTAAAATGTGTAATAAACACATCATATCCTTCTGTTTATGTTTTTCTTTTGAGTATAAAGTAGCCAAATGTATTCTTTGATAGGGAGCTTTTGATAAAGTCATAGGCTGGTGATGTTAAAGGAATTGAGGAAGGGCAAATTCAAGGGTGGGTTTTGTTTCCCTTTGCTTTAGAGGCACCTACATCCAGCATTCAGCTAGAGAAGATGGTCAAAACTAGGTGTTTGACTGATGTCTAGCAAATGGTGGATAACTTTTTAATGTGATTGTACTATCACTACATATTAGTATTTTTCTTTTTTTGTGAAGAGTAATAGAAAACAACAAAAAAATTGGTAACTGCACTTTTCATAATTCAAGTGATCACTTTTTGTTCATAGTGACAACCTCGCAGTCTGTCTTTGCATTCAGAATCACAAAAAGGGATATGCCTGACATCTTTCCTGCTGTCAATTGCATGGGAATTCAATTGTGGAAATGCCTGTTTGCTTGCCACAGGTATTGTAAAGGTAAAGGAGGTAGCAGTGTACTTTTTCTTCTCCCTCATCCAACACGTGTATTTATTTTTCATCCAGGTTTGGTCAGTTTGCTTAGAGGAATGATTTGGGATCTATAAATGCTGGATAGCCCAAAATGAAAAAGCCAAGTGCCTATTACAGACCGGCATTATTTTAAATGGGACTTAACAGTGCTGTGTTATCTTGAGCTGTCCTGATTACTGAGTAGTGGACAGGGTATCTTCGAAGACGTTTTGGCTTTAATTAACTTCCAGTATTCTGGAGGGGGGGTGAGGAAGGAGGGGGGCAGCGGCAGCCGGACTTTCCAAGGTGCCCCTGCGGCCGCCCCCTCGGGCCGGAGGGAGGGAGGCGAGCGCCAGGCGCGCACCGGTGCCCGCGCACTCGTTCGCTCATGTCCAGCCTGCCCCGGCTGTGGGGCCGAGCTGGAGGCGGGGCGGCCGCTCTCAGATCTGTGGCCAGCGAACCCCGGCCGGGCCGGAGCCGCGCACCTTCCCCGCGGGCGGGGGCGCCTCGGGACCCGTGTGCGAACAAGGCTCTTTAGGCTGGCACAGGGCCGGGCTCCCCAGTGCCAGCGGCAGAGCCCGGGGTGTTTCCCAGCAGCGAATGCACCGTCTGTTCTTTGGGAACGGCATCTAAACCCCGGCAGGGAAAAAACCCTGCCCGTCTCCCCCCCCTCCCCATGGCCGCCGAGAGCCCCCGCCCGCGCGGGACAGGCGGCACTTCCGGGGCAGGGCGGGTGCCCGCGGGAGGGACCTGCGGCCACCAGGGGGCGCCGTGCGCGGGGCGGGCCCGGGGGCGGGGCCCGGGGCTGAGGGCGCCCCGCAGGGAGGAGCGGGGACTGTGAGGGGGAGAGCGGCCGGAGCCTCCCGGGGCTCGGGCTGCGAGTTGCGGAGTGAAACGAGCTCACCCCTTGTTCTCCAGCACGGTTTTTGAGCTCGGCCCGTACTTCTGATCCCTTAACGCCCCAGGGCGGACACTTGCTGCGCTGTGTACTTGCTCATTCAGCGCCTTCACAAATATAAGGAGTTTTTATCGGCGCCAATCTGTAAAATCCCTCTTTAAAAATGATTTTCAGAAATCAAGGGGCCTTACTTGTTGACTGACCATCCTGAAAAAACAGTTAAATGGCCTGAGCAGTTCTACAGGCACTGCGTGTCTGTAAGGGGTGCCTTCTAGGGAAACCTGGATGAGCCCTCACCTCAGGGCCACTGCAACAGAGAATGCGGGGTAAATTCCTTTTAACTCTTCCTCCCCAGCAGCTCTTAGTGATTAACCAGGTGTGCTGACTTCAAAGGGGACAAATACCTGGTGGGCTGAGAAAATACTCCCATTTGGGTGCTGGTTTCTCTTGTGTGCTAATGGGCTTTGTTCATTTCAAATGAAAACAAAATATGAGAACAGAGCAAAGAAAGAGACCTGTAGGTGTTCAGACTAACATTTCTGTACTGGCCAACATTCTTCCTGGAAAATGCTGGGTGATATTTCATGATTTATCCCTTATATATGTTTCTTTTATATCTCAGTGTTAAGTTCAGGTTCTGCTAGTCTCCACAAAGGGCCAGTGCTGCCTGCTTTAGTAGTGATGGTGATAGTTGTCATTGCTTGGAGAAATAGTTTCTTGCATTCTGCATCCATAAAGGCAGTAAAAGCTTGAAAAGTTACTGGAACTGCTCAATGCTCTGTGGAACCATTGAGCAACATTGAAACAGGACTTAGAGAGGCACAGTGGCAGAAACTGGTTAAAAACCCCTGTCTTAGCCTTGGTGGTTAAAATACTGTTTTCTCTATTCCAGAAGATTTTAATGTGTTCTGATACCTCCTCTGTGCTGTTGGTAACTCCAGTTTTGGGCTGTGTATTTGATGAAAAGCCGTGCACTTACATAGGTCTGATCTTATCAGCGTAAGAAGTGTGTGCAACAGTTCTGACCTCTGATGGTCAGAAAAAGCATATTCTCTGAGGCACTTTTTGCAAGGATTGTGATATGCCAGTTTATGAGAATGACACCGAAAAAATAAAAAGAACCTGACCAACCTTTATTTTCTACACTAGTGAGCTTGTCTCCACTCAAGTCACAGGGAAGATTGTTTTTGATGGCACTTCCAAGTAACATGGAGAAAAAAGAAAGTAATTTAATTTTATAAAATTCTTATGTTTGAAGTCTTTAGAGGGTCTAAATCACATTTGAATTTCTTTAAAAAGTTGTTGAAAGAGGAGTCTGAAAAGGAAGGAGCAGAGAGATTGTAGAAGCTTTAGCGAAGTTTAGGTACATTCTATGCTGATTCAGGAGCTCCTGTGTTTGTAATTATTTTGTCATTTGTTTTAACTACACAGAAACACAAAATGTTGTTTGCTATCTGGACATGAGGAGAGAGAGTCATTTTTGAGGTAAGAAGTCATCTTTTGGGGTGGGACTGAGGATGCTGTCTTTCTTATTGCAGGCAAAACGAGCAGTACAGCGAGGAGCCACAGCGGTCATCTTTGATGTTTCTGAAAACCCAGATGCCATTGATCAGGTATGAAGAAGGGAGCCTAGTTATTTCGCAGCCTCTGTTGGGTTCTTTTAGGGTTACTGAGGCAAGACTTGAGAGTGTATGAGAATCAGAGCACACCTGCCTAGAGACATGCAGCTACTGACCCTGGGTAACATGATGCTGTGGTTTTCCTGCTATTCTTCTGTCAGGCAGAAAGCAACATAGGTGGTGTAAATCTGGTAGAAAGGGAAAAGTTTGGGGAGTTAGATTTTTCTTCTAACTTTTGCTAGAATGCGGAATCCAGGTCTGTGATTAAGGTTTTGAAGGAGGATGGAGGCAAATTTTTTGTGGCCCATTATCTAATCAAGGAGGTTTTCTTTGCCCAGCTCCGTGTACAAAACACGGGATGTTTGGCCCCATCCAGCCTGTGATCGTATTGTTGAATAGCTGCTATTTTTGAGGTTGCAAAATGACTTTCAAACATGCTTCTAAACAAGTTTCTTTCAAAACTTATAATCATTTTCTTCTCGTTCACAGCTGATGATTTCTGCCTATGTATTTTGTGGACAAGCAGGGTTTTTCTTCTTTTTCTGAGTCTTGGTATAACTTCCATCTTTTCATTTGAAGTGGGTGAGGTAATAGCTCTGTGAAATGTTTCAAGATCCAGCCAGTGCTGAGTTATTTGAGTGAAGAAACGTAAGCACAAAAATAGTCTGCATTTAGTTTAGTTTTGTTTTGTCTTGAAACAAAACCACTGTTTCTGCTACAGCAGAAACAAGTGAAGCTGAAGGTTTTTAAATGCAGCCTGAATTTCATGGGGGAAAAAGAGACCATCAGTGTTTACATTAAAAAAACTGTCTTTAATTCTGAAATGAGCATCTGTTGGACAGAAGAATGCAGAAGACTCTGTTCAAGGAATGCTTTGAGAACTGTGCTCTGCATGTGCATCAAGACTGCAGCCTTGATCTTGAAAACATTCTTAGGGATATTTTTTCCCCCTTTTCTACACAGAAAAATATCTTCATAAAGATGTGATCTGTCTCTTTCAATTTTTTTCCTCCAAATTACAGCTTCTGGACACTTTCAGCCACACTGCTCTGAACTTGAGTTCTGAGTTGTGAATCTCTTGCTCTTTCCCTCTACCAACAACTGTCCTTCCTTGATTCTCAATAATAAACTGGGTGCAACTGGTCCCAATAGCTGGGTCTAGTAGTCTATTGGATGTTGGAATATTTTGTGTACCAATAAAATGGAAGGAGGTTAGTGGCTTAGAGCAGTAGCTGACAAAGTAGGCTCTGTTAGACAGCAGAGCAGTAGCCTGTGCAAACACTCACAGACAGGAGAGGAACGTCTAGACTTAGCTTTCATACTCTAAAAGTAAGAGTTACTTGTGTGACTGTTCTCATGCTGCTCTGGACACTTTTTTTTTCATGAATTTTGATTCTCATCCAAAGTCTTCAGAACCCTTGACATCAGGGGTACTAATTAATTTGTCTTTAAAATAAGTACCATTTTGGCACTCACAATTTGGTTGTGGAAAACAATGATAGATGGATCACAATGGAGGAAAAACTGACAAGAGTTAATCAGGAGTATCTTTGGTTCAAATGGAAGTATCCTAAGACACTGAGGGGAGCTTTTTAGGAAGTTTTCCCAGGTATGCTTGTTACCAAGCACTACAACAAATGAGGGAGAGTGCTTTGAAAGGGAGGAGTGGAGTATTATGAAAGACAGTCCTTCCTGCCAGTCCATGAACAGGAATTTAGTAGCAGATAATTTAGTAGCAGAATTACTACCAAATGAAAGGACTTTGCCTACAGATTTTGTGGGGTTTATTCCCATTGATCTGAGTATCTTCTGCTGTAGATTAAGAATTAAACATTTATTTTGAGAAATAGTCTGTGAAGTCTGATTTATTTCTTAGTTTTACTTTTGAATATTTGAAGAGGAGTAACAGCATCCAGAATATCATGTTTAGGAAGAGTCTAGCAGTGTGCAAAAATGACTGAGGAATCAGATGACTTCTTTCTTAGACAAGAAATCTTGAGAGAGAATATGTGTCTAGGAACGTAAGGACAGTGACTGGATTTGGCCTTAGGCCAGCAAGCCTTGTAAACACATGGGATTCCTGGATACTAAAAAGTCTCCATGAAATCTGTCACAATCATCTGGTCAGCTTAAGGAGAGTTGTCATCCTGTAATCAGGATGATGGACCAGTCATTTGGTAATTTCTACATGGTTTAGCCAGAAGTAAGAGGTAGAAAACAGCAATGGAGATGTGTCATCTCATCCATAAGCTGCTCGTGATCTGTTTGCTCACATTCCTGTCATCTCATTCCTTTCCCCTGTGCCATTTCTGTCTGCTTGACAGTGCATTGCTAGTTTTGCATCAACCAACCTCTCTACAAGGATTTTTCTTGAGAATCACAATAAACTGTATGAATTTATCACGTTGGTGCCATTTTGCAACAGAACTAATTCTTTTGTCTAGTTATTACCCTCTCTGGTGTATAATTTAGCAGATTGTTGTTCTGGAATTGTTGGCCAGAGAAGTTATGCGTTCTCCACACATGAAGGGTTCCAGCATCTGACTGGATACAGCCCTGGGCAGCCTGGTTTGATGTCATAGTTGACCCTGCCTTCACCAGGAGGTTGGGTTCATGACGTGCCTTCCCCCTTTTCTGATTCTGTGATTTGGCCTTTCTGACAGGACTTAGCTGGACCTGGAGAGAAGTTTCAGGGTGAATTAAGTGGTCTGCTCATATGCTTTAGTCTTTGAGGTCGCCCAGCTGGCAGTCAATATTGAATTGAATGAGTTTGTTGAGTTAAACAGCAGAAATTATTGACTTAAATTAATGGGCTAGGTACAAAGAACCTGAAAGACAGCACTCTGACACTGAGCTTGTTCAAAAAGCTGAAGAAATTTGTATGTGAATAATGTAACTACAAAGTTGAAATAAAAAGATTGATAAAATGTAGCAAGGACAATTTACTTGGAATGTGTGGATTTTTATACTTCTTCCTTGTGAGGTGTAACTGATTACAGTAACGATATATGCAGTGGTACATAATGCAATTAAATTAAAGCTGCTGTTCAGAAGAGCATTTGCTTATCCTTAATCTTAGTTTTGGTCAGTAAAAAAAAAAAGGCATCATAAATCAAAAGTTTAATTCAGGTTTAACTCTGTGGAACACTTAACCCAAAGTCTGTGCTAGAAGAGAACGACTGATGCTTGAAACAATTCCACATCCATATTCCTTTATTCTTCTCTCCATTGCCCAGAAGAAAGGTGGTTTTCCTGAAACATGCCTTTTGAGCAGATTTTTTTGTTTTGTTTTGTTCTAGCTCAACCAGGGCTCAGAGGACCCTCTGAAGAGACCAGTGGTGTATGTGAAGGGTGCTGATGCTGTCAAGCTGATGAACATCGTTAACAAGCAGAAAGTGGCACGAGCCAGGATTCAGCATCGCCCCCCACGGGTGAGACTTTCAGAGCCTTTCTCTGGGTATTACAGTGCTGTTGTTGCTGCAGGCAGTGCTTGCTCACTGCACAGAGGGTGAGCATGTTTTGATGCTCCCCATGTGCATTACTGTATGTGAAATTCTGTGACCTACATAAACCAAGCAACTGCACTGTGGACAAGCAGCTACACTTGATGTAAGTATAGAATCCAGTGTAGCTTCTGCTCTGTCTCATAAGGATTCTTTTGAGTATATAAATGGCTAAAAAATTTACGTAATATAAGTTTTCTTTTTCTTGATGAAGTAACTTTATTATTGCACACTCCTGGTGGCTCAGTTTTGTAAGGTGGTCTGCCCTGTGTTAACTAACAATTCTGTGTGGTATTTTAAACATGGAATTATTATTTGGTATCTGATATTTGTAATTGTAATATAAAACAGTTTTTCTAGAGGTTTTTTTTCCTAACACTCTCTACATGTAGTTTACAGAAGAACAAAGCTAGAGGTCATCCATGTCCCAGTTACCACTTTGGTTGTGTGGGTTTTTTATGGAATCCTTCTGTTAAGGAATGTATCTGAGAACTGGGCCGGTTGCTGAAAATTCGAATGTTGATTTTCAGTCACTTAATGTGCACAGGCAACCCAGTAAATCATAAAAATTTGTGTTGGTATGATTCACTCAGTGAAAAAAACTGGGTTTTGCTGTTCAGAGACTGTAAATCTGACATCTCATGATTGGCATTCTGTGTATTCCATTCCCTTGTGGTGGCATATGAAACCCAGGTTTTGTTTCATAGAATCCCAGCTGATGAACAGAACAGTGTGTACTTTGACTTCTGCCACTGTGACTGTGTACACTTGACAATGACCACTAAGAAGTTAAAAGAAGAGAGAGAAACAATAGATTTGAATATGATCTTAAGGAAGGAAAAATAATATTTTTGTTTTAATTTTTAAGCAACCCACTGAGTACTTTGATATGGGAATTTTCCTGGCCTTCTTTGTGGTTGTGTCTCTTGTTTGCCTCATTCTCCTTGTCAAGATCAAACTGAAACAGCGACGCAGTCAGGTAAGAGCAGTGATGGGATATTCACTGAATGCTGAAAGTAACTTCTCTTACTTTGTCCTAGAACTTCCTTGCAACTTTTGGAAATGCCAGGCACTGACCTGCAATAGCCATCTTTGTGGAAGGGGTTTTAGCCATGTGTGTAGGCCTTTGGAAGAACTTGGGAATGTCTTTAAAGGAGATTTACATTGATCCATGATGTTCATTCAGTTAAATCCTGAAATCAGAATAGTACAGAAGCAGTCCATTTAGCCGTTGGAAAAGAAAAACATTTCTGGTTATTCAAAGATTGTCAGTAGCACTGGTGTACTTCTGAAGTTCCAACTCTTGTTGCTGTATTTTGGAGAGGATATCAGGACTGAAAGTAAATTGCAACTCTTTTGAATAGGATCTATTGATTCTTGATGGGAGAGGTTTTCAAGGTAAAAAGTTTGGTTAGGAGAAATTCCAGGTGTTGTACTTGGAGTTTGTCCTGTCAAATATGAAAGGGAAAGCAAATAGAAGCTAATGGACTTTGAAGTCTCTAGTTGTAAACCGTCTAGTAGATACACATGTAAAAGGAATGCAAAGCATTCTGGATTCTCAGGACTCTTCTTTGGGCATGTTGAGTAGGAATCCAAAGATGTTATGGACCATCACCAGTGTTAAAAAACAGTGTTAAAAAGGGGCATGATAAATTCTACAGTAAAATGAAAACAACACACCGCCTTCCTAAACTTGTACTATTGATTAAATTTGGGGGGAGGAGGACATGATACAGCTAACATTTCATTTTAATCCCTTTCTCAAGTATTGCTCCTGGTAATATGACAGTAACAGCATACTGGGGCATTGCTGTCAATATTGACAATTCAAAACAAGTTCCTGGCCGAGTGTTGTATGTTGGCTGGAATAGTTGCTGCTATCAATTGAGCAGTTCCAGTGTATCCCATTTCTCAGCTCCTTCACACTGTTTTAATTCTAAGTAGCTGATCATTCTCACTATTGCATGTGGCATACAATCTTTTAATGAAGTTTCTGATATAAATTCTAATTAACCTTCCCTGTGTTTGATTTATGAAATTATACATCATTGGGTCTGACATGATTTGTAGGATACATTATGGTGGTGTTTCTCTGCTTCTACACTCTAGTCCCATACACAGCAGCATTGCCTTTTTTTTGTTTTCTTTCTTCTGATGTAGAATTCCATGAACAGGCTTGCAGTGCAAGCACTGGAGAAAATGGAGACCAGGAAGTTTAAGTCCAAAAGTAAGGGACACCGGGAAAGTAACTGTGGAGCACTGGACACACTCAGTAGCAGCTCCACCTCTGACTGTGCCATCTGCTTGGAGAAGTACATTGATGGGGAGGTAAAGGATAAATGGTTTCTTCAACATGGGCTGAGGATGTAGCTGTTTTTAGCACTGTGGTACGTGGCTGGCTGTTGGGTACATTGTGTACTGAAGTGGTGCCACTTGCCAGTCTGATCACATTGAGCAGCCAAGTCAGCCTCAGCTGCATTCTGCAGCTCCAAAGTACCCGTGTTACAAAGTGAGAGGTGAGGGATCTCATTCTGCAAGTCGCTACCTCCATCAGGTTGCATTTCTGAAGAACAAATCATAAAGAAGTCAGGCTCAGGAAATCCTGTGAAAAGATAATAGCTGAAGGGTAAGAGTGCTGGGCAAGGGGAAAAGTATCATATACACTGTGTTGGTTTTGCTTTTCCTTGAGTGTTTTCCCTTGCTAACAGCAAGGTACATCATTACTCTTGATTTATTTTTTTTTTAAAGTTCATTTAATATAGTAAGGAAAATTTAAACAACGGGCTCCTTCAAGGTGTTGGGTCATACGGACACACAGCAAAAGGTGTTCTAAAGAAATGTACTTTATCTGCATGGAGTTCTGGTGTGCCTGCAGACTATTCTTTTAGAGACAGCTGATCACTTGATGTTATGCTCTTGGCTCTGTTGATGGCATTTTTTCCCTCTTACCGCTTTGAGAGTAGGAATTGATCTGTTCTGCAGCTAGGTTGAAAAAACTAGAAACAAGCTGTGAAAAATTCACTTGTTAGGAAGAAGTACTTTCTCATGGTCCTTCATCTGTTCCTGTAGGAACTGCGTGTCATTCCTTGCACTCACCGCTTTCACAAGAAGTGTGTGGATCCTTGGCTGCTGCAGCATCACACCTGCCCTCACTGCCGCCATAACATTATAGGTAAGTGCTGCAGTGGGGCTGCTCTCGTGTCCTTCATTTCAGACATAGCAGCTCACCAGATGAAACAGAAATTGTGCCTGCTTGTTAATCTCCGTGGAGCTGTCAGCCTTTATTGTAATGCAGCTCTAGAAATACAGTTGGTCCTAAACCCTTTGGGAGGGGCTGCAGGCCATGCAGAGCAGCCCCAGCCCTGACCTTCCATGGGCTGGGGGCGATGCCCAGCCGAGGGCAGCGTATCACAGCCCCTGAGCTCAGGGTCATGTGGAGCAGACGAATATATTTTCCCTTGGGAATTGTAAAGAAGACAAATGTATGGGGTTTTATTTTTCTGTAGCTTGGAATGTGGTTTCCCTTACTTGCCCTCTCCCCCTTTCATTTCCTCTGTCTTAAGAAAGTTTTCTGTTAATACACATTTATATAAAATAATGTGTAAAGTGAAAACTTGAGTGATGACTTCTAGCCTCTCTCAGCCTCTGCCAGTTCAGGAATACTGTGTAAGTAGGTTTTGTGTATATGAGAACAGTATCTGAAATAAGTTCACTCGTTTTCCTTTTTAAGCAAATACATTTGAGTGTTTCAAAGGCTTCCAGGCAGATGCTCTTGACTTACTTTTTTTGTTTTGTTCTTTTTCCTTCTGTGTAAAAAATTGGTGCGTAACGTAACAACACTCAGAACAAAATATCCCACTTTCTTGCATGAAGCGTATTCCTTTTTGTTCCCTGCTAGTTCTACTTCTCCATTCTTATTTCTCTCATTCAGAACAGAAAAAAGGAAATGCAGGTCCAATCTGCCTAGAATCTGTCAACCCAGCACGCAGCCGGCAGCAGAGGGTGATTCTGCCTGTCCATTACCCAGGCCGAGTGCACAGAGCAAACCAGATAACAGCGTATCCCACTCGGACGAGCATGGACCCTCACGGAAACCCCATCACAGTACTCACAGTCGAGCGACACGGTGAGCAGAGCCTCTACCAAGCCCCGTCCCCAGCCTACATTCAAAGTTACCAGCCTATTCATTTGGATCATGCTTTAAACACACATCACTGTAGCCTGGAACATAGGGCTTACTCTCCAGCTCACAACTTCCGAAGACCCAAGTTCGGTGGACGCAACTTTTCCAAAGCGGCGTGCTTTTCCCGATATGAGACCATGTATCAGCACTACTACTTCCAAGGCCTTAGTTACCCTGAGCAAGATGGACAGCTTCCAGCTGGCATTTCCTCAAAGGGTCCTTCCCGTGCCTTTCAGCCTGGTAGCAGCATGCTTTTCCCTCCCGTGGTACATGTAATGCCCTCATCTCGCTTGGAGAGTGGCAGTACCTCCAGCTTTAGCTGCTATCATGGTCATCGCTCAGTGTGCAGTGGATATTTGGCTGACTGCCCTGGGAGCGACAGCAGCAGCAGCAGTTCTGGTCAGTGCCACTGCTCCTCTAGTGATTCCATGGTTGACTGCACTGAGGTCAGCAACCAGGGGGTTTATGGGAGCTGCTCCACCTTCCGCAGCTCTTTGAGCAGTGACTATGACCCATATGTTTACCGCAGTAAGAGCCCTTGCCGAGTGGGCGAGGTCGGTGGTGCAAACAGGGGTGCAATTGTTCTCTTGGAGGGCCCCCACCAGGATGAGCTTCCAGCTCATGGTCACAGTATGGTGGGTGCTGACTGCCGGCTTGTGCCAGCTTCTTCCTCAGGGGACCAACTGTCTAATTGCAGCATGGATATGAACTATAGCAGTAATTCCTCACTAGAGCACAGGGATCCAAATGGCACTACCTCAGAGGGAGGACCTGAGGCCACTCCTGGTGCTGCCTTGGATGTTAAAAGGAACTGGAAGAATCCAGAGATAGCAGGGTCGATTTCGGAGCAGGCATGCACCTGCTGCTTTGAATTCCAGCACTCTGCCCTGGAGCCTAGCAATGGGACAGCTGACTGTAGTGCACTCTTCCTTAGCTCTCCGCTGTGGGGGACATGTGGCCAAGGAATTGAACCACAGTCAGGGAACACCCCAGGCTTGTACAGTATTAACTCAGACCACTTACATAGGACAGATGGGGTAAAATATGAGGGGTTGCCCTGCTGCTTCTATGAAGAGAAGCAGGTAGCCTGTAGTAGCAACAGTGGCAGTGGAGGTGGTGGCTGCTATACAGAAGACTATGCAGTGAATGTGCAGTACACGCTTCCTGAGGACACCTTGCCAAACTGCTGTAAGGGTGTATGTGATCTGGGTCAACGCATTCCCATAATTCCTGAAGACAGAGACTGTGAGCTGATTCTACCGACAGAGCACCAAGGGACCCACACAGGAAGCTGTAGTTCCTGGGATGGAACACCTGAGCTGGATACTTACCTGCACTGTCAAGGTACTGGAGAGGTACAGGTCGAGAGGGAGGTGTGCTATGAGGCAACGTCATTCCTGCGGCAAAACTACTCTCAGGAGGAGGAAGCCGGAATGCTCTTTCCCAGTCCCACTCTGAACTCCCAGAAGCTGATGACAACCACAAAGGTCACAGGTAATATGTGTGCTTTTTTTGATTACTTGCTACCTTTCTGTCTTAGTGTATGAAATGCTGTCAGCTACTTAGGTACCTGCAGCCATAAAGGTGACTCCATCCTTTGCATAAGAGCAGGTTATCGACTAACCCTTTGCCCCAAAGTGTTATTCTCTTGTTGCCTGTACTCATTTGGTCATAGCTAGAGGAATAGAAGAGTAGTTTACTACCTAACCCTATAAAAGCTTTCATACTCATCCTTTGTGGGGAGGAGAAAAAGCAACTGCCAGTACCAGGCCCCCCTTAGAGTTCCCACAGCCAGGGACACTGTGCCAGTCATAGCAGCTGTGGTGAGTTGCTTAGGTAGGCAAGGCCACAGTGCTGAGAGAGGACAGACAAGCTGAAGGTTTAAAAAAAAGAAAGTGAAAATCTTGGAATTGCTGTAGAAGAATATGTGGGAAAGTCTCTGCTGTGGACATAAAACAAGGGGAAAAAATAATCACTCACAGAAGGAAGGGGATATTCCTTACCTGCTTTGCCAGGGCTGTTTTAAGGGTTTTCATAGAATCACAGGGTACCCTAGGCTGGAAGGGACCTCAGACCATCATCTAGTCCGACCTGCTCAAAGCAGAACCAGCTCTGAAATCAGATCAAGTTACTCAGTTTGTTAGATTAGACCTAGTTTATCTAGTCAGGTTTTGACAACCCCCAGGAACACAGAGTGCACTTCCTTTCTGGGCTCTTGTTCCTCTGCTTGACTGCCAGCATGGTGAAAAGATTTTCCTTATATCCAGTCTGAACATCTCATGCTTGAACTTAAGCTCCTTACCTCTTGCCCAGAATGCATGTCTGTGAAGACTGTGGTTCCATTGTTGTGACAACCTCCATGCAGGTATTGCAGAGCTTCTAGGGGTGCCCCTGAAGCCTCCTTTTCTGCAGGCTGAACAGCCCAAATCCCTCAGCCTCTTCACACAGGGAGAGCCCTCTGAGCATCTTGGCTCTCTGCTGAACTCACTCCAGTCAGTCAGTCTCTTGTTCTGGGGGTCCCAAAACTGTATGTAATATTCTAGATGCAATGTTCCTTAGTTTTCTTTATCCTTCAGGTGCTGGATCTCATCCCTTGGAGAGAAGCCAAATCAGTGACTAGACCTGTCCAGATGATCCCAGATGGAGAAGCGGAGCTTATCAGAAACTCCAAATTCTCATGGACTTAATTTTTTTTAAGCTTTGACAAACACACAAAAGTGGTAATGTGGAGAAGTCCCTCCCCTACTTCCTCTGTGTTCACATCAGCTTGATTGTCTCCTTTGTCCCTCCTGCCTGAAGCCTTCAGGCCTCGATTTGTGTGCAAAGCCCGTGTGGGACGTGGTGTGGAGCATTTCTGAGCTCTAGTGCCATTTCTATATTAATGACAAAGTGTTATTTATATTTTCTTTTTAGAAGTGACCTCTTGCTGAGAGGTAACACAGTGTGTTAAATAAGCCAGGCTATGTGTAGATGCTGTTATCTCCTACTTAAAGGAGTCCAGCCTTTGATAAGCTCAGGGCTACACCTGCCTTAGAAACCAGATAGCACCTTGAAATATAGTAGTCCAGAGGGATACAGCTGCTGAATGGATGTTCAGATACTGACTAATCCCAGTAGCAAATCCTAGCAGCCAGCAAGTTATGTGAGCGATTTTGAGGGAGTTGAAGCATTGGACTGTCTCCTTTCTCCTCTCCCCTCCTCCCCCTTTCATGCTGCTCTGATGGTTTGGCTAAGAAGGGTCTCCTGCCATGATGATTAGTTTCAACAGAGTGGGGGTAGGGAACTGGTAGCTCAGAATGTTCTCATCCTCACTTCCTGTATTTAAACCATGGACCTCATTGTATCTTCTGACTGGTGAAGAATTACTGGGGACCTCTCCCTCAAGCAGATGCTAGAACAAAGGGCTTAAGAAAGGGTATTACCTTTGTAGGTAATGAACCTTTCCTTCCATAGGAAGTTTTTCAGGCACTTGTAGCCTCTGTTATGGCTGTGAGGAATGCTGGCAAGTGCAGTGAAAACAGAGCTTGCAGTGTGCTTGCAGCTTTGCTGGCTCACTTTGGAAACAGGTCAGAGGGTTTCTTGTTTCCTTACAGGCTGCAAGCATGCCTAAGGGAAGCAGTGCTTGTCACTGTGCATATGGGAAAGTGAGGAACTTGGTTTAATCATTGTTTTCTTCTTTGCTGTGGTTGATGTAGCTTCCATAGACCGATCTGCTGGAAAGGTTTCTTGGGCCCAGCCAGCTGTGCTTCATTTTTGTCTTCTGTACAGAATGCTCTCTGTACCCCATTAGCCTGGGCACATACTTTTGTTCTTGTTCTTGTACCAGTGGGGACGTTTGTTATCGTGAGATAATTTATGTCGTCACTTCTGATAGCAATTGTTTCCTGTGGAAACAGCAACTTCTGAGTAAGAGGCTACCATAGCATGGGTTAAATTGCCTGTCATGCTGCATGTGCCTGAGGACACAGTGTCATCCTGTGGTGTATTCACAGTAGGAAATCTTCTAAAGGGAAACTAAATATTTAATGCCCACAGTGCCAGTCTTCTGAAAAGATTTGTCCTAAGTTCAGTACACTTTGGAGGTACTTAAAAGACATGAAATAGAGATGTACCTTCATGTTACATATTCTGCCAAAGCAATGTCCCTGACAGCACTGGGCTAGTTGTGAGACCCAGCAAAGTTAACTTGTATTCTCTATAGTCCCAAATGAAATATTTTAAAAGAAGCAAACATCTGAGAAATAATACAATCGTCTGTTTACTTTTGCTTTCTGTACCCAATAAGTTAGGAAAAAAGTTATATTTAAAGGAATTCACGTTACATCTTTTTAATCAACAAGCACCAAAATCCAGCTGTTCAGAGAATTAATACAAGGCAATATCTGGGTATAAGATTAAAAGAAAAATTTCAATAAACACATTTTCTGTGTATAAAGCTTATTAAAAACTTATTCATTCTCTGAATGATGGAAGTAAGTGGTATGTGTTGGGAGAATAAACTCTAAAGGTTTGTGGTTTTTTTGCTTTTTTTTTGTTTTTAAGTCTTACCCTCTCCTTGCTCCACTAAAAAAGAAATGCATTGTGTAGAAGCTATGGTATAGTAGCTTGGTTATTCTGCTTGGTGTTTTGTGAGGCACTGTAGGAGGCCACCTAAGATGCATTGTACTGTGTAACTACGTGGCACGTTGAGGTAAAATGTGGTTCTAAAAAAGATTTGAATATTCTGGTTCATGGTGTTCCTGGGTGTACTGGTCTCACTCACATGCTGTGGAAATCTCTGCCAGTACAACAGTCTCTGCAGGCCATACCACAGACACCCTTCACCTGGTTTCTGTGTTGGGTTTTACATTCAACATGTACTTACATCCCTGCTACCTGTATGTCCATGCAGACTTACAGGCTACCTGGCCATGATAGATGGTTTTTATAACAAAATGCCTTTCTACTACTTACATGAACAGTTGTCATTGTGTTTGGCTCATGAGGCACTATTTAAAATGTTTTTAATTAAAATTATAGCACTTAAAATTGTTTTGTATAAAATTTGCTGTAAAGATTTGTAATATGGTCAAAGGGCTCTTTCTCCTTCATTACCATTTTTAAAAATGTTTTAAAAGCTAGAAAGCATCTTGTATATATTCTGTATATGTATAGCAGCACATTTCATTTATGGAAATATGTTCTCAGAATATTTATTTACTAATATATTTATCTTAAGCCATGTCTTATGTTGAGAGTGTGTGACATTATTGTAATAATCATTGAAAATCACTAACACGAGGCCCTGTAAATACATGATAATTGCACACAAAGATTTTACAGTACCTGCCGACCAAAAATGATTTAAGAGAAGTTGTAGTTACCTGCAGTTTTGTAAGAAAGTGTACAAATGTCTGTATTAAAAGAAAAAAAAAGGCAAAACCACACAAAAATACAGTTTTATTGCATATACATGTGGGAGTTGTTCTTCTTGTTTTGGGGGTAAGGACACAGATAGTTGTTCTCCTCAAAGTACAGTCCTAGATATGCTGAGATGAACTCTAATAGACAACATTTTTTCTTTTTTTTTTTTTAATAATAGATAGGTGGATATGTAAATACATACACACACATAGAGATCATAAGTGGTTGTGGTTTCCTTTGGAGGCAACCCCTAATGTTCTTAGGATCATTCAGTTTTCACTGAATGCCACAGCTGAATTTACCAGGTGTTGTGCACAGTGTCAGTCCAGTACTGGACAGTTGTAACTGCCCCCAGGTGTGAGTGAGCAGGGTGGGTGTTCATGAGGGTGCCTCAGTGCCCCTGCTCACACCTGGCTGTGGTTGCTGTTGAGGTGGGGGAAGCTCCATTCCCTGTGGGGAAACAAAGGTTACAGAGGGAGGCAGGCACAGAAGGAAAAGCAAAGGCTTAGGAAAGCCTTTATGTTTGGAACCTGCCTGTTCCTTGTGGCAGGGCAACTTAATTCCGGTATAATTTGAGGTAAAAATAATTTACTGTCCTGAAATAAAATGGTTTTAAGACCTGAACCAGCGTGATGGAGGTGGACACAACTGGATGAATCACAGCTTGAATAGTCAAGCTAGATCCAAATCCTTGCCTTGGATCATGAAATCACTGGTCCCACTGAAGTGATAATCAGTGCTGTGCTACTTGTTTTGTCAGCAGAGAGCACAGTTTGACCAAAGATGTCTATGCAGACGCTGAAAGAGGGGGGCCTGGGGATATGTGGCAGTGTGTGTGTGTGTGTGTGTATACATTTATGTGATACATGTTTGTATGTTATTGTGTAAACAGTTTGCCTTCATGCATATTTCCCATCCAGAGATACACACCCACACAAATACACACAAAAAAATCTTTTCCAGACTCCTCCTCCAGTTTCTTCCTTCTCCCAGAGATTTTTACCCTGGACTCTCCCCTCCTTATCCATGTTCAAGTGCACTGTAATTCAGTCACCTCAGGATTCAGCCAAGAAATGAGCCTTAATTCTCTCCAACCCCCTTTGTACGTGAAAACTCCATGTTTGGGATGAACTTGTATGTGATGCTTAGTTGTGTGCCTGATATTCTGTTTCTTCTTTGTTGTGGCTTTTTTTAAAATTACTAAATGTAAATATTTTCTGTCAGAAATGAAAATTTTGATACTTGGCAGGGGATGGTTCTTTTTTCTATTGAGGTTCAATGTTTAAGGAACAAATTTGTGGCAAAATGAGACTCCTGTGGGCACAACAAACCTCCACAGAATCTCGATACGGTAAAAAAAGACAAGCAGGAGCAGACTATTCTTAATGGATTGTACATTATAGTAACACTTGGTGTTTCTGTAACATTATCTGCAATATCATGTGCATCTGTCAAATCCTGTGACAGCTGTTAGGTAACGTTTGTTGTTACTTGGGTAGTGTGAAGAGAAAAATGCCCTTAAAAGGATGGCTGTGTTCATACCCCGTGGAGCCAGCCTGGCCTAATTCTTTGGTCAGGGAGACAACAGCATACCTGAAACTGGATATTTTATCTTGCAGTGAAAGTGCCGTGCCCCTGTGACTTAAATGCTTCATAGAAAAGCTTCTCTTTCAGAATCAAGAACACATTTCTCTCATGGGGAATGAAACTGTTGCTTAGGAAACAGCAACAGAAAAAAAGGCAACAGTTCCCAGAATAAACCAAAGTGCAAGAGGAGTCTCATAACCAGAATGGCAAGAAAGGAGAGCAGAGTAACCTACCCTGTCTAAGGGGAGGCCAGTCCCCTGTGACAGTTGTGTTTCTAAGAGAAAAAGAGAGTTTGAGTCTTCACATGAAAAGCTGGAGACAGTTTGGGTATCTGACACTGGTATTCTGGTGTTTACATAAAAGGTCACTGAAGATTTCCTAAACTGTAGCATTATTTTGGTCAGGAGGAATTAATTAAAGAAAAGATGAATCTCACAAGTAAGTGGAAACAGCATTACATGTTACTGCAATTCCTAAAGAAAACACTGAAAGAATTGTTACAGTTCTTTGTAACAGTTTGAAAACAGGTAAACTGAAAACTTTCAATTTGCTGTTACCTCAGAAATTGTGTCTCAGAGCAATATTATAGTTTATATATGTAATCATTCAGCATTTTCAGCTCAAATATTCTCTTCTAACCTCCGCAGTGGACAACCCCATTGTAATCTGCTGGTGAACTGCAGCAGTTTGTGTCTCCTTTATTCCATGCTTGTACACACGTTTGCAGTCCTAACTGAACTTCTGCACAAATGTATTTATTTTTTCATAATTATTATTTACAGCCATTTGTTGAATGCAGGGTGACCAGCTATAAACACAGCACATATTTCAGAGGTGAGTCATCTCAAGTTTGATTTATTCTGGTTTCTTGACAGCCTTATGTGGTTCATGCCTTTGCATTTGTAGTAAGTTGTCTTGAGACTGAAATTCAGAATGCTGAGTTTCACCCCAAAGCACAGGTGCTCAGTAAATTTGAGAAAGTATGAGCTGCATGAAATGTGTATGTATCAGGAATGTGTTGTTATAGGAAAAATAGTGTGGTCTGAAGAGAATTCTGTTTTTCACTCTCAAGGTAGCAGAATTCAGAAATGAGTAGCAGAGTTCATAAATGCCTAGAACAATATTCAGGTGAAACTATCACTGAACTGTATTTCATTGGAAGGTTGTGAAATATTGATGCAAGGTATTAAGAACTAGTTGGACAAGTATTTGTCAGTTGTTTTTGTAGTTCACCCTTCCTTTAGGCAAAGTGGTGCACTAGAAAAATCTGTTAGTAGTCCTTCCCACTGCCTGAGAAGGCTCATTAAGCAGAAGATGAAAGTGGAATAGCTAGTCATGCTCATTCAGTAGCAGCCATGTGTCTGCTGATGGGTTTGGTCTGTAGTCATACAGGCTGCACATTCAGTACAGCTTCCAGGACTATCCGTAAAAATCTCCCATTTATACTCCTGCCAGGGGGGCTTGGAACACAAACACCATAATTCTGCAATCCCACTAAGTTGTCTGCATGAGCAATGTGATAAACTTCCTCAGCATTGTAGTGGCTGTAGAAAATCTGGCAGAAACAAGTTCTAAAAAGGATGACGTTAATGCTTTGAAAAAGCAGATTATCTGTTTGAAGGAAAAAAATGGTTCAGAGAGTATATGCATATGAATTTGTAGAATCTGATGAACAGCCTATACAAATACAAGCTAGAAATGAGATTCAAAGGAGGTAAGTGCTTCTTAAAGCAACTGTTTCATCAGCATCTATTTGGCCATAGAACTGAGTCTGAGTTACCCTGTTCTCAATGACCTTCTGTTATAGATACCAAAAAAGTATCTTTGATTTTTTTCCTACAGTTACAGTGTATAGAAAATTTATTTTTCCCAGAGTGTAAACTAACATCTTTTCTTCCTACAAAATGTTAGCAAGATACAAGCATAATATGCTGTATTAAATAATGCATTTCCTATACATATATAAATATATATATTACTATGATAACATATCACACATTTTTACATAACACAGTCTCTATTTCCCCACAACATAACAATATTAAGACAAAAATACATATAAAATCATTTAGTCAACAAACTAAACTAGTTTTAAACATAGATTTTGAATTAGGGAAGGCACTTGTCCAGCTGGCCCCTTTCCACCTGAGGTCCACGTACAGTGTAGGCTCTGGCACACAGCGTCCAGGCGGCAGCTCGCAGGTTGCTGCAGTGGCAGTGCCAGCAGAAGCACTGGCTGCCCCAGCTTCTGGGGCAGACAACTGTCTTTTTCCTATGGCTTATTGTCCACTTAGCTGTGTTAGCTCATCTCTCTCTGCAACCACCCAATAACAACATCAGAGAACTCATCTCTGTGAAAAGTAACTCAGAGAAGAAAAGGCGATGGCAATTTTTGACCTGTCAGTTTATTGCAGCACCACACAGCCGGTCAGACCGACACCAGAGTGAGAAGGGGGCCGGAGCTGGAGCTGGAATGCATGTATGTATATGAGGAGGCATCTCCTCAGGATTATTTTGTTGTCAAAACAGTTGCTTTTGACATTGTAGCCAATGTCAGACTTGCAGCCTGTCCAGCCTGTTGAGGGAACTGATAGGCAGGACATCAGAAGGCCATTCAGATACAATTCCAAACAAATTCTTCTTCTGCAGTTATTTTCACTTTGCTGAAGAAAGTAGTGTAAACAGTAACCTCCTGAGGTGTCCGTGCTCCCCAGCTGTCAGCACTCAGCTGCTTGTGTAGTAGGGGCATGCTGAATCATGTGGGATTACAACAGTTGTGCATGTCACACGTTTTGTTTCTCTCTCCCCCCAAGCCCTTACAGCAAATATAAAAAGTGCTATGTTA
The DNA here is from genome assembly GCF_036250125.1 of Pseudopipra pipra. Taxonomy (NCBI): domain Eukaryota; kingdom Metazoa; phylum Chordata; class Aves; order Passeriformes; family Pipridae; genus Pseudopipra; species Pseudopipra pipra. The sequence continues at coordinate 6,226,316 of NC_087566.1, read as the reverse complement.
ATGGATACCATATACCTTGGCCATATACCACCACACCCTGAAGTGCTTGTACGAGCAGTGTGAGTGACAGAACCACATTTGGAAAAAATTCACAGCAGAGATCTACCTGCCCTTTAAGGTCTCAGGCCTGTACAGTAACAAGTGCTATTTAAGGGCCCCTGTCCATGCATTTCTATCTATTGCTCTGTTTGCAAGCATTAGAGGTATCTAGAATCAGATAATCTGGAAGATTTGGAGGGGTGGGGGGGAAATGGGGACCTCACAATTTCCACTGAGCTTTTATCATTATGTTACCCATGCACTGTCCAATACCTTCTGCATAGTCATGTTTTTTGTTGCCATGACCAGTTAATCTGCTGTAACTGCTGGTTTTATGGGTCTTTTGTACAGAAATTTGATAAGCATTCCCTAAGAAAGGCCCATGAAATGCGATTTTATTATATAAAAAACAGTTGAGAAGCTAAGGGACTGATGCAAAAATCTCTTTCTAAATTCTCTAGATTTTTCATTAGTGGCTTCAGTCTTAGCTGTTGTTTTTAATGCTTGTCTCCAACTTTATAGTGAACTTAAATTCTTTACTAAAGAAGAGAAGCCTAGCAGTTCTGTAGTTTCCTGCAGTAGGTAAAAATCAGTCATGGGGCATTCCTGATGGTTTTTTCAGTTTATCAGCAGTAGCTAACTGCTTTGTGAATGTCTCTTTTACTCTATATGTTTAACTGCTCATGAACATTTGATGAGGCAAGCAAGCAAAGCTTCACCAGTTTGTGATAAGCACTATGTGCTCATAACAACTCTTAAGGGTCTGGGCACCACACTGCGATTCTCTCCTCCTGGTTTTCTGTTAGTGCACCACATTCAGCACGCTCAGGAACCAACCTACTTTGTTCTGCTATGAATCTGTGAGTTGGACTCTTTGTCTATGCAGCATGATGCAAAGCCTGACTGTTAAAAAGGCAGTTTCAGAATTTTTGTTGGTTTGAGGCAGATAATGTGTTTTGGTCTGACATGAAGGCAGGGAAGAGAGAACCAGCAGCGTATTTTTTACAACTCGTCCTATCTTGATTTTAGGTAATAACGTAATTATAGTTTCCTGTATTCTTTCCAGCAGCTCATGCAAGAAAGTACTAGATGTTCCCATGATATTCCATTTTTGATATAAACAATTTCATAATTGCTGGCTTAGTAAAGGTCTTCTTTCTTTTAGGCACATATGGTGGCATTGTTCAGCTGTTGCTGGCACTCATCTGTGCTACATAAATAGAGCTGGATTGAATTCAGTTCAGGTAAAAGACTAGATCTACAGTGGCAAGTAAGGCACAATATTTCATTGTTTGATTTTTAGATGCTCTATTTTTTCAAGGAAATCTGTAGCCCATGTGAAGGGGAGGGAATTATATGTTAAAAAACATAAGGGCAGATACTATAATGAATTTGAACTTGGTGACAATTTTCTTTTCTTAGTTACCTTTTGTAGATGCTCTTTAATAGATGTTCTCTGACTGCATGTATGGTATGTCTCAAATATGCAGACCATTGGTATATGTTTAAACTTAACCAGTTTAATGGTTCTCAATGAATTTCCTCAAACAGTTTGAGGAGTTGCTCACTCAGTAAACTTTGCCAGTCAGTTTATCTGTCTTCTGCATTGACAGTTTTTCCTAAATATCTTGATGCTCTGAACTTGCTGAGCCTGAAAGAATCACTGTTGATCCCACTTTAGGCTGCTGAGATTAATATCTGTAACTTCAGAGTAAAACTTTGTTAGCTTCACTGTTTAAAAATTCAGTAGATTTACAGTATCTCTGGGCAATCCTTTAAGAAGCCCTGAGCTTACACCCAGAATGGATGCTGGACTTCAGGCTGGAGTACAATGGTTTTTTAAAGGATCACTGTGAATATGAACAAAATTATCATAAACATCAGTGAATGATGGGTCAGACACAGTCATTTAAAAGGCTTCATTGCTCATGCAGGCCTTGACCTGGTGAGCAGGACTCCATCAAAACGAGTATTTGCAGCTGGTACTTGATAGAGCACCTCCTGAATTTGATTTTCATTTGTGCATCTCTGCTTGTAGAAACAGAAAACGTAGAAACAGCAGAGCACTGGGCAACCAGGCTGATATATTTTCCAAGTCTTTGGTTCCCATTTTACTGTACAGTACCATTTAGACGTGTTTACATTAAGGCCAATAAGCTCTGGTTGCTGTGGCAGCCGAACAGGTTTATCTGTACCTACCTCTGTCTTCAGCCTTGAGAATAAAAGGACTAAAGTAGCCTGATAAAATACAGTGATACAGGAAAGCAGGACACAATAATTCCTCAGCCTGCAGATATTCACTCAGTTACCTCTGGCAGGGGTACAGGACAGTTTGAATTTTACAAGTTTTTACATATATTTTAAGTGCAGTGGTTTAAAGGCAGTAATTAAGAGCACTACAGATTTGATGAGCACCAGGTACTTCAAAACTATTGCTGCAGTTAAATCTGTTGTCACTAATATACCCAAGAGAACAGCAGATAGGCAAAGTCACTCAAAGGTCTTTGGAAACGGACTTTTTGGAAAACAAGTATGAGACTGGGAGAAAAAAAGGAAGGACTAATCTCAAGTCACCTGGATTTTAAGAAGATCAATTCTTGTAAAACAGAAGGCACTTTAGTTTCCCACGAGTGGGTTGCAATCGTCCTGCTGATTTCGGAGCTTTTTCTTGAAGATGGATATCGATGTGGATGGCTGGTAAAATATACTCCAGATCTCACCAGCAGTGGTGACATCACTGCAATCTTCAGTGTCACTTGTGGATGGAATCTGATGGGATCTAGGAGACAAGGGTGAATTCACTCTTGTATTAGGGTGCTTGGGAAGCCATAGTGGTCTGTCTGTAGTGCTGCTGCACTGGGAATGCTCACAGCTTCCTCTACCTCTGGGACACCTTTTCTTTCTCCCTCTGCACAATACAGAGGGTTTTGGAGCATTTCATGACCAAATGAAAAGTAGGTATTCTACTGCCAGAATAGTTGCTACCCTAACAACAGCAGTGACATTAAGATAAGAAATCTGTACAGACTCTGTTACGAGTTGCTATTAATACAAATTAATTTCCTTTTATATTTAAGCTTGTTTTTAGTATGTAAACACAATATTCAGAATTTTGATTTGCTGCTAACTCATCTATCATTTCATTCAATGAGCGTCCATCTAGAGGACACAAAACTTACTTGGTATAAGCGTAGAAAAATAAAGCAATAAATTATATTGTTTTTATTAATAGGCAAAAAAAATCTGGTTAAGTGTCACGTTATAATACAGAGCTGAGACCTTAGTTCTCTGGGGACAGCTTTGCTCCACACTCACCTCATGGTAACGTGGAGAATTATCTTTGCTATTATGGCTGTAACACTTAGGATGAGCAGTGCTGTGAGACTGTATATTGTCCACTCTGTAAAAGAGAAGAACAAAAGGAGAGGGGGGAAGTTGTTAGTACATTTATTTACTTACAGTTTTTAAAGTAAGAATATTGCACAAAAGAAACACGCAGCCTTCTGACGCTTTATTCAAAACTGTAATTTGAAGATGCCTCAAACCTACAAGACTGGCAGAAACTGTACAACTTTCAGTCAGAACTGGCTTTTCCCTTGCAGGACTGCTCCCTATAAAGTTGAAAGTTGGCAAAGTCAAAGCATATACCAATAAAATTATCTAGGAAAGGCACCAAAACTTAGAAGAAAATTTAAAAGCAGACTAGAATATATGCTACAGTAGCAACTGTTATGTTTGTAAGGAGGCGGTCCAGGTTTTTATCAGTAATTATGTAGTTATGTAAGAAATCACAAAGTATGGAATGGGAGGAGTGTCTTCTAGAGTCCTGAGACAGGTGATCAGTATTTGTGGTCTGCTCTTGGCCATTGCACTTTATATTTCAATTTAGTTCTGGTTGCAGGAGCAAGTCAAGCAGGACCCATTGTGTCATTGTAACATTAAGTTCTTGACACGTGGCAGTTCTCAGTGGCACCTCCCCTGCACCCATGAACTTGTCCAGCCTTCTTTGTATTATTGATGAAGCTTTTGTTAATTGGAGTGACTGGGATGCATCCAGCATTCAAGCTTTTCTAGACTCTACAAAAGCTTGCTCTTTTTTTTCAGCAATTTGTGCCACTCTCAAGTATGCACTGGTCACTGAAGCTCATTCTAGTGAGGAGGCTGCTCTGACTCACATTTTATTTTGATGTGTTTTCCTTCTTAAGAAAGAACTCACCATCTTCACACTATTTCTCATTTATGCTGAGAAGTAAGTTTTGAAATGTAAGGAGAGAATCACAGGTAGTGCTAATTAGACTACATGAAAATTCATCTATTAGTAAGATGCACAGTGAATCAGATAATGTGGAGGGGGAGCAAAGGAAATAGTGACTCCAAACTGTGCGTTGGCAAAATGTTTTCCCTGTTTCCACACTTTATTGTAATATTACCAGGCATGGAGCTGGTAGGATGACTTGGGCTGGTTGTGATGACATAAAGTATCTTTGATGACCGAGCTGCATTGATGCTGAGATTTGCTTGTTCATTTATCCTCTCTGAAAGGGTGTGATTCACTGGAGTCTTGTTTTGATGCACATTGTCCTTCACAGCTGAAAACACAAGAGTATGATTAAAATAACTTCTTAACAGGTGTAATTGGACTTCATTTTGTGCTTGTAAACAGAAGTCCTGCTCTCTGGTTTACTTAAGAGAACTCAATCAAATTATGTCTGATTCCAGAAGAAGCCTGTATTTCACTAGGTTGGAGTTCTCAGAATTTTTCTGGAAGCTAATTGTTCATCATAGCAGTAGGTACAACTCAAGGACCAAAACGTGTTCTCTTCATGATTTTCGATCAGAGAGGAATAAACTGTTGGAAGGCGACAAGAGGAGCTAAGATGCTCCTTATTTGTTTCACCTTTTGTCATTTTCTAATCTGTTTTGATAGGCAGGTATAGGATTGAATTTTTGAAAACCTGAACTTTGCTGTTTGTGACATAGCTGACTGGAGTGTTCCAAATTGAGAGAATTTTTGGGAAAGCTTTTACCCACTGTGCAGTGGCAACAAGAGAGATAAAACACCTGCTAAATGAGAGTTAAAATATTTGCTCTTTCATTGCCACTTCAGAAATCTCTTGTGTGAATTAAATGTTTCACTGAAAGGTAGAAACAGGAAAGTTAGCCTCTCACCTCTATATCTGATAGCAAATCCCTGGGCTTGATTGATGTCATCTGAGAAAAAGTACAAAATGACAAAATCCAAAGAGATGTTAAAGGTGTGGGGAGGCCGGTTCTTGCCATTAAAACGAGCTAGAACATGATAGGTATAGCCATCCAGCAATTCCACCATATCTGTAGCATCTTTGATTTCAAAAAGGGCAAAGCTGAAGTGGATTCGAGATGCTCCTGGAACTTGTATGGTCCAGTAACAGACTTTGCCTGTGCCATATGTGTCAGGAAAATCTGGGGAGTAGATCACAGCTGTAGCAGAAGTGTAATTCCCTCCACAGGCACCAATAAGGGCTGTGAAAACAAGAAAAGAGGGAGAAAATGAAAAAAAAAAAAGGTTACACATTAATTTTTGCAAAACTTTAGCACCCTGTAGATTCTAATACTTGAATGTGACTTGCAGGTGCAGACTTGCTATGCCAGCAGGATGCACTGTCTCTGGGACTGGTATTCTTTACCTTCCACAGCACTGGGAGCACAGCCATTACATTGCATTTCCTTGGAACAGGCTCCTCATGTCTCATTACTCAGACTTGTGCATTAGTCTTGAATACTGAACTGTTCTTTGTCCTTGCAGGTAACCACATACCCTTTCCCACATCCCCACAGGAACAGGATAAAAGATAAATCACTGATTCAGGGGCTTCTACTCCATCCCTGTGAGGCAGGGAGGCAAGTGGATTAGTGATTATTAACTCGCACTGTTGAAGTACTGAAACTCCTTCACAGCTGTATCAAATTGAAAAAACAAACATTCACAGAACAAATGAGTTTGGAAGGGACCCTGAAGATTGTCCACTCAAATCCCCCTGCTCAAAGCAGGAAACAGTGTCTAGTTGTATTTTGAGTCTCCAAGGATGGAAACTCTACAGCCTGTCTGGGCAATTTGTTCCAGTGTCACCCTGACCATAAAAAAAGTTTTTCCTTTTGTTTAAATGTATTTTCCTGTATTTCAGTTTGTGCCTTTTGACTCTTATCTATTCACTAGATAACACTGAGGAGAGGCTGGCTTCATCTTTACACCCTCCCATCAGTTAGTTACACAAATTGAAAAGGTTCCCCCCCACCTTCTTTTATCACAGCTGAACCATCCAAGTTCTCTCAGCCTCTCCCTGTATGAATGATGCTGTAATCCCTTAATCACCTCTGTCGCCATATATATGAGCTTTTCAAGCCTCCTGTCTTTTGATCTTGTCCAACTAATATTTGACCTTACCTTCACTAAGTAAATTGAAAAAGATCCTGTTACAAAGTCTAAAGAAAAGATTTGTTGCTACCTTTTATATTAGAAACAAGTACATGCCCAATACATTGTTATATTCCCTGACAACTATCCAGATTCCCAGTGCAAAGTTAATTACCAGTGAATCCAGAGAGCAACTCAAATGGCAGCCGAGTATGCATATCTATATATACATGTATAATTTTTAAAATATATTAGAGAGAGGTTTATATGCATATATATGTATAATATATATATGTAATATATATGTAATATATATATAATATATATTATATAATGCATTTTATGTCAAAGCTGTTTGAATCAAAGTTATCAAAGTTATCATTCCCCAAAGACTGAAGAATCAAAGTAGAATTATTGTCTCTGAAAGCTTGATTAAAGCCCTGTAAGACAGGCCTGTGAGAATGGAAGTAAAGGAACTGTTTTAAAGTGTCTCAGTTTTCACAGGCCTCTGAGAAAAAGCTTTAATAAATACAAATTAAAAGGAAACTCTGGGAACAAGAAGTAGCATATGTCTGCCAGAAGAACACGTGAAAATATTTCTTTTTCTGGAGCAGGGCCTGATCATAGCCTTAACAAACCTTGTACTTGAGTGTGCACTAGGAAAGACCTAATAGAGGAACTGAAAGAATATGAAAGAATAAGAACAGAAAGAATGTGAAAGACCCCACAGAGGTACTAAGGGACATAGGGGAATTTGTGTTTGGCACTCACTCCACGCTAACACAGCTGGTGATTGAATCCAATGGATAGAATTGTTCAAATAGATAGAACAGATATAATTGATAGAACTGAAATTTGTCACTGAGATACAGAATTTGAAAATAGCTTACAGGTATTGTTACATTTGACTGTGCTGTTTGTAACTCCTGAATCACAAGAAGTTTTTCAAGCTAGCAATATTAACTAAGAGTGCCAATGACTAGTGCTCCACAGATGCCTAGCAAAGCATATGGCATATTTCCATTCCATATGGAATGGAAATGCTTTCCCTCTCTCATTTCCTTCTAGAGCTGGGAGAGTTCTGTGTTGTGGGTCTAAATGTTACCGCATTGGACTGTGATAGTAACACATAAACATAAGGATAATGGGGTGAGGGGGAAGTGTGTGTGTGTACAAGGATTGCGGTGGAGGTTCTGGGGATATGACATAATGTGAAACAGAGACATGAGGGGAGCAGGTGTTGCTCACCAGGAAAAGCAAACAGGTAGCTGCTACTAGGATGACCTCTCTTACCTGGCCACAGCTTTCAGGTAAACGTTGCTGTTTACCAGAAAAGACACTGCAGGTCCTCAGGGTAGCATTTGCTGAGCACTCGGTCACTCTAGAAAAGGAAAGCTACAAAGGAAGACTTCACCCACTGAGGATTTGATAGGCCAAGAGCAGAAGGAAACAGAGGATGCTGCAATGTGATGCTACCAGTGCTATCTCAGCACTGGAAGTAACATGCAACCCTGGTGCATCTTTTCATATCTTGGGGAGAATCTGGAAACAAGCAGAGTGACTAATTTCTGTCCCACTGAAATGTCTTTCTGTCTCGCTAACTGGGAACCTGAGTTGTAAAGTATGGAGATGGGAAGTTTGTGTGATCAGAAGGTGGAATATGATGCCACTTTTAGTTCCAGAAAGTCTTTAACTCAAAAGGTAGTTTCTACATCAAAGGCAGTTGAGATTGAGAAGCAATGATATGTTGGTGCAGTTTCCCAGTACTCTCAGCTATACTGGGAGCTTGTACTGCAGCCAGACAACCAGTGACTCAGACCATCTACCTCTGAACTTACACAGCTGGCACTGGTACATAAACTGAAGAGTAGAAAGGAGGATTTCTATGTATAAGACATTATGAAATCAGTGATGGTCATAACAGCAACCTAACTTGATTGTACTTTCACAGTATATTTCTCTGTCTCAGTCCTACCTGCATTGCTTTGCATTGTGTTAACTGTGTCATAGCAAATATGTTTAACTAAAAAAAAAAGAAGTTGGTGTATATTCAAATTTTATTTGAGGTGCCTCATTCATATATTTACTCTCTAGTAAGATCAATTCTTAAGGTGTCTTTCTGTTGTGACATGCTGTTTCTGATAGCTGAGTTAGTACCACTTGTGAGGAAGTAAGAGCCAATCTCCAGGGCACAAGCAGGCATAGTTTTTTGGAAGAGCTATTTCATGTTATTAATGGTTGAGAATCTTATACAGAAATGCAAAGCAGCTTTATCTTATATTGAATTTAGGTGTTTTGCTGTTTTGTGTGCAACAGTTCTCATTGTACTTAGAGCCTTTTCCCTAATTTGCTGAACATTTGAGGCCTCTCCTTTGGGAAAAACTGAGCCTGCTTCAATACTTACTGTCAAAAAGAATGACTCTGCCATCCCCACCGCAAGGCTGAGTATGGTCTCCAAAGCAAACACTGTTGCATTCCGTACTGGCTGCCTCCCCGTATCTCCAGTAGTCAGGGTTATTTCCGCAGAAACAAGCATAACCTGATTCCATGCCTGCAAACTTTGACAACAAAGATGCATAAGAAGGGAGGAATAACATTTGAAGGAGTGACAGCGGGAGGTTGTATGAGCAAGAAAGCTGGCAGCAGAATATGTGTGTTTTGGAGAAGTATGATTAGTCAGAGGAACCACCACAAACTGTTTTTGTTTGAGCTGTCAGGATGCTACTTAAGGCTAGTGAGAAACATGGAATGGAGGACCGTTAGGGTGCCCTGTCACTCATAACTGCAGTAAGCAAGCATACTTTCTCCTGGCATCCTGGCATTTGTCCAGATTGCTCTGGATGCAGACAGAGGGATATAGATCTCTTGGAGTGGAAGTGAGACCTTAGACCTCCTAAAGGTTTAAAAAAAAAAAAAGGGGGGGAACAGGAGAAATACGAGAGAGAGCTCTAGGCCTACTGCTGTCTTTGAAAACCTTTTGTAAATGTATGTCAAAGAAATCACCTTAAATTGTTGACTTCGGCAGGAACTGATGCATGTTTGGATAGTAAGTTTATTGGAGGTCTCACTGGTGCCAGTCAAAGGTGGTGGTTCTCCATGGTCCTTGTAACACCCCAGATTCCCTGGCACTGGCAAGAGCAACAGACAACAGTCATTCTAAAGGTGTGCCTGTAAACATCCAAAACACAGCCCACTTTATGCACTACCTGATTACTAAGCAGTATGTTCTGCAGTATGGGAAGTGTTACTCTATGCTAGATCCTTGTCATATTTTCCAAACATGCACAGGGATAAATGAAGGGGCAAGAGTATCATATCTTCTTAGCAATATACCTGTAATACTCTCTGGTTGGTTCCAGTAATCTGCAGTAAAATAGACAAGATAAATACCTGGTTCATTTCTCCTGACAGAGACAGTTAAAAAAAAAAAAGAAAGGCATTAAGTACTTTCAGAGGGTTTGTGGGTATTTTTTACTATGAACATGCATATTCTAACAATATAAATTAAACTATGTGAGTTCTGTCTGATATTCAAAACAATAACATTCTGGAAGTTTTCAAAACAGGATATTTGAGAAAGGGAACCTAAGCTGTTTTAGAATGGAGTTTGGCAAATTTTATGGGAGGGACTGTGCACTTATATAGGGGAATTTCCTAATACTTAAAACTTGAATTCTGAGATGAATTTGAAGTATCATACAAAGAGATAAAAAATGAGCAATATCACTTTAAAACCCCCCTATTTTTCTATCTATTTACATTAATACAATGTTTCAAGGCTCCTTGGTCACCATGGGAGCTCAGTTTTCCCCCTTCAGTGCACAATTTGTCCTCTGTTTTTGTTTTGTTTTGGTTTTGCACTTTTCATCAAAGCACTGGAATTTAGCCATGACCACCCCACGGAGAGGATGTGGAGTACAATATAATACTGGGCTAATGGCATAAAATTACCCCTTGCCTACTTGTCATATCTGCTCAGATACTTGAAATTAAATCTATTCCCAGTTCTATGGTAAGGTAAGTGTTTTATTCCTATGCCAGATTGACAAGGATTCTTTTTTACTGCCACAGCTCTGCATGACATGTGATGTGGTCAGGGAGCTGTATTAAGAGTTTTATTTATTCAGTCATTTTTTATTTCAGTACCCAGTAAACATAATGTTGCTTCAAATATTGTTCATAATTTCCTAAGAATGACACAATTTCAATTATAAATACTTGCATGGAGTTATGGCTTTGATATGCCCTGCAGCAAAATGCATATAAGTACTGAGACTTCAAGTTACAGCCTGATTTAACATACCTTTGGAAATCCCCATTTGCAGCCCCACCCCAGCTGAGTACAGCTGGGCAGATAACTCTCAGAGAGCTCATTTTTTTGGCATTGTGCATGCTTTCACTGCTCTGAAAAAGCTTCCTAGTTAACCAACCTAGCTCATTTCCCTAAGAGACCTGGGATTTCGTAATTTTTTTTTAAATTTTTGAAGTAGCTTTATTGGTGAGACCCTTCAACCTTATCTCCAGAGAATTAGTACTTTAATATGTGCCATGCTAAGAAATCTGACAGAGTAATTTGAAAACCTTTTAAATTTTGTAACTAAATCAAGCGTACATCCTAAAGCTAATTAGTCTCTTTGGTGTCCCAGCAGTATTTTAATTTTCTTTGCTCTTAATATTTAGCCTACTAAAGAAACTTGGCAAAAAATGAGGTAGTCAGTGTTCTGCGATTACTGTTCATGCTGACCAGTGATGTTTTACTATTAAATTGTCTTCACCTGTTTGTATTTATTTGTTCTCTTGTGCTTAAGAGGTCACCTCTTTTGTGCAAACATACTGTTTTTCTTTTAAGCAGTATCTGACATAATGAGGTCCTGGCAAAAACCACAGCTTCTGCATTTTACATGCCAAGGCACATGTATTAAAACATGGAATTACTAATTTTGAGCTCAAAATCATGTTCCAGCTATGCTCACCTAGTTGTCTTTCAAGAGCCTCCTAGCCTTTTGCAATGGTAGTGTACACCAGTACACTGTCTCAAATGGTTTGAGCTCTCTGCTCTTGTGTTAAAACACAGACAGGTCAATCTTACAGGGTGATCCTGGCTCTGCCATTTAACACTTCATCAATATCTCAGTCAAATTTATCACATTACATACATGCACACTGGAAAAACGATTCCAGTAATGAAATCTGTTTATGGGAAGAGAGTCACACAGGTCATAAACACGGAGATGCAGTTAAGTGGGATAGTAAGCCTTTCTTTTACATTTTGGGAGCATAAGTTGTTATCTCCTTTGAGTTTAAACCTAACCTCATTAACAAGGAGACCAAGAAAGTCAGGAGTAGCTGCGACATTGCAAACCAACCATGTAAAGCATTCAGTTCTGAATGGTCCATGTGAGATGCACATGTTCTCTCAGGACTCAGAGCTGCCGTCTTGACTTTTATTTTGTTTTTGTTCATTCCAGTCTGCTTAGCAGACAAGACATTAAGAAGAAGAGAGGAAGAAAAGGAAAGACTAAGCTCTTACGGGGGTAACTACTGCTGTCTTCTGTGATTATGCTCATCCATCTTCCTCCAACACTGCTAATTTCTGCGCAGCGTGTCTGCACATGCAGAGTGCCAGAACACACTTCTGACTGAAACATTTAGTGTTACGTATAAATATTAGTGAAGGAGACACATGATATAATCATGTGAAATCATCATCATAATGCAAAAGTCTTAACTGTAGATTCTTAATTATTGTTACAGTGAATCATTGCATGCAAATCTCTCTGGGCAATCAAGACGCTTCATGTTGTTGGCATTGTCACGGTGTTATGTGGGTATAGTTAATAGGGAACTTATGCTCCAGATACTTGTCTTTTCTAGCAGTAAATATGATTATGGAAAAGAAGCTTATACTCCTCTAAAAATTTTCAAACAGGATTTCTTTACATGATTGCTTTCTTGCTCCATCACAAACCTCAGTTTTGTATTGTGTACTTCACGAGACAGTTTTGATGGTCCTCTGATTTAGCAACATGCTTACTGAAAACAGAAAATCTGGTGAAGAATAAAAGATTTTTTTACTTACACAGTAAACCATGAGGTTTGTATTAAGATTTGGATGGGCTTGCAATGTACAGTTTGCTCTAAATTGCTGCAATTCCTTTTACTAGTATTGAGTTTCAGTGCAATTCTTGAAGCAGCTGCTACTGGTCAAAAGGACATTTTGTAAATATAAGTCTGGATTATCTGTGCAAGTAAGTGTCCAAGTTTAAATCCTCTGCTCCCCACCACAGAGAAAATGAGTGAGGCTGGTTTTAAAAGGATCCTTTGTGTAGAACAAATGGAGTGGAGAGAATTTGCCTTTCAGCTTTTTTCCTGGTGCTGTATCCAGATAATTTGTTAACATCTGTGGTCTTTAAAGAAAATGCAAATTCTTTCATTTTAGACTAAGATAAATTTCTTAATTAGGAGGGTCAGGTTTCCTAAATCAAACCTGGTATATTAGAAAAAGAAGAGTAAGATGTCCTCTAAACAATGAGTATTGGAGTGTTGAATGATTTTGCGTTATTTAAAATTAGACCACTTAATTTGTATTTAAGTCTAGGTAAAAGTCATCTGGCTTAAGGTCACACTTAAGTACTTGTTTGCCTTGCTTGAGGATGTGACTCACTCACTCATGTGCATAAAAAAACCAACCAAACAAACCAAAAATCTATGAACAAAGTAAACAAATCTATAGATCCATTTTTCTTTGCTTGGTTCTCTTTTCTTAACTTCAACTAAGCAACATACTTCTTCCAGTCAAAAGTACTCCTACATAGGGACAACTGCTCTGATGCTTAAGAGTGTACACCTGAGTTATCCCTCAGAAACAAAGACTCCTTCCACAGAAGAAGCAAGGAAAGCAAGTGAAGGCACTAATGATTAGACTTAATAAAATGTGTAGCTATGGTTGCTTGTTAACATGTAAAACTGAAATCTCTTTTTAATATCCAGGCATATTTTAAGAATGTAATTCTTAGGAGCTTATCTTGGAGCATTGGGAAAGAAAATTTTGGAACATACTGACACAAATCATGACATTTTAGACAAGGTAAAAAATATAATATATTAAAAATATTAAACACTGGAAGGAAGCTTCAGGTGAGTAGCTCGTGAATTATCTGATTGAAAAAAAAAAATCAAACAAAGCCCAGGTTGTGGTTTCACTGCAACTCTAAGTACATGCACCTGCCAGAGATAGAATTCTAGCCAGGAGTTCCCACATACCAAATAGCCACCTTTTCCCTGTGTCCTCTCATACTGTCTCTCGTTTCTTCCAAGCAGTTCTGTGTATGATGCACTATCACATTAAACTAATACAATTCATTTTACAAGCTAATTGCAAATGGTGGACACCTACATAAAATTAAAATTTTTCCTATTCATATCCATATTTCTATGGATTCAAAGAACTAGCAGTACTTTTGTGTGATTCTCTGTCATGCAAAATTATTTGTAAATAATATAATCCAGTAACTCTGAGATAAGATGAAAAAGATAGCAGTGGAGGAACAATTCAGTGAGCTAGTCATTAACTCTAAAAACCCACTTAAAAATATAGCTTAGTCTGTAAATGAAAATAAGATGATTTGCCTTATCCTGGTTTCTGTTTGAAAATCACCACCCACTGCTGTATAACTGCCAAGCTCTGTGAGAAAAAGGCCTAAAAAAATTGCCTGGTGCTCTTACTTCGGCAGGATGGAATCTCACAGTATTTCCAATATATTCCATCCTCATGTTCTGCAATGTAGCACCACGGGCTGACATCTCCATCAGGATTTCTGAAATACAAAAATCGAGTGAGTGAGTGAGTGAAAGTCATAATTTATTTTTTTTTTCAAAAACCACATATAAGTCAATTTTCTTAAGCTTCAGTGACAACACTATTTTTGCCCTAATACCTCCCGTTGGACTTATATACCAAAAAAAAGCAAAAGTGGTCAGGAAGTTTAGACAGCTTTGCTTATTACAGTACACATCATGCATAAGAAGCCCAAAATGTCTAAAATGTAATATCTTTTTACTTTAAGTTTAAAAGGTGCAGAGTTATTTCTCATAAGTACTGATAGAAAGATTTTCAGTCCCACATCCTGTGTACAGGTTCCATAGGCTCCTAAACTTGATTTTTTGCTTTGGTACAAAATAGTTCAGACTCCAACTTTCTGTATGTATGGTGATAAAAACATTTAGCTGATAAAGTCTTCTTTAGGGAAAGACTGAGTTATTTTCTTTCCCTTCAGTAAAAGTCAGTAAACCTGTTCCAGTGGATGGGTAATTCCTTATGTGTCCATGATGATGATTATCATTATCATTACCATTACAATTATTTGCTGTTGTGTAGCTCACTTACAAATGCATACCTAATTAGTCATTATATTATTTAAAGTATTTTCTATGTACACTTTGAAAAGCTATTCACATTGAAAAGATCTATTAAAGAGAATAAATTGTTGTTTTGCACAGTCAGGTTGAAATGTGACCTTTTCTTTTAAGTATGACCAGTTATAATCTCTTTATCATGAATTTTGGCATGAATTCTAGTAATTACACCCCCCTACTGAAGTGTCAGTTCAGCTGCATGTTGTCATTTACGAGTATTAACAACTCCTTTGTGGGAGATCCCATTTTAGAAATGCTGGGGATATTTTTTGGTCAAGTAACAGACTGCTGAAGACAACTGGTGAGTTGAGTTCAATTTGGATGACTAAAATGTTGCTAGTGAGGCTTTCAAAAAGATTACTAAAGGTGGTGGATAAGGAAAGCCTAAGAGTGGTATGATAGGAATTTAAGTGTAATGGCAGAGCTTCCAGTAGCTGAAGAAAGTAGAAGACTAAAACCAAGAAAAAGCTTGTACTCAAATTAACACATTTTCCCTTGTTTTCACAGTTACAGGAATTTTTGCATTTACATCTTCATGACAGAAACCATATGTCTGGAATTGAATCATGATAATGACACTATGCATATAAATGCCTTAAAATGTGAGGCAATTGTAGAGAGACATGATTAATGTCTTTAGAAATCTTTGTCTTGAACCTCAAAAGTGCATACAGTTAGAAAACAAGTGTCTGTCTTTCAGCCTTCATAATTTTGTTATGGTTGAAATGAGGTTTAGTGGAACATGATGAGGCATTTCCATCTTAACAGGGTGTTTTGCAGTAAACAAAGTATTCCAAGTAAGGACCTCCCATGGAGAGGTAACATGCTTCTGGTTAATGCTTTAAGTGTAAAACTAGATTATTCAAACGTTGTCCCTAAAATCAAATCTCAAAGCAATATATTATGCCTTAAAAAAGCATAATCTGAGATATGTGCTGCCTCAGAGAAGGGAAGATCAACTCGTCCATTGTCACCAAGTAAATGAATGTCAGAGAAAGAGCTGAAACAGCTGTGTCACAGGCCTCAACATTTGCATGCTGAAGATATGCTCTGGCCCTCTTAGTGACTTTCCAAGCTTTCTTTCAAGACAATTCAAAGTTAAAAGTCATCCATTAGTTAGGATTGTTATTCCAGAATATTCCCAGGCCAAGTGATACAGCTTAAGGAAGGAAATAGCTAACCTTCCAGTCAAACTCCATCCCAAAGAGGATAATCTAACACCTAGCAGATTGAGGTCACAAAGCTGTATTTGGTAATTAAGTCATTTCTCAGGTTTATATATCAGATTATAGGCTTCTTGCTTCTTGTAACACTTACCAAATTCTCATTTGCTAAGTAAAGCAGGACTCTAGCAAGAGTTTCTTGAATATCTGAGAAAACATTCAGATTGTTAAGCATGTTTTTGCATAGCTCATACAACCTGTTTTTCTTTGTACTAACTGAAGTATTAGCCCAAGTTGGCTGCCAAAAGTAAGATCCTGTCTGTCTAGAATATTGCCACACAGCAACAATCAAAATTACCTTCTTCATTCTGCTATTTGTATCACAGGCAACTCAGTGGCCACTAGACTTTTCATAGCTCCATATTAGTATCCTTGCTGAGACACACAGCTCTCTACCTGTCATGAAAATCCTCACACACTTGGTGCTGCTGGGCTGAGGGAGCCTGTGAAGTTGGTATGAAATGTTTTTAATGGGAAGACAGCCCTTCCAGTGCTCACGTGCCAATCTGGTACTAGACAGTTTGATATCTATCTGGTTTCCAGTAAAGACAATGCCCAACTTCTACAGAACATCTCTTGTAGGTAGTGTATTTTGCTTTGCTCCTGTAAGGTGCTGAACTGATTCAAAAAAGAGTCAGTTCTGAAGCTGGCAATAATGCTTTCTCATTTATGGCTGAAAACAGAGTACACTGGTGCAACACACTGAAGTGTTATTTTGAAGCAGTGCTGCAGCCGTTGGAAAAGATCCCAAGTATGTCTTTTTCTTCCCTGTCCTACACCAATATTTTTCAACGAGAAACAGCCTCCTGAATCATCAAATACTCCGGAAATGTCACTGACTCCTTTCATCAATGTGCTCTTCTGTCCACTGCATGTCACAAGATCTCTTTTCTATGATTTCTTACTCTCCATTCTGTCTCTGGGTCTGGCCATATTTTCTTGAATCCAGTTTCTGATTAAATAAGGAAAAGTTCTTGGATCAAGATCCAGGACCTTACATTCATGATATAGCAATTCTGCTGAACTCCTGCATGTTAATTTTGTCCCATTTATGTAGTTTTATATTACTTACAGAGAAATGGTTTCAACATGAATGTAGGAAGTGTATAGTCTCTACCCTAAAAAGCCTATAACCTGCTAAGTAAAAGCATCTTTCAGGAGAACAGGTGTGGTTTGAACCTTCTCACAAAGGAGACATTGCAGGTTTTCTTGCTATGCCTCAGATAACTCAGTTCTTAAGCTCCTGGTTTAAACATCTCTGTCCCCAGTTCCCAGTGAGAAAGAGACACCACTCAACTTTATATGCATCCTACATGAGCTGATTATTATTGCTGTTTAAGGACTGTATCTATCAGGTTGTTCTCTACCTATCCCCACAGCAAGTATAGACTCACACAGAAACTCTGCTGATCAGTCCTGCAGAGGCAGAAGGGCAGGTAAATGTTACAGGCTGGAAAGGGCCTGCAGAGCCTCAACATCTCGGAACTTCAGTTCGGATTTGGCTCCTAAATTCTGAAGTTCTTATTTAAGTTTTGTTCTAAGTTCTATCCATACTTATGCAGGACTTCTCTAGAAGGCAAGGAAAGAGAAGTGGATCTGCCATGGTTTAAGCTGGTATTGTAACCCCTGACAGTTGAGCTTCTGAATTCAAATAACAAATTCCAACCCACTGAACAGCTTATGCTCACTTTGAATTTTTAGTGACTACATAACTTTCATAAGCACAAAACTTGGAAACAGAGTGTATAACAGAACCAGGCTTGTGTGTAAGGATAAAAACCATAACATCCCAGAGACTCCTCCAGACATTCACTGTGCTGCTGTACTTCTGATTCGGATCAATTTTTTTATTATCTTCACCTTTTCATTTAAGTAATCTATAGTCTTTCTCTGTCATGCCAAATTATAGATTGGACACATGATAAGGACTGTGCTGAAAAAGTGTGCAAGTTGGGTTGAAAAAGTAATTCTACTAATGGTGCTTGTAGATCCAGGGTACTGATTACAGAATAAACCAAAGCCTGAGAGATATCCATGGTTATGACATTCTTCACTGCATGACAGGAAGTTTCCTAATTTTGTGTCAACCACTCAAAGTAACACTGGGTATACAGGCAAAGTTAGTAGCAATGTGATATTTCTTACCTGCAGTAGTTATGCTCTCCAAGCCCTCCCTCCCCATTGGGATATTTCACAGTATTATAAGGATGCTCAAAGGTCTCATTCCAAAAAAGACAAGGTTTCCCTGCATATTGGGAAGTCTGGTTCTGAGTGCCACGATAGTCAGCCCCATTTGCTGTATAACATTCTGGGAAGAAAGAGAAATGGAAAAAGAGAAAGAATGTATACAGGTTTAGTGTTTGGTTGTTCTTCTCTCACTCTCCACCCCATCTCCAACAGAACATGTTTGCTTTTACTAATATGTTTCCTGCATTGTTTAGGCAACTAAACATGCTGGCTGGGATTTTAACTTTCTCTCAGTCAAGCCTCTATTGGAGAGATTATGATGTCATTACTTTAATAAACAATGTATAAGACCAGTGATTTACACAATGAACATGCATTTTCTCAATAAGCATTTTTTACTGTTTCCCTCTGTTTTACTCATTAGAATGACTCTGTAACTTGTTAATTTTCCAAAATTGAAATTATATGACATTATCAATCTGCCACTTATTAGCATATTACCCAAAATCTCATGTCACTTCAGCTGAAGCTTTAAATATCTGTACTTTATAAAGTGAAAGACTTTGTAGGCATGGACCTTACAAACATTTATATTCTGATTTAGAAAAATTCTTGGGCATTATTTTCCTCTGGCCTGAATTGCCTTAGAAAGGCACCTCCTTTGGTAGAGTATAATCATGATACTGTGATTTGCCACTAGAGCATTTATGCTTCCAGATTAAAAATTATGGGTCAGTATTCTTCTGCCTTGCTCATATTTTCTCCCACTTATGTTTGTTTTCCTGGCTTCCTAGTACTCAGCAAGTTAGAAACCAAAGCAGAGAATGATTTCTTTAGCCACTAAATACACTACCCATTTCTCAGCTGAACTACACATCTCATGCTGCCTGGCTTTGCTGTCTTGCTAATCACAGAATCACAGAATAGTTTGGGTTGAAAGGGACCTTAAAGGTCATCTAGTTCCAACCCACCCTGCCATGGACACCTTCCACTAGACATCTTCTGATCAAATAAATATTCATATGCATGAACAATTTTACCTTTTGCCAAAATTGCAAAACATTTTTGATTACATTATGCACTGTGAGGGTGATGAGCACGGGAACAAGTTACCCAGAGAGGCTGTAGAATCTCCATCCTTGGGAATACTCAAAAGCCACCTGTACCTGGTCCTGGACAACCTGCTTTAGGTGACTGTGCTTGAGCAGAGCAGCTGGATGAGATGACCTCCAGAGGTCACTTCCAACCTCAACCGTTCTGTGACTCTGTGATCATCTTCCAGAAATAATTGTTATAATTAATGTACCGTAAGTAAGTCCATCCTGTCTGTAACTAATACTTGCTAACATTTGTCATCCTTGCATTTATTTCAGAATAGGATTAAAATATAACAGTCCATGACAGAATTAAAACTACTGTGTTACACTGCTGTAAACATTTCTTTGTACAGAATAGCTTTAGTGGGGAAAGTCACAAATACTTCCTACCAACTGCAGGCTGTGAAACCTCCTGTTTGATCTGATAGTATTCTCTGTAGAAACCATATTACAGCTGCAGAGACGTTCTACTGCCCTGAGGGAACGGGAGAATGCTCTGAAGTGAAGTATGTGCTGATCTCAGATGTCCTTCATGAGAAGAACTTAAAAAACAAGGTTAGAAAGACCTGTGTGGCTGCAGTTGGAAGAGGGAAAAAACCAACCCACAGCTTAATACTGATATTAACAGTTCACCTTTTTTTTTATTTAGAAATACTGTGGGAGATGGAAAAATGTATTATTAAAACCATGCCTTTGAAATTAGTTTAGTCTGGGCCCACAGATATCAGAATGGTGCAATTATAATAATTATTTCACAGTTCTATTACACAGCAGATGAAAGACGATGTTTTTGTGCCTTCACTGTGCATTTTCATGCCTAGGCAAGTTAGGATTTCAATTAAATGAAATTTTGTTGCTGAAGGCACACAGAAGAGGTGTCTGCACAGCCATTAATGCATCTGCTATCATCTTTGGACAGAAAGCTATATAATTTAACAAAAACAAGCTTCAGGTCAATACTCCTCCTTACTGTAATTTACCTGACTGCCTCAGTCATGCAGGTGGGCTGCATACATTTACTTGAAAATGCAAATCTGAGTTTCCAGTATTCAAGCCACCACAGGTATTTGTGTAAACATATGAAAAAACCCACTGTAAAGTCACCAGTGTTGCAACTTTCTTCAATACCTCTCTTGTTCGGCAGTTAATATAAAAGCTTTTGTATGTTATATCTGAAAAATATAAGCTGATGAATTTAGCAGAAAAGAGAGGAAAACATAATCAAACTAGATCAACAAAATAATGTACAGAATAAAGAAGCAGTTGAGAGAAGTGATAAACACATCCAGAAAAGATGTCTACGTCAGCTTTGTACTATTCCTTTTTTTTTTTTCTTCTCACTTCTAAATGAGAAGCAATATATACTAACATCTACTCAGAAATGCAAGGAATGTTACAATACCTGAATGAGATCTGGCACACAAACTAAACTGAAGTTGACATCAGTCCATTTTAGGATCTGCTAGGACTGGCCCATGCTTTAACTCGCAGTAGCGACTGACTTACATTTTCATGTCAGCTTTTTTTAACTGATTTTCTTCAAACTTCATTGCACCAGGAACAAAAGGAAGAGTCAGATCTCTCTTCATTCCTCTTAGCTGTAGCTTTTTGTTCCCAGGACAACAGGTAGCTGTATCAATGCCTCCTGTGTTCTTTTGCAGTATCAAGAGATTTGGGAAAAATGTGCCAGCTGAGCTGTAGTGAAGCTCCCCTGGCTCAGTTACCATCTAGATGTGGAATGGGGAGGCAGTGACATACCATGCAAAATCATTGATTATCCCCAAAACACTGAAATGAAAACTTTTAGTTATGGAATTTAGTAGCTGTTACCAAATGAAGTACATAACTTTTGTGTACCAGGGAATTTGCTAGGAAATGTTCCTTTTGTTAAGGATTAATAATGATTTTGCCAGAGCACTGGAGTTCAATCTTTTCAAATAAATATTGGCACTTAAAAAATCAGGTCAGTTGTCCTTTCTATGCTCCCTCCTGGCTTTTTGTGCACCTGCTCACTTGCTGAGCATGGGAAACTAAAAAGTCCTTGATTCAGAGTAAGCACAACTTGGCAACAACTAAAACATTGTTATCAACATTATTTTCATATTCAATACAAAACACAGGACTGTAACAGCTACTAAGAAGGAAATTAACTCTCTACCAGCTGAAACCAGGACACAATCCTACCTTCTTTTACCTTGAACAGGCAGCTTTGAGATCATCTGAGATACATTTTGTACAGTTTCCTATAAAATTCCTAGTAGCATAGTTACAGATCTCAGCATATTCAGTATCTTGGCAGTAAACAGCTGAATTCTTCTATTTGTCACATGCAGTGATTTCATCTTATTTTGCTGCATGACAGCCAAGACACTACCTTAGCAATCTCACCATGAAATTAATATTCCCAGTGTGTTGAAGGTGCAAAGTAAATGTTTCACCTTCAGACAGACCACTGTCCTCTCTATTTCAAATCCATGGGCACCACTTTAAAAAGTCCTATGAAATTCTGGAGAACAGGAGGTTAGAAAGGTTCCACCCTACTTTTCATCTTGCACCACTGGTGCAATAGTTCCGTGAAAAGATGAGCTTAAAAAAGGTCAGTCAGATCTGTCTGCACAAAACTAAGTCAGAAGAGGTCATCTGAATTAAACAGTCAGAAAAGACTGGACTGAGCACTATTGGTAAAACTCTTGGGCTTCCTCAAATTACCTGGTTTCTCTTTGGTAGATTATGAAGAAGGGAGGGGGGAAAGAGTAAACCAAGCAGCAACAACCACCTCTCTACTGTTGTGGCACCCACTGGATCCAGCTGCCTTATGTTGACTGATATGTCCACAATACTTTAGGCTATGAAGCCCTTCACTTGGAACCCAACGTCAGAACTGTGACTCAAGTTCCATAAATTTTGGCAAGCCTTATTCCTTAAAGTTTTCCAAGACTATGATAAACTATGACAGAACTTGCACTGTATCCAAGTCCTCTCCCAGTGGAAGAACAGACACTTGGTGGACACTAAAGCTCACAGCTTCCTAGAAGGCGTCAGTGCCACTGTTCTTGATAGATTTGCCACATGGTTTCTGTTCACACACCCAAGGCTCAAACTATCCTGTCAGCCATAAATCTATATTAAACCCCAGTGTTTCAGACAAGACACAGAGAAAGCTGTGACCACTCAAATCTTGAAGTGCCCGATCTCCTCATATTTCTAAGATCTTACTCAGCTGTGTTTCAGACATAGTCTGAAGTAGAGGCTTATGTCAAATCTGTGATTAGAATCAGTGTCTGTGATGATTTCACTCTATTAACTGCCTAATGACCCTGCTGTTTCTACTGTTTCATGAGAATGTCTGTAAACAGAATTAATCAGAGATTAATCAGAGAACCTTTGCAGTGGTTCTAGTCATGAAAAACTGGAAGGTTCAAACAGGTGCTGTTCAGGATAATGAGCCTTGGTAAGAAAACCTGGACAGAAGTTTGTTGTCAGGGCTGTTTTGTTTTCAACATATCAGGTGCCATGGTTGATAGAAAAGTAATTTTTTTAAATGAATGCTGAGATTAGGTAAGTATGTATTAAGTAGCAACTGCTAGAAAGAAAAAGCAGAAATCAAGACTAGGGATATTGTCCACTATGAGTGAATGCTCGGTGTGGGATACAGGTTCACAATTAGTTTTATTAGAGCCAGATCAACATTTGGAAGATCAAACAGCAGCTGTCGTAGAAATTTTTTCCATCTGTGTCGGTTTCTTCTTCAATGTAAGGACCTTACAATGATCATTTGCCTTTGTTACTTTGGGACTGTATGGCTGCCTGCACTCCACATGGGCGCCACTTTAGAATCGTTTGAAAAATTAAGGTAGTGCAGACTTTTCTACTGAATGAGGCACTGATGATAAATCACTGACATTTCAGAGTCTGCATTGGCTTCCAGTGATTTCCTACGATGGACTTCCAAATATTGGCTTTAATCTCTGAAGTCCTTAATGGCAAGAGGCCCAGTTACCTGGGAAATTCTCATTTTGTGCCACATTATCACAGACAGAAATAATACAAACATTTTATCTGTGCAAATGAGATGAAACGCAAAGCAAACAGCTATCTACTTCTCAAACACTCCTCCTTTTGTGGCTGACAAGTGGGAAAACTTACAAATCTTCTAAGCATTCTTCAAAGTCTGCATTCTCAAAGACATATATTTAGTGACATTACAAATTGCAGACTGAAGAGATGGAGATTCCAGGATGGTTTAAATGATTTCTTAGAGTACTTTGTAAGTTTGAGGCCTGAACGTAGCTTTTGAGACTGAACACTCAGAATGACAAACTTGTTCCTATTCCACTGGAGAGAAAAAAAAAACCACCTACACTTGCTTTGTTTGTTTGCTTTACATTCTGGAAGCTACATGGAGTGCTGACTAGTGGCCAGACAGATTGACAATTATCAACCAGAAACTAGTCTGCCCAAGCCAGAAATTATCCTACCAGCTACTGTCCAAAAGCAAGGTTTTCTTTTAAAAATCTGCAGAGTAATGAAAGATAAATGAAAGTGGCTGCTATTTAAATCTTGGGTTTCATTAGAGTGCTGTGATAGCCAGAACATTAAATGCTCTGCAAGGTTGGACCAAAAAGTAAAGGTTCATTGAATTTACATGCTGTAACTAACTGCCTGCTCGGTTCTCTCTCATTTTTCTTACAGCCTTTTAGAACAGTCAGAAAAATGCTTAAGCACAATATAAGGATATGAAACCAAATGTGCCAAGTCCAATAATGACTCGGTGTCAGCTGCTTGATGCATGTGGTTGCACAGTGTTGTGAGAGTAGTTTTAAGTCATTCCCATTCAACCTAAACTGTTCTTCTAGTTCTTGCTGGAGACTGCAATTTGAGCACTCCTCCTTAAATGAAAGCACTGTATCTAGGTGCAGATGGCAACAGTTACAGGCACTAACCAGATGCTGCAGTCTCTAATTTGATTGAAAGGGTATAATTAGACAGCAGAAACACTTCAATGAGAAAGTAACGCACAGAGGAAAGGACAGAAACCACTTAACTGATGCCAAGATACCCCGGCAGTAACAGAGGCAGGGGCCCATGGATGGAAGGGGCAGAACACCACACTACCTTCTTCAGATGAGAACATTTTTGTTTCCCTGGAGATGCAAATAGGGATTCTATTATCATAGGTTGCCACAGTTCTTCATGTGGGAACACTGATTAAAACCAGAAGAAGCTTCAGGAGATGAAAGACGCAAATATGGCTTCTGTGGTCATTATTAAAAATATTTTTAGCATTGCAATGGTTTTCTTTGAAGATGCAGTTTTATCGATTGAACCAAAAGTTCATTTGCATACTATCATATGATTGGTCAGGGGAAAAAATATTCCATATTATGCTATGATGCAAAATAAACGCTTTTGGGAAGTATAAGGCAGGTTTAGACCTACCCAAGTGAAAAAATAGTGTAGTATTTTTACATTTCAATACTTTTCTATTCCAATTTATACTAATATAACACAAGCCCTCACTGAAACCATCAGACTTGTGTACCTATACTGTAACATTAAAAAAAACCCAAAACACAACAGTTGGTATAAGCTAAAGAAAAAACCTCAGGAAAGAATTGTCTTTGTTTAAAATTGTTATTTTCAAAATTGCTAGAAAACAATTTGGACAACTCCCCATTTGGTAAATCAGACAGTTAAATTCTGATGTGATGCTATGAGGGCACTTGGTTAGCTGATCATTTCTCCTTTACAATGTAGGGACACTCCACAGGTATTTTAAAAATCGTATCTTGCTCATTCTACATATTCACACATGCTGACATACAATTGTTGAAAGTCCTCAAATGCAATAATTTTTGCTGGTCAGAATGAGAGACTTATTTAGTGTTGGTCCAAGACAGAGAGTAGCCACAGTGAATATTTGAATTATGCCACCTGACATTTGACCAAACCTTGACTTAAGTCTGCCTTGTAAGAATGTACATTCCTGGAAATGTAGAGACATGTGAAGCTCCATACTTGTGTTCCCCGGCAGTGTGTGAGCTCTTATATACATGAATTTGCTATCCTTGTGAAACTTTGATTACTAATCTTCAATCTAATCTTTTTTTTTTTTTTTAATAACATTAAACACTATCTGACTGGCCAGACCCTTTCTGTAATATGTTGGAAGCAGGCAAGTTCGGATATGCGCACGAGAGGCAGTCACCATTATTTCTAAATGCTTCAAAGTATGCATTTTGTACATCTTTTCTTTCTGTTTGCACAACACAAACATGCTATATTAGCTAGAGCTTTGCAGCTGCTGGCTGGTCCTCAGCCACAAGATGCAAACACACTTGCCTGTCTTGTAATTCTTTATCATTGGAAGTAAGAATGCATGATGTGGCCCCATAAGAATTTCTGTTCCTTAATACACCCGTTTGTTTTCTTTCTTTGTGAAGATTTAAAACTGTTGTTCCATTGTTAAGTGTGGCAGATTGAATCCCCTTGGTAATTTTATCAGGATGGGCCACAGCCACTGTGTGGATGGAGAGAGTGGTCAGTTGTACAACCTTTACGGTGTGATATGACAAAGAATGAAAATTTTGCAGCTGGCAGCATGTAATCCCTGCCTCCCTCCCACTTCTTTGGCTCCATCCTGCTTAAATCCATTCACATAGCTCTGGATTTTGAGTTATGCTCTATGCATGTACAAGCATGATATGCTCAAGTGTCTGACTATTTCATCTTCTATCTGCCTGGTTAGAAACAAGAAGAAACAAAAGAATTGCTTTTTTGAGTATTTCCATGACACTTGCTCATGGCATATCAACTAGAACTTCTTCTCTGGATCAGCAAGACATGGGCAGAATAAGGTGACAAGAGACAAGGTTTGTTAGAGAAGGCTGAAATAACAGCTCAAAGGAAAGACTCAGCTAGGAAGAAAACCAAAGACATGGTAACCAAGTATTGCAAAATGGAAAGAAAACAGAAAAAAGAAAAAGAGATTGATAATACATTCCTGATAGGAAAATTAAATGCATGCTATAAATACAAAAACTAGAAATTATAACTTATTGCACTGGCGATATAACATTTGTTCACCAAAACTAACAACTGCCAAAGGCATTTCCATCTCTTTGTCCTTGTAACTGAAAACTCACCAAATTCAGTCCTTTAATGTCAGGCAATCTATTCACTCACCTCTCATTTCTGATTCACTCAAAAGATGTGGTATGGCTGAAGTTTGAATGAACAAATGTCAGTGTCTGAATGCAGAAATGTCAGGTGTTTGAATTAAGAGAAACTTAGACATCACACAGCAAAGCAAAAACAGTCTGTGAAAAGTAGCGCAGTACTATGTGCAAAAACAATTGTTAACCCACTCTAATTTCTGACAGTTGGAGTAATTTTACATAAAGCAATTCCAAAAGTTTCTTTCCTCTTAGCAAATGATGGTGGCACAGTCAGTATTTCGACTGCACTTTACAATAAACTTATTAAGACATGCATTTTAAAAAAAAGGAATAGGTATTAAAAACACACCATATGACAAACTGCCTTACAAAAGCAATAGTAATTTCAGCATTCTGCTAGCTTCAGGTGCAACCTGACACAGCTGATCCCATTTCAGTTCTGTGGGATTAAGGGTCAAGAAGATCCTGATGTAGTTTGCACAGATTAAGAACTCTGCAGATTTTGTACGTGCCATACAAATTACAGGTTGTTGCTGAAATGCAGATTTGCATTGTTTTCAGGTTCTTTAGCAGAAAACACATAGATGGCAGTGGTTTCTAGATCCATTCTCCCTTGCTACACCTTCATTCAGAGGCATTATATATTCTTCCCTCCTCCCCTGCCCCAGCTGCTTGTGCTCAGGCATCTCTGTCCCCCTTTGTGACCAAACATTCACACTGGGATATATCCTCCACTTGCTGTCATGCAGCCTGCTGTGAGGAACATGGTCACACATGGAGTGTTCTGTCCACAGTTCTGCACAGAAACCTTACAAGCAAACATTCTTCAACTTAAGCAATGGAAGGGAGTATGTACTGTGTGCATCAAACATATCCTAATGGTACTGGGAACAGACTGTTTGACATGGTCTAGATATGTCCCAGTCTAGGCAGCTCTATAAACGGTTATCTAAGAATACTTTTATGTTTTACTCACTTCAGGTAACTTCTGAGTTTACGAGAAGGTAAAGGTAAACTCAGAAGAGTTCTCTTCCTGGTAGAAGGCTTTTTATTCCCCAAAAAAGTCTATGTAAGTATTTTCCAAATCTGATAAAGTGCATCTACAAAAACTTGATAAGCAAGTATGTGTTCATGGCAAGAAGAACTGGAGCAAGTTCTACATACTAAGAAGGATCAGCAATTAGAATACACGAAATGTATCCAGAGTGGACACGCATCTGATGGCTGTGACACCGTGATCATCTGCCACTTCAGATCTTGCAAAGAATGACCACTGTTTACCAGAGGAGAACCGTGGTACTTGAAGTCACTAAAACAAATGAAATGAGGACAAAAGCGCGTAGAGAAATTTTAAGTGAAAAATCACACTAACGGGTAGTGAAGTTTCAGGCTTCCCAGACTCCCTGGCTGAACGAGAACCTAAATGGTCAGAGAAGTCCATGCTTGCCGGGGAGCTGGGACAGCACACCGCAGGCAGGCGAGACAGCCACCCTCCAAGCTCTGGCTCTGCAGCCCCGATTATGCCCTGCTGCCACCGGTTTTTTCATTTCCCACTGACACACACTGAGTCACACTCTCCTCTCCCTGCAAATGCCTCCATTCCACAGATCTACCTATCAGACCACTTTCATAGAGAGATGTGCTGCTCCTCTTTCTCTCACCTCATGCTTCCATACAGTTTCCGAGCTCCCAGCTCAGCAAGCACAGAGAGCGCCTCAAACACCCGCAAACTCCACACAAAAACACTCCCTGCGTGTTTGCACGAGCCGCCTCGAGCCCGGGACCACCGGGCGGGCAGGAAAGGACGTCGTCGCGACCTCGAAGAGGCGCTGCCGGGCGGCAGAGCCCTTCCGCGGGAGGCTGCGCGCCAGCCGCGAGCGTGCGGAGCTCGGGGCGAGGCTGCCCCGCTCCCCCTCCGCCCGGCCCTGCGAGGCGACCGGGGGCAGCCCCCAGCGCGCCCCCCTCCCGGCTCCCCGCGAAGCGTCACTCACCGGACTGCAGGGGCTCGCGGCAGCAGCTCAGCGCCAGCCCCGAGAAGGCCAGGACGGCGGCGAGGGCGGGAGGCTCCATGGGCAGCGGCCGCCGGGCCGCGCGGCGCCCGCAGGACGCAGCCCCAGCGCTCCGGGGGTGGCAGGCGGCCGGGAAGAGCGCAAAGTGCGGGAAGCGGAGGCCCTACAGCATGTGTCCTGTAAGTGCGCCCCGGCGAGGTGCCGAGTGGCAGATGAGGGATCCTATTACCAGCCATGTGACAGGAAAGGATAGAGACCGACATCCCAACCTGCTGCAGCGCGGGACCGCAGAACTGCCGCTTCCACTCCTGACACCGACAGGTCCGGGCTGTCGGCGTTCGCCCCGGGGCAGCCAAGGGGCTCCGCGGGGTTCCCCCCGCAGGCCGGGCTGCCCCGCCGTTAGCGAGGCAGGGCCCCGGCGACCCCCCGCCACACACGCACAGTGCTCCAGCCCAGCAGCGACCCACGCCTCGCTCTCGTCACTCCCCTCTGCCCTCTCGCACCCCGTGTCCCGCTGCGGCCGCCGAGGAGCCCGGGCAGCCGCGGCCTAGCGCCCTCAGCCGCCGCCCCGGCCCCGCGCCCGCCCTCAGGCCGGCGGGGGTCCCTCAGGGGCTGCCGGAGCAGAGCGCTCCGCCGCTGCCTCGCTCTCATCTCCGGGAGCCGCGGGGCACGGACGGACACGACACAGGAAGAGGACGCTGCAAACTTCGTGCTATTCCCTTGCGGCTCCCGCTCACGGCAGCCTTTCTGAGGGACGCGGACACGGGCGGCTCCGCTCAGGTGTCCGCGCCCGCTGCTGTCCGGGGCGTCGCTCTAAACCTGAACCGGCACCTCCGGCCCGGCAGAGGTGACCGGGCGGCGGAGCCGTGCCCGCAGCGCGCTGGACGGACGCGGCCCGGCTGCAAACCCCCCTCGGCTCCGGGGGGCAGAGCTGCCGCCGGGCGGGCACGGGGAGAGGCCGCTCACCGCCTGGCACACGGACAGAGACGCGAGACATCTGCGGGCCGACAGGGGCACAAGGACACACACGCGCACACATCCAAACCTTCGGACACGCGAACCCCGAGCAGACACCCACGCCTACAGTGGAACATCCAGAGCGACAAACAGGAACATAGAAGCTGAGAGACCCCTGAACCGAAAGAAGAGGAGCAGCGTTGCTTTGTGACAACAGTGAAGGCACATGCAGAAAGATAGGGTTTGGGTTATCAGAGTTTTGTCTCATCTACGTGCAGACAACAAAGGACAAAACAAAGGTGGTGATGTCAAGCTATTGTCTAAACATATCCAAAGTCTTATTACCTGACCTGTGAGACATCTTAGCAATGGCAGTACAGCTTTGCTGAAAAGCAACCAACAGAAAAGAAACCACACTAACAGCAAAGTTGCTTTGTCAGGAAGGAGGGCAAACGTTGTTATTCTTGTAGCACCTGTACATCATTGCTGTGTAATGAAGTGGCACCTTCAATTAACCATAAAGGGAGAGAGCAATTTTCTACTCTGAGAGGGGAAGCAATAATACGGTTTGTAGGCCTTAACTGTTGTATCAATACATAGTATGGATATATTTCACTTTTAGCATGCAGAAACCTCCCATCACATAAAGCTGTAGGGTTGATTTTGAGAAGAAAAACATTCCTTTTTTTTAAAAAAAAAAAAGAAAAACATTGAGAAGAAAAAAGATTCCATATAATAGCATGGCTTTACACAAAAATTTAAATCTAAATATTAGTTAAATTTTTAATATTCAATAATTTTGAGCTGAATTCCTATTGAATGTAATTTTTTTAAGCTGATGAAATATTGAAAAACCATAGCAGTGTTCTGTTACCTTGGTGCTATGGTTTTTTTTTTTCCTTTTTAATGATAAATGCAGAAATATTTAGTTCCTCCTCACACATACAGTCTTCTCTCCAAGGACTGGGATCCCATTGTGCTCCCATTCACTCAATTTCAATTCCATTTTATTTGGCATTCTGTTCCTTAAGGACACTGGAACAGAGAAGGCTTACAAATTTATAAC
The DNA here is from genome assembly GCF_036250125.1 of Pseudopipra pipra. NCBI lineage: Eukaryota > Metazoa > Chordata > Aves > Passeriformes > Pipridae > Pseudopipra > Pseudopipra pipra. Next base: position 6,195,751 of record NC_087566.1, on the reverse strand, counting down.
AGTGTATTGCTAACAAAGCTCACAAAATCAACCATATCTCCAAAAGCCATTTCAGTCTTCCAGCATTCCTAAGCCAACCCACTTTCATTCACTATGCTGCCCTCTTTCTCCACCAATCAGTTGCACACACAATCGATATGTGTGTATACATCAGTTGCACTGGTTTTTGTAACTGTAGCACACTGGCCCTGGAGAACAAGTTCATTGCCAGTGATAATCCCCCAGATTTCTTTCAAAGTTCTTTTTTTTTTTACAAGATTTTTTCTTTCTATTTGTATTTCAACACTGTATTCAAGGTCACTCATTCTCATTTTGTAATTTTCTTTTTGTGGTTTATGGTCTCTGTATACAAACAACAATGGCAACAGCAATGGCAGCTAATAAGTAATGAATAAATAATTTTATATTTCATAACACATAGTCTGAGGCATTTCTTTCAATTTGTCTTGTGCCCATTATAATGTAAAATCTATAGTATTAATTAATTTAGTTTTCCTGTACATTTGGTACAGGATAATTTTGGTACAGGTATAGTTTGTCCTTGCTTTTTGAAACCACCACGATTTTCCAGTAGTCAATAAGTTAAAGACCTTAAAAAAACAGACAAAACAACCTGCAAATGTTAGCAATTCTTACATTGAAAAGAGCTGAACAATATAGAAATTACTTCAGAAACCCTTTGGGTTGTAGATAAAAGCAAAGGGTTTTTTTCCTGAAAGGATTCTGTACAAGGCAGTAATTCAGAAATCACTTTTTAATGAAGATAATGAAACACAGGAAAATACATCTAGATACAAACAGTGCTCATGTTGTGGTTGTTCAAGGAAAGCACTGCAAGTTTTGCAAAACATTTCCAGTGCAGCTAACAGACTTTTTGTTTTGAAGATGGACTCTAATTTGAGAGTTGAATAAAGATGGATTTTTAAAAAGTCATTCTACACTAATGTGGAAGAAAACATAATTTTCCGAGTACTTCCCTTCTCTCCCTTCCAATTGGATCCTTTTAAAATTAGGTGAGAACTGAAACAAAAAGTTCACTTTGAGTCTGTGTTCAGAAACTTGTCAAAATATAAGAATGCTATATTTAAATACTGTCAGTATCTCTCCCTCTCTGCTAAAAAGAACCCCAAAAATCTGTAAATTCAACCCGACCTGCCAGTAGTCCATCTGTCTGTGCATCCACTTTCACATCTCTCTAAGCCTTACATGGCCCCAGAGAAGGCAAATGTTTCCCTGACAATTGCTAAGATAGCAGGCTCTTATTCTTTCCATTTTACCAGCTCTCCAGTAAAAGATGAAAAGCGCAGAGAAATCATGAACTCTCTCAGTTTTGTCAGAACTCTGGTTCTGCTGGCAAAGATGTGACAGAAGAAACTAGTGCCTGTAACTTTGAGACTAATGCTTTCAGAAACATTGTCTTTTGCTCAGCCTGCCATAATGTAATGTCAGGAATTTGATTAGCATTTCCCATACAATTCAATACTCATTATATTGATAGCAGAAATCAAATTATATAGTACAAAATGATACCATTGTTTGTGTTTGGAAAGTCGGTATTTGTTGCTGTGGATGATTTAAGCCTCTGCTGCGCTTTTTCTGTATTTCATTAAAAACTCCGCTGGAATTTCATTGTCTCTTATTCTACTGGAACTTCTGAAACAAGTTTCTGGTTTCCTTTGTGTCTTGGAAGAAAAAACAAAGTTAAAAAAACCCAAACAAACCAAAGGCTTAAGATGAGTAAAAGTAGTTACCATAGAACGAGGTTACCTTAGAACAAAGTGAGAAGAATATTGGGGTTTCTTGAATAGTCGTATTGCAACAATTTTAAAAGTACCAGTTCTGTGTAATTCCAGTGCATACCACCCCAAAGAACAGTATCCCTCCCCTGTTGTACAGTGCTGAAGATTCAAAATATTTAAATTACCATAGAATCATAGATTGGATTGGAAGGGACCTTAAAGATCATGTAGTTCCAACCCCTTGCCATGGGCAGGGACACCTTCCACTAGAACAAGTTGCTCCAAGTCCCATCCAACCTGGCCTTGAACACTTCCAGGGATGGGGCAGCCACAGCTTCTCTGGGTAACCTGTGCCAGGGCCTCATCACCCTCACAAGGAAGGATTTCTTCCTAATATCCAATCTAAATCTACCCTCTTTCAGTTTGAAGGCATTATCCTGGCAAGGACAGTGACGTGTTTTTCAAAAAAGATAGTAGCAGAAAAATACCATGTTTGATTTCTTTGTTGATGAGAAAAATTAATGAAGAGGTCATAACAGTTGCTATTTCTTTAGGAGGTTCATTTGTGTTTTCAGTTTAATTGAGGCTTACCTCTCCTTTCTACATAAAAAAGTCAGACGTGCCAGGACTGCAACACCAACTATTCCAAATACACAGCCAAGAAGAATTAGTTGTTCAATAGCTGAAAAACAGACCAATGACAAAAAAAAACCAGAAAGACTTTGATACATTTATTCATATCTGTTTGAATGCAGTCACAAGATGATTTTTGAAATTGTATATACAATTTTTCTGTTCTTTTTATTTGTGGAACAAACTGCCTGCCTTGGCATGGGGGTTGGACTAGATGGTTTCCAGAGGTCCCTTCCAACCCTAACTATTCTGTGATTCTCTGAAACTGGTACAAATCAGGAACTCACAGAACTTCTGCATTTGACTGTTGGGACAGGTGGCTGTAAAGCTGTTGTAACTCAAAGAAAGGGTGGCTAGTGGTTAATATGTAATCATCATCGTGAATGTACAATATTAATGCAGAACTGCCAATCCCTGAAACTGGATTTTTTTCAATCCTTTGTCCATATATTGCTAAGATTTTGATTTTTAGCTGGATGTTACTTGTGATTTTACTAGAATCTCCTTTTTGGTTGTGCTTGGATGGTTTCTTTGTTCTTCCTCTGTGATACTGTGTGAAGAGAGGTTGCTGTGGTACTGGCAAGACTTGCAGTGGGATTGTAATTAGAAGCATAGCAAAATAATTATTAGCAGGGGACTTCCATGGAAATTTTAATTCAAGAAAGCAAAACTCAAAAGCAGCAATATGCAGGCTCAACAGCATAATTTGTATTTGAAGTTTCAAATACTGAAGTGGACTTTGCAAAATAACTGGCATTAAATTTTCTTGTTTCTGTCTCTCTTCCTATCCAGTTTTCATAATATCAAATAGTAAGGAAGGTCTTTGTTGCAATCAGATCAATAAAATTCTTTCATACCTTGTTGTTCTTTGTCATCTTTCAGGAAACCATTGCACAGCATTGTGGGGTTTGTTTGCTTATCCATAAAAGTGCATCACATCTCCATCATTCTGAATGCAATTAATCACTGCATGTTTCCCAGCTCCTTCCCTCTGATCATTCAGGGCTGGCTTTCTGCCCCATTTTTCTAATGTAAATGTCAGCATCCATTTTGCTTATTGAGACTGATTGGCTCTTACCCAGCATGTATGTGGTTGATGGCAGCAGTGGAAAAATGTTCTTAGCTTTCAGCTTGGCAGAGTGTTTTGCCACTGGCTTTTTAAGATCTGGCCTTTGCACATTTCTCTGCTGCCCAAACTCACTGTGGTTCATCTTACAAATATCACTAAATGTGCAGAGCTGCATTCAAAACGTGCAAGCAATTGGTACAGGCCAGCAGAGGCTGATGAAATGTGTCAGCCTGACAGGAATTCATTGCTGAAGTGAGGTGCACATTGCACATTTCTTTGGAAGGTGCTCAGAGTGGAGAATCTGTTGGTATGAACTACTTGATGGAGAATCTCTTGGTATGAGTTATTTGATGAGTGCTTTTGGGAACTATTAACATAGCATTAAAAGTGCTTCAAACGTGCCATCTGGCCTTGCATCACCTTGGTGCTTTGAAATATTGCCATCTTGAGGACGTTTGGAGTGTATGTGGTGAATGATTAAAAGGAAAATTTTGGGTTGTTTTCTGTAAATCATAGAGACAGCCTAACTGCTACTAAATCCAAAAGTCCAGGCTAATTGTTAATCTAATGGGACTAACACAAGAAAGATAATAAAATTTTGTTAGTTATCCTAAATACTATTACATCATTCATTACATTACATCATTACAATAGTTTTGCTGCCATAGAATGATGCATTATGTTTTGAGATAACATAACCCTTTAGAAAAAAAGGGTGAAAGCATTCAACAAGTGTGGGCTCTGTCTGCTCTCGACTCACAGAATCATGGAACAGCTGACATGGGAAGGGACCTCTGGTGGTCATGATGTCCAACTCCCCTGTTCAAACAGGACCACCCAGGGCCAGTTGCCCAGGACCACCCAGGGCCAGTTGCCCCCAGGTCCTTTTCTGTAAAGTTTCTCTTCAAGTGCTCATTTTATAATGTGTGGCTTCATAACTCACCCCTCAGGTGGCTCAGACTGGATACATGTTTGCCCCAGTTAGTTGCAAAGGAAGTTAAAACTGTATTAGTGATGACAGAATGAAAGATGACACTAAGTGGTTGGGGGCTGTGCCATCATTTATACTTGAAAAGTAGCTCAAATTATGTGGATACTAGAGGTTTCCAATAATCCATATTTCCTATTTTTTAGCTAAGTACTATGCTTTCCTATTTTTCTAAGAGTGATTTTGAAATTTATATTAGGTCATCCACTCAAGAAGCATGCCTGCCAGTTCCTAGCCAAGCCTACAGAAAGGGAAGCTTGTAGCCCTAAACCCTTAGAAAGAGTAGATAGATTAAATAATTTTTAAAAATATTAAAAAATTTTAAAGCCCCAACAAAACCCATAAACCCACCATAAATTACCTGTTATTTAGATTAGAATATTACTCTCTCTGGAAATCCAGAGATCTTATGTCCAACATTTTCCCAAGTAAAAGAAGTTTTTATTGTTAAGAGCCATCATGGTGCACTGAGATTGCCTCATGTGTGATAATGATTTTATGACAACATGTAACATTTAAAAGGCAACAGACCTATTTTCTGGATGCAACTGGGTGTGTCTCCAGACCAGGCCCCCGACGCTTGGCAAGTTCTTTCCTTTGACCCGGTGAGTTCAAAGCCCTGACTGCAGAGGAAAATGATGGTTGAGCCCAGCAGGTAGTTAGTTCCATTCTTTGTTCCATTGATTGGATGGTCCAGCCAGCCACAAGAGATCACTAGTAAAAGAGACATATCTGGTGAAAGTATTTTTGATTTGGACTAGCAAATCTCCATTACAATGATTCAAATGGCATTTTAGTGGCTACTCATGGAAAGACAAAGACTTTTAGGCAATCTGAATGAAAATACTTCTGATACTTTTAAAATTATTATTATTTTTAAGTCCGAGGACTACAGGTGAATGCACAGAAAATGAAGATAAAGTTTCTACACTGCGGTGTAGGAAGAAATGGAAAGAAATATATTTTGTGTTTGCCTAAGTATTCCTCCAGTGCAGAGTTTTCCTGGTACAAGGACAATTCCTCCTGATAAGAGTATTTACAGGTGCATGAACCTACAGTTAAGCAAAGCCTCCTCAAACATTGTGAACTACTTAGATGCCCTATAAAATTAGTGATGCCCTGTATGGGCCATTCACTTAAGAGTTGGACTCCATGATCCTTGTGAGTCCCTTCCAACTCAGATTCTGTGATTCTATAATGATGCTTTGAGGAACGTTGTATCACCTGGCTCCAGATGTTCTACCAGCAGCTTGTGATTCTGATAAGATAGTCTTGTGGAATTTCCCACTTGAAGGCTTCTTGTTGTCAGGACATCGAATCTGCAGAACGGGTCAGAGCCACAGAGTGAGACCATCTCTTCTACCAGGGGATCAGCAGGGTCTTCATAAGGGAAGAACACGGGCAGGAAGGAAGCATTGTGCTTCTCCCCATAAAAGAAATTGTTCAGTAAGAACTCTGTGTCATAAGTAAAGAGAGAAGTTCCATTCTCAATAGCCCCTTGGGAGACAGAGAAAGAAAGAGAGAGAGATTCATATGTAACATTGCCTGCACATACCCACTTGGGTAGAGGAGAGTATATTTCTCTTACTCTCTCCTCCCAGTACTGATTGCTTGGCACAGACTTCATTTCCTAGCCTTTCAATCATAAGCTGTTTTGAATTTGTAAAGAAAATGTAATAATAGACCAGAGAAATTACTTACAGTTAGCTCCAAACTCAAACAACTGCTGGGGACTTGCATGAACTGGTAGGGTGGTTTTATTCCTGAAGGTGTATTCATCCTCTGTATTGCCATTCATTACCCCAAAGAGACCCTGTGTGTGATTTGTGAACTTCTCTGGGAGCAGAACTGTCAGGGTCAGAAATCCTCCATTTCCCCGTATTTCCACTCCACACCCAGAAGAGAACATCACTGTGATGTTCTGATCGGGTGTAGAATGGAGAAAGAGACCTATAACAATGAGAGGAAGAGGACAAAATACCTAATTATCCATAGTGAACAAACTGTTGTGTTTTAGCATCACTTAAAATCATCATCAGTTATAACCATTTCTCATAAAGCTTTTCCTCCCTTTCACTTTGGGCTACACTCTGAGAAGCATTTAAAGGAAAGCTACACCTTCATACTACAATTATAGTAAGATGGCTACTACAGAGCAGTAGCAAAGAAAGGTCCACTGCTGATATAAGATGCACTGCCTTCTGCCAGTGTCCCAGACCAGAAGCTCTAAGATATGAAATGACTGCATCAGAGAGTGGCTGTGAGCTGGCAGCACCACTCTCAGTAGTCACAGCTTTCCTCTCCTTCTTCCTTGCTGGCAAATCAGATGGCTCTGCCTCTTCCTGAACACAGCTTAGGTGCTGCCAGTTAGCTGGTGACGAGCAATGCGGGTTCTGATGTGCTCACCCGAACCAATACTCTGCTACACTTCTCCATGGGAACACAGACAGCCACAGCGTGTTTCCCTGTAGCATCCTTGATCCATGGCTATTTGGAAGGAGATGTATAGCCCATAATTCTGGTGGCTACATTCCTGCTATATTCCTGCTGATATCGTGGCTGTCAACAGTCTCAAAGGCCAGATGAATCCGGGCACTGGTTTAGCATAAACAAAAGGCCAGGTGGGCAAACTGGATGGAAAGGGCATTCTGCCCCCTGCTCTCAGTTTTATTTCTTTCACAAAGGTGCATGTCAACAGTACACTACCACTGATTCAGCCTCAATCTGGCAGCAACTGAAGAAAGTCATGTAATAATAAAATAAATTCTAATGAGTTGGGACACTGCCTGTTCTCTGTCTACTTCATATATATTTTTTTCTGTGACCTGCAGACTGTTTTCACAAAAGGATGCTAAAAAGAGAGTTGAAATTCATGCATCTAGAGATATTTTTAACTGTACATGGGCTCCACTGGAATACAATAGCTTACAAGGCTGATATTTGTAACTAACCTTTCAGGTCCATCCAGGTCTGTTCAGAGAAGTTGAGAACCTTTTGGTTTAACAGGACCTCCAGATTCAAATCCTCTGAGTACCGTACTTCAATCACATCAGAGTTGTTCTCCTGCATGGCCACTGCAGACAAGCCTGTCCCCTGAGCTCCAGTTCCTTCCAAATAAAAAAACAATCCCCTAAAATACTCAACACGATATAAAATAAATATAGAAGGTTATAGCAATACAGGAAAAAAAACCTCAAACAGATATTTCCTAAAAATAATGAAATATAATTATTTATATTTGAGGGAACGGCTAAGCATATAAGTCATATAAAAACCCACAGTATACATCTCCTTCCAATACATTGAAAGCAGAATGTTTAATGCTAAAAAAGACTGGAAACTCTAAATTCTTCATCTTAATGGCAGTGGCTATATAAGAAGGCTGGCTGATCTGCTTGTACATTCAGTCCTGTGAGTAAGGTCTGGGAAAACTGAAGATGATTTCAGGGAGGGCATGACAAGAAAAGGAAACAGAATAAACAAAAATTTAAGAAACTGATCTTCAGAAGAAACTGCTCAGTGACTCATGCTACTTTTGCCATAAACACAGTAAAATCTATCAAGGGCAAAACATTTCCTTGATAATCTCTGTCCTATCCAATGTGATATTCAGTATAAGCTGTATATCTACATGGGTGCTGAAATGCACAGACAATTTTTAGTTCATCCATATAGTTGTATCAGAAGTACCAAATCCTTGAAGAGCATCCTTAAGGCCAGATGGAATATTCTTTACTGAGCCAAGCCTGCTATTTTATGCACCATAAAATAGCACTAGATAGAGGAAAAGCATACACAAAAGTATCTTTTCAACCTTATGAGAAGCATGATCCCATTATGCTCTTTGACACTCTGCTTTTCCCTCACTTTAAAATGCAGCTGTATGACAGTCTCCTCCTTACAGGCTGGTTTGCAATTTGCCCTTTCAAATTGTGAAGGCCACAGGTACCTCCAGAAAGCTTCTTCTGCCCTAGGTTTCATTTTATGAACAAGCCAACAGACTGGGACCATCAGGCCTTTTGATAAAAAAATGACCCCCTTAACCAACTTCTCACCACACATTCTGTACTTTTCTGCTAGCTTGAGGTGCTCAGAAAGAATTTTTTCCCCATCCAAAGTGTGTTTTCTCTGCTCACTGTGGAACATTTTTGCTCTGTCAACACACACATGCATATCCATCTAACACAGAAAGAAAATAAATCAGGGCATACACTTACATGCTTTCTATTAATTTTCAGCTACAATACTATCAAAATGCATCAGCTGGCAGCTATGCCTATTGACTTATTTCTAGAGCTGACCTTATGTTTCCTTATAGATGAGAACGGATATAGAGAGAAAATAAGATTTTTTTTTGAGCTCTTAAACACAACAGAAAACCTTATACTGCCATTTCTCACACCCAATAAAACCAGTAATTAAATTTCAATTAGGAAGGGTTTTTTTCCCTGAACATGTTGTCTGCCTTCTGATTATCTTCAAAATGGTGACCTTTCACAAATGGCAAAAAAAGGAGAAGACTAGAGACAACAAGAGGAATGCTGTAAAGTGCAAATCAAGCAACCTCAGAAGCTTTCATTTGTCATCACTGCTTTCTCTTGCCAACTTACCATTGGGAAGGCGACCCTGCTGTGTCCTCCCTTGCACTCTTAGGGATGTGAGATCAGACTCTACCAACAGGTATTCTCCTAGGCCATTGAAGGTGAAGTTCAGACCATCAAATGTGAAGAAATGAGGATCCCCAAAAGCAGATGCTATTTTTGAAAGCAAAATGAGAAATAAGAACAAGCAAAAATCACAACCCATTATTCCTGTTAAGTTCATGAGAAATAAAAATAAATCTCATTGTGGTGATCCGAAGAATGGCATTTAAACAAAGGATAAAATGCAAGGCTGATCTGATCCATGGTAAATGGGATATGAGGAACAGCCATGAGAACCTTGAACAATGAGAAATGTAATTCCAGTTACTTTCATATTCTTTGGCCAACATTCAGAGCTGCATTTTAAAAGGCTGCTTTTTCCAAAACCTTTGATGGGGTTTCTCTAAGCAGGCAAACCACTCATTTGTGACCCCCAGCTACCTACTGCAGTGCCCTCTGCAGTTTTCTCCTTTCTTCCTGCTGCAAACTGCTGCCTCTTTGCACTTTCCTCATTTATGGGAGGCCATGTTCTGCTGGACACCTCAGCATCCGAGCAGCATAGAAGGCAAGACATGTGGCAGCAGTAGAGATATGGCAAGACTTGAGGACTTACTTCAAAGCAAGGGGCAGGAGCAACAGCCACACTGTAAATGGTAAAACTTCCTTATTTCATATGAATAACATGACAGCTTTTCTAGCTACTGCCTACCTGTCTTAAACCATCTCTAACCATCTTCTTTCTGAAAAAGTGTTCAGTGATGGCAGAAAGTCATGGGCATTCACTAAGCTTTGGCTATTTATGTTCCAGGGGTTAATGAGATACTCAACGGCAGAAAATCTTGCAGGACAACTAAAAAACACATACAGATTTTGTTACTGATAGATCAATGGAAACATTCCATGGAGTTTTTCCACAGAACATTGTACCTTCTCCATTGTCAACTAATATATGTACATATACAAGTATTCTAAAAGCCAACACTGTATCAAAAGGCAATACTCCATAAGGGAATTATGAAGCCCTTACCAGCTCGAGGTGGGCGATAGGTCCTGCAGTCACTAGAGGGACGCCTTTTCATATAGAACTGACAATTATCAGACCACAGGCAGCAGTAATAGAAGCTGATAACATCATAAAGCCAATGGGAAAAGCCAGGTATCCGGGGAGGCTTCAGGAAAGGTGGTGAACCCCAGTCATGGCCTCGATCGGGTGTGCTGCCTCCCGTGGAGTCATGTGTGAGGATCTGTGTTCCCGTGGAGTCATAGCAACACTGCTGTCCTGCTGCATACTGGGGACTGATGGAGAGAAGCAGCAAGAAAGTCATCATTCAGCTCTGTGAGGTTCCTTTGTGTGTAGGGGTTGCCTATTGCCTTTTTATGGGTACAGCTAAACGTTTCGGTTGGCAAGCTTTGTATGATGCCCAGTTAGACTTCACCCCACCCCTCTTGGTTCTTATAAATTAGACCAGAGTAGGGACAGGGAGGGAAGGGTTTTTAACCAAGGTAGGAAGGAAGGACTTGGTTAAAAGGCCTTCTCTAGGCCTTATAGCTACATGAACATACCACTCTTTGAAGTTGTTCTTACAGAAATAGTGTAAAGATTAACTTGTTGAACTTAATTAGACCAACACAGAAAAGGCTTAATTAGGCCTACTCAGATCTATTCTAACCATTAGTTCCTGTTTAGGTATCCTAAGGTTTCACATGCTGCAATTTCTTGTTTATTAAATCTAAGGCCTTAACTTCATCTCAGCAATGAGGGTCAGTATATGAATAAGAGGGAAACAGTGGTTGCTATGAACCTGAGTTAAGATGCCAGAGACCTTTGTGCCTTCTGTGATGCTGCTGTCTCTGAGATGGAATAAAAAAAATGCAGTTAAAAAAATTTTCTCTACCTGGCTTGAATGGCTCTCACACAGTGCACAGCACCAGGGTGATAAGTACACACACTCCCCTTCTCAATGTTGCAGCCATAATCTGTCTGAAAAAGATCAATGTTCACATTTAATGGGGTTCTTTCCCCGTTGTCCTTTCCATTTATGTATCCTCCCCTCACCCTTTGTATCTGACATATGTGTAAAATCTACATGAACTGTTTGAGGCTGTGTGTTGAATAGCATGGAATGACAGGAAAAACAGTGAATTTAATACTGTAGTATCTGGGTGTAGTGGTTTGAACCTTGTTTTCCCCCAGAGGGCTGAGAAAAGTAGTAGACCCTGGGGCAACAGGCTTAAGCTGAGCATTTTGCAGTCTATTACGACAGACGTTGAAGAACAAGAGCAGCTAGAGGGGATTCAACTATAAGCGTATAACAAACACAGATCACAATAGACTAAAAGTTTGTCCTATGTTCTTAGACAGAGGCAGTGCAGTGGATCTATTTTTTTTCCTTCACATGCTTTTAACTGTGTCATTTGGAATACACATGAAATTTGGAGGTTCATAACCAGAATAAGATGGTAGCAAAATCTACCTAATTTTTTTTTAATATGTATAAACACGCTGCCACCATTTGTTATCACAAATAGGAGACAAAGTTCCCCTCATCTGGTCCTCAGATCAGCACTGCAACTGAAAGTGTAGACTAAATGGCAATTGATTTCTTAGCTTTTGTCAGTTCCTTGTTACACAGTGGAGCTGAGAAAGAGGAAGGAAGCAGGAGAAAGGAAATAATGGATTATGGCTCTGGACTTGAGCTCTGAAGCACAAGGCATAAGGGCTTGTAGTGAAGTCTGACATACTAGGAAGAAATGTGGCCTGCTTCTTCCATCCCAGGATATCACCTATGAACACAGACTGCCATCCTGCAGGATCCATCCCAGGATATCACCTATGAACACAGACTGCCATCCTGCAGGATCTTGAAGAAGACAACCCTGCTCTCAGCTCCACAGAGCTCACTGTCCTCCATGGTGTTTTCTGTCTACCACTGGAATTACTGGCTGAATTCCCTGTTTGAAGGTAATTTCCATCTGCTGTCCTTCTTTTACTCATACTACCTGAATAAGCTGTATTTCCCTCTGCTATTTGACATGCTACTGGTGCAAGTTTAAACATAATTTAATTGCCTTGTAATGACATTTAGAGAGGGAACAGGGAGGTGTATGGCATTCAGGTGGAGTATGGCATTCCCTAAGCTTCTACTTGGAACTATCATAAGCCAAAGGGATCAATCAATAACTCACATGGAACCTGCCAGTGTCAGCTCTTGCCTGTGCCAAAGTGCAAGGGCAGTCTATAATTTCTTCCTTGAAGTTTGGAAGCTTCTCTTCCTTTCTGTCCCATTCCATACATTTTGCAGTTGCCCATGCATTTGGGTCATCCCTGAAGTCTTTCCCGAGGTGCCAAGCCAATGCATGCTCATTGCTCCAGAGTGATGGAATGTTGCTGGGAAAAAAAAAAAAAAGAGCCAAAAAATAGATCTGAGAGCTGAACAAGCACTGTTTTGACAGTAACACTGTCAAATCACTAACTATAATTACGAAGTATCTTTTAACTTGCAAGGTGTGATTTCATTACAAAGCCCATTGATTTCTTTTTCCTGCAAAATGTTATGGCCAATCAAAATTTTCCAAATTCAGAAAGTGAGAGGGCAGCATGCAGCAAGTAGACAATAATCAGAATACATTTCAATATTCATGATTCTGGCTTACCTGAATCCTTTTAGAGACAGGTTTTCTACTCATGCCTTTTGACATTGTAGTTCTATTTAGGATAGAATGAAGAACATCTGGATTCTCTAACAAAACATAACCCTGTGCCCCAATAGTATCAGGGCTAATGGCAACAGATAGGGAAAAACCATTCAGAATCCATGAAATGTTCCAAAACTACTCTGCTTTCTACCCATGAAAAAATATCATATACAAAGCATAATAAAAATCCCTCAAGAAGGAGAAAAGGTTACCCTTCTCTGGGTAGTGACTCCTAAATGCTCAAGAAGGTTCTGACATATTAGCAACATGTTTGAACTCTGAAGAGGTGGCATTTATATATTCACAGAATCTACACCATCTACATCAAAAACTGCAGACGTGGAAGAATTATGAGGGATAGGCAAGGTCAGAATATGTATGGAGCACTTACAGAGGTAATTCACCAAAAATCATGGGAAAATATACAATGAAATAAAAGGAAGTGGTCATAAAATCTGTAGGAATGCAAAGGCTGCATACAAAACAGAAAAAAAATTAAATGCAGAGGAAGGCCTATGGCTGCAGTGACAGACATTCCACAGTTAGGGACTCCTCTACAGGTGTGACAAAAAAATTGGCAGATCTGAGTCTGCTGAGGGTACTGGGTTTGGCTGGGGTGGAGTAATTTTCTGCAGGCAGCCCATAGAGTGCTGTGGTTCAGATTTGTGACCAAACAACTGTGATAACACACAGTGTTCTGGTTACTGCCAAACAGTGCTTGCATGGTGTCAAGGTCCTCTGTGTTTCTCATGCTGTCCCCCAGGAAATAGGCTAGGGCTTGTCAAGAAGCTAGGAGGGAACACAGCCACGACAGCCAACCCAAACTGAACAAAGGTATATTCCATACACCATTCCATATCATGTCCATCAATAAAACTGCAGCAGAGTTTTTCCAAAGCAGCCCCTATGGGTGACTGAGTGTGCATTGCTCTGCTTGTGGCAGGTGGTTACTGATTGCCTTTGCCTTACTCCCTCTCTGCCCATGCCCCTCTTAATAAATATGGGAAAAACCCATGAGTTTTTCCCACTTTTGCCCTTCCAATTCTCTCCCCATTTTTTCATGCGAAATGGAGCCTGAGTCCCAGTTGTAAATGCCGAAGGATATATCAACTTTACTTCAGGAAGCAATAATAAGGTACTTATGATTAATGAATGCTGTGATGCACTTGCCTCTGCCCATCAGAATAGCTGCTGGGTGTAATCCTCAAAATTCCGAAGTCCCACGTACTGTAATTTCCTTCAGCAGGTACAGGAGTGAAAGTGAATTTCCCTGTATTGGGGATTTCTCTGGCCAAAGTATAAAGATATTTCCATTCAGCCAACCAGTTTTCTGAGTAACTGTCACCTGTCACACAGAGGAAGAAAATGGTTTTGGACACTGGAAAAGAACAATTACCACGAGACTGAAATTAGATGTCTCCACATAAGTAAATGAAGAGGAAAAGCTGACATTACTGTCATGAGTTATTTATACTTGCAGGTCTCTTCTTGAGGCCTCAGTGAAGGCGGTCACATGCTCTGCAGAGTTCTCCACATAAATCATGCAATAACTTACAATAAATGTTTGTGCACAGGTAGGAAAAGTGTCGCTTTACCTGTTTCATGGTATCCCCAGACTTCTATGTTGACGTGGTTTTCTGCAAGTGCCTGATGTGTCCAGGTAAGAGTTAAGTTTCCATAAGTGTTGGGGGTACCGTAGTATTGCCATTTTGTCTCATTCACCAAAGTACATTTTTCTTCATCTGAAACCTTGCTGTGATGTACTGCATTACAGAGCAGAAAAAAAGGACTAATGACATTTTTGCTTTGCATAGTTCTGAAAAAGTGCTACTATGTTATTTAAGATTTAGCAGTATTTCCCCTGTGTATGTTTGACACAGTACAGGATGCACAACATAAAGAGAGTAAGCTGAAGCTGAGCCCTTACTAATGTTTGAACACCACAGAGCAGTTATTTTCTAATAGAAGTAGTGACAAAAAGGTAACTGTTTTGGTCAACCTCATTTTTAAGCAGGACTTTTTATGAGTTAATGCTGCTGCTGCTACTGTATAGCAGCAGAACTCAATTGCCATAAAAGTTCATCTCTCAAAAGATGAATTAGCATGAGGACAGCAAGAATTACTTCTCTGAGGCCTGTTAAAGAAGAAGAAAAATGATCAAAAAGGAAAGGCTTATGTAAACTTGCATCCAACAAGGAAGAATACAGGAAGAAGAGGAATGGTGTAAATTTAAATAAGTCACCTGATAGCCAAGTTCCAGAGTAGGGGAACGTCCTCCCATCATCTATAGAAACTTCAAAAGGGATGAAACCAGTCTCATAAAGCAACGGGGAGATGCAGTGGCCTTTTCCATCCTTAGCAGTATAGCCACTGGTTTTGATTTCCTGCTTGAACCTGTAGGTGTTGAAAACACTTTTCAGTGGCACCACTGAGAGAAGGAAAATTCTGAATGTCTCAGTTGTGTTTCATCAAGCAACCTTGTGTCATGAGCAGATCATTTAAAGTCCCATCTGTTCAAGTTCAAGTTTTGCTCGTAGCAGTGAATATAAACTGAAAAAATTTGTTTGTGCTTATTTCACCAGTGTGGAACCTGCTGTGCACTGCACAAATACACAGCAGTCTACAAGCCTTCAATTTACTATTTAATTACTGGGAGGAGGGAGAAATTATAAATTAGCAGAATAATGATTGTATCACACAATAACTTGACTTAAAAGAAATGATCCTGTGTAGAAATACAGTCAAAATGTACCCTTGAGGGTGAGGTTCAGCAGAACTTTTGTGTGTTTCAGGACTCTAACAACTCTACAAAGTTTTCACTCCTGTACAGACTAGCCTTGTTTCATGGTAATTACCTATAGTTGGAAAGTGAGATTATATAAAATCATGGCCCACCTGCATGTTAGCACAGAAGAGGTATTAAAAGCTGTATTTTCAATCAAAAAGTCTTTGCCTCCCATCAGAGATCCTGAGTACGGAGAAATCTGAAGACAAAATTCTTTATAATCAGGGCAGCAATTCCCCAAGGACTGGCATGTCACCTGGCAAGAACAGGTACTAAGCAGCTCCCCACACTGGTGTGAGCAAGAGTCTTGAGCTCCTTGTTAAAGGAAATAAAAAACATATAGACAGGAATGTTATTGAACTTTTCTAGATGTTCTCGTATATCATCTAAAGGATTACTGTAAATCAATAAAGTATGCTGGTTATGCTATTTTAGGAATGTATTTAGGTGAAGGCTGTAATCACCTGCATGTTAGGGCTGCTCCATTTTGAATAGGAAAATACACTTATTTACCTCCAAGCCACTACATAATTTCATCACTTCCATGGGTAATTTTACATGCAAGAGTCAGATAAATCTCCAGAGCAGCCCTTCAGCAAGTGTCACTAATTATATTTATTTCTGAGAGTTAAGTCTTAAACGTATCAGAATGGGGTTCCCTCACCATCAACCCTAGAAGGGAATCAATAAGAACAGGAGGTTAAAGCTCTTGGAAAGTTAATATCAGCAACAAGATGTGCTCCAATACGAGATTATTAAAAGTTACTGAAATTTCTTTCTTGTTGTAAAATTTGGAACCAATTATCAAAAAGTTATTAGGGGAGGGTTGCTTATTTGGGAGGACACAAATAAAAAGAAAGGCAGGGTTCAAGGTGGGTGGTGAAGAACAAGCATGGGGAAATGGGAAGAAGGGAGGTAGAAGTGCTTGTTCAATAAAGGGAGCTAGAAAGTTTTTCTGTCTTTAAATATATTTACTGCATTCTCCAAATTGTCTGTTTACTTACAGAGAAGATCCACCAACCTGCTGGAAATTACAGAGGAAGGAAATGAAAATGACACCATGCTGGTAAAAGCTGACTTGTGTACCTTTGCTTTGGCTTGTGCAAATGGTATCAGCAATTTCTTACTGAGGTGTGTATTCTGAAGTTCAGAAGTTAAAAAAGTTTGTAGATAAAAGCAGCAGAATCTTTGAAAATCACTCACCTGCATTCCGAAGAGCAGTAAGGGTGAAGAGAATGAAGAAAGAAACAATTATGCCAATGAATTTCATATTTTGTCCAGATGATTCAGGATGGCTGATTTCAGTAGTCTTTGTGCCAGTCTGAGAAAAGCCTTTTATAGAACGAGGTGTCCAGGAATAAACAAGATTCTCACTGTTCAAAGGTTTGTTGTAAACTACTGAAGCAAGACAAATGGAATGAAATGTTCCTTTTCAGAGGTCATGTCCAATTCAGGAGAAGATAGAGGGGGTAGGGGAGGTAGTCACTTGAACTCCTACACGTTATTTTAACATTTAAGTTTTTCTGAAATGGAAGTAGATGTTTATTATTTTTAAAAACATTCCTGCTTCAAAGTTCAAGACCACAGAGTCATTGGCACTGGGTCTATGCTTTAATTTTACTGGAGGAATTAGTTATCAGCTAGAAGAACGATAAAGAATAGATGCTGACAGTACAGTTTTGCTCAGGAGATAATGAGGCATTGAAAAAGTGTGATTATTGCATGGTATGTGCCAGCATGAGGGCTGTAAACGAGAGAGGTAAAAAGATATTCTGAGGAAGGTATAATTGAGAATGGTGGCTTAATATTAGAGCTATGAAATGGGCTACAGAATGTCTCAGACAGAAGCACAGGGATATTCTGGAAAGGAAGTAGGACAGCACCTATGCACTAACAGCCAGTATCAGAACAGGGACATTACCATGGAGGGGTTTTAGGGGATACTGAAAGAAAGCAAAGCATATCCCATTGATCTGATATGTAAAATATCAGTACATAAGATAAGAACCTCCTTGGCCTTGATTACACCAAGGGCAGAGTAGAGTCTGGAATGATGACAGGGAGTCTGGGGAAGCAAGGCTATTCAGAACCAGATAACCATATCAGCAGTATCGTGTAAGGCTGTGATAATTCTGGTACATATGTAGTGAAATGGGGACCAGGGGTCAAAAATAATTAAAGGCACATTGTTTAGCTGAAAGGCATTCAGGTAAAGAAAAGAAAGTGCAATGGCAGCAGAAGGGATTTCAGGAGGTTTCCCTCATTCCCTGCTGTCCCAAATATTCCAAGTGTCCCAGATGTCCCTGATATCCCAAATGTCCTAGATAATCCTGATGTCTCTGATGTCCCAGATGTCCCAGATGTCCCCAATGTCTCTGGAGAGAAATTAAGTTTAACCCTGCAACGTTTTGGGGTTTTAACAGCAAATTCATGCACATTCTTGTTCATAACAATAAGGTTATTGCTTTTCACAAGCCATTTTTCTACATCACTTCAAGGCCATTGATCTCTTTCTATCTATGGTGGTGTCCAGAGGCTGGAGTTCCAGGTCACTGGGGGGCATTGGTGGGGGATTGAGCAGAACTAGGCAGGAACCAAGGGGTCTGGGTGGCACCAGGAATTAGTGGGATGCACTAGTGGTTGACTGGGAAGAGCTAGCTGTCACTGGGAGGTGACTGGGAGGCACTGGGACCTCCCCTAGGTGCATTGTGGACAGCTCAGGGGGCCACAGGGGGGTCCTGGTACCTGGGGAGGGTCCCCCTGCCATCGTCCCCCCCAGCCAGGCTGTGGGATGCACCCAAGTACCCCTGTCCCACACGTGCTGGTTGGATCCTGGAGGGTCTTGCAGGGGGCTGTGGGGCTCTTGGTGGCTTGTAGGGAGTTTTGAGGGGCCCTGAGGGCATATTCTGCCTACCATCAAGTCAGCAGCCCTGGCAGAGCAGCTCTGATCCAAATGCCCAGAGACAAGCACACCAAAAAGAAATCAGAGGCAGCCCTAAAAAAACCCAGTACACCTCGACACCTATTCTGAGTGATCCAAACCCTGACCTTAGATGAGCTGTGCTGAGGCCCCCCTGACTTCACCTGCTACAGCCACCCCCAAAGGTGGGACCCCCAACCCTCCAAGGATTCCAAACACCCCAGCACCTCAAACCAGCCACAAATGCTACCTAACAACCCACAAAGCCATTTTAGAACCCCTAGGCTATTCCGAGCACCCCCTAAAATATTTCAACATCCCCAAAACCAATCCGAGAACCACCAAAATTATCCCAGCAAACCCAAGCCCACCCAAACCCCTCCAAGTACCCCCCAAAACCTCCTTGGGCCCCTAAATCCCTCCCAGCAACCCTGCAAGAATACGACATCAGTTTGCAGCTGTGCCAGTTCAGTTAATGCCGAGGGAAAATCCAAGACTCCTCCAGCAGGAGCATTTTTACAGGACGTATGTAAACAGAGGCACAGCTTTTCACTACGAAGCGAGTTACTGAGATTTGGGGTTGTTGTTTTCAGTTTACTCTGTACATTTTCACTCCTGACTTTCAGCCCCACTGGCCGAGCAGGAGGAGCAGCAGCGGCGCGAGGGCCGGAGCTGTTGGATGGGTCTCGGAGTCCAGGGTCCCATCCCGGTCCAGCCGTGCCCCGCAGCCCGTCGGGGGGACGTCCCTGCAGCAGAGCCCCGGGGAAGGGGCGAGACATCTCCTGGCGCTGCTGGAGCGCAGAACGGAGCGGAGCCTGAGCGGGAGGCGAGGCACCGCCCTCGGACACGCTGCCCCTGTGCCGCGGGGGCAGGAGCTGGGGAGGGGACTTCAACCCTTTGGGGGGCTGCCCTGCCTTTATTTTTGTAGTAGAGCCCTCTTCTTTGGGAGGGGGGTACGTTTGCCAACGAAATTATTATAGCAATGAGCTGCTGCCCAGGGCAGTTTGACTCGTTCTGTGCCTTCCCGGGGGGGTAACAGGGAGGGGGCTGGAGCCTGGCAGGTGATGATGTCACTGGGGACACCCCGATGTCACCGGGAGAGCCGCGATGGGTGCAGGAGCAGGTGAGCTCCTGGGGCATGAACGGGGTAATGTGGGGTCCTCCTGGTGCCTATGAATTTTCGCGATTTTTAGCTTTTTGCAGATTTTAGAAGTAGCTGTAGTTAGCTCACCCTTTAGCACAGTAGTTTACACATTTACCCACCTCTATTACCCCATTTCATATCTAACTTTCTAAATTCCTTACCTTGTTTAGGTAGGCCTTCTTTCTGTTTAGGAACGTTTGCACCCAGGCCTCAACGACAAGATACACCAACAAACAAAGCATCCCTCAAACCCCAGAACTTCGGAGGAGCCCCGAGGGCTGGACGTGCTGTGATGAAGACCAAGACGAAGGAGTCTTAAGAGACCCCTAACTCAATTTCCAGAGGGGCGTGCCGGGGGCAGAACCAGGGGCAGAACTGGGAGGATCTGGGGGGCGGATAGATCTGGGATTGGACGGACAAACACCTTAAACTGTGGAACGCCCTTGGACACGGGCACTGTATCTCCGGGGTGGCTGAAGGGCTTTTATTAAACCTGCTCTCTACCTTATCTCTACTAATAATTGCCTGCTGAGTGTATTTTTGGCTCCTGGCCGATCCTTTAAGGCAAGACTCCTAAAAAAGGAAGGTTACAGCCCAAAATTTTCCATGGAAGGGCGTGCAAAACAATATTAAAACCTGCGAGGTTTCTCATCTTTATATATATATTGAAAACTAATATTAACTCGCATGTAAATTTATTTCAAAACGCTACCCTATATGTGCTATAACACACACAGGATCTCAGAGTTTAAGGAATTCCCACCGCGCGGGCAAACGGCGCATGCGCACGGACGTTACTGGCGCCCAGCGTCACGTGATAAGTGTGAGCGTCCTAGCAACCAAGTGGCACGTGCGCAGTGGCTCCGTTGACTCTCCTGTGCCCCCTGCTGGTGAAAAAGCGGTACCACAAGGAAGAGCCCCCCGCATGCGCAGTGAGCGGGCGCGGCGGAGCAGGGACCGGCCGGTGCAAGGATGAAGTGCCAGGACCAGAGTGGAGTTCCAAGGACAGGGGCACCCACACTGTGAAGGGCGCGTTTCAATACTGATGAATAAACTTTTTCCCCTTCAGTAATGGGAGAGTTTTGCTAGGAACTCTGTATAAAAATATAAAATAAAATTACTTTTTAAATGAAAATCCTTTTTGTTTTCTGTGTGGTACTCAAATCTCTCTGAGGACCGGATGTGGCACTTAGTGCCATGGCCTAGTGACTGCAGCGGTAGTGGATCAAGGATTGGACTTGATGATCTCGGAGGTCCCTTCCAACCCAGCTGATTCTATGATTCTATTCTACCTTAAAATTTTCCCCGCGTTCAGCTCCGGAGCTGACTGAGTCTGCATCAGTTCTTTGGAGACCTGGGTTCGAATCCCAACCCGACCACCGTGCTCTGCCCTGCAGGCGCCGCCTGGTGGACACGACCGGTAGTGGCAGTAAAGCCGTGCCCCCCAACTCACCCAGTGGCCGAGTGCTTATTTATTTTACTTTTGATTTTTTTCTTCTTATTTTATGGTCTACTTTAATCTTTTTAATTTATTTTTTCATTTTATTTCTTATCTTTATTTTTTACTTTATTTTTTCTTTCCTCATTTCTTTTCTATGTTTTTTTAATTTTTATTTTCGTTTTTATTTTATTTTTTAATTTATTTTTTTTATTTTAGCTTTATTGTCTTTTTTCTCGCTCAGGCTTTAGGCTGGTCACCCCTTGGTGACCTAGCGGGATTGACAGAGATGCTAGCCAATGGAACACTGAGGGAGGCGGTGCGAGCCACGTTTTGACCAGTGGGAGAGCGGTGTGAGCTTCATAGCAACCAATGGGGAGGCTGCTGTGCTTCTCTGCCCCCTCCCGCTCCTGCACGGCGGGGCTGCTGGTTCCCAGTTTTTATAAAATAAAAAGTAAAATTTAAGGTTTTGCTGGTCGAGGATGGGATTCGAATCTGTGTATTCAGAGCATGAGTTGCTCCCTAGGCGAGAAGCTCAACCACTCAGCCACAAGGGGGGGGCCGCCTCAGACGGCCTTTGAGAAGGCGGGAGTGAGCCCTGGAGGCCGCCATTTTGTTGTACGGTACATGCATAGGGGGGCGCCACGTTGCCCGGACCATGGCGGCCGCCATGTTATTGTCCGGCGATCTTGGGGGGCATGGGACAGGCTCTTGGATTTCAGCGCGACCGCGGCCACTGGCACTGGGGAAAAAGTAAAAATAAATAACACTCCCTGCACAAAATGAGAGAAAAGTCACCCAGACTCCTAAGCTGAGGATTTGTCTATACTTGTGCCCTCAAAACTAAACTTCCGTACCGTACGGGCTATGACTGGTGAGCACAGGGGGAATTCAGCCCTTTGAGAACCCCAGTCTGCAGAAGGACAGGTAGATGAGGGCTCTGCCAGACACACACCCAACAGTCCACAGGGTGGTCACAGGGTAACCCCATGAAATGGAAACCAAACACTCACTTTTCCCCACTGCAAGAAATACTCCTTTAGAGCGAGGCCGACACGGGCTGGATGCACCAATGGGTGCCCTTCCCTTCTCTAAGCTCAGTTTGATGGAGCAGATCCTATGGAATAACATAGCACTAACCCAAGTCTATTTAAATAAATCCAGTATTTCACCCCCCCCCCCAATTACATTCTAACCAACAAAAGGCAGGGGTGTCATCCCCTGAAGGGGATATACTTTGCTATGACTTCACCCCTGACCTTTGCTGCACAGCACATTTCATTCCTGTGACCCAAACACCACTGGTGCTCACTGTTCAAGCTGTCACAGCCATGCAGAAGGAGGAATCAGAGCTGGCATTAGCAACTTGCTGTTTATTTGTAGAGTCAGGCCCGTGGCAAGAAGACAGATCCCAAAAGTAGGATCCAGCCCTTCAGGCTGGCAAATTTAGAGCGTGCTGGGTGGCAAAAGGATTCATCTGTATTAGGTATGCACCGTCTTCATGGTGTTCTGTGGATATGCCTTTACCCTTTATTGCCAGTAGGTAGAGATGTGATGAACGTGGTTTGGCAGGGCAGGTTTACATTGGGATCTTCTTACAATAAGTCACAGGAAAGCCCATCCTTTCACGTATTAAAATAAGAGACTAACACAGATGACAGTCAAAGCACAAATGGACTTTTGTCCATATGATGGAAAAAGCAGTAAAGCGGGCCAGAGGAATTGTTCTGCCACCTTGGATCTGGCTCTCAGTCCAAGGTTCTTCATACCTGCTTTACTGAAAGGATCTTTTCCACAACAAGTGGAATGACAGTTTTTCTCACTCAGGTGTTGGCTGTCCCTGCTGCATTCCCCAATTCAGTTACCCTTCAGAAAAACAGAGCAGTGGCAGGAACACTGCTGGTGCAAGAGGGGACCGTCAACTTCTGTTGTCACTTCTCATAATTCACAGGAATTCTATTATTAAAAATTTAAGAATACTCCATACTTTAAGTCACCTTAATTTCTGGTTCTTCATACTAAACATTGTCATAATTTTCCCTCAGATCACACTAGTGACTTAGTTCAGAAAGCTCAAGCACAACAGTGTTTATAACTGATCTGTGAAACCCCAAGATCAAAAAGTTGTTCTGTTTTTTTAATAATGCTATTCATCTCAAGATAAAAGGACATGAAGGAAGTTCTTAATTCTTCAAAGAATAAAATCACAACATAGGAAATGCCTCTGAGTATTAAATCAAACTCATCACACATTACTGACCATCTCTGAAAAGGCTCACAGGTGTCAAGAAACATGGCAAGGACAAAAATATTTTTTCAGCAGCTTTTATATTGCATTCAGTATTGCAAAATACCTCTCCAAATTCTAACAGAATTCTCCATTGCTTACCTTACCCTAATAAGGAAAGACAAAGAGCCCAGGGAGAACAGAGCTTCCATAGCTTATGGCTTTTAGAAATTACCTGCTAAGTGTGTAATTTTAAAGTGATTGTCTTCCATTAGGGCTACAATAAACAGCATGGTGGAAAATTCAATCTGATTAGCTTTTCTAATGAGCTGCAGGAGGTTGTGGAGGCCAAAGCTGTAGAATCTTAAACATTTCATCTCTGATTACAAACCTACCTCTGAATTAATCAGATAATGAAGTGCATAGGTTTAATGAACCTAATACTGATCAACAAATTATCAGTGATCCTTGTAGATTTTTGGCAGGCTAAACACCTTTTTTATAAGATTCTCTAAAGTAGGAAGGGTATAAAAAGTATGTGCTCTATATGTAGTTTTTAATGCAATAACCAGTAGATAAAAACTTTATAATTTACACAATTATTTAATTTACTCACAGTGTGTTTAAGTTCCTTTTGGGGCTCCAGGAGGGCTGTTGTTATCACAGATGCAATTTAATTGAGACAGCAGCAATTAAAGATGAGCTAAATCCTGAGAACTTTTAACTACAATCTCACTGGAACAAATGGAGCTCTGACTCTGGAAATGAGAGAACAGGGTTCAGGCACTGCCAATGTACCATGTGCAAGCCCAAGTTCCTAATCCCAAACCATCCCTTTTGGTAGAACTACTTACCCCTGTCAGCATGAAGCTGCCCCCAGCCCTGACCTCCCAGTGTCCACCCTGATTCCCTCCTCCAGCCATTTCTGTCCCCGCCACGTTGTTGGAGTTTATTGACACATTCCATTTTGCAGCAGAACAACTGGCCATAATTCCCCAGAGTACCCTGAGCTGGGCCTGCTCAGCCTGGTGCCTGTTCCTTGTGAGACACAGACCCTTCAGGCACAGGGAGACGTGGCCTCACTTGCTGTTTTGCCTGACTTTTGGAATGCTCTGCCCTTGGGATTTCCTTTCATTTTCTGCTTAGTCATCACCAACTTAATACTCACTGAAAGATCAAAGTTATTACTGTTAAAATCTAATATACTGCTCTTGGCTACTGACAGGTTCGGGGTATGGACTAGATAGACCTTTGCTCTGATCCACTATGGCATGTCTTATGTTCTTATTATGACTTCAAATTTACTTTTCCCAAAGGGATGTGCTTGTAGAAGTCCATCTGTCAAATGATTCATGAGAAGTGGACATAAAAGAGAACTGAATATGGCTAACTGAATACATTAAAAAAATTAAACAAGTATTTCTGGCAAATGAATACTTGAAAGATCTTAAATAAAAACACTAAGAACTTGAATTTGTCACCTCTGTAGTATCTGCTTTGCATTTTAAATGGTTGCACCTTTGATGAAACATTTTTTTAACCTTATGTATTGCCCTTTTCTTATAAAAACATGTGGCTTTTCCTTTCTATCTCAGTTGTTTTGGATTAAAGAAGAAGTGGCAACTACAGCAATATCAAAGAAAGAGACAGAAGCAATCGCATGGATCAAATTATTATCTCATTGAAATCCAGGGGCCTGTTACTTGCAAGTTCAGTCAGGCCAGGATTCATCCTCAGTGCCTGGAAAAGGGGCAAATTGGTTTTAATCCTTGCACATTTCTCATCTGTGCCCAATATGATTTATCCTGCAATGTTTGGTTCTTGGTATTTCTCTGAAGGGCTTTTAATAAACATACCCCTGAACAAAAATTCCAAACTTCTTTTGTAAAGTAAATTTTCTAAGAAATTTCATTTTTATTTCAATTACCAGTTTCAAACGTACAGAGCCACTCTGAAAGTAGATCTTCTTAATAGAATTTTTGAAAGTACTTTTTACAATGCTTGCTACTGAGAGCGGGAATAAGCTCAATTTTATGGCAGTAACCATTTTATGCATTATTCCCAACATCAGTGTGTGTGCTTTCAAGTGGTGTCACTCTTGTGTTGTAAACACGGTGTCTTTGTGATTCTGATAGGGCACAATCAGAACAGATCAGCCAAGCCAACAGATATGTGAGAGGTGGAGTGGCATAACACTGACACTCTCACAAAATAATCAGATCCTCTCATTTTTCTGCCAACTGCAGACAAAGCATTGCTCACTGTGGGTTTGAGGGTGACACGTGTCTCTAAAATGTCTTTTTCTAAGCACAATTTCAAACACCAACTCTCTTATTGCTTTGGAGTTTTCGCAGCAGTCTTAATTTATTATGTTAGAAAACAGGATGCTGGAGCATCACCAAGCTTTTCAAAACCCCTAAAAGAATGGGAATTCTGTTGGATGCTGAAAATATGGCAGCATCCAAAAATAAACTAAGATGAAAACTGTAAAGAGATGAAAACCTCTCGCTGCTGGTGATGCTCAGCTGTTCTGGGTATCAAGTCCTAAACACATGAACTGAAAATAACCCAGAGAACTGAATTATTAAACCTGAGAGTCATGAAGTAAGAATTAATTTAATTGTGTTATTCATAGTAGGTTCAGAGTGTTATCATTTGTTTAGCAAACAAAAACTAACTCACTGGAATTTGGACACTTTGGAATTGTTTCTTGCTGTGCTGACTTACCCATTTTCCTCCACATCTCTTTACAGGAATTCTATAATGGATGTCAAATAGCTTTAACCTGACCTCCCCCCAGCAACTGGTTGTTTCCTATAACAAAATAGTTAAATAAAGATGTGTGGTGGATGACACCTACTTTCAGAACCTCTGCATTTCCAAAACATTTTTAATATTGAAACTATGACTAGAATAGCTTTCAGGTTGGTAATGGATTTAAATGTAGTATTTTCAAAATTCCTATATGCTTTTAAAGTTGTGAAAAGTTGTGAGAGGTTTGCATTTTCAAATACAGAGCAGGTACATTAGGTTAGAACAACTCCAGCAGTCCTTGCTCAGTTCTTATTTGGTCAAAGCTTCCATTGATCTCTGAATGAGAGTAAACTGGGCAATGACTTCAGGACATGGCTCAGAGATGGTGCTTCATCCAGAGGCTTCAGCACAAACAACCTTGTTAAGGGTATAATGGAATGAAGATTTCAGCATCAATTCACTTCATTTAGGGCCCAACAATATCCCCAATAAAATCAGTGGAAACTTTTCTACTGTCTTCAGAGAAAGCATTTTGGGGCATTCAGTGAACATTAACAGACAAAAGCTATTGCTCTGCAAGTGGGTTAGAATGTGGGTGAGGCTTTAAGTGCAGTGAGATTAGAGTAGAATAGACAGGAATAGAACAGAATAGAAAAGAAGAAAAAGAGAGCAGTTTGTAGTAATAATACATGCATGGAGAGGGCCAAATTCACTGCTGTCATCAGCTGCTCTCTCTCTCTCGATTTAAATTCATTTCTGTCCTTTTACTCCAAACTGACCAGCTCTCCTGGCCAAGTACATTTGAAAGCTTCCACAACATCCAGCCACACAAGTGAGGACTCGCTGGATTAACTGCCTGTACAAATCTGAGTGACCCAGCTGCCACACATTCACTAATCACTGGGGCCTGCTGGCACCCTGGACCTGTGGCTGCTTTCTGAGTCGTGCAGAACTGTGAAGGCTGCAAGTCAAATCTACTTTGGCTGAGCAAAGGGCCTCAGATACCATTTTTTGAATGTATAGCTCTATAAATCTCAGTATGGCCTTTTGAACTGTATATCACTATAGAACTGTGGGAAATCCCTTTTGGGAGAGAAGTGGCACAGTTGATATTTATCACTTCACAGTCTATTGCAACACTCTGCCTCTTTCCTTTGAAATAAAAGCTTCTGAATTACAGATGATCAACTATATTCACACCCCAAGCGAAACCAGAATATTTCTGGAATTTTGCCAGTATCGACTTGGGTGTGAAATATTTGACATTTTGCATTAATTTTTTACAGTAATGAAAGGACTTTCTCAGCTAAAATCTCCTTTGCCATCCAGGAAGTGCCACTGGGCTTGCAGCTACTTCAGACTCATACTAGTAAACCTGTGTCCTATGACTGAAGAGAACTGACCTGGGCATTGTGCTCCACGATGCCACCACGGTACAATCATCAGCCACATCTGGAATGTGACAGGTTAGCAACAGGCAATACTTTGGGATATGTTTTAATAAAGATAATTACATTAATTTATGCATGTGACCAGTGAAATGAGGCTGCTGTACTGTCTCTGTGCAATGTGGCTGAGTTAGCACCAATACAGGCACCTTACCCCAGCAAAATCTCCAGCTCTGCAACCTGGATGTAGCATCATCTTATCTTCCTCTTTCATGTATTGACATTTCTTTCCTTTGGGAAAGGAGGCACAAGGTTTTAATGAACTGAGAAAGATGAGGGATCAGTCACAGAGTGAGTTCTGGGTTCATCTCTAACACCAGTGGTTATTTCAGTATTGCTGCTAACAGGGCAAGTATTCCTCTCTCCAGGAGATGAGGGGTCACCCCATTAAACCCTGCTCTTCTACAGTTTTAGAAACAGAGGTTGGCAAATCTGTGAGGACCCACAGAGCAAAATCTGACAGATTTCAGACCATGGAGCTGCCCAGCTCCTGCTGAGACGCAGTGAGGGGACAGATCACACTGTCTCTGCAGGACCTCAGAGATACTTGCTTTCTCTTTTTTTCCCAAGAAAGCAGAGCTGTCAGTCCTACTTCCAATGTCTCAACCAAACTATCTTAGCTGTAATTAAATAGAAATAGAGAGGAAGAATAAGTATTTCTCTTCCTGCTACAACAGTCACTTGTAGCATTTGATTCATCTCCAAGCAAAAATCTGTCCCTTGGAATTTCACAGGACAGGCAGGATGCTGCCACTTGTGGGTCTGAATTTTTACAAGGGAACATTTCTGGGAACATTTCTACGCTCTCACTTGTGGCTCATTTAAAGACAGCCACCCTGGGCCTGATTTACAAAGGCATCAAAGCCCCTCCTGATGCAAACAGGAACCCAAGAGCCTTGAATCACATAAGCTCCTAAAGCCATAATATGAGCAGAAGTTTTGTGTTTAAACTGCTTAGAAAAATTTGTAATCACTTCTGGACTTCTATCCTCTTCCCATGGGCGAATGAGGAATGGTTTCATTCTTGAAATGCTCTCTTTCTTGAAAGGAGTAAATAATTGTGTTTTGCCCCTTTTAACGGAAAAAATTGCACCATGAGACAGAGTCCTACAAGATCTCCAAATTACAGGAGCTACCTTATGGTCAGTGGACAATGTCAACAGCAGAACTGCAGTCTGCAAAACTTTTGCACTTGGAAGCTCCCCAACTTCCACCTAACCCTGTTCTACAATTGTATTTATACCAAAAAAAAAAAAAGGTAAAAAGAAGAAAAAGTCCCTACACCTTAAAAGTGTTTAATTCCACGTGAATGGGTCTGCATAGGCATCTGCTGGCCAGCAGACTTCCCTGCTCATTTATGATGTTAAGGGTTGGGTACATGACCTAGTGGGCAGGAAATTAGGCACACACACACACACAAAAGTTACCCTCTTTCTGACTCACATAGAAACAGGATAAAGAAAGGCTGGGGAGGGGAAGGGCATGGAGCAAGAGAGAAGGAGAGACAGAACAATCACAGTTGTTCCAGCTCCCCAGCACAGGTTTTATCCATGGCCACCTCCAGCCATGGATGTTTTGCATGGGCTGAGGATGCTTTGGGAGATGTATGAACACCCACAGGCATGTGATGCACAAATGAGAACAAAAGGCACAGTGAAGCCCCTGAACGCTCCATCAGACCTGAAATGCTGAAAGCCACTTTTAGGAGACAATTTACAGAAAAATAAAAAAGTTTACAAACTGGTTTACGAGACAGTTAAATGGTCCTTGAGGGGGGGTCTTTATAATTGAATTATAAGAACAAAAGAAATCTGAGGAGCAGGCAGAGGCCTTAAGGCCCAACATGCTTGACCTCATTTGGTTTAATTGCACTGCTGGCTCTCTCACTATAACCTTCACTTGGAGAACAGTCTCTGGAAATCATTTAAACTCCTTGCTTCAGTTGCCTTTGTTAGTGATTTAGTCAATAATTTTATTACCTCTTTGGTAAGATAGCTCTGAGTGCCTCAGTCTCTAATTAAAAGCCTCTTAGGTTTGAATCTTTTAGCAGTATGAAAATATCTATCCAAGATCTTTATCAGAACTTTCTATAAATTTTATAACTTCCTCCTAGTCATCTTGAGGATGCTGTTTTCCATTGTGAATGAACCCATGTCCCCTTGCACTGTCCCTCTCTCAGGAGTAGGCTGAGCTCTGCAGACCTCAAGGAACAGTGAGGTGTCAGGGGGAAGGTGGCCAGGGCTGCAGGAAACAGGGAGCACAGGGAAGGGTCTGGAACCAGGGCCAAATGGGGCCAGTGGAGGTACCACAGCACTAGGGAATCAGGGTTTAGTCCTACCCCTGACACCTTTATTACTGTAGCCTGGGCTAATGGAATGCAGATTTTGCCTTCCTGTGTGGTGCTGGTGGCTAAACCAACGTTGATGCCACGGTCCCCAAGGCTTCAGTCCTCAAAACTTTTCCCTTCCTTTATACAGAGCAAATAATACATTTGGAGCAAGCCCTTCCTGAAAGTCTTACCTTCAGACTGACTTTTTTATATCTGCCCTCCCTTTCTTTTTAATATTTAGGTTATTTCTTTTTAAATCAGCTCCTGTTCTTCAGGAGTTCAGCCAGTGACCTCTCAGATTCACAAATTCAGTGCAACAGGATTTCATCATCAAGTGATCAGAAGTGAATGCTTGCAAAGCTGGAAATAGTCATTCCTCTTCTGAACATGGCTGTGATGTTCAGTTTTCTGGTAGCAAAGCAAAGGTTAACAATGAAGTGGGCTCCATTAAGACACTAAAACTCCTGGCAAACTGATTCCATTAGGGCTTAGTCCTGCTGTGAGAGGGTTGTAGAGGATGGTCTCCTTAGGAGCACATTTTGGAAATACTTGGGTCTTATCCTGGCCTGTCTCATGCTCTGAATCACTGTGCAAAGTGAGGCCACTGTGGTCCCTAAGCAGACCTGCTTGCCCTGCCTGTAAGGGTGGAGTAGGCAAAGACAGGAGCAGCACCAAGTGGTCTCCAGGCAGGCTGCCAAGGAGGCTCAAGCTGCAGGACAATATACTCAGAGTGGCACTTTTTCCACCTGTTCAGAATCCTCCAGCCTCCTCCCTGCACAAGAACCACCCAGGCAGACCTGCAGAGGGGCTCACAAAGGCTGCTCCAGCTCCTCACTACCTGCAGGCAGTGGGAATGCTCAGCAGCTCCCGGTGGCAGTTCTGCAGGACTGGAGGAAGGCTCCTTGCACCTCCATCCCCACGCTAAATTTGAGAACAACCTGTTTCCTACCATCAGAAGCTCAGCCAGTTCCCCAGTAAGGAAGCCCCTGAGCATTAGTGCTGACTGTAACACTGCCCTCCAGCCCCAGGCTGAGGCACAACCTTTCTGCCTCAGTTTCCCTTTCTGCGAAATTAGGGTAATTGTGCTGGACACCTTAAGGGGGAGGGGATCCAGAGACATTAATGAGCTCTTCGTAAAGTGCTTTGAATATGAATACCACTATGGATAGTAAGTGCTAACTATCAATTATTAAGTGGGAGTCAGGTTTCAGGAGCTTTATATCAGGGAAAGGTTAAGCAAGTGTAATAGCAGAAGACATGTAATGAAGCTCAGTACTGCCCTGTAGCACTGGCTGTGAAAAGCTAATATCCACAGTAAAAATTCCAGCTCTGTGGCCTATGCAGAGTATTTTGCTCTGCTGCTATAATGATGACACTTAGAATTAGACCGACATAACCTAGAGAGCTCTGGGGACTCATCATCTCTGAGATTTCACTTAATTATTGGCAAACTCTGTCATTTAGTATCCCAAGCAGGCTGCACTATGTATAACCAACACATCTAATTTGATTTCATCTTGAATTGCTCCTATGAGTGGTCTTGAATGGAACCACATCTGGTATCTTGGCAACGTCCCTTCTTCTCTTGGAGAGAGCTGTCCTTGAATCTATAAAACGGATCTCTTACGGGGGGGTGTGCGTGTGTGCACGTGCTGGGGGGGATAAACCCTCTGGGAGCACACAAAGGGAGGCTTGGCTTACGTGCACGTTTGATGTGTTTAGGTTTTTAATACTTTTTTTTTCCAGATAAATTACATCCGTGAATCTTGGTGTAAATTTTTTTTTGAGCCAGGGCAGTGGATTTAAGGAGCACTCAGGCTACTTCACCCTTAATTGAAGCTTTCAAGAAGGGATTGGTTGCTGATTTGTATGGACAAAACATTATTGCTTTCCTCTGTGATATACAATTAGAGGGGAGGGTGGGGGGATCAAGTGTGCATTTCAAGGAGAAAAACACACCAATCATAAAAGTATAGTCAGAAAGTGATTTTTCTGTGTAACCTGATGAGGTTCAGAATTTTGGCATGTAGGACATCAGGACCGCTCAGCTTCCCACCAACTCGGGATTTCTCTGTCCAGCCGTCCCTCCCTCCTGTCAGCTGGCTTGTGGAGACAAAAACTTACCCCTATTTTCATGTACAGCATAAAAATGGGAGACAATTCACAACCCGTTACCTTCTTCAGGGTTTGGGATCTTATCCTTTACATGGGGATCAGCCCAGGTGAAGGAATGAGCGTGTTCCACAGAAGATGTGCATTCCACTGTGCTCATGGAGGAACCCGGGGGAAATGGGCAGATACAGACATACATACATGTGGGGCACCATGTCAGGAACTTCTCTCATTTTCTACAATGTCTGACATTTTCTGAATTATAGGAACTTTTCTGCCACTTAAGACTTGTCATTCCCTTTTGCTACGGCAAACTTAAATCGCTGGAGTTATTCCAGGTGCAGCAGCATCCTACTGGTAAGTAAGACCCAATTCTGCAAAGCTGAAAGCACAAGGACTCTGGTTCTATGTTTCCAGAGAAGGAGTATCTCATAACATTTGTAATATAAACATCTATAGGGAATATTCTCCCTTTGCATCATAAATTGAACATCCTTACTTGACAAAACTTTGATATTCACAAAACTTTTTATGTTCCCACAGGAGGATCCAGTCTTTTTCTATTCAGAAGAAAGCTGTGGTCATTTCTTGCTTTGAAGACAGATCTTTTACCAGTATCTAGGATGGCACAAACTGCTTACATGCAACAGATAATGTCTATTTACCCTTTACATTTCTCACTTCTCTCAAGCAGAGTGAAACCACGGTATCGTGCATTTGTGAATATACAGTGTTTGAGTGGTCAAAGTACATCCATCAGCCCTAATAAAATTCTCAGTTCTTCCTGGATGTACAGGATATGAATCACTTAATGTGAAGAAGATGACCACAAAGCATCCTCATTACTGAACTGTATTAGGGCTCTGCTGCCTGTGGAGCAGCTGTGCTGGGGTGTTACTCTGCATATTTCAACAGATTGAGCAAAGAGAGGTGGATGGATGCAAACCTCTGCTCAGGCACACAGCAGTCAATTATGTAAAGGTGTGATTTTTGATTGGTATTTTCTTGAGCAATTATATCCCTGACTTAAGAGGGCTTTGTTCCGACTGTTCTTCCCAGTAACAGTTTGCTTTCAAGTACAAAGCAATAATTTTTGGTATTGATATTTGGTATTTGCAGTGCAGGTTTGGTCAGGTGAAGGAACTTTTATGACCTTCCAAATACATGGAGAAAAAAATGATGCTATAAACCATGATATTTTGGGTGATTAATAAGGGGAGAAATGTTTGGAATCAGGATGGAGTTGGCTGTGTTGCTGGGAGATCTAAGTAACGCTGCTGCAGTACAGCTCCTGCACCCTGAGAGCTGCTCTGAGTGGGACACTTCCAGTTCATGCAGTGGTTCTACTACACTTCAACAAAGCTGGACTAACTAGTAAAGAAAATGTTTATAAGCATCTATGAAAATAAGCAATGCCAGGATTAACTAATCAGAACAAAGGGACTTATGCCTATTTTAAAGTATAAGTAGATCTGGCTTTAATTTTTTTTAAAAAAACTTTTGCTCAACATGAGTCTTTCTTCAATTTAAAGAATAAAATACGATTTTTGGTTACTTTTAGATTCAAACCATTGTGCTGGCACTGTGCAATGGAACAGTTTTAAAAAAAAAATTCCAGGGCAGTCTTTTGATTAAAAAATTGATGATTGCCAGACTAGACAATCTCTCAGGGTGTCTGCCAGCCTTATGGTTCCATGATTTGTCATCAGTCTGGAAAAGTCTCTGCTCTCATTCCTATCTATGCAGCTGCACTGTCTTCATTTTACACAAAGGAGTAGTGCTGTGGAGAGGCTGAAGTAGCTTGCCAAGAACCAAAAAAGGGATCAGTGATCAAATCTGGGCAGAAATCAGACTCCTTGTTTTCCTCTGTGTAACCAAAGAGCACAGCCTCTGATGGAACTGCTCTGCTGTCAGTGCAACCTTCTCTGCAGACCTTGGTGCCTGATCCTTCCAGTCAAACGCCAATTCCACAAACAATTGTTTTCATTAATTTCTTTAACATTCCTTCACTCTCCTTTCTCCTTCCTGTCTCTTTCCTATTTCTATCTCTTCACACACCCATGACATCACCTGCACACCTTCTCAGGCCTCCACTGCCACTCTGTTCTCCAGAGCAGTGTTCCCACCACTCCCTTCCCAATGGCTTTTGGGGCTGCAGAAGGAGTCAATACATGTGCAGAGGCAGGGAGAAGGACTGGAGACAGATTTGATTTGTGGGAAAGGAGAACAGGCTGAAGAAGAGGACCTAGGCTGTGCCGGCCTTACCTTAAAGTGAAGTCTATAAAAACCCTTATGAGAGAATTTAACACAGAATTACCAGGAAATGCCAAGAATGTTTCAGATTCCCTCCTCCCTGCCACCAGCAGGTATAACATGCCAATGCATATGACACAGCCACAAGACTGCAGAGTTCCCATCCTTATTTAAATCAAACCTGCAATGACCCCTCAGTGTTTGGCTTCCAAGAAAAATGAGGACTGTGCAGTCACATGGTCTATATGTTCGTTGTCCCAGTAGTGTTTCAGTTGGATAGCCAGTTTCAAGGAAAACTGTTTCAAAGCTATTAAGTTCCCACATGTTTCATGAAAACGAGTGTCTGGACAGAACATGAAAGCTTTTGCCATTACAAGTTCCTGTGCCTCATAACAAAGATCTGGAAGAGGACATGTGGTTGCCCATCTTGCTCTGAGTTAGGCTCAAATGGATCTACATTTTCCTCAGTGAATGATTTTTGAGTCTGAGTCTGTTCTTGAAAACCTCTAGCAAAGGGATGCCTCAGCACCCTCTGACCAACCCACAGCTGCCACCTGACCCTTTGTCTTTTTCCACACACTGCTGCTGCACCAGCTTGGTATGGAAGACAAAAAAAAAAAAAAAAAGGAAAATAGGGAAAAAAAGAAAATAGAAAAAGGAAAATACTTCTGGGTGACAATGGCAGATATTGGCTCTGGGTGACAATGGCAGATATTGGCTCTGTACCCTGAGATAACTCTGCAAAGCACAGCTGCTGTCCATGGAGGCAGACTCTCTCAAAATTTAAAAGACTATTTGGAGAAACCAGTCCCAATAGTCCCATAAGCACAGATCAAAACACAGCAGTGCTGGCTGTTGCCAATTTGTTGCTGACAACGCTTTGTGTCACTACCCTCATTTAGGAACACAAGATGGAAAACACAGTTCTAATACCTACTTATCTGCAATAGCCTCTGCTCCTTGTTCATTTCATTTTTGGTATAAATCTACTCTACATTCCATATCCTTTTGTGAGCGGCAGGGACCTGGGGCTAAATGTATATAAATACCACCGAGACGCATCCCTTAGCCTTGAATCCGAGCGGGGAAGTATAAGTGCGTTTTGAAGAGCGGTGCGATAAGAGCGCGCGGCCAAATGCCATCTCCATTAACAGCCCTGCCAAAAGCATAATGGTGCTCAGGCACAAAGGCACTCGAGCCCACACGCGGCCGCCCCTGCTGTGCCTGCCTCGTACCACAGCCCCCAGCCCCGGGCCAGCCCGGGCCGCCTTTGGGAACCCAGCAGAGGGCACTCCGAACCAAGCGCCGGGAGGAGATGTCCCGGGCAAAGGCAGGCGCAAAGCCGCCCTGGGATCTCGCTCCAGCGGCTCGTGGTTCAAGGACTGGCCAGCTCGCCTTCCACACACTCAGGGGCATCCAGCGAGAGCGGAAATCCTGACAGCAAATGAGCTTTCTGGGAAAAGAGCAGAGGCATTTGCTGGCACGCTGCTCCCCCGATGCGTGTCTGGTTTGCCAGGGGAAAAAGTGATAGTTTTCCACATCCTCCAGCTCGTGGCTGTGGCTCCAAGTGCAGTATTTCCACCAGGTTTTCTGGCAGTGCCTAAGAGCTAGGGATTGTATTTCAATATGTATTAAAAAGGAAGAATATTGAGAAGAGTAAAAAAATCTTGTTTTAATGGGAAGGGAGAAGGCAAATGAGTAATCTGCAGTCTTTGCTTTGCTTTTCTTTCCTGTGCAAACTGGTCGCTTACTGGTTAATCCTCCCCTGTCACTGCCATCCTGCCAGACCAGCTCATGTTGCCCTTTCAACCACACTGCAGCAAAAAGGGGGTTTAAAAATCCATCAGCACTCACAGAACACAGTCAGTCCCCCCTGCCTGGACTGCACTGTCCCTCACCAATAGCTCCTGCACTTGGATTGCAGGCTCCACAGGCCATAACTGTCCCTAGATAATTAGGAAGTACTGAAGGGGATTTAGTTCTGGCTTTCCCATTTCAGAGCTGTCCTTTTCTCTGCTTTCAACTCCATATTTTATTTACTCTATACTGAATACTCTGCCCCCGGAACTTTCAGCTTTCCAGGATTTTGCCAAACATGCAGGAGTAGGGCAGGGAGGAAGTCAGGCACCCAGGCTGCAGTGTGCCAGCTCACAATAAATCTTCCTGCCACTTGCCAATGGGCTGACTGCCTCTCCACATGCAAACAGCACAGCAAAGGTGTAAGAAAGACTTTGTTCAACAGTTTGGAAAGTAGGATGCCATTTAAAAGTTAATCCCAAAGATTCAGGGAGAGTTGTAGCCAGAAGAAGGGGATGGGAAAGTGGATGGGAGACACTTTTACCTCTAAACTCAGCCTGAGTAGTACAGGGGCCTGGCTGCTTGTATGAAACTGTGCTGTGGGATGGGATGCACGTACTATCTCCATTCCACCTTGATGATTTTATGCCTGCAAGAAGAGTCAGAAAACTCCTCCTCCCCTTGTCCACAGGAGAGAAGTGACAGGTATAAAACAAACCTCAGCTGACTTTGGGGAAATTAAGGCACTAAGAATCAACTCTACATATGCTCCTTAGGCTTCAGATTTCAGTTAAAATCAGCTCTTTCTAGGTTCTGTTCTCATTTAAGTGACAGCAATGTTTATTGTGGCTCAGCCTGGCTGCACAAAGGCTTGTCCATCTATTCCCGTGGTTAAGTTCTCAGGTTTTGAATTCTTGCAGGTAACTCATGGAAATAAGATTTAGTGACTTTTAAAAAAATTATTGCTTGTAAGAGACACAAATGGATTGCAAACAAAGGGCTGGCTCCTGCTTCTGTTGAAGGCACGGAGTTAAGGCACCAGAGTTCATTCCTGACTGCTTTAGGTGTTCAGGGAGAAAGAATGAAGAGACAGCTGAACGGCCAAAAGCAAGCACTGACTTGCTATAAGACCCTCATCATTACCTCTGAGGGGAGAAATGCAGCTTGTAAAAAAAATTATAAGAGGATAACCTGCACCTTCTCCTTCATGAAAATGAGCAAATTCCACAATGTTTCTTCTGCCTGCTATGTGATTTGCTTCAGCTTCATTTCACATGCTGTCTCACACAATAGCCTCCGGGGATTCTCAGGGAAAAAAAAATTTAGCTGCCTCACCTTCTGTGCCCAACTCCTGCTTTCCTGCAAGAAAATTATTTGCTGCTTTCCTAACAAACCAGCTTCAGTTGTCACCGTAGTTAAGGTTATGTCAACACTTCTATTATAAACTGCTCTTGTCAGGAATTTACAAGTTGGCTGTAAAAATTCCCTTTGCACTTAATTCTGGCATAGATGAAAAAGCCCCAGGAGCACGTTAAAAAAAAATTAACATTTACGTATTAGATTTTAACACTTTCCAAGAAATGAATATTGCGATGTTAATGCAAGACACTGTATCACCAGACAAAGACCTGAGCCAATGGCTCCAGTCAGCGAGTGAATCCTCTACTGAAATAAGTCACCTTGGAGTGCCCTGCACACCAGTGCTGCAAATATGGAAACATCACTCTGAGTGCTACTACAGGAATAAGAACAAAAGTCCCCTGGAAAAACCTCATCTGCTTATACAGCAATGATAAAATGCAAGCCATCCTGGTTTTTGAGGGATACATCCTGTCTGTCATACCAAGGAGCTGAGTTTAATGTTTGGAGGTTTCACAGGAGTTGAGGAAGGATTATTTTTATCTGTCTAAAGTATTTATCTCACCTTCATCCTCATCTGAGCCCCTCATAATCACCAGCACATTTAGCTTTTCTGGTGCATTACTGCCGTTTATTTTCATTTCAGAAACAGAACAGTGATATGGAGAGAGGTTAAATGATTTGCCCAAGGTCACAGAGGACAAGCCTCTGCTCTGGGAAAGGCACTTGCCCACGTCTGGGATCCACCCCAGCAGATTCTCCATCCTCTCATGGCTTGTTAAGGAGTAACAGCAATTTATCGTCCTTAATACAGCTCTGAGCCTGTAGATTCTTCGCTCTTCCCTGGGCTACTACTTGGCAGGATTCAGCAGTTACTGGCTTCATCCTCCCCCTCCACTCCTACCCTCACTTTTTATGGGTTTAAAAGTAGCCTGGAAAGGTCTGGGTTTGGCTCTGAGGAGGCCCAGAGAGCCCATGGATGGGCTCCCCAAATTCTTTGCATATCAGAAATTTGCTGAGTACAGGCTGAAACAGAGACAGGCCAGGATTTGCTGTGTACACAGAGGTGTGTGCTTTTGCATTCTGTCCAGTCTCATATTGAAATGAAGGAGTACATGGCACTAAGCTAAATTCTGGAAGTCTTGAGAAAAGAAAAGGGGAAGGCCAGGAGAAGGAAAAAGAAGATACAGAGCAAGCGTAAGTGTTGTTGAGACAGTCTTTAGTTAATTTTCAAACGCTATAGGAAATCAACAACTGAAAGAAATTATAATAATCCAGTTAGAACTAGTGCAGCTTCAATAAGACCACATTTTTAAAAGTATGATTCCAGCTCTCTAAACTCTTCCACATATTTAATGCATGCAAATGTCTACACCCATGTGTATGACTCTGCAACATTATGCTCACGTTTGCAGCCTTGCAAACCACATTTTAAACAAAGACTCAGATCTCCATCTTTTACCTCTCTTTAACTGCACTAGTACATGCACAAGGAACGCTGCTGACTGCAGTGACAGCTCAGGAGGGCACACACTAACCTGTGGCAACTCAGGTCCAGTCCTGAGCACATGACAGGGTAAGTCTGCAAAGGAAAGGACCGAAATCTGCGTAACAGAATCAGGCCCAAGAAGAGCAAAAGGAATTTACAAAGCAAGATTTTCTGTAATATGGTCCATTGGCTTTTGATAATAAAAGCCACATTGTAAATGGCCAAGAAATTAATCTTTAAAAGGCAGCTGTAGCCCATGTGTATTAACTATTTTTCAAAGACATTTCCTCTGGATTTTTGTTACCTTCTTTAATACATGTTTCCAGCCAGCAGAGATGTTATGCTCTGTGGGTGAAATATAATATGCATTTTTAAAACATTTATAAATATGTATACA
The DNA here is from genome assembly GCF_036250125.1 of Pseudopipra pipra. NCBI lineage: Eukaryota > Metazoa > Chordata > Aves > Passeriformes > Pipridae > Pseudopipra > Pseudopipra pipra. Next base: position 6,156,531 of record NC_087566.1, on the reverse strand, counting down.
CCCTATGGATTCACACGGCACTGTAGGAGCTGTGTTCTGGTCTGCAGTCTTTAAAAATTAATTACAAATATACTAAGGTGTATGTTCAACACAATGCATGGGGATTTAGCCACACAAATTTCATTAGTGCTAATGAGAGGTGTGCAGCTAAAGCATATCAAGACATCGTGCATAAAGCAAAGCCTGTCTAATGATGTATTTACTTATTAAACCAGAACAGCTCTGAAGGGCATGCATGTTTATCTATTTGTATTTATTCCTTTTCAAAACAAATGAGGTGCATACATGAGCACACGTGTGTGCACACACACACATACAGAGGCATCTATATTTTGCAGAACACGGAATTTCTAAATTTGATATGTTAATCTACTGAAAAATCAATTAAAATTATTCTCCAGCTATTATTATTTTTTTCCAACAGGGAAGATTAGAAAGTCCCTTGAGGTCACAAACTAGAAACGTGCAAATAATTTGACCACGTGGAATGGCACTTTTGTGATAATAAAGGTGTTGGTACATTTTAGTAGAGTTGTGATTGTGACACACAGTACTCAAAACTGGGAAATTGTCAGTTCACCTATCTCATCTCCTCAGCTCTCACTTTCATCTTTATAAAACTTCCTTCCTCTTCTCAATAGCGGGGCATGTAAAGGGCACACAGCCTGTGTTAAGGGAAAACCTTGGGTTTAGTGCATGTATGTGGGTTAGAGACTGGGTATTTTTCATCAGTTTTGTTAATTTCTGGACGTGAAAGAATGCATTTCAGACAATTGTTTATTTTCTTCTCTAGATTACAAGTGGGTTCCTTTGCTGAATGGCTACAACATGCATTTGCTGCCAAGTTCAGGATCCGAAGATGTTGTTCCAATGTCTCATCTGAGCACTTTGATGCCATCCACTAGATCATTGTGTTAGGGGCCAAGTTAGGGCCAGCAGGGTAAAGGCAATTTATAACCCACATAGTGACATCAGTCTAACCTAGCAACCTCCCTAGCAACACTGCCAAAGCATCACAATGTGGCCCCCATAGCTCAGATGATATGAAGATAGCAGCATTGTTAGGGTGGGAGGTTGCCACTTTGGCCTAGCAACAAATAACAGCCTGACCTTGGGATCTATTGAAAGCTGAGAAGCCAAGCAGAACAGAGGGAGAACCACCAAATGAAAACCCAAGGGTTCCTGCCTATTTCTTTTATGTAACCTAAACAAATTCTTCAGAGAAAAATATGGCAATGCTTCCAGACACGGTGCATGCATATATATTCAACATTGCTTTTCCACATGGCTGGTTAAGAGCTGAACAGCTTTTACATTGTGGTTTGGAAATCATAAAACCTGGGTGCAGAAAAAGGATGAATAAAGAAATCACCAGAGCCAATTCAGAGTGGTGACAAACAGGCTGCATGTTGCTATTAAAGTGCACTGATGTGAGGGCTCCCACCCCCAGGTATCGCACAGGGGAATCGGGAGCCACGTACACACCGGGCCTTGGGCTCACTCAAGAAACCCAGCTGTAACCAGCTTATATGCAGCATTTTGTCACTGAATATAATGAAATGGATATAAGTCACATCCCCTCCTTCCTGTTCTTTTTTCTTGTTGCCCATTCAAGTGAGCCCCCTGTCCATGCCATTGTGCCAGCTCTCCACAAACAGCTGCAGGAGCAAGGTAACAGTTCTCTCTCCTGTACACTCAAGTGTAGGGTGTCCTCTAAAGACACTCTAAGGAGTTTGACCTGACCTGCTTGATGTTTCTAATTTCTAAGGATGCTCCCATACTCCTGTGTTTTTAAGTGAATACCACTTACAGTATCTTGACAGTCATGGTGATTCAAAGACAACTGAGAGAAACAAATGGGAAGTGTGGAATAACTAAGTGATGCATTTGTTTCTGTACAGGTGGCCCTGAACCTGTGTGTGGTGCTGGAGGTTACCTGATGCTGAGCTTCCAGACACCATTTGGTCTTAAGAAAATATAAACCAGTGTTAGCCCAGCAGTTCCTACAGGAATCATAACCCTTGGAATTCCAAAACTACCCTGTGCAGTGACCACTTCTAAGACCAACCAGTGGGGATAATTCACCTCCCCCTTCCTGTTCTCTGGCTTTAGGCTACCAGCTGGCCAGTGCAGAGAAGCTCAAATTGCAGCTGCCTTCACCTTCTTTAGCAGTCGAGATAAACATATGACTTTGGTTTGCAGCAACAGAATACTGAATATATATTTTCAAAAATGTAATTTCTTTTGTTAAATGAAACATGTTTTCACATATGTTTGGCTCTGCATGTGAGTGTGTGTACACACACACACACACACACACACACTTTTATATAATTACATATATTTAAAAGGGGATTTTTTTGTTTGTTTTTAATTCCTTCCATTTTTGTGCCTTGTTTCTCCTTTGTATAACACTCGGTATCACTTTCAGTTTATAACTTCTCTTGCGAGAGGAGCCACAAGGCACAAATAGTCAATTGTCTAATTGCAGAAGACCTTAACAAAGGGACTGATAGAGCTGAACTGGACATGATCTGTCTGTCCTGCTGTCACTGCTGCAGCAACCACAACTGTCATTTGGGTAACATGAAGTCAAGGGCAATTTATTTTATAAAACCTTGGTGCAAGTTTCATCACAGAATACAGCATCTGCCCATCAGCTCCACTTCTATTTTCAGCCAAGACTATGACAAATTCAAAGACATTGTAAGAAGTATGTGAAAGTTTACTCCTTTGCATGTTTCTTAAATTACAAGATTTAAGTGCATTGAAAAATAGTGAGGATTGGGAGAAACCTCTCATGTGTTAGTGCCACTTCATCCATTCCAGAGTTTTTCAGACTGAAACTGGCCAGATGGATCTTTTTTAATACCTTGATTTTTCCCAGAACAGCCCTTGCTGGAGATGTGTGTATCCAAACGGTAAAGTGGAGGGTGCAGTGGCAGCTGAAGCAGTGTGCCTACCTCCCTGTGGTGCAGATCTGCTGGGATTCCCACAGACATGAAGGAAAACGAAATTTCAGCTTCCCAAAGTGCTTCCCAGCCACACTGCTCTGTCTCCCTCCACTGCCATTCCTGCAGCATGGTCTCCTCAGAGGTTAAATTTCAGATTGTAAAAGAATGGGAGGAGAATGGGAATGTGGATGAATTCTTACAAACTGACCATATGACTTTCTCCATGTATTTCCTGCTAAGCTTCTTGGTAAGCACCGATAATCTTTCTCTAGCCCTAATGCTGGCCACAGCTTTCCCCTCAGGGAACTGCTCCACTTCAGTGTGAGCCCTCTCCCCCGTTTCCATCTCGTTTCCTTCCCCCTTTGAACCGTGCCTCCTAAACGAGGGAAGGGAGTGGGCTGTGGAAGTTACTCCCACATGGAGGGCTGCCAAAGAACGAATGGTCAATACTGGCCGTGTGTCTTTTCCTCAGCACCATATTTTGCCAATCTGTGGAACATAATGTGCGAAACACACTTGCAAGAAATAGCCGAGAAGAAGCTCATTTCCTCCTCCTTCCTCATCAGTCAGCACCTCCAGAACTCCAGCCTGAGCTCTCAGCAGCCCCAGCCACGGTGTCCAAAAGCCCCAGTTCCAGCTGTCCTCTGCCCTCCCACTGCAAATTCAGCCCAGAGCAAGAGCCTGGTGTAATGAGTAACCCAGGGGAGATTCATCAGGACCAACATGAGGAAAATTACTTGATTTCTCTGCTTACAAAATTCAGTGTATTCATAATTTTCCCAGTTATGAAACTGACTGAGGCAAATACCAGAGTCAGTCTCAGCTACTTAGAGGAGACAAAAGACTCTTCCACAAATATTTCAAGAACCAGCAATACTTTTAAATTATAGAGGTTAAGAGTGCATTGTGTGGATTTCTGTATGTGTGTAAATATAACATTCTGGATAGCCATGCTTTCTTAAAAATGAAATCAGTGCCTAAAAATAAGTACACTTTATTAAATACTTAAAATTCCTATCCTTTCCTCTAGAGACCATGCATGACTGGCATAGAAGCTGGGCCATTGCAACCAAAGGAAATGAGTAATTCTGATCAACAGTCCCTGATCTGAGCATCAGTGAACTGGTGGGGCTGGGGGAGATTATAGCAAACTAGGGATGTTTGGTTCTGGGGTTTGTTCCACCAGTTAAAGGGAGGATGATAAATGCAGAATCTGGGATCCAGTTTAGGTAAATTCCATCTATATTCAACGTCAATTTAGGAGCCTCTTTGGTGTAAATCTGGGTAAACCTCATACACAAGCACTTGGGAAAACACGGGCTCACCCGAGCCCATTCATTCTTGCACAGGAGGGAAAGGCAGTGGCCCTGCATTTGTGAGAGGAATGCAGATATATATAAGAACCTCCAGTGCCTGCGGTTAATGCCAAGGTCAGCTCCAGCTGACACCCGTGCCTGGGCTGTGGGGGAAGGGATGGCTGTGCTCTGCGGCCAAGCCACAAGATGTCAGGAGACTGCTGTGCTCTGCTGTGCTCTCTGAGCTATTGCTGTGCTGTGCTGTGTGTGCTGAGCTGTGCTGTGTGTGCTGAGCTGTGCTGTGTGTGCTGAGCTGTGTGTGCTGTGCTGTGTGTGCTGTGTGTGCTGTGTGTGCTGTGTGTGCTGAGCTGTGCTGTGTGTGCTGTGTGTGCTGAGCTGTGTGTGCTGTGTGTGCTGTGTGTGCTGTGTGTGCTGAGCTGTGTGTGCTGAGCTGTGCTGTGTGTGCTGTGTGTGCTGAGCTGTGTGTGCTGTGTGTGCTGTGTGTGCTGAGCTGTGTGTGCTGTGCTGTGTGTGCTGTGTGTGCTGAGCTGTGCTGTGTGTGCTGAGCTGTGCTGTGTGTGCTGCACTGTGTGTGCTGTGTGTGCTGAGCTGTGTGTGCTGTGTGTGCCGTGTGTGTGTGCTGAGCTGTGTGTGCTGTGCTGTGTCTGTGCTGTGTGTGCTGTGTGTGCTGAGCTGTGTGTGCTGAGCTGTGTGTGCTGTGTGTGCTGTGTGTGCTGTGTGTGCTGAGCTGTGTGCTGTGTGTGCTGAGCTGTGTGTGCTGTGTGTGCTGAGCTGTGTGTGCTGAGCTGTGTGTGCTGAGCTGTGTTGTGTCTGCTGTGCTGTGTCTGTGCAATGCTGTGCTGCTGTGCTGTGTGTTCTGTGTTGTTCCATGTCATGCTGCTGTGCTGTGCTGCCCTATTGCACCGCTGCACTGGCAGACTACTCTGCACTGGGGCCTGGGAGCAGCCTGGAAGCTCCTGCCATCATTTTTCAGGCCCCTATGCTATCCTACATCCTTCCATTATCACTCTGCTTCTCTCCCTTTTGACGCCTTTTCCCAAGTCCCTATTTTACAGCTTGCCAACTCCTTTGCTGTATACCTACATGCAGGTTCCTCTCTTATATCTCACTTTATCTGATTAATTATGTTTGTATTCTCCACAGGGCTCTTGGCAGTTACAGCACACCATGGGGTCACTGATTCACTGCCGTGTTTTCAGAAACCCACCTCACCATCCCCACGTAAAACTGAAAACAAGCCATAAGTGAGAAGACAGCAGTTTGCAGGAACGCTCACGATGAAAGGATAAACAAGGTCCTGCACAGAACCGTGCCTGGGCTTGCATCCAAACACAGTGTGCTACAGCTTTAATAGAAAGGGATGGTCCTAAAATGCATTTCATTCTCACTGCATGCACTCTGCTAGTGAATGCTCTGATCACCACACATTGACTGTGTGCTGTGCACAGATCCTGCAGGAACCTGCTGGTGGAATAGATCCTCTTCCCACACTTAAAGTACACCAGTGTGCCAGTTTTTTGCGTGTCAAGCAGGCGGAGCACAGCCATGTGTGTTTCTAAAGCAGCAATGGCCATTCCATGAGGTTCAGTTCCAGCAGGTGGTATTTGGGGTGTACACAATTGCTGAAAAATTGCATCTAATTTCAATTCTTTAAAATATTCCTTCAGGTCCAGTGTGTCCCTAGTGAATATGTACCTGATGGATTGATGGAGCACCGTCCAAGTGACTCCCATTTTGTTGCCGCTGTCAGATCAAACCCAAAATGGTGTCTTGCTGCATCCCTTTCCCTTGCACACCAACACACTGCCACTTACTTGCCTACACTTGCAGAATGAAACTCTTTTATGAAGAAGTAATTTTTCCAAGTGCAAAGCTGGTGTGAGCAGAGGATATGTGTGGCCAAGATCTGCACAGTTCACAAACTAAACTGGGAATTTCAGGGCCCAGTTCTTTATTGTTCTTTTCGTACCCTTGCTTTGGCTGAAAGATACCAGTCACCTGAATTGGTAACTCTGATCCCTCTCTGTCTGCAGGCGTAAACAGAAACACAAGTCACTTATCTGCAAGGAAGAGTCAGTCCCTATTTTTTCCACACTATAAACTGTATTGTCCCACATGGAAAGTGCTGCAAAAGCTCAATTGCTTTAGACAACTCCCAGCTTAAGAGACTTTCTAGTACATGTTATGCCTGATTTCCCAAATGGTTACACCACTCCCCACCCATGTATCTCCAGTGACTTTGGTGAGACCTGCCAACCTGGTGTTCTGCTCAGGACTCTCTGTGCAGCAAGAGACTCACTGTTTCTTCAGTGCTTCATCACTTGTGTCATACAACTTCTTTTTGGGTTACTTTTTCAAGGAATTGTAAAAAGAGCATTTAGAAAACACTGCCAGTGTTCTCTACTGCTATTAATACATGAAAAATAGTTTTCTGAGTCTCCCGGCTGTTAAGCTCAGCTCTGGTCTAGCAGGTACCCCAGCCTGGTCACCAGCTTATCTTGCTCCTGTATCCAAGTTCCTGAGCTGCTGGATACTAAAAGGATACAATGAAGCCCTTTTTTTGTCATAAAGTGGCACCTGCACACCCAGTTCTTGGCTGTCATGCTAAGATCAAAGAAAATCAGAAGACACCAGAAAAAAAATGAAGTAGATCAACACCATTAGGGTGAGAGCTTGTTTGCCAGAGCAAAATCAAGACATACAACACACACCTCAGTGTGTTGTGCTCCAGTTTCAAGAAGATTCATTGCCATGGCTGTTGAGGCTCTGTGCAGAAATGGGTGTGAGATACCAGGTACCTGCATATAAGGTGGGTTTATATATTAAACATTGAAATGTTCAGTTTGGAAGTGACTGGATATTTTCATTCTACAGATTTTGAGTTGCTTTATGAAATGACACGAAAACCACCAAGGACAGATGGCACCTTCTCTTCCTGGCAGCATCAGCAGGTTGAACAAGGATTAAGCAGGTAAGATAAGTGAAACACAGGCTCCATGGCTGCCACTCTTAGAGCTCCCCTACTAGAACTGATTTCAACAGAATTATGAGTCTTTCTGAACAAGACACAGCCCCATCCCATCCCCTCCATGCCCACCCTCTTCTCAGGGCTGCAGCTCATTAGTGGAGCAGCTTGGGATGGGATGCCTGCACTGTCACTCTGCATTTGGCACCCTGTAACTAGAAAATTTCCTTTCTCAGCTCTGTCAACCCAGTGCCCAGTGAGCAAGACAGTCATGAAAATGAGTTCTTTTGGAAACACAGTGTGGGGATGAGAGAAGGCAGGAAATTAATGAGTGGTGAGCACTGAGTGCAAGTGGGGAAAGAGGATGTTTACAGGTAGGATCCTACAACCCTGTAAATCAAGTTCTCTGTCCAACTTGCTCCTGTAACTGTGCATTTAGGGTTGAGCACTGATGTGTAAGAATGAGCACAAGCTCTGCAGGACAAGGCTGCAAATCCTGAGCTTCTGTGCAATGGCTCTAACCCTGCATTTTAGATTATCATCAAATAACCATATTTTAATGAGGGAGAAGAACATGCTAATGTTTTTCTTCTGCTATTCTGTATGGCTGCAAATTAAAGGAACACCAGGGAAGCAAGAATTACAGCCCTGTGTTTTAGGGATGGTGCACACTTGCTTAATATACAGCTTGAGCGCTGTGTCATAGCCACTTCATTTGTATGATGTGCTTTGTAGCCCATGGCTCATAACAAAAAAATAGATGGATTGCTTTTGTCATTGTGGCACCAAACTGGTGAGAGAAATACTAATGTGTTTGGCATTTTAGTGTGATTATTCATCAGGAAATTATGGCACTTTTGTTTTATCTTAGCGCATTTCCCAGAACTATACGGAGGAAAGCTGCTAAATACCAACTGACACTCTCATATTTTTAAAAAGAATTTCAAGAAAGTAAAAATAAAGCTAACAAGAGTTGCTAGGTACAATTCTGGAACATAACTAATATAAATTTGTTTTCTGTTATGAATGAAGTATTTGGTTCTCTAAATTCTGATCCCAATTTCACCAGGTCTACAGTTGATATTCTGGGATACATTTTAGAATCTTCCAAAAAAAACTGCTTAGAGTTTGGCAAATCCTGACAATTAACTAAATTCTTGTATTTCAACTACTTCCTTCAAGGATCTGCCTTCCATGAGCTGAGTCTGCAGAACTGAGCTCTGCACACCTCAGGCCCTGCAGTACCTCACTGTCAGGACTGTCGGTAGCTTGCAGAGCTCTTAAAAACCAGATTCCACCTTGAAGTAAAATTTCTGGTGACTCGTAACTAGTCACCATCACATGGTGATGGTACCTTGTCTGCCTGCTGGGCTGAGTGCTTGCAGGGCTGCAAGCAGGTAAAACATAACATTAATTTCTGTGAAGTTTATTTCTGTGGCCAGGATAAGACAAGGGAAAGAGGCTTCAGGTTTGGGCAGCTGAACAAAACTTCCCCATAAATACTTGGAATTGTTTTCAAGAAAAATATACTTATTACCCAGAAATAGCTGGCTGTCATCTGTGACACTAAATGTTTGAACAAGTGGATTTTCACTCTGAGAAGAATGATTTAGCACTTTCTTACTTTCTGGGAAAGTTTTTTAGCAAAGCCAGCAGACTCAGGCTGAGTACTGGCATGATGGATCTTTTTAGAAATAAATGTTAAAAGAACCTGTGTTCTGCAAGTCCAGCCCTTTTACAGGGAAACAAGGACAGCAATGTGTGAGCACTGCCCATGGTGTAGTGTGGTTTTGTGCCTCACGTTGGCGGAAAAAACAAGTCGACAGCGGCACAATTTGTAAAGCAATTACTGCTCCTGGAATTGATAGTCTGGCGCTGCTAACGGGGGGCTAACGGAATCAGGTGTTTGATGGCAGCACTGGCCAAACAAGGACAGACAGCAAATTAAGTGCTGTCCTGAACAGCAAAGAAAATATTACATTTCTTGCTCTAAATTAGCAACGCTGAAGTTTTGATTGAGACTTCAAAGGCTTACATAGAGACCAAAGCAGTGTGTTGCTCTGTGGTCAGTTTACATTAAAAAAAAGTAACAATGCTAGACTGAAAAGAAAACAAAAAGTCACAGAATTTGCTCTTGCATGGAAAAGACCACAAACTCCAGGAGCATTTGCCACTGCACCATGTGACCGACCTTCCCCTGGCTGTTGATGGTGGATTAGCATCAAAGCTGTTTGGGCACATGCACATGATCTCACAAAAATGTGCAACTAGCAAAAATATACTTTTTCTCAAGCCTAAAAGGGAAAAAAAATTTTCATAAAAGAGAGCTAAGCCTTGCTCTTGTGCTAGTGATTGGATTAGGTAATGACTAATTAGATGAGGTCACCACTTTCTATGTCATATATATACGGTATTTATGGAGAATTTGGTCATTCTAATTAACAGAGTAGAAATAGTTTCTTGACAAACTTCATTTTCCTGAAACTAAGAGCCTTGAATTTGTTCCACTTTTGATCTTTCTTCGGTGGCTATGTTTGCTTTACATTAAAATAACTTCTACCATTCCCATTAAGGATAATCCCTCCAGCACCCACAGTATGACATTTCTATATTAATCTTTTAAGCATTTTAGAAAAGCAAGGTTTCATGTTTTAATAATCACAGTGTTTTTCTCTGAGGAGTTGTAAAAATTTATGGGGCCTTTCTATCCTATTTGACTTCTACATCTTTAGAGTTTGGTGCTAATGGTCCATTCAGCCTGCTTACTCTTTGACTCCTTTTTTATTTCTTTTTCATCTTCTTACAAAAGAAAAATTGCTTCCGTGCCTTACACTGTTGCAGATGCTATTCAAGTGGTAAGTAATTTCAATCCAACTGGATGAAAAAAAGCCCAGTTCACCCTCATCTCAGAATCACTTGGGGGTCTCCACCGTAGACATGTGCATACAAACCCTTTATTTCTTAATTAAAATCAAAATATAGCCACTTGTTTAAAGCAGGAAAAGCAGCAACAGCAATGTACATACACACACTTTTAACAGTTTATCAGCCCATCTTAAGAAAGTACTTTTCCTGCTTTAATATTTTATCCCATTCTTGGTTTTTAATAGAAAAATAAAAGAAATAGATGAACTACGTTTGTTATAATTTTAAGATGATCATGAAAATGGCTCTCCAGTGCCACTGCATTTTGTCCCATACTACTCACACTTCGTTCTATGCAAAGCCAGGCAAGACACTGCAACGAATAAAAATCCAGCCATGCAATCACAGTAACAAAACAAGCACATTTCTTACTCTGTCACCAAGACCTCTCTCACTGCTCACGCTTCCACTTTCTGAAAGCCAAAAAGTCACAGCCCTTTTGGACAAAGTGGAGAGAAAACTGCCCTAAGTCAAGATTGCCTTTGGTGATTTCCATTGCTAAAATCCCTGCAGAGGAGGAGATATAGTGTCCCAATTAGGCAAGTCCCAAAGCATTTGTGGTTACAGAGAACAAAACCAATATTCTCTGTTCCAGTGCAAGTGGAAGACACTTAGTTAGATCAATTCTTGTGAGATATTTCCCTCGATTGGCACAAACAGCATCACTGTCAGAAACAGGGCCTTACCCCTTACTGAAGGCACCACCTGGCTGCCCTATAGAGAACCAAGGGGATCAAAAAGGTTTACAGTGTCTTATAGAGTAGCAATAAGCTGTTTGCTGACACAGTCTGCTGTGGACCTGTAAAGGGAATGGGACAGAGAGGATAAAGAACAGAGCAGTCAGCAGCACTTCAGAATGTTTGATAATGAAGGAAACAGGAGTTTCAGGGGCTGGGAACACCCACCAAGGAAACTAGTAACTACAGAGGAGTGTGAAAATGTAGTTTCTATTGCATATTCAGGACTGTAATCAAAGAGATAAGTGCCAAAAGATCTGCAGCATCCAGAAATTGTCGGGATTGTCTTGCCACAGCTTTCTCAGTGATCTTATCCTAAGACAAGTGTTTCATAACAGATTAAATGATAGCTAGAATGCACATTTAAGAACAGACAAGGAAAAAGTAATTTTTTTGTACCAGGAGACTCGATGCCCTGTTCAGAAACACAGTAAGTAAGGGCAGGGTGGCAGCTCAATCACCACGAGCAGTGCCCCCGGCAGTCTGCAGGCAGATGGGTCTCCCCTCCCCACAGCTCTGTGATTTACTGCACGCACACAAAGCCACAGCAACATCAGTGCCTCCTGTATGATTTACAGAGGCGTGGGTTGCTCATCTAAGCAGAGGAGTGGGATGCAGAAATGCTTGTGCTCTAACCAGTTTCTGACATGGAATCCTGCGGCCCAAGGCATGACAGGTTGTTTTTCAGCCTCTGTGCAAGTTCCCAGTTCTCAAAGCAGATCCCGAGCCTTTTTCGATGTGCTGCTGAAGGTTCCAGGAGAACGGGGAGAGCTTGCAGAATTCCCCAGCTGTTCCACTCCAGTCCCTTTCCTTCTGTGTATCCAGCTCTCCGCTCATTCAGCCCGAAGAGTGAGTACTGTCCAGCCACTTGGGACACATGAAGGTGCAATGATTTCCTCCAGGAGCCTCTGGGGTAGCCGATGCAGCAGATGTGTTTGTGCTGGATGTAAAGGGCAGTGGTGTTGTTCATCTCTTTCACAGACACCTACTTCTGGTCCTTCATGACTCCAGAATTTTCCTTTGGCCTCTGGTTGTTTGAGCACTTGGAACAAATCTTTGCCCCTTTGTTTCTCTGTTTGTACATTTAGAAGTGTAAAATTTCTTGCTTTGTGTCCTTCTCCAGTGTTTGTAAAGCCACTGAAATATGTAGCTTCCTAAATGCTACATTTTTACTGAGAAGCTAAAGATACTTTTCAGCAAATAGTGTTGATGATAGCTATTGTTTTGCTTTCTACATCAAGTTTGATGTTTAGTACATATTTTGGATAAGTAGACTATTACCTGGAAATATGTCACACAGTTTGCAAATTTACACCAAGGAGTGGGACGAGCATCACAGCTTGGGACATTAAATTTGTCTCCAGAAGTTAAGCAAAAGTTGAAAATATTTTGCCTTGATTCAGCTCAGAGCCCTGTGAGGGACCCCCTTACCCTGTGGACACCACGTGGGTGGTACAAGATGGCCACTGTGACGACTTTGGGGTTCCCAGTCGATATCTGCAGTTGCCTGACCCTGCACCATCCTGTCACCCATCCTTGGCTAGAGCAGGCTAAAAGCTGCTGTAAATGGCACGCTGGCCCAGGGGCAATAGAAGAACACCATGATTTTCACCTTTTTCTGGGTTTCTAGTGTGTTGCTTTTTATTTGCATTGTCCTTAAGCTAAAGTGAGAACACTGCCAGAGATCTGTGCCTTCAGAGAAACAGAAGGAAAAAACCAATGCAAGTATAAAAAAGAGGAAGGAGCAGCAGAGGGTCCTCGTTCCCATGCACAACCCCTGAACTGGTACTAGAGATCTGCAAGAAAGCGTCACTCAGCCCTCAGTGCTGATACAGACAACAATGAAACTAAATCGCCCCAAACATTCATAACCAGTCCTCTGTCTGCCCCTGAAAAAACCCCAATCTCTTGTTCTTTGTCCTCTGAACTATAGTCACCTTGCATTACACGGTACGAAATGACTGGCCAGGCTTTCCATTGCCGCTGGCACTAATCACAGAAGATGAATATGAACTGACCAATGGTGTGTTTATAACCTTGTTTAACAATGTCAGGCACTGGGCTGGAGTCTCTCTCCCTTTCACCCATATCATTCCAGTGGCTCCAGCATAGTAATTTCAGGTTTACACCCGCACCAGAGAAGTCAGACTCAAACAGAAAGGTGCTTTTAGGACAGGAAAAATCCAACCCCATTTTTGAAAAGTAAATAGAATGAGAAGTATCAGAACCCAATGAATTTCTTTGCTTTGCGGCTCAGGTGCACCCAAAAGCCACTTTCCATGAAAGCAGCACAGTGTATGATAGAGTGAGAGGGTCTGGCCTCTGAAGCAGATCCCCCATGTATTTTCATGAAATCTTGAAAAACCACAGTAAATAAAGTCCAGGTAGGTACCAAACAAGAAATGTACCTCTGGCGGTAGAGAAACTTTTATCTTGGATCACCAATGCCCTGCTGGCACTGGAACATATTTATTTTTTTATCATTCAGTGACCTTTGATACCAGTAACTACAGAGGCTGCCAAGCTGCCCATGGGCTCTTCCATGCCAGTCATTATCTGCTTTGTATTCCGGGCAGTCTGAAATTGGACTCTGCCTGTTTGGGTAGAGGTAGGCAGGGGAGGTGCCCTGAGCACGTGCATGTGTGTTGTGTATGTGCCTGTGTGTGTGACTCTGATTCTGAGGTCACTGATACTCAGTTAATACACACCTATGTAATCAAGGGCACTGTAGTTTCTTTCTCTTATTCAATATAAAAAGTGGTGTTTGCATGGCCATTAGCTTTAAAGGGCAGCCTTCAGCTGGGCTACAACATATCCAGTATTCTGCTGTCTACTTCGGATGGAAAAGAGCCTTTTTGTTGTCCTTGTATTTTGTATCTTCTCTACCACATCCATCAAAAACACTGCTGTGACCTGGACAAAACCAGAGTACTCTCTTGGTTTGTACTTTATCCTGGGCAGTGCCAGCTTTGGGGAGCTTGCATAGCCCAGTTGCTCTAATACGGTTCCATTTTTTTTGGCTAATTCCCAGCTGGAAAAGCACATGTCACCCTGATCTAACTGTCCTGGCAACAACAGGACATGGCTCATATTCACCTAGCTGTAACTCACTGAGAAAATGTCAAGTTAGGGAGGGAAGAAAATGTGGCTTTTAGTTGGACCTCCACTGACTAAATCAAGCTAAAATTACATATGGCCTTTGTCTAAGTGCCACTGCTTGAGCAGCAATCTCATTACGTGTGGTAACATGTAAGCTTAAAAGCATTCAGCTAAAACCAATCCTTCTGCTGTCCCCTGGTCACCAACTGGCAACAAAGCTCCACATTGACACCAATCTGGCAACCTGTAGAGTTTGCCCTCTATTACATTTTGCTTCTCTAAGCACAGCTATTATTGGAACTGCTTACTTGACCATATTGCATGCTTTACCTCCATCTGACAATAATTCATTCTTCCAGCTTGCAACATTAATTACTTATGCATACTATACACACTGCCACCCCAAGTACATATACATGAAGAAAGAAAAAAGATTTTATGTACAGCTGAATGTGGTGGGGTTTTTTCCTATCATTTTTGCCTAATGTGAGGACAAGAAGAGATTTTTAGATTATCTGTAACTTGAAAGTCACCACCAAAAATACTCAGAAATGCAGCATATTAACAAATACAGGCTGGCTCTGTAGGTTATGAAAGACAATACAAAATACAGCTCAGTTTCTCTATGTTGCCCAATAACAAATAGAAGCAAAGCTTCACTTCAATGTGTATTTATGGATGGATGTGTGTGTACACACACATATATGTACTTCCATGTAAACAAAAAGCCAAAATAAAAACGGGACCAAGAAAAAGCTGGTCAAAAACATATACACGTTTTTGATGACTAATACTTTCCTAACAGTAACATCAGAAACATAAGACTGGAGGACATCCTGGCACTTCAGAAATTCCCACCACTACCTGCAAGGTCCATCCCTCACACCCATGGGTCAGCATCTGTCTATAAAGCTGCAGTTTTCAGCTCTCTGCTCTTGTTGGAAGACTCATGTCTCAGGATTACACTGGATGTCCTGGCAGACTTATATCTGTCCTAACACCTGTGGTGAGATCCTGCACAACAGACACAATGGTCCAGTAGTGCCTTGTGTAATGTCAGCAGTGCCTTCCTATTGCTGCTGGAAGAACCTTGTCTAGGATCACATTTGTCATTTCTGTCCCTGCCTCAGGTACTGATGGTTCACAGTCACTCACTGACTAACTAAGGTGGACATTTGTCTTCTGTTTTTTCTGTTGTTGTAGTCAGTTTTATTCCTTAAAGAGAATCTACTTTTCTTCATCCTTCTGCATAGAGACACCCAATTTTCAATGGTTAGTGGTGAAGTGCATCCAAATGTGTGTTTGCTTTTGTAGGGAATTACATCCCATTTCCATTGCTTTCACTGTCTTCCAGCTCACCAGCTGCAATACTCTGATGCTGTTAATGATGGTGCCTCTTGACTGTTTCATCAGAACATTTCGTTATTACTCTCCAGCTTAAATGACAAGAGATCATTAGAGTGAATATTAAACAAGTTCAGTCTTGAATCACTAGAAATCTCTATCCCAATAGAAATCTACTGGCACCTCTCCTTCAGACAATTCCTCATGCATTTTACTGCTCTTATACTAATCCCCATCTTCTCCATCTTAATGAATAACTTCCCATGTGGCATCATATCAAATGCTTGACTAAAATCCATATAGATTAGATCTATTACATTTCCCCTTGCTTAGAAAATCAGTTATCTCTGCAAAGATATAGTCCAGGATACTCGGCAAAATCAGTGTTGTGGTTGCATTTTATCCTGTTTATCTTGTCTTTTGCTCTCTCTTTTTTTTCTTCTGGTTAAATATATTTTCCTTCAAAACTCTTCTGAAAGTCTGAGACAGTCTCAAAATCAATGAGCTCAGTCGCTACTGAGATAACTTTCCAATAATTTTTAAAATAAAAGTATTATATCTACTATTTCCAAATCATGCAAGAACAACCTCCAAATAAAAGACTTATTTCAAATGGTTGCTATCAATCTGGTACTTGTTCCTTTGGAATTCTGGGATGAAAATTACCTGGTTTCCCATGCTTGAAAATGTTAAGCTTTTTTTTTATTTATTTGCTTTCACTTTTATTGTGATAATTTCCATTTTCTTCCCAACTAATCATGCTGGTTTTGCTCCTTTCTTCAACTCCATTGTTCCTCTTAAAACTATGGCAAAGCTTTCATTTAGATTTTGGGTACAAAAGTATTTTTAATCTTTTCTTTGTCCACATAATTCATAGTAGCACCAGTTCTTTTCTTGTTCCCTGTTTATTTAAATGGCCGAAGAAATGTTTGATTTTTGATTTAATTTCCTTCTGACATCTATTTGAGAGTTATTTTCAGCAAATCTCTCTCTATTCTGAGCACACATAGGTAGTGGGTTTGTTCATCACTTGTTTTCCTTAGTTTTATTGCTCTCCCACAGTCCATTGCAATGATGCCATTGCACAGACTATATGAACCAACAGGGTAGACATAGTTAAATACAGATGTTTTGTAGACAGGTACAGAGTAAACATATTTGCAATGAAATTCACAGGCAAACAGAAATCAAAGATCTTGCTATAATGGAAGCAATGTTTTTATACGATTTAGAGTCACAAACACCATTGCCTCAGCCCAGCCTATGCCAGAATTTCTAGCAAAAAGCTTCAGCTTGTAGCAATAAAAATATTGTATGTTTCTTCTCTTCCAAGGAAATGAAAACTTTCTATCAGAAAGAACACAACAGAAGCAGAGTGGACAAAATAGTACCTTGTACAGGCACTAAACCACTAACCTAATTTTTGAAACTGTTACCTTCTGTTGTGTTTGTTTTTTTTTTTTAATTGGGTTCTAACCCCATTATTTTGAACAGAAGCCTCACAAGGCAAACCAATGCAGAGCTGAGGGAACCTGTGACCAGGCACAGCATAAAACTAGCTCTGAATTGGGTACCTTCGTGGCTATTTTTGATACTAAGGATTCAAATTACATTTACAGTTTCTGATTTTCCTTGATTATATATGAGTCTCTTAAACTATTTTCTTTTCCTTTTCAGCTGTGGAAAAATTACTTGTAGAATTTGTGCACTATCAAGTTTTGAATTGGTAAAACCAGGAACAGATATGAGAAATTCAGGTATCATTACACAGAGGTCAAAATGTAACATTCTGTGTGTCCATCTGCCAGTCAAAAGACCAGAAGTAGCACTGGGGGACCCAACTAATCCAGCACATAATGGAGGAGCTTTACTGAGGATGTGTATTCATACATAGCACATTTGCAGCTAAGAGGGAAAAGATTTTCCAAACCCATTTTAGCATAAAATTGGAGTGTCCTCCGTGGACACCTGCAAGTCTTTTGGAAAAAACCTTCCAGACACATAAGTCTGACTGTAGAGGGATATTTCTGGTGGGGGGGACAGTGAAATAACTTCTTAATTTCATGAGTTATCACCAGCTGTTCTGGTACCATTCAAGCACAGTTTCCTGGGTCACTGCAATGCTTTAGATGGTGCCTGTTTCAGTTCCAGATCAATGTTCTGGCCCTCAGCATTTTTTGTGGCAGAACTAAACCACTGCAGAGACAATGACTGCAAACCTCTGCTAAGAAATTTATTTTTTTGCTGTTATTTTTAGAGCTAAATCGTTTTCTGTTCTTGAGAGCAGGCTGGTTACCCCTCACTTTCACCTCTCTTTCAGACTTAAGCCCTAAACTGGCATTCTCTGCCTTGCATATTTTGCTTAGTTCCTTGAATTACAGTTTTTCTCTTTTCGTTTCAACTTTTCTGCCCAGCTTCACCCATCGGTTCCCTACTGTAAACAACTGTTTTGCCTGCTAGATGGCACTGGCCATCCACCAGCGCTGGGACTGAAGGCAGGTGGCACTGAAGAGCCGTAAGGGCACATGGCCACTCTTTGGTCCTTATTCCGTTTACTTTCTGCAATGGCATTTTCTTTGCTCAAATTACTTCACTCTGCACCCACAGCACTCGATTGCCACTATAATAATTCCACCTCTGTCCTCTTCTTGTTCTATGATGAGTATAAACTTGCTGTTAGCACTGCTACAAAGAGCTGGAGCTGCTTCTGAACCCATCAGTTTGTTGAAAATGACTGAAAACAATCGGAAGCCCTGAAATCTCTCTGGGTCTCAAGTCACTGACCTGATTCTAAATATTTTACAAACAACAATTTATTTGGGGGGGGGGATACAATTCATTAAACTTTTCTGCTTGAAAGCAGCTTTACAGAGCTGTTTGTGAATAGATATTAAGGGCAAATATATAAAGATGGTGTGAAATCTGCTTGTTCTGAATTCTTTGTATACTGTTAGCACAAAAATCTGTTGGTCATAGCTGCCTTGGACGTGTTACATTCAACAATAGTTTTGAACAGTATTTTATGTGTTGCATCAACACAGTGAGGAGGAATTTGAAGCTTTCATTTGTGTCTGCAGAGCACAATCCACTGCTGCCATCCTCTTGGTGCTCCTTTCAATATAAGTGCTAAAAACCCCACAGTCAAACAAAATTAGAAAACAAAGTTAATGACAAGTATCAGGCTGGAAATAGAAGAGCCTCTTTCTTTAAAGTATCCACAAGCCCAAACCATCCTTCAGAACACACTCACTGTGCCAGTGTCTGTAAGCAGAGTGCCACCATTACCCTCCTAGTCCAGCCTTTCACCCGAGAACGCTGCTCTCTGCACCTGAGCAACATGTTTGCTTTTCACACACATGGGCACGTTTCACCCAGTGCCAGATGTGCCCACAGTGGGTGTGATTTCTTGGAACTTGAGGGTGTACCCTCTGTTTGGATGGCAAGTTCCCTGGCTGTGGTTGCTTGGAGACATTACAGGTATCGTGGTATCTGCCTTGCGTGCCTGTAGATGTTTTCCAGGTAGGTGTGGCCATACTTCTCCTTGGCTCATCAGATTCTCCACAGATGTCCATGGTTCGAGTGACAGAGCCAGGTCTAACTTTCTCATTAATTCTTTTTCAACCTTATAATTATCACCCCTATATAAAGCTGGATGCAGTGCTGCATCATACCATATCATTTCTAGGTGCCAGACAGCTAATGTATATCTTTTTTTTGGTCTCCTTGCCACTGCAAATGTGTCTATCTCTCAGTTTCCTTAGGGATGTTGGGAACTGATCATCTCCAAACCTAGAGAAGATTCAAATACAAGTAAAGCTTTTGAGACTAAATCTTGTGGTGGCATTTTAGGATGTTTCTCCCCATCTTCCCAACCTTCTTCCCTCCCTTCACTCTTAAAAGTTAACACCTGCCTAGCAAAGTTGGCAGACAGGCTGAAATGCTTGTGCCTCAAGCCATTCCTGTGAAAAACCTGGCACCTTTGTTCAAATGTCTGATGAAAGCAGGTTTGAACTAAGATGTTGGTCTGTGAACTGGCAGGGGCACACAGACTGTTGTGGGGTGGGAAGCTTCAGCGGAAGGAAGATGAGGGCAGACGGTGGCATTGTTGAGGTCTTGAGATGCCACATAAAGATTGACAAAAGCACGTCTTTCTAAACCCAAATGTCTAAACTTGCCTGAAAAAACTCTGTGATGCATTTTGTCCCTGTTTAGATAACACAGTGCAAGGACTTCTGTGTATTTGCCTACCAATTCCTCTGGCACAGCATGAAGCAAATGGCTACCTACACCTCCCTGGTTATTTACAAGGCCACTTAGCTTTAAAATACAGTTAAGGGCAGCACCACCAATCTTAAATTAACTTTCCTGGTGGGGGAAGAGTCTCAAATTGATCCTTATCTACTTCACTGGGTCTTGTGCTGACAGTCAGGTTTGCTGTTCTCACCACTGTTAAAGTGTTCTGCTCTTTATTGGGTGTACTGCGAACAAACCACCAGTCCAGACCCTTCTGATATGGCTGCTGTGATTTGCCTTATCTTTATTTGCTCCTCAAGCCACTTTGGTAAGGCTGAAGAAACCATCTCCTGCAAAAACTTTGAACTCTGGATGAGCAACTAGAAAATATCTTTATTATCAGGGACAGAGAGCTTAGGCTGCAGCTGGGATCCAGCTGAAGTGCATGCAAACTGCAGGGATCTGCACAGGAAGTGGCTGAGAGAGTTGCTGGCGATGTGGCTATTAGGGAATTATTAGGCACGTGTTAAATGTAGGCTCAGCTTCACTAATGAATCACCTTGCTCAGGCTACAGAGAGTTTTGGTTATGGGTGGCTGTCAGGGTACAGAAGGAAAGAAAATATCTCATACTTGCAGCTAATACAGTGATTCTTAGATGGGATAGTGGATTTATTCCTGTGCATGATTACAATGAAAATGTTTATATGCATTGCTCCTGTTATTACAGATTAATTAGTTACTGAAGGAAGAAAGTGCTACAAAGGTATAATTCAGATTTCTGCAGAGTTGTACTTTGTGGCAACAGTCAGTAAGATTAAGATGATATCAATTTACTTAACATTTTACAAAATAATAGGTTGAGTTTGCAGGCTGGGCACATGTTTAGTGCAAGCATCCGAATAGCCCTTCTTGCTCAGTGTGATTACTGATGTGCTTCAAGTTAAGCATGCATGGAAATCTTGCAGGACCAGGGATGCAAAACACAAATGACTTTTCCCCCCCCCGATACACTTCCAATAGGTAAATAACTAAAAAAAATGCACAAAACAAAACTTCAGATTCTACGGATTTTGTGGGTGCAAAGGCCACGTCTGTATCTGTGTCCTGGATGGTGCAAAATGCAGTGACAGTCCTTAACACATAGACAGGAGTGACAAAAAGCTAATATGCAAATAGTGCTACACATGAGGATGTTCCATAAATTTGTATATAAGGCTCATTTCAGATTCCAATACATGTACAAGCTGTAATCTGTATTATTTCTCTTAACACACACTTGAGAGTTCATCAGTGATGGGAGAAATAATCGTAACAAATGCCTTTTTCATTGCTCAGAACCTGGGAGGGAGCAGCAGTATTTGGGTTGCCGGGAGCAGTGGTCGGGCTCCAGGCTGGGTTTCGGGGTGTGGGTGGCAAGGAAGGGGGGGCGGCTTGGGGTGGGGGAAGCCCTGGTCCCTCGGTGGGAATTACCCCGCTCCCTGTCCCTTTCCCAGCCCCGTCGCGGCAACATTTATTGCAACAGCAGGAAATTGCTTATTACTAAACTAGCTGGCAAGGGAGCGGAGCCGATGCTGTTCCACACTGGCACAGCAATTGCTTAGCTGCTGCTTTCCCTGCCTATCCTTGTTCCGCTCTTTCTTCTTCTTCCCCCTCTTTCTCTCCTCTCTCCCTCTCTCTCTCCTCTTCTTTTTTCATTTTGGCTTCTATTCAAATGTGGGTCAGGGGTGAGCGGCTCCCAACGTCACAAGCTTGCAAGATGGCGCTGGGAGGAAGGCTGTGAGATGAGGAACAGGCTGGTATAAACCGAGAGGACAGGAGAGGGAGAGGAGGAGAGGGAAAGGGGAAGAAAAGCTACTGCTCCAGATGCAATAAGAAGGTAACGCGGCGCGGGGCGCGGGTCCCGCGGGGCGGCCGGGCGCTGCCGGGCTCCGCGGTGCAGCCCAGCCCCGCTCCCCCGCTCTTTATTCGCAGCCCCGGTGCTTTGCCCATCTGCACGGGTCCGCTCGGGAGAGTCGCCGGGGTGGCGGGGGTATCCCCTTGTTCCCTGCCCCGCATCAGCCGTGCCCGGCACCGGCGGTACTTCCATTGAAAAAATCCCGAGATCGCTCCTCTCCCCGTGCCCCCCTCTGTCCGTGCCCCGGGCCCCCTGCCCTCGCTCTCCCGGCGCGCTGCCCCGTTGCTTTGGGGGCCGGGGCGTGCATCGCTGTGCCGGCCACCGTGCCTGTCTGGGGGTTGCAAATGCTGGTTATTTGGTTGAAGCGGCTGGAAACTTTCCCCCTCCTCCCGTGCCATTTGTGTGTGTGTGTGCGCGTGTGTGTGTGTGTGCATGGGTGCGCGCTGCCCCTTCCCCGCCGGCGGTGGGGTCGGGGCGGGGGGCCGCAGCTGCTGCCCGCCGGGGCCGGCCGGCGTGGGGCTGAGCGGCGGGGAGCGCAGGCAGCCCCGGAGCCGCCCGCTCCCCATCCCCACTCGCCCCTGCAAGTGAGCCGTATTTTATTTTATTTCATTTTTTCCCCGAAAGGAGAGAGCGGAGCCCCGGGGTGCCGGGGGGCGTGTTTGTGCCGGGGATCTGGCCGCATTGTGGAGGAGAGGGCAGGAAGGGGGCTCCCGGGACTTGCATCCCCTCCTTTTCGCCCGCGGTCCATCCGCCGGGCTGCGAGGCGACGAGCCAGGCCGGCATCCCCCAACCCCAGCGCCGGCCCCAGCCCCACAGAGCACCCCCTGCCCTACCGGGACCGCGGTGAACTTTTGCCCTGGCTCCCCCCTTCCCCGCCGCCCCCCTCGGTCGCTCGGGATCGCGGAGGGAAAGACCCGCCGGCTCCGCTCGCTCTGCCCGTCGCTGCGGGTCTCTGGCTTTTGTTACGTCCCCATCTCGGACGCAATGGACGGAGCAGGATCGCGCACCCTCCCAGACCCTGCCCGCCGGCTTTGTGCCCCGCAGGAAATGCGCGTTCCCCGGCCGCGCCGGCCAGCGCAGAGCTGTCCACCCCGTTTGAAAAAAAAATAAAAAATTAAATTGTACGTCCAGGCTGGCAGCATTGCTGCCGAGGCGCTCGGCATCGCAATTGAGGGAAGCGGGAGGGCTGGTGGCTGCCCGCGGCTGCCCGGTCCGGGTGCGCGGCGCCGCGGAGCCGGACCGGGCTCTGCATCCCCCGGCGCGCCGGTGCCGGTGCCAGCTCGGCGGCGGGGGGAGCCGGGCTTTTTGTGTTTTTTTTCTGGTTGCATTTAAAAGCAAAGCCAAGCCGGCGGGGGAGTGGGGGCGGGGGAGCAGCGTGCCGGCCCCCTGCGCGGTGCGCGGCCCGGGGAGCCCCGCGGTGCCCGCAGCGCCCAGCCCGCGCCCGGCCCCTTCGATACGGGGCGAGAGCCGGCGGGGAAGTCAATTATTGACTTCTGCTTGGCCGGGTCCCAGGTGGAAGTGGGCACGGCGGCGGCGGGCGGCTCTCGGGGCGCCCCCCGTTATCGGGGCCGCCAGCCGCGCTCCTCCCGGGGGATCCGCGCCCGCCGGACACCGCGCCCGGCCCCGCGGAGCGCGGATGTACACCCGGGGCCGGGCACTCGAAACTTTCTGCTGCCAAGTCCGCAGCCTCGGAGAACTCGGGTGGCCTCGGCGCTTCCGCTGGCGGGTAACTTGGCGTTAGTATCTGCGAGTGGGGCGGGGGTGTATACACCTTTACATAGAATTAATGAATTATCTATGGAACCAAGTGTTTTAGCAGACGGTTACCGAAATCACCCAGGATGTTACTCTGCTGTTAGAATAAATCTGAGAGAACAGCCAGAAACCAGTTAAGAGCATCAGAATTACATTCTGCTAATGAACTGTCCTTTGACCAAAACTGGTTTAAATTTGTTGCGGAATGCTGTTTATATTTGAATAGCTCCCATGTTTTTCCACAAATTAAAGGGGAAAACAATATGCAATAGTCACTTTCATTGGAAAATGTCAGAACTATGAGCAGATGTTTGCTGTGCCTGATAAATACAGTGTATAAACAACTAATATTTCAAGATGACTTATTACTATTTTTTATGACTCAGAACTATTGTAATATACTACAGTGACTCTGGAGAGAAAGCTGTAAATGACTCCTTAGGATTTCACAGCAAATCTACATGGGGAAAATGACATATGGAAAGAAAATTGACTTATTTCCACAACTGCAAGTGGCCTCCTTTTTGCGCCTTTTCATTAGCAATCTAATCCTAAAAGCATTAGGAGCAATTATTTGCAGTGGTGCCTGACATTCTAGGTCTAATTATTTAAATCAGTTTAACTTTTGATGGTTGACCCATTAGGTCAAATCTGTGTGCCCTTTGTTATATTTATTAAAAAAAAAAAAAAAAAGGAGGAGTGGGGGTGTCTTCAAACTTGCCACCTGCTACTGACATATCATTTTAGCTCTGGAGGAGATCAGCATTAAGAATAAGCAACCTCTTACATTTGTTACTTTCCATTCTAACACGGGAAAGGACACCCCCTGTAAGTGCCTTGTTCTCCGGTGTCTAAAATCCATTGCTTAATCACGACAGACTTGTGTGGCCACAGGATTGTAAGAAGAAGGAATGGGAGAATCCGAGGATGTGGCAGGTTTTCCCTATGTCATGCTTCCTAATCTACGTGAAATGCAGATGAGACGCACGTACATAAAAGGGATGATTTTTCAGTGTTTGGTGGAAAAGCTTCTTCCAAGGATCCGGGAGAGCTCTAAATCTTTAATACATAAAGAAATAGCTCACGTTAGTATTCACATACGTTGCTGGCGGAATGACTTATGGATGTGTAGATAGTAATAAGTATTGCAAGATGCTTGAAGCACTTGGTATCACGTGATGTGCTGTAGTGTCAGTGCTGAATTGTTTGGCAGAAGCCGATGTGTGACAAGGGGTGGGGAGAGAGAGGAGAGAAAGAGAAGATGAGAGGCCTGATTCCAGGAGGGTACATGTTCAGTTTATTTTGTTTAGTTGTTTAAAATAACTAGAACACAACCTAATGCTAAGCAGTTTGGCTGTGTTATGGATTTAAACTCTGTAAAACAGCCACCGCAGCCCAAAATTGGTGGTCACAGCATGAAATTGGAAGTTGTGAACAGCAGATCTTTCAGTGAGAGTTCCCATTTTCCAGCATCTTTACAGTCCATAGTAATTAAGAACTGTCAAACATAAACTGTATGTTGTACATTCCTTTGACCTTGCAGAAAATAGCACGTGGCTATTCTTTGAGCTCCTGCTGCCTCCTTTGATGATAGATGTAGGGAAATGGGGTAATGTTTGAAAACCGAGGTGCATTTGCCTTCATATCAGAACTCCTGTTTGTGCTGACTGCAGCATTTAACCTCTCATCCAGCCTGATGAACATATCGTGGGTTGACAGGCAGAGGTATTGGTAGGATGGGGTTGTCGTGTTTTCTCTACAGAAACCCAAGTTTCCCATCCCCAAACCAAATCTGACTGATAAAGTGTACGAATGAAACTGCAGCTTCTGACAACAGCTGGGGAAGAACGTTGCCACAAAGCAGCATTTCAGTGCTGCAGCAAATGTGGTGTTGGAGTGGGAGAAAGCAAAATCACATTTGTGACATAGCCATTATATTGGCTGTATTGTGACAGGCGAAGCTCAATGGGAAGGGACCATTTCAGCATCAGCGGACATGCCTTCCCTGCTGGGCTTGGAGAAAAATTAACAGGGCTCAGCTGTGGGATTGCAACAACTGAGCGTCGACCCAACCGTAAGCAGGAGAATATATTTTAAAAAATAAAGATGACTTCTCCTTTGGTTTGGTGATGATCACACTACCAGTGATTGAGCCACTAGGGCTGCTTAAATTGGTTTTTGTCTTGCTGTAGTATCAGGAGCAAGGACAATGCATTGCAATAGGGATTTCGCTCTGCTGTGCAGTAGCTCATTGGTGAAGAAACTGCATTTGGTTTGCTCAGGTGTCTTTTAATCAGCAGTGACAGTGTGCTTACTTCTCCCAAAAGCAGCAGAAACAATGTTAAAAAGATGTTCCTGAGAGTCCTATTTTCTTGTTCAGTTAGCATCTCCAGGTTCCAACAGGATGCCAGTTTTAAGCTGGGTTTCTTTCCTTGAAGTGTACGTGTATTGTGCTAGCTGTCCAAACTTGTAAGTTACTCACGCTTCTTGTTTGTAATTCCTGGAAAGAAAATTCACCCTCCAGTGCTGGCTCCCACAAAACAAGGAAGAAATGAAACAGTGAGGTTAATCCTGAATTTTAAGCTGGTACAAAATGAGTTGTTACAATAGCTGTAAAGGAGAAGACTACAACATTGCAATAGCTGTACCTGCTGTAAGTGACAGGTGGGAGAAATTTTGTTCTTTTTCATCTGTGTTTGGATGACGGCCCAGTGCTGGCCACAAACTGCAATCCAGGATTAATCCTCACATAGTGTTTTCTTTCTATATATCAGATTTCTCATTTTGTTAATAAGCACAGCCTAGCATGCACTTCAAGTCAGCTGTTCTGGAGTGGAAGCGACAGGGTTTTGCGTTATTTAAATGACGGCTCTCATGCTTTCCTGGAGCCCGTATTGTTTGACCAGGGCAGGGCGGAGGGTGATCCTTGTAATCACAAATCCTAAACAGGGATTCTGGTTACTGATTTTACTTAATGGAAAGGGCTGTGGAATGTACTTTATCCAGGATTACATCTGTATTATATCACATTTTCGGATGTGCACCCTGGGGATTTGAAGGGGCTAAAAAGTGATCTTTTAAACTGAAAACCTCAAGCAGGCGTTTGGAAATGGACCTGTTGTGGGAAGCTTCCTTCACTTGCTCTCTTTGTAACAGAAAAAAGACAAACTGCTGAGCTTGGCTGCAGAAAGTCAGAAGACACATGCACTGACAGCTAAGCTGGGAGGGTCTGAGCCTTCAGCTGGCAATAAGAATTGTTTAGAGAAGTGCAAGGAGTTAGTTTGTTGCTCAAAACTGTCATCAGGGAACTCTCGCAGTAAGAATAGCCCTGAAAACAGCGTGAACTTCTTACTTCTGTTGCTGAATGTTCTGAGAGATCTATGCAGGATCTAGGAACAATCCCCTCTTGATCTTCCAGCTGTAGATACTGGATGGAAAAACTTGCCAGTGTTGTCCTTGCCCAGGTTGTGGATGGGAGGTGGTAAGCATTTCATGTCAGTACACTGGCCTGAGGCATTCGCTGTCCTTCAGTCCCCTGGGTAAGGGAGAAGGGGATGGTTTTCCATAATATATCAGTTTGCTCTATCCACTCCCTTCCCCCACTGAACCAAACACTGTGCACGATAAAATTGTCTTCAAATCAGTCTTTTGCCATGGGTTTAAAGAGGGATACAAGATGGACTGACTGGGGAGAGGCCTCATGGTAAACAACCTGACTCTGCTCTTCATGTTGGGCTAGTCCCATTCATTCCTGGACTGGTTTAAGATGACACGGGTGTACAGCAGATTCCTTCCCCTAAATGTGTGCTCATTTCTTGTTGTATAAAGAACCATTCAGTGAGTGGATTCAGTTTTCCAGGAGTCACATAAAGGCACTGCCATGTAGGACTGCTCTTACTGCATTCCCATCTGCTGTCAAGATGCCACCAGCCAGTTTGACAGTTTGGAAATCTTTTCTCTTGTTCGATAAAGAACAGAATAGAGTAATTTGCGTTGCCAGTTTTAACTGAGAATTGAAATCAGCCGACAAGAAACCTTATTTTAAAGCTTGCTTGTTTGTCTATGTGGTAGTTACTCTCCAGCAGAAAGACTGGATTTCACTGGTTTGTACCTATTAAAATATGTTGATGCACAACTAAAAATAACTTTAAAGTAAATTTGATGTTATTTTCTCTTAAGCAGGGTTTAACACATTCAGGCTATGATCTAACATGCAAATCAAAACCAAAAGTAATTTACTGTGTTTTTGTTTCTGAGAAGTGACTCAAACGACTTCTTATATAGCATTAAATTTAATTTAATACTAAACCTGAATATTTTGAAGTGTTAAATAAAAATATTTAGAAAATACTTTCTTATCAAAATACTTGCTGATGACCTCCTGAGGTCCCTTCCTATGTGACTTATTCTGTGATTTTTATTCAGCTCCAATTTAAATGCAAAGCAAAGGAAGTGTTCTTAGAGCAAAAGGGAACAGATTATTTTTTAGTTATGTTGCTCTTTTTTGAGTTTGGAACTAGCAGATACTAGTCTCTAACACCTAGTTTTGATTTGGAGGGCAGTAGGCTTTCCTGTCCTTCTGCCTCTCCTCAAATCTCAATTGCTTTCTGCAGTCTGAAAGAACTGGTTATTGAACTAAAACTGAAAAAAACCAGCCTCTCTGTCCCTTTACAAGAGGCTCCTGATACGATGGTTTAGTGAACTGCTCAGAGTGGATGAAACAAGAAAGTAGTGGCTTTCTCTGTTTAGGGACTGATTTTCCTCAAAACTTTACTAGCAAACACATACAACTGAAGACTGACTTAAGACCATTTAAAAGAAGGTTTGAAATTATGCCAGTGTATAGTGAGACTTAAACTTGGGCTGTTTTTATTTCCCTACTCCTAGAAGGATGCTTTTTTATTCCTAGTTTCTGTTTACCTTTACAAAGTATCCAGAACAGTCCTCACGTGGAACTTTTTGCTTAAACTTCTCAAGTCCTTGAAAAAACTCTTTGTTCTTTTCTAGGCAGTTCGAATGTTCTTTGGTAATGTGATATTAGCGACATGATTATGCCCAGTCTTCAAATTAAAACATGGATGTCCTTCTAGGCAGAGAAAATATCTAACAAAGTTGTAGATGGCAGGGAATCCACTAAAAACTATAAATCTGTGTCCACATCTATGAAATGTACATATTCAGAACCATAGCACCAAAATGCTCAATAATGGGAATTTTGGCATGAGAGTGAGAGTCATAGTGTAATTCTTCAGATGTCAGCAGACTGATGTTTGGCTGAGTGTGTTTTAAAAGTCATGTAAATTACAACTTGAAAACTTTTACCCAGAAAACTTGGTTATAAGCACTTGCTTTTATGAATTGATGCAGTGGTTGAATGTTTGCCCACATTTAATTCTTCTGAGTAAGTTCGTGCTCTAAAGAACTCTGCTTCTATCCCTGATTTAATTTTTCCATGCTATGGTCATGAAGGAAATTAGGCAACTTCAGTTTTCTTCATCTTTAAAGTATGGAGAATACAATGTCCTTGGTTTGTCTTGTATATTTATCTTACAAATGCTCATCATATTTAAAAGTTTGCATAATGGGACCCTGACCTTAGCAACAGCCTGTAAATGCTGTCATCATACACATAATTCTAATAAAGCTTCAAAATGGTAAAGTTGCCAAAGGATTATGCAAAACCCACAGAGGGGAAAGGAGCCTCGAGAAGATTGCTCTCCAGTCCTTCAGAAATGCTACATTTCTTAGTCTCCACTGTACTTTATCAAACAAGGCTTTCAAAAGCGTAACAAAAATTGAAACGTGCCGGCTATAAAAATTATTCACTTTTTGCTACAGCACTGAAAGTATTAACGAGACTGTACTCCCCTGCAGCGAACACTGGGACTTTTTGGAAGGTCTGTTTTGCACTGAGAGTCTCTTCCTGGAAATAAAGAAATACCTCTAAATAATCCTTCTCAGGGTGTGCCGAGCAGCAGCTTGTATTTGTGTCTTCCCTCCCCGGGTTGTGTGGTGCAATGCCAGTGCTCAGCGTGACGCAACAGTCTTGGAAATTCTTGGAAAAGCACTTCCGTTTGCTCTAGGTAAAAATTGTGTTGGCAGCAAAACTGACTCTGCTGTTTACAAGCTGGCAGCATTCTGAAATGAGCTCCAAGAAAAGCAGTTTAATGTATGCGGTTCTGCGTATCCATCCAAGATGCAGAGGTGTTTGAGACTGTTGGCCTGTTATTATGGGTGGTGCCTTGGAGAAGGAATGTCTTGAGTACTTCCCCAAGTGTGGACCTCTTTTCAGTAGCTGCAGTCAGCTGGCTTATTCCAGTCAGGCTGGGTCTCCCAGTTTCTGGTTGCTGCTTGTAAGCGATGGGTTTAATTGCTGAATTGATATTCCTCAGCTCCTGAGCGAGGGAAAGAGTGACCTGAGTGTGGACAGAGGACCATCAGCTTCATTCTGACAGTCTCTATTTTGGTGCCTAAAACAAAGAGTTGAGTATGAGAATTTTCTTGCCACTGATTTATTGTTTGAATCGGGAAAAATCATTTAATCTGTCTGTACCTCTCTACCTCTGCCTGTGTAAGGCCAGGATATTTTGAAGATGGGCTGAATTTCCATTAGCATTTAATGAACAGTAAATAACAGTAGTAGTTCCCATTGTATAATATTTCACCCTGTTAATTGTGCAGGAGGATTTCAAGCTGAATGCTGTACTAATAATTCAATGTCTTTGTAAGTGGAACCAAAAGCAGAGAAAACTAGTATATTTGATAGAGCTGTAGTACTGGAAATTGTGCAGTTTTTTAAAAGCTGCATGGAGGTGTAACTAGCAACAAGGATAGTCATGGAAGAAAAAATATCTTAAGGGTCCTGCTGGAACAGTGATCACTGGAGTATGGAATTAAAATATCTGCCTGTCCAGAAAAGAGATCCCTTCCAGCCAAAGATCTCAAAATGCTTTCATAATTAGTAATCGGTGACTTACAGCTGTGTCTCTGGCATCTTCATGTAACCTTTTTTGAGATGTTTATATGACTTGCCGAAAGCTGCCCACGGGTTCTTCCCTAACAGAACAGAAGCCATGGCCACAGCCCAAAAAAACAGCTTCCTCTCCCAATATACACAAACAACTGATGAAGCACTTCAGCTTCTCTTTCACTTGTAGGAAATAAAATCGCCCTCTCCCTTCCAAATTTTGAGAGTTCTTATGAACAGGGACTTGGGCTACATGACACCAGCTGTACCATTTCAAAAGACTTATCAGTAGTTATCTTCTAATGCCCAGAGCATCTAATATCATATGCCAGAGGCCTGGGATGTGCCCCATCCAGTAACTGGTTGGACAAGAAAGGGGGAAAGGAGTCCAGGTGAGTCCAAGCGAGTTTCTCTGTGCATCGACTGCCATTATTCAGAACATTTGCCTATTTGTGCTTGCTTCCTCTGTGGTTACACATGGACTCATGCTACCTCTGTGTTTATCTAAAACAGCTTGGGTTGTACCTTCACCAAAACCTCAAAAACCTAAAGCACCCTCCCTAAACCTTCCTGGAGCAAAAGCAAAGCACATCCCCTTCTGAGGTGGAGGGGAAGCTTCTTCATTACAATGGCTTTGACCATCAAAAGTGATGAGTGGGAGGGTATCTGACAGCATTAGTGCTGTAGATTGACTGGCTGGGGTCACGTTTTTGTAAGTGAGAAGGTAGCAGCTGTCCTTTGAGGCATGCAGGACGCAGCATTTCAGGGGAACTTGCAGATTTTTTTTCCATAAGAACTGCTCCATGCTGTGCCATGCTGCTGTCCCACCCCTCCTCTTCTGTGCCTGGGAGGGGGGATGGGGCTGGGTGCCCATCAGGAATGCTGCTGATGGCATGGGGAAAACAAGTCTGCCTCTGCTAAACTTACACATTACTGGAGACTAACCAGTCGAGTTTGCTGCTTGAAATTTGTTTTAAGTTTCCAGTTTTTTAAATCTTCAGGGAAGGAAGGATGGCAGCATCTCAAGTGAAGTCAGTGTAATGCCAGGATGTGGGATTTCTGTAGTTCAGTGCCTGTCATACTGTTTTTTAAGAAAATACTTGAAATTAAAGAAGTGGAGAAGTAGTATGAACATGGTGGTTTTGCAGTAAAATAAAAAAAATGAACAGTGCAAACTGGTTGTTGGTCAGACCAGAGTCTTCAGGGAAAACTGTCTTTAATAGATGTCATTGTAAGGGTAATGCTGTACTTGGCACCAAAAATTAGATTTAATGCTATAAATGGAGATAAAGCACATTGCAGCAGACAATATACTCCCAGCCCATGTCCCTGGCTAAAGAGCTTGCAATGCAAGGCACAAATAGGTGCCATATAGATAACTGGCTGGGGGGGTCAGATTCTGCAAATGCTTACTCAGGCACTTTGCTTGAACCCGGTGTGACTGCTGGAGTAAGAGCTTGCACAATCCAGCCCTAGGAGTGGAGCTGGAGCCTTAGAGCTGTTGGGTAAAACAGAACTGCTTGGGGGGGTTTATTTATTTTCCAAGTGCCTGGTGAGGTGGGCTTTAAGTAGAAGCCCGCTTCCGACCCTGACTTGCACACCTGTTTATTTGCTGTAATCACGTGCAACCTAAAATTGCAAAACTCCTGTGGATACCCTAATGATGCCTTTGTAAAGTTTCCCTAGCAAAAATTCAACTGGATTTTAAAAGCACGTGCTTCTTTCAAAACTCTCAGCTCCTGCCAGCCTGGTGGGCTGAGAACATTTCGGAAAAGGTCAGAGGGCCACATCGAATGCTGTGGGTCCAATTTCCCAGGCTGATTTGTTGCCTGAACTCTTTGAAGGGAGCAGAGCACCTGCAAATCCCCTTCTGGGGATTCCCTTAAAATGTGGGGAAGCCTCCAACAGGTGTGTAGAGCTGGCATGGCCTTGGCCCAAGGTGGGGAGAGGTGTGGCTGGGACACGTCTGAACCTGCACTTGGGCTGGAGCAGGGAATCAAAGGGGCTGGAAGTGGTAGCTGTTCTCAGCTCCTCTCGCTCCCCTGAGCGCAGGGAAGGGGTGCTAACCTTCACCAGATGAATTCAGTAGGCTGTTCTCCGTGTTTCTGCAGCCTGGCAGGAGGTAGCAGCGGGCAAGGGAGTTGCAGCTGCTTGTCCCCCCCTCTGAGAGGCAGCGGGTTGGCTGCCGGGGCAGATGCTGACTAATTGTATCAGGAAAGAAGTGGGAGGTGATAGAGCTGATTCAGATCCCTGCTTTAAAAATCCCGAGCCTGGCTGAGTGAATGCCTGATTAATGTATTTTCTTCTCAGATTCATTTGCTTTGAGGTCACAGTTCAGAGGCTCAAGAGAAAACAGTAGAGACATGAGGAGTCTCGCTGGATGTGTGTCACACGCTCGCTGCCCAAGTGCTCTCTGTGTAAAAGGCTTTGACACAGGGAAGTCCCAAGTAGACTGTGGTACTGCTGTGTCAGAGAGGGCTGGCTTGTCTGCTTGGGTAGGGGTTTGAATCTTTCTTTTTCTCAGGAGGCAGTTCCCTGGCTGGTATTAAAAAGTTATTCCTTCCGATGGGTCATTGGATCTTCTTCATAAGACCTTCCTGGCTTATTTTAAACTTAATGTTAACAAAGCATTTCTTTTGCCTTCATTGAGAAGAGTGCAAGTACTTCATCTGAGTAGGGAAGAAAAGCACAATTATTCATATTAAGTCAGTCTCTACAGTGAATGACTGAACAAAAAAAGTCCAATTGGAAGAGTACATCAATTCTACTGAGGGCAACAACTTTTAAATTCTGTTCATCCCCAGAAGTCATAGAGAAAATATGTTTTCTTCATCCTGCTTCTTGTCAGAGGATTTGTCAGAAAGAAATATACCTCCTTCCAAATCTAGTTTTTAAAATGTATTTGCTCTTTAAGAACAAGTCGGCACAGTAATCCTGTTTCACGTTAACTGCTATGAAATATGGTTTTAACTTTTTAGCCCTACAGTGGCAGGAAATGGGATTTAAGATTTTTTTTTCCTTGAGTATAAAAGAGTTTGGGAGCAGGATTTAAAAAAAAAAAATCCTTACAATCCTCTCTCTGAGTCTATTTCCACAGATTACTCTTTCAATTCATTTCATTTGTCTATTATGCAATTTGGTGTATGCTTTTAACTGTGATAGTCTTTAAATGCAAGTTGACACTTTAGATCCCTGTGCTGGCTTCAACTCTTAGTCCATAATGTCTGCTTATTGCAATTTATCCTTTGGTTGTCTAACCTGTGGGATTCTTTGCTTCCTCCAGGGTCCTCAGTTGTGCACATACTTGCTTTTTCCAACCATTCCTACATATTTGCTGTATCACTGTAATCTCTTCATTCCCTGAGCTGTGTCTGTTCCTATCTGTTTTCTCTGTCTCTTTCCACACAAACTTTGCACCATGTTTTGGGCTGTCCTTCATCAGTATAACAGTAATTTCTTCACTCTGAGCTACTGCAGACCTTCGGAGAGTCACCAAATAGTTTCAGGTTACATCCATGCAAGTGTTGGTGTGGCATCTGTCTGTGCATGGAGACTCTCTTTAGAACAGGATCTGTGTTTCAAAACTCTCTGCAAACACCCTTCCAATTATAATACCTGAAGGCCACTTGGCAAAAATCTTTTTTTTTTTCCTGACTTGTATGAAACTGAAATCCCAGTAAATAAAGTATCACTGCAAAATGAAGAACATTCACTCTTAATTGCAGGAAAATCTGGCTGTTCTACTGAGAACGTCCTTCAGCTTCCCTTAGTATAGTTTTTAATATTTGATTAATTCTTTGGGAGCAGAAGAATCATATGATAAAGTTTTAAGGAATATTCCAAAAGAGACAAACTTGAATGTGTTGCTGCTTTGTCTTGCCAGATACCAGTGGTTAGATTGAAGTTTTTGATTGTACAGTTCCCACTTATTCTTGACATCAAACCTCCAGCTTATGTCAAAGTCTTGCTTTCCAGAACGGCATGTCCTTACATCTAGGGGAAACTTGTGACTGATGAAAGCTTTGATATCAACTGCTCTCAAACCCCATTGAAATCAGTAAGTTGAGGGTGCTGATTGCTAAAAGATGCAATTTGCAGATCAGATCCCTCCTGCAGTTGGGTCAGAGAGCCTTGGAGAGAAGCAGTAGACTGTCTCAATCCCTGCAACGGACAGTCCTCAGCCTTCTCATTAAATTGTTCATTATTTGCTCTACACATATATGCACTCCTTCTCTATTTTAAATATAGGTGAATAGTACTAGACATGAGTGCTTCTGTGTGCAATAACTGAACTCAGTTACTCTTGACATTCAGTTGCAACAGGAAAAAATGGGGTTTGGTACTTAGCAGAGGCCAACTCATCAAGTTTTTCTATTGCAAAAATGCTTGGTCTGAATTTCTTAGAGTGTGTCTGTAATGGTCCAGGGACATGACAGCACACGTGGAGCACATGAAGGGGAAGACACAGGACATGAATTTTTCTGCAGGTTTTAACAAAGCCAGAATCTTCCATGCCCTCTCTGCTCTGCCACACAGAACAAAAGCCCTGGGGGGGTTGTTTCTAAAGTCATTTGAGAGCTGCCAGCACAAAATGAAAGCCCCAAGGGTTTCTCCAGTCATTGAAGGGGCATCCACCACCTATAAATGTGAAAATGCAACTGAGCTGCACTTTGAAAGTGAGAGGGCAGTGGCCTGGCACAGTCACTTGGGGAGTCACTGAACTGTCAAGACTGACACAATGTGAAACTCATGAACTTGTGCTTAAACTAGTTCTTTGTTTAACCAGTGTGTGATTTACTGTGTGCTGGTGGCTCATGGGCCCCACATCCCAAATGTTCCCCTACCACCCTCCCCATATCTGTGCATAAGCCAACTCCCCTTTGGGGACACTTGATGTGGCACAAAGCCTGTTGGAAAATCCCAAATGCTTCATTTTAGACCTGGGCATGTAAGACCCGTGGCTCTAACAGGAAACTTGAGTTTTCGTCCGCTGATTTTTCCGAGGGACTTGCCCACTGCTGTGTCTGAGTGGCCCCCGGGAGCGTGGGGCCGATCCCAGGGTGGGCTCCATGAACACGTGTGCAGGCCTTGGCAGGGAGCAGTGCTCTTGCTTTCCCGGGGGTCTCAGCAGCTCCCCCTGAGCAGGCAGGGCTGAAGTGCTGTGGGAGGAGTGGGAGGGCAGCGTGGGCAGTGCCAGGTCCCCACTTCAGCCCTTGGCTGCCTGGATTCCCGGCAGGCAGAGCTGCTGCGTGGCCTCTGTCACGGACAGTTGCACCTGATGTGTGGGAGTTACTTGGCACCTTGTGGATGTAGTTTCCCATTGATTTTTGGTGGAATTGATTTATAGAGCTATTTAATGGAATTGATTCTTTTTACAACTTTTTTCCCCTCTTAAAGACCAATTGTTTTTCTTGAGTGATGGCTGCAGGTTTGTGTTTAGGTATTAATATGCTCATGCACCCACAGTCTCAACCATGTTCTCTCTACTCGAACTGCAAAAGAAAGTCTCAATCTCAAACGCCATCTCCAATTTTAATATTATATTTGATGTATGACCTGGAATAAATTAAACGTGCTAGAACTTGCAAGATGAAATCCTAGTGGTGGGTATAACCACAAAGCAGTGTTCTATTAAGCCAAGGACTGTCGAGAATGTCTGTTGTGGTTGTGTCTGGGTTACGAGTGGCTCCCTTTGGTTTAGTGTAGGTGGATATTTTTATTCTGCCTGGCTTGTGAACAAGGGGATGAAACTTCAGAATATACCTACAAGAAGAGTAAGGCTCTGCTGACTTTTCCTTTACGAGCCCATAGGTAGGAACCGCATTTTTATCCTAAACCCAGTATTTGTATTTAATGTATTTCATTGACTGTCACTCCAAAGTGGTTTGTATTAAGGAAATATTATATACTATACCTGGAGGAATACTATGAGAAAGTGTGAATATCATAATTCTCTGTTACTGTCTTGTAGTTTGCAGGTCAGTTCTGTCAGTAAGTTTAAGTGCCAAATTTGTATTGTGGTTTTGGGCTTCTTTCTTATTTCTTTCCTTTCTTTCTTTTTCCAAGAAGTGCTGAAATAACTATGGGCAGGACCATAGCTCTGGGTGGGACACCTAAATTTCCAGATCACAGAGACTTAAACATGTGTGCTGAGGGCATAGGATCCAGCTAACAGTTGCCTGTCATGATACAATAAAATAATCTCTGAATTAGCCAGCACCCAAGTCATACAAGATATTAGTAATCCAAAAGTACCTCCTCGAACGGCAAAGTGAAACAAACATCAACTGTCACTGTTGTTGTGTGTGATCCCTGTGTGAAATTTGGCTCAGCAATTTGGCAGCTGTATGTAGCACTAACTGGATCTTCCAAGTGGTGGTCTGATGTAGCCCTGAGCATAGTACATTTGGGTAATCTAGTTATCACCAGAGAAGTGACAGAGATAGAGTCAGCAGGAGTCAACATCCTATTTGAATAGAAAAGCTCTCAACTTCATGACTGCTTATCAAAACTTCCACCCTTGGCCAGATGTAATCTGGAGCCATCTAAAAACTGTATTGAGAATCCAGCAGGGCCCACTCCTGTGCATTTACCTGTGAGTTTAACAGGATGGCCAAGAATAATATCATTAGGATGCTGAGTGTGCAACTGCTGAAGGAGTGGGTTGTACATATGAACAAAGCTTAGCAGGAAAACTGTAGATGGCAGATGCATGATGCAGAGCAGATAATAGCAGAGTATCCGGTTGTCCTGTATCTGCAACTCCAAATCCCACACACCATTAACTTTGGAAAAGGACTCCAAATGTAAGCAAATTGCTCTGACCCAGATTTTAAACTGGTAAAGGAACTTGAATTCACATGCAAGGCAATATGGGGCCTTTTGCAAAACATGGTATTTAAATGTGGCTTGCTTAGAGAAAGTTCCAACAACAATCAACCTTCACTGTGTCCCAGAAGACTGCCAAGACTTTATTCAGCATCTCAGTGATCCTAAATGGCAGTCTTGGAGAGGGAAAACTGTATTGTTACTTTGTAAATGAAACCTGCAGCAGTTGAATTATACCGTAGTTTTACAGAGGTGTTTTATATACCACAGCCATATTGTAAACTACATTTTGTTTGCTTGGAATTATCCTAGTGATTTGTAGTCTGTCTCTGACAGATGTGTCTCTCTCTAACCATCACATGCCCTAAGCAATTATGCAGAGTTAACAAAACCTAGAGAAGGCAACTGCTCTTATCTGTCTTGCCCCATGCCAAGTCTTTGCCTTCCACTCTCTGCTGAGAAATAGTAGAAATTCCAGGCATTCTTTGGAAGGGAGAGGGTTAAGTTTAAAGAGAAGGGTATCTTGTCTTTCACCACTACTGGGTTGGAAAAATTTTAACTGTGCCTGC
Source organism: Pseudopipra pipra (assembly GCF_036250125.1). Classification (NCBI taxonomy): domain Eukaryota; kingdom Metazoa; phylum Chordata; class Aves; order Passeriformes; family Pipridae; genus Pseudopipra; species Pseudopipra pipra. Next base: position 6,118,944 of record NC_087566.1, on the reverse strand, counting down.
TCCCCAGAGGTGCTTCATTATGGGTGTGATGATATGGCCTTGGCATGCCCTTGTGGGATAGGTTGGACACTAAGGATCTGTGCTGCCAAGGTTCTTCTTTGTCATATGGACAGATTCTAGCATCGTGATTCTCAGAATATCAGAAAGAGCACTTACATGAGAATACATGATTTCATGTATTTCATGTGTTATGTAAATTGGACTACGCTTGGTTTAGGGACTGCAGAACCCTAAGGCTGTCACTGGGCTGTACAGGCACAATCTCTTCCTTGAAGAATGTCCCAGTCTAAATGGACAGTAAAGGCAAAAAGGGGAGAGAGGAAGCAGAGACACAAAGAGATGCATTATTCGGCCAAGGTGGTGTGACAGATGTAGAGAACCAGGAAGAGAACCTCAGCTCCTTCAGTTCCAGTTTACTTTGCCACCAGAACAGACTACTGTTATTACTGCACTCTCTTTTACATCCCTACTCTTCCAACTAAATTAACTTTCCTTGCCTCAAGGACTGACATAGTCCCTGTACAGTCTTCTGGCATATTTCAGCTATTCCAGAGAACTGGAACAACAAGCACACAAACAAGTCACTGCACACTGACTGATCATTGCTTACTCTCTGTATGTGAGGCTTTAGCTCATGGCAGTGAAAGGTAATCAGCTAAAACAGCTCTGTGCTCAGGACAAAGCCACTGCATAAGTAGAAGCTGCTTCTGGATTTGCACAGCTACACATCATTCTTGCTGGTCCTGGAGATGCTTACCTTGTGTTTGGGTCTCCTGGTTCCTGGTGCTGTGCACACAGGGGTGTAAGGCCAGGCAGAGCCAGTGCCACCTCAGGCTGCCCTGGCCCCATTCTGGGCACTCATGGGTACTTTACCTGGGTTGTACCTGAGTTGTAGCCAGATCTGCCATTAAGTTATAATGGTGTAAGTTGTTCTTGAGTGTGTAACTTAAAAAGAACAACATCTAAGTCTCAGAACACAGAACAGACCCCATTTTTATGAGTCTCCTTGAGACAGAGTGGCAATAATAAGAAACAAATGCAGATTGTTACTGTCCCATACTCTGCCCTGACTCCATGTGATGGTTTTATCAGAAAGCTCCTGTGCTTGCCCCGCTCCAGCCTTGCTGGTGTTATAAATTCCTTGCCAAACTCCTGCCTTACTAAGAGTTTGAGGGACTGCATTTCTGTAGTGTGTGGACTTGGAAAGTTATGAGATGGAAACAAATATTCCTGCTCCGGAAGATGGTAAACAGGACCAAACAGTTACTTACTCTTTGTGTGTTGCCTTGGTAAATTTAAAGACTTTTGTGTATTAAATGATGCAATAGCAAATTCCTTACAAAAAATAAAATGTCTGTAATCACCTAATGGTTGCTCTGGTTCTAGTGGTGATGTGGCATTGAATATCTCTTGGTTTGGCTTCCACAGTTCAGGAGTGAGGGGAACTGGAATGGTGTTTACTGAGCCAATAAACTTCTCACTAAACATAATTCATGAGCTCTAGCTGGCTAATAACCAGGATCTCAATGCTCTAACAGTTGGCCCCATACATTTTAAAACAAAGCTTTATTTGAAGTGAAAACTTTTAGAAAAATAAACTTTAGGATTTAGTGGCCTCTAATATTGTCCACCTCCCCAGGCCGTGAGAGATCTCATAACTAGAGAGTGCATTTTAAAATATTTCTCTTGCAGTCTCTCTGTGCTAAAAGACTGCTTGCTCCAGAGATTCCTTCAGCATCCTTTTTTGTTTGTTGCTCCCAAAACTTAGAGGAATCCATACACTCCTTTTAAAATAGCACTGTGCAGCGATTTCCCCCCCAATTTGTCTTTAAAAAGTGTTTCTGCTGACCCTTTGAGTACTCTAGGTAATCAGCATTTATTCAGCTATAAGAAAAAGGTGAAGAGCTGAAACAAGGCTTACTCTCTTTAAGATGGCATTTTAAAAATTATTTCCGTAACCTTTCTTACAGTCCTAGTTTTTCTCTGGAGAGATCTTCATCTGAGCAGGTTTATTTAAACACTTGCTAGATTATGTAGCAGGGTTTCCCTTCCTCTCCTCATGAATGAAGACCTGTGCTTCTGCAGGTTCACTCAAGGAGCACTCCTCCTTGGAGCACTACAGAACTTCAGATTTGGATTGGTCTCAGATCCCCACCATTTCCCCTGTGTAGAAGAGGATTCTTGTGTTCTGTGTTTGTTTAGTTTCTCATGAATGAATTTTCCATTCTTAAAGAATCCCAAGCAGTTCTGAGCGGGGTGTGGGTGAGTTCTGCTCTCTGGGGCATGTGTAATTTGTACTGGGGGCAGAGCACTTCATTTTTAAGGACTGGGTATCAGTTAATTTAGATTTCTGCTATTGGTTTTACCTTCTTGGGGAGGTCTTGCCACTCTGCTTCAGCTTCTTTCTTGGAGGATGACGAAACGACGCCTGCCTGCCTCCTGTCAGATGCTTTGAAGTCTGTAGATGAAAGATACCATATGAATGCAAAGTACTTGCCAGTTAATGTCAGCAAGTCATTTTGCTTGTACCTTGATGGAAAAAGCTTTATTGTCAGCTTACAATGGATGGATCTGCATATGCACCAGTAGTTCTTTCCCTTTTACTTAAGTCTTCTGGAGGATTGTATTGACTACCTCTCAGAAAGACAGAGGGAGGTTAAATACCAAGCAATAAAAGATTATCGAGGAAATTTCTTGTCATGCGATACCTTAAAGATAATACTTAGTAATATTTTGAAAAGGAAGGAAAATAGTGACTATGCACAAGGAGTTCCTACTAAATACTGTCTCATTCCCTATCTTTCAGGGATTATTTTCTCAAGCAGAGCTAAGCCTAGTTCCATCAATGCATAGAGAATTTCTATTATTATACACTGATTTGATAAGATAATATAATTAGTGCCTTGGTCCATTGATGCAGACCTCTACTGTCCAAAACCAACATTAGGTTATTAAATCAATTCTTATATTTGTTACAGTAATAAGATAAACCAGCATTATTTAGATACCGCTTGTCTAAACTTAGATAAGTTGTTCAACCGTATCTGTGCTTGCTTATCCACATTCTGCTTCTGCTTTTAAAAACCAGCACAAATTCACGAGGTAGGTGCAGGCTTTGGATTTCCTGGTGTTTATTGTTCGGTGTGGCAGGGTCTTCCCTGTCAGTCATTTGTGTCTTGTCTGTGTGGCTCTGCCTCCCCTGCAGCAGATGGGCAGTGAGGAAATGAGGGCTCCAGTGGATAAATGCAGCAGCAGCAGCTGCTTTCAAGAAGGGTATCCATGAGCAGGCCTCAAGTGAGATGGTGTCTGGGCAGCTAATCTGGGCAGATATCTACTGGCAACTTCTGCTGACACACAAGTTGGGAGACCTGGAATTGACGGCTAAACTGGCACAGAGCCAAAGTCAACAGGGAGAAGAATTTTTAGGTAGAAAGGCAGGTCTGAGTTTCCCACATTACAGTTGTCTTGTGGAGCCTGGGAGCCTTCTGGCTCCAGAGAAGGAAGGAAGAGGCTTTGCCAAATGCCCATTTCAAGTATAAACACTCTCCCAAGCCCCTAGTTCATAGAGTGACACAGGTATTTATTATTCTGCTGGACGTGGGTCGACTTAGTCAAAGATTGCAGGGAATTGGTATTGTAGGTAACCTTTGATGTGTTTTACCTTTTTTTTTTTGGCACTAGAGGCACAGATCTTGTAGGACAACTGACTCAGCCTGATGTTGAGGGACTGTGGTGTCTAGTGAGATCTGTTTTAAATACTGCATTTTGTATTAACTTGGGCTGCACACCACAATTCTGCTCCTGGTTTTGTAAGACATTTATTTGCATCGGAACATCCTGCTTCTCGCATGTGTGAGGACTTCCAGGGTGAGAGCTGAGCCCTGCTCAACTTTGTTCCCAAATTCTGCAGTGGAACACAGGACCCTTTGAGAGTGCAGAGGGCCAAGTTGTGCTGCTCTGTGCTCCTGGTGTTCTGCTTCATGACTGGGCAGGGCCAGATGGAGAGGAAAGGCTATTTAATGGGGCCGTGTGTTATTGGAAATTGCCATCTAACATTCCTCGCTTTCCCCAGTGTGTTCTCCCCCTTCCAGGGTGGAATGCAGTAATTGCCATACCAGAAAGAAGCCATGATCTGTCTGTCTAGCCTGGCATCCTTTCTCCAAGACAGGCAAACACCAGATGCTTGAGGGAAAGGTACAAGAACTCCTAAAACAAACAACTATGGTATAACTTGTGCGGAGAGGAAGTCAGTGGTTGGTTATGCCCTGAGGTGAGGGAGTTTCTGGCCTTTACTGAGTGTTCTGTGTAGCTGGGTATTCACTATCACATATGATGTGCTTTTAAGCCGTTCTTGCGGACTCCCTGCCTTGAGCTGGGGACCAAGGAACAGCACAGGTCAGCTAGCACCCCTGTGCACTGTGCTGGAGTGGTCCTCAGTCTCAAACTTCAGGAGGGATAGGTGTAGCAAGGTGTGTGATCCGGCTCCAGTGAGTGTTGCTGATCTTGTTGCCTGTAGAGGAGGGATCACTCCGGGCTGTCACTCACATCTGTTTATTTTGTTTGCTGGTTTTGAGTGCTGCTTTTTCTCCATTTCCTGTTGTCAGCAGCCCCTGGCTCTTGTGCTGAAGGCATAACCTGTGTTGCCTGTTGCTTTTTCTGTAGTGCTCCATTTTGCATGGCTCTGTCCTCTGCTCCAAGTCACTCCTGCCTTTACCTGTGCAGGAGCCTTTCTGTGCTGTACTTTTGAGCTGTATCTCATGTCTTCCCTGTGTATTGGCCCTGATGAATATACTGGATGTTCCTGATCCTTCAGTAGCTCTTCCTGGAGAGGATCCTGATAGTCTGTGTTCCAGGTGGTATTACCAAGTGACAGGATTTACTCTGTTCAGTAAAATGTGATCTGAGCTCCTCCCTGCTCAAACACAAGAGCAGGAGGGTTGGCTCCACTGGTGCTCAATCAAGGTCACCAGTAAGGGACCACTGAACCTCTACTGGAAGTCATGATAAGAACTCCCATCTGGTTCCCTCCCTCCTGGTGTTCTCCACTGGCCGAATCTTTCATCACAAGTTACACATGTGAACAGCCCGTACTGCACACGGACACTGCTGGTAACTGGTGTGAAACAGCCTCCAGCAACTGAAAGCCTGGGTAGAAATGAGAAAGACCTCAAGCAATGGCTTCATTGTCTGGTGCTGATGGAGAAGTCAATAATATGCAGGACCTGTGTTCACCTCAGGGAGGAGGAAGGGGAGAGTGCTCTTTTTAATTATGTGTTGCTAATTCTTTCCCAACCAGCCAGCCTGGGATTTCCTTGCATTCTGAGGCAGTGCTTTCATCTGTCTCCTGTTTAACAATCTGGACTTGCTTGAGAAGTTGGTTTTCCTTCTTGTGGAAGATTGCATTGGAGACAGAGTGTTGTTTACTTAATATCTATAATAAAAATCCTTTATCCTTTTTATTGCTTCCTCTACAACTCAAAAAGGGGTGGCATGGAAAGTAGCACATATTCTGTAGGAAAGATCTTTTGGGTTCTGGTAACTAACCATAGTTACCAGACCACTCTCACTTCAAGCAGTTGGCCAATCTCCCTTGTGCTACCTGGACTTCTGTAGTCTGTGGTTCTGATTTGCTGCAAGCTCTCCCAGCAATCCCAGGTGAAATGAAGCAGAGAGGTTAAGTCTCCTTTCCTAAACAACAGCTAGAATTTACCATTACTTGCCATTTCTGCTCCTTGAAATGACTTTTGCTGAACCCTTTGATGAAGAAATATTGTGTCCAAGCAATTAGCTGGGTAGTGGTGTTGTATGACCCTTGGTGAAGCTGTAAGAGCTCTGTACTGTTTAGGTAAGCTGGAAACATACCTGGATGCTCACAAACAACACCACAATCTCACTTCTAAAACTTGAGAATTATCCTCTGTTAGGTAGTCAGAGTAGTGGCTCATGGAATAATGGAGGCCAAATCTAGATCAGGTCCGTTGTTGCAGATGGGGCTGGGATCTGGTGTCTGGCTTTTCTCGAAGTAATGATGTGAATGTCTCTTATGTGCTGTTGCCTTTCCCCTTTTTTTATATCAATGTTCTTTTTTCTTCTGATATTTTAAACAACACACAGGTGGGGATACTTCCTATGCTACATTGGGCTCCAGCATAGCATGTAACTTCATTATTTGTTCAACCCACTAATACCTGCATGGGCATTCTTAGAATTAAAATGCTCTTAATTCAGTAGAATGAGATAAAACTAAGTTCCTTTTAATACTGGATGAGTTGTCTGTACAGAGATATAATGTGGTTTAGCTAATTCACTTTAAATTCACAACTTCAGTTAATCTGAATTAAGTTTCCCAAGTCCTGTGTGTAAAGACATCTTAATTTAGAAAAAGCTGCTGTGGAAAGAGCAATGGACTCAGCCCTGCCCCGAGGCATCCTGGCATGCAGCTCACTGGTTCAGACACAGACTTTCTGGGCATTAGCAAATTGTCTACCACATCCTTTTCTTCTCCTCTCAGAACTCCTCTGTGCCACCTCCTACAATTGAGGTTTCTGAGCCATTGCTCTGAGTAACTTGCTCTGGTTTTGTTTGCTGTGTAGCTGAGGACACAGTCTTTCAGCCACTGTCACCACTTGGGAACTGGGAAAGTTAAACTTGTCCTGAAAGCAGTCATGGACACACCCTTTGGTTTGAAAGGCCTGTCCAGTGGCTGTTCCCTGCCCAGGCCAGGTACAGAGCAGGAAGCAGAACAGGAGCTCTCTCCACTATGGCACAGGTTTGTGCAATAAAACCCGATTTGTGCTGTGTATATCTGGGAAGCCTAACCATGAGAACAAGTCTTTTAGGGTCAGAACTTAGCTCAGAGATTTGCTGAAAATATGTGCTTTTCTCCTCAGAAATCATTTTGTGGTCATGTTACACTTTTCCTATGAAAAGAGAAACTAGTCATATGCCTCAAATAAACCCATTTAGGATAAATCCCTAAATGAAACTTGCTGTTTGCCAGATGCAAGGAGTGCTGGACCATGTGAATTCTGACTGCAAGTTTCACCCAGTTCAGTTTGTTGGACTGTTTTCCAACTCTTGCCCTAATAGGAAACTGTTCACAGAATTGTATTGTCTCATGGGCTGCTGGTTGTGCTCAGAGGTCAGCTGGAGAGGGATCCCTCTAAGTTGGATCCCTCTAATTTTTTTTCAGTTGGAATTTCCAGTATGTTCATCATGGATATTATATTTCACTCCACCTGTGAGTTAGAGTAGAGAGAGAGACAGATACAGGGGAGGGGAGGGCATTTTCTATGGGTCAGTTGATGAATTCATGTTCCTTCCACCTGGCAAAGTCACACCTGACATGCTGAAGTCTCCAGAAGCCCTGAAAGCATCGTGCACTGTGCGTGTGTGCTATAAATAAACTTTAAAAAACATAATTTAAAAACACCTCTGGCAAAGCACATGCTTAACTGAAACTTGCCTGGTGAAGGTTGACTCAGGGGTGTAGGAAGGAGATGGGGAAAGAGCAAGTGGGAGGAAATAAATGGAACCTGCTGTCAGAGAAAAGCCACTTGTTTGTAATTTTCAGGCTGTCCAAGCTCCTGGCATGCCAGCTTTGGGAGATCCCCAGTGGCTTTCTGGATGTTTGCCCTTGGCATGCATGTTTGTGCCTGAACTGAGAATTCAAGTATTAACAAAACTGCACAAGCAGGGTTAGTTAAGCTGTTAGAAAAGGATTAGATAGCTTGGAATCATGGTTGATTCTCCAGTTCTAAGAATCCAGATAGGTCCTGCTGACAGTCTCCAATCAATTAGACAGAATAATTTCAACAAGTCCTCCTAATGAATTTTTATGTGTTCAACCCACAACTTGGATAGCTGCATCCCTTTATTTTAAATGGACAATACTTTTGATCTCCACAGGACCAAAGGAGGTTTGGGGAGATGAAACTCTCCTAGGGTAAGATACTAAGCCTGATAGTATCTGTGGAGGTATAATCTGCACTGCTGCTGTCTCAAAGCAGGTCTGGCTTACTTGTTTGTTTTTTAAGTTGTATGAAAACATGATGCACCTGCAAGCAGGAAAATAAGTCTTCTACACCAAAGCCTCTTCGGGTGGGCCACTAAGGGGTTAAAGGCATTGCCCAGTTCTGAGGAAGCTTGTTTCAAGGCAGGCATTGACTGCAGTAAGGTTTTGCTGCAGACACAGGATGATGTGCTTGCAGCAAAGATTGCAGGCTTATCAGTAAAGATAAACATGCAAAGGCTTCCAAACCCCTGTGTCCCTGCCACTTGTTTGGGGTCCTTTTTCAGAGACCAAGAGAAAATACAAGATCTTCTTCAAGATAGATGCTACTTCCAAAGGGGCAGCCAGCAGACTTTGTAGAAACAGAGACTGTGCATTACTGTGTGGTTTGGAACAGGTACAGGAGATATTAGTTTACCTGATTCAAAATAGTACTTGAGACCTTACAGTATCATGTGGGGTTGGCTCTTTCCCCTCACTCATTAGTCTTTTGCTGAGTGCCCAACTGCTGGACAATGTTGGGTTTTGTTGCCCTCACTTAGTTACTTGCCATGGCTAATTTCTGCATGTGGCTTTGTGCTGCCAAGCAATCTCCAAGCTGTACTACCCATTTGTTTGCCATTTCTCACAAATACTTTGAATGTTACTTTATTTTAATCCTGGTACTGAGAGGAGGGGAATGGAGATAGTGTTTCTGTTAAAAATGTACAGGATCAGCTACAGAATTTTTGGGCACAGAACAGACCTATTGAGTTGTCTGCAAAAACAGTTACAATGGTAATATTAGGTATAATTATGGTGTAGCCTTGGAAATAATACATTTTTCTTTATTTCCCTCTCTTCTTGCTTCTGTCACCAAATACTGCAAAGCAGGAGATGCAGAAATCAAACACCTGGCTTCTTGAGGTTGAATTCCAAAAGTCTGCATTGAAAAATGCAGAAATTATTCCAGATGGGTGAGGACTGGCACTCCCTCTCTGTCCAGGAAAGTCTGTGCCATTCTGCAGGCTCAGCCTGGGTCCCTCTGTTTTGCCACCGAGTCTGATTGACACTTACATGTGTGTGGCCCTTTTACACAGCAGTGGACTTAAGTTTGAAAATCCAGACATTTTTGGACTGTGACAACAGTTGGTATGGTGTTTCAATCCGTATTTTAGTTTTTTAAACTTATATATATTATTTTAAAAGGGAGTGTAGCAACTTATTGCAAAAATCAGAGAGAACAGTTTATAAAAACAATTTAAAAGTTGCTCCCAGTTGAGTGAGTCTTCGAATGTGGAAAAAGGGACTTTTAAAATTTAAAGAAATTCTCTTAAACTTGCAATGTGATAGATAAAGCTCCTTCTGAGAATGTGAAAATGTGGGCTCCATGTGCTAAAGCTATTTGAAAAGAGGTGTGAGTGAAGGGGCTGAGGTTGGTGTGAACGTCAGACTTCCTGCCTTCTGCACTTTCTGTGTCGCAGCTGTAGCACGTTCATAGCATGGCCCTTCTTTTAAAAGGGACTCAGAACTGGCCCTGCCTTTCAGGAAAACACTCCTTGCTGCAGCCAGAAACTCTGGCCCATTGCAGGATGACAGGAGGAAGAGCTTTGTTACTAGCTTGTGTTTGATCTTAGCTGCTGTTTTTTCTGCTCTCGGTAGCATGCTAATGATACCTGTGGGAGGTGAAAAATGAGTGAATTCTGCTAGGGTGTGGACAAGTTCGCAGTTTAGTTCTTGTCCTCTTCTTCCCCTCTGGTAAAAATTTTGGGGGCTGTCCCAGATACATAAATAGGAACTTTTTCCTAGAATAATTTTCTGTCTTACATCTGCTGAGGACTCTGAATCAGAAAGGCAGTAAGCAGTTGACTCAGTTTGTTTTGTCTCCTCTCCCCCTTTCTTATGTTTGAAATTATGAGTATTTATGGGAAATGACTGGCTTGAAAGTCTAGGACAAGTCTGAGCTGCCCATAAGCCATTCCTTTGCTTTGTTCAGTTTTTCCTTGTTAAAAAAGCTGAAATGTCAAATCCATCCTGAGTCCCACTCTGTTTGCAATGCCAGAGCTGCCAGTTTCACGTTTCTTCCTTGTGATTCTCTACGTGTTATCCCCCTCTTGGTATCAGAGGACCCAGCAGCATGGGCAAGCTGCACCCTGGGTCAGGAGAACAGGGTGGTGGTGGAACAGAAGGTGCCAAAGCTGGAGGCAAATACAGCCCAGTGTCTTCTGCTGCCCAGGCAGAGGGTCTGCAAGGCTGCGATAAGGGGTGGGAAGAGAGCAAGAGGGCTGGGTGGGCCCCCAAAGGCGGTGATCTGGATGCCAACATATCTTGCTCCAGCTTTGCAAGGAGCAGCACGCAAGTGCTTCAGAGGGAGGGCTAGTTGTGGTTTGTGGTTTAGGGAGTTGACACAAATAGTCTCTGAACCTTTTTTTACGGCCCTGCAAAGGAGTGTTCTCTCCAGGGAACTGGAGCCTGTCCTCCTTGGTGTAGTCCTTTCCTGCTTAGCAGGTTCGAGGCTGTGCTCAGAGCAAGCAGTCATGGCTGTGACAGAAAGGCTTAGGAAGTGGGGTTTAACATCCTACATAGTTTGTGCTATGTTAGAGTTAGATTAGGATGGACATGTCTGTAATTAAACGTTTGGGTTTCTGTTCCTAAACTACTGTTGTAAACCAGCAGTAACTTCTGTGGCAGGCAACCTGTGACAATATTTTTGTGCCCAAGAACTGTGTGGGCCTGGCTATTTTTTCCCTCTTTCAGTAAGTGCACTGTGTAACTTTTTTGTGGACAGAAAATACAGAACAGCGTGTTGACCTTCATTGCTGATCAAACTTCAGTTGCACCCAGATATAACTGATAGCAGGTCTTACCTGGCTTTGCTTTCTGTCAGTGCACGTAGGTGGTCACATGGAGGGGAAGTGGAATACTTCAACAATATATACAGCACAAATGCCTGGATGGAATAAGAGAAACAAAGTGTGTCAGAGGGGAAAACGCCTTGCAAATCTTTCAATTCAGTGAGAAAACATTCCCATAGTTCAGGTATTTCATTCTGCATGAAGGCTGGTGCTGAACCTGGTAAATGTCATCCAGATGGAGAGATATCACTACCTAGTACTAAAATACCAGCACTCTTCTTGGCCTGTACTGTGCTCCCTGTACCTGGCAAAGCACTGGTTATGCTCATCTCCCAGCCTGCTTCCCTCCCAATTGAGAGTTCTACAGGGATGACCAAAGGGAATCTTAGTGATACTACTAAGAAGCCTATTTGCTTAAGGGGGCATATGTACATCTTTTAACAATCTGGTTGTGTACCTCCTTTGTGGGAGGATCCCTGACCTTATACAGAGAGGGACAAGTGCTAATTAACTTAATTCTGGGAACAGGAGGTGGTATGACCTTTTCCAAAGTGATTCTTTTGGGCTAGAGTTTACAGAGAGGTATTTGCTAGGACTGATGCCTGGGTTTGCTATAAAAACATTATTCATACAGAAGTGTAAAATTCCCTGGTGTGGCTGGGGGAAGAAATTAACCTCCCATCTCTCTGGTTTGGGTTCATGGTTCCTTGCCTAAAAATTGTTGGCACAGTATCAAAACACAGTTACATTTTCTGCCATATCTTTTAGCACTGAAGACAGCAAGTAGATCCAAGTTAATAGACCATTGTTTTGGCCACCACTCTCCCTGTTGTGAACATGCCATCTTTTATAGGCAACCCAGGAGGAAATTAATTTCTGGGGCTTTTTGTTTTTTCCCCTAGCTATCAAGGTGTTATTTGTTCTGAGTGTCTTCCAAGTTTCTCCCTCTTCTGCCAAAGGATTCTTAATGCCATCTCTTCGCTGTGGTCCCTCTGAGTAGCTCAGGGACACAATTACAACCACCTCAGGTGTGCCTGTGCCATTTTTGTTCTTGCTACCAGCACTGAGCAATCAGTCCCAGTTGCTCCAGTGCAGACAAAACCGGAGGCAGCCACAGCAGTGCCTTAGCAGCAACTGCAGAGAGCAGAGCTCATGGAGTGCCTGAGGTGAGCAGGACAGAGGCCAGTGGTCTGACTCCATTAAGGAAATGAAAGGCAGCCCCCAGGAAGAAGGGAAGTTGCCGTAGATCCCTTGGCTGGCCACGTGTCAGGCTCACAAAGCACCTGGGATGCCCTGGCTGCAGAGAAGTGGGTAGAAAGCTGCCCATGGGGTCTTACAGCTGGAAAGAGGTAAGAAAGCAGCTGATAAAACTGAATTTTCCTCAGGCAAAGAAAGATCTCTGGTCTCTGCGCCCTGTTGTCTTCTGATGTTTTTTTTTTAAAAAACTCAACAGAGCAACTCCTCCTCATTCCCCACCGCCACCCCCCAACAACAAACCAGCGCAGGTTCGCTGGACCCTAAGAGAAACAAACGTAAGCACCTTTTTGGAAAACACTCCTGAGGCCTGCGGCCATCCCGCATTCCTGAGGAGGCTGAGCCTCCTCCCCAGTGCCTGCCCAGCAGGGCAGCCGGCTCTGGGCTCTGGGCTCAGGGGGCCGGGCTGCCGCGCTGCCCGCTCCCTGCACCAACATGCCCGCGCAGAGCCCCCGCAGCGGCTCCGACCGCTCGGGCGTGGCCGCGTTTCGTGCAGCCCCTGCTCGGGGCACGACTGCTCAGGGGAGCAGAGGCAGCATCTTCACCGTCCGGCGTTTTCTGCCATATTCATTCAAAGGACAGCTCCATGTCTGAAGTGCTGCCAGACTGAGCGACGAGCACCGGGAGCAAACAGCTGCCACGTCCTCATCCCGCTGCTTGTCACGGCAGCGCAGCAGAGCTGGAAGTTTTGCAGCAATGTAATAGGTAAGGGGTATTTATTTGGATGAAAACGAAGGTAAAATCCCTATTTCCCAGTTGGTTTGACCCCTATTTACAAAGATCTAGTAATGCATGTATGTAGAAGAAATATCTACAGGAGTGAAAATGTGCCCTGCTAATATTAAAAGGTACACGGTGGAATTTTGCCTAAGGATAAAATGTAATTTTAATTGAAAGCTGCTGTAACTTGATAGGGAATATCCACAACAGTCTTGAGGATCTACTTTAAAATACAGTTAAAGAGAGACAACTCCCACCACTCTGTCTCTTAGAGCTACATGTCCTCTTTGATCCATCCATGGTGCTTACGATTCCTGAGAGACACACATACTGCCAGTAGTCTGAGCTCATTAATATTTATATGATACCTTTCATCTGAAGATGTGCACTTTGCAATTATTAATTAAAAACAATTTCACAACCCCCTAAAATTTAGCTCAATTTCATAGCTTACAAAACTGAGACCCAGAAAGTTTGTGTGTCCTTGCACGAGACAGAGAGATTAGAAATGTGGAAGCTTGGCTGCAGGAACTCCCTCTTTCACGAGTAACTTTTGACAAGGCAGCACAGGTTTCCTTTGTCAATAAGATGCACCATGAGCCTGAAATACCCAGGCAATACTGAAAGGTGAGTGAAGGGAATCTTCTCTTTCATTGTGGTTCTTCACACAGCATTTGCTTGCTTTTTAGAAAGACTCTTTAAAAGTACAACCTGGAAATGGTTTGTCAGCCCTGCAGACCAGACCCTGAGTGAATATTTACCTGAACATGTTGGGCCTTTCCCTAGCACCCTGTATTTTAGTTCCCGTGTAAGAGCAGATAGAAGGGATGGTGGGTTATAATGGACACCAGACGTGTGCCCTCTCCTCTCAGTCCTTCCTGGTGCTTATGGAATGAAGGAGCTTGGCTCAGTGTGAGACTGATAACAGGAGGGAGGGCTTGCCATGCGATTAGACCAGTTCACTGTAAACACCTAAGTTGCACAAGTGGCTCAAACTTTGATCTTTTTGTTGTGGAAAAGAAATTGGAGACTCTGAAACCTGCCCTCAGTCACAAACAAGGAGGTGGACATTACTCAAGCCCAATTGTGGAAACATAAATACAGTAAAATGTGATCAAAATGGAAAAAGCATTTCTTTCTTCCCCATCCCTTGCTCCCCAGTGTACAGAGTCTGCTTTTACCAGGGGCTCCCAGTCTGACTTGCCCAGCTCTGTTCGTGAGCGCAGGCCCTGGTGTCACACCTGAAACGCCCAAATCCAAATGCTCCTGAGTGCTGTCTGGGATAAGGTTTAAGCCACAGGTGCAATTAAGCTTTTAAGTGGTAAGCCTATTTGGTTAGGGGCACACCTAGAGCCTGCAACAAGCTGGGAGAAAAACGATCAGTCTTTCAAACTGACAGGCGGTTTCTGAAATACTGCTGGAAGGGTTAAGAAGAAGCTACAGCATTCGTAATTCTCCTGGTATTTACTGTAACAACCCTCTGAAGGAGTCCTCTATGGATACATCTGGCTGTCCTAGTGAGGTGGGACTTGATTTTAATTACAAATCTGGAAATGGATTATCAAAATTATGGTGTTGCTAAAGCCCTGGGCACACTCTTCTTAGTGTTCTCTTCTTTCTCCCTCACACCCTCCTTCCTAAATCTGCCTGGGCAAACACTGGAGCAAAAAGATAGGTTTCACAGGAGTGTAGGCTGTTAGCCTGTGGTTTCTTTTCGTATTGACATTTGGGGCTTTGATTAGATTTATAGAGGAAAAATGTCGTAGCAGGTTGTCCAGTAAAATGCTGGTGAATATTTTAGGATGCAAATGTTTATAGGCATTCAATGAGCGTGTGAAAAATGGGGGATGTGAGACTTGAGCAATTCCTCAACATTCTGATTTCTTTGCACTGTGTCATAGCTTTGCTTTTACAATCATTAGGACAGCATCAGAGAGCTTTGCTTTGCATAGCCTTGAGTTCTTGGGCAAGGACTTAAACGTGGAACATTAAGACATGTTAGTGAACGTGTCCTAATTAGTCTCTACTTCGGCTACCACATGCTCAAAGGCCGAGCCTTACCTACACTGCGCCTCAAACGACTTCAACAATGCAGCATTTTATCCTAGTCTAGACAAAGTCTTAAGGGTTACGTTGTCTAGTCAACTAATCACTCCTTTTAGTGGGAAAACTGCTTTCCTGTAGGATTGTTTCCTTGCCTGCTTTTTCCTCCTTGCTGTCTCTTTTCTCCTCCTTCCCTCTGCATACCTTCCCTGCAGCAACTCCTGTTCCATCTGCTGTAATGTAAGCATTAACTATTTAATTGCTGATTAGGAAAATCTCATCACGTGGGCTTTGCAACAATATTGGAGTGGGAGGCAGAGGAAGGAGATGTGCGAGTTCCCAGTTCTCTGTCACTGGCTGACCTGGGAGGGCATTAGTCATTCTTGACGCCATGAGGGTGTTTAACATCTCTTCAGTCTAATGGGTACAACAGTTGAATGGGATTTGGATGTACCTGAGTCCTTGTCATCTTTTGCTGCTGAACTTGCTGTTTGACCTTGAGTGAGCTAGGCCGAGGGCAAACGCTAAATGCTTTTTGATTCTTAAATGCAGGAAACATATTCATGCAAAGAACTAGTTCCTTATCTCGTGTAATAAAAGACTGTGGGGTTTTGGAAAGTTTTCTTTTAAGTTTCTGCACCAAGTTGCACAGAGTGAGGATGAGAAGCTGGAGGAGATCTGCAGTTCTCCAAGCAATGAAAGCCCTTTTAGCTCCATGTTCCCAGGCAGCCATATGGGGCTTTTACCCAACTGACTTATTTCCTTATGTGATGAAAATTCAGCTGGTGGCCCCCTTCTCTCCCCCTGGCACCAGCTATTCTGAGCATTCGCGCGTTATCAGCATTTCAGCTCCTCTTGGCACTTCCAGTACCTAGTTGCCACAGTGGGATGTTGTCTGTAGTAGGATACTTGTGAAAACTCGGAAGACTCGGAGGGGACTGTGGGCGAGGTGGTAAGAAAAGGTGTGCAGGTGGACTCTGCAACCCACGTAGGCAGTCTCGGCCCTGAGGACTTTTTGTGGCTCGTCATAATTGCCAGTTTCTCACTTGGTTTTGCAGGACCCTGAAAGTTGTGTTGGAGATGGGAATTGGACCTTTTCCAATCTGTCATGAAAGAGAAAGGACTGAAATTTTTGGATAATTGGAGATGACCTAATGAAATTGCCATTGTAAAAGTCAAGAAAATGGTATTCTTAGCAATTAGCAAGGGAAGGCATTTCAGTCAGACTGAAACCATCTTCTCATTTGTTTGGGGAGTTATTGTTAGCAGATGTTTAATTTCCGTAAGCAATTAATATTTGGAAAGCTTAAAAATTATTTATATACGTGTAAAAACCCCTTGTATTTTACTTCAGTGAGGGAGTAAGCACTCACACAATGTTTCCTCAAAGACCTCACAAAGACCAGAGCTGGCCTTGACCGTTTTAAAGAACAGATGGGTGTATGTGTATGAGGGTGCAAAGGAGAGGGTAAGTGTATATATGGGCATGGAACAGAAATAAAATAACAAAATATCTTAGAGAAAAGGGATAAAACATGCTAATATACTTCTCGTGCTGTCTGCCTCCATCATTAACAACCTCCATTTCCTCTCCCCCATCCCCACCTCAAAAAAAAAAAAATTCTATTTAGAAAACATCCTTGCAGATCACGTGGCAGCTGGCAAAGGCTGCCAGCCCTTCTGCCAGAGGCAGCTTAGACTCCTGAAACAAAGCAAACTGGGTTGAAATTCTAGGCATTAAAAAAGTAAAGCAGCTGCCTCCCTGACATCCTGGGTCAGACTCTGATTTCAGTTTCTCTTCTGCTCGATCCTGGGTAAAGTCATTGCTATGGTGTAACTGGAATGAGAACTGGGGCTGCTAATCTTGACATCGGGTACCCAGTGGTAATCCATTTGTTATCTCTGTTACATTTGTGGGAGCACACACACCCACTCCCTTTAGACTGCAGTAATTTATTTGGCCTATTTTGTGTCTGATGGTCACTTGAAACTGTACCTCTTGCCTGTCAGCAGCTGTAGTTGTTTTGCTAAGTGACTATCTAAAGTGAGACTTCCTTGTGCAAATGTGTATTTTAGACACTGTCACCAGAAATCCAGTGGTTCTCCCCTCTCCCTACCCCTCCCGCCCCCTTCAGCTGTTTAGATTTCAGGACACATGGCTTAAATGAACGTATGCTTGGAGTTTGCAAAATGGCTTGAATGACAGGAGAAATCGGATCACACAATGAGAGTTCAGAACCCAGCCACCAATTGGTACAGCAGGAGTCTGCAGCTCCCTTACGCTCATTATTGTCTCGGCATAACATCCTGCAATGTGCATTTCTCACGTCCCCCTCCGGAAAATGGGAAGGCAATTGAAAGGAGCAGGCAGAGGAATGTCCCCCCCTGCCCCGGGCTGTCAGCCTCCGCTTTCTGTGGTACCCCCAGGGCTGTGGGTATCGGGGTGGAGAAGGGCCTGCACACCTTATTGTGCCTTCTTGCTTACGCTGGAGAATCTCCAGCTTATCCTGCCAGTGCAGTGACTGCATGTGGAGGAGGGGGAGAGGTTGTGTTGCAAGCTCTGAGAAAATTAGTTGTCTCTATTTTATCTTTTGCAGCTGCAGCACTTTTTTTTTTCTCCCCTCATCACTCCCCCCTCCCCATGCGAGTGGTATGTCTGAACCATATCCTTCAAAACCAGTTTTCTAAGCAGATTAGATGGGCAGCAGAGACAGCTATGCAATCAGGCAAAAATGTGCACTCAAGCCTTCATTTCATGCAGTGGCCAGAGCAGTAAGTGTCTACCACCTCCATTTTTTTTCTTCATTCTCTCCCTTTCCTGTTACTCTGCAGTGCTGTTGTCTGTCACTGTTGCAGATTGAAACAAAATGCTCATTCTGGTCTTTAATTATATAAAAATTAGGGAGGGGAAGGAAGTTGGGTTCCGTGCTAATACTCATTAACGTGAAACGTAAAGCGTGCTCCCGAGCTGCCATGCTCACCATGCAAAGTGACATTTGCTCCCTGTGAGCGTGTTGAAGGGTAATCTGGGGATTACTCTCGGGTTCTCTAGTACCAATCCTCCCCTGACCGGTCTGGAAAACCAGTGTGCAAGTTTACTGCTCCTTCGAATTCAGTAAACTCTCCTGGACTGCCACTGCATGTGCATTTGGTCTCTTGTTCCCCCACATCTTTCAGTGCTCCCTATCAGCCTTGTTGCATGCTAGGAATCTGACAATAATGGTCCTCACCTGCTTTGAGATATCATGGGAACTCTTAAGCATTCGTATTGGTTTCATGTCTGGTCTCCTATAGGACAACAAACTGAATTTGGGATTAAGCTCTCCAGACAAGTTTGGAAACCTTATGGCTTGTTCAGTGTGGGTGGAAAATGGGGATAGGTTAGTGGGCTGAGTGACAGACCTGAGGAAGAGAGTTGAGTAAGATTTGGCTGTCTGCCAAGAGAGGAAACAGAGCAAAGTGTCCTAAGAGCCATTTGTTGCTCCTCTGGAGGAGAGGAAGAACCCAGAGCAAGGTGATCAAGAAATGCTTTTTACTGTGAGTCTGGAGAAGCAGGGAAGAGATGTCGTATGAAAAAACTAGGAAAGAGAAATTGGAGATTGAGGTTTGGGGGGAAAAAGAGAGAGGGAGAGAAAATAAACCTTTTATTTCCTAAATAGGACATGGAAAGAAAAACTAACCTGAATGCTTGGTGTGCTTTATAGGGTAAGAAAGAAGCTACTAGAGGCCCAGACTAATAGTTATATTAGTTATATTAGTGCTTTAACATGTTGGCATGGTGCATTAGATTATCTTCTGCTGATCCCTCAAAAGTAAAGAATTACTTTGAGAAGAGGAAAAACTTGCAAACAAGAGAGACTCAGTCTTGCTGGCACTAAAGGGGGTGAAAAAGTGGGTGGAAAGCTGGTTGAATGTGTCAACCACAAAAGCGGTGAGATACGGTCGATGTGAATTCAGGTTTTAAAACACAAGGAAATCGTGCAGAGATATCTTTCACGCTGACTCCTAAATAGCGTCTCTGGGTGTGCAGCGCTGCCAAATTTACCCTTGTTACAGGGGCAACTTACAGTAAGTTCCCACCAAAGCCATGTGCCATCTGTTTGAATTACTTAGAGGAAAGGTTCGTCTCCTTATTCCCCTTCGATTAGACGTGACAGATTAATGTCTTTGAGGGCAGATCACTGTTAGGCTAAATCTTTCTCTGGTTATGATTCCTTATAACTATAAAACAGTCACGGGGTTATGGGGTTTAAAAAGAGAGGTTTATTGCAGTTTCCAACACTGAAACTACAGGCTAAGTGTCTCTCCTTGTCCTCTTTTTTTTTCAAAAGTAAATCAAATCTGTACACACACACACACACTCTCCACCTTCTCTCAGATCTACAGACCTGGGGGAAGAACACACATTACAGGAGTAACATTATAGAGTCTACAGAAAAATTACTAAAGCAGCTTTCTGTGAATACATACTAATGCTCCTCTGAGTCCTCTCCACTTGCTTTAAGAACTGCTTGTTTAGCAGGAATTGGTGGCACCCCTAAGACTTGGGCCAGAGCTTGGAGCCATCAGCAGCTCCAGCAGCACTCGTTTCTACCCAGCTCTCATAAAAGCTGTGTCTGTGCCTCGGCTGGAAGCAGCAAGGGATCGACCCTTCAGACATCTGTTGCAAACCCTCTGGTTCAATACTTGTCAGACTCTGAACTAGTCGTTAAACTTGGTTGATGAACTAAATCCTGCAGTCCTTGGGTCACACCAGGAGCTCTGTAGGAGGCAGGAGGGTGTTGATATTGCTATAATTTAAGTTCCCTGCTGAGGAAATTTTTGCAAGAATGAGCTCTGTTCATTCCATTATTTTTAAGACAATTTGTAAGAATGCTGCCGTGGTCAGTAGGAGACTGATATGAGTTTTCCTTGGAGTGGCATTTTCAGGGAAAAGTATAGTTTCCTTAGAATGGAAACATCTTTTTTTCCTAGAAAAGCCCAATGCTGGATTTCTGATCACCTGTAAAACTAATAAACTAGCTTTTTACCAGAAATGTTCCCTTGACCTGTCTGTGCTGCCTGAATGGGAATACCCCCTTTGCTTTGCTTTTCTCTAGCTGGTCTGAAAGGCTTTACTCGGGATTGGTTCAAAACACTGTGCTGGATTCCAGGTCATCCTCAACTGCTCAGAGAACTGTTGTCTCATGTCCTCTTCTGCTGGACTCCAAGGGCCTTGGCCTTCCCATATGGCACTGCAGGGCTCCCAGAGGCCGTGCTGTGCCACAGGAGACCTTGGTGTGTGCTGTGGGAGCTGCCTTCCAGCCAGGGGGGCTGACCCAGAAGTGAGCCCAGGGTTACCAGGCTGCCAAACTGCAGTGGCTGAGGCAGTGCAACACTGTGGGAATAAAAGCAGCTCAACAGTGTACTGACTCAGAACAAAATTTCTCAGGTCAGGTCACCAAACCAAAATGAACCAACTTTGGTTTCAGTAATGTAAAATATTCCATTTCAAATGACACAAAATGTACTGGTGTTCATAAATAGGTTTCCTTTTTTTTGTTTCTTTCTTTCTTTTTAAACTTGTGAACTTCCGTTCTGCAAAGAGTCTCTAATTTCAGTTTTTCTCCCCGAATTGGGATGGGAGCAAATGTTGAAATACTGGAATTTCTTCCCTTCTGGGGAGGAGGCAGCTGATGAGTAAGAGCAACCAGTTTCAGGGTTAGGAGAGCTGACTCTGAAGCCCTGTGGACTGGAGCAGAGTGATGGAGGGCAGATAGGTGATGGAGGGGAGGGGAACACACTGGCAGAAGGAGGGAAGTAGGAGACAGGAATGAGAAGCAGCAAGGAGGGCTAGAACAAAAGAGTAAGGAGGAGAGAGCCGGATTTCTACTTGGCTCCTGGGCTGTAGGAACAGCTACAGTTTTGTGCTGTGTTACTGATGGCCCTGCAGAGCTCAGCACCTTCTGCCTGGCAGAGTGACCAGCACACACTGAGGCTGGGGCTGCACCAAGAGCTCTGCTCACGGAGGAACTTCACGGGAGGGCAGGGGCTGGGTGAGGTGGGGCTGGTGGGTCTCAGCAGTGCACGACAAGGCAGTGCCGCAGCTTTCACTTCTGCTCATAGAGCAGTCGAGTCCTTTCCTGCTGAGGGAACAGGGGGTGAATGCAGGACCAGAAGATGAGCACTTCTGAGTTCTCATCTGTGCTCTGAGCAGGGCACTGCAGCCCTTGAGAGTTAGAGACTCAGCCACTGAGTCTTTTTCTGAAAGAACAGGAGTACTTTTTTCTGGTGTGACTGGGAAGGAGCACTAGTGACCGTTCCTAACACACTGCACAGTGTTTATTATGCTGATGTTTTTATTATTTAACAAGTTTCTTGACTCTTTTTTTTATATATACCAAATTGATACACTCCATCCATCAGCAATGCCCTCCAGGAATGAGTAGCTAATTAGAGAGCAGGACTTGTGAAAAGACAAACCCGGGTTATGCACAGAACAGGTTTCTCCAGTATTTATTGCCTACGTTACTGGCCAAGCTTCCTTGTAAGTAATAGTCAAATAATCGGCCTGGGTCCTTTTGTGAATGGTTTGAGTCTGTGTGGTCCCTCCTTTGTTAGAGCAACTCATGGTTTCTGAAAGCTTCTGCACCCCCTGTTCTGAACAGCAGAGCCTGGTGGCACCAGCTGCTTCTGCCTGGAACAAACATTTGCATGTGACATTAAAAAGAAAAAAAAAAGCTAGTTTCAAAATGTATTTTCCTTATCCTCTCATTTTTCAGCCCTTCTTAAAACTCTGGAAATATTTAAAAGATGAACATATTTAGCTTTTGCTACAAGCATCTTTTTAAACAAGAAAGCTTGAAGAGGAAAGAGAAATCTTCCCTTCAGAAATAAAACAGCAGCCAGTGTTTGGAAATATTTTAACAATAGACCATATGGGAGTCCCAAACTATTAAGCTTTATTATTCAGAAGGCGGAAAATGTGGTTTGATATTCAATTGATATACAGCATAAATGAGAGCCGCAAACTCGGCTCCCTTGAGCTGGGATTCAGATGTTCTCTTGAATATAATAACTAACGCTTTGGCCTAGTTCCACAGAATGCATCCAGCCTGCTGATCACAAGCCAAGAAACTGTAGGCTTTTTTTTTTCCCCCTACCCCTCTCTTCTCCAAAGTACTTTCCTCTCCTGCCAGCTTGAGCTTTTGGCCTGAATATAAATCTCCTGATACAGGATGCATATAGAAAATGGGGAGGATGCTAATAGTGCCCAGCAGTGGAGCTGTGTGCGCGTGTGTTTGTTTTTCTTCTCCTTTAATGATCAGGTTCTCCCTTCACCATGTGCTGTCAGGGGATTAGATTGGTCATCCTAGGTGGGAGCTTCTTTGTTCTCGCTTCACTGTTTGTTTCTCAGTGCTGTGGGAGCAGGTGAACATCTTTTGGGGTTACTGTGAAGTGGTGCCAGAGACCATGAGAGTGTGGAATTTATTAGGGGGAGAGAGACTGGAAGTGGTTTCAGTTTCTTTTCCTTTTTTTTTCCCCCCCTGATTTGACTTGCATATATTTATAATAGCCCTTTCCCCTTTCTGCCACGCCTCTCTTAACTTTCTCTCCTAAAGGGAAAAGAACCTATAAAAGCTGCTCATAAAATATTACATCCAAGGACTAAGATTGCGTGTATGCAACAGGAGACTGATAGTTACAGATATGTAATCAAGTAATGGCAGGCTGGATCACCCATTTTTGGACACAGGATCCCTGATTCACTCTGTGCAGGATGGACCAGCTTTGTCAGTGTGAAAGTGGGAGGTGTGGTGTGAAGGAGTTCAGGGACACAAGAAATGGTCTTGTGCGTCTTGCAGCTGAGTGCTGTCCTGAAATCCTGAGCTCTGTGCTGTCTTTGTCAGAGAGCTCCTTTGGGATGCCAATACCAGCCTTGGAAATGACTGAACTGTGTCCACAGAGACTCTCTGCCCTCTGCCCCTCCCCAGATCCTGCCTGCCTGGGCACAGACCTCCGGCGTGGAACATCATGGAGATGGTGATGCTTGACAGTCCTACCACACCAAGTCATAGTCTAACAGTCTAGAAACAATCTGAACAGAGGATGCTGTTTCTCTTCCCTTCCTGTAACACATGCAACATGACATGGCTTTGTGTGTATTTTAAGTTATAGGTGTTCAAGAGTTCGCAGATTTTTTTATGCTGCAAGACCTGACAAGCATCTATAAGTAATTCTTCCTCCAGTTTTGGGACCAACATCCTCAGCTTTGTTGAGTCCTATCTTTTCTAGCCCCTCAGAATGTGAAAGAGCCTTCTCTGTGGTTTGTGATTTCCCCTGAGGAGGCAGGAGACTCCAGCATTAACCTATCTGGCGTTTTTCTCTAGAAGTGAGATGAGCCCAAGAAAAAGACTCCCACTTCATGTGTGAGTCCAGGAATGCCTGTAATACAGAACACTGTAGAGAATATCCATTATGCATGCTGAATGTGAAGTTTAGTTTTGGCTTCTGTCTTTCCTCCATTTCTCTCTTTGGTTGTTCATGATAGCTTAAATTTTCCATGTTTTTGTCTCAAACCACACTCAAATTTTTTCCTTTGGGGAAAACTGGAGCAAAATCAATTTTAGAGCAATTTTTCAAGCTTCTTTGACTTGCACCTACATCTGTTTAGTGTGGGGGAGTGGAATTTTATCATAAAACGTTTGATTTATTTAATGTATTCAATAAGCATCGAAGATGTGCCAGGTACTTTCTCAGCCCTTTTGGATGAGAAATCTTGCAAGCTAAGAACTTAATAAACAAAGAAGTTCCAGAACTCAAAATTTCCCTGCTGTTAAGGTCTCCATATATCTAAGGAATAAACCAAGTTTGAACAAAGCAGATCCTGAGACTTGTAAAGTACAAAATGTCACATGCAGCACTGATGAGATCTAACATGATAGGAACAACTGGTTTCTTTTAACATATTTCTTGATCCTGTTATGTGCCCAACTTAAAACAAACTCAGCTGAGATGTGTCCATGCACCAGCTCTATTTTCATTGCAACTGAGTCTATTGGCAAAGCCATTGCTATGGGTGTAGGATGCTGTACCAGGGCTCATCTAAACAGGGTCATTGATTCAGACCAAGGTAAGTTACAGATCTGAATCTCAGTTAACTTCATCAACGTAGCCAGGAGGTGACTGGGAATAGTTAATAAGGAATAGCTGTTCTGGAATAATCCCTTTTTAAGACAAACCCTCACTCTTTCTATAATTGCATTCCAGGGAGCTATTCTGTTCTGAATCAGCATGGGATAGAGTGCCTAGAAGACGTTCAGCCCAAGCACAGCTAGCGGTGAGTGGGGCGATGCCCTGGTGCCACATAACCAGTGAGCAGCACAACAGCAAAACTGGCTGCCTGTACCTCTCTTTAGAAGGCAACTGAAAGTAATATATCAAAATCACGGTACAGAGGCCTCTCTCTTAGCAGGGATGAAGTATGAGCTGCCTGTTACTGTCTGAGCATTAACCTGGTGTTACGGACAGAATTCATGTCTCAGCTCGTAACTGATCACGATTTGATTAAATGTTGGGGTGTGGAAAGGACTTGTGTGCTTTTTCCCAATGTGTGTATTTACATTATTATGTGGGAGCAATCAATTTATCAAACCCATCTGATTATTCAATAGTGGGGAAAGACAAGTGTTGGGAAGAAAATTTGTATTGTTTTTAAGGTGGATGGAAAATTGGTTTAAAAGAAATTTACACAATCCTTTTTTTTTTTTTTGAGGAGAACCTACACTAAGAAACTAATCAAATACAAGAAAATCCAATAATTTATAATTGTCAATTATTTATAATGCCATGAAAATTTTCCTGCAGCATAAAATTTTGTGCTTGTCCTTGCCAAGGAGGATGGGCAGGAGCAGAGATGGTGCTCTTCTGCTTCAGTGCAATGTAGTTGTGATATAGTTGCTGTTAATTCATAGTTCTCCTGACTTGGAATTCATCCCTTCCCTTAAAAGGGAGGGTGGCAGCCTGGAGTGGAGAAGCTCCAACTGCAGCCCTTTGGATGTTAATCCACCCTGACTTTCTTAAGCCTCCTACTTAAATCATTATCTTAATGAATCACCATTGCTGCTATCTTCAGTGCTACACAGGAACATGCAAATTTTAAACAGCCTGGGGGAAAGCCCTTTTTGTCTGCAAAGTACTCTGATACTTGCATTTAGATGTTGCCATGATAGGTACCCTGGATACTCCTTTCTGCCTAACCCGGTGGATAGATCCTGGGGTGTAGCTGTTCCCAGCTGTGCCTGCTGGGCAGCTCTGGGGCTGCCCCGGAGAAGGGATGGATGTGGGGACTGTGAGCAGCAGCTGGAGCTGGGGCAGTTGAAGCCAGATCACTGCAGGTTTGTCCTTCACTTGCAGAAGGCCAAGGAGAAAAGGGAGTGAGGATGGGGGGTCCCGTTTTGACTTTGGGCAAGTTTCTTCACCTCTCCACTTGACTTTTTTCACAGCTCAAATAAGCCATGCAAATGTTAATAGATAACTAAATTTTCTCCCAAGTAGATATCAAAGAATTTGATACAACTGGAAAATTACCAGTTTGCTACAAAAACTTAGTGTTTGAGAA
Organism: Pseudopipra pipra; assembly: GCF_036250125.1. Taxonomy (NCBI): domain Eukaryota; kingdom Metazoa; phylum Chordata; class Aves; order Passeriformes; family Pipridae; genus Pseudopipra; species Pseudopipra pipra. The sequence goes on along the minus strand of NC_087566.1, from coordinate 6,093,482 downwards.
AAAACTGAACATAGATTGCAGTGGCTTCACCATCTCCAAGACTTTCAGTATTGTGTTGTCCAAGTTTTCCCTTGAAGAGTCAGCTTGGCTGGCATTGAGCTCTGCCCACTTCAGCTCTCTCAGATGATCACTTGAGAAATGTTTACTTGTAAATGCTGGGTATGCAGAGAGCCATGTATGGATGTTTCAGATGGCAAATCTTTGTGGTTATTTACAATATGTATTGAAAGATTTGATTCCTTTATTCATTAAACCAAGAGCTGGGGAAGCTGTTTCATGCAAATGGCCCAGATGATAAGAAGAACTCATCTCAAATTGCAAAGTCAATTCATCCATTGTCGCTTTTCTGTGGCTTAGAAGTAGAGCCCATTCCCTTACTATGGGTGACTTTTCCTCACCAGTGGTAGCTCTGCTTCTGGAACAATGGCAGGATAAATGTGGAAGATACCAGGTGAACAGGGATCCTCTGGTCTCAGCTGGGAGAGGACCATATTAACAGAATTGAGCTTAAATGCATTTTCTGTGCCAGCATTATCAATGTCAGTTCCTGCTGGGAGAGTTATGCCCACAAGAGGCCAGAACATTTATCTCATGAAGGGCATCCTCATTCTTCACAGCTGAATCTTCTCTGAAACAATTTCAGCTGGAGCTAGATGCTTTTGGACTGAGAAGAAAGCAGCTTCTCAATTGGTTACCAAAGAAAGGGGATGTGAGCAAACAGTACTTTTTGTGGCTCACAGCCTGGAGTCCAGTGTGAGGCAGGAGATACTGTCTGCTCCCTCACCTGCTTGTGCACACCTTCCTGGAGAGCAGCAAGGAACGAGCCCCATGACTCGAGGGACTCGGACTTTCTATCCTGCCTGGTGTGGCTCTGAGCAGGCTGCCACTTCCCTGTAATGGTGTTTAAGACACTCTTTGTGAACTGCTTTACAGAGATAACTTTTCTGCTTATTGTGAGCAGGCTGCTGTGCTCTCTGTATTCAAGCTCCTGGCTGGTTCTGATCCCTCATGGATGGCAGCATTTTATAATACAGGGGGTAAATTAACTGGGGAACCATCTGTTAGATTTGGGACTGTGAGAAATGTCAGTCATTGTGGGGATTTCAGAAGAAATATCAGAAGTGATTTATACATGTGTGTATAAATAGGTGTGTGTACATTGTGTATACATTTCAAAAGAGAAAATAGGGGTGACTGACATTTGAGGCTGAGTGCACAACTTAAACGGAACTTTTTCTCATTCCAGTCTTGGAAAGTCATGGTGATGGGTGTGGGCAGGTCTCTGGCTGACTTTCTGAATTCTCTTTATGTCAGAGCTCCAGCAAGGGATTCCTCATCCTGTTGAGTGAAAGCGATGTTAGTTCCCTTAGGAAACAGAAGGAAAGGAATTCTTCTCCACAGACCTTAACACACCCAGTGTTATTCTTGCAGGCACCATGTGCAAAATGTTCCACAAATGAGATATCCAGAAGGAAGGTTTAGATTTTGATATGCTGGACTGGATGACTTTATTCCCCCAGCCTTTGTGTGCTATGTGTAGTTGTAGATTTTCATTGATGCTCAAAGGCTGTTATTCCTATAGTTTGCTCATTCAAATTCAGAGGTTTGTAACTGTGGAAGTAAAATGTGTCTGTGCTATTATTTTGTTAAGCTGTCTTGAGCTCCTTTTGTTAACTGTGTGTTCAGAGGAGTCTGTGTTTGCTCAGATTACCTGCTTGGTTTTCTGGTCAGGTGTGCTGAGATTCAGTGTTTCAGTTCATAACTTTGTTTTGTGTTATCTTTTTTGTGATGTGCTACAACTGCCTCTCAGAAATTCTGAAGCTGGAGTCAAACAAAGTACTCTGATGGTTCCTCCCAGTGTTTGTTAATTTGGCAGCACTGGAGCTGCTTGTCAGAAGCACAGAGAAACCTCAGCCGAGCGCTGCGACTGCAGTGCTGTGGGAACAAGTGATGCACACAGCACTACACAGGTAGAGGGTTTTAATCTGCAAGCATGCCTGTCATTAATTTTGAGGGCTTTTGGAACCTTGGTAGCTCAGCTAAGAGAGGGGAGATAAGCCAAGCAATTATGTGGAGCAGCTCTATTTGGTGAAGCAAGTCTCCTGGGATTAGCAGGGGCTCATGAGGCAGGGTAGTGATTTCTGCATCGCAGTGCCAAGTCTGACTGATCCTTCAGCTGGGAGGAAATGCTGTGCTCCCTGAGGAATCAACAAACTCTCTGGATGTTTACCCAAGCTGGTAAACCAAACAGAAACCATCAGTGTGCTGCTGGGTAAATCCCTGGTGTGCCAGTGTCTTAAGCGCTGTGCAGTTCTGATCACCACCCCTCAAAGGCAGTGGAGGGCCAGGGAAGGGCCAGAGAAAAGTCACTCACCGATTTCTCTCTTTGCCACAGAGCAGAGATGACTTATTACAGAAATTGCAGATGTCTTATATTGTCAGAAATGGGGTGGGGAAGGGGAGTAGGGAGTGATCCTTCACGGTTCTTGTGTTTGCTGAATTGATTCAAAGCAGGCAGAGAGGAGGCACTCTGTCAAGCAGCAGTTACCACGTGAAACTCATTGCCACAGGGTGTTATGGATAGCAGAAGTCTAAACAGATTGAAAAATCGATGGAGGACAGATAAGTTCTTATTAAAAGTGATGGCCTGGATGCAACCCCTGGATCAGGAGATCTTTAACAATTGCACAAGGGTGTAAGAAGGGAAAAGACTGCCTGTACTCTATTTCACTGCTTTTCCTCCCCCTTTCCCACCCCCTTTTCTTACCCCCCCCCCCACCTTCTGGCTATGACTGAAGAACAGACAGAGCTAGACCTTTGCTCTTATGATATGGCTATTTTTGTAGTTCAAAACTAGAAAGGAAACCAGCTACACTGCAGTGCAGGGAACTAGTTTAGCACACAGAAATGAAGAGAATTAAAAGCCAAATGCCTAAAAGTGTATGTGTGTTATAAATTGCCTCTGTAGCCTGCTTTCTTCGCTAAAATTCTGATTTAACAGGAAGCTGAGCTTGTTAAGGAAGCTGTAAGCCACTACAATGTTTTGAATTATTTTTCACACTTTCTCTGCTTGGTGCTACAGTCGGTCAAGTCACCTGATAATGCCCCTAATGAGCTGACTTGGGTGTTTTAACTCGAGCAGTGACACCTTGGGCTGGAAGCTGAGGAGGGCTGCCCTCCGCAGAAAGGACTGGGGTGTACGACAGGGAGGGGAGAAGCAGAAAGTTGGGAAGGAGGCTGAAGAGGAGGGAAGATATTAAAATCTCTTATATATGCACAAAAGCAGGGAAGTGTAATAGAGAGCGGGGCTTATGGTCGTGACTGCAGCGGCAACAGTCAGGTGGTATTTGGGAGGTGAAGAAAGCAGTTTTACATTTTGCTAGACGACTGTACTGTAATACAGCAGTGCCTCCTGGCAGGGAAAGCAATGTAATGTAAAGCAACACCGCGTGGAAGAGCAGTTGGAGAGCTGTCAGAAGCTGAGTAGCTTGGAATGCTTCATGTGAACCTGGAGCAGGCGAGCCTGCTGCAGCGTGGCATTCCCTGCCCCGGGAGGAGCGGCTGCAGCGCAGGCGTCAATCGCCACCTCCCAACAATGCGGCTCCGCTCTCCGGAGGAGGCTTTTCTAAGCGAAACAGGGAGAGTTTGTTTCTTTTCTTGGGAGATTTCTCAGCCCTTCTGAGTTCGTGTGCCAGGCAGCCCTGGGGCAGATGAGTTTGTACCTGTGGGCTGTCAGTGCCTGGCACACCTGAGCGCTCCAGGGCACAAGGCTGCCAGGGGGGTGGCAAAGGGAGCTCTCCAGAGTGGGCTGCAGGAAAGCTGCTGGGTCTGATCTCATGGGGCAAACTAGGACAAAATGACTTTTCCTTTTCCCCTTTTTTTTTTTTTTTTTTAAACAGTTTATATTTCCAGGGGGCTTTGGTGCAGAGCATTGGCTTTTATACCAGTTTTTAGATTTTGGATATACTCAGCAATCTTAATTGTGATTTTTAAACCTCCCGTCCTCTCCCTGCCCCCAGCATTTTTCTTCCCTTCAAATTCTCTGCCTCACTCTATATATTGCTATTATAAATTGCTTGGAATGATGGATCCTGTTTCTTACTTGGAGCCTCTGGATGCTATTAGCAAGTAATTGGTAGAAAAACTTGTTTAAACATCACAACCCCACATTATTTTTTAAATTGCCCTTTGAGGTGGCTGAAGTGTTACTGAAAGATTAGTTTTCCCTAATACTGGACATGGAACTTCATTAGTGAAAGGAAACAGTGTTCTTACTAGACTATTTCTGAGGTATCGAGTCATCTTTCTTTTAAATAAGGGATGTGCAGTTTTATTCCCCCCGTTTGCTTCTTCCTCCACACCAGCAAAATGAATGTTTACAACAAGGAGTAAAGAGGGTTTAGTGCTTTTATCCCTTCCACGCATCCAGACTTTCCTTTTTCAAACACCTGTAAGAATGGACCAGCAATACTGGTAAAAGGATCTAGGGAGATTCTCCCAGTGTCCAAGCTACACATGTGACAGTTTTCCAGCGTGATGCAGGCCCGGGGCACTGTGACTAATACAGTGCTCCTTGTCCTGTTGTAATCACATCAGTCACATTACTGGCTGATTAACCTGTGGTCATAGGTGAGCTTGAACAGCATCTTTCAGCATTCACAACCCAGCAGCTACACACATGGTGCACCTCACCTGGCTCAAACTGCTGTGGGATTGGCTGAAGGGCCTCGGGTCTTGCTCAAAATGTAACTGAGGTGTGTTCTGTCGGTGGCAGTGAGTCACTGTTAGCCCACCATTGGGTCATCAGGTGACACTGCCATTTATGGCACATGCTGGACACTGTTGGGCAGACATCCTCACTGGATGATGGCTCCTGACTTTAGGAACAAGTGGTTCACATTGCTTTGGTGTTCATGCAGCCACAGGATTTTTTATTCCTCTGTAGGTGCACACACATTATTCCAGCAATGAGCTCCTGGCTGGGTCTCGTCCCTGCTGAAGCGTTTGCTCTGAGGAAGTGCCCTGGCCCTGCCAGGGGCTGTGCAGGCACAGCTGGGCTGCCCAGGGCTGAGCCCTGCCAGGCCAAAGCAAAGGCTTCATTTCAGCTTTCCTAAGCCTGACAGGCAGCCAGGTCTGTGCTGGCAATTAAGTGTGAATTTTATAAATGGAAGTGCTATCTTGGGAAGGAATAAACAAATAAGGAACTTAGTGCAGAAGTGGTTTGAGAAATGCCATGGATTGTGAAGACAAATGTGAATTTGGAAGTAGAATGGGAGGGTTTCACAAAAACCCGTTTCTTCTGCACTTTTCACATAACGTTGTGTTTGATCAGGTCTGCCTTCTGTTTCTCTGCAGTCTTCCTAATAGCAAATTAAGCTTTATCTTTTTAATCTGGCATGTGTATTAAGATTTTTTTTGGGGGGGGGGAAGAAAAGATATTTCTCGAATTTCAGTTGCTAAACACAATGTGGGCAGATGCAATCACAGCCTCTCAGTACGTACACCAAGAAAAGGGAAGCAGAATTTGTATTGTAGGAAGTGGAACCTCTTGCTTTTGTTGGTTTTAGTAATCTTGGTTGAGAATTTGTGGGTTATTGCGCAAAAGTCAAATGCATTGTAGATGTAATGGCTAAAAGCTACTGCATTGGATCATCTTTTTAATAACAATAATATGTAAGAGAAACCTGAAGTTACAATAGCTGCCTTAAACAATTTTCATAGATCTTGTGAACTTAGGTCTGTCTTTATTTAGGCACTGCTTGTTCTCTGCCAAAGGTTTAAGGGAAGACAGAATGCTCAGTGGCAGAAAGTCTGTCCCTGACCATGAGGGACAAGAGTTTGTTTTGACAGAGGCAGCTGCTTTTGCAGGGAGACCTTCAGGCCATTTTTGCATAATTTTTTTTTAAATTATTACTTAATGCAATAAAGGATTTCAGCTGAGAGAACAATGAAAGTCTAAGAAATTTGGGATGCTTGTTTTCCTTCTCTAAGCTGGTGAATAAGAAACTAGATCTCATGGGAAACTCTAGATTTTCAAGGAATAGGCAATGAGAATTCAGTTTTAAATCATTAGCTACAGCTCACTCCTCTTTATAAAAGAGTTTGTTTTAAATGTTAGACATGTTTGGACTTAAATGCTTAGTATGCTCGATACAAAAATGATGTAAAAAATTCTCCATGGATTTTTGACTTTTCAGGCACTATGATTCAAATGGGACAAAAAGAAATTGCCTAATAAAAGTCATTGAGTTTTTATTAAAATAATAAAAGGAGGGAAAATGACAGCTGGATAAATATATGTGAAATGGAATAAATGTTTCAGCTGGAGATAGTGCAGCTCTGGTTAGCAGAACATAATACCAAATTGAGGGCAGACTATATTTAGTTGCAAATCAATATGGTTAGTAGTTACCAGCCACTGATCATCCTTTATGAAAATAACTAGTCTTAATGTAAAACGAGATTAAAATTGGTAGCTTTCAATTACTTTTATTTAAATCCAGTCTTCCTCTACCATTGGACACTATCTGAATAAATAAATAAATAACAGCACATTTAGCTGCTGGCATGGCATTGCCATGGCTTTCCCTGTATTTGCTATGATGTGATCCACAGATAAGGGAACTCCTTCTGTGTGTTCACATATGAAGTCATTCATGTGACAGTTGGTCTCCTTTTTTCCCTCCCCTTCCTCTCTCTCATCTCCGTTGCCCTCCCCCAAAATGGGGGCAAGTGAATTTTGAATTTGTCACGTTTTACATACATCTCAAGGTGTGTGAGACTGAAGGTATCTCTGAGCATAAGTGCACCTGGCCTCCTATTTTCCTGTCTTCTGTATTGTTGATAGAAAATGCAAGAGAGGCCTAAAAGAGGTTTTCCTTATTTTACTCCTGGCCACATGTTTGGCACTGCAACTTTGAACATTAAAATTAATTATGGCCTTAGAGACAGACAGTCCAACAGTGAAATAGCTAGTAATTTATTTGAACTCTGAAATTCCACTGGTTAAAGTTGTGTAAAACTTTCCAATAGTTTATTTATATATTATTTTAAGAAAAAACACCTTAATTATGAGTCTGGTTCCTCAATAAAAAAAGGTAGCTATCTGGCTAATCACTGCTATGCACTAGATCACTAATTTTCTTCTTAATGACAGTAGGATTTCTGCCATTTTCCCCCATAAAACCTCTTCAATTATATAACGAACGTGTTTGATTTACGGGGACACTCTCTAGGATTTTTTGCCCCAAGACAGGCACGTCATGAAATAGCTGGAGGTTGGTGAAGAACCTCCGTTGGATTAAAGGCTTGCAAGTCCTGACAGGAGTGGGAGTTGAGCATTTGGATGGAGGCCTGTACAGAGGCACGTGGACAGCTCTGTTCTCAGCTACTCCCACTTCAGTGGGTTGGTTTGTTTTACTCTCACCTAGAAATTCAGCCTTTTGGAGTCTTCAAAGAAACTGCACGTGCTGCTGTGTCCCCAGGGGAACACACAGCCCTGGGGATGCAGAGAGGTTGATCATAAGAAGGCCTGGTTTACTCAAAGTCTGAACAATTTTTCCTTGTGGAAAAATGGAAGTGAATGATTGCACTCCCGTACTAAACGTGGGGATTTTTAAAAATGGCTTCTTAAATAATTGTTTCTGCAGTAGGTGTGTCACTAAGTATCAAGGTTCCTGGAAGTGCCCATTCTGTATGTGGCACAGTTATGAAATACAGCTGGGCCTCCCTTTGTCTGCTGGGGACACAGAGCTGCTCTGGTGACTTGGTTTCAAGTTGCCTGAGAAGGAGGGGACAGTCTGTCTGTATTGTAAGATCTCAGGACAGATGTGTGAAGCCCAGTGCTCTCCCCAGCCTGGCTGCCCACTGGCCAAAGGTCACTGACACTGTGGCTGGCAAAGAGTAAAGGAAAGATGCTAAATCTTGGTTATGGGAGGCTGTTCAACATTTAAACTCCTGGTGTCTGAGAAATGGGGTGGCATTTGCAACAGATGTTTGCCTGGTAATCAAGGACACAGCACAAGAAATAGTTGGCTAAAGACTAAGAGTTCACCGGGCAGTTAATGCTGATTTTTATGGCTATGGACTTGAGACCTCCTGAAAATGAGAAATGTCAGTAGTAAGAAGGATATGTGCTTGTAGGGGTAGATGGATTTGGGGTCTTTGAGGTCCTGCTCATTTGTTTGAGAATGAAGTATGATGGAATGGCCTTATTCTGGATTATTTGAACAGAAAAGGCCAGTGAGATGAACAGATGACTGGGATGTAGAATATGTGGAGTGTGTGAGAATTTCCTTTTGCTTCCAGCTTGCACTGGACTGATGAGTTGGGTTCATTGAACCCTCTGTGTCACCCAGCCCTCGAGGGGTTATAAAGCAGAGGTGGGCTGAAGAAGTTCTACCTACACCACTTGAGAAGAACATTTAGCTTGGCACTGCCTTCACCCCCAATGGCTGATTGTGATGTCTGGAGCTATTTTCTGTAGGGATGAGCAGATAAACCTGATGTGAGCTCAAACTTGGAAATCTGAATTAATTAACCAATGGAATAACTTATGGATGTGGTAGATTCCTCATAAATGAGACTTTTCATCAAGATTGGTGCATGAATTCTCACTCATGTACTCTCCTAAAACCTGTTGCAAGAATTGTTCTCTGGAAAATGAAGATACCTGTGCTACTAAGGAGGAGTAAGAGAGGAGATCCCACAGGGCCCTGTGGTGCTCCACCTCAGAGCCCATGTGTCCTGCTCAGCAACTTCTCACATCCATCGGTGCCCCAGCTCCCTGACCTGTACTATGAGATGCCTTTCGTGACAAGGGTGGCATCAGGGCAGTTCTTCATGCTGAAGAATACCTTTGTATTGTGATGCAGAGCTATAGCTCACACCACGTAGCTCTTTTCTTTGTACTATCTGTGCCAGTCATGAAGAGAAGACACAAAAAAATGTCACTAATGTGTTTGCTGCTGTAAGACTTTTCTTATTAGCACTTTGAGGTGCTCAGGCCAGTAGCAAGCATCCTCCTAGGTATGCATCCTCCAGGGCTCAGTGATGAATTAGGCTGGAATTGCCAAGGGGTGTCTCTTTCTGCACTGACTTGGAGATGAATGAGGCTCGCTCTCCTTTGTCCTTCCTTCATCCTGCTTTAGCCATACCTGCCTAGTGCCCCGTCAGCATTTTCTGCTTGGGAATGGCTGGGTGGGCTTTGCTTTCTTAGCCATGCATCGTTTTTTTACCGTGGTTTTCGCTGTGTCTATTTGGCATAAATCAGGATTTGGTGGTAGTAAGTGCAGAGGAGGGAAAGAAAAGAATCCTTGGAGCGCTCCGTTCCCTTTCTGCTGGCAGTGCCCCCTTCCCGCTCTCGGGGGAGGTCTCTCGCTCGTGCCTGGGCTGGTTCAGCCCCCGGAGCACAACTGCGGGGCAGCCGCGGGGTCGCTGCGTGTCCTTGGTCATGTGGCCGAGGGGCCGCAGGCTGGAGAGCTGCTCCCCCCGAGCCAGGAGTTACAGGATCCCGCCGGGGGCAGCTCCAGCTGGTATGCACTGGTACTAATATAATCCCGCAGGACCGTATCCATGAGACACAAGTGTGACATGGGAGGTATTTAAGGAGACACACCTGTTCTAGGCACGGGCCTGGGTATTGCATGCCTTGGGAATGGAGGGGTTTTGGTGGAGCAGGAAACGCTCTTGTTTTATCCACAGGAGGGCTTTGCTTCCTTCTTTCTCCCCAGTTTCACATTATTTTATAATTTCCTAATATTGTGCAGTCCTGTGGCCCCTTAGCACTGGGCTGTTTCAAAGGCCAGGCTGGCATTTGCATTTGAACTTTTTTTACCTTAGTGTGTGATTCCAGAGTGATTAGCAGGAGAGAACAGCTTCTGGTCTGAGTGATGGTTTGGGTGTAACTGCTCCCAAGAAAGGGCAGAGAATTCGGGGAATGTCATCTATGTGTGGGGTTGGGTTTTTCAGTCCTTTAGATAATTTAGATTTTATGTTGTGTTTACCTGTATTTTTATTATATGGCCTCTGTCTTGCAATTTGGAGCAGTAAATCACATAAAAGTCACACCATTTTACAGATTTTGAACAAAAATATTTTGTCCCTTCAGTTTGAAATCTGAGCGTCTTTTCCCTCTCTTCTTCCCACCTGTCCCCTGTCCCAAAAATTGTTGTGAAACAGCTACTCTCCATAACAAGAAGCAAGCAAATGCAAAATACATCTCATGGTTGCACAGTATAAAGAAAATAACTTGCTTAGATTTTTATCTGTCTTTTAAAGTAAATCTGACACTTGTTTGGCAGAAGATAATTTTTTTTCTGCCATTGAAAAGAGGATGTATTAAGATGAAGGCCAAAAAATGGCAGGGTCTGTCATATGACTTGATTCCATCTGTCTGTCTTGTCTTTCAAGTAGAATGGAATTTTTCTCTCAAACTTCATGTGCTTTTTTTTTGATGTTAATGTGAAATCTCCTAGTTTGCCTTGGTCTTGTTCCACATGGCCCTTCTTTCCATGGATTCCTGCTCTTGGTGAGGTGTTAAGTGCCTGTTAGTTTGGGACAGCTTCCAGGATTGGGGCCGAGATTTCTCCTATACCTGACAGATTGTTGTGTAAAAATAGTAGCAACTGGACAGTTTTTTCCTCCTATCTTTATTTTAAATAATGTTTGCCAGTAAACATCCAGTCTGCCAGTTGTTTGTAGAACTAATGTAATGGCTGGTGGAAATAAGGAAGAGGGAGGAGAGGAATGTTTTACTCTAAGACCTGGTTAGTTTGGGCAGTTTAGCATTTAGGGGAGAAGGGGGTTATTCTCTTCTGTAACAGCTCTGCATTGAGAGTGGGGTGGACTGGAATAACCAGTCCCTGAGGGGTCAACAGATTCTCCTCAGAAATTAGAGGTTTTGGGCAGGGGAGAAGATCCTGGGCATGGAGCCCCCTCAGCTCCAGCCTCACCTGGCTCATGGGGTCATTGACCCTTATGGCAAGGGGATATAAAAATGGCTCTTTTAACCCCTAACCTGAAGGATGGCTGCAGTGCAGGAAGAGCCTCCTCACTGCCTGGGTAAGCAGAGGTGCTCACCAAAACCCACGTCCTCTTTAGAACCTGTGTGCTGGTGTGCAGTTTGACCAGACCTAAAGCCTCAAATTGTTCTCCTCCCATGTGGGCAGACACATTTTCGTAAATGTGAATGTAAAAATACCTTTGATTGTGCTACTAAGAAGCAGAACATCTTGTAAAGGTTGAACATCCTCCCCATCTGGCTGTAGTGCGTCCCAGGCTGGCTTTGTCCCCCTGCACATCACCCCGATTTGCTGCACAGCCAAAGCTATCCCTGCTAACTGGTAATGGTGGGCTCTCTCCCACCCCTGTCCCTACTAGATTCTCCCAGAGTTAACAGATTTCCAATAAAAAACTGAAGAGATTTATTCTGGGTTGTTTGGGTGGGTTTTTTTTGTTTGAGGGTTTTTTGGTTTTGTTTTCTTTTTTTTGGGGGGGGGGTGGTGGTGGTGGTGGTATGGTTTAGGGGGCTTTTTTTGTTCCTTAACTGCACCCTGCAAAATGTCCTGGCTGAGTTGTTTCCAAATACTGGCATCTCCAGGGAAGGGGTTATAAATTGCTAATTTAAAGCCTGCAACAGGATAATTAACTAACCAGTTTGATGTAAATGGCTTAATGGGGCTTTACTAGACCCTTTGAACTTAAAAGTAGCACTAAAAAGTAAACTGTAAATACCTTCAAGGAAAGTACTGGCATGTTTGAATGTGGGGCTGCTTGGCTGTAAGGAGCGAGTCTGCTCGACTCCAGTGGCCTGTGTGACAGCAAAACATGCCAAGGGGTGAGGGGACCAACCAGGCACCCTTTGGGGAAGGCTCTGCAACCACCCTGGTTCTTCAGGAAGCACACACACGCTCTGATATATCAGGCTTTCAAACCTGCCCTGCCTGCTTTGGAAAATTTAAATCACAACCTCAGTTTAAATGCAACTGTAATGCATTTCATCAGGATTGAAGGGAAAAAAAAACAACAAAAAAACCAAAACCCCGAGGGGGAGGCAGCCACTAGAGTCCACCCTAATTTTCCTGCAGTTCTGTTTGCATTAAGGTCTTTTGGCAAGTCCAGGCAGAAACATTTATTACACTTTGTTTCAGAAGACCTCCTTACCCACTGAATCTGCTGAGACAACGTACCACAGCCCTGCAGCAGATTCCAGTTCCTGATGCATTTGGGGGACTTTTGGGAGAACCTCTAAACTGTCATTCTTGCTGGGCTGCTACAAAGTTCCAAGGGAGGAAGTCAACAACAATTAAACATGTAGAAATGAAGATCATTACAAAGTGGAAGTATCTTGTGTAGTTAGGCATTGATCTATGCTGACTATGGAAACTGGGAGAGGAGAATTTCAGGCCAAAATGCAGGCAGGAACATTCCCTTCTGTTTGTCCCTCTGTGGGAGAGAAGCCTCCTCCTGGTCCCAGTGGTGCTCTGCTCCACCTCCTCACTGGGTGTGCACCATGCAGTGCCAGAAACAATTCCGAGAACTTTTTCCTCATTGTTCCTCTGTCTTACCACCATCTTTCACCTATTGCCAGCAGCCTCCCTGGATACTGGAGGATGTTTTGGAGGTTGAAGCACAATCCTCCGTTGCTGCTGTGACCTCTGACACTGGGGATTTGGCTTTACAGCCAGCTTTGCTGGAGAGTGTTCCCGATCCTTGGCTGTGCTTTGCCGCCTGCTCTGTTGTGCTGCCCCTGAAGACCAAGAGGCTGAGCCAGAACAGGGCTGATGCAGGAAGAGGGCAAGACCTGACCCTTTTGGTTGTGGCCCTGACTTGGATGCCCTAAAACAGATCATGATGCCTCATCCTTTGTAATGGTGGCTCTATTTCTTTGTGGTTTGTTTAGGGACTTTTTTTCCAGCTGGGAAAATAATGGGAAATAATGTATCATTGGCAGTGTCAGTGTTGGCCTTAAAAAAGAGCAGCATAAAAGCACTGAAATCTGTTGTGGAGGGCAACGATGCAGAAGTGCTACATCTTATTTTAAAAGCCACGTCTGCCTGAGGATTCAGCCCTGTGCTGTAATAGTTCATGTGTCTGTTGAATGCAGAGATCAAAATGCTCTACTGTGGCCTTTAGAAGAGGAGGTAATAACATGGCACTCTGCTCTTACATGCTGACTGAAGCAGTTGGCACCATGGCACTACCTGCTTGCTGTGTGTGGGTGGGAGCACAGCACAAGTTAATTTGGGGTTGATTGTGTTGGCAGGGATCTGCCAGAAGAGCTTGCCTAGCTGCCCGTGCTATGCTGTAGTTGTTAATGCTTTACTTTTATAAGCACTAACCTAGATCACATTTAAAAAAATTCAAAACACCTACATTATTAGAGAGAGAGATACCTGCAAGCAGAAGAGCTCTGCACACAGGCAGTGTTGGTGGCAGGAGACTCCCTTCAAGGAACACCACAACACTTTAGTGTGCCAGCTCTGCTATCTTGGCATCTGACTGGGAAATGCAAATACTTAGTCTTAATCCATCATTCCCACATGCTGACATGTATCCAAGGGGAACTTCTGTGAATGTTGTGGTTATTTCCATCTAATTTCAGCCACTGCTTTGCTTCCCAGCACCTCCCCACTATGTGTCTGAGAGCAGTGTCTTCCAGGCCTTTTATGCCAGATCTTTTGGGTTTGTTTCCCTCGTGGGGGGGCAAGAAGGCCTCAGTGTGTGTGTCTTTATCAGAGATCTGGGCAGGGGCATCGAGGGCACCCTCAGTAAGGTGACAGATGGCATCAGGTTGGGTGGGAGTGTTGATCTGCTGGAGGGCAGGGAGGCTCTGCAGAGGGGTCTGGACAGGCTGGATCGATGGGCCGAGGCCAACTGTGTGAGGGTCAACAAGGTTGAAAGGAGGCTGTAGCCAAGGGGGGTCGGCCTCTTCTCCGGAGTAACAGGCAGTAGGACAAGAGGAAATGGCCTCAGGTTGCGCCAGGGAAGGTGTAGGTTGGGGAATTTAGGGAAAATTCTTGGTGGAAAGGGTCAGTCAAGCATTGAACAGGCTGCCCAAGGAAGGGGTGGAATGGCCATCCCTGGAGGTATTCAAAGGACGTGTAGATGTGGCACCTGGGGACATGGTTTAGTGGTGGACTTGGCAGTGCTGGGTTGATGGCTGGACTCCATCCTAAAGGTCTTCTCCAGCCTAAATGATTCTGTGGTTCTGTGTGCAGCACAGTGGTTGGGGTTGTTTTTACAGGACTCTTCTCTTTCTAATCCCCCTCCAACAAACCCTTTCACAGATTTTTATATTCCTCACTAAATTTTTTAAATAATATGATCCATTAAAAACCAAATGAAAAAAAAAGCCTTCTCACACTTCCCAGGAAAATAAAATTAAGTTAAAGTAGATTGCAGTAACCAACCAGTCTTTCACGTGAGAGGTGGTCAGAGTTGCAACTCCTTTCTGTTGTTCTGATGTACTTTACATATCCTCTAATAACCATACTTTTGTCTTTTATAATGAAAGTTTTACACAAATAATAAAAAATACGTATCACAGAGGGAAGAAATCATGAATTATGAAGAAAGCTTGTATGACTAAGAATTTCTACTCTGCTATTCATCCCATTGAAAGACCCAAATTCATCGGTCATTTTTGGGCACCTCAGCAAGTTTCAGCACAAACAGGTATTAGTCCTGTCTGAAGCTTTGCCTGTCTCTCACTGACCTAGTAGGATCTGGGGGGAAGAAGTTACATTTGCAAGATGGCAAAGCTGAATTTATTTTCTCAGCAATTTCACTATTTGTTATGAATAACTGTCTTTAAAAAACCCCACAATAATCCCCCTTCTAGCACACCTTTGGTTTTGAAACCCACCAAACCTGACATCTATATTTGGGTTGTTGGCTCAAGAATAACAGGGAAAATGTGAGTAGTAGAGCCTGGGCCAGGGCTCTTGACTCTGACTACTGCTAGAGAAAGAACAAATGATGTGTAATGGTGCTTTCCTGACCTTTCCTCTGTTTTTAGAAACATGAAAAATTTCATCTGTGCTTTTTTTTTCTGGCTGTTGCAAATAATAGAAAATTGTGAGAAAATTAGAACATAATGAAGACAAATTTTAAAGTGGTGTCTGCTGCAGGTCCTGGGTGTGTCCTCTGAATTGCCTCCTGCTTAGGGAGCAGCTGAAAAATCCAAGTCCTTTTCCAACATGTCAAAACGACCTTTTCCAAAGGATTCAGTGGCTGTGCCAAAGCCCCTTGCCTATTTGTAAGCAAATGCACACTACTGGGACTGTCTCTGCTGGAGTCAGCTTTTGCACATGCAGCTGGCTCTATTAAATCAATTTGATGAATTACTATATACTTTTTAATTTTTCTACGGGCAGGTCCCTGCTATTTCTTGCCTGCACAAGATTAAACGAGCTTTTACATTACATACCCTGTTATAAGACTTTGATTGTGTGGGATGGGTCTGTGTCTGCTCCTGGAAGGGTCTGGGGATTTGGGATTATTGTCGGGCTTCTTCCATGAGGTAACAGAGAAAAAAGGTGTGTGAAAACCATGTCAGCATCTGCAGTGGAGGATATCTTGGGATAAGAAGGATGCCACTCATTCAGGTTCTTTACAAGAGTTGACTTGTTTGGTTTGGGATTTTAAGGTGGTTTTCCTGCTGTTAAAATATACTCTTTGAGTGAGGTCCCTGCCAAGAAAATGCCCGGAGAAAGGAATAGATTAACCCTGGATGGGCTGATGTGGTGGTCAGAGAAAGCTGGATGGCATCAGAACATCCTTCTGTCTGATGTGGCTGATGAGCCTCAGGATCTGTGTTTTCAAGCACCTGCACTGTGGCATAACAATGCCACAATTTATGGAGTCCCTCTCTGTGACAGAACTGCATGTGGCTGAATAATGAGCAGCCACGGGGCAGGGGCTGGAAGCAGCTGGATACTGGATACAGGTGTTTGGGAATGCACCCTGCCAAGAGGGAGGCTTTAGTCCAAACGCTGAACGTATTTTCTGCATCCCCTGGGTGTCTCTTGGTGCTGTCATATGAGAGGGCTCTGCTGGAAGTGGTAAGGATGGAAGAATTTTACTTTTTCCTTCCACTCCAAGGAGTGGTATCAGTGTTTGTTGTGGCTGCTAGCAGTAGTTTGTACATGTATTACTCCTTGGGCCAGATGCTGATCCTATTTATGTAGCTATAAAAATGCCGTGTTGTTTCATCTGTGTTAGAGAGGTTTCAGCCTCTCTGGCTGTTTTGGGTTTTATGTTTTGGTTCTGTTTGGTTTTTTGTTGGTTTGTTTTTTTTTCTTTAACTGCTTTCCTTGCTGAGAGGGGAGAGCTCTGTGGGAAGTGATCCAGCAAACTTTTAAAATAACCTTTTAGTGTGGGTTTGTTGTTTTGTTGGTTTTGTTTGTTTTTTGTTTTTTTGGTTTTTTAACTCTTGCTCAAGCTTTTAAATATGTGAATTGTCTCTGTGAATTCTGAGTGCCTCTGAAACCTGCCAGCCCAGCCTAAATCTCGCAGGAGGTGTGGCCACATTTGTGTTCTCAGAGCTCTCTGGCACAGACACCTGGTACACCTGTGTCTCCTGCTGGTTTCAGTACTGTCACAACTTCACCCCTCATGCCTGTTTCTCTGGTACCTCCTGTTTTTCCCAAGGTTATCTTCTAAAAATAGAATCTGCTCCAGATTTTCACTCCCCCACACCCATCTTGAGAAGAATAATTACCAATGAGATGGTTTTAATAATGCTGAAAGAAGGAGGGTTGTGCATTCTGCTTTGCTCTTTGAGGCTTTTTTTTTTCCTGACAGGAAAAAAATGCACAAATTTCCTTGTAATTTCCTTAGGTGACAAATGTAAAGTGAGTAGTTTTTTAAATAGTTAAGCTTGAGTATTTAAACATCTGATAAATCATGGGTTATCTGAAGAATAACATTGTAAATGTTTTGGCACTAACAGAATTCCATGCAAAGGTCTCAATCTGAGTATAAAATCTTGTAGTTTCCTTTACTGTTTTTAGACTGGTGGAGGTAACTGTTCACCTGTCCAGAAACCAAAGCCATGATCAACCCAGGTGAGCAGAGATGCTTTGGATGACACTGTTATCTGTCAGCACACGATACAGCAGCCAGAAATGCAAACATTTAGAGCGTTTTTAAGCCAGAAAAAAAAAATTCTCTAAAATGAAAGAAATAACTGAATGAAAGCATGTAAGGGTTTGAGTGGATGATGCTGACTTTACTGTCCTCTAAACTATGTCTGCAGCAGCCCAGAGCTTATTGCCAAGAGAAATTAAAGAGAAGGTGTCTCTATGTGCTGTGTGATGTAACTGGTGAGCAGGTGCTCTGGTGAAGGGTTCCCTGTGTGTGATAAGTGCCTACAGATAGAAATGCTCTGTGAAGGAATCACTGCTGGCACACTGACACATGCTGGCAAATTAAACTGTGTTTGGTGGAAGGATAAGAATCTACTACAGCTCTTTGAAATCACCCTCATCGTGATCACCTCATGATAAAACATTAATTTCTCCAGTGTGAGTGTAAGCATAGCACATTTCCCAGATGATCTCTTAAAATAAAAACAGATTGGTGCCTGAGTGGACCAAGTCAGCACAGCCAGTCAATGTCCAGTGTTACTGCCCAGGGCTCAGGATGAAATGGGAATGGCGATGGTGCCTCAGGTTTTACAGCCACCTCTGTGCCCGACTCTGACAATTATTTATTACCACTAATATTGTGCTTTGTAAACTCTTACAGTGCTTTATGAAGTAAGACATGTTTTCTATTTTAAAGATCTTATAATCTTGTGGGCTGATAAGGGGTGCAGATTATCCCTTGGATGTTCATAAATAGCATTAGCACTAAGAGTTTTATTAGCGCTGGGTCCTTTCAAGCCTGGGGCTCTTTCTTTTTCTTAGCAACACATCCCTAGTCAGGTGCTGAAATAAGGATTTTGACACCGTGATGTTCCAGGCTGGCACAGTGTGGGCATTCTTTTGTTTTGCTTGTAGTGAAAGAGCAAAACCCAAGCAGAGTCCCAGTGCACTGGCTGTTGCTCTGCATGGGTTTAATCCACAGCCTTTGCTCGCCTCTCTGAGACTGCAGATCTGGAGTTTGGGGGATGGCAGCAGAGAGCAGGCTCGGGAGGTTTGTGTGTGTGTTCTTGCGCGTGTTTTAAATAAACAAACAATGGAACAGCAACTCCAACAAATTGTGAGTGGTGCTAATTTGTTATAGTGCTGTCTTGCCTTCTGGCAGTGTTGATTTAGGAGAAGCTGAGCAGACTGGAACGGATGCAGGGAGCTGCCGGTTCTCTTGCTCTGGGATGTGTACATGGTTCAGTGTAAAATGCTTCTAGGGGTCCTGTCCTGAGGAGCTTTCAGATTACAGGGTAAAGCACATACATAGGCTTCCAATCCCCTTTTCAAAACCAAATCTTGGCCCAAAGTACCTTACCCTCTGTCTTGCTCCTCCCCTTCCACTTCTTTAAAATGAAGAGATGTTTCAAGTCTTAATTCATGACAAAAGCCTATAATTTGTGTGTTTTGAGAACTGCCAGAAAATCCTTGACCTTGACAAGAACAGTGTGTAGGGAAGGAAAGGAGGAAGATCCTGTGCTTTGGACTGTAGGAAAGTTTTCAACACCCCATGACCTTGCTGGGCTGCCTTTCATTATGTGCCTGGGGCTGTAGTCCCCTGAGCTGAGAAGCTCTCTGGCAGGGAGGGCTGGCCAAACACACCCGAGTATGTGCAGCCCTGCACCACTGTTGTGAGGGCTGCAGGATAAAGCTGGCAGGATGGGAGCCAGGCATATGGTGAGAGAGATGCCATTTTGGTCCAAGATGGTTACTACCCTGCACCCCTCAGTGTTAACTCTTGCAAGTTGGTGGTATTAGCAGTACTCTGGATGCAGGTGCTCCTGTGCAGATTGCTTCTCTCTGCAGAAAAGTTTGCTGAGTCCACACAAGAAATAAAAATAAGAGGATCTTTATCAAACCCTCTCTTATTTCTCCCAGTACTCTGAGGCTTTGTTTGCTCTAACAATTCATGTAACTAAGGAGCCTGAGTCACAGTGGATGGTCCCAGCTCCTGCCTCATCCCTGTCCTGGAGATCCCTGCCCAGCTGCAGGGACAGTGGAAAGGGTCGTGCATTTGCTCCAGTACCACTGCATTTCACAACCTGCTATCAGCTTGTACCTGTGGTGACTCAGAGCCCTAAAGTGCTGCAACCCGGAGGGTGCTGTAGGACAGTGTGGGCTGGAGAAGGGTCATTGGACATTCCTCCTTCTCTCCGTGCTGTGTGTGCCCCCAGAGCAATGCTCAGCATGAGGCTGCCACCCCGTGCCAACTGCCCTACCCTACTGAAGGACAGGGCCCAAGCCTAACACTCTCTAGGATTATCTGGGAGGTAGCAACAATCCTTTAGTCATGTCCTAAGTTCTTGCATTGTAAAGGGACAATTCTGTACATCAAGGCTCAAAGGTAGCTGGGAAGCAGAAAGTTTGCATACCAAAGGGGTCTTAACTGGTGGATGGGTGGAAGAGATCCTTCCTCCTGTGTGGGCTGAGCTGCTCCACTCAATCTATGGGTATTCTAGTGCAATAAGGAGTAAATTAATAAATAAAATAGATTAGCATCAGACAGCGGAGCTGCCTTTACTACTTGCAGTGCAGGTACAGCTTTCTGGGTTGTTGCAGGACTGCAGAAGAGCCCAGTGGCTGTTGCTGGTCATTAGCTGGTCACAAGCTTCTGAAGCTTTTATTTGTTTTGTGCCACTGCCGTGTTCCTGAGATCAACTGTGCTCTGCAGATATGCAGGAATTTTTAGTGCCTGGCTCTGCCTGACAAGATCTGCAATGTCCGTGCCTCTCCTCTCCTCCTCCCACCAGAGGTTTGGGTAATCTTAGGCTCCTTCATGTCAGCGGTGAAAATAAATGTATAATATACAAGTGCTCTGTTTAGGAATTGGCAGGAAGCTTCATTTCTGACTGCAGTGGGATGTTCTAACAGTAGGAAACACCTTTGGTTTAAGCAGTTCTCTGCTAATCTCTGCCCTAGAGGGGAAATACAACTATGGAGAAGAGCTCTTGCTTCACAGAAGCAAAAAAATCTGCATTCAAGCTGCTGTTCAAGATGTACCTTTATGCAGCATTCAGCCTTTGTTAAACTGGGTACTGCTGGTATTGCTGAGGGGTTTGCAGAGTTGTGATGCTGGCAGATGCAGCCAGAAGTATGTTGCTCCTATGCAGTGCAGAGTGTGATCTTCTGGGGAGGGGGAGCTCCGAATCCCTGGGGCTCTGGCCCATTATGCTTAAAGCTGCAGGGTAGTTAAATGTGGGTTGGCCTGTTCATGCTGGCACTGGCTGTTCAGACTAGTTCAGCAAATGCTCTTGGCTCAGCACAGCCCAGGTCAGTAAGCAAACAGTTGCTTACATTTCACTTCTTCATTGTATTGACAAGATTTGAAAATCTTCAGTCTATAGCAGTCAAAACAGGGTGATCTGAATACAAAAGACCTGTTAGTTCAGTGTGACAGGGATTTAGTTATAGAATTGTGGGGATAAGTATGCAGGTGGGAATGGTGGGAACACTGACCTGGGCCTGAGCCGAGCCCAGCCCAGCAGATGTCCAGGAAGAATGACCTCTCTTATATTCACTGTCCTTTTCATGAGGACAGTTTCTGTTTCCCGGGCCAGTGTCCTCCTTTATGTTCTCTCTCATCCAACTACATTAATTATTGTAGGTCTTTTTCATTTGGCCTTTTATCTTTTAAGGTTGATAATCAATATTCTTCTCACTTTCTAAATGTAAGATTTCTGTCTTCGGCAGCACAGCTGGAGACAGGCAGCTGTCAATGTGAAAAGAGCTATGCAGATGTTTTACTTCACTCTGAGGGTCTAAAAACCTGTGTTAAATCCCTGCCAGGCTGCAGGCTTTTTTCTGTACTGTTTTTTGGGGGTTTTGTTTGATGGGTTTCACTGGAGCAGTTTCATCACTTGTAGAGAGGGACCCGTGCTTAGCATCTACCCTCAGACTGCCCTCCATGATAATCCTGCTGGAGCTGATTACGGGAGGTCTGGGGGAAGGAGGATACACACTGCAGAAGATACAATCAGCTTGTCAAACTTAGGGTGTCTGTCAGATGTGCCTTTCCCTGATGTGGAAAAGATGGTGTTGCTTTTTCCTTTGGGCACGGGAGGGTGGAATTTTAGATCTTAAGTTTTGCGACTCTCGTACAAGCTGCAGTTCACCAGGAATCAACTTGATCTCCAGTCTCTAAGAACGTAGATTAAATTATCAGTGAATAATTATGATTATACATAGGAGAGGGTATACAGTATCTTCTTCTCCCATCTTGCACCAAAGTATCCAGCCTGGCTCAATGCCATACCATCTCTAGGCTTGGGAAGGGGCACAGGGAAACGGGGACAACACAGAGGATCAGCATTTAAGAGTTTCTTCCGTTGCCTGTACTGTGTGGGAATGAGACCACGAAGCTCTGGCACCAGGCTATTCCTGTCATAGAGGCATTTCTAAATGGTGATGATATTTAGTTGCCTGAATTTCTGGGCATAATGAAGCTGGTGCAGACATCCTGGAATCTGCTGGGTTTGGATACATATGGACTGGTCCCCCTGAAGCTCAGTAACATTGGGAGTCCTGAGTGGAGGCGGCCAGAGTCAAAAAGAAACTTGCAGAGTCCTCCTGCTCTGCTGCCGTTGCAGTTCAGCAGTTGTGGGGAGATGGGTGGAGGGGAGGTTGTTCTGGTAGTTACATATTTAAGGCAGGTGGCCGTTTTAAAATGTACGTTTCAATTTTGATTGCAGTTTTTTAATTGCATTTAACAGCGTCCCTGCTGGTTCTCCATTCTGCATCCGTGCAGCCACGTTCTATTGATGGCCTGTTGTGATTTCAATGGAACATCATGGGATGTACCTGGCACGTCGGGCAGCACTGGATGGAGGTGCCTTTAGCCCAATGTACCTGGCATGGTAAGCGGCAACCAAGCGGTTAATCTGCATTCTACTGCTCGTAGTCTCAGCTTGTGTAGCAAGGTGTTCCTGCTTTGCTGCAGCCTTGCACTGACTGGAAATCACTCTGCTCTCCTAATGTTAGTGCTTCCATGCACGCAGGGCCCCTACCCTTTCCACCCATGGAGATTCCCCTTCCCTGGGAAGTTTGCCATGCAGTAGAGAAGGGCTTAGCCACGTCAGGCTCTCCTTGTTATTCTAGAACATGAGAGAAGGGACTGGGAAATCGTCTGACTCTTCTTCTTCTCTCCTTTTTGGGCCAGGAGCTGGTAGCAGTTGAGCAGGTATTGCCCACGTACAAATGTTGCCGCACAGAGGTACCAAACAGGTGCTTGTGTCCACGAGCAAAGCTGGATCTGCGGGAGCCCTGCGGGAGCTGCCTCAGGGAGCCGGGAGGGCTGTTCTGCCTGGCACTAATTGGAATGTAATGAACTAAAGCAGGGCCACTTTAAGTTTGGTGATGTGGCATCCTCTGCAAAATTAGCCTCCATTTTCCTTCTCCTTTCCATGTTCACACCTGCAAAGTCAGCTGCACATCCTGCTCTGTCCTGCATGTTGCTTTCTCTCCCCTCCCCGGCTCTGCAGCCGTGTCCCCGGGTCACTTGACATGTTGGTCTAAGCTATTTTGAAGTTCAAAATATTTGTGTGAGAAAAACAAGGGTGCTGCATCCTGTTTTCTGCTTAAGCCCAGTTCACAGAACTTTTGCTGCTCCACTGCCAATGATGAAAATGCATGTTCTTGCTTCTGCTTCTGAATTCTGTTGTCTGTCTGCTCGCAGGGGCTGGGGATAGGGACACATTTGGGCTAACACAGTTCCAAGCATTACTCCCTGTGCTTCTGCCGTTCTGGAATGTGAATACCTTTAAAAGCCATGGGCTAATGACCTGCCAACTGCAGCTCCTGGGGGGCAGGTTAGCGGCCATGAACCACCCACTTCACTGATACCTCGGGACAGTTCTGGAAATAGGTTCTGTTGGGATGTGGGAGAGGAAGATCAGATGGGCCAGTGAGGAACAGGAAAGCTCTTTCCAGTGGGGTCGTCAAGTGCTCAAAAGAAGTTGGTTCATCCGGAACTGAAGGGTGCAGAAGTCATTGGTTTCAGTTTCACTCAGTTCCAGGAGCAGCTGGACACAGCATTTTTAATGTCAGAAATTGGTGGGAGAGAGCAATGTAGGAAACAGTGGATTTAATTCTGACTTGTTCTTCCCCATGCTCACCACTGCAGTGTCTGCTCAGTGCAGCACAACTGCTTGGGAAGGTGGAGAACTAAGGAAGCAGGCCACTACCTTGTCCTAGGTCTGTTATAACATGCACAGTAGGCTGACGCTTTAACAGCATCTAATTTGCTATATCACATCTAATCTGTTGGTTTTTATCTGCAGTACTGTTAGTTCACTGCTCAGGTGCTCGGTGTCTAGCCTTCTCATCCATCCACAAATCCTCTACGTGAAATGAGTGGTTCCTTAGATCTGTTTTTGATTGATTCTTTGCTTCACTGGTGTTGCTGCTTAAAAGGTAAACAATATTCATGTGCTGCAATCTATAACTCAGAGATGAAATCAAATAGCATCTCCTGCCAGAAGTTGCTAAGATAACACATTTACCATTCATTCAGCAATTACTTTTAGGAGGAGATTTAGTGATATTAAAGAGAATCAAATCTGTAGTGAATATGTAGATTTTATACTGTTTAAAGGGGTGAAGTGATTTCTCTTCTCCTCTACTTTAGCAAATTAATTTTCTGTGATGTCCAGAATCTTTGTGGAAATTGAGACAAATTTAAATTTTCCCCGCTGTGTAGTGAGAGCAGCACAGCTCCTGGAGCAGCCTGTGTGTTCTGCACAACCTTCCTGTCCTCAAGGTGCCAGAGTGCCCCAGGCTGGGCACAGCAGCCCGCAGGTACCCAGCTCCTGGGGCAGCACTGCTTAGGAAGACGCTGCCGGTGCTCAGCTTGCGAAGCTTTGTTTGCTGTGTGGCATCTGCTTGCAGCATCACTGCATTCTGTGATTTGTGCCCTGTATCTCTCATGTCTTTGCATGTGCTGTGTCTCAGTGTCATGGATATGGTGGAGGTAGTGGAGAGCCTCAGTCTTGCTTCACTCCCTCCTTGCACGGCAGTATTTGAGCAGGTTCACTGCTCTGAAAACTGTGTCTTGAATGCCAAGGAACCAACCTGAATGTGGGAAAAGACCATCACTGATGCTCTTTGTCCAGAGCCTTCTGTGATCATGTTTTAAATGCAAAGGAGTGAAATTTTGCACACCACATTCAGTGATTAAAAACTGGGGCCCCAGTGAGATCATCTATGTATTCTTGAGGTCTGGGGTTTGGTTTATTTACTAGAAATGCATCTAAGCCTTTTGTGAGCCAGGGCTCCTCTTAGCTGGGAGTATGTCTTATCTGTCTTTTTGCAGGAAACAGGAAAGGAAGGGTTATTAAAAATGATACTGAGATAGAAGAAAATAAACCCACTGTGATTTTTCAGCGCTTTGGGGGTTGTGGTGATGTTATTCAAAGGCAAGGGTTTGTTAAGAGACAGTCTCTGCAAACTCATGGATAGCAAGGCCTTTGTAAGGGCTGCACCTCCCATTTGTTTGGGCAGATCTGCCAACTTTTGTATGGGATTTAACCTCGGAGTTGTCCTTGGTCCCATGCTTTCAGCTAGAAGTGAGATCCTGGGAATGCCATAAGTTAAGGAATAATGCCTGCTTGTCTTTTGCTAACACCTTTTCCAACACACCTCTCTTCCTCCACCTCTGAAATGCAGCAGTGCTAAGGAAGGGTTTGTGAGTGGTCAGCTCTGGAAAATATCTGGAATGATTTGTTTTTGTTCAGGACTGCACAAGATGCACAAGGCAGGTTGTTCTCAAGCTTTTGTCAGCAAAGGGATGTCAGTCAAAGGAGTGTTCCCTGAGCCATATTGCTGTGCTGGGGGGCAGTTCTGACACAAGTTTAAACATGGTGCTCTAAGCTTGGCTGAAGGCTTTGCTGCCTTGTTTCATTACATTCATTTTGTTTGGGGTTCGTAAACCCATGTTAGCCTTCAGCTAACCAATTCAAATTTGATAAGCAGTGTTACAGTGCTTACACCTGACCACTGCTTTTAAAATCTACTAAAGGTAATAAGCTATCTCTTACCTATGTCCTACTGAACATGAATAGTTCTGTAAGATTTGACATGTGAGATAAATAGAGGTAATTTAAACAAGTTGTACTATGCTATTTTTTATGCTGCAGAACATACTGAAGCTTAATAATAACATTATCTTCCTCATGAAGGTCAGTAAAAAGCAGAATTACAATTCTACCTGATTCCAGTGCTTTCCCTGCAGGCTCATTACCTGGTTTCAATATCTTTTAAGGCAGAAAGAAAGAACAAGAAAAAAAAGAAGTACAACTCTAAAAATATTTTGCATTAGTAGCTGCAGTGCACCTTGACTCTTTGCAAAAGCTTAGACAACTCTATACAGAGATTTCTAGGCCTCTGCTTCAAGTGCCACAGGAATGGGAAATAAGATCACTTTTACTTGAGTAACATACTCCTTTTTTAAATTTTATATTTTATTAGCTTGTTTAGGCAAAAAATATTGGCTGTGCTGTTTCCCTTCCTTTCCCATCCCTTCCTTTCCCATGTTTGTCCTTTATGGAACACTTAAAAATCATATCCAGGGATTTTGTGTGTTACATGCATGAAAAAGCCCTGTTATGTTTGTAGTGAAAGAGTACAGTACAGCACCAGGCTGTCTCTGCCTATCCTGAGCAGGATGCATTTATAGAGAGAGAATGCTGTGTTTTGTTGCAAGCCTGTCCTTCCCTATCCATGTATCTCAGTGACCCAGGAGTTAAGGGCTTTTACTGGCCTGGTTAGATAAAAGTGGGTATTTGGTGCCTCTGTTGTTGCTTCTTCCTCTTAATCAGCAATTCTGGAAGCAAGCCACCAGACCCAGCCACGCTGCCTGCCTGCTGCAGCTCTGATGTAACTAATTACATCAAAACTTGTTTTTAAAGTGCTCAACAGTGCTCAGTGTCAGTAATCCCTGTCCTGTCATGTTTTTGTGATGCTGCAGGGTGCCTTTCTAGGACAGAAACACTATAGGTGGAGACAAGCACCACGGCAAGCCGGGATTCCCTCCTTTTGGCTGCCACCCTTGGTAAAGCCAGTGACCTCTGGGAACAGCACTTGTGTCACAAAGGCACAGTGGTGAATCCACTGAGGTCGTCTTGGGTTCCCATCCCTTGCTGAAACAATATAGAGCAGGAAAGCAGAGCAGCCTTTGTAGCCGTGGGTCAGGGGGACGAGCCAGAGGGATCTGTGTGGATGCTGAATTAGGTGCAGCTGCACTCAAGAGCCACAAAATTCTACCAAAAGCATAAGCAAGTACCAGGCTGACCAGCAAACCAAGGGAAGAGCTCTGTCCTGAGAAAAAAGGGAGGCACCTGCTTGGCAGATCTGTTTGTAAAAATATCAGGGTAGTCAGGCAACAACACTGGAGGAAAAATTGCACTTGTTTACTTTTTGATAGCTTTTTTCATAAGGCAAAATCTTTTTGTTGCGCAGAAAAGGATGATGTAAATTTACCACCTTTCTGATAATGAAATCTTTATTTTTATCATCAGTTAGTAAGAATCAGGTTTGAAGGAAGTAGTTTTTAACACTGACAGCATCACTCTTTCTTTTCTTGTGTGTATATGCTTGGCACAAGGGAAGATAATGCAGTCTGATGCTTCATCATTTGAACTCTGATTGGACAGAATGTGTTAATGGGTCTCACAGACAATAAAAACATTAACTGAGGATGATTTTATGAGAAAATTTAAGCTCTTCATTTCTCTGTACTTATGACCTCCTCCTTCTTCAGTAGGAGAAAATGCTTCAAATAATATGATGAATTGGGAAGGGAAGGAAGTGGAAGGCTAAATGTGGCTATTGTATGTTTGGTATTTAATTCCTACATTTGAACCTCAGAAACAATTTTGAACCAACTTTAACAGATAAATGTCCATTACAAGAAGCACTTGGCACTTGCAAACAAAAAAAAAATCAAGAAAAAAAAATCTTAAATTGGTCTTGGATCCCTGAATACAGACCCAGATTTAAATTCTGGCATTTAGGTATTGTGATATCTCCCAAATGTACAACTGCAGTTGGTTCTGATATGCCTCAAGCAAGGTGTTTCCTACAGTCCATACTACTGGAAAAGCCAATATAAACATCTAATCTAAAATGCAACATGACTACTGTTTGTGGAATACATACATGAAGGCAACCACTATTTTCCTCTCTTTCCAGTATTTCAGGGTAGAAAGACTGTGAGATATGATGTTTTCAGTTTTAAAAAATTCCTTCAAAACTAAAGAAAGAACAAAATTAGCTTAAGAAAACTGTGTCAGATTTGTGAAGACATTTGGTGGCACTTAGCTAGCTCAGCATCCTGAATTTCAGCCAGTTGAGGGTTGATTCTAGCCCTTCATGTCAATGGATTGGGATATGGACATTGCCAGGGGGGTTTTTAAAGCAGCTTTTCATACTCTTAAGGAGGCTTCCCATTCACACCTCTGTGTGATTAATTCCATCTTCAATGGATTTAGTTGCTACATGTCATTTTTCTCAATCCCAGAGCAGCTGGGTGTTATAAGTTTTCAACATGTAAGAGCCAAGAAACAAACTACATGTTAAAGCAGAGAAGCTGCAGCTTATGCTAATTATTTTACATGCTCAGATATGCAAATGACAGTGAAGTAGATGTTTCTTTTCTCTTCCTCTTTTTCTCGCTCCTCATCCTCCCTTCAAAACTGTGTCAGGAGAGGGATCAGCTTTCCCCCATTCCTAACCATTGCTTTCATGCTGGTGCCTTTTGAATAGTAGCTCCAGCCAGCAACCGTTGCTTTTGTAAACAGATAATTACAAATCTGATTTTTGAAAGACTTGAATCAAGTCTTAGCATGAGAGATACTTCTGTCTGTATTCCAAGCAGGGTCACAGCTTGCAGGGCTCATTGTACTCAGATCTCCTTAGTCAGAGTCAAGCCTAACACAGACTGCACCATGTTAAACCAGTCTATTAAATGTAACCTGTCTGAGTGGAAAGAGCAGGTTCACACCTCTCATCCTCCTGTTTTGCAGGTGGTAAGGTGAAGGTGAGAGGAAGAGAAGGTGGAGATGGAACTGCCAAATCATGCCAAACAACTGCTACTGCAGCTGAACCAGCAACGAGCCAAAGGTTTCCTCTGTGATGTGATCATTGTGGTAGAAAATGCCCTGTTTCGTGCCCATAAGAACATCCTGGCAGCCAGCAGCATGTATTTCAAATCCCTTGTCCTGCATGACAACCTGATAAACTTAGACACGGACATGGTGAACCCCACCGTGTTCCGGCAGATCTTGGACTTTATTTATACTGGTAAGCTCTTAACGACTGACCAGCCTGGTGAACAGAACTTTAACGCTCTCCTCACCGCAGCAAGCTACCTCCAACTGCACGACCTGGCAGCTCTCTGCAGAAAGAAGCTGAAGCGGAACGGCAAGTCCTTTGCTGGCAAGGCCGGTGGCCTTGGTGTTGGGAGATCTGCCAGGAGTCAAAGACTTTCCACTGCTTCAGTCATCCAAGCTCGCTATTCAGGGTCAAACGAGGGGTTGAAGGGCTCGCACTCAAAGGAGCTGTCAAAGGGAAAGCTCTCTGATGACGAGGTCTTCATCAGCAGCTCCAACCAAGAGAACTGTCACTCCTTAAGCAGGGGAGCCAGCAAGAACGGCGGTGGGGGCGGCAGCGCGAACGGGAGCACCGGTGACCAGGAGCTCGGCCTCGACTTGTCCAAGAAAAGCCCATCGCTCCCTGTTGCAGCCTCCCATGATGACACGCAGCACAGCGAAAGCCAGCACGGCTCTCCCCAGTCTGCCTCAGCCCCTGCAGCCAACAGTGCCTCATCGTTCGACGAGTCAGGAGTCGGAGCCCCCCACAGCATGGCGGACAGCAGCGACCCCATGGAGATGGATCTGAGCGAGGAGTGCCACCACGCCCTGACCGAGGGCAGCCAGCGCAAGGGCCTCCGGCACTCGTCCCGCAAGAAGGAGTGGATCAAGAAAGACAACGCCTTTGACCGGAAGGAGGGGAGCAAAGACAGGGACGAGGGCGAAGGGCTGCCCAACGGTATCCTGCTGGGGCCCTTGTCCAAGTCTGTGGAGAGGAGTCTGGCCGGGGCCTACGGCGCAGACCTGCCCTACCCCTGTAAGGAGGAGGTGGAGAATGGTAAGGAGAACAGTGACGACAGCGGCCAGAGCGAGAGCGAGAGCGGCGGCCATACCAGTGCCAACTACGTCTACCGGCAGGAGGGGTTCGAGCCAGTGGCCTACGGTGACAACCTGTACGTCTGTATCCCCTGTGGCAAAGGCTTCCCGAGCTCGGAGCAGCTCAACGCCCACGTGGAAACGCACACCGAGGAAGACCTTTACATCAAGGAGGAAGGCACGTACGGCAGCAAGGATGAAGCCGAGGATTTGTCCAACCCCAATCAATCCTACGCTGCGGAGTCCCGGCCCTTCAAGTGCTCAGTGTGCGAGAAAAGCTACAAGGATCCAGCCACGCTGCGGCAGCACGAGAAGACTCACTGGCTGACGCGGCCCTTCCCTTGCAACATCTGCGGCAAGATGTTCACGCAGCGGGGCACCATGACACGGCACATGCGCAGCCACTTGGGGCTCAAGCCCTTTGCCTGCGAGGAATGTGGGATGCGCTTTACCCGGCAGTACCGACTAACAGAGCATATGCGTGTCCACTCAGGAGAAAAACCTTACGAATGTCAACTGTGTGGTGGGAAATTCACCCAGCAGCGCAATCTGATCAGCCACCTGCGAATGCATACCTCTCCCACATAAGCCAAAGACTCCAGAATGAGCTTCGAGCCCATCCGCAGTGATTTACCTTTCTGTAGACTTGCTGCTTAAAAGAAAAAAAAAAGAAAAAAAGAAAAAAAAAATACCAGACAAAAAAGGGGGCAGCTCCCCATACTCTGTTCAGTCATGGGAGGCCTAAACAAATGTAGCTTTAACATTTTAAAAAAAAAAGTTCCTTTTTTTCCTTTTTTTAAAAAAAGAAAGGTCCACAGCCAAGCTGATGCATTTAGTCCAAGTCTCCCTCCAAATCCTGATGATCTGGCAAGAAATGCCACTTCTTTTTGCACACTTCGACTTCATTGCCATGATAATTATCTGGAGCAGGTAGGGGGACCTTGGGGAACTTTCGGCCTCCGCTGGCTCCCCCCTCCCTGCCTCTTTCCTTTGTGTTACTGTCACCTCACCTCCTCTCTTAAAACCAAACTCAGTAGGGGTATTTCTTGCCATTAAAAAGAGAATACACCTTTTCAGTGGCCTAAGTAGCTGTGAAATAACATAGCATTGCATTCAGCAGTGCAGAAGCTGTGTCTGTGGACCATCTCACAGGGTTGGCAGCCCCTTCAGAGGCTGTGGGAAAGCCGTAGCAGAGACAGAGCCCACCCCTCGTGCCCTGGGCTGGGCTGGTGGGGAGAGAAGCTCCCCAGGGCTGCACCAGCCCAAGTATTTAAGTTTTAAATGGTGAAGCCTCCTTCACCATCCCTCCCTCTTTTGCTTTTGATCTTTATCCTTGGCACATGTAACCACGTGCCACCTTCTCCACAAAACACGCAAACCTCTTTTGCCTTACCCATGACTGAACAGGGACTGTATGCCCTGGGAATTTCTTTCAGTGAGCAGGGGGTCGTCTTTACTTTTCTAGTAGTTTCGTATGAATATTCTTTGCTTAGAGGTACTTGTTTTATTAAAGGAAAAACCATTGTAACGTTTATGTGAATGTTTGAACTGGAAGGTCTGAGGTTAATTCTAGGGTGGGTGGGTGGGGAGGGGGTTTGATGTAGGCTGGACTTGCTACAAGTTCCATAGGTACTTTTTTATTATTTTTTATTTTATTTTTTGTGTGTGTGTATGTTTTTAGCTTTCCTCCCTCACTAAAGAGCGAGTCTGTGTGGACAGACTTGTTACCTTTGCTACCTCTTGAATTCATGAGAACAATAAGATGGTTAGTGAAAGATTAGGCATTTTTTTTCTTTTATTGTAAGTAATTAAATGTATAAAAGTAGAAGCTAAATTAAAGTTAAGGGATTTTTACCACCCCGTCCTTCCATCAAAAGTCAACTAGAGAAATGTTAAAGCAAAGCTTGGCCAAAGACAAAGCAAAATATACATTGAGCCAGAGGCTGTGCTGGCTGCTCGGACTGGCTCAACTCGCAGTCTCTTGGCTGTCTGTAGTCACTTTTAGATAAAAGCAGAAAACTTCTCTGAGCTTTTTGGGCCCTTTCCAGCTTTGTTTATTGAATCTGGATATTATGGGGAGGGGAAAATGTCCCCCTCATCTTCCACTCCCCCAGCACATCTGGGTCAGTCTGTAAACACCTGGCAGGACAGAGGGTGAGGGCATAGCAGCCTATAATTTACTAGAATCCAGAGTGCAATAAGGTGGGGGAGAGGAGGAAAAAGCAAACCAAAGTGTTTCATATCCTCCCTGTTAGACAATTTAACACACGCACACAAAAAAAAAAAAAAGGAAAAAAATGAAAAGAAAAAGAAACAAAATGTTCTTGCAACATCTGCATAAGACATCACAGCCAACAGCTGCTATTGGTTTAGGAGAGAAGACAGAGAACGTTGCCCACCAATTCTTGGCCCCCTTGACTTTGTTGGCGTGACCTTGTGGAAAGCTATGGCTTATTTCAAGCCTCCCGTGACTGTGGTGGTAAAAATTCACAGCCAGTAGAATCATCCCTTCTGAAATGACTAAGGTTTACACTTGCGTTTGTTTTTTTTTTTCATTTGTTGGTTTTTGTTTTTGTTTTTTTTCCACTCAAACCAGTATAGTCTCTATGCGTAAGGTTTACCAAACCTCACGTTTTGTCTTTTTTAAGAAGAAAAAACAAACAATTTTTTAAAGTTTCGACCAAAAAAGAAAAAAAAAAAAAAGAAAAAAAGTGAGCATGTTTGACTAAAACAAAGAAATATAAGCTTCATTTTCTATTGGGGTTTTTTGGTTTTTTGTTTGTTTGTTTTTTGTTTTTCTTTTTTTTTTTTTTTTTGGTTAAGGTAGACTAGTCCATGAGAAGTTTTTGGGTCAGTTGAATGAACATAGGAAACTGGAATCCAGGCTCCAAGCAATAGACAACCCGAAGGCACTGAGCCTTGGCCAGGTGTCACGTTACAGGGAACACGCTCACCCCTCTCCACCCGCTCCAGCTTCTCCCAGTGCCACTGTCCGCCTGCTCCGGGGCGCCTGCAAGCCCTGGAGTGTGAGAGGGGAGCATGGACTTTTGGATTTTTCTAATTGTGCTGAGATGCACTGTTTTCTTTGGGGGGGGGGGTTAGGTGAGGTTTTAGTGTCTTTAGCACTTCCACATTTTGAATATATGTTGAATTGTTTTCTCCTCGATTCCTTGCCAACCCCCCACCCCCAGAATGTCCCTGAAATAATCTTTGGGGAGGACAGGGAAGGCCTTGCCATCTACCTTTTTCTCAAAGCAAGTCTCAGCAGATCCCAGGCCCAGCTGTGCAAGATGAGTTCCTGGGCACTTCCACCCTGCCTTTGCCGCCCCTGCAGCCCCAAGGCCGGGCTCCCCCGGGCGCCGCCTGCCCAAGGACCCGGCAGGGCTGAGTTCCCAAACAGTGCTGGGCTCCCTCAGAGAGAAGGGCACGGCCAGGGATGAGCCCTGTCCCCAGCTGTGGGTTTTGGATGCGGGTTTCCCATTCCCTTGTGGCCCTGCAGTGCCCCAGCGCTGGGGATGGTGGGTGCCTGGCAGGAGCCACCCTTGGGACAGCAGGATGGAGCCGAGCCCGGGAGCAGCCCAAGGCTCCTCAGCAGACAAAGCCCCTGCTCCCCCTCTCTTAATTCCATTTTTACAAGATGTGTGTGGGTGATGTAGCTTCTCCCCCCCACCCAGGCCCCTTCTTCATTTGTTTCTTAGGCCTTGAGAATCACGTTGAAGTTTCAGGACCCAATGCTATTTTTTAAAAACTTTTTTTCGGAGCGTCTTTTTTTTTTTTTTTTTTTAAACTTTATCCCCTCCCCAGCACTTAAACAATACGACATAAAGTCTGTGTACAGCAAGAGTATTGTACAAAAGGAAATTTTGTTCTTTTTTCAAATAGCTGTGTAAAGTTGTGTTCCATAGATTTGAGTATAAACAACATTTTCCAAATTGTGACAGTAATAATGAATAACTAATAATACTCAAAACTTCAGGGACTGTTTCAGGCCTGCTCGGGGCCTAAACACTCAACTGCATTTGTACGACATAGTATTGTATCAGACATTTTTCTGTATTTTAATGAGAAAGCAAAACACTAGTTTCATATTTAAGATTTTAAGAGTTTTAGGGTGGGGGGGAGGGAGTTGCATTTTTGGTTTTTATTTTATTTTATTTTAATTTTTTTTTTAAAGACACAAAGAGCCTCAAGAGGAATAAAACAATTTAAAAACAAACAAAAAAAAAAAAAAAAAAGAAAAAAAAAGAGGCCAGGCAGCTTAAGTATATGCTTTAGTCACTTAGTTCCAGAATGTTTTCGGAATAACAGGAAAAAAAAAGATAAAATAGCAAAAGTTGTATAAAAGAATAAAGAAGCTCATACCCAAATTCACAAAACTATTTTTTAAACCAAAGCACATTTGAATGAGTATGGAACCTCACTTGGCTCAGAAAAGTACTAATATATTTATCTCATTGTTTACATAAACTTTTACAGTTTCAGACCTCAACAGATCTAGGGGCCAGTCAAAATTAATCTTTACTTTTTCCATTGGTTTGTCTCTGAAGGCTACACAGTGTCCCCCAGCTTGGGAGGGGAGATCTGTGTCCCAGCCTGCATTCCAGCACTGCTCGGGGAGGGTGGGGAACAGGGTGGGCAATTACAAATATGGCACGGAGAACTTTTTTTTTATTCAACCCATGAGAGATGTTGCTGGGACTGAGACCCAGGCGCTGTTGGAGAGGCATTCCAGCCTCCCTCTTCCTTAGAGGAGTCTGAGGGCACTGAGAGGGTAAAGAGAGATGCAAGAAGCTCTAGAGACAGAAAAGGATGTTGTTAGAGGATGGTGGGAGCTGCTGTACCCAGCACATCTCCTTCACTTTAGCCATGCAGAGCTGGGCTGTTTTCCAGTCCTTTACTGCAAAACTTCCAAAAACAAATTCTTGGCAAAAAACCCCAAAGGCCCAGCTCTGTGCATTCGGGGGAGTTAGCAGGAGCCACAAAGATCACAGAAGACACCAAAGAGCTCTTGACACGCAGCTTCTGTGAGGCTTTGGGGCTGCTGCCACGAGGAGCACGCCCAGCCCTGCCGCCCGTGCCCAGCCCGGCTCGGGGAGCAGAGCTCTGCGAGGGCAGAGCGCGGGCACCGAGCGGCTCCTCCTGCCAGGGCTGTGCTGCTCCAACCCCCAGAGCCACCTTAACTCACCAGCTGGACCCATTCACTCCAGACCTTACAGTTATGTGCAAAGAGCCCAACCAAAACTCCTACGGCCACCTAGGTGGAAGTCTAAGCCTGGTCTGCATGGTAGGACAGTTTAAAGGTGACCAAGGAAGGTGGTTTGCTAAAATACTGCTGA
Organism: Pseudopipra pipra; assembly: GCF_036250125.1. Taxonomy (NCBI): domain Eukaryota; kingdom Metazoa; phylum Chordata; class Aves; order Passeriformes; family Pipridae; genus Pseudopipra; species Pseudopipra pipra. The sequence continues at coordinate 6,058,838 of NC_087566.1, read as the reverse complement.
AGCCAAAAAAAAAAAAAAAGGTTTAAGAAAGCTCCCCATGATTAGTCTTGACCCTTTGTAGCTTTTACCTTCTACACCAAAGCCACCTCAAACATTTGAGGGGGGGCTGATGGAAAATGAAACATTAATTTTGCCTGGTCTTAATATCTAACAAAGATGGTGCAAACACTATTTGACAGTGTTGTTTTTGTATCAATATGTATGTGCAGTAATGAATGTATTTATTTCTCAGATTCTGTATGCACAGTTTTGCAATGTAATTCAGAAAGTTGCAAACACAAAGATGTGTCCGCAGGGTCTTCTCTACAGGATTTCAAAAAAATGAAAAAAAAATATATTAAAAAAAAAAAAAAAAAAGAATCTCAGAGACTCTCAGCATAGCCATAAACCATAACCTGTGAAGACAATACAAAGACTGGACTTTTGTAGCTTTGCATAGAAGAGGAATTTATGTTTTTGCTGTATTTAAATGTTTCAATTTACAGTGTCACTCTTTTACGATTCCTGTTTTGGTTTTTGTTTTTGTTTTCCTCTCTCTCGTGTGTGTGGAAAGCATTGTTTTCAAGCAGTGCAGGTTCAAAGTCTGGGTTAGCAGTATTTTACCGTGTCGCTTCAGTTCTGAAAAGCAGGAGTTTGGGTCTTGACCAGAGAAACATCCAGTGCACTTAGTGAAACAAATGAAAGCTGAGGTGACTGCTGGCAAAATCCGGAGAAGGTGAAAGTCATTAGAGGAACAGTTGTGTGCTTCTGAGTGCAGCCTGTGACTGAGACAAGTCTGTGTCCTGCCTGAAGAACAGGATGTAGCTCTGGAGTGAAGCCCCCTCATCCCTCTGTGGTAGCAATAAGGGATCTCAGAGGTGGGAGTCGGGGCCCAGGATGGGCAGAGGAAGCTCTGTGCCAAACCCAACAGCCTCTGTGCCATCTTGTGCTGGGCCTTGCTGAGGATCCTGAAGCACCAGGTTCCCCACAGCCCCACAGGGGGAAAGCTGTCCTTTGCAAAGCCTCCTGTTCCAGTATTGGTGGAGTGAGCACCTCCTACAGCCTTAAAAATTAGCAAGAAGAAATGTTGCTGGATGTTTGCTGATTTCTGGATATTTGCCAAATTCAGAAACCTTTCCATTCAGCAGTGCTGGAATTGAGGGAAAAGCAAGTGAAAAATAGAGAGACAGAACCTCCCTACATTTTAAGTGGGTTTGAGAGGCTCCAGGTAGCAAACTGAGCTGTCCCCAGACAGCAGAAATGCTCATCACTGAGATGGCATGTTTGAAGAAACATTTGTTTAAGCAAGAATTTAAAATCTAAACGAACTCCGAGCTGTAATTCTGCAATAGTTAAACAGACTTCTGCCATTTTTTCCTTAGTTTTTGTTTAAATAATTATTTGCTCAACATCAGTAAAGTCTCTCCATTTACTGTAAAATCCTTTCTTTCTATAAGCTTACCCTTGCACTCCAGAACTGGCCATATTCTTGAAAAAGAGGATTTGGGTGTTGCTTTCAATAGCTGAAAGTGGCTTGTTGCAATATTTTAAGTCCCATGGTACTTCATGGTCCTGACTTTAGTGCAGGAGACAAGCAGGCAAAAGGAGTAGCTGTTTCTCAGCCCCCTTCCACTCCTTGTATTTTGCATTTTTTCAGAGTAGGGTAAGAAATTTCACCTTTGATGATTTCCCATTAGACTCACTAAATTTGCTGCTTTCCTTGTAAAAGTAAAATATTTGGGACCCTTGGGAGGCAATTCCAGCTCTGCTGTAAGGCTCCTAGAGCTGGTCCTCCAAGTCAGGATGGCTTCTTCATTTCAGCCCTAGTTTATCTGCCACAACAAAATTCCTATTTATCCTAATTTCCTTTTTCTAACTAACAACTCGAAGATCCTGAAACAGAAGTTTAGAGATGTTAGAAAGTTAGAGAAGTTTAGAGAAGTTTAGAAATGCATTTTTGTTCAGTTGTCTCCTATTGCCATCTTTTTCTTCCCTCCCTTCCCTAGTTTTCCTAAGCATTTTGAAGGCCAGCATCAAGCAGAGGGATCAGTGGTTTTTGGACAGTCCCTGTGGCTTGCAGTGGGGCAAGAACACTTCATGAGACATTTGTTGGCAGTTGGGGGACCCACTTCACAGCACTGGCTTTCCCTGAGGAGTGGGATTTGTTTTAAACTTTCTCTGTCACAAGCTGCCCACTGAAGCACCTGGCCCAGCTGTTCCTCTAACCTTCCACAGGACTTTTGACTGGCTGGGGATAACTTTTCTGTGAGGAGAGGATCTTGTTCTGGCTGGCTGGATATTCTTCCCTGTTTTATTTTAATATTTTAAATACAACTGAAAAAGGGATGTTGCATCTCCTTTTTTTTTTGTTTTGTTTTTTTGTTTTTAATTTTAAGCCTTAACTATCAGTCAGTCTGGGAGCCCTGGATGTTTCCTGGGGAGGGGGAGAGGAGGGAAGGGCAAGGGAAAGGCCGACATTCCTGCTGCAATGTTCTGTTCATTTCCTTCAAGAGCTTGAATTCAGGTCAGAGCCACACATAGTTGTGGCTTCAACTCAAGTGTCATATAAAAAGATACAGAAATTATAATATGATCTCAGCATTCAGAAATTTGCAGTCTTAATGTACAGTGATGAGAAACTGTTATTTTATGATCTTTTCATTAAAAGCTTGATTGAAAAATTACATCTTTTGCTCTAGAGTTCACCTTGTTCCTATAGCCTGACTCTCTCCCTGTTTTCTCCTCCTCCATTCAGGGATCTGAACCAGCTACTTCACAAAGCAAACCCTCCCACACATACACGGCCTAAAGAGGCACTCACAACCTCCCATTTTATCCCCTTGCACTTGGCTCATAAGCCAAAATCTGATGCTCATCAGAATCTGGAGGAATCATAATTTCACCTTTTTTTGTTGTGACCCTGAGCAAGCTGAGGCTGATTTTGAAAAGTTCCCCCTGCTTTCTCCTAACCGGAGTTTGAAAGCAGCAAACAGTAGATGGTAGATGGACCTGCCATGCATAAATCCTCCCAGTCTGTTTGGGCTCTAAGTGTAACTCTGAGGAGCAGTGAAGCAGCTGAGGCAGAAAAGATTCCTAAAATAAATAATAGTTCTCCACCCACCTGTGGCGCAGGTAAAAAGGGGAAATGCTTCCAGGGAAGTAATGACAAAAGCACCCACTGCAGATTTCAACCTCCCAGATGTTAAGATTCAGACACTTTTCCCTGGGCAGGTGAAGTGTGACCCGAGCAAAATTAATTCGCATTTCCTTAGCCTGGGTTCTTGAGGGTGTTTTCTGGTTCCCAGACCAGCTTTCTGGATCTGAGGATCCTTCAATAAAATAACTATTTAACTGAAACAAATGAAGCATCTTCACCATACTGCAAGAGCCAAGCCTAGTATTTTGCAGCACTTCCTTTGTCCCACTACTCATCACCTGGGTTTTGTCTCCCAGAGGCTGGTGGAATGCTGCAATACACAGCAGAGCAGCCCTGCTGTTGAATTCATATATTGCCTTTTTCTTCCTCCTTTTTTTTTTTCTTTAAACACAATGCTGACTATATTTTAAAGTGACTGACTGAAAGAGCTTCAAGTTTAGTCAGTTTTCTGACAGGTTGCAAAGTCAGCAGCACTGGCAAGAAAATCATTTTTATTTGTCCTTGGAGATGTGTTTTACCCAGCAAGGTTAAAGAGAAGGACAAAAATGAACAGAAAAACAGATGAAGAGCTACAGAAAACCAGAGGCTGTTTTCAACAGCTCAGATGTGGTAATGAGCCTGCACTCTTCTCCCAGCTACCAGTGACTTTCCTTTTCCTTTTTCTGCCCTTTTATTTCTAATTCCTTCTGGAAGTTTTTGCTTCCTGGCACCCATTTCTCTGTGGCCTAAGTGGTTTCCAGCATAGTTAATAGATTGCATGTTCTATTTTACTTTCTTTGCCGTGGTCAGGTCCTTTTCATCTCATAAGATCCTGTAACAACTACAACAAAACTCTTCATATAATAACTCACAACTGAACTGCAGCTGCCTCTGCGGTGGAACACTGAAATCTGTACAACTGAAGTGCAGAGCACAGGATGTAAAGGACACCAGATATGTCTGGAATGCCTGGGAATTTGTACTTTCTTCCCTCTGCTTTCATTACCCTCATTTATTGGTAGGTCTTCTTTTCTCCCAAACCCACACTTGCTTTTTTTCTCTCTGCTACCCTTCTCCCTCTTGGAGAGCAGATATTGGGTCAAACCTTTGAATGATAGGTTTGGTTTTTGCTTTTCTGCAGGAAATATTTCATCAAAATTGGAACTTTTCCATGGGAACAATTTTTTTTTTGTAATGAAATTTTGTTTCAGCCACTATTGAGGTCCCATTTGGACCCTGCTGAGTAGATACAGATGGAGGATATTTGTTTGTTTCATGAGAACTCTCATGACTGATACCACTATAAGAAGTTAAAAGGGGAGGATGAATTTTTTATAAAGAATAATTTCAGATGAGTAAAAGCCAAAAGACCATCACCTCGCTTTGCAAATTATTTCTAAAATTTGCCGTCATCCTGTGTTGTACTGATGATAAACTGAAGCACTGGAGGTTTAATCTGCAAGTAATGCTACATTTTCAACAGGTCTAATAATGCTGAAGCTGTTACCAGCTATTAATTTTGTGCATCTATCTGGGTTTTGTTTGTCTGGATGTCTTGCAAAGTTGTCCAGGTTTAAGCAAATTGATTTTGTGTGCACTTGTGCAAAGCCTGCTGTGTACCAAGTTTAGTGTGGCCTGGCTTAAATCAGTAATAGCTAAAGCAGGTGCATTTGCCTCAGCAAAATGCATGTTCCTTGTCTTGTTCTTTTCCTGTGCTGTGGGAGCAGCTCCTGCAGCCTCCTGTAAGCTGCACCTCGAGAATCAAACTGAAGGAGAGGTTGGCTGCTGTCAGCAGAGCCTTAAGTCCCTCACTCCTTCCATGTGGTGTGTGTGTGGTGTTCAGCTCCCAACTCAGAACTATAAATACTCCCAAGTTTGCTATTTGGACCAAAATTGCTTCCCTCTACACCTCGCCTGGGCACTGCTCTTGCCTAAATTCTGCAGTTTCCTCCCTGCTACAGGTCACCACATCTTCCTTCTTTCCCTTTATGGGCTCTGTAGCAGTGATCAGTTTGGGGTTTGCTTTTTCCCTCTGTAGTTGTGCTGCCCTAGTGATGAACACTGTTGGAAGCTGCTGCAGAGCAAGGTCTGGATCCACGTTTGAGCTCAGTAGGCTGAGCCAGTTGTAAGGAAGCACAATCCCCCTGCAGTTACAGCACATCCACAGCTCCAATACCACTGAGTGAAAAACATTCATCATACTGTCTTCTGCTGGTCCAGGTGCTGAGAAGAGAGGCCAATGTAGCTGGCATGTATCAGCCTAGGACATGATTGATGGTCCTGTCTACTTCATTTGCTTTCTGCCTTCTCACCATTTTGCCCCTTACTTTAGTTTCTTGCTTAGTTACTGAGAGCACTGGGAGAGATGTTGCAGGGCTCTCTCAGCAGGAGAGGGTAATTTTTTTGATAATTTGGCTCTGAAGAAAAGGCCTAATTCCCCCTCTCTGTTCTTGTCCATCCTCTCCTTCTTGTACACAATAATTAGATTAAAAAAAAAAAACAGAGAATCCCGCACCTCCTGCCTCTGGATCCAGATGCAGCTGGTTAGTTTACTTTTCATTAGGGATTTTGAATTTGATAAAAGTCAAGAACTCTTCCAGAAGCCTTGCTTGAAGCAAGCACCATTTAAGGCTAGTGAAATCAGGACACAGCCTTCCCTTGATTTTAGAAGATGGCAGTGGCAGAGCAGATTCCAGCCCTAAGATTTTTTGCTCAGCCTTCCTGCACAATTGCTGGGGATTCGGAGGCAGGAACCTGGCCAGACAACATAACCACATCCCCTGGCTGTGGCTGCACGGGGAGCACTTTATGAGCATCAGGCAGAACTGAGCTCCACACCTGGGCTGGTGCTGCTGCTCTGCAGCCCTGCAGAGCTCTGTGCCTTTGGAGTCGCGGGCCTGGCCCTTCAAACACCATCTGGGACTGGCCAGACAGACCCGACTGCAGGACAGTGGAGGGGGCAGCATCACCAGATGTCACTTATCAGCCTCCCAAGCATCTGTAAAACTAAGCTCTGGGTTTCCAGCCTTGTCACCAGAAGCTCTCGCTACCCCCATCACTGGGCAGCGGCCTCCTGCCAACTGCAGCTGGTCCCCTTGCCACAACAGCATCCAAAGGCCAGCCAGGGAAGATTGCACAACTAGGCCTTGATCTGTATTTTCCACTGCTCAGCCAGCAAACCCCTCCTTTTTTCCAGCACAGCTGTTTTCCATCTCTGCTCAGGAAACATGCCCTGGTTTTGATTCCTGGGTCTTGCTTTATGAAGCAATCATGGGCAGGCTGTCTGGGTGGAACGGGTCACGCAGTGGTGGTGGGATAACTCTGGATTCTGAACGCCAACACAGAACAAAGGGGAGCTTTGCCAAGGCTCAGGTGAGCCTGGGGTCAGCACACAGACAGGCTACTGACGTAAGCACGAACGCAGGGCTTGCTTTCTCTGAGCTGTGGTGTTTGAAATCCCCCCTCCCTTTTCCTCTCCTGCCTGCTTGCCACAGCCTTTTCCTGGTGAAATCCACATTTCACTAACAACGGCGGGTCATGGCTGATGGTGTCACTTTTTTTGCCACATCTTACACACACAAAACTCCTGGACCAAGGTGGCTGTCCCTTCATAAGCCACCAGCCTGTACAGCTCGGTTCACAAGCTGCCAGTCTGTCCTATTCAAGTAATTTTGGGTGAAGTATCAGTACACACAGCTGCTGTTGGTAATGTGTAGCCCTGCTGTTAAAGACACAGCCCACAGTGCAAGCAGAGGGTGGTGGGGGGGCAGACAGGGCTGGAAGCCCAGGATACAGTGCAGACCCGGATGTGGTCCACTCAGGAACACCAGCAGCCAGAAACACCCTGGCATTGCACTTCTTGGCTCTCTCCCCAAAACTCTGGAAATTAGCCAGCTCCCTGGCCATACTGACCTGGAAGTTAGCTAGCTTCCTCAAGGGTTAAGGCATTAATGTTAACACCAACTATATTAACTAAAAATAATATGTGTGCAAAAACGTCTGAGTTACAGCTGTTACAGGAGTCCTACCTTGGCTTTTCTGAGTCCTTCACATGTGATGTGTGGTCCTTTCCAGCAAAGGCCTATGAAATGTCTTTCAGGCTGAAGTGCGTGGAAGGGGCATTTATGATGGACAGACCTGGAGCGTGCTCTGGAGCAGGCTTTGACATCACCAAGGGCAGAACAAATGGTGGAGGACACTGACCACTTTTATTTTTTTTTTCCACTTGAGGGGCTGAGCTAAAAACTAGCTGGGCATGGTCATCAAACTGCCTGGCTGTGCCTCTAGGGAGAGGAAACACAGAGGAAAAAAAAAAAAGGGAAGCAGGGTTGCAGCTCTGTTTCTTTTACAAATTTACATCCATCAGTTCCTGGCCACTCCAACTGATTTAAGAGTGTCCACACAAAGGACTTATTGCCATTTGAGGAAGTATTCAAAAATCACTTAATTGAATCATTGCTGTCATCACACGAGCCACAGCCTGCAGCAGCAGCAGTTCACATGTGGGCAGTAACAGGGAATCTTCCACTACAGCTACTTCTTTGCTTTTAGTGGGAGTCTTTGTTCCAGGGCTGGGGGTGCAGGTGGGACCTGGAGGAGGGGAAGGAAAGCCAGCAGGCTGGGATGTCTCTGCAGTGCATTGCAGACCTACCCAAGGGGCAGATGGAGCTGGCTCTTCCAGTCTCAGGACTCACACAGACCATGCAATGGCAGTTTGGGATGTGTACAGACACTGGCAGCAGGGAGAGATGTCAGTCCTTGCTGGAAGCTCAGCCCCAGCCTGGCTTCAAGCCATTGCTCGCAGTGGTGAGGTGTCAATATGCCAGGGCTTGTCACACTCTCCCAGTGCCCTCCACCCCTCCTGACAGGGTCTGTGAGGTTCCTCCTGGGCTTTGCTTTATATGTGTACACACAACACAGTCTGTGTTGTCCTGCCTCCTGCCCTTGAAAGCAAAGGTCAGAGGGATCTCCATTATTTTAAAGAGCATTTAGCTTAATCTTCTGAGCTCCTTACAAGATGGGTATCTTTCAAACCTCCTGACCACTGTGAATGTTTTCTACAGAGGCATATTAACTTCCCTTGGTTTGACTGGAGTGCCTGCCTACTCTCATTACACTTTTGTCCTGCACAGTACTGTTCTACAAGCTATCATACTAAAGAAGACCTGTGACTACAAAGTCCAGACCCGTTCCTGGTCCACAGCAAAACTGTAATACAAGTAAAACAACAATTTTCAGATGGAAAGGTAGCCCAGTAGTGGCTCGTGCATGGTCTTGGGGGCACATCCTCCCAGCAGCATGGCCCTTTCACACCCTAGGAACCAGTGAAGCAACATTCTTGAGCAACAAAGGGAAGCATGACACAGTGGCACATAAAATGAACTTGTTAAACTTCTTCCACTCCATATTATTTCTGCTGGGCTCTGATTAACCTTATCTCCAATGCCAGTACCTTGCCTTTACCTTCATCCCCATTTATTTTTACATTTTCTTTTGCAAAAAGCACAGTTAAGGAAGCTTAGGGAAAAGAAAGACTTGCTTTGTTTTGATGCCAAAGGCAAATGTTTTTCTTTTTTCCCCTCTTTCATTTTATTTTAATCTAAACAAGAGATGACATACCTTTTCAAAAGCAGCTTTCCTGGAGTGGCTTGTGTCCTGAAAACGTGGACAAGTGGAAGTTCCAGTGCTTGTGAGCAGCTGTAGATCAGTCTGCAGATGTTCTGGCTGCACTCGGGGAGGTGGGAGGTAGAAGGTGGGCTGGATTCCATGCTCAGTGGCTTCAGTCTTCCCTAGAAATGACAATACATGAAAGCATCAGCATCTTGAACAGCCTCCCTCAACATCTCAGTAGTTGACTCTACTGAGATATTCAGAGAGGTCAAAAAAGGACTCTACTGAGATACTGACGACCAGGTCTCAAATCATGCAGTGTACCAGTAAAGGTAAGAAATCTCTTAATACTGCAAGAACAAAAGTGCCAGAAGCACAAATCAAATCAAATCAAATAAACAGACCTAGTTCTGAAAGTTTTGGTAGTGGCTGGTTCTACCTGCCCTCATTAAGCCTGGAGAAAAACCAGAATTAAAGTGCATTTCTTTTACATGAAGCAAAATGTGGCACTGTCAGCTGCTGGAGAGCACTAAGTTCTTCAGCCAGGGAGGATCTGTGAACACATACAAAAATATTTGCGAGCAAACTATGAAGCCTGTGACAAAAGCCAGAGAGGTTTAAGCTGTGCTGCTCTCCACAGAAGGCCTCTTCTGAGCAGAACTAGGTAACATCCCAACTCAACCATAACTGCCCGTGTCACTTGAAGCTGATGGAACTGAACCTGGGAGGGAAACCATGCAAAGGGAGCCTGTGATCATTCATTTAGCCTATAGTTCCTTGGCACCTGCTACAGCCAAAGCACTCCACCAGGCAGCCAAGGGGATGGCTATTTCAGAAGTGTGCACACCAATAAGGAGAGTCAGCAAAGCCATACCAGGTTGCTCTAGACCCTCATCCAACTGAGATCTGAAAATCTCCAAAGATGGAGCTTTTGTACAGTTCTTGGGCTACCTGTGCCAGTGCTTAACCCACTCCACTGTGAAATCCTTCTCTGTAGGTGGAGGAGTTTGTCTAAAATGCCACCATTATACTTTGCTCCCTAACTTGATGTGTGGAGACTCCAGGCCATCAGGAAAATCTCACAGTTGTAGAACCACAAAGGGAGCCTGCAATGCAGTTATGCACTGGAACACAGGCTGGAAGGGCCCAGGGGTCTGGAGATGACAAAAGGCAGGTAACTGGCTGGACCTTGTCTTTGTTTCCCAAGGCCTGTGCCAAGTGTGCTGCCAATCACGTGTGCCACAAACATTAGGTAATAATCTGGAAGAGCCTTCCCTCCAGAGGCATGATCTGTGTTCTGGTCTCTGCTGCTTTGCAGCCACTCAGCTCTTCTTCCTCTTCCTTAGCTTTGTGAACCTGGGACTGTAGAGGAGTCAGCCCAGGTAAGGGCTGTAAGGAGCAGCCATCCTCCTGCTCAGGTCTCCAGCGTGGTGTGCAGTGGCTCTGTGCAGTGCTGAAGGCAGAAGCAGGGCACAGATGCTGAGCAGCAGGTGTGGTACAGCACAGAGAGAGGGGGCCTGAGGGGAGTCACAATGCTGAAAGCAACAGTTGCCCCTCTTTATCTCCTGGGCAAGCTGAGCCTCAATGACTTTATGTGCTTTTACAATTTAAGGTACAGGGAAATCCACATTTAGAAAGTGGCAATAGGAGGAATTCAGCTAATGCCACCCTATCTGCATCCACTCTGCTTAAAGAGTACAGGGGGCCTTGCTTTCCTCTGACAAATGAGTGAAGGGAGAGGCCAGGGACTGTATTCAGTTTATTCTCCTGCTTTGAAAGGCTTAGTTATAGTAGGGCTGAGAGCCAAATGCAACTCTGTCTTGAGCCGCTCCTTCTCCTCCCCCACTAAAGAATGATCTTTAAGCTCTGGACCCTCATCTCCACCCAAAATGACTGCCCTGATTTATTTTATGCTTTTTTGTTGTTTCCTTTTAAATCACTCCTAAGTTAAGCTTTTGTTTGCCAAGTTTTCAGCCTGGAGCAAATTTTTGCAGTCGAATTATAACCTCCTCTCCTTCCTCTTGAAAAAGAGGTGTTTTTCTGGATATGCTGCTGTCCCACCCATTACTCACCTTGCTGCTGGGAGGCAGGGGAGATGGCAATCTTTTTAAATATCAGCATCTCAAAGTTCAGTGTCACAGGCATGGGCACACATCTGGTTAAAGCATTTCCCTCATATCTTGGCTCAAAATCCTTGGCTGAGACATCTCATGGCAGCAGACGTGTCCAGGGAGCTGAGAGGGAGGGAAGAAAGGACACAGAGTGGTTAGGTTTCTCAGAAAGGGAATGGCTGTGGGCTGGAATATAAAGAAATGCCAGGAGCAGACAGTCTGCTCTCTCAGCACGTTACAGGGCTCTGGCTCTTCGGGGCAGAGTGACGCTCACCCACACTGGGGAAGGCTCCTCTGAAGCACAGGCTGCAGAAAGCAGGACACTGCTGAGGCCAGTGCCTTCCTCTGAAGGGGCAAATGGGAGATGGGCTGGAAAGGTGCTCTGACTTGGAGCCTGAGAGGGACTTGGAATCTTCTTTTCCTCGGGGATTTTGGTTTCCCAACTCAGAACCCAGTGAAAGCCTGAAAATCCCTGCTCAGCTGCCAGTGAATTCCCAACGCTGATTTTGAAGCCAGGAAAGTTCTAGAAGATGTTTTAAAGGAAGCAACTTCATCTACCCAACTACCTCCCTTACCAGCGGGATCCATTCCCTCTCGCTTACTCAGAGCATGCCTAAAAATGTTATCTGTGCTCTGGGACAGGGTGTGGGAGGGGGAAATAGGAAGGGAATAAGATCAACCAGCATTCAGCACAACAAAAAGGCCAGTTCTGGTTTGAGCTTCCCTGCAAAGCTGGAGCTCGACCCAGGACTAAGTCTGAACTTGGTGACATCCTCAGACATGAAAAGCCACACAAGATGGTCCATCTCCCATCCTGAGAAGGTCCAGTGGTAAGAAAACTACAGAGTAAAATGTATTTCTCTTGTTTTCCCTGTGACTTACAATCTAAGTGGGGGACAGGAAGAGGAGCCTCTTCCTATAGGCAAGCTCCCTGCTGCATATGAGCTCCCACTGTCCAGGAGTCACAGAAGCTGAGGACAAAAAGGGACTTTCTGCTCCATCCATCTGCCTGCCCCAAGGTAGGTCAGCTCAGTCCGCCATCCTTGACTGAAATTTTTATACTGTGTTTTAAATATTTCCTTCACAGACCCCACAGGCACCTTTGCACTTCATTCCAGGGCTTCATTATATTTACTGCTATAACATTTTTTTTCTAATGTCTTGCTGTAGTTAAAAACCTTGAAATTTGTCCTATATGCCCTTGATATGGAGAACAAATTATACCCATTCTCCTTGTATTACTTGTATTGTCCCTGCAGCCCTTTGCTACTTCATGATGTTATCACATTTCTCCCTCACTCTTCTCGTTTAAAAGCCTCAGGCTCTCTCAGTTCTCCTCCTCTAGACCTCCTAGATCCTCTTCTGGTACCTTAAGGCAAGTGCCAAGCTTGCTATGTGAGAGAGAATGGCACAGCCCCACACTTTGGGGGCAGGGAGTGAAGTGTAACTACATGCCAGATCATCTCCAATAACTGAGCCAGCTCACAAATTTCTTCTTTCCACGGACTTTGCTGCAGTGCTACAATTCACCCCTTTCCCCAGTTGAGATTATCAATTAGTCTGCAGGCTATGTTCCACATGGCCTGGAAAAAAACCAGCTTAGAAATATGGAGAGCTGTTTTCAACTAGGATATTTCCAGCAATCTGTGAGAGCTTCTGGAGCTGCTTTCACCTCCCAAGTCAGCTTATCCCAACTACCCTCTAACAGGCATTTTGCAAGTGTAGTTACAGAATCTCAGCATCACTGAGACTGGAGGCACCTCTGGAGATCATCTGGTCCAACCCCCTTGCTCAAGACAGGCTCAACTGTAGCATGTTTCCCAGCACATGTCCACGTGGATTGTGGATTACCTCTGAGGATGGAGACTCCACAGCCTCTCTGGGCAACCTGCTCCTACATTCAAACACCCTCACAGTAGAAATCCTCAAGAGTCTGTCTCCTGCCTCTTTATTCCCGCCATCAACTCTTTACACACACGAGCTAACCATATCCAACCCCAAAAACCCTTTTATCTTTTATCTCCTCCACATATCTTTTTCCCATTAATACCTGCTCTGGTCAGTAAAGCAGATTCCAGTTTTAGGGAGCTGCCAGGGAAACACACAGAGCAAACAACCATTCAGGTGTGCCCAAGTGTTTGCTCCTGTTCTGATCATATCTACATGACCAAACCTTGTTGTACTTCCCAGTGATGAAGACACAGGGATGCTGCTACCAGAGGTATCCAAGGCAGCATCAGAAAACAGAGGATGAAGAACTGCTCTACTAGTCTTCTGTATCACAATCTTGACATTAATTTAGAAAGCTCCCCCCCAACCCCCCCATCATGTCAAGAAGCCTGAAGGGTGATAAACACTTAAAAGCCCAAGTGTGGGGAATCTTATGATGCCTGCCTGGATCTGCAGGCAGCTTGAGAAGCATGAACAGCTGACATCTCAACATAACTAAGAACCACAGTTCTGGAAAAGATAAGAGAGCAGCAGCCTAGTATCTTTCCCAAAATACTGTATTTCTTACCCAGCCTCCAAACTACTATCCTGGCTTTTCCAGGGAAGGAGTATGGTATGGAGAAGACAGAGAAAAAAACTCTGCTCCTCCCTCTGCTCTCAGCTGTGTGCCAAGATCCCAAATTGCACTAATTTGGCCTTGCAGACTTCTCAAGGAAACAATTACATGGGTCTCTGCCCTTGGGACTTTACATTCAAAGTCTCCAACCCTTCCAAGACGTAGGCACTTGCCTGGCTCCCAGTGCTCCCATCAGCATGATATGGATGGGCTGCAGGCAAAGCAGGGCTGGGACACCCATCCTTTGCTCTGTTAGGGAGCAGGGGATCACAAACCTCTCCCTCTCCACCAGGTGAAAAACTTTACAAGCCACGGACACTTGTGACCTTCCCCCTTGTCTAAAGCCTGATTTTTCCCTGGAATATTTATCTTTCCTACATTTCCCCTCAGTAATAACCTAATCAAGTAGAATTCTTCTGGTATTAATTGGATGAGCAGGGGAGCCCTTTGTGGTTAGTATTATCAATGAGGATGTCAGGAAGGCTTTGACAGGATTACCCCTGGAATTTGCCATTTATTAACTAGACCATCAGCTAAAACAGCACGGCTGGGGTGGGGCTGGTTTTGTTTTGCACAGTGGAGATGGGCTGGCTGAGGGTGGGGAAGCTGAGGGTGGTGGAGCTCTGTCTCCATCTGATTCGGGGATCTTGAACAGCTGCCCTGGCAGCCCTGAGATATCTTTCCCCATCTGTGCGTCTTTCTTTGCTTTCATCATCTCTTCCCATTATTGGGAAACCATCACAACCTGGAGACTGAGCTGGGAGAGTTTGCACCACCCTGTAGGCTTGTGGTCCTGACCTGGGAGGACGGGAATGGAACCCCGCTGTCACAGGCTGTTCTGCCCTGGGACAGAAATGCTCTGAGCCCCTGGCCCAGGGCATGGGGGAGGAGAAACTGGGTGTAGAAATAGAGGCATATCAGACTTGCAGAAGCAGCTGGGGTACAAAGTAGGCACACACAAAAAGCTTAGGCGAGGGAAACAAAACAAAAAATTCCTTAAAAAAATTTGTTTTCTCTCCGTGAAATTTAGTGCTCCTGTTCACCCTGAACAGCAGATGGATAAACATGGTCAGTAATGGAAGAATACAAACACTGAAGAGGAAACAATTGTAAAAAATATAGTTGCAACACCCTTCCCCTCCAAGCAGGTTTCTATCCTGAATTCCAGAGGCACTAGGCATCATTTGCTGTGAGCTCCAGGCAACTTTCCATGGGCTATTGCTGGAGGGAACTTTTGCAAGCTTCAGTCTCAAAGAAAGAGCACTGCACCAGAACAGAGACACTCAGCACCAGGAGTCACTGGGCCACAATGCAAAGGGCCAAAGAGTGAAGAAAACAGCCCTAACACATGGCAGGACATGTCTTTATTCATTCCTCATTGAGGCAGGAGCAGGGACATAAACTAAGGCCTCTAATCAGGGCCCTTTATTTGGCAGCAGGGACTCCCTCTGACTGCCACCCCACACAATGGCAGAAAAGGGGTCTCCAATCCTTGGGCAAGTGGAGCATAGAGAATATCTCTGTAATTTCATCCACTCTCCCTTGAAATGTGGCACTTATGCAAAGGAAGGCCTGCAAAAGGAGGCCCTTGAAATCTCAGTAAAATCCGTAATTTGTAGATTTCCTAGATCATTAGGCCTTTTACCATTTATTCAGCATGAATAGAATTAACTGAAAATTCAACAGCTACCCTATAACTTCTCACACTGCCTATGGAAAAACCTATCAACTTCTGTCTCTAAGTCCAGGTGTGAAATTCCTCCTTCTCAATTTGTTCCAGCAATTGCTCTGATGAGGGAACATCCCAGAAAAGGTATTTCTTCACCAGGTACTTTGCAAAAGTCTGGCACTGAACCCAAATTCTCTGTACCAAAGTAATCTTCTTCACCTTAAGCAGATCACTCAGTCTTCATTTAGAAAGAGGGTTATGGGTTCTCCTTGGGGCAGCCTTCTCCAAAGAGGTCCACCCAAAGGACAAGTGAAAAGCCAAAAAAATGTCAACAAAAAATAGAGACTGAACGTAGCAAAACTGCTGCTGATATTCAGGAGCAGAAACCACATGCCTCTTGCCTGAACAATTTCCAAACCATAAATGATGTTTAATGTGGAAAAAGTCGTAAACGTACAAAAGTTACTTCTAAACCCAAAAACACAGAGTTTCTTACTCGTGGCTTTGATGAATGGAGTGTTTTGTGTTCTGGCGTCACGCTTGGCGCTCCAAAGGACCTTTCTGCTGGGTGGAAATTCATGGCACTGCAGGTCCACTGGCTGTGCAGCAGACTGGGAAGTGTCCTTCAGCATCCCAGCACAGGCTGCTTCTGCTGACAGCTCAGCAAGGTGGAGCACGTTCCCCTTCCACCAGTCGAGTGTCACAAGAAAGGGTTAAATGATACTAAAAAGACTTGAAATGCTGCTGTGCATTATGATCTTTTGTGCTCCCCATTCCTACCTGTCTTTCAGCTACTGTCCAATTCAGCAAGAAACAATGTGTGAATAAATCATGCACCAGCCAGAAGTGGCTCCCATAAGGCAAAGCAGATTAAGGTATTTCAAAGGACACAGGAGTTAAGGAAACAATGCTTTAGTCTCCTGTCTGTTACTGTTGATTTCCAGACATTTCCAAGTGTGTTCCAAAACTACAGTTAAAATTAAGCTTTTAAAGTAAACAGTTTCCACCGGGCGCCAAGATTGCTTTAATGCCAAAACAGAAAGCCCTGTCTGGCACATGCCTCATTTTCCAAGCCGGAAATCCAACAAAGCATTTAGTACAACAGACATCATTTGATAGTCTCAACTCAGACACCCACTTGGCACTGGCAGTAACAAGTCTTCCATCAACTGCATCCAAAAATGATGCCTGCCTAACTTGTTATCATGCAAAACATTAATGGGAGTATCTTCCTCTTTTGAAGTCCATTGGAACTGGAAACGTGGGCTGAAAGCACCTGGTGCACAACCCCACAGAACATGTGAGACCCACCCTTCCGAGGGGGAAGCAGACGGAACAACATTGGAGAGCAGAACTTCCCAGCCTGTGCTGTGAGTCACGCTGTGTACACACAGTGCCCGGGATCCCTGGGGGAGCTACAGCCATGGGGAACACAGGGAAGCAAAGCCAGTGACTCTTTTATGGAAGGGGTTTGCTGGAAGGGGTCAGGAAGCCTTGGAGCTGCCCTGTCAGCTCCCCGAAGGCAGCTGGTGGCTGCTCAGCAGACCACAGTTCTGAGTGCTGTGTTTTGTTTTCTCCCTACTACTAGTCACTTTTCACATTATGTAATCCCAAACTTTTGTACAAGGATCTAAACATGCCCATATTTTTGCTTATAAACACATGCATGACACCAGATCCTCAGGATAAACAGTGTTACTGTCAACACTTGATTCATAGCTTTCCTAGGCAAAAGTGGTCTGTTGAAAGAAAATCTCAGCTGAAAATACGAAACAAAACTGAAAACCAACAAATCAGTGTATGATTTGTTTAAGCACACTTGGTGATGTGAAGCCTTCCCCTTCAGAGAAAAGGCCTGTTACCTCCAAAGGACCTTTCTGAGCAGGTCCTGGTAGCTGTTTTCATCATTTCTAACAACTAGTGACTCAGTTTCCTTTTCTCCTCCTGCCCCTCACTGAGGGAATTAAACAGGCTGTCAGTGGCTCAAGGCCAAGTCCAGCCCTCTCACTCTGACAGCACACTTCAATTTTGCTGTTCCAGCACTTCTTCCGGGACAGGTGCCCAGTAAGTGCTTTAGAAACCAATGTTTACTATTCACGAGAGGAAGAATTTCAGGAAAAATACCCTCATAACATCCAGGACGGGAGGTTTTTTTAATCACTTTTGTTACAGCCACGCACTTTTGACATGGCAGCCATCTGAAATGCACCT
Organism: Pseudopipra pipra; assembly: GCF_036250125.1. NCBI lineage: Eukaryota > Metazoa > Chordata > Aves > Passeriformes > Pipridae > Pseudopipra > Pseudopipra pipra. The sequence continues at coordinate 6,041,556 of NC_087566.1, read as the reverse complement.
CTTTTGGGGTCCAACCCCCTCCAGGCTTGCAGTTTTCTGTGCACCTGGAGTGAACATTGCCTCAGGTCTGGTAGCATCCAGACCCATGGCAGTGTTCTCCCTGGGAAGCAGTGACTAACAGGCTCCTTAAAAACAAGTTGTTTGTTCTAAAGGATGTCAGAGGAAATATATTCCTTAACTCACTCACTGTAACATACCTGGTCTTTCCCTGAGGCTGGAACTGGAAAGACCCAAATCCTTTGTGTCTCAGCAGACCCTTAATTCCTGAACAGGCACCAGAGCTGAGTGTCCCTCCTAACAGTTTATTAAGTTCTCTCTCTTTCACTGTCACTGTATTTTGCTGTTTGACTTCTCTAAGAAGTTTTCTCTTCAACACAAGCAACCATCTACATGACATTAGTGCTGGTGCAGCCAGGTCAGAGTCTGTCCACACAGCAAAGTCTCACACACCAGATGCAGAAGGAACTAGCCTGAGTTCCACAGGACTGAGGAGGCATTTTTAGGCAGTGGTAGTTTTCTTTTACTTTCTTGCTCATTACTGAATGCTGCTCCTGCTTCTTACCATTTGCAATGTGCTTGTGTCTTCAGACACAGCAATCCAGACAGCCCCCAGCAATCCAGACTTTGCTCCCATCTCCAACCTGGTGCTTGCTGGAAATTACCTTTTCCCTTTTTCTTATCCTTTTTTCACAAAAGGCTGAGGCCCTTTTTCCTCTTTGCCTTTTCTCAGCTATCACATGTGTTTTCCTCACACCTATTCAAAATTTACCATAACAGTCCAACGTGCCACCACAGCAATCATCTCTCAGCAGTCATTCCTGGAGCTGCTGAAAAAATTGCTGAAAAAGAGTTTTCTGGGCAACTCGTGGCTCCTCACCTGCAGCCTGGGGCACAGCACCTGAAGCTGCTATCACAATGCCCTGCTTCCTATCTCAGTGGGGCAGAAGGCAAATTGCAATCCTTTATTCTTCAGCACGGAGTACAGAATTATCCTGAATAAATTCCCCTTTTTTTTTGTATGATAATTTCATTTGAAGATTGTTTCCAAACTTGATTCAAAAAATGCTTAGGAATGAAGAATACAGTGGCACACTATTCAAATGGATAAAGATCCTCACCACCATAATGCTGCCCCCTCTTTCAGCCATTGAATATTAACACTTTTTTTTTTTTGCCCTAGTTGGACAACTCCACTATCAAAGCTGCACTCGCTAAACATGTACCAAGAGATTTTAACAAGACCTCTCTTATTTTCAATAAATTAAACACATTGTTAAATGAGGTGCTAAAGATTGACTCTGAGTTATCAAATGCAGAAGTCTCCACCTCAAAACACAGAGATGAAGGGACAAAAGCTGCTGATACAGCTTTGAGTCAATAGGAACATTGGGATTCTTTCCATCAGCACTGGTGAGAGCACAGACAGGTTATAATGCAATAGAGACACTCCTGAACCCCAAATTTCTCTAAAGAAGGAAATGGTCCTTAGATTAGGCTTGAAGCTTTCTAGTGAAGAGACACAAAAGTTTGTCCTGCTGCCACACAGACTTTGTTTGGTGACTGAATATGCCTGAGTATCTTGTTAACATGCCCTCCGATCTTGAAAGCTGACCCTTGGCAATAAGAAGTGTGACAAAGAAACGAGCTCTTGAGTGGGGAAGAAAAGGCCGTGTGCCCCCAGCACTGTAACCCGAACAAGAGGCTCTCCCAGGGAACAAAGCTGCTCCCACACAGGTGCTCCTTGAGTCAGCGGGTAAAGTGAGAGACAGCAACACTGCTGGGAATTGGGCAGCACAGGAAGCAAAGAGCCTGGTCTGCTTTGCCTCTCGATGTCACAACAGTTCCTGAAAATTTCCGAGTTCCAGGAGAGCTGCCCGACTTCCTCGGAGCTGCATTCGCAACACTGGCGGCCTGTGTATTTCAGGAATGCAAAAAACTGGCACAGTGAGCTCTGTGAGTCAGCCAAGATGATGTGTTGGGACATGACTGAAGTTAATTAAAAGGAGCTTAAGACAGACAGACAGAAAAAAGAGTTTGCAAGACTTCTTAAAGAGCCAATTAATTATTATTTGTGGCTGCACACGCCAGCTGGGCCACAACATGGAATCTCCCCAGCCCTTACCACTCACCTCAGAGTCTCTACACAATGCCAAAGAAAACCCATATGCAGGTCAGCTTTGGGAGCTCTGGGCCAAACTCCCTCCACTGGAGCCGGGTAGAACTTTACATTCAACAGAACAGTCTCGTTTACACCCACAGATTTATGCCAGGTCTTAATGGTGGACACAGAAAGAAGAAATGAATGACATCTTGGTTGATATGTAGATGGTTGATATGTAGAGCAGGGTGACCCAGTGACAAGTGTCTTTGTGAGCGTGGACTAGAAAAGGAAGGACTGGCCCCACCTGGACTCAGGGTGGGGGGAGAGAGAATAACTGTGAATAATTTCAGCCTCTCTACTGCATGATAGTGATCATTTTCAGAGCTGCACAAGGCACTCACACTTAAAGAAGCACAGCTTGCCTGAACACACTTCCAGCCTAGTTTCCTATAAAAAATTCATTGCCTCCTTAGCAATTCCCCAAAACTCTGAATTCCTTTAAATTCCCAAAGACTAAATTCCAAGTCTTGACTCTATGGCCCCAAACCCTTCATTACTCCCCAAGGACAGCAAAGCAATGCTCACATGCATGAGCAACCTCCTCGCTCCCAATCCTCTCCACATTCAGCCAGCACTGTCCCAGAGGCACAGCTGAGCAAAGCCAGGAGTGGGCCTTGCCACAGACCAGCCTGGTTGGGAACTCAGGGCCATGTGCACTCACAAAGACAGAGCAGGCAGAGGCACTCCCGGGCTGAGCAGGCTGCCCAACCCACGCTCACCAAAATCTGCCCTTTTGCTGCTCAGGAGGACAGACCCTACTAAGGTCTGTCAGTAGCTGACACGTTTAACAAGAGGCTGCAAACGTTAACAAAGGGGACTTTTGACTTCGTCTCCCTGTCATTTCAGTGGCTCGTGGCGATTGCAGCTTCCAGGGCTCCTGTGTGTGACTGGCACGGCTGCTCCCCCGGCCGGGCCAGGAGCCTCCCAGCGCTGCAGGCCCCACACCTGCTCACAGCCCTGCCTGCACGTAGACCTTGGCAGCCCCTGTGGCATTTGCTGGGGTGGGGGTGGGAAGACCATGGTGTCATTTACACACAGGTTGAGCAAACCAGGTGCAATCAGTTTGGGTTTGGCTGAAGAATCCTCCACCCTTCTCGAGCTATTTAACCCCTGCAGTGCCAAATCTTTATGCATGCCCAGGGCAACGAGAGCATTAGTCTGTAGGTCAGTTATCATTCTCAGACTCCCAAAGGAACCACAGGAGAGACAGGTCAAATTAAAGATCCACTGCCTACAGAAAAATAGCCAGTGCTCCAGCTGCTATATTCTTAAAATGATTTTAACCAAAGCAATGCATATACACAGTAAATACAAAGCCCATTCTCATCTGAAAATTGCTTCACTGTCCTTCTGCTACCTGGCCTTGGACAAGCTAAAATGATGCTTGAAAACCCTTTGAAGAGCACAGCACAGGGACCAATGTGTTGCAGATGCAATGGGCAAAAAGGTGGCAAAGGGACTGCTGGGCAAGCAAAGCCTTCAGGACTGGAAAGCAGCGCAGCACTGCCCGTGCACTGTCCTTGGACACGGCTGCATGTTCAGTCCAGGTCTATCCCACAGTAGAGAGACAAGACCCCTGGGACCCATGGTCTGAAAGTTGCTCTCTGGAACACCCACCTTCTGCCCTCCCACCCACTGAGCTCTGGTTTGTGGGGTATAGATCTTGCAGCTCTGACACAAGAAGATTTTGGTAAGCTGTAGGGGCTGGACAATTATCGATTCTGGTGCTCAGGAGTCTGTAAAGTCAACTAAGGGCTGTTTACTCCCAGTCTGTTATGTTGCTCAAAATTAATACTATAATGACAAAACCTTAAGATGGAAATCCTTATGGGAAATTGCTGAGTGCGGATCACTCAATCTGCAGGGGACATGTCTGCAGAAAGGCCTGGAAGAGCACATTTTATTTGAGTTTCTGTCTCCAGTTGTTCTAAACCTTTCACAAAGGGGTGAAGAAACAGGGGAGGGACTTGGGGGGAAGTCCCGACTTAAAGTAGCTTAACACCTTGCTGGATCCTCGCCAAATGCAGTTTCAAATTAACAACTCCAAACTAGCAGGAAAAATGCTTCTCTCGACCCCCGGGGGGCCAGTGCGACACCCAAGCACTGGCACAAGGCAGAGCTCAAATCTGACACAAAAACACTGGGTTGCTCACCTCTCTCGGGGGCTGAAACCCAGAGAAAGGGGCACTACTTCCAGGAGGGGACAAAGCCGGCCAACCCCACAACAAAGGCCACTTTTCAGCAGCACATAAAAGGAGGGTCTGGCTCTGCCCCTCCAGCCAGACCCCACCCCTCGCAGCGTGGGGGCCTTCGCCCCAGCGCCAGCCAAATCTAATCAAGTCTGACACACAGGACAACGCGGGCAGCCACTTGCCTTAGGCACCCCCCGCCTCTGCTCCTCACCCACGGACCTCCCCCCGACCCACAGGGCGCTGCTGTGCTTGAGGAGCTCAGGTCGGGCCCGAGGCAGCCCCCTGAGCCCAGCACCACCCCCGCTCGGGCTCGCAGCAGCCACAGCCCCACGGCCCCTGCCAGGGTGAGAGAACCCCACTGCTGCCACCAGCCTGGAGGGCCCCCACGACTGTCGCTGCACTGATGCAGTAGCTCTGCTCGTGTGTGGGGACAGATGGCTTGTGGCCCTGCTACAGTGGGGCACGAGCCCTTCCCTGCTTGCAGCCACCACGAAATTTCCCTTTCCCTATCACCCTCCATACCTGCACCCATCGGTGGATGCTCTGTGTCCCTGGGGGAGTCTTTGCCCTCCCCAGTCCTTACAGTTTCAAGCACAGCCGAGTGTTGATTAAAGTACACAGGAACTGGGCCAGATCTTCAACAATGCAAGTTTCCCCTCAGATAGGAATAAAACCCACAAAGCTTTAAAAGAGTTCATTTAAGCATTGCTGGGACAATAAAGCAAGTGCTGAAGGTAGAAAGCAGCTCAAAGCAGTCAGACCTGTCTCATAATAGCAGGGAAGGCTGAATATTTCCTAAAATTGCCCCTCCTGCATTACCTACTTCACTCCTCAGGTCAGAACTCGGTATGCTCCAGAGTGGGCGAGAGTCTAGTAAGGAAAGCTGAATAAGCATTGCTTGAAAGAGAGGAGGCAGGAATTCACCAAAGTGAAGAGGAGGAGGAGAGAGCACAGGCTGTTTTTAGAAGTACTGGCACCACCTTAGTTTGCAGCGGCCAGGAAAGTGGTTGGAAGCCCCATGACTTGAGCAAGACACCCAAACCTGGGAGCCAGAAGAGGAAGGGACTTGGCAGAAATTCTCCTGCAAAGCAAGGAATCATTTATGCAGCAGAATGTTCAGCTTGGCCTCGCTGCAAAGAAACGCTGCCAGATACCTGATCGTGCCACCAGTATATTAGCACTCCACTCCCCTGCTCTAATGTAGCCATGAATCTTCTTCACCCACTTCTGTCTCCCACTGGATCAGCTTTACACAGCTTCCCTCTATCCCCAGTCTTCCTGCACTGCCCTGGGGCCATCACAGCACTCTCTGCAGTGTCCCATCCCCCTGACTTCCAGCTGCCCACTCTCATTCCTTCCACACTTGCCCTGTGGGCACTGTTGGCCCACCCCCTCCTTTGAGAGGCTCATAGCACATGGAAGGGTAAAACACACCGCTCTGGTCTTTCTGGGGTTAAAGACAAAGAGGCCAAGCATCAAAGAGCCAACTCAGGGAAATTTTGGCATGGTGCAGGAAGCTGAGATAACCTGGCTGATGCATTGCTAAACTCACTGCTTCAGTTTATCTTTACCCTTCCTCTCTGGGCTAGCTGCATGTAGCTCACCCCACAGTGCAGTGTGGGCTAAAGCCCCAGGTGGCTGGAATGTTTGCAAGGGAACAGAGCAGAGAGAGGAATATTCTAGCGCTGCATTTATTTTCTTATTTGCTTGCACACAGAAGGAGAGAGAGAGACTCACCACTAGGCAGCTGGAGTGCCTGACACCCCCAGTATCCCAATGGAGTTAAAATACACCTTTCCATACTGCAGAGTTGTCTGGGTCAAGGGTTGGAGGTGCCAGTGTAAACCGATGGGCAAAGTCTGAGAGGTTTACACCCCTGCCAGCCAGAACTGCACAAGAGAATAATGCCCCTACAAATACCTACAGACACCTAAAAGCTTCACTGTGCAACTGGCACCCTTGGCCTTATTGTGTGTGTCCCTTTTTGAAATTATAAAAAATGAAGCAGAACAATTTTAACTGTTAAAGACGTTTTTCAGGGCACAACAATAGACCATCATTTCCCTTGGCTTTATTCCATGTAAACAAAAATAATCCTTTTAGAAAGACTGTAATCAGCTGGTTAGAATATGTGTATCTCTCTCCCCAACAGACACCGAAAAGATAAATCTACACTTGAATTGTAGTCCTGTTTTAACATGTCACCTACTAAGACTGTCAGTTCTAGTCTAGCTATGAAAATCTGCTGCTGGAGGAATAAAATCCTAGCTGAAAGTCTAGAGCTAAAACAAAACTACCCTGGAAACACCTTGTTAATGAACAAATGACTGTGTGAAACATCCACCAGCATTCACAATTGTATTTTAATTATCCTCTGTGTTGAAAGGAAACACAAACATATCCAAATCCATTTGGTCAATGCTAAAAAATGAGACAGAAGAAAGCAAAGTTCACTTTGGACCCGATACCTGCCACAGTGGGTTTACACAGGAACAGCCCCTCGGTTCTGGTTCCAGACCTTTTGTCCAGTGAGTCCTGCTGCAGACAGGACCCTGCATTCTTTCCCTTTTAGAATAAATGCTTGCACAGCGGAGGCCTTGTGCCCACACAGCGAGGTGGGTGACACCAGCAGGCATGGAGGGAAGCACAGAAACTGTTTTTGATCATGGCTAAAAGGGGATGACTGATCAGCAGAAAAGTCCAAATTTTGTTCTCGATACTTTGAATTAGAATAAGTCTGTGCCTTTGAGTCCATGCCTAGATTTTACAAGTTAGTTGGATTCCCATCCTGTTCTTCCTTCTACATACTCATTCAGGCCATGAGTTAAAGGCTCCTGAAAGGCACCAGATGTTGGGGAGGTGTTTGTTTGTTTGAACTCTCCTTGCAAAAACAACAATAAAAGAAGGAAAGAAGATTGGATGACTTCAGATTTGCTTTCCAGCAGAGTATGACTAAGGCAGGGAGGCAGCTTGGTAAATACAGTCAGGGAGGACTGTGGGGAGGGACAAAAACATGCGGAGAAACTCAACAGAAAATAAACAAGAAGGAGAGAAGTTTCTAGTCATGAGTAGAGTGAAGAAAATGGAGCCAAAACAGGTGATCAGGAGGCAGTTCTTGTAGACACAGCCTGGAAGGGAGGAGAGCCAGGAGTTTAATCTCCAGGCACAGTCTAGTATGGACCCAGCAGGCTGACAGACTGAAGTAATAGGTGAGGAAAGCGAGGGCAGGAGACAGAGCAGGGAACAGGGCTCCCTTGGAGGTGAGCAGTCCAAACTGCACTGCACCCTGCTTTGGTCAGTTGGTGCTGTGTAACTAGAGATTTCACACTGTCTTCCTAGGAGTTTATATTATTCCGGAATCTTCTCCGGGAAACTCGCCGTGTCTGCAGGGAAGAGCACAGTGACCAAAGTGAGCCACAAGTGGGAGGTGTAACAGAAAAGGTGTGAGGAGGAGGATGAGGAGAGAAAGTGTCTAAGAGATTCAGATTGTTCCTGGTTTGTGGGACAGGGACAATCTGAGGAGGAAAGGATAACAGAGAAAAGGAAGACACTAGGAGAGAACACAAGTTCTTTGAACTGGAATTCTGCTTTACTTTAAAACACACACATTGCAACAGGGATGAGCACACGCACGCACACACAAACAAGTATCCACATGAATACAGTTGGTTCTGGATATCCCTTCTTTCTTTAATTGGTCCCAGGTGAGGCATCAACAATCACATCTGGAAATTTTTATACAAATGGCAGGAAAGCCAATGACTCGGGTCACAAATATTTCACGCTCTCTCTTTGCCAGAAACACGGGACAAATGTGGTTTACATCTGCCTCCCTATAAATACACACACTCACACTTGCAGGATTCTCTGCTATGGTAAATCCTTGTGCATGTAAGAGCAGGGCTGGTCAATGTGCCCCCATCCACCCAGTGGGGATTTGGTCAGAACTAAGAAACTGGATGCTGGGTGACACCTGCAGTCCAGGTCGGGCTTATCATTGGGATAAGGATCAAGAGATGGCAAAGACATCCTTACGGACTGTAGAAGCAAAACACAGACTCAAATTACATGGATGAGCACTTTCAAAAGCTGCTGCAGCCCCTGCCTTCCAGACCCAGACTCTCCATGAGACCACAGGAGAGGCTGTGTCAGGCACACCCAGTTTCTGCCTGACAAGCAAATTTAACTTTCAAAAGCTCACCTTTCAAGGAAAAAAGCCACGAGTCCTCCCTTAATCCCCAACTCTTCTTGCCTCAGGTGGCAGGTACCACCTGAGTTTATCCATTCGCAGTCAAGAAGAGACTGTACTAGTTTCTTGTCTGTGATGCACCAATTCAAGGAGAGCACTGCCTGACTTAACCAGTTCTACCCAGTGTGCACTGGTGCTGCAAAATGCTATAAAAATTCAACACATCTCAGCAGTAAGGACTGAGCCCGTGGGCATCAGAGCCTGAAGTCAGACCAAGTGCTAACAGTAGCAGTGTTTCCTAGCAGGAACACTGTGCTCAGCTTCATTTTGGGACTGAACCTCAGAGAACACACAATCCTCTCTGCACAAGTGCTGTATGAACATTGTAGTTGCAAAAGATGGACACAGCTTCTTCACTGTCTGTGTCAACAGTTCTCAGGAATTCAGAGAAGATGCATTTCTTCGGTACTAGTTAATTCTTAGAAGGTCCTCAAGATCTTTGCTCTTCTGAGATGTCCTGGTAGTGTAGGTGATGCTGTAAGTCCTCTGCAGCAGACACTGGTTTAGAATTGAAAGACCTGATGGGTGCAACAGAGTGTGCAAGGCAGGAACAGCTCACACACTCCTAATGAGCCAACTCCGATCCTATCTAGGGCAACTTTGTGTTGCTCCAGGGGCAAAGAGACTGCAGAGGTGACTCAATGAGATGTCAGAGGGAATCTCCTACCACCACCAAAGCAATCCAGTCAGCATTTTCACATTCCCTCTGCCTGCCCTTGGCATAGTGGATGTGGCAGTAGCTGTTTAGAGAGCTCTGCCAAGCTCTGAGTAGCAGGGTATGACAAGGGCCACTGCACTGCACTGCACCTCCAGAGCAGCCTGGAGTCTGCAGCTCTGAACTCCAGGATGATGAAGCTGCTTAGCAGACTTAGGTCAAAAATAATTTTCCCCTCATTGAGGAGACTGCCTAAAGCTAAAGACACAGCTTTACCTACCTCTGAATGTCCACTGTTATGCTTCATGCCATCAGAATCTGTAATGGACAAAACAGTCAACAGCACTCACCTATGGTATCTCTTGGGTTTGATTTTTTTTCCTTAATCTGTGGCATTTTTCAGAGCACCTGGCCATATTTTCCCTCATCTAAAGCTTTAAAGCAAATTGCAAAGTTCCATGTATGTTCAGGTAAGAGTTGATCACTCGGGCAGAACAGCACAGCAAGATACACATTCCCTTAAAGTCAATAGAATTCCAAAGGCAAAGCACTTAAAATTGACAAAATGTCATCAATTTTTATTCAATGTTTAATTATCACATCCAATCTACCTCTAGTCCCACTGTTGCAAGAAAGAGATTAATAGCTTACTAATTTTAGGCTTTTTTTAAGGATTAAAGAAATTTGATTAAACATTTCATCTTTGGATCATTAGATCTTTAGAGCCCTCCATCAGCCAGGCTAAGATGTGCCACGCTGCTGGTACCTGTCACAGCCTCACAGGTCAAGAACAGGTATCTGTGTACCTTCACAGGTATCTTGTTAGCCTCATGCCTTCTGGAGTTTGCCACGGGAAACCCCTACAAGGGTCACTGCTGGAACCAAGATCACTGAACTGATCAGTGAATTTGGCATGGGTGGCTCACACCACTCTTTCCTGGAACTTTCCTGAAGGCCACACCAGGCTGGCCTGCATCCCTACCCAAGGCTAAGGGCAACTGAACCAAGCAGAAGCACAAGTGTTTGGAGTTCTCGGTCCGAGTGCTGACAGACACAGCCACACTTGGATTTATTCCCTGTAGCCTCTCTAAGGGCACACACTGGAATGACCTCCCCACGTGTCTCCACCAGCGCTCATCTGGTTTGCCACAGGTGTGAGGCTGTTGCTGCTTTTAACATCTTTTAAATGTTCCACCAGATGAAGAGATGAATTCCCTTTGTTCCTCAGAGATGGAGTTTCTTTCATTTCCTGCATAAGGATGCCGTCCACACTTCCAGTAGAGGGAACAGATGATGTAGGCCTAGAGGGTAAGGCTGCATTTGCATGGGATGGGCTATCAGGTGGGTTTGCACAATTAATCATTTACACCCATCGGGCTCTACAGGGCTGGTAGCAGCAGTGCTGCTCTGAGGGTGTGCTCTGTTTCTCAAGAGCTCCAGAGAAGAAAACCATCCTTTCAAATCCCTTTGCTCTCAGCCCATGGAAGAAGTCCCCTTAAAACCAAAGCTGAATGGAAGGCCCCTGATTTTGGTTTATTTGCATATATGATTATGTAAATCAACCTACTGCTTCTTATCCCATGGCAGCAGATCTGCCTGCAGAAGAGCCTCCAGGTCTGTGCCACAGTGGAGAAGATTGGATTATAGAAAGGGACATATGCGTGAAAACAGGTCCTGGCTGCATATTCACAGTTCATCAGCAGGCACATGGGAAAAGTGGGATTTAACCCTTCCCTGTCAGAGAGGCAGGACAGAGGAAAACAGTGCAACAACCACGGAGAATGTTTAGATATAATGCAGCAACCTGCATTTGAACAGTTTCAAGGATAAACCCCAGAAGTATTCTGTGATCACTTGGACAGCAGCTTGCTGTGTGCAAAAGAGTTAATGATCTTAAGCCACCAGAAACCAAAATGGTGAAAGATTCCCAGCCCCAGGATCATCACAAGAAGAGCCATCTCATTCACATGGCATTGTCACCGTGTGCTGTGCACACACCACCTGCTCACTGCCCACCAGCCTGCCCAGCACCCACCCCCTGAGATGCACGTTCTGCATCACTGCCCTGCATCCCACTGCCCAGGCTGTCATCTGCCTCCACCCCTCAAGCCTTCCAGCTGCCATCCTACAGATGCAGAATCCAAACCAATGCTTGCTGCCTGCCCAGGACATGCCACAGCCCTACAGCTCCTTACCCTCTAATTATGGATCTGCCTGCCCAGCACCCTGCTACCTCCCAGGGGTGGCTGGGGCATTAACAAAGCAGCTGCTTATCACTGGGAGGCTCAACAGGCCCATCAGAGTAGCAGCACTGCTGGGGTTAACACAGGCCCAGTCCAGCATATCTAAGCATCTGTAGGAAGTGGAACATTTTTAATCCTGTGAGGAAACTGCTGTGTGGATGACAGAAGCAAAGAGACCAGGTCATCTCCATCTAGAGGAAACAGGAGCAGTGTTCAGGGATGCATGGAAAGTGCTGAGTAGTTACAAGATGTATTTTGCAAACTCCAAATAATCTCTTACTAGAGCTAATAAGGCACCTCTCACAAAAAAAACCCCAAACAAACAAACAAAAACAAACCACAAAACCAAAAAAACCCACCCACATTAAAAATAACAAAAGGGAAAAAGAACTGGCACTTCTAGAGAACATGGCTGATATGAATTCCAAGGACTGTTTTTAAACTGACTACGGGAGTAAGTGACAATAACTTTAGGATTCCAAGAAATGTCCCAAAGCAAAACTAAATATGTCTCTGGATTTCTCTTTGTTCTGAAATTTGAATCAGGATGGTTTTGGCCAAGAGTCCCTCACCTTTTAAAGCCAACTTTGCCCAATTTAAAGTTTCCAAACCGGGGAAATCAAGTAGTTTTGGCAGAGTTTCCTTTGGAGGGATTTTTCATGTGTGACACAAACTCAAAGCACAAGGTGTTGGGAGGGGGAGAGGATTGGGTTTGTTTTGTTAATCCTGCCAAGACTAGCACCACAAGGGGGGATTTTAGCAATACTGTAGGTTGACTCAGACCAGTAACATCTCTTCAGATGATTCTGTTGTTACCTACCCTGGGTCAGCCACCCTCACCTACCCTTTGGGAATATACTGAGACTGGCTAACTCTGGCTCATTTTCCTACTGCAAGCAGGACCAAGGTGAGAACAAACGGTGCTGAGTCAAAACCAAACTTAGTAAAATGGCAGTGTATGCACAGCCTTGGCAGTCCCAGGGGCCCTCACTTCAAATATCTGCAGTTTGAAACGGAAATGAATAAAAGAAAATTCCTTCACTTACAGAATTCCTCATCCTCCCAACATCCTCACCCTCATCAGTTTTTATGTCCCTCAAAGACAAGATGAAATTCAGGAAGGTGGGGCATCTGCATTGTATCTGTGCTTGAATCCCACAGTTTAGATGCCAGCTTGCTCTTCTTCTGTGGGAGCAGTGCCTCTGCAAATCATGCTCAGAGTCAAGGGAACAACTGTGTCTTTCTTTTCTCTGTCTGCACAGTTAAGAGAGGATTTTAGCTGTGGGGTTTTTTGCAGCCCACCTGCACTGCTTTTATCCATGGCACTGATTCTGTGGTTGAAAGGATGACACCATAGGAACAACATCCATCCAGCTCCAGCAAAAGTATTCTGGCAACTTTCAAGACAATTATTAAACTTCCACTCATTTTCAGTTTTTTCCTTGGAGTGGAATTCAGGGTATGTGGTGGAGTCCAAACAGCCCTAGAGGTTTGTGCGGGAAGGACTGCCAGTCATGGGCACTGCAGAGGGGAGAGAGAAAGCAGGAGAAAGGAGGGAATCCAGCTGAGGGAAGGAACGTGCTTTCGGACAAACCCATCCCACTGAGCACTGCTAGGAGGAGCAGGGTGCCGAGTTCAACACTTCCTGAGGGACAGAGTGTGGAAGCAATGGGAATGTCTCCTGGATGCAGTCAACAACAGCAGCATGAGCTGCTGGCAAGGACCATCAATGGCAGCATTCACAGGCTTGTACCACTCCAAGGTACCAAGTACATACACTAAACCTCTTCGGTCTCTTCAGGAGACAAGAGGGGCCTGTGCTGTTACCTGTGCCTGAGAAGGCCTGGGAGCAGCTCCTACAACTCCACTGATCTCCTGCAGTCAGGAACTGACCAAAAGGTGGGAATGCAAACATACTGTGCAGAGACAGCCTGGCACATCTAAGCTGCACCAGCTGGAAAAGTGACTGCTGAATACTGAAAACTGCTTTATCCGTGGGGTTGGTCTAAGGCAGCTCTTGTCACACTGACCAAGAGCTCCATGCCCTAACTGCAGGGTGTTCTGTACCCACCAGTCCTCCGTGTGCCCTTCCCCAGGAGTCCTGCGGCACCAGATAACACAGCCCAGGGTCAGGGTGTGCTCTGAGTGGCAGCTGTTGTGGCACTCACAGTGCCCTGGCCCAGCCTGAGCACAGCACCACCACCATGAGGCAGCCAGCCCCAGAGGTTACACTCCAGCAGTGTCTTCCCGTTCCCGGCTGGCTGTCTCCCATGTGGCGACGCACAGCACTCTTCACCCGGCTATTGGCCCAGCCCAGGACTGTTTTTATTAGAAAACACTAAGGCAAGCCTTTCCAAGCCTCAGAAGAATCATCTTGTAAAGATCTGGGCTTGAGATGCCAAATGATTGCTGCTTTGGCGGAGTCTGCACATTCATTTTTTATTGGTCACAAACGCTTTCCAGATGCTGGCATGCTGGCTGCAGATTGCAACTCTGGGGACTTGGCTCCCAGCCCCAGTCACTTTGTTAAACTCTTGACCTGCTGTGGGTTAAAAGAAGCGGGGAATGGGACTGAGTCACCATGAGGGCATTGCTAAGAGAGAGTGCACCGCACAGCAGAGACCCATTTCAGCAGCTTTCTGTGCTCAGCTGGCATGGAAAACATTTAAGGTGGTCCACAGCAATCCAGCTCAGCTGCCAAAGCTGGTGAGAACTCCAGCATAGCACCAGTCCAGGGTTTAGGAGCAGGGGCAGAGGGGCTGCCCTGCAGCTGCATTTTCCACACTGCAGCTATACACTTTCCATCTTTTTTTCCTCTGCACAAGTGGATTTCCCATCCCTGCTCCAATACTAAAGCAGTCCTCTGAGCCAGAGCCATGTGCAACATCAGACTGAAAGCTGAAGCCAGGAAACCTGCCTTGGGTTCAGGTTTCATGACAAGCCTAAAGCTTGTTCATCAAGGAGGTTTGTGAACTTTTGGGGAAAAAAAAAAAGACTTTCTGGGTTGTCAGTTGTTACATGGTGTCCCAAATGAGGAGGGAAAAATAAAAAAGAGATGTGAACAAGCAGAAGGAAACACAAATTTTGATAGAGCTGTTTGAAAAATTTCCCTTTGAAAAACATAGCTGTTACAAATTATTGTTTTTTCCCCTTCCTCAACAGGGCAATTAAAAAAAAAAATCTAATATTTTGCACTTTTTGATAGGCAGTTGATGACTTTCTTTAATCTCAGTTTTCAAGAAGAAAAAGTTCGCTCAAAATCTCAGTTCAAAGAGAACACTTTTAGCTGAAACGAAATTTTTCATTCTGCTTTGAAATATGCAGCCAAAAGCAGTATTTCAGAGAATGTATTTCCATTCAGAACTTCTGGACAGGAAGAAAAACAGTTCCTGATAAGATCTCTTGACCTGAGCTTGGGTGCAGTTTCCCCCTGCTCTGTGTGAGGACTGTGCTGGGGTGGGGGTGCTCAGGGAGCAGAGTCCTCTGTCCAGGACATCCCCTCAAAGCTCTCACCCCCCTCTCCTTTCCAGTGCTTTATCCAAGTGCTGCCTGAACACAGCTCTGATGAGCTCCTGGTCTCTGCAGATGAACTGGAGGCCAGGCAGGGCAGTGGGCAGGAGGCTGGTGCAGGAATGCCCAGCAGGGCTGGAGATCAGCTCCTGCAGCACTTGCCCAGGGCTGTGGTGGTGGGAATGGCCCTTAGTGCCTGGTCACCCCTCAGCTGGGGGACACTGCTGGCAGAGGTCTGCCTGCTCCCCTCCACCCAGCAGCTGTGGGTGGAGATCTCCAAGATGCTGATAGAAGCAGGATGTGAGGGACAGCTGGGTCATGGCTCTGGGTGTTCACTTCTAATGTCCCTTCAGACCTTTGTGGGAGCTCAGTGTCACCCACAGGCCATTCATTAGAGCAGGCAGGGCCTCTGCGTGTTGAGCAAAAAAGGAGAGAGTGAGTGACCCTGTCCTTCTGGTCAAGCCTTCAAGAGCAACCCAGGGAAAAGAAACAGAGGTTTCAGTTGAAGCTGGGATCTGCCTCTTTGTACTTGTGCTCAGCACAGGCCTGCCCACAGCTCTGCTCATGTTTGCAAGCAGTGCACGATCCCCTCAGCATTACTTGTGCATACAGAAAGCTCTGCAGTCCAGAGGGAGTATTGGGGGAAGGTTTTATCCCATGGATCTGGTCCAGTGATGCTAATTAAATCATCACATTAGAGCTGGGGGCTTTCTTGAGTAAGTGTTACCACTTGAGCTGAATCGCACCTCTGCTCGCAGCCAGGTGTGCTGCCTTGACTCCAGAGAGCCCTGCCAAACTCATTTCACTTGTGATGCTAAGGCAGTTCCAGCACAGTCTCCAGAGACAAATAAAAAAGGGGAGCAATACAGTGTAAGCCTGAAGCCATTTAGACTCAGCCAAGTGGAAATCCATCCTGACTCCCCACCCAAAACCAAACAACTGAGAAAAAGAGAGAAAGTTTTACATAATAATCTCTCCAATGTTACAGCAGACAGTGTTTCTCTGAGGACGTTATGTAATGTCTCGTAAGGGCTTTCAGCTAAATTATCAGGTGACTTGCACAATTACTAAAGAGAAAAACAGAATCACAGGTGAGCAGTGGGTGTGAGAATACATTTCTGCCTGTTGTGCATTAGCAGCAGGAGAAGCGATTCAGATTCAAGGAGATGTCATTGGAGATAGGCTCATACTACAGACCTCAGATTTGGAGGACCTAGAGCTGTTTAGATCTGACATTCTGGTCCAGGCCTGTCTTCTCCAGCATTAGAGAAGACCACTCCACAATCCTTTGCAGAGGGACAGACTCCCCAGGGTGACTTTTCCTGCCTCCTCTTATCTTCGGGCCTTTACAACAGGAATCACTGTTCTGGGACTGATTGTGCCACAAGGACACAATTGGCTATTTCTTCTCCCATAGTCCAAGCATGGGAAGGATGAAAATATTGCAGATGAACTCACACTGTGTAGATGCTGATGTTTACTTACATTACTCACGTTCTCTCCCCTACCCCTCCTGCTCACTGAGAGCTGCAGGGGCACAGGAGGAAGAACTTGTGCAAACCCAGCCAGCACACCCGATAACACAACCCTTCGTGCCACCTTACTGACTTCTGTCTCACAGCAAGAAGTAGGAAAAAAATCCCAACAGCAAAAAGCATCATTTTTTGCTGGGATTTTGCTCCAGAATCTCTCTCTTCCGATGGTTAGGAACCTTCTAATTACCAGCTGCAGTTACTACTGGCTAGATGACACCCATCTGTTCCTGTGCCAGTGCTGCCTTTAGTCTAAGCAGTTGTTCTCCTCCCTGGTATTTACCTCTCTTTTTTCTCCTGTTCTGGTGTATTTATAGAATTTCTCTCAGCCTTCACTATGCCAAAGTAACCTGTTATTGAGGGAAGATTTATCTAATGGGTTTACATTTGCTTTTGCCATACATTGGGCTATATATGTCCAGCTTCAGTGTTTGAATGAAGCAGCTTTGTTTTCAGATCAGCATTGTCCTTTTAGCACGTCACTGAAGAGATACCTGATTCATCCATGAAAGGAAGGAATCCTCTGTTGCCACAGAGTGCTTTGTAACACAATAAATAATCACATGAAGACAAATGTACAAATTACTATCAACATGGTAGCAATTACTGAAGGAAGGGGTAGATATTAGCACTCAGAAGACAAGAGAAGAATAACGTGGACAGTACTGAGAGTTGCTTGAAAGAGAAAAGGCACTTGGCAGAATGAAGAAGAATTAACTTCCAGAGCAGTGGAGATATTGAGTGCTGCTCTTCAGCAAGCCCCTAGGCAACAAATCAATGAACTTCTCCTAAAGAAGAGCAAAAACCAAGTGTTGCTAAAATTTTTATATTTCAATGTCTTTTCTTTAGACAGTCCTAGTAATATCAGAGTAATTCTGCAAATGCAATCATAGAATTTTACCAGAGGAAACATAAACCTTTAATAATCCCCCACTTGCACCATAATCAAATTGCTGGTACCATAACCCTTTTGTGGTAAAACCAGCCAGACCAGCAAAGAAAAATGCCTCTTGGGTGAGTACATGCAAGTCTCACATGATGTTGGGATGAGATAGGAGGGCTTTGTCCTGTCTGGGTTTGGGTTCCATAATGCTTCTCAGTGTAGTTATATAGCTTACATGCATCCTCTCTCCTGTGAGTGCAATCCAGAGATGCAGATGTGATATGTAATGCATTTAAGCCAGTGTATGCAGCTGGCTTAAATACATCTGTGACCAGCAAAAATTGCCTTAGAATTCGTTTTCTGGCCAAATTATTGCTAGCATTTTGATGTAGTTTCTACTGGAGGCATTTTTAAGGCTATATTTTGTACATGGGTATAAATCAAACAATTTCATTGACAGCTGACAGAATTATTTTAGATTTCACTGGGGCAGCTGATCTAAAATCTCAGCATTTTATGCCCCTCTCACCCCAGAAGCAGTTGCATTAGACTGGAGAGTGAATAACTCTCTGAGTTAATCCATTACACTGTGTTGCTTCCTCCAGAGAGGCCAGAACGCAGCCTGATATCATTGAAGGTAAGTGCAAAATCATTAGGTAGAATTTCAGGAGGTATGGTCAGTCACCCAGGAAGCTTTAAAACACAGTCCTACCTGCTTTAAATGCGCGTAGTTGTACATTCCGTAGAGCGAAGGACTCTTCCTACCCCCGGCAGCACCTCCCGGCCGAGGATGGGTGTCCTACCGGCGGCTCTCCTGCGCCCCCTGGCACCTGCTCCCCTTGTTGCAGATTATTTACAGGATCGCCAATTCCTGCTCATTTGACAATGTCCCGATTGCAAAGCACGTGGAACCTGTGGGAAGGGAGGATGGGTGAAAGGAGAGTCATGAGAGGGTTCCTGTGAATCAACCCGGGAAGAGCTGGTTTCAGCTCACCCTGCTCATACTGGCCCTCACTGCTCCTGCACTCGGTGAGGAGTTGAAGTCAATCAAGGTCCACTGCAGGCCAGAAAGCTCTTTTGTTTTGTTTCCATTCTGGAATCTCATCCTTGCTGTGTTCCACTTTGGAGTGGGGAAAAACTGTGGCTCTAGTGTTTGTGCCTGGGTTTGCACTCTGTTACCTACACCTCCATATGAACACACACACACACAATATATAGCAAGAGATTTGTAGTAGATCTCCCTGAAATTCTTCCCCTTTGAACTCTGCCCAGTATTATCATCATTATTATTACTCAAATACCCAAAGCTATATCTGATACCATCATGCCATCAAGAAAGGAACAGTAGGTTTGGGGCCCCTTATGAAGAGGTACAGGCTGATGTTGATATAGAAGCCTCCTCCTTAACTAACCCGGGAACAGACCTCTAAGGAAGAGAGAAGGATCCTCCATGTAGATCCTAGGGGACAGCCTTGGGAAAGAAAACTCAAAAATCTCCTACAGACACACCTTTTAGGTCCTCTGGGGTTGCAGCAGGACAAGGCTCCCCAGAACACCCCCTAGGATTAGGGAAATAGAAGTATAACTACTTCTAGTCCATGGTACCTCCCTGCCTCTGGAAAATAAGGACTAAACACTGACTGTCAGAGAACAGCTGGCAGTCTGAGACTGGGACTTCAGTCCAGGAATTTCTTCTTCTCACCTCTTTGCTGACAAGGAAACAAATCTCTCTCTTAAACATTTCTTGCTTTCTTTCTCTATCCTTCCCTTCCTCTGAAAGTGTAAAATGAGTCAATTGGATAGGTAATCAAGAAAGAAAAAGCAGACACACTTACTAGAAGCTGGAGAGAGTAGATATCTACCTTTAGTTGCAGGGATTGGCACGGGTTCCTACCCATAAAGATAAGCCTCCACAGCTGTAGTTCTAGGAGGTTAGATCTTCCTCCAAGCATGATAAGCTTCAATCCACTGGATAGTAAAGGGAACAGGGATTTCCCCAATACTGGTATATACTATATAAATTTCCACCTTCAGGCAATATATAATGGGTGAATTATAAACCCTTGAAATTTAGTTTTCTAGTACAAACATTGGTAGATCCTTGAAACAGTCGTATTGATATAGCAATTACAGCAGACAGTGTTGTTTACTAACTGCAATAATACACCATAATAAATGATAATCTACCTTGATACTGTAATACTGTGATATTATAATACTGTTATTACAGCTAAAACAAATATTTTGCTGAACTAATGCAACTAATTTAGCATATATAAAAATCCTAGCTTAATTGCAAGTTTCACAATTGCAGAAAGTGCCAAAACAAATTGAAGTCCATGGGCAGAACAAAAGGAACCAGCAGGTTATACAACCAGCATTCTTGAAAGAGAAAAAGAGAAAAGATGAGCAAAGGGAATCACTTTGCAAAATCTGAAGGAAAAGAATGTTGGGAGAGTTATAAAACAACATGGTTTAAATGGTCACAAATGTTTGATTACCCTTTCCTGTATAGGATTAAGAAGCTACACAGAGGCAGGGACAAATTATTCGATCCCATTTAATACACAGACATCTGGAGAACACACTAACCAGGTAAACCTCCAAACTGGAACCACACTGCTGTTCCTGCTCTAACAGCAAGAAGCATTGGAGCTCTACTAGGATCTGCTGTGTCCTGCAGAGGAATATTCGGACTATTCCACACCCTCTTCTAATGACCTTTGGAGCTTCAAGGACCCCGGTAAGAAAGCTCACAGAGCCATGACAAAGCTGCTCACACCTGGATCATCACTAAATGCCCTGGTTAACAATAATTACTAACCATGCTTCATAACCATCACGAGCTGTGTAGGTTTGAAACAAGCATGTTGTAGGTGTGTTAAAGCACAAAGATAAATCCATATTCAGGCAGAAATGAAAACATTTCCATTTGCTAACCCTAAACCACACGTGTGTGTGCACAAACACTCGTACACCCCACAAACACACTTTATCCTAATGCTTTCCAAACAGATTGCTGTATGGTGCATCACGACTTTGGGGTGATGTTCTGAACACTTTAGGACAAGGATTCTTTTTTCCACTCTCCAGCCTAAGAGTAACAATATTTTGGCTTTTGCTCCTGCCTGATTTTGCTCAATGACAGTCAATTCTAATATCTGCAGTTAGATGTAAGCCAGGCTTTTTGAAAGGGTGTTGAGTTTTTCTAGTGATCTAATAACTGCAGTGAGCAGGCTGGACAGGTCTTCCTGGCCTTCAGAAAGGACTGAATATGCCACCTCTGGGTTCCACTCCTCGCCCTTCCTTCAACAGGCTTTTCATTTGCTTATTTCAGTGCTGGATCCACCCTATACATGAAAGGCTTAGCAAGCTAGCATGCAAACTAGCAGAGGTTTTTGAAAAGGCCTTACATGCAGGTAGAGCAACAGTTACCATGGGTTTGGGTAACCCCACAAAACCAACATCTCCAACTTCTCAAGGAGAGCAGTGACTCTTCCTCTGCCACCCCACGCTGTCACAGTTGAAATGAGGATGTAAACAACTTCCATCCATCCCAGCCTCACCCCACTCAGCACAGATGTATGTGAAACACCAATGGCTCAGATTGGAAAACTGAAAAGCGGGGTGTTCCTTCTGGAACTGCTGGGCACACACACATTGAGCCTGGAACATCATAAGCACAGTTTGCCCTGAAATCACCCTGTAAGCATTCCTGCCTCGGTGACCCTCCCAGTGCTTTCTGCTGCCTCTCAAAGCACTGTATTACAGGTGTGGAAGCATCACTAGACCACGAGCTCTGCATCCTTCCTTTGGAGTGAGAGGAGCAGGGTAGGGTCTACCAGTGCTGAGCTTCAAGCTGCTGCAGGTAGATTTCTACCATCAAAGTGGTTCCTCTATCTCTGCATTACATTGTAGTCACTCTAATTTAAGAAGAGAGGAAGAAAAAAACCCCACGATTGGAGACTGATATTTTATGAAAGTAGAGATTCTCCCCCTCTGCGTGATACCATCTCCCACATCAGAGAAACCCCAACAGCCGTGGGCTTCCCATCCAGCCCTGGCTCCTAAATGGCAAAGCTGCAAACAAACTCTAAATTAGGCAATGACTTCAGGTAAAAGCAGAATTACCACACACTTGTCAAGCAGCCAATTCAAAGCAGCAAGACCTGAGGAGGAGGCTGAATGTTTGATGGCTTTGCTGGCTTGATTGGCTGCCACAATGCCCAGGATGACCGATGACACTTTCTTGGGCAGGAGCCATCTCCTGCAGGGCCCACACCCCGAGCAGAGGCTGCTCTCTGCCAGAGCAGCTGGCTCCTGCAATGGCTTTACTGGTTGGATCTTTGCTCCTTCCCAACTTCTAAAACAGGTCCTACTTGTAGGAAGGGGGGGGGCTTGGTGTGTCTCTAGTATTTATAATTACACATTTATTGAGCTTGTGCAATCCAAACTGCAGCTTCAGGCCAAAAGTTCATTGCTAGAGGGGTTCAGTAAAGAATTTCCTCCTGAAAATGGAGAATTACATCACTTGCCAAGTGTGTCAGGCGGTTTTCCAGCCTCTGGTTGGGTCACACCCATTTTGACTACTCCAGTGGCTGGATACTGTACATGCCTGGCCACATCCTTAAGGTCCATTGGATGAACTGTGTCTGCAGGTTCTAGACATCAGAAAACTGAGTAAGGTTGTCATACAGCCCTTCCTGTCAGGGGCTGCAGGACCCCAGAACAGCTAAAGCATGGCAATGCATAAGGACAAAATTGGATTTGCAAGCAGCAGCCAGCCAACTGTTTTGCACATATAACCCTAAAATATCAGACCTTTCTATGTACATCTCATCACACAGGCAAGTCTGTGATGACAATAATGACATTTTTCTGATGGAATGCTAAATAACCTCAGGGATAAATCACCTACCATGCTGGAGACGGTGCCTACATTATAAAATGATGGTTCCTGCCCCAAAGAGTTCAGTCTCTGTTCAGTATGATGCCCTGTTTCTTTTGTATTATTCTTGTAGCAGCATGAAGGCTGAATACTTGACAATCCATTGTCATCTCACACTTAGAGAAACACAAACACTGTTCTTTCCATATGCCATTATGTCTCTCCATACAAAAAACACATGCCTGAAGACTCTGAAGTTAAGGAAACTTCATCTCTAGGGCTCTTGGGTGATATTGCACTGCCATGACAATTAACAGAATAATCCTAATGCAAACAGATAAACCAGAACTCTTACATGGACAGTTTTAGTTTATTATGGAGTCTGATACCACTCTTGGTAGTAAACCAGGGGAATGAGACTAATTTTGTTGGCATATCAAGGTTCATGTGAGTAAAAATGCTCTTCCTTAGCCTTTATATATCAGCTCTCTTGATGACCTTACTGTGTGAAGCCCTGCAGTGCAATAAACAATTCTGCAGGTGGGGAAACTGGGGCAAAAAGTTGTAGGCCTTTCAGGGGATCACCCAGTGAGTGGAAATGAAGGCACCAAGACCTACCTGTTGCCAGTCTATAAACTCCATTTGCTGACCACCTCAGATGGCAGCACAGGCATATGGGCTGATTATGAGAAGCAAGTTACAGGAAAACATGGATTTTAGTAGAAGAACAGACTGGAGTGAAGGGATTAAAGTGATTTAATGGGTCACTTGGGGAGGAGAATTGGCAAACATAAATACAATCCTATTCAAAGAAATTTAGCAGATGAACCAGGCCCTGATTGTGGACAGATACCTGCACTGCTGTAGATATCAGGTCCCTTTTCTCCCAAGGAAACCAACAGCTCAGTGTCCACGAGCCTCAGAGCTCCTGCACTCTAAAAGGAGCAAGGATCACACAAATATTATTTGGGGATATACAACCAGCACAGTCCGGTGATTTCTTTTACAGCCAAGGCTGCCAGAATCTGCATAACCTCCCCGGCTCAAACTGATGAAAGAGCATCCTCAGCTCCCACTGCCCAGGGGGAAAACTGCACATACTCAGAGCCCTGCAGTATGAGGCACAGGAGTATGGGGATGTTAAGGATTACTCAGACACCAGGACCTTCAATCAATGCAAGGATCTCGTGCGGTTCCAAAGTTCCTGGAGCCAAAAGCCCGAAATAACACAGTTTTTTCATTCCCCATGTTGCACAGCCTGGAGCCAGTCTGGTGTCTGGGATAATGGCCAGTAATGTTTCTGAATGTTTTTCAGGTCCTGCCAGAGGTTTTGAGCTCAGCAGATCCCCATGACAGGCACACATCTTCTTGTGATTTGAGACTGGCTTAGTGCAG
Organism: Pseudopipra pipra; assembly: GCF_036250125.1. Lineage (NCBI taxonomy): Eukaryota > Metazoa > Chordata > Aves > Passeriformes > Pipridae > Pseudopipra > Pseudopipra pipra. The sequence continues at coordinate 6,017,848 of NC_087566.1, read as the reverse complement.
CGAAGGCGGGCAGCATCACCTGCCGGGTCAGCCCCTAACACAGGGCACGGCGGCCATGTCACACATGAAATGATCACTGAAACATTCTGTCAATCTTTAAACCTACTCACTGCGGCACAGCTTAGCTGGAGAACCCCCTGAAATCCATGGCAATGTTTTCAGAGACAGGCATATATGCAAACTCAAGAGACAGGGCTGGAAGGAGCCTCCAAATATAAATCACATTGTTGCTGACCAATAACTGTGCCAGACCACCTTAAATGGACACTGTGCCCATCTGCTCTTCCCCTCTCCTCCCCCACACCACCTCCCTCAGGGTTGTAAACCATCCTGCAATATTTAAAGTAGCATTGTTCACCTCCCTTCTGAAGCCCCTGGACCATTTGAGTGGCTATATATTCTCTCTGTGCTGTTTGTTATTCCTGAGGACATGCACATTGCTGAACATACTAATAAAAATTTCATAAAAGAGCTTGCCAAAGGGGTGTCTATAAGGGGATTTGTAAAGCTCACTCACACACACGTACACACCCACACTCACTCCCTCTCCATTCACCATTAAGAAAGGGCTGCAGCAGGCAAAAGCAAGTACCCCCGTACAACAAAAAGAAATGCGCTGCTCCTGAATGGGACCAGGCAGGCTTAGGTAACAGAGCAAAGATCTGTATCATCCAGTGATTCAATATAAGCGAACACAGAAGCGTGTTCCTTTGCAATCCCCAGCAAGTTAAGTGAAAGGCAAGAGGAACTAGCAAGAAAATGCCTGTACAAGGCACGCCAGGATAATAGTGCTGTGTGTGCATGTTGGTGTGCTGCCTGCTTACTCATCCACAGCGTGCCTGCTTGTACCTTTCCCGAGTGCACATTAAAAGGACAAGGAGTAACACTGACTGGAAATGTATTTGAGAAGAGTACGCTTCCCCCCGACCCCGCCCGTTTCTTTTTTAACAGCTTTAGTGCCGGACCGTTGGCTCCAGAGAGTGAAATCTCAGCCATCCCGTGTGCTGCACGGAACGGGACAGCCGTTCTGAGCCACGTGTGCCACCGTCATGGGATGGATCTGCCTGGGACTGCCGGGGGGATCTCCCAAGACTACCAGCACCAGCCTTGTATCTCCACTGATTTTGGGATGTGGAAGAGCCAGGTTCACTTCCTTTAAGGTGACCAACCACCCTGAATTCCTTGTTCTTACTGCTAACGACTTTAGTTTAGGATTATCTTTCCCCTATAATGCTCGCTGTCTGCAGCCCGGGACTCAGCAGTGCAGCACTGGGCTGGTACTTAACTCCGAGCATGTACAGATTTTACAAAGAGCTGCAGCATAATTTGAAGCACTGAGCAAACCCACGAGGCTCACAGATTGTCCTGCCTCGAAGCTCATCAGAATTAGGTCTCGTATGACTGGAGGCATCCAGGAAAGCTAAGGTGCTGAGGAATGGTTTCTGGTGATTTGATTACTTTTTCCCTTTGCATCTTTCCCCGGGTGATCAGGCTCCTGCTCAGCAGATTTAATACTCACTTTCAACAACTCAGGATTGTTAATTCAGATTTTCTGGGCAGGACATGGGATTTAAAAATCCCTAAACTTAAAAATCCCTCTGAAAACTCTCTTACCTGGTCTGTGTGCCGTATTCAGCAGATGCTCTGCTCCACCTCTGAGCAACTTCTGTATTGGTGGTGAAGTCACAGGCACTTTATCTGAGCTATATCTCTGTCTCCTGAATTGAAAGCACAGTATAAATGTATGTCATTACAATCAAATACAACAAGAAAAGAAACAAAACCCTCACAAGATCCACAAACGCATGTTTTGACTGTACTAAAAAGGTAGAGCATTTATAGAATTGTAAATAAATGACCTAGTGAAGTCAGAGTCTTTGTTAAGCCAGACATTAGGAAATCATTGCAAGGCAGGTTATTGCCCTCACAGCGAGTAACAGCCCGTGTGGAATGGTTATGGCAGAGCATTCAGTTACACATTAGGGATGTTTTTATTGTAACACATATTTACAGGCTTCATGATCTGTCTTGTAAATACATATTAAGGAAATGTAAGTAGTCAGCTTTCAGAGCTGGGCCTTAAATAGTCTGCCAGTTTTACCCTGGATGCACAGGGACAGTCCCACAGGATGGAAAGCTTTCTTTGTAGTTGCCACAATGGGAAACACCCAGACAGGGAGACATCCAACAAGTATTTAAGCAAGCAGCAAGTTTAAGGAAACCAACTGTCCAAACACTTAGGAAGAGGACTTAAAGCACAAAAAGATATGATGAGGCCAACTCCACTGAAATTTATTTCTACAGATGTGGGCATTTGGGTGGGCTGGTGGTTGGGTGCCTGAACTTCCAAGGATTCTTATGTAACATCAGGATGCTATTTCTGCTCAGTTTTCCACCCAAGTCTCATGCCCAACCTACGGCTGCACCACAGCAAACATCAATAATTATTGCAAGGCAAACAGATCCACACTGCGTGAGGTGCCTTGGCCACAATTTTACTCATGTGCAAGAATATATTCACCGAGAAGAACAAATTCTTTTCTAGATTACCATCTGTGTGTGCTGAATATTCCATATCCATTCACCAGCTCAGCAAGCTCCACGTGTGTATATTTAAACACAAACTGTACAGATGTTCACTGTAATTTGCCTTGCTGAACATCATGGCTATTTAATATATTTTGAAGGTCAAATATATTTTAATATTTTGGCAAATGCCTTTGAAACCAACTTAATTAAACACACAGTTAAATTGGGCAGTAAGTTTTCCTCAAAAATGCTTACAACAACTAGTCTGAACAATTAGCTACAGGCTGAGACCGATGCAGCTGGAGAACTGGAGCTGGGGTGACTGTGCTCTGCCAGGCCTGCAGTGAGATCTGGGGGGGTGCCTGCCCTGCACTGCTGGCACACAGCGGGGACAAGGAGCAACGGCAGAAGGCACTGAGGCAGAGCACAGCAAAAGAAGTAAAAACTGCAGATTTTAAAAGGTGAACAAGCAACGAAGCTCAGCAATGCTCTAAACCTAAGGGCAGCTCATCTACGAAGGCTCTGAGGATCACTGTCACGGGCATCACACAAGTGCTAAGGTAAATGAAGTGTTAGTGCTCCCAGGAAGGGAGCTGAGCTGGGACTGGAACTCAGTTGTTCTTGGAAGAAACTGCCTTCATGTGACACAGATAGCTAGAAAATGTGTGCTCCTCTCCTGGTATCCATATGTAACAATGCAGATGCACTGCTTCGCTCCACGAGTGCTCGAGCAGACACCTTTGTATGTCAGCAGGAGTTTGTGCAGGGTTTTCACGTGGAATGTACATCTTATTTTCACACGTCAGCTCAACAGCAGGCATGAACAGCACATTGCAGGCACATGTGCACACGCATGTGTTCTTGTGAAATACTCTGGCGAGTATGCAAGCTTTAGGAAAACGTTCTGTCAGACATTATGTTGACAGATGTAGATGCAATGCCTCTTCCAACTTACAGAAACCAGTCCAGACATCATCTTTCCATACACGAAGCCAAAACTGGAGTGTTAAAATTCAGCATTGACATCACATCCAATATTTTAATTGTTATCACTTGACCCTTTGGTCCATGCTTGTTCAAGGCAGCTTCCTTTTTATTAATATCTCAGCACACTGTGTGACACAACTTGAGTGTGTCCTAATTTAATTTTAATTAGTGCCGACTTTTGCTTTCCTCACTAATGAAACAGTGCTCATTACGAAGTGTAATTGAAGACCCCTAGAGGGAGGGGCGCCTGGAGACCTCATTGTGTTGGTACCCGGCATCCTGCCCAATAAAATTCCCTTCTGAACGAAAGCAGTTTTATCATTAATTCATCCTGCAGGGGGGCGAACTCGCTGCCAGCCGCTGAGTTCATACTGCTCTTAGGAAGAGCCCAGAGCCTGTTTGTTTTCTCCAAAGAAACAATTCCAATTTTCTAATGACTGAAATACTTACATCGTAAATCCTTCGGTCTCGTTGTTAAAAGTATCTTTGAACATGGGCTGTTATGAAAGTATGCCTCTTCATTAGAAGCAGACTATTCGTGAACTTTTTTGTGTGTGCTTTTAATTGAGCTTGAATGATACAAATATTGAGTTGTGGTTAACTCCATTTTAAAAAACAAAGAGAGAGAGAGAAGGAAACGTGCTCTGTTTACAAGCACTCTGAGATGACCCGGGCAATCACAGTAAGAAACAAATGAACTCAGAGGAGCAGGCCAGGCAGGTGGTTAAGTGACCAGCTTTGGATGCACACATGGACTGCCACAAGGAAGGAGGTCTGTATGCCCAGAGCACCACCGGACACTCGGTTTCTTTGCTCCATAGGTGTGTAATCATGGTAACTGCAGAGAAGAGTTCTTCAGATGACTGCACTTATATTGTTTATGGAAGATTCGGGCTTTTTGTAATTTTGACTTCAAAAGTTTCCCCTCTCAGTTCCCAGACAGAACACAGGACTGCCATTGCACTCTCCGAGTAACAACAAAGTATTTACTGCAGGGATTTGTTCAGGGACAGTTACTGCACTACAGATTCACCTTCTGCATCATTCCAAGCCAAGACTGGAGCTTGCCAAGCCTCTACACCAGGACAGGACAGAGCAAACTGGGGCCTCCAGAGCTATCACCACATCACCACACCAAACACTGGAAATGGTAGTGTCTGTGTGGCACCGAAGAGAGCCTTGAGTCTGGGCAGTCAGCACCATGTCTTGTGAAAGCTGAGGGTGCCTGTGCCAACACAGACACAAATCTGCCCGGGAAGGTGATACAGATTAACATACATAACTGATCTGAAGTTGCACTGAAACCTTGACCAGGATGGGATTAGGTTTTACTGAACATGCACTGGGATTAGAGACACTTATCTAGTGTTAACCCAAGCAGTATTTGTCTGACAAAGGCACCTCCCACAAACAGGGTATCTGAAAAACACACAGCGTTTTTGCCAGCACAGATCATAAAAAATTGCTCATTGTGATTTTTCTCAAAACCAGCAGCAAAAAGGCACATATTTTACCTAGAGCAGTGGGGACTTACAGATCTTTTCCTCTCTGGTTGTAAACAACACCATAGCTTGTATTCTAATAAATATCTGAAATGACAGCAAAGTGACCTGTTTTGGTTTCTAACCCTACAATGCTTCTCAGAGCAAAAGCCTCCCAGTCAAGCCTGGTACGTGCATGCTGATTTGTAACACTCCCTGCCATCCCATTCCAGGTTAACAATTGCCAAAAAAGGTGACTGTTTTCCAAATTTGTGCTGCCCAGTTTCTAGGCTGAGATACAGTTTAATATCACTGAGAACCTGGCCAGTGTATAGTGTGCTCAAAACACAAAAGAAAACGGCATGTTTACACAAATCCAGTCCACCTCCCTAACCTCAAACTAATGACTCCTCATTAACTTTCCCAATAAGACCCTTTATAAAGCAATAGCAGAATTAAAAGATCCATGGACTCCATTTCCAGTGTGGTTTGGAAGCTGAACCACAGTTTAATTGCATCACATAACAGAAAAATCTCTGTGTTCATGTGTCCATTATAATCTTAGGCTTTGGTGATAAGAAAGTTAGGGGAGATGCAGGGAAGGGATTTTGCCTCCTGACTCACAGCACCATCACCAGCACAATGCCATTAGCAAGACCCAGTTCCTTTAATAATGAAGTGTCTGATGGACACCGCTGCCCTGGTTCTGCTATTAATCTTGTCCTGATGCTGTTACATTAGGGGATGTAAACTATCTTTTCTCTCTACTCATTATGGAAACTGTGCAATTCACATCCTCCCAGGAGTGCTCCAATTAGCCAAGCCTGCATCACACTCAGCTTTCCATCAACTTGCTGCATTATGCTGCGCTGGAAAAGCCAACCTCCTACCACAGGCACGCACAGAAACCGCCTGCGGTAGCGTATCACTGCTGACTCTTCAGATACATTCTCTCTAAAGCTGCAGGTTTTCGTCTCATCAGCAATTCCTGAATCTTTAGACAAGAAAAGTGAATCCAACAGTACAATATTTTTAAGTGTAGAGACACGTAAGATTTAAGTATAGAGACACATAAGAGACACATACAATTCTTAATCATACCAGACCTGGGGGGGAAGGCAAAGGCTGTGTGTGAGCTTAACCAAACTGTTTTTACCTGTCAAGTAAGATTTTGCACTGTCCAGCATTGCTATGGAAAGAGACACTCTACAGTCTAAGAAATGCTCTCTTCCTTGCATGGCACAGTCCACTAGCAGAGAGTTAACTGGTTTTTGTGCCTCTGTTATATTTTGGTAGGTTTTTAGCTCATCTTTTGGGCTTTCCTAAGTTGCACTTCAAAGTACACCTATCTCAGCTGTGGTGTTTTACAAGTGGGTTCTAAGAAGAGATTAGATTTGCTTTTGCTTCTTCCAGTTTAAAAACAAACTATTTCTGCAATGTCTCCATACAGTGGGTAGAAATGTCTCTGTTCCCCCCTGCTCACAGCTCTTGTTCTGTGTGCAGCTAACGGTGACACTAATTCCTCAGCCCAAGCTCTGCCATTGCCTTTCTGATCTGCCACTGTCTTTCTGACCTACTATCCTAACTGCCTTTGCAGCTGCTCCCTAACTCAGTGCTGCTTATTGAGGAGCTGATCTGGGGAGGGCAGAGGTTTATTGCTACTTCCAGTGGCTTAACAACAGCAACAGCCAGACACGTAACCCACAGCTCCTGGCTGCTCCTGGTTGGCACAATCGCTTTAAACTGTTTGGGGGACAGCAGAAGGAACTGTATATAGTATTTAAGATTCAGAAATTAGTTTCAAGCTGTCCTGAAAGTAGGAAGAAGCAACTACTCGTGCAAAGCAACACAGAGCTGTTGATTACAGAGCCTGCACCCCCTGGGCAGGGAGCATCCCAGTGCCTGAGGCGCCCAGCCCGCGGGGCTGGGGCCGTGTCACCACACAGCCCATTCCAGCAGCGCTCGCTGCAGCACCAGGGAAGCACAAAGATGCTCCAAAGGGGGCTGCAGAGATTGAGCAGCCCACAGACATGCCCAGAACTGAACACACCATCCTCTGGTGTGTGTACTCCAGAAAGAGCAAGAGGGTTGTTTTGTTTGTGGGGTGGGTTTTTCATTTTGTTTGTTTGTTTGTTTTTTTAATAAAACAGCCTCCCAGTAACATACGACTTTTTAAGCAAGTTCTAATCCTGATGCCACTTCATATATCCCAGCCATGTAGAGCCCAGGTCTGAGAGACTCTTTTTGGGGAATAGTTATTAGCAGCGTTTTCTAAGCTCTCAGCTCTCCTCAGTTTGAAATGCAAACTCTGCATATGTGCATTAGCAAAATGGCACATTCCACGGCCTGGGAGTGAAGCACTCTGGAGGTGACATTGGGCAGGGGTTACATGTGTATGGAGCAGCCAGCTGATGTGTGAATCCATTACTGTTATCAGGAATGCATTCAAATGACCTACTTTTTAACACTGTCTCAACTGCCCGACAGAAGAATTCAGTAAACTGCTGCCATGCAGTTCTGTATCTACAGGGATACAAGAATAACCCATGCAGATACAGAGCAGGCTAATCCTCCTCAGGTATACCTACATTTCTCTATGCAAAGCTATCAAAGAAAGGTAGAGGAAGCCAAGAATGACTTTTTTAATCCTCTGAGTGCTCTTTTCCACAGAGAGTCACCAGGTCACCATACAAGATGGTGCTATAAATGGCAAGTGCCAGAGATCCTGGGTTCTCATACCAGCTGAGGATGCAGAAACTCATGCAGCAGCACCTAAGTGGCACAGAGAGTTTACAACTGTTCCCCTCCTTTGCTATTCATTGTGCCTTTACATTTCTATGAATGAACTTCCTGCATAAACAGCAACTGCCTTGGTTCTCAGCACAGCCTGATGGAAAACATACTACAGAGCTCCATTCTTATGAAGGGATGTTATTTTTGTTATACTCCTTACATATTCCTATTTGGGACTGAAAGAATGAAGTTGCATTTCACCTGCAGAATTGTGTAAATGCAGTCACATGCTTTTAAGCACACCTTGACATAATGCCTAAAGTGCAACTCTCCTATTTTTTGATTTAAAAATATTAAATCATAGCATTTTGTTATCTTAAAAGTACAACAATGGTACTGACCACAGAAGGACAATAACAAAACAGTAGTCCTATTAGAAGTGTGTTGCAAAAGCATTAGCAATATGCTGAGAAGACTACTATAAACAAGACTACTGCAAACCTTCAGCATTTACCAGAGATGAGTTTAAGTAATGAACCCAAATAAAGCAATTCCACTGACTTCAACAAAGCCAAGTTTTCAATCCAGATCTTATTTTGATTGGGCCCTGTACACATCACACAGGATGTGTGCTGAGCTCAGCACAGCTGAGCCAGAGCTACAGACAATCCTGATCATACTCCAGCCACATCTGAAGAAACACCATTCCTGCCTTCTGTTCTAAAGGTACAAGACAATGGGCACTTGGGGACTGTCCCTGTGAGGGGCTGATCCAAGCCACCCTGGGCTTACCAAGGAACCGAGTGCACCTCTGGACTGAAGTCAAAAAGGGTATGAAAATATAACAGGAGGAGCTGACTCAAAACCCTGCTTTTATTAAGTAATACCATGCCAGTAATCATCCCCTCTCCTCTGCCTCCAGCATTTTGAGGAACAAGGCTTTTGGAAATCAAAATAAGTCTGTCCACTACTTATTTGGGAGCCAGGGCAGGGACACAGACTGCAGCACTCTGGCTGCAGTGATGGTAAGAAAATGATTCATCTGCGTCTCCAGTCTCCTGAATGTCAGATTACAGTCACAGAGGGTTGAGACACCTTTGGCCAATAAGCACTAATCAGAGCAGGGGGGAAAAATCAAACAGTTTTTTCTTTAGAGGAAAAAAAAAAAAAGACAACTGCAGCAAGCATTTAATATGTAGGATGCTGTAAAGTCCTGTGTCCTCATTTGTCCCTTGAAGGCTGTAGGCACATAAATATATGTATGTACTATCTACATGAACAAGCATGTTTACTGTCAGGAGCATGCACAAAAAGGAGAGCTAACAGCAACAGCAAAAACAAATGTTTAGCTCCAGCATAATAAATAAAAACATTTAGATAGAAACAATGAAGACCTCCAAGCCTGTTAGTGCACATGTGCATCTTCACTGCCACACACCCCCATACCACCCCTCCCAACAACAGAAACCCCTCTCTTCCCCATTTGTCCTTTTCCTCCTCTTGTTCCTGGGATTGCACAGGCAGTTTAGCAAATGGCCATTCCAGACCAGACCACAACCCCCACGGGGTGATGTTTTACTCCTTAAAGGTGTTAAAATGTAACACGTGCAAGAGGGGGTTCAGCTCACACGTGAACAGGCAGTGACACTTGCAAAGTCTGGTGAAAAAGGGACTCTGCAGTCCTGCATGCCCCTGCAGTTCCACAGGAGAGGCTGGGAGTGGGAAGTCCCTGAGTAATGATGGAGAGTGTGCCAGGTACTACAGGACAACAGCATCAGCCTGCTTTGAGTTGGTTATCTGAGAGCAAGACCCTGTTGCTACAAGTGAAAAGCAAAGTGGCTGAAGTGAGAGTACAGATCACTCCAAGTTTAGGAACAGCCCTCCAGATTCTTCTTCATCTACCACACGTAAGAGCAGCTTTCTTCTGCAACCAGAGCAAAGCCTCGACCCCTGCAAACCACTTGCACCACATGAAACCTCTGTGGGCAGCTTAAACATCCTTCTCAACACAGCCAACTCCTCGGACTGCAGTGTCCATGAAGGGGTTTTTTCGTGTGCACCAGGAGCAGGGATTGAATTTCTTTGCCTGTGGGTGCTCTGGGTGGGCCAACCCAGCCCCTGCAGCTGCCAGCCAGAACCTAGACATGGGCACTCCTTGTGCTTGTCCATGCCAGGCCAGAAGCTGCTTGAGCTGCTGCAGGGAGAGGTGGCAGAGATGCAGATGCTGCATTACTGATGCTCTTGAAGCACATTTTATTCGATCCCCTGAGCATAAAGGGCCTGGTTTGGATGCTGTGTGTTATCTGCTCCTCCAGACAGCTGTTCATGAACCAAAATTCAAGAGTCTGTCTTGACCATGCTGATCAGATCTGAATTATCAACCTAAGGTTGCAAGGCCAATTACAAAGGGATTTTTCCATAGGGATTCTTAAAATTAGATCACGAGCGAAAAATGCAGTTTAGTCCTTCAAAAGCTGCAATTTGCTAGGGCCCTGAGGGTCTTTTGGCAACTTCACTCAAATATTACCTACCTCTCTGTGCTGCCAGATTTCAAGATAAACTTCTCTTCCACAGGCTCCTTAACATCAGTATGAGCTTGGCAGCAAGACTGCAGTGTGGACATGTAGGTGTGCTGACCAGGTGAGACAACTGACTCCTTCCTACCGAGGCACTGGAACTACTCAGGTCAGGGGTGGGAAGTAGATTGCCCAGAGTTCAACATTCCAGGGGCATAAAGCTTGCTCATCTCTCAGAGCTCTGCCATGTCACCAGGCAGTTCTTGTCCTTGGCACTCACAAATTTAGTTTCAAATTAAGGAGCACTTAGGGCAGGAACTTTGGTGTTTTCTACATGTCTGTCATCCTTCTGGGACCCTGGACATGCCCAGGCCTCAGGAAAACTCCAGAAACATAATTCTTTACTGTATGGTTCTCATCTTTCACAATACACATTTTCCCTAAATTTTCTCTTCCCAGAAGCAACACACACTTTCCAGTTTCATGCCACTTCTCCTTAAGTTCTGTTGTGAACCTCTAATTTTTGCAGGTAATCAGGATTAGCATGAAATTCATTAACACTTTCACTGTTATAAATATGTAATCCAGAATGGTTTCCTTTTCCTTTCCAAATCTAACTCTCATTTCAAAACGAGTCATCCAAATTCAATTTCTGTAAGGTGCATTCCAAGTTCCTCATGCCTCTACTGTTGTTATCTAATGAAACTGCACTGGTTTTGCAACAAACCCAGATAGGAATATGTTCACGTACAAGCATTTCAGTTCTTAAATTCCCCTTTGTGTTCCCTTTTGCTTTTATAGTGACTATAATCACTCTACATGAAAAGGAGACTAAAATGGCCAGTTCACACAATGGGACTTGCTCTGGCATGAGGCAGCTTTGGAGCTGATATGAGCACAGACCAAGAGACAGCTTTGAAGATGACATAAAAAAGCAAGGCTGTTTTAGAAGTAGCTGTATCTTCTTATTGGTAAATCCCATTCCTTTTTGCTTGATGAATGAAGGCTGCTTCTTTCTATCAAATTGTCACTGCACCACAAAACAGTGGCAGAACAGCTGTGAAGCTTCCTCTGGTTATGCCCCTAACTTGTCTAAATGTCTTTTTTAAAGCAAAGTGGGAGGAGATAAACATATCCAGATCTTTACACGTGCCCTAAACATGTGTATAATGTGCAACCCCAAGACACACACATGAGCTCACCTAACCAGTAACATTCAGAGAATGTGTGTTTCCTTTCTCCACAACCTATTTTCCAAATGATGGAAGATTTAAAGTTTCTAATTTTTTCCTTTCCCTTGATGAAAGATTTTCACTTTCTTATCCCCCCGGGGAGGCAGAGTCACAGAAGCAGCAGCAGGGCACTGTAAATCTTTGAAACTAATAATTATTAAACACATAAATCTATTTAATGCATAGATCCCCCAAACCCGCTGACTGGATAATGCGAGAGAGATTCACACACAGCAAAAGGGCCTTGCCATCTTTCCAGAGACAAGGCTGGAACTGTATTTCAGTGACAAGGCTTCATTTGCCAGAACACTTACTGGGCAGGAGCCTTGGGAAACCTTGAGCTTCCAGCTTTTCATTCCACACTACCAGCAGCTCAGCTGGAGTCCCTGGCAGGGAGCTGTAAGCAGAAGGTGGGAACCAGACCTGCTGAGTTGTTTCAGTGACCACCACTCCCCATCCATGCCAAGCCTGTAGCAATTTTGAGCCCCTGAATGGGAAATGAGGGAAGTGCCATGCCCAAGGCAATAACAGACACTTGACTCAGGGCTCTACAACAACTCCCTGCTGCAAGCTTGGATCAGATGGTGCCAATGCCAGACTCGTGCACTGGTGCCCAGAGGGCTCTGGCTGAAGGAATTCTCCTCCCTCAGCTTCACAGTTGCTGGTTCCCTCTCTATTCTTCAGTCCCTAAGACAAAGCTGTGATAATCTGCTTGATCTTCTACCAGGCAAAAGCAGGTACTTTCCTCTCAACAACAACAAAAATTAAAAAAAAAAAAAGGCCTGGTGCCAAGCATGAGATTTTGGACAAGTGAGTTTGAGATACAGAGTTTGGGAAACTGGGAACTAGTGCTGCATCCTCTGTCAGGAAGCAGCTTCAGTGCCAGGCACAACAATGTGCTGAGATGGCAGAAGAACAGGTGCCCTGCAGCACCCAGGGGAGAACTGGCATCTCCTTCACTGGCACCCTGAGGCTGGAGGGAAGGGAAGTGGCCCTTCACAGGTTACATCTTCCCATTATGGTTCCCCTTTTCAATCCCCAAGCCCACTGCTTTCTGCACATTTAACTACAGTGGCCTTTTGCCAGGGAGTGCAGCTGTCCCATTTCTGATTTATCTGTCTTTACTGGCATTTATCTGATCTCCAAGCAGGCAGCAGCAGATTTCAACAAGCACCTTTTTCCCTTGCAGCAGTCAAAGTGGTGTCTGGTGTGATGCAGCAACTGTCTTCCATGCCAGAAAGCTTGGAAATAGCACCTCTGCAGATCTCCTGTTCCCCCACCCCCCAAAACAAAGGAAAAAGCAAAAGCCTGAATTCAGGGAAAACTTTCCTTCCTCTTGACTTTGACAGAATGTAAACAGACCTGCGAGAACCTGCCTAGAGACAGGGATGGGGTAAGACAGTCTCACTCAAGCCAGTTCAGTATCTGAACACCAGGGGCATGTCCTGCCTGTGGCTCATACATTTTGTCATTAAAAAAATAAAATTAAAACCCCCAAAACATTAAAGTGTGATCACTCTGTGCCTGTTCTCAGTTTTGAGGATGGGACTGGCAGGTTCTCATCAGGTCTGTGATCACCACACTTGCAGAACACTAAATCTCATTACAGATTTCACTTTTCTCTCCATACATCAATCTACATCCACCCCATTGACGTGCCAGGTACCCAAGTTCAGAGCAGAACTGTCGTTAAATGGACTTTCCTAAAATCCAAACTTCTTTGTTTCACAAGAAAAAGCTTAGCAACTCCTTAGAATAAAACCTGAGAATTCAGATTTTACAGTAGGAATTCCTGGTGAATTCACAGATATATTTTGCTATTTGGCTCACAAAGAAAAAATAAGATTGAGGTGCTTTAATGTATCAGCAGCATTTTCAGAATAATCCTAGTTTAAAAAAATCTAATATGCAAAATCTAGTGTGTCTTAATATCTGCTTAATTTTGCCCACAGGCACTATGACATCTCTATGATAGTAACAAATCTGTATCTCTACAAGGTAGAGTTTGGTATTTTTTCAGTGGTTTTTTGTTGCTTCCTTTATTTGGATTCTTTTAAAGTTTTATCTCAATTCTGAATTCCCTGGGTATGTTAATGCACACTTCTGGGATGACACACATTGCAGTGTTTTACTGTTAAATTACTGACATATAGTCTGAACTTCAGCTCCATTTTAGCACAGCCTGTCCTGTGATTACAATTCTGAATGTAGATTCAAATTTTGCATCTGAAGACTGTCTCTTGCTATTTGCAATAAAATAAAGAGAAATGTCAGGAATGTGAGATGCTCTAAGCAGAACTGCACTTAGAAAAGAAGAAAAGAACAAAGATACCCATGGGACTTGGATAAATCTTTGGGAAAAAACAAACAGTGTAGGAATTTGACAGTGAGGTCTAGGATATCAAAATTCGAATATGTTTGATGAGGAATTTGAGCAGGAGACTGGACAAGGTTGGGGTCTTCTTACTTGACGTATTCTATGGTTTCTGAGAATATCTTCTGGTTTGGCCATTAGAGAATTTGCTTTTGCCTATTTATGTATTTCTCTGCCTTTCACTCTTGTCATCTCAGCAGATGGAAACCAGTGGAATGCTCCACGTTGCTCTGAGTGCCACCACTGGAGAAGTTGTGGGTGGCGTGGACCGGGCGCTCCTCCCGCCTGTGATGGAAACGTGCTGAGTGCAAGTGCTGCACTTTGAACAGGCACATCAAACACCCTGAGTGACAGGTTGAGAAAATGAAACAATCATCTCCATATTTTGTTGTAAGATTTTTTCCTAAGAAAATATGAAAGTGAAATGTGGTGGACAGGCCCGAGGAGACTGAATTTAATCTGCTTTTGAAGTTGTTTGCGGATAACAAGAAAAAATGGGAAAAGGATTTTTTTGACAGATCTCCTATTTTGCAAGATAATGGAATTTGCTGAAACAAGACCACCAGCTGCTTTGCTTATAATGGTTTGCACTGAATTTCAGTATATTAATTTCCTTCTAATAGGTGCTAATCTATGGACACTAATCCATACTGATGATGGGCCCTGGCCAGTGCTCCAGATGCAAACACCCCTTTACCTCAGTGGTACCCAAAACTGGAAGTTACTTGTTTCAGTGTGGAAAGTTTGATGAATCAAACAATCCCTCAAATGCCTTCTGAGTGGGTGTAGTGAAATCTTGATTAGAACTGTGCGACTTGGAATCCTGAAAAGTAACTCATAAATTTCCTGTGTAGGAAGGGCAAGATAAGAAAGAGATTGAATTTTATTTTTTTTTTAAACAAAGCATTTCTAATGTCTGTTTTTAAGCAAACATTTCTTGGAAGTTTGAAAATGTTCAGATCCTTCTTTCCAAACCATCCATCACTTATCAGCTGGTTTCTGAGAAAACAGATCTTACACAATCCTGCTGGATGTGTAACTACATGTTTGTGCTCGTCTCTCCAGTAATAATTGTGGGAATTTTAAATATTCATTATGATACCGTACACTACATTTTATTTATTACTTATAACTCATTGATTAATGTCAACTAAATTCGACAGATCTGGAGATCTCAAAGACACTCAAATCTGGGTTTAGCAAAAACTAGTTTTGCCAATTCTGCACAGTTTTGCACAGTATTACTTTGTAATTTTCATACCTCTCTCTTTTCTGATTCAAGTCCAGAATGTCCATGGAAACACCTGGAACTGATGGGTCTGTGAGTCTCCTGCTCTGTTGAGCCAAGGAGGCCAGCTAAGTTCTTATGCAAATTACAGGAATTGTTCAGTTTATCCTCTTGAGGAATAAGAAAATCCTATAGAGAAATATGACAAAGTACTCAAACACAGGAAGGGATGTGGGAACTGGAGGAAGCAATCTATGCTCCCAGGCCATGGTGAGTGGAAGTAATAAAAAATGATGCAGAATGAACTAATGAGAGTCCAGGCAGGACACCAAGAAGCCACTTCTTACAGTAAGGAATAATGAAGCAATAGGACTGGACTGTCTGGGAGGCTGCAGAAGCTCTGTCCCTGGAGTGACCCTGGAAAAGCTGAACCTGCCCTGAGTCAGAAGAAAACCTTTGCTTCTCTTTTGACATCCCTTCCAGCTCAATTTGCCTATGTTGTAAGCAGTAGAGTGGGCTGAGAAAAGGGAAGAAAGGGAAGAACCAAAGAAATAGAATAGTAAAGGCATTTAGAGAAGGAGAAGCAGGCAGAGGACTAGAAAATAAGATACATTAAGTAAGTCTAAAACATCATCTGCTCACTGCTGGAGAGACAACTGTACAAGAGCACCCCTCATGCCACATTGCAACCACAGCTGCAGGCCAGCAAGCCTGTTCCAGTGCAGGATGTGGAGCCCTGAGCAAGTGCAAGGCCAGTTCAGAACACTGTCCAGCATCCTCCTCATTGCCCTCCAGCTTTATACAAAAAGCTTCCAAGGTTCACCTGCCTATCCAGTACAGGGATACCCTGAGAATCTCTGCCATCCTTCATCTGGCACATGGCAATGTGTTCCAACATCACCCTTCCCAGGCTCTGAGCTGGTCTCCCAAAAACCTGGGAGCAAACCCCCCCAGAGTGTGTGACTGGAGCCTCCAGCTGCACCACATGGGGAAATAAAGTGGGACCTACAGAAAGTGAGTTTGGGTTAGAATTCTGCCACACCTCACTTGCAGCACCACAGATGCACAGAATTATTTAGGTTGGTGAAGACCTTTAAGATCGAGTCCAACCGTTCCCTCAGCACTGCCAAGTCCCCCACTAACCATGTCCCCAGGTGTCACATCTACAAGTCTTTAAATACCTCCAGGGATGGCGACTCCACGAGTGCCCTGGGCAGCCTGTTCCGATGCTTGACAACCCTTTCAGTGAAGGAATTTTTCCTAAAATCCAATGGAAACCTCCCCAGGCACATCTGAAGGCCATAACCATGTTGTAACCGGGAGCCTGGGCACGGTGTTTCTCGGTGTGAGTCCCAGCTCCCAGCCCTCCGAGGGTGCCTTTGGGATGCTCGGAATGAGGGCGCTGGAGATGCTCGTTTTGCACATCAAGATGCTGCCACCCAACGGCCAGAGAGGACGAGTGTAAATCGCTCTGGCATTTGCAAGTTGGCAGAGGCTCTCTGGGGGTTTTTTCGCACACGTAGAGAGATGCCTTGAATTTACCCCAACCCTGTCGGAAATCCCATGCACTCTCCCCCCACTGCTGCACCTTGTAGTGGGCACAAGGATCTTTGAATACCATCCTCCCCACACTGTTATTTACGAGTCACACAGTAAGTCATTGTTATTCCCTCCAGCTCTGTCCCTTCCGCACGTCCTGGCCAGTAAAACTTCCACTGCTGTGTCACACCCCCATTAAATACCCATCCCTGGGATCCACACATGATCGATCTCCCAGCCCACATTACAGTCATGATTAACCTTCTCCCACTACGTCACATATTCAATACACCTCCCTTACCTTCTTCACTCAGACAAAATGAATCTCCTTAGTATTGTCAATAATAATTTTCTTTATATCCTGCATAACAACATGAGGCAACCTGACAGAGCACTCGGGCAATAATTCAATCTTAGCTTCCCACCGACGTTCATTAAACTGAATATAACTTCACCAGAGCTGCCACTGAATTATACCCTCACATCCTTGTGGGAATTGTATATTATTCCCTGGGGAATAGCAGCAATGCAGTTGAAGATGAAATAATTCGTTTTAAAAACCCCAGGATTGTATCTGATAGCACATTATTTCTTCATCTTGTTACTCACTTTGCATATTAGTAATTAGCAGAGGTTATTTCCTCCATTCCCCCCCCCTTTTTGTTTCATTTCATGTCTGATAACATTAATCCATGTGAGATAATATGCTGGAAGATTTTAATACAGCTGAAATGACTGAGATCTTCACTAGAGTCATGCAAACCCTAAGAAATTCAAATTCATTTTGGCAAATGACAAAAATCACTCCTCACCACTCCCCCCCTGTATTCTGGCATCTGTCCCTTCCCCTAGAGAACAAGGCCCCCTGGCCCTACTGTGCAGCTGGATGGGGAGAAGCTCGGGTGGTCTCTGTGCAAACACTGTGGTTGCTGCTCCTACTGCTGCACCTCCAGCCTGAATTTCTCTTCCTTGCTTTGAAGAGTCTTATGATTCACCCAGCTCCAATGATAAGCACAAGATTTTTCCCAGTCCATGGTGGTTTCTTGTGTTGCAGCCGTGTTGGGGACCAGGGAGGGTTTGCAATGTGCCACCGAGGTTGTACCTGTGCACAGTGAAAAGAAACCCAACGAATGCAACTGCATTTGTTTTCCTGCCTTGAGCTGTTTGCTCCGATCTCCCGGGCCTTAGAGGAGTTTTCTTTAGCCAGCTCATGTGACCCCATTTCCTACAGTGGTTCTCTGCTGCCTTCAGCAATTGGCCACTGGTCACAAAGCAGCTGAGAACCACTCTGAACATGCATGAGCCCTGACCACAACTGGTTCCCAATCTGCAGCAGAGCAGACAGGGCTAAAGAGCCCGTCAGAGGCTCTGCTGGGCCATGAGCAGCAACCGCCAGGCCCTGCCTCCCGCTTCTTTTTCACGGGCTGTCTGTTCCTGTCATGTTTGGGGACAGAGCCCAAACATTCCCCCCCACGTCACTCTCCTGCTCCTGCACAAGTTGCCTGCTGTTAAACCTTATCCTGCTGAATACCATGTGTTTGATATTAATTACATGTCCGAGCCCCATGAAAGTCATTGAAATTTAATGAGATGCAGGGATGGAACCACTGAGCCAATGGCATTCATTAAGGGTTGCCATGGAGATCAGTTTGCCAGGCTTGACCCACATTAAGTGCCACTGGTCACCTCCCAAACAGACAAAAACATGAAATTGAAAAAAAAATTGGAGCCAATTCCTGAGGGGTCTGAGCACTGTGGGCTCTGACGGCCTTTAGTCAGTGCAGCTGGGGCTCAGCCGAGTTCAGTGTGTGGCCCTGTCAGGGAACGGGGCTCTAACAGAAGTCAGGAGGTGCTCCTGCATGGCATCTGCAGGGAGGAAAAACAGCCCCACCAACTTACTGACACAAAGAAGCCACAGAGCTCTTTACACTTCCCTTCCACCCCTTACACGTGGTGCAGCTG
This sequence comes from Pseudopipra pipra, assembly GCF_036250125.1. Classification (NCBI taxonomy): domain Eukaryota; kingdom Metazoa; phylum Chordata; class Aves; order Passeriformes; family Pipridae; genus Pseudopipra; species Pseudopipra pipra. Next base: position 5,999,267 of record NC_087566.1, on the reverse strand, counting down.
AACAGAGCTCTCACTTGAAACACATTTGTGCTGTTTCCAAAATGATGCTGTTCCCAGCAAACACTGTATCGTGGCTCTGAGTCTGAGGGGATGGGGTGAGAGAGCGAGAGACGGGAGAGGTGGGGGTGTGGGTGGAGAAAAGAGGTTGGAACTCGGCATGGAATTACTAAAATGGAGAAATTTTAAAAGAGAAAACTTCAATGAATGCCCTGCACAGGGGTGGGGGAAGCTGATATTACTTCTTGGCTCCGTCAGTCTCTGCACAGCCTTGGCCAAATTCCTGACTTTCCATCTCCCTCGTTCCCTCTTTGCAAAATCAGGGTCACAACTGAGATAGGTCTACTGAGATAGAAACCAAAGTCCTGCCCATGTGCTTTTCTAGTGCCCAGTGAAAGGGGCAGTGTGACCTCTGACAGCTCTTTGTAGTCTCTCAGTATAAATAATAATATTAAAACAGAATTAATTAACCAGCTCACCAATCTGTCTACTTCCCAGCCCACCAGTAATCTGTAAGAATCAGACTAAGATGCAGCTGCAGGAGTGGCTGAGTGGCTGTGGGGGCCCAGGGGAAGGCAGAAGGCTGGTTGTGCAGTTGCACACACACAGCCCTGACATCCAGGCAGTGTCTTTATCTCTCAAGTAAATCTGGTCCCATTACAGAGCAGCCCCTTACACAGAGCTTGCTGCAGGTGATACAGTACAGCAGCAACTGAGCTGCCTCTGATTTCCAAAATATTTCAATATTTTATTTTTCAAGCTTAGTCCAAGCACTTACATACCAGCAAACAAACACAACTGTCACTTCCCAAGTTCTAGAAAAGAATCTACAAGAACATGATAGTTTAAGCCAGGTTTCAATGAAATGAAAAATACCCTCATCACAAAGGCAAAAATGTAAGTTACAATTTATAAGGCAACTAACCCCTAAGCACAGAGGCCATCCTTTGAAGCACAACCCAAAAACCAGAAAGAAATTGCAACAAACTTATCTGAGTACATCTGGTTCACCTAACCCATCTGCAGCCCTGGGAAAGAACCCCATTGCCAAAAATGGCTGAAACCTTATCCTTACAGCCTACGGGGGTTCAGATAATTATATCTGACATGAAAACTTGTAGCACATACAGAAAACTGGAGGGGGAAGAAAAGGTCAACTGTATAAAGATGCGATCACTGTGGAAGGGGCCAAGTTACAGCATGGTGAGCTGTTTAAGCAGCCAAGATAAATAAGACACAATTAGGGTTACATTGGCTCACCCTTTTGAGATCCCATATGTGGGTGTATGAACCTTGGAAAAAAAGGGCCAAGTTATCAGGACTTGCTGCTTATTTAACTTGGCCCATTTCAAGGCTCAGCCTGTTCTAACTTCATCCCATTTTTTTGCAGCAAACATCCCATTTCCAATATTTTTGTACTTGTCAAGTGTTTTCTGATCACATCGCTCTTCTTTTTATTGTTTTCATTAGAAAGAGAAAAGTGCTGAGAAAGGGAAGCGAATCTGAACTCAGGGCCTCCTGCACCAAAGTCAGCAAACCTTATCCCTCTGTGCCAGCCAGCCCAGGGGCTTTGGTCAAAAATGAAAGCACAAGAATTTCCAGTGTGTTTAATTACCAGCCACAGGGAGCCTGGTACAGCCCCACGCATGGAATAACAACACATTGAAACTGGCAAAGAAACAACTTATTGAAAATGGCAAAGTAAAATCGACTGAAAATATTTTGTAGAAGGGCCACAGGGTTGAAGCCCAACTTCTGGAAGGACGCAGAATTTTGTGGGAACACAGCATTGGTAATCAAAGCCTGACTCCTGCAGAGCTCCTCAGACTGATGTCTTGGGATCAGCATTCCCCAGCCTCTACAGAGGTTCAGAGTTTAATCCAGTGTTTTACAAAGCTACCACACTGAAAGGGGCTTGTGTGCAGCAGGAAGGTTAATTCAGAACACTTGTTACAGGTCTACCCTGCTGAACACACGTTATAAACAGAAACTCTAGTTATAAATGTATGTAGTTGTTCCTAGTCCTGGTATTTGAGATGCTTCCTGCTATCTTAGTACTGCCAATACCACCAGACAGGAGGCTGAGCCCACTGCCTCCTTTAGCCCCCCCGTGCCACTCCTCCGATGCATTAGGGACCATTTCTGCAAATCTTTGAAGTGTCTCTGTTCCCATGTCAAAGAGTACCTGTTACACGGTGGTGGGAGGCCTGTGGTGACACCCATTTGGGGCACAGACACAGAGAAGGAGGAAGGCCACGGTGACACATGCAAATGTGTGAGCTATACCCCAGCTGCAGGGAGTAGAGGAAAGAATCAGTGGTGCAAACCTTTTGCTCAGCATCTCAGATTTAACAAGTCTGTTGTTGTTGTGCACATATCAGTGGGATGAGATTTCCTTGCTACACATAAGCCTGCCATGAGCAGCCCCACAATGACTTTAGCAACACGCTACTGTGGTGCCCAGGAAGGTTTGTAACACCACAGGGGTTCTCATTTTGGTAACTTAAATCCACTGAATTGCTTAAGTTCCAATAGCTCTCCAACCCTTTAGTATATGATAGAACAAACACAATGAAAAATATATTCAAGAGTGGTTCATCTTAGCACAGCTCAGAGAGCTACAGGATGTGAACCCAGACAACTTCACAGTGCAGCTGGTGGAGAATAAAACAGCACAGTCAACTCACCTGCAGTTCTGCAGTGTGGCTGTCTAGAACAGGCCAAGGAGGATGCTAATACAAAAAAAAGCCATTAATTCTGCAGCAAAGACACACTGTGAAGGAGAGCTGATGTGTATGGAGCACTGTATGCAGAATCATGCCATAAACATGCTGGCCCTGTCACTGTCCCAGCAGTGCTCTGCAGCACAGCCCTGCTGCTGGCTGGCAGCTTGTGTCTGCAAACAGCACTGCCAAAAGCAGAGCCCCAGAACAAAAACACTGCTTGATTTTCTGTGCAGGGTTCCAGATCAGTACTGCTAAATACATACTTTGTTCATTGCACGTTGTCCTTCAGCAGGGTTCATGCATTTATACACAGGTCTGCCTTTCTCCAGCATTCACTGTCACCTGTTCTGCTCTGTGGAAATTTCCTCCTTTATCAGGTTTGTGTCTCTGCACCTGATTTCAAGAGGCTGTCTGGTGACCAAGTGCTTTGCCCTGCCTATAAAAATGTGTTGGTTTAACACATGGTGGTTTTCCTTCTGGGTGAAGGGCAAAATTGTCATCCCTTGTGCCCCAATGCAACCCCATGGAAGACAAATGGGAGTCTGTGCTCAGTAAAGCAAAGACAGGGAAATTGGGAAAGGCTCCTGGACCTGTTCAGAGGGCACTGGCTCTCATGCTCTGTGCCAAGCTCCAACAGGCCTCAGCCTCGGACACACCTGGGACTTCTTCTGGGGTCACCCCATTCATCCCACAGCCCAGCAGGATGAAAGTATCCTGGAGGTTTTAATGGCAGTGCCAGGTTCAATTGCCCATTTTGCTGGAAGGAGAAGAGCAGAGATAAAGGAGCTGAAAAGGTCTGAGCCAGAGTGAGCCCCTTAGGGCCATCTGGCCCTAACAGCGGCACCAACCTCCCCCTCCCTCCCACCACGCTGCCCCCCTCCTCCTTCTCTGGAAAAAGGCTGGAGCTTTCCAGTTGTGGGGAGGGGGAAATGCCATATGGGCTTGTGGGTGGGAGATTGGAGGGACATCCAATACAGCAGAGAGATGAAGGTGGAGATAAAGACAAGTATGCTGGGGAAAAACATACCCTCCCCACCTCTTTGCCTCCTCTGCCAGAGATTCGGGAACCAACATCTCTACTTGGTTTTATTAAACAGAAAAGACCTACCCTATTGCCAGCTGTCCCTGTCCCATGCCAGACAGGCACTTTGCTTCTGTTGTGTTCCCTGCTCCTGCCCAGGACTCCCCAGAGCCACTGGCACAGGGACAGGGATGCAGCTCAGACCAACCAGAACAGAAGTACCCAAAGGAGGAACCCAGCCATGCAGCCCCTCTTCCCCTCTCCATTCATCACTGTCAAGCTGCAATAATTGAACATTTGCATCCCTGATTTCACACAGCCACCCCCCCAACTCCCTGCAAATTAGCAGTCCACCTATAGCTACAGACACACGTGTGTGTTGGATATCTGCTTGTGGCGAGGCCTTCGGAGACAGGGGGAGGAGAAGAATGTGAGTTTTCTCTCCTGCTGGTGCATGACAAAAAGTCCTGGCCCCGAGGCTGGCCATCCATACAGAGCTTTAATCCTTGTGCTCCTCCACCCTGTGTCACAGTATAACCCATCCACGGTGCTACTGCTGTTGTTTGGAGTTTCTTCTGTTTGTTTGCAACGTTTACACTTTTATCTCCTTCCCCTGTGAGCCCTCATGGAGGTGTCTTCATTTAGTATGCAGGCCTGGTTGGCCAGTTGCCATAGCAATCCATTGCAGTCCTCATAATATTGCAGGAAGCAAGATCAAAAAAGCAGGATTGTGATTGTAATAAAGCAAAAAAAAAAAAAAAAAGAGAGAGAAAGGGAAAGAAGGAGGAGGAGAGGTATCTTTCCCACTCCTTTTCTGCCCTACCACACACAGAGGCACTTTGCAAGAGCACATGATTTTAGGACTGGAGTGAAAGATGAACACAGTTTCAACAGCCACACTGCCAAAAATGCAGATACCCACAGGGAAGAAACCTCACCTAGAAGTGTGGCAGCATGCTCAGCATGCACACAGCCTCTGTTCCCTACAACACTTTATATACCACTTTTTCTCCCTCTGCTCTATTCTGCACTGTCTGCCTAGAGAACAAGGCTTTACTAATACCCCCTTATCCACACAGAGACACAACTCCTTTGCTCCAAGGACAGCTAATGCCTGAGTCTAGAGTTTGCAAAGGCTGACACTGGCCCTCAGTGACTGGAGGCCAAGCAAAACAACCTTTTCCTTTTATTTGACTACAGCCATGTCATTTGCTGTTCTTCCTGGACGTGTTTGGGATGCCCATTTGAATCTAGTCTATAAGATTGTACAAATAAGTACTAATCCAGACCTTTACATAGTGGCCTCCAAAGCGGTCCACAGATTTCATCAGCCAAATCACCCTCATGGACAGCTGTGTCCCAGACAAACAAGCCTTTGCTATGAAGGAGTTCAGCACAAGAATGCAGCAAATAGACACCAAAACATCCGATTTGACAACAGTTCCCAAGCCAAGATTAGCGTGCCTGGCCTTGGGGATGCTGCAGCTCATGCTTATGTCAGCACAAAAGCTGTATCAGTGCTGCTTAGTGTCTGCTCCGACATGTGCTGCTAACCACATGCATTCCATGGATTTGTGAGGTTATGAGGTACCTGAATGAAAGGAGAATACAGCCAGTGCTACCTGAAAAACAGTCCTGAGCTCGTCACCAAGACCAGGCTCTCAGCCCTGCCTCCCCTGAGCCCACAGCCATCACCCATGTCTTCCTGCCCCTATCTTTCTCCTCTGTTTTGAACATTTTGATTTACCTGCAAAAATATTAAAGGGAGGGTTTTTTTTTTTAATTTCACATTTTATGAGTAGCTTTAGGAAGCAAGAAGATGAAGAATCCATCCCCAGTGGAGAACACGTGGCTAACGGGTAGATTTAATTTATATGAAGCACATTGCTCTCTCGTAAGCCCTGCTTGGCATATTAAACTGGTGTCTTACATCTCCTTCCAGTGCCAGAAATATTCATTTCCCACATCATAAAGACCCATCCATGAATAATAATATTAATAATTAAGCACCTGACTCTAGGGCTATACTTTGAGCATCATAACACTCTAATCATTTGCTTATCCCATGGTAATTACACTCCTCCATCCTATTTCTATGCTCAGCCTTATTGGTTAACCATTTATTTGCTAGCGTGTTTCTTGAGACCCCACCCAGGTTTTCAGACCACAAGTCTCACCTTCCTAGCAAACTGATGAGGTGTGTGCCCAGTGTTAGCAGCAGTGTTCCCAGAGACAGCAGTCCCAAGGCTCTGCTGACACTCATCATTCTCAGGGCTCACAAAGAGGGGTGGCCCAGCAATACAGGGCAGTACAGATGTCCCAGCACAAAGCCACACTCACTTCATCTCCCTCCTGAAAGGAGAAGTAACCAAAGCAGTGGGCAGGGAGGAGGCTCAATCTCTGCCACATAGAGCCAAGCAGTTAACTCCAGCTAAGCTTGCTCAGCACTAGTGAAGAACTAGAAGCAATGCAGCTGTGTTAATATGGCATTCTGCCTGGACTAATTAGGTTTGCTGAGAAGCCTGGTCTGTCCTGCACAGCCTCACCTGAAATGGCCATTTGTAAAGGGGTTGTTCAGCTCAGGGCTGTTTTTCTCAAGCCCATCGCTGTAAAAATTATGGTCCCAATTCTGCCAGCTTTCCTCTGCCATATATAAGTACAATTGCTGCTGCACTGATTTCAACTAAAATACTGTTATGTCCAACTCAAGACAAGAAAAGGCTTCTTGACTGCTTTTACACATATTCCTTTGCTGTGGTACTTACCTTTCATGTTTTTCCCACCAAAGCCTGCAACTGCAGCACAGAAATCCAGGATTCTTGACCATCTCCTTATCCATGGCATTCCTGCAAAGTCCAGACACAACCCTGTCCCATGGAGATAGAAATCTTTGGACAGGCAAAGATTCCTCATTACATGTAATCTCACATATAATGCATCATTTCTGAAGGAGCTTCAGAAAGAGAGAAGGTTCATTAAAAGCCAGTGGACAGAAGTCTGCAAGGCCATCAATAAGAAAACAACAGCAGAGAAGCCAGAACAAAATGGGCAATAACAACTAGCACTTCAAAAGCTGAATATATCAAAAAGTTTAGGGTCAGCAAAGAGGGCTTACAAAAATAACATGAAAGCAGCCAGATCACAAAAAAAGTCTGTTAAGACAAAAAGGCTGGTGTGCCAGAAAAGATCTCTAATGTCGGAAAAAAATACTTTGGTGATTGTTTCCAACTCCACACAAGGAACACAAAAAACACAAACACTGGCTTTTATGGCTGAATTAAATCAGAGATTGGTGATATGGCTTGTTTCTTTTGTCTGCTAAATAAAGTACCAAAAGAAACCTGCTTCTTGCTGATATCTCAAAACTAGGGAGCAAGAACACATACTCCAAAGATGATGGGATTCTACATGCTTACTTGGGTAGAAGTTTAATTTATCAAAGAGTTACTAGTTACATATGGATGAAGACAAGTCAGATCCTGCAAACTTCAGTGATGTAAATAACGTCTTCTGCAAGGTCTGTTGAAACCAAGAACAGCCAAAAAACCTGGATGCCAGTGCAGGATGATGCATTTGAAGAGACGATGCTTTGCCCAGCAATGAAACAAAGCAAGAAAGGGAAGAAAAACTGATTTTTGAAGAAGACATGAAAATAAGAGGGGCCAGTTTTATAGAACTGTGACACATCAGACTCCAGCACTAAGAGACAAGTATCAGAGCAGCTTCTCATCAGATTTTAGTGCCTGAGGGATTGACATACACAGAAATGATTAACCCTGTTCATTGGTGTCATGCAGAGCACATTAGGTTTTATGAAGGAAGCAAATGCCTGTACAGCTTGTGGTTCCCCACATCTCTACAAGCAAGTCACACAATGTCAAATGGGAGCTCCTGTCTGGAGCTCTGCCTGGGGCTCAGTCTGTGCTGGAAAGATTCACCTCTTTGTTATACCAAGATACCTACAAACCTCCCCAGCCAGGCAGGCCTTTTCTTAAAGGCATTCTATGCAGATTTCACTGTTCCTTTAGGGAAAATGGGACAGTCACCTCTTGCAGCAGTGCCTAAAGCACAGTGATATGCAGAGGCACGTTCCCCTTCCTTTTTCCTCCTTTGCAACACGGCTCTGCTACCCCTCCCCTCTTTCTAGTCAAACAGCTGCACATGAAATGCCTGGAAGGACCTTGCAGGGGCTGCTGTTTCACACAGAAGCAAAACACCACCCATCAGCTGCAGGAAGCCAGAGCCCAGAGGCAGGAGCGGAGCAGCTGCTCACTGGAACCAGCTGATGGCAGAATCTTGCTTTCCCTCAAGGCAATCCTTCCTGGCTCTTCCTGAGCTCAGGCAGTGTCCTCACCTCCTCCTGCCTGGCTTGGAATACAGCCCACTAATAACCAATAGCACGGTATCTGCCTTTGTACTATGACTTCTTATCACTGCAACAGTACTGACAAAAAGTCATTGCTTAAGCACAATTTGTTAAATTATTAAAATTTCAAGCCTTTCAAGTCAAAACTGTTAAAAAAAACAACCAACAAAAAACAAACCAACCAGAAACAGATAATTTCAATCATAGTTTTAACAGTGTAATACAGCCTTATCTGATGGTTTATGCAAACATACTACACACCAGAATACTTGCAATACTTCCTGGAATACCTTACTTATCTGGAATATTTGCCAACAACTTGCCACAACTGTTGACTTTGAGTGTTTTTTGTTGAGTTCATTATCTACCCAGTGTGACTAATTGTGTAGAACATGTTCCTGGATTTACTGCTTGAGTAGACACCTCCTAGGATCAAAATCAGCCTCAGAGTAGCTATTGCGTGTGTCCATAGTCAGGGGAAGCATCTACAAGAGCCTGCTTTTCCCATCCCTATGAACTAAAGTATGTTGGTCAGAGTAACCAGAGGAAGCCAACAGAGTCAGGGATATCATGGGGATGATACTGTGATAACTCAGATTCTGTAATGAAACTGGGTCAGGGCAGGGAAAACCATCAACTCTCCATCAGTGGCTTTTGTCAGCAGCCGTTCAGGCTCTGCCTGGCACAGGACAGTGCCCCACCAGTTATCTTGGGCTTTTGTCTCATTCAAGCTGTGCACCAAACCCGTGCTTTACAACATTTAAACACAAACCAGAGCATGTATGCTTGCATAAACGATACACAAGCAGGTCTCCCGACTGCATCCAGGAGAAGGCAAACCTGAACATAACCACAAGACTGGCACCTGACAGCCATGAGGACCTGAGGCTAAAACCCAACTGCTGCTTTACACTTTTAATTGTCTGGCAGTATCCATTCATTGCACCAGTCTGCTGTCTTGTTGTGTAGGCAAGGCTGCAAGAGCTCCAGGGCAGAGGCCATCATTTTTTCTATGTTTATACAGTGCCTACAACAACAATACAGTAGCAACTGGAAATCAAATAATTAAGTTGTTATAGGAACAATGACAGAGCTGAGAAGCAGTGATTCTGGCTGTGTCAAAGCTGCATAAATCCATTTAACGCTCACACAGATATTCTAACCTCCCTGGCCTATTACAGAGCCCAGCTCTTGAGAGCAGAAAATTGGGAGATAAACTAATGCACTGAAGGTTAGCAGTCCTAGTACACAGCTGCTAGTCAGGGTAATACAATGGGTCAGTCAAGGAAGCAAATGACTGATTCAAAATGCCTACTCTAAATGCTGTGGGTTAAATCCCTGTAGCCTACAGAGGGTAGAACTGAGTAGAGAAAGATGAATGGGATTTTCTTTTCATGAATGGAGTAACCGGTAACAGAAACTCCTCAGACCTGCAAGCTAAGACAGCCTTGGCACACTCATTGCTGCCATTGCACAACACAACAGCTTTCCTCCCCAGGAAGTTAAAGCTTCAACACTTCCATGGGAGGCTCCTTCCACTCAGACAGTTAATTAAAATCCACAGCACAGGACTCCACAGAGCTGTCTTCCAGAACCAAGGTGCAAGCAGTCAGTAAGGCAAGCTCAGCCACAATAAGAGATCCTTCAGTCTAAGTTACCACAAGACTGTGAGCCCATCACTTTCAGTGGGATTCAGGCCAGAGAGGTTTGTGACTGTCCTTTCGATAGCTGGTCACCTGTGGGAGGACCAAGTTCCCAGGAAGAATCAGCAGTTGATGCAATCCAGAAATCCAAAGATAAGAAGATCACAAGGCTCAAAGAGAGACCCTATCCTGAAGAGGTTGGATAAGGGCCCTGTAGCCATCCCATTAAACTCTGGCACATTCATTATTTATGGAATTATCAGTAAGTCAGTGGCTGCTGGCCACTCTGGCCCACCACAGTGCAAACAGCCCCACGGCAGGATGCAGCCAGACACACACAGCCACGAGCAGAAACGGTTCTGGGCAGGTGACAAGACTCTGGACCCAGGTTTAGCAGGGGACTTTGCTTGTTCCTCTGTGAGCCCCAGCCTTCCACAGAACCACCCACGCTGCCAGTCAGTGCCAAGAGAGGCACTTGTTCCTGGCTCCTTCTCCGCGAGGCAAAGCACACAGCAGAGCTACAGGGCAACAGGGGGCAAAGGTTACGTCCCTTTGCAAAGATAAATCTGTCTGTCCCACACCCCTACCATGACCCTCCCTGCAACATTTGCTTTGGAAGAGAACTGCAAGGGCAGGTGGAAGGTGTGAGAAGAAAATTGCCGTTCTTCCTTGGAGGAACAAGAATCAAACCCCTGCAGCCATCCAGGGTGGCTGTGGGTGAAGCTGCCTTACCCCTGCCACTCAGAGCTGCTTTAGCAGCTGCGAATTTAACAAGAGTACTACTAAAATAACCTTGCTTATTTATAAAAGCAGGCAGGCTGAGTGACATTTCTATTACAGAGCACACACCACCAGGAGATTCCCTGACGCTGCAGCAAACCAGTGTAATCTGCATTTCGATGCACTGTTGTCCCTGCAGCACACACAGGGCTGTGCTCTCCCGGAGCAGGTCTGATTCTCCTCCCCCTAGAGCTGGGGGAAGTTTTGTTATAGGCTTTGGTGGTAATAAGATCAAGTACTAAATCCAAGTACTAAATCCATGAGTAACCACTAATGTTACTTGCATTCACAGCCTGTTCATCTCATATGATCAGTGTTCTATACCTCGTGCATCCTGCTGGCTCTGCACCACCCTGCAGCCTGGTCACAGCTCAGCCAGGAATGGGGGCATCCTCTTTCAGTTGCTGCATAAAACTGCATTAGAACACAATTTCCATTTTACACTGTATGGCTGAGCTGTTCAGACACTTAAACATGAGACCATTGCAGTGAATGAAAGGCTCGTGTTAGTTATTTAGACTCCTTCAAAAATCTTAGCAATGTATTGGAATATCTTCTATAGATTCCTCTCAAACCCACTACAGAGACTGCTGCTGTACAGTACTGTGTGTATTAACAAACAAAACAACGAGGTCAGATGCCCTTAATCACACCAGTTTAAATCCAGAGTTACTTTGATAAAATCAATTGGATTATTGATATTTACAATGGTATACTGGGGAGCAGAATTTGACCCTTAATCTCTCTCACATGGGTTGCTGCCCTGCAGCAAACTGCAGCTCCCACTAATCTGTTCAGATGCCATCAATGTAATCTGCAGCAACTGCTCTGCATCTAACAAATGAGTATAATGATCCAGCACTGAGCAGTAACAACTATTAATGCTGATAGCCAAGGCATGCACTGTCCTCTGCAGCAATAAAACACGCCCAGAACCTCTGCAGTACATTGCACAAACCAGCTGTACTTGTCAACAGAAGCAGCAAACTCAAGATCCCATCCCTGCAATCCCACCAGCTTTATTCTGCCTCTCAACATTCACTGGGGCTCATTCTGCCTGTCTCACTAAGGTGTGGGCAGGACACTGTGCTCACCTCTCCCCAGCTGGACAGTCAGGGTTGTTCTGGAACACGCTGGTGCCCCTGGCTGCAGAATTGTGCACATGAACTGAAATTGTGAAATGCATTCATCTGCCTTTTGTGCCCCTTTCTAGTAATGCCATGTACCAAACTTTCTGAAATGTTCCTTGAATGTACATAAGTTTCATCTGTACCAAAACTTGATTTTACAATTATTATAGATTTTGAAAGATAACACTTTTTTGCCTTTTTCCACAAAAAAAAAAATTAAAAATTTTAGTCTTTTTTTTCACTGTGACTCAAGGAGAAAAAAATTGTAAATCAAAGCCATAAAGGGAAAAAAAAAAAAGTACATTCTCATAAAGACACTAAGCTCTGCTCTAGAAGCCTGTGGCTTCTCACCGTGCCCACACCAGTACAAAGATGGCAGCAGCACATGTTCAGTCAGAACATACTTTAAAGCTATTCTATGCCATGGTCAAAAGGCATACATGGTGTAAATCATAATCCCAAAGACTGACACTAAAATTGCCTCAGATGTCTCACAACTGGATATAGCTTAGCTTTTACATATTAATTTGGCTTAAAAAGCCCTGCTTTTCTAGTATTCAAACTGCAAGCAAGATGCAGGGGGATGACTTTCATGCAGGTAGGTGGGCTCTTTTCTCATCCTGGGCCTCTGCTGAGTTAAAGGTTTATAAACCACAGCAAGCTTACCACTACTGCTATTCAAAAATGATGCCATCTTAAAATAGCACAAAGGCAGATCTCAAAGAAAGCAGCACCGTTTCCTTCCCTAGAGTCACCTGTGTATGTGCCATTCTCCTGTTACACAGATGGACTGAACAACACAATTTATCTGCCATTTATATGCAGATACAAATGCTGCACCTAAATGATGATACTACTTGGCTCCAGTGCCTCCATTGTAACTGTGTCCTTTTCAGCCCTTACTCATCATAAATTAATTACTTCCTAAATGGAAATATATTCATTTAGCTTGTATGCGAGAGGCTTGTGCTTTGAAAGAAATCCTTCTCTAAGAGATTGAGGTGCTGGGGAAGGCTGCTCTGGGTCAGTGCAGATTTGTTGCACTAACTTGGAGAAGAAAGGCTCCCACATACTCAAGTATTTCTCACAAAACATGGTAAATTAACGTCAACATTCAAACAAGTTCAGAGAAATAATTTCCCCTTCAAGCACGCTCAGCTTTCCTTCGCATTCCGAGCCCGACAGGGGCGAGGGCGGTGTGGGAGGGCCGCGGGCACTGCAGCTCCACCCACGCCAAGAGCCTTTCCCCGCCGCCCGGCCACTGAGACTGTTCAGCGGCTCGGGATTTGCTGCGCTCCGGGATTTCAGTGCTTCAGAAACTGGATTTTTTTTTTTCTTGTTTTCCTTTTTGTAAACAATCCCTTGCAAAGATTGAGGAGCTTCACAGTGGGCAAATTACAGACCAGTCTGCCCGGAGGGAAAGCTCCTTTCTAGAGGGCACAAGTCAGAGGTTGTGCCTTGACATACAGGGTTCTTGTAGCTTTATAATTTTATTTCACTTTATCCCTTTTAATTCAGCTGTTGATGTTCTCGGCATTTAGATACAATGAGAAGGACTCAAGATCATGAGTGCAGCTTCAACATTCAATTAATTTCCACAGGGGGTTTGATACCTTGATTTTTCTGCCTTGGAAAATTCTCCTCTTTACTTCTTTGGATCCTGCTGAACTCCTGGCCAAATGCTACCTTTTGTCAAGATGTTCTGCATGTGACTCTAACTTTTTCTTTACCTGTTTTAAAAATGCTGCCTATCAAAGCAACATTTGTTATTCAGTATCTCCCTCTTCTTCTACTGTAAAAATGCATCATTGTACCAGTCCTCCTTTCACATGCTTCTGGAATTGTTTTTTGTTATTTTATGGTTTGTTTGAGTTTTATATTTTCTGGAATTGAAATAACTCTCCATTATTACCTCCCTCTCCAACCTGAATAACCTCTCTTTTTCTACGTAAGCTGCCTCATGTTTCTAAGAATAATCACTTCTCCCTGAACACTTTCTCTTTTTATGCTTTTGTGAACACAGGATGGCTGAGAATGGACCCAGAACCCCATGTGAAGGCTGGAGAGGAAACGTCCAGATCTTAACCAGGAGCAGCTCTGGCTGCTGCAACTGCTGACAATCTAGATCCTAAAAATTTCCTGGTGGCTGTCCTAGGCTTTGTATGGCAAATCTGAGCACACTGACAACAGGCTCACCTTCCTTTGGCGCCCTCAGAAGAACCTCTGAGAGCCTCCAGAGTGCGGATTATAAATCACGAAATCAACTGCCTTAAAAAGAGGTGCAAGTTTCCCATTCAGCTCAACAAGGTGTTAACACCCCAGTGCAGCAGCAGCACCACAGGTGTCGGCACTCCCGGCCAGCCCGACAGAACGATGCCCAACAGAGTTTTGTCACTGTGCAAGGATTTGGGGAGCACAGCTGGTGTCACCGACCTCCCACACTGAGTCCTAGTTCAGAGCAGTTTAGTGAAATTCTGTTTCTCTTCCTATGTCACTTACTAGCATTAATATATGTAAATTTTTATGCAAATACATGACACTTAAAGGTAAAGCCCCTGCTCCATATAATAATTACTTTTAAAAAAGGGTTTTTAAAGACCTATAATTATGAGATAAAAGAGGTAGCATATAACTATTATAGTTAATGTCTTACATAAGTTAAAATGGGCATTGTAGCTAAGATAAGAAAGGGTTTGTCTTTTAAAGTTCTGATTCAGCAAGACACATACATGTAAGTAATTTTAAACATATAAATAAAGCTGTTTGAGAAATATTGGTTCCTTTTCTAAAGGAGGTTCTAGGCGAGATTTTAATTTCCATTGAAATACTTCATTCATTTCACAATTAAATTTTAGTTATAAATCAGATGTCTTAACAATCCATATTCAAAACTGAAAAATTTCCTTCCCAAAATATAAATTTCTTTTATCATTTTTGCCTTCAAAAGGGAAGAGACAGAGCAGAAAGTTTCGGTGAATAAAAATTCAGCACAAAATTCTCTTTTTTCCACATTTCCCCTGCAAGCTCTGCTGTAAGCGTGAAGTTTAACTACGCTCAGATGCTCTGCTGAAACAAAGGCTAGATGGGTTTCCTCAGATCGGCGCGTTAGGGCTGGTCCCTGCGGTCGCTGCTCTGACACCGAGCCGGCTCTGCAGCGCAGCGCAGCATCCCCAAGGCACTCGCTGATGGCTGAGCCTCAGCCCGGCCCCTGCGCCGGGTCCCAGCTGCTGCTCCCGATGTATTTGTGCCTGACCCAGCCCACGCGCGGGGCTCGCTCCTTTCCCGGGTGTGGCCCGGCAGCAAATACCGCGTGGCCCGTGTCAGCCAGAGCAAGCGGGGCCACACGAGGGGGGCAACAGACCCCGGCCCGGCTGCAGGTAACTTACGTTTGCCTAGAGGAGTCTCTTAAGAAGAGAATGGTGATGAGATAGAAGTGGTAAAGGAAACCCAGTGCTAAAGTGTGACTGGCCTTGCTCCCATCGGCCCCGAGGAGCCCCTCTCTTTACTGGGGCATCCACAGACCATCGGGCTGGACAGGCTTCAGCCAGGTTGCTCATCTTCCCTTCCTGGATTAACACCTACCAGGCTGCTTGGCTTTGCTTTAAACTTGAACACAGAATCAGGCAATCCCCTCCTCAAGAAGCAGCGAGGGAAGGAATATGAAAACCATACACAAAATTAATCCAGGGCAGTGACAACCTGAGGATGGGGGGGAGGGAGAAGGATTTATTCATTTTCATGACAATAGCCATATAGAAAAGAAATGCTCTCTTGCCTCTCCCCAGGGACTTGAATTGAATTCCCAGGGCTGCCAATCAGATCAAGAATTTAACACCATTTATTCTGTGGGGAGCCTGTCTGGAGCCAGCACATCAGCATCTGGATGATGCCCTGAGCTTGCACAAGCAGAGCAGCCAGAACCATGGATCAGCCTGGCTTGCCAGGAGAGACTCTGGACACGTGCACAGAGAGACAGTTTCTCTCTCATTTATGGCAACATAAAGCTGGAGAGTCAGGGAAGCCTGTATTATTTCACTAAAACTCAAATGGTAGGACACAAGTTTCAGACCAGAAATCATTAGAATTTGGACACAGGGTGTTGCTGTAAATTCTGTTCCCACAAACCAGGATCCTGACTCACTTCATGACTGGCAATGGACTGGTTTAAGTGGTTCCCATTTGGAACAGTGGTTTTGCACCAATGAGGACAGGGAAAAAGACACAGCATTTTATGAACCTGGCTTTTCTTCTGGGATGGTTTGCAAAGAGTTAAACTGCAGCTTATGTGACTTTTAGCCACTGCTTGCAAAATTAATTCATGTTTCAGGCTGTAGAGAACCATGAACCATTCAGAGTGCCAGGGGGATGATAAGCTCTTAGGGTCAATTACTGCACAGATGTGCCCCAGTTTGGTTGCCACTGATTTTAGTACTAATGCTACATATATATTTCTGTATATTTAGCTTATACACATTAGTTGCAGAGAAGGCTGTAATTTACAACCCAAATATCCCCGAGTTTGTGTATTTATCACTACAAAGTTTGCATGGCTGTTTCTACAGAAACAAACAAGACCATATGGGTATTTCTGTCACTAGCAGTTCAGTCTTTCCCTCACTGCAGTTTTACTTCTTCCACTGTGGTTAAATGCTCAACAAGAAAAAAATAACAATGCAAAGAATGCCAAGTCCCCTTTTGTTTTTTCCTGGAGCATTTCTAGCTGTGGCATTTTCAGATGTTGCTTAAAGCATGGCACAGCCAACGTAAGGCAGCATATTCTACTGAAAATCCTGGAAAGATTTCCTGCCAGTAAGAGACTGTTCCTAATTTCCTCAGAAACTGGAAAGCTGAGGGAAAGGATCTTGCACTGCAAACATGAGACCAAGTCTCAGACTGAAAAACACTCCAGCAGAATTTCAGGAGCCGGTTGGCTATGGAGAACTGGCAATTTGAGCATGCAGGGAATGACACAGGTATCATGTGCAAAGGTGCCTCATCTCTCCAGTGCATCGTCACTGAACCAGAATATGGGAAGACTTCATATTCCATGAGCTGCAGGAAAATATTCAGCTACTCCCAAGGACTCCAAAGAGTAGTACTAGTGATGAGAATGGATGCCATAACTTATTGTGTTGCTTATTTGCCTATATTAAGCTCAAATTACTTTGATAACATCTATAAATGGGTGCATCCATCCACTGGAAAATCCTCATCTTTCTTTTTTCAGGAACGGATGTTTCTGTATAAAAATTAAGAGCCGGAGAGGCAATGTTTGATGGAGAGCACCATGGAAAACGTTATGCAAATAAGTGCCAGAAAGGCAGGCTCTATTTTGCTGCAACTTACAGACCGATCCAAACTGAGACCTCTGTGTTATTGTTATTCACCCATTTAAGGTCCTATTTTCACTTCAGTTTCCATAGAAACCTGTTGTCCTAAATCTACAGCACTTATAGCCTTTTAGTGTCATGGGTTCTTTCTTTACAGCTCTAATTACACCATCATCCACAAGGGGAAATGGCTGGGATGCTTTTCCCACCACAGAAACATTCAGGAAGTGCTGCTCTGTAGACAGAGGGAATATAAAACCTAATCATAAACCTTCAGACATCGTCCTTTTTGGACAATTCTCCTGTGTCACAGCTGTATGCTTTATTGTTTGGGTTTTGAACATGGGCCATGGTAGAAATAAGAATGGAATTTGCAGGGGGAAAAAAAAGGATTTGGATTAGCTTTTGCCTGTCTGCTCTATGGTAAAGAACGATTATATTCGACTGAAGAAAATAGAAAAATACTTGTAAATAACTACTCTGGTGTCACATGGATATTAAATACTTAAGGTTGAACAAAGCTGTCAAGGCATATGGTCCAGAAAGACCTCCCACTGCCAAAGGAATGAAGCTCGTGCCCTTTTATTCATTTACTTCAGCTCTCAAGTCTGCATACAATTTTCTTCTCAGCATATGAGGGGTTAAGGTTCCCACCTATACATTCCAGATAGACTCAATATGACTTTTTTAGTGTGCTAATACAAAACACACAGAGACCTTTGTCTTCTGACATGCTGGTAAAATGCCCGTTGTGCTATGCAGATTATTATTGTTATTATTATTTCTGGCACTGTCACTTCTAGCTGTGGTGCTTCAAAGCAATGATATTAAAAACATAAAGGCAGTCAGCCCTTTGGAAATGAGGAATTGCAACAGAAACGTCAAGAACTTTTTATAGCACCCCTTATTGAAACATCTGGAGGAAGTACCATCTAATGGTTAGTGAAGACAGCTAAAAACCCAGGACTTCTATGCTCTGTTTCTAGGTCTGTCACTGACTTCCCATAACCTAGAGCAGGTACCTTAAAAGTTATATAAAAGTGGTACCTACCCAACTTTGCTGCTTTATGAGAGGTAAAGAAGTCATCTAAAATTTGCATGTAGACACAAAAGATGTGTCAGCATGCAGTTTTCTGCTGTCACTGCAGTGGTACAAAGGTGTTTGAGGACACAGCCGGTTACACCAGCGCTCACCTCCCCCAGCTGCTTGGTTACTCCTCCCACCTCTTCTGTCCTCACAGAGGATGTGTTTCCACCCATCTGCAAAAGGAACACTTCTTGTGAGCACTCCCTGATTTTCTTCAGAGCCTACAAATCTGCCGTGGCCAACGACTGAAGCTGCTTCCCCAGACACTCAGCTCTGCCCGGCTCTCCCAGTGACAGGGTGCAGTACCATCAGTCGGTGAGGAAACATCTTTTACTAGCGCAGCTAAATCTGGAAGACAGTGTTTGCCTCTGATCTAACTGTGATGAAAGTGTTTTCTTTAGGGAAAGAGAATAATGTTAATGAATTGACACCTGCATTTGTTACCATGCCCTCATATCTGCATCATTTTCTGTAGCCTACGGGCTGTCCCAGTGCTCGTGACGAAGAACCCTACTCCTTACTGATATCATTTATGCAGATCCAAAGTGGTGCATAGACCAAATTTTGAATCCTGGTATTCCCCTGTTTTGCTGGTAGACAAATGCCTCTTTGCTCAACTCCCAAGAATGCTTAAATTGAGGTCAGCTGGACATGCCACAAAGAAGCCTGCTCAAGGATTAGTCCACGATGATTGATATAGTGAGACACAAAGCAGTTACTTATCATGTTTGGAACTGGAAGAAAATATTTAAACTGAATTAAGTAAGCTTTAAAAACCCAAGCCCTCTCCCCATCTTTGCAAACCCTGAAAGGTGCTGACTCAGCACAGTGAGTGTCTCCAGCACAGAGATTACTGTGCAGATACAGATCTTCTGCCATGGTCTTTCCAACAAGGTCTTTTGACATTATTTACTCTGCATAGACCATATTTGAGAAAATTAAGAGAGGCCCATAAACCCAGAGTCTTTCTAGTGGACATCTCACCTAGCAGCAGTTTGGAGTGCTCTGCCAAATAGAACCACACAGGTCCAGAGGACACTGTGAGTGACAGCTGGAGCACTGAAGCTCTGCTGTCTTTGTACTTTGTATTTAGGAGCTGCTCCATGCCCTGAGTGTTCCTGCTTCAAGGGAGAAGCAGGAGAGAAAAGTGAGAAGACAAGAAAAAAGATTACCTGTGGTGGTCCCAAGATCAAAAATAGCAACATCATGTATGGGACAACTGCAGTGTTGGTTAATGGCTCCATAATGATCAGGAAAATACCTAGATTTCCAAATCTACTTCACCTGGCATTTCAAACAAAATTATTTAAAAGTAAAAGTTGTTGAATGGTAATCCTGAGGTGGCAGGTGGAGAGCACACAGAATACTGTGTCTTTCTACCTGTCTTTTTGCTGTATTCACAAAATAGTGTGCTCCTCACTCCTTAGAGTCTATCACCACACAGACCTCAAGCTAAAATAGCAGACACAGAAAAATCATGACATCCTGACCATACAGACACTGCTCGGAGCAAATGCAGCAATTGAAACCTCACAAATATTTATTTGGCTGTGGGAATCACTCTTTTGGTCATTGCTGTGCTCTTGCCATAACTTCTGTGAATAATGAAGCTTTAGGCTTTCCATGATTGTCTGCATCAGCAGAAAGCCACTTGCCTAAGTCTTTACAGAAACAGAACAACAAAACTAATCCCAGCAAAATCGGCACCACAACTATTTTCAGTGTTAGGGAATGTAAAACATTAGTCATTTAACCACAAACAGTGACCACAGTTATGAAGTGCAGGCAGCTGTTTAAAAGACAACCTATGACAAAACAAAAAACTCATTCCCCACCCTTCAAAATGGCACAGAAATCCAACAACTTCTGAATAATGAGCAAATTCAAGAGGAAAATTCCATAGAGTAGGGCTACATTTGTCAGGTGAATTATCTTTTTGTTTGGTATCCTACATCCTGACACTCTCCAGACGCATAGAGCTGCCATGATTTACCAATATTTCCTGAACACAAAGGGCTTCCAAGTCAAACCAGAGGTCATGCTGACCCCACTAGCTAAGGCTTTTAATCCTCATGAGCCGTGTGCAGTCTGATACAACTTTACCCTCATCAAACTGTTACCTGTTCCAAGTGTTTGCAGATGTTTTCCAGCTGTGTCAGAGGCTACCATTATGACTTTGTTGTTAACAACACTTGAATGGTTTCCTTTAAAAATAGTTCAGGCCCACTTAAGCTACAAGCACTGGGGGTGAGGTAGAAGGCAGGCTCAGCACTCACAGCCTGCTCTGCCAGGTGTCACCACGTGAAACAAGAGCAGCTCTCACACAGCAGGATGTGGGAACCAAATCTCTGCTTGGGCACTGGCAGCCCTTGCAAAGCTATTTCCAAACTATGCCTGGGGAGAAAAAGAGGTCACCAAATTGCTTGTTTCCAACTGGCTTCTGCTTCAACATTGAAGCAGCCTGTGCCATGGGGCACATGAGGGTACGTTCTACAGGGACATGGCACTGGCTGGAAACTCTTCAGAACAAAAGGAGAAAACATGCATGTTCTCAGTTGGGAAAAGCAAGTATGCAGCAGTAACTTTTCATTCAGGATTGGTGATACACAAACCAGGTACAGGCATTTGCTCATCCTACAGGGAAAGAGGGAGTGAAGGGGAACTCCTTGTTTCCTGTTGCTGGGGTGGCCATTAATAACACTGTTCTCCTCGGGGCACCCTGATGCAGATCTTTGTACTGCATTCATTGCCTGAGTCCACAAAGGTTCAGTCCTCCTTTCATTTGGTCCCATTTCCCAGTGTGACACACTGCAAGGAGCACAGCCATGGACAGATGTTAGGGCACACAGGAGGGGCTGTGCTGTGTGTCAGGAGTGTGTGTGAAAATGTCTGAGCTCACAAGAGAAACTCAGCAGCTCCAAGATGGAGTTTCTCCTTCAGTGTTCTAGTTAATTATGGCTTACCTCACTTCTCCCCTCAGAAATCCCCTTTGTCCTTTCCACTACTGTGTTATTAAGTGTATCGTGCTCAGCACTGACAGGTGACAAATGAAGCATAAGTTGGTTCACCACACTGACCCTTCTTGGCAGGGTTTACCCGCCTGGGCCTGACCTTTTCTTGCAGGCTAAGCAAATCTCCCTTGTCTGAAATTCTGCTCACAGGGTGCTGCTTTGTGGCAAAGAACAGGAGTAGAATCTTCTCCCTTCCCACCATGGGGTTTGGAGGAGTCCTCTCCCAGCACCTCAGTCAAAACCAACAGGGAAGAACAGATACAGCAGCATGTGAAGAATATTCTTTCCATAAGTGAATTATAATGATAAGATTTTTTTTCAGACACAGGAGAAAGGGCCTGAGGGGGAAATGGACAATTGATGCAATGCTACCTATTCTCTCAAACCAAAGATACTGTGTCTCTCATTAAAATACTGACTTTTACACAGCTGTCAGCAAACACAAGTTTTCCAAAAGAACTGGTCAGCAATAGCCTGCTTTCATGACAACTTGCAAAGAAGGGAGCGGGAGGGGTGATTTGTGCCCGGTACAAAAACAAACCACAAAGACATCCCATGCAACAGACACACAAAGCTGAGCTCTGCACATCAGAATGCTCCCTAGAGGAGGAGTCAAAGAATCAAAGCAAAGGAGCAGTGATACAAATAGCCTGACTTTTTCAAACACATCAAAGGCCAGAAAACAAGTCCCTCTGAACCCCAGGGACCAAGACAGAAAAGATCTAATAAAGAATTCAAATGCCATAATCACATAATCCAATAAGCTACAGTTAAACCAAAACACCTCTTTAGCAAACATCCATAAGTTGGACAGGAAAGGCTCTGAAGTGACAGGCATGGATGGCTCCCTTCACTTCTCCCTGTTAACATATCACCTCCTGTCAGTGGGACAGATCCAAAAGGTTTGTTCTTGGTATCGAATTCCCTCATAGGAAAATGGAAGAGGGAGAAGAGCATCTCAACAAAAACAGCCAGCACAGATCAACCTGTCTCTGAGAGCTGAGCAATGCTGGACTTGCCATGGAGAAAGCTGGTTAAGATATCTATGTGGGAAAGATGAGAAAGTGTAGAGGCTGAGAAAGACAAAGGGAAGAAAAACATCCTCTTCAGACTGCTGCCAAGGCAAGTCCCTTTCTGTATCCTCTGACAATATTCCACCCTTTGTTTTAATTTTATTCTATGTTCCTTCCTCTCTTTTGGTCCCATATGATATTTTCTTCCTTGTAATTTCGGAATTATATTATCTGGGACTCCATCAGTCATTCTGCCCAAGTACCTGCTCCCCCAGGTGCGTCTCTTCCATCATCTCCCTGCCAGGTTTGCCAAACAAGGAAATGGTAACTTTGCCATCGTCCAGCAGTGGCAGCTGCACTGAGTGTTGTGAGTGTGAGGCAGGCTGACCCTGATGCTCCCATACAGCACTCTGCTGGGTTATACATGCCAGAGAAAGAAGCTCTCCATTCCACATTGCTATCAGTCAGGAATGTTGTCCTTCCTTTGACGTGCTGGGTAGGACTATCTCTTTCTCCTTCCATGCTCAGACACGTGAAAAGGAACAGACTTAGGAGGGAATTCTGACCTCGTCTGAGGAAGCAGATCCAGACTTACAAACCTTCCTTTGACACAAAGGCCATCCATGGCCTAACTTGAGTAATCAGGAAGAACAAGTTTTGCTGACGTATGCATCCCTTAGGTATTTGCTTTAATACCAGCTCCTGAGTACAGTCAGTGAGCAGAGAGCAGTAAATCTCTGTGAAACACAGCAGGGGATGGCAGCACCAGAAAGGGTCATTTCCTCTGGCAGAGACTAGAGCAGGCAAATACCGTTCAATGGGTATAAAGGCGAAGGGGCCCTCGGCTCCTCTGATATGTCTGTATGTACAAAGGATCTGCAGAATCCTGAGGTTGTGCAGTGAATCTGTAGAATTAAAATTCATAAATACACCAATATTGTACTGAAGTATTCCACTCTTATGACTTTCCTTCCTGTGCAGCCTCCAATCATTAGCCTCTCTTCTACCACACAAGCCATGTCCTAATCTCTGTTTTCTCTGAGTACAATATTCTCATGAGATACCTTATAAAGTGCTTTGCTGAAATCTAGCTAAATGATGTCTGCTGATGATTCAAGACAGTTAAGCTTTCTTATTAAAGAAATACATTAAACAGTTACAGGCACGAGGGCAGTTACAGAAATGTGGACTCGAATGTTGCAGCAGAGCCTTAGAAAATGACCCGTGTGCTCAGTGCAGCAGCAGTTTAGGACCTGATACCTCAGTTTTCACAGCAAGTACAAAGTGTAGGCACCTACACAAAATGGTGGCAAGGCATGAGGACGAATGCTGGACTTCAGTGAAAAAGCACTTTTTCCTTTCTGTAAGTAATCATTATGGAGGGGAGCACAACTCATTGCAGCCACTACAATTCTAAGAGTGGGAATTAACTTACTGGAAAAGGTTGGGCAGTAACCCAGACACATGACCCCCAACTGGAATAAAGCCAAAAAGGGTCATCAGCTCTTTTAAACTTCTTGCTTTATGCAATATGAAATCACTTTTTGTTGATGTACAACATGACAGTATTGCATAGGGTATTCAAGAAAAATCCATTACCTTGATGTGCCACATACATATCCCTGCAACAGAGCAGTGTGTGTGAGCACATTCACACCGATCATACAGTGAATTTCAGAAAGAGGGATAGAGCAGAAATGGGAGAGAGCGGTGAATTGTTGTATATGATCTTTTACATGGTGAGTTATCAGTTGATTTATGTAGCAAGAGTCCCACAGAGTTAGTTCATGATAAATTCATGAGGCATGTGCTTTTGATCGTGCAGTGCTCTTCTTATGTCTTGCCATTTCCAGCTCCCTCTTTATCCACCTTCCAGAGACAGTACTCTATAGTTTAGCCTCGTAGGGTAAACTGGTGCTATGGACAGTAAGGACAAGTCTGCATTGGTTGCCTCTTCTGACATGCCACATTCTGGAAGGGAAGAGATACTTTAAGAAGCCAGAAGTCTGGGAGTTAGAAGTGCAAGTAGACTGCTTGGAGGGGTTAAGTCTCTCCCAGTATACTCAAGCATGTATGTCCATATGAGAAAGACAGAGCTGACAGGGACCAGTTTTCAATCAGCTGGCTTAAGACAAAGATGCTCCATACTGTACATGCCAAAAGCACTCCCAGCTTCACAAGGAGCTTAGTGGACAGATGACTTTCCCTGATAAACTGGGTGAGATGAAAACTCTTCCAAGAAAAAGATGAGAGAAGCAGTGTCATCTTTTAAAGGTGTAATTTAAAAAGTATATCAGTTCCTTGTTTAAGCCTCAGATGTCATAAGTTCATCACTCATCCCCAGTTTATAGCTATCCTGCACAAGGAATCACTGGAGACACTGCAGCCAGCATGGAGCCCTGCACACACTGACCACCAGATACCTGACCAGCCTTTTGGAAAGGTTGCACAGCCCACATACTGGTACTATACTGCTCTGAATAGGCACCTTTCAGATCAGCATAAGGATAACTCAGAGCACATCTGGACATCCCCCTCATTGTCAGCCTCAGCTCTGCTCTCACTGAAGCCAGCAGGAATCTTGGTGAACATCACATGGGAGCCCATGGAGTCAGGGAACATAACCCTTCTCAAACCCCATATTACTTTATGGTTTGCAATTGCTCAGTATCCAGAAACAATGTTCCAAAGCTAGTTTAAAGGCACAAAGGCATCCTTGGGTTATTTTTATTGGGACACCTACATAGTAGGAAGAGCCAGGATGGCATTACTCCAGTGACATGACAGTAACAAACAATTGCATGACAAAGTGATGCAACCTAGAGAACAGCCCAAACTGACATATCTGCAAACTGGAATCTGCTCCTGCACCTTTGCAAATAGTGACCTGTGGGAAGACTGCTGCTTTTCAGCACAGAGCTCGATGGGAAGATCTCTGGTATTTGAACCAAGTGCTATGGTCTGAAGATAAGGGCACATTTCAGAGTCAAAAGACTGTGTCCACCAATGGGTAAGGAGCACTGGCTTGGAGCAAGCAACCACACTGGAGCATGCATGCTTCAGTGAGAGAGTAACCAGACCTGATACATTACAGAAAGACCTATGTCTCATTTTCCCCATCTGTAGGACTTTATTGCTGAGAGACACAGACAGGTGAGGAACTACATGAGCTAAGGACTGTGTGCCAAGCCTGAACATTCTTGCTGGGAGGGATATGCCAACCAGGAGACATTTGCTTACATTTAACACCCAGTATACCGTGATTTGTTAAAAGTGAGGCCCTTTGCAGTCCAGATACTCAGGTCTGATTTAGCATGTGTGACACAAGAACCCCTGTCCTTTTAAACATCCTCAGTAACCGTGGCACTTTGGGAGACACAATAATTAGCATAATTGTCAATTCAGCCTCTAATAATGTACAATGCGCTCATTAACCCAATTAACCCCACACAGCACAACAACCATCACAAACAACGCAACTGATGCTGCGGAAGGGAATGGACTCTTGACAGCCCTGCCAGAGCCCAGCAGGATGACATGACACTTGCCAGGGCTGAAGGCAACTCCCAGGGGCAGGACCCCCACCCAGCCTGGAGATGTGGCACGCTGCCACCTGAGCTGGTGTGTTAGCCATGTGCTCAGCCTTCTTCAGCCCTGTCTCAGGGCAATAGAGGAGTTTCTCCTCCCCCAAGGTTTTTCCTGATATATTTAATTAACCACTATGTATCAACACCCACATACGCACACCCCACTTCTCCACCCCCCTTCTCCCTGGAAGAGTCTCAGGTGGGATTCACTCGCCTGCTTTTGCTGCTGCTTAATTCAGTCAGGCTGGTAAATAATTCAGCAGGCACTCAGCCAACAAACAAACAGGCAGGCAGCACAAATGGCCAGACAGGGAGATGGAAGAATGAGAGACAGAAAGAAAAACCAAATGTGAGAGTGACAGCTTTTGCAGGACCTCCTTTTCTACAGGCAGGACTTCAAGCTGTGCCTACTTCTTCATCCCCTGTGGTTACACTCTCATCTTGTAAAGAAGCAGGGAGTCCATCCGTCTGACACTGCCATGACCTACTGACAACTCACTGGTGGGGGCCCCACTGGATGGTCACCCAGCCTTTTGATTCACATTTAGAGGGAGCTTCAGTGCCTTACTTACACTCTTTAGCTTTGAAATCTCTCCATGATGGGCACCAGCAGCTCTTGGTTAGAGCTGGGCACATGAGAGTCTGCACTGTTGACTCAAGTCTGTTTAGGCCTCTGTTTTCCCAGCTGGAGAAGAAATTAAAATCCTTCCCTGCTGGGGTCCCAGCAGGCCCAACAAACAGGAGCAGTGCCAGGAGCCTGACAGTTCTTCAGATGACATGCCAAGGCTTGGCACTTCCAGTCCAGGGCTCACAGAGCAATTTCAACGTGAGGCTCTTCACATCATCCTCTGTTGCTGACAGGCAAACAGACCCAGGATGTTCTGCTGACCTTCCCAACACAATGCAGCTCATCAAAGGACACAGCTGAGAAAAGGTTCTCATTTTGGCAGCTCTGTGTACCAGTCACACCATTTTGGTTATCTGCATGAGCAACCTGTGGGACTCTTGCATCCATGTAGGATGCTGACTTTGCAGAAGCTGGTTGGAGAGTGGATACATTATGGTGTTAAAACAGCATCAGTGAAATTTGGCTAGCAAAGGAGACAGGAACTTCTGATTTTAGTTGGGAGGATGCAGTTAAAGGCCAAGCTGTTACCCACTTTGCTACACTGTGTGTAGATATGGGCAGCACAAGAGAAGAAAGATCAGATGATTCTCACAGGTATCTCCCCTCTTTTCCAAACTACCACAGTTCTCTGAGTCTCCATCAGTTTCCTGGGTTGCATCAGCATGCAGCAAGTGAGGAGGCAGCAAGCACCAACTTGTAGAGTATCAGTTCTCCTGAAGAGATTCCCTACCCCCAGCCAAACAGAAAGCTACAAACATTACAGGAATCTGCACCAGAGAGGCTCTGCTGCGGGGACATTTCATCCTGTTAAACAGTCTCATTTGCCTCCCAGACATTCTGCAGGAGAGGCATCTTTTCAGAAGGTCCAGGTCCATAAGTAAAAGTCAGTTGGAATAAATCAGAAATCCACACCTACAAGCACTGATGCTGATCTGGTAACGTTGCTGTTTCATGCAGGGCATGAGGTTCTTCATAGTTACAGCATGCAGTGCTCCCAGCCCCAGAGGCTTTGGAGTTTCCTCCCTGCAGTGTCTATGCTGGAGGCTGTCAATCCTTCACCACTGGGGAAATCCACCTTGAACACTGTAAGCCTGGCAGAGCAGGGGCAGGGGCAGGCTAAGAGATAAAGGAATTATTCTTTTCCCCATCCATACTCAGTATATGGCAGTGGAGGAAGAAAAATGAAGGGTTAGAAGGAACACTATGGAATGGTTTCAACATCCACTGAGCCCATTAATTCTGGAGCAGTCAGAGCTGCACAGAGCCCCAGGGGGTGCCTGGGGATGCTCTGTTCAGCTCCCTCACACATTTACTCCAGAGGTGCTTCCCGGGCAAAGGAAAGAAGTTGTGCCTGTAGTAGAGTGGCCCTTTGGAACAACAGGAGCTCACACAGGACTTCAGGAAAGCATTAAGATAAGTTTAGACACCATAGTGCTGAGTGCTGGATCTTGCATGTCCAGACACAGCAAGACATCCCTGCAGTACAACACACTGCTTGGAAGGCAGTCATTTTCTTTAAGCAGTAAAGAATTTCAGTGCAAAAAAAAAAAAAAAAAGGCAATGAATTTTGGAAAGCTTATCAGGGATGAAAGTTACCTGTCACTCTGCCAGGAAAAGTACCACATGAGACTGACTGAGCTCCTACTTTCTTCCCTTGTGACGATTCAGTGAACACACCTGAACACAAGTCCCACTGTTTCACACTTGGACAGGAACAACCTGATACAGAAACACATCCATACTACAACTGGCACGAGTGCCCATTTGTTTTACCTGCCCATATCTGCTGCCTGCCCTGCCCTGTCCTGGTGTCAGTTTTACACAATGCTTGTGGCAGAGAATGTTGGGCTGAACTATCACAGTGTAAAAAGGAAAGTTTGCCTCTTATTTTTCCTGCCTGGAGTCCTGCCACTCCCACCAAACAATGCCTAATCACATGAAGGGTCATAAGAATGAAGAGTCTAAATAAAAATGTATAGAGGAATAAGAAAATTCCATCTCATCGAATTCAGCTACAGTGTTGAAGCCCAGCAAGGTAACAGGTGTACCTATATTTCAGAAACACCCTCGGGGTTTCTGGGGAGCCAGAGACTCAAATGTTGTAAAATGGCAAATTAATTTAGATGTTAATTAAATATAGGAATAGTGATATTGCTGTTCCATGGTGGGCTATGAATAGAGTTTTTGTAAAATTAAGCCTTTAGAGTTGTCTGACTGCATCACTGAATATAGCAAAAGATGGTATCATCAAGCACAAAAAAAAATAATTCCAGCCTTATGTAAAAACTGACATCCACAAAAAATATATCCCAATCAAAGCAAAGCTTTGGGATGATTCAAGGCAAACACTCCACTATTCTGTCTACAAAAACAAACAGTCAGCCAAAACATTTGTAGTGGAGTTTTCTGTGGTGCTTAACCTTACATTTATAATGAAGCTTTAACAAAATCTATTTTGAAAGGGCTTTCTACACACATAATAACAAATTAGCATAAGACAGCCTTATTAACACAGCTAGTTTGTTTAACTAGCTATCTGAACATCACAGGAGAAAATCATTGTACAATGTTAATAAGCCAGGAAACTCCTATGCACAAGTTTACTAAAATAAAATCCAAATCTGCAAGCACTATTGGGAGTCACAATGTTAACAAGACCACCCATCTCTCACACTGCTAGGCCAAGACTAGGGAGGGGCAACACAGCAACAGATATTTAGGAGTAGATTTAGGGGTAGTTTACACACAATGCGCTCATTATGTGAATGCCCTGGGTCTGTGCTGACTCCTTGCTACAAGATATTTAACATGTTTGCATGTGCAGATTGTCGCTGAGCTGAGGTGGTAGTGGAGAGACATGAATTTCAAAGGAGGTGACAAAGCATTGTACAAACATCTCTTAGATTATCAATTCCCTGAATCTGTCCTTGGAGCCACATAATTACAGGATAGTTACCAAATTTCAGTATGCACAAATATCCCCTTACAAGAGTAGAAGACAAGCAGGTTGGTTTATTAACATGCTTCATGTGAATATCCTCTGAGTCTCATTGAAAGGGATGAAAAGAGCAATGGAATGATGACTTGAGTAGGTGTACATTGAAAGTAATTACAACAGAGAGAAGCTTTTTCAGGCTGGGGAATTACTAAGTGTTTCCTCTGCCAAAATAGAGAATAAAGCAGCAAGAGCCACAGCTCGATGACCAGTTGCAGAAATGTACCTGCTGGACACTGTGTAATTTAGGGTGAGAGCCCAGAAAGATGCTCCAGGAGAAAGAGGGACCTTTTGCTGGTGGGTAAGGAGTCAGTCAGTTGATCAGAAAGCAACATGCTCTTGGAGACAAGGCTGCCCCAGCCGTGGCTGAGCCACCATTACACTGTGGGGACTGCTGAGCCAGGTGTGGTGGCACCGGGGCAAGGCTGTTCAGTGACCTACCAGCCACAGAGAAAATGGGTTAAAAGGGAAGCAGGGCTACTGCTGACCAGGTCTGGATACTGCTCTTGAGTTCATGCCTGGACCCACTTTGGGTGAGCAGTGAAGTCACTTCTTACAGCAGTTCTCAGCAGGGTCATGCAAACCCCTTCTGGTTTTTGCTCGAGAAGACTTGTATTGCCTGAACCTCAGTCTGAGATCTTGTTTCAGATGCACACAGGTCCTCCAAGCATAACCACAGCCAAGATCAGCCTGGTTGCAAGTCAAATGTTCAGATGGTTTCCACTCCAAATCGTAAATCCCACCCTGTC
Source organism: Pseudopipra pipra (assembly GCF_036250125.1). Lineage (NCBI taxonomy): Eukaryota > Metazoa > Chordata > Aves > Passeriformes > Pipridae > Pseudopipra > Pseudopipra pipra. The sequence goes on along the minus strand of NC_087566.1, from coordinate 5,969,204 downwards.
ACCTGGAAGGATGCCCATTCTGCTCAAACCTCAGCCTCATGTGGGGGAAACTTGACACCGGTTCAGTGGAAGGTTTGAAAATGCAGCCCGTGTTCTTGGTTTGTAACAAACCCGCCGAAACAAGCAAAATGCCCTCGGTTTTAGGGTTCATCTGGACCTTGTTGCCAGAGTCATGGTGTCACCTAGTGGTGACAGCTTGTATGGGCACACACACAGTACCCACCTGCGCTTCCCAAACATCCCCTCAGAGCGTAGTGCAATTGCGGGTCTGGTCAATACCTTTCTTCCAAAGTACATCAAGAGTTCTGAGAGGCAGAACAGCTCCACCATTTCAGCAGAAACCATCTGCACCTCGAGGAGAGCTTTTTTGCAAAGGCTCCCAAAAATCAAGTGAAGGGCAAGCTTTGCTTCTCCTACCACTTCTACACAGTTAGACACAATCTCCTGGGGAAAGGGCAAACACAGTAACTTTGAGGAACAGCAATCATCAACAGGCTCAGTTGTAAACAAGTTTTAAATGCAAGAGTCATTCTCAGCATAAAAGCTGCATCTGCTGAAATGTCCCTTTGACCTACACTGGAATAGTGCTCAAAAATCACAGTAATAGATATTAGAGGGGAAAGGACTCCAATTTCAGTTTGTACTTTGAGAGCTCCCTTGTCTAGGCACATGTGCCCAATTCTCAAGAAATGGCAGTTGATTTTTGGATTCCCAATTTACATCCCATTGGATTCAAGTTCAAGAATTAAGCAGCCAAAGCAGCTCCCAAAGCCATAGCACGTGTTTTGCAAGAAATTAAGTGCCTTACATCTCACTTCCAGCATTTCTAAAGGGACTTGACCCACCACATATAGCACGTGAGAGTCCTGGCAACATGAATTCCTTCTCCTTGCTGACACTGGGAACTGATGTACCTGCTGTTAAGCCTACCCTGGTTTTAAGAAACCTTCAATGACATTTAAGCTTAGGAGTTTTACCTTTCAGCTGAGATGGAGCAGAAACACAAACCTGATTGGTTTTCCAGGCTCAGCTGATGGGCAGGAACAAAGTAACCACCAGCCCTGTTCCTGTAGCCTCAGGCACTGCACTGAGTCACTTGTCCCACAAGCTGATAAGAGCTGCATCTCAAAGGGAAGAAAACTCTCTTCAAATTGGAAGAAGGATCACAGTGTCAGCAGAAAGGCAGGGAAAAAATGCTAATTTCAGCACTGTCCTGAAAACCAAGTGGGTTTTCAAGTTCCTGAGGTCTATCTGAGGTTTCATCCCAGATCCAGCTCAGGTGTTTCCTTGGCAGGTTTGTCTTCTGACCTAGAGCTTTTAATCCTTGCCTCTGATCTAGGCATCCTGTCTGCAAGCTAATGAGCTCAAAATTACTGTATATTTGTGTGGCCCTCTGAGCTCTGATGTGTGACACAACCACAGCTATAGCTGGACTTACTTCTTTCTTTATTGTCCGGGGTTGCAGCCTAAAGGCCAGGCTTGATGCTAAAAACAACGAAATTCAAATCCCAGTTTGCATGTGGGGAAAGATGGAGAAAGCACTTCTCAGAACCCAGGCTTCTGTTGGGATACCTCCCAAGACATGATTTTTAAGCTGGGTAACAAGCACAGACCAGGGCTATCTTCACGGCAGAGGATTCCAAACACCTCATTCCACCTTGGTGACAGACACCAGGGGAAGACTTTTAAATACTACTTGCCTGGGCTCAAAATGACTACAGGAACTAGTCAAAATCAGTGAGCTCTTTATAGCTGCACCAAAGTGTTTTCTTCTCTTGGATCTGTTTTCTTCCTCCATCCTACCACCTGTGTTCTGCTTATTCTGTGAAGCTTAAAGACTACATGGTGCCACCTCCCCACTAAGTCTACTGTGAAGGTGAAGCCCAAGGCAAACTGCTCAAAGGTAAGAGAGAAAGAATGTTAAACCTTAAAATAGTGCACAGCTTACATCAGAGTCTGCATATAGAGTACCTTTCACCCCAAAGCAGTTTTCCAAAAATGTACATGCACAGAACACAGAAATGTAGCCACTCTGGAGCTGAATACAGCTGCTGCTCATCCAACACAGCGTGACAATAACAAGGAGAGCTCCTGCAATCTCCACAATAAACCTCTGGGTTTTTGGTAAATGCACTATGGATTTCTGCACACTTGCTATACCAGAGGATACCCATATATTTAAAGGCTTCACCTGAGACAACAATGCAGAGCCAGCAAAATGCATTTCCTTTATGTCCTTTGGAAGGTCAAAAAGCTCCCCAGCAGAATATGCTGGAATACAGACAGCCAGGCTCTTGAGCAATTTCATATCTGATATTCAGGTACTCACGAGCTCTACCACTCAGTGCCTGCCGTGACAGATATGTCACAACTAAAGGTCACGGCAAGGTTTCCCCTGCCAGACTTGCTCGCCTTACAGGAAAGGCAGATTTGTTCTTGCTGGGTTGCTCTGCCCGGTGTCCCAGGCACCGTGGCTTGTTTCGGAGTGCCCTCTGCCGCCCAGCCCGCAGACCTGCGAGTCTGCAGGGAACGAAGCCGGGAATATGAGCGGGAACCGGCTACCGACGGACAGCGGTCAGCAGCGTTCAGCCCAACGTGCAGGTCAGAGGCGTCGCGCTAGAGCCGAGAGCTGAGCTCAGCATCTGGGTCTGCCTTACCTGAGCTCTGACGTTTGGAAAGCACTGCCTCCGACCAGGGCTGCAGACACAGTTGATTTTTATGCCTGTTTTCTGGGGCAACTCTACCTCAGCTCACCTCTCATGCCTCAAAAATCTCTTTCCCAGTTCTTCTCATCTGGGATATGAGGTAGAAAAGGCAGCAGATGCCCCTTGCACTGGCACTGCTGGGATTTTCCATTTGCAGCCATGGGAAGCAGCTTTACTCTTCACTTCCACCCAGCCCACGTCATCTGACTGATGAGTAACTTCTGTCTCCAAAGCAAAATAGGAAAGCTGACTTTTGTCCTGCCCAAGTCCAAGATATGGAGGCAGGAATCCCTTTGGGGGTCTCAGGGCCTCTGAAAACTGCACAGAAACAGTTTCTCTGTAGGTGCTAAGAGATCAGATATTCTAGAAGGTTCTACTAACTTACAACCTATTATACTTGGCAAAATTCTTTAGTCAGTCCATTATCCTCACAGCTCCAAGAATCCTTACCTAACCAATAGTCCTGTTCAAGCTGATGCAGGCGGCCAGGCCTGATACCAAGGCTGAAGTTTGTGACTCAATACCAGAACATAACGTGTTCCTGCAATTCATTACTTGGGTTAATAAAGTTCCTTTAATCACAACTGCCGTAAGTATCTTTATTAGAGCACTCCTTCATGTCCACTCAGCTCCCACACAGGCACTGTCCTGCACAAGAAACAGCTTTGCAATATGTACAGGATTCTCTGTGCAGTGAGGGCAGGTACTGCAAAGCTCTGAGGCGTTTGCTCCAGTTGTGAAGTTCTCAGCAAGGAAATGGTTGCACAGATGCACACCAAGATGCACACACACATACAGTGTTCACCTGTGTGCCAACAGCTTAGATGTGGCAGTCAAAATGTAACTTGCACTGGGCAAGAGAACTACATGAGAGCAATATATGATTTTACCCCTTATATTTTTGTTTTCCAGAGGAATATTCCTCTGTGAGGTATTGCTCCTGTACCTCTACAAGGATGGAATTCCATGACTCAACACTTCTTACATCTGGATCGAAGCTACCACCCCACATGTTCACTCCTAATCAATATATGTAACTGGCACTGTCTCCTAGGTTTGCTACAATTCAGGCATTTTGTTCCTCTTCCACAGCAAAGCACAATTTGTTTCATCAGGCTTGTCACTGCAAAGCTGAGATTACTTGCTTAAGAACAGACCGAGACACATTTCTACCTCTGTGTCTTGCCAATGAGGGGTTTTTAATTCCAAAAGATGTGTGTGTGGTGTCAGGGTATATAGCAGTCTTTGTGTGGGCACTTACACTCATACTCCCAATAATAACTCCCAATTCCCTTCCCCTTTTGGCTGCCATGCTTTCCTTGGGAAGAGATACCTGAATGCAGTCAGATAAGTAACTTTTCCCTTCAGTGCATTGCCAGCCACTGTTATCTGCCTTCCTGATGACTGTGATTGCTCATCTGTGTCACTGTGTCACCCTCCTGGTCTGCTCTCCCTGGCAGGCAGCAGAGCCACGTGTAACATTCACAAACCATAACACAAGCCTGCTCAGGGTTTCTTGCTGCCACAGTAAGCACTGAGGCTCCGGTGGCTCTGCTGACCCTGGAGAGGGGTGTGTTAGAATGACAAAACACACAGCAACACTATCACTGCTGTTAGGCAACTGATATTGTACCAGAAAGAAACACAACAGCAGTGCCTACAATGACAAAGCTCTGGTCACAGGGCTGCTGCAGTGGCAAGGGCCCAGCAGAAAACCACTCCTTTGGGGGAGGCTGTGCTAGTTTGTGAGCCAGCCAGTGCCAGGACTGCACGTTATCAGAGCTCATCTGCTTTTGCCAGCTAAGTAGCTTATCTAATAAATACACTATGTCACCTTACCAATCTTGCTTCTTCAGGATTATAACTCCTGTGACCTCCCAAATGCAGAATCCTTACAGAAGCAAACCCTCAAATGGCATACCATGGGTAACAGTGTGGGGAAGGGTCCTTTGCACCAGGCCTGGAAACTGCAGCAGCACCTCCAAACACCATTTCGAGGTGCTCTCAGTAACAAGGTTCTGTCAGAGAGCCTTTATCTAGAACTGATCCCGTGCACTCTGTCTCTGAGTGTGCCACGCGCTGCCCAGCAGACTTGAGTCCTTGTTACATGGGACAAACAAAACCACCACGACTTCACACCAAACAGCACAGCCACAGTATTTTTCATAAGGTCACACAATTAATTATGCTTTTAAGCCGTATCTACATTCAGGACAAATTCTTTTGTTTACTGCTCTTTTTTTTTTTAGAGTGTTCATGTGGAAGTAAGGGGAAAGGATGATGAAAAAGAAAAAAAAGTTTAATCTAAACCATTCCTTATTGACCACAATCCCTTCCCCCCTCTCCAGCATTTTTCCACAGAGAACTCTAGCTCCTCTTCCCATGTTTGCTCATTTCATTGGCTCCTCCACCGAGCTCCCATTCCCTGCCCACATCAACCCTGATGCTATGCAGCATGTGCTGGGTGTCTGCAGGGGGTACCACGACCCTGGTACCAGCCAGAACATCACACGGGCACGTTGTGCTAATGGAGGTGGATTGCTTCGCTTCAGTCTCTAACACACATAATGAGATTAGCATTTGAATAGTGCTGATCAAGTTACCAGTAGCTCTGAACTCTGGGTCCATCAGATGCAAATGAATCACTATAAATTTTGCTCCTTTCTTAAGGGCTCTTTATATGCATGGCCAACACAGAAAGAACTGCAGTGGGTATTAGCCCGGGAAGTCTGTCTCTCACCATGACCAGGAATTTCTGAGAGGGGAGAAACCATAGGAGCATCTTTCCTTAGATAATTTTTTTTTAAGAGCAGGTTTTCTCCCTCTTTTTGATGCCTCTTTTCTCCCAGGACTGTGCAGGCATCAGGATGTATTCTAGCATAAGGTTCAGAGACAAAAACCTTCACAATACCTTCATGTAGGTCTTAATTCCATCTGTTCTTAATTACCTGAGTAACTTCTGAAAGTCCTGCCAGCCTCCTTGTGCCAAGGACATATCCTTCCCTGGTGGGAGGATGAAGGTAAGGTAAGTCTGTGCTGTCTCCAACTGCATTGATTCAGTATCACCAAAGCATTTGCAGTACCATGAAGCGTCTTAGTGTTCTCACCTCCTCAGTCTCCCTGGAAAAAGATACAGTACACATCCCATGTAGGAAAAATCATGTTTAGGGTACTGCCTTGCATGATTAAATGTAAACAGCCTAATCCCCTCCATGGATGCTCAGTTATAGGGGAGTCTTCTCCCACCTCTGTTCTGTGGGAAGGAATCCCAAGGAGAGGGGAAGAAGGCACAGTCAACTCGTAAAAACAAAATCTGCAGATGTCAGGTGAGCTCAGGCACACACCAAAGCTTCCCTGACACCACAGCAGGAAAAGAAGTTCCAGGAGCTCATCATTCCTACTAACATGGAGTTTTAACACATTCACAACATTTCTGCAACCTTCAGAGCAGAAGGAATGACAGAACCAAGTTATCTCAAATGTAGTCATCCTAGAGTTTTTAAGACATTACTGCAAAGAAGCCTGTTCTGGTGGTCAGCTGACCACCACATGCAGTTAACTCCAGCTGCTTTCATTTCTCTGGGTCTAGAACCTCATTTGAGTTTTCATTTTACACAGTGCATTTATTTTGAGGTGCAGGAAAGAAAAATTCATGCACATAAGCATTAACTTGAATTAACAAAATATTAGAACTCCTCATCACCTCCCCTGAGAAAAGTAGAAACCTTCACATTTCATCACTCCACCTGCTTCTCACTACAGGAAACGTGTGAGGAAGTTTACCATACTTGTTGTGTCAATCAGCTCCTTTCCTATGGAGCCTAAATAGGTACAATTGGCCGCAGGCACAGAGCACCAAAATTACTCCGTGTCCCAGTTGCTTATATAATAATCTAAATTAAATCAATAATTAAAGCAGTTCTTGCACACTAGTTCTCCCTAGTGGTCCTCCAAACCTTTTTACAGAGCCAGTGACAGCTCCCCATTTTGCTAATGAGAAAAGCGGTTCAGAGCCCAGCTCGCTGTGAGCCACCCACTGCACGGGCAACAGACAAGACCCATTTTAACACCCATGGCAAAAGCAGGTGTAATTTTTTAATTAAACAGGTGGGCTGCAGCCCTTCCACAGTGGGAAAAGCGCCGGGCCCTTCTCTGCACCACGCACGACACCCACCCCAAAGGCAGAGCCAAGGCACGCTGCCCTCGCTGCCCCTCTCCTGCTCCCTGAGCTGCGAGCGCAGCAGAGCAGATCCCTTCTCTGCAGGGACCTCCCCAGCCAGCCTGGAGGCGGGATAACGGAGTCCCCCTTAGCAACTCCAGCTTCCCCGGGACACGCTGGGAATTCCCTCAGCAAAGCAGAAACTCACCCTGGGACACCTAAGAGCTGACTCAGAGGTGCTCAAAAAGGCACAATACCAAGGGGTAGCCGTATCACTGGCTCACCATCCCCTCACGCACACACCACCCTGCATGGCTCGGCTCCCGAGGAACCCCGGGAGCCCCGGCTCTGCCCCCGGGGGCCACAGCGACCCCTCGAAAGCGAAGCCTTCGTGGGAATGGCAACACCGTGCTCCTTCAACTGGGCGCGGCAGAGCCCCACCCTTAGGGCTGGACCCGCCTCAGCGCTGGACCCACCTCACGACACCGCCCCGCCTCAGGGCGGGGTCTCCCTCACGACACCGCCCCGCCTCAGGGCGGGGTCTCCCTCACGACGCCTCCGTCCCCCCGCTCTGAGAGCTGTTCGGGGCTGGATCTTTCTCATGCCTCGACGCTGAGCTTTACTCGGGGCCGTGTCCCGTGTTCTCCTCACACATCACGGCTGGGTCTCTCTCAAGACACCTCTGCCCCCCAGCACTGAGCGCTCTTCGGGGCAGGATCCTTCTCATGCCTCAGCGCTGAGCTCTCCTCGGGGCGGTGTCCCGTGTTCTCCTCACGCGTCAGGGCTGGGTCTCCCTTATGACACCTCCGCCCCTCAGCGCTCAGGGCTGTGCCCCCTCACCGCCGAACCCTCCTCGGGGCTGTGTCCCGTGTCCCCGCCGCCCCTCAGGGCTCGGTCCCCCTCACGGCTGGGCCCCCTCACCGCCGAACCCTTCTCGGGGCTGTGTCCCGTGTCCCCGCCGCCCCTCAGGGCTCGGTCCCCCTCACGGCTGGGCCCCCTCGTCGCGCGCTGGCCCCGCTCTGGGCCGGGCCCTCCCCTCAGCCCGCTGCCCGCACTCGCCGCAGCCGCCAGGGGGCGCCCCAGGGCCCCGCCAGCCCCGCCCCTGAGGGGCACGGGCTGGACATGCGGGAAAACACCCCTAAAGAGGGGAAACACCCCTAAAGAGGGGAAAAACCCTAAAGAGGGAATAAAAAACCTAAAGAGGGGAAACACCCCTAAAGAGGGGAAACACCCCTAAAGAGGGGAAAAAACCCTAAAGAGGGAATAAAAAACCTAAAGAGGGGACAGCCCGCGTTTTGAAGAGCTCATTCTAGAACGACAAGCGTGTAGAAAGAGAAAAAGGACCCCAAAGAACTGTGTCCCAGCCCAGGGTAGGATTCCTTTGTCAGCAACATGGGGAAGCTTTATCCTTGGTCCTACGTTTCAGCTCTTGCACAAAACATTTATTTTATGAACAAAAAAATGTCATTTAAGATAGACAAGCAGCTGAAGAAGAAATCAGATTTCTCCATTAGAAAGAAAGGTCATAATAATAATGAACAGTATACAAACCTGTGGATTTATGTCTATAAACAGCGCAGGACAAAAGATTTGCAACAGACACAAAGTCTAAGGTCTTTTATTACATTTTATAGATTAAATATATCTTCAGTAGAGTCTCTCTTTTAAAACACACAAAAGGAAAAAATACATTCTTCATGTACATATGAAATACTGACCACGTAGCAGGGACCATGTACAGTGCAAAGTATGAACACAGCTACACAGACATCACCACCTTGGATGATTATCAGGCTTTTTCTACAGTAAAACTGGAACAAGTTAACATTCCTGTTTCCAAAGAGAAATCCATACCCTTCCCTTCCATGGCATTTTGTGGGATTGTGCAGGAAAGGGTTTTATTTATGTTTTAAAGGTTTTATAAAATCCTTGCATTGCATGAAAAATTATCAAACTCCTCAAGCTTTGCCTCTTTCACACATTCAATAATCATAGTACAATTTTATTGTGATTGCAACCCAACTCCAAAAATCCAGGGAAAAACAGAAATATATATAACCTGGTTACAGAAAGGAATGAATCAGAGTGATTGTTGCATTGTCCAGGAAACATGTACCCACATGTAGACACACACACAGAAGATGGAAGATAGCAAGGTGTGACAGAGCATCTCCTATTTATCACAAGTTTGGAGTGAGGGCACGGGGTTGCACGTTGCACTTCGGCAGTGAATCTCTAGTGTCTCTCAGTATGGGATGTCATTCTGGTAGTACTGGATCATGTCATATGTCCTACTCCTAAAGAAGAAAAGCAAAGCCAGAAGTAAGTCAAAGTTTAAAAAAACACTCCACCCATTGTCACAGAAACATTAATCAGGATCCCACAGAAACAAAACATGGGTGAAGGAAATCAGCTGCTAATCAAAACTAGCCCTCCATGCTTTGGAGGCATTATGAAGGCCCAGCTAACTGTTATAACAGCACAAAACATCCTGCTCTTTAAGCTAGGAAATGTATAATGAATGAAGCAAGATCATCAGGGCTGCATGGAGACAAGATTATGTGGAAATAAAAGCCACCTTAATTCAGGAGAATGCTAATATTGAAAATAAAAGTGCAGAGGAAATAACAGCATTAATAGCAGCATCTCTGATGAGTGACTGAGCAAACAAATCTCAGCTTGTTACAGATAACTCAATTATCCATGGGCAGAGCTTATTCAGGTCACAGACTAACCATGCCACAGATAGAGAAGCTCAGGCTTGTCAGAACTAAGCTGGCCCTGGGCATTCACAGAGCAGTGTTACTGCCTTCAAACTCCCCAGTATTCATCTAAGATGTGGAGCAGGTGCACCAGCAAGAACTGGAACATCCAGTTCAGTTCTAGCGGGGCTGTATCTGAGCCAGTGAGTGGGACTGGTCTCGAGCTGACCACACATGGAGCTACACAAGTCTGTATTAGACTCTCCACAGTCTGTATTATCTGGGATAATAAAACATGCACTTAAGATGTTTAACTATTACATTTACTCTTTAGACTAACCAGACTTAGGCTAAGTCTTCCTTCCCAGTGTAAAAGTGAGGAGATGCAGCATGTTCAGAACTAAAGCTGCTATCCTGCACTATCTAAATATCAACAACTCATAAATGTTTGATATCTGACTGATAAAACACTATTTTTCAGCTCTGCTCAAAGCCCGATGACCTTCCTTTAGCCACAGGGAGAAGACATGCATAGATGCCAAACCTGTTGCTGAGGAAACAATTCTGGATGATCTTGATGATGAAAGTTGCGGCCTCCCGTTCAGTCATGTTGGGGCTGAACCTGTGTCTGTATGCAGAAAATCACAAAAAGCAAGAGAAAATTAGTGCAGTTTCCTTTGAACGTGATACAAATGTGTCTTTGCATAAGCTCAGCTGCTGCAAGTACCTGCTTCTTGTGAGACCACCTGGTACAAATTACATAACATTTTAACAAGCACTTACTGTTAGTCTAATAGTGGAGATACAGGCTGTGAACTTTTCATCAGTCTAGTGGTGACTCCAGGAACAGCCAATCCCTCTTTTGAGGCAGCTGCTGCTTTTAAAACATGTCTGTACCTAGTACTGCCCTTGAGCTCCAGCCCATCATACTTCATGAATCTGTGCTTATCTTTAGGAAACTGCAGAAAGTTAAAAGCAAGAAATGCTGAGCTAACTCTGCTCACTCTGGAGTGAACTGTGGAGGCAGAAAACTGAAGGGCTGTTTAAAGTGTCACATTAGAAACTGTATTTGCCTAAGCTGTTGTATGTTACCTCGTAGTTCCATTCAGTACTGCATTAGCTGTAGAACAAATATTAAGAGGCTGTTATTCAGACTCTGACATCATTTCAGAGGACAGACTCTGCAACACATCATCTCTCAATTAAAGCAAATCTTTCATTTACAGTTTTATTTTGCTAGTCCTACAGACTTAAAGATAACCCATGTACTCGCACAGTCACTGAACAGCTTGACCTTAATTCTACAAAATGGCCTCTCTAGAATTCTTACTTTCCGAGATACTCTATAAACAAGTTCCTATTTTTACAACTATAGGACATTTAAGATATTTGAGTAGCATGACACCTATACTCACTGCACAAGCTGTGGCAGTATAAATTCTGTGAAGAACATATGAACACATTTTCCAGTTCAGACATGCTGACTTACTTCAACAGCTTGATTGTCTGCCCTCGGAAACAGGGCAGCCCTGTATCCAACATGAGTGTAACCAGTGAGACCACAGCATCCATGTAAGGCCTGGAGAAAAAGGGGACAAAAAGGTTACAGCACTCAAACTTCTGCAGCCTTAGCAGCTACAGCAGGCAGCTGAGGAGTTCAACGAGCTGGATCACACCTTTTTCTGTAATTAAATCAACACAAATAATCCTCTTACATTTGCTGGTGAAGCTACACCATTGTTTGCAATCTGTCACCTTAATTAAATTTCACTCCTTTACTGCTGGACTACCAAATACTCAGAATGCTGCAAGATGAAATCTCAAGGATTATACAAAGCAGTGCTTTAGCAAACAACATTTCTTTGGTATCAAAAAGGTGAATCAGTGCACCAAAACAGTACAAAAGGCTGAAAGCAGCAACAGGAACATATTATCTTTTAATTCCTAATTACTCTATGTAATTCATTGCTACATCGGCCCAGCTTCCCTTCTCCTTCCTGTCCTCCTACTCACAACATTTATTATCTACCAAGCTATTACTTTACTACTTGGGGGACACATTTGCCTTGACACAAAACTTTGTCCAGACTGTTCCCCCTCAGGGAACCAAATTGATCTTGACTTCAAGCCAGCCCCTCTGGGGCTCCTAGCTGAAGAAACTTCAGTTCTGTAAGATAATAGCAATAATACTTAAAACTCACGATAGAAAGAGCTTTTGTTTAAACTGTATTGAACAGTCCTCCTCCCACCCACACACAAAAGTACATGAAATTGTGTGATGAAATGTGGGTAACATCACATTTTTGAATTGAATATATAAAATTTTCAAACATAACGTAAGGACAGAAAAAGATACCACAAAGATAAGCTTTAAAACAGTAGGATTATTACATTGTTTCAAAGTCTGCAAGATGTAAACAGGACAGTCCAACAGGCTCAGACTCCCTACAGATAAAAGTTTATTACTATTTATCTTCTCATCTGGTTTTGGGCATGCAAGCACTTCCACTTTTGAGCAGTTGAGAACACCTTACCTGACTGCCAGATAGCCTCTGACACACATCTCCATAAACCATTTGAATGGAGTTGCCTCCATTTTTCCTCCCATTATCATCACCATCTCATCTGTCAGCTTAATGTCGGGCTCCCAGCCCAGGTTTCCACCAGGTGAGCTTTCAAACATGAATCCAAAATCTGTGCACAAAAGATAAACTGCCTCATAACTTTGTTGGTTAATTGTGTGCTGTTAAAGCTGACAGAAGAAAGGAGAGGTGGATTTCATGTATTAATACAAACATTTTAACTCCAACCAGAAAAAAGCTTTGGTGAAGTGTAGCCACACCAACAAAAGCATCATCACCATGACATCAGACTAGAGGTAAGAATGGTGATATCAAATAATCTCCTTGATGAAATATCTGTGCAGTTCCAGAAAAGCAAAGATAAAGCAGAGGTTACAGCCTCACAAAATTATATAAATTTACTTGTGAGGTTTAATTCATACCCCTACAGTGATGAAAGGAACCCAAAGACACATTTCTATAATTACACACATATATACACACACACATACATGTGTATGCATGTGTTATGTACACATGTGTAAGCCATACATATGTGTGCACATACTTTCCTGAAGCTGATTAAACTTTGCAAAGCTAAGTTTAAACAGAAGCAGCCAACACAAATATACAACACTGAACAGGCCCGGAAATATCCACATACATTTCCCAACTGCCAAATCAGTACATGGATTGATCTCCAAAGGGAAATGCCTTCTTGTCTTACTGTCTTTTATCAGCAATACTTAACAGCAGAAGGGAAGGGTAAAGACTGAAATCCAGATATGCATATGACTGACCAATATGAATGATGTGTCCCTTTTTGTCCAGCATGATGTTGCCATTGTGCCTGTCCTTAATCTGGAGCAGGAACAGGAGCAGACTGTAGGCAGCCATACTGCGGATGAAGTTGTAGCGAGCCTGTACAAACAACAGAGGGAATTTAATAACTCTCCATCAGGAGCTGACACAGATGAATAAAGTTTTTAGTTTGAAGCAATGCTCAGTGATATTCTCCATACATCTACAGCTGCAGTAACTTATTTAGCTAACTCACTCATAGCTAAAAATGGATTATCAGCATCCAAAACCAGACACAGCATTATGGCAGTCATTATCCAATTATCTGTCATTATTTCTTATAGTTAGAATGTTTCTCAGTTGAGATTTTGCTGTGCTTGCCAACTGATATTTTACCTTCTGGAATGCAAGGGTAGACTCATCTCCATATTGCCTTGTAAAGTAATCATACATGCCAAAGTCTGTCTGCCTGCCCAGCTGGTCACGGGATGTGCAGTCGGGAATGCACTCAATGACACCACACTGGAGGGCAAGAGGAGAAACAGGTCTGTAAAGCACACTCCCAAAATGTATTTTGTTCATGGCTCCTGGCAGTCATACAGGTCCTCTGGGAAATGTGGGGAAGCCTATAGATCACTAAATACAGAATTTCTAGTTTATTCTAAAAAAAGTATATCCGCTATTTTAGGATTTCCATGCAATACAAGATGAGCTCTGTGACTTTCCACTGACTTGCACAATGTAGTCCCAAAAATCAAACAGCAAACATGAATAACCACAAGCAGCAAAATTTGAGAGCCAAAAGCTTTAGAAAAGCAGGAAAGGAAAGGCTGTTTTTACTGCTGGTACTTCAAATATTTGGCATAAACGACATGGGCAGTACTTCCTTGCAATATGGATTTTTTATATGTGCTGGAAGAAAAAGTCTTTTTTAACTAGGAACTATTTTCTACAGCACTACAGTTAATTGCCCACTTACCCCAGGAGCTGTGGCCACCACTCTGTATGGAAACACAAAAAGATCCAGGCCTACCAGCTGAAAGATGTTCTTGAAGAGATCGATGATTTGCAAAGCCAACATGTCCTGTTATACAAGAGAAAAATGGCACAAGCATTACAGGGTTTATGGGTCATAAACGAGATTACAGAAATGCTCTGAAGAACTCTGAAGTGCACATTAAGCTGCCCCAGCAGGTCTGCAGATGTGTGCTTGTGCATGCACTGTGGCTCTGGGGGAAATCAAAAGGGGAGCTGATAAATGCTGTTTAGGTGGGCAGCAAACAACACTGATGATTTAACTGCTGACTTCAGAAGAACAAACCTTCCATCACTCTTTGATAAACTGTCTTGAAAGAATGGCCTTTATTACCAAACCATTATTTCTCCAGGGGTACAACACAGCTCTCTCCCTCAGTCCATAACTAGTGGAGATTCTCAAAGTTCCAAAGAAAAATATTTCTATACTAAAATAATTTTCTTCTTGCACATTGTCACCTACAAATCTGTCTTCTGTAAGTGCCAACAGCCTTGTACCTGTCTGCAGTCATCTCCCACTTTAAAGATGGCTGCCTGCCAGCAGATCTTCTTGCTGTCCACCTTCTCTTCTGTGCTTTCGTCGATGGAATCAGAACGACAGCGCAGACCTGCAGCGAGAGCACAGCGCGAAACCCAGACATGGACCTGCATTAGTAACCTCCCATCAGGACAAGCCTTCTGCACTCAGACTCACAACATTTCACTGCAGGTGCATTACAGATATTTCTGCTTTGCAAGATAGTTCCCTTTGTCAACTGGAACATCTCAAACTAGTGTTCACAATACACCTGATAAATGCCTGCATTGCATCAAGCCCGTCAGCTGGAGCATCTCACAAAATGTATTATGAGAAAAAACTGCCCAAACGTGGTATTTATTACAGTTTAAAAACCAGGAAAAGGCCATTGCTTTTTATTTTAGTCTGAAATAACTGTTAAACTTCAAGATCCCTATGTGGCTTGCTCTCTGGAAATTAAAAGAGGATTTAAGTTTTCAGAATTTTCATCTCTCTGTGATACAGTTCCATTCCTCAGCTGAACCACTGCAGATGAAGATCAACATGGAAATAATTTTACTGCAGCAGTACAGGTCAATAAAAGCAGGCAACGTTAAAGGAATTGCTGACTCTAATTAATTAGAGTGTCAGTGATTAAGATGCAGTTACCAACCTTCTTTTTCAAGCTCACTGACTCCGCATCGTTTCACTTTAAATTTGGCCAGATAGGGCGCTTTTGCTGCACTAAATTGTAACAAAAACAAAGATGATGATGATGAGTATAAGCCAAACAAGAATTTATATAGAAAAAATACCTGAATATCATGAATTAACGTTATAAATTTATATATATATATATTTATATAAACGAATTAACAAGAGCATGGTACCTCTGCATAGGAGTTCCTGATTTGTAATCAATGTCCAGAACAATGGCTTCAGGATTGCTGGGCAAGTAACAGCCTGCAAAGTGGAGCAGACAGCTGAGAACAAATCCACTGGTGAGACAGTGCAAGTTGGAGAGCAACTGATGTCAGTGTCTATAACTTCAGTACATGGTTTTGAATTAAATAAAATGTTAGAGAAAAACTGGCCATTACAGTCTGTGAGCCACAAAGGACACAGGATCCTGTGCATTAATGAGTGATTGCCAGAAACTAATAAAATACAGTTTTGAGGTACTATTGCAGAATCTGTGCCACAGAAATGTACAGAGAGGACTTCTCTTACAGCAGTCCCTCACAAGATGTGGCAGCATCTCCCAGTGCCCTGGGGAGTGCCCTCAGCCCCCAACACTGCAAGACCTCTTACACAGAGATCAGGAAAAACTTCCATCAAACTCCATTTTAAAGAGAAGATTCAGACTGGGAAAATATATGTTCAAGATTTGAAAGGACTTTCAGCTAATGACATTTCACAGGAATGCGTGATGGGAGAAAGAGGAGAATGAAAGGAACTGGACATGCTTCACTCTTGAGACAGCAAAACTTCTCAAAAACGCCTCGTCTTCTTAAAAGAGGTGGTACAAAGAAAAAGTTTATTTATCCTTCCTCTTCAGACATACATTTCTACTTCTATACATGATGTGCATTATCTAACTTGCTTTTGGGCACGTTTTGATGCACCATATAGAAATTATTGGATGGGTAAAAATATTTGATTTTTTTTCTACAGAGAAACAACCAAACTACAACAGAAGAACGGCCACCAGCACCAAAACTGAGAGCTGCCATTTGCAGAGATTTCAAGATTTGCTTGCAGAAAACACGGTTCTCATGTTGAAAGCAAAAGCCCACGATTTTATATGATTAAATCACTTCTTACCAGGCTGCACTTTCACCTCAGACAGAGCACTCAAACAAGCTTTTTTTCTTTCATCTCCTTTAGGGAATGGCCTAGAAAGATGAATGATCTTTTATTTATCTGCATACTATATATTACTCTATGTACCAGCCTCAAATTTGTTCCAAACTTACACAAACTTCACTAAAAATGTTTCTTCCTCCCCCACTTCCAGAGAACTTACAGGCTCAATACCTGACCAGAACATTTTCCATCCTAACGAAGGTTACAGTCTTTGCTTTGTAGATTTAACATTGATCTGACACACAGGTTGTTGCCAAACCCAAACAGCATAACAGATGTGAGTGAAATACATGAAGGCTCTTCCTGACACAGATATTTGAGCATAATTTTACCTTTGTAAGCACTGCTATAGTTATGCCAACAAAACTCTCCCTTGAGGAACTTACTCCAGGATAAGGCAGCTGATAAGTATTAGTTATGCTCTAGTTTTAAGCAGTACAGCAGATTACTGAAGCAGCAACATAACACTTAAGATAATTAAATCACCACAGGTTATTTATTTCTTTCATCTACAAAGCAAACAGCATCCTCTCTGTGTTGTCTTTACACTAGAGATGCACAAAAGTAAGACTCATTCTAAGGCTGGGGTGCAAAATGCAATGCTTGCAAAGCACAATTATCATTGCTTGCTCAAATTGTCTTCATACTTAGAAACACTTGATTTAATTCTAAATATCAAGACATTCAGCTCCTAACCCCCTCCTTTAAACTCATCCCACTGGGTGAAAACTTCTTCACATGCACAGAGAAAGTCCCGAATACTGGGTTGTTTCTGTCATGTAAGTGTCCTTTAACCTGATGTCCTTATCCTGGTGATTTGCAAAGCTTCATTTTAAGAGAGGTATTTTCTATGTTCCAGAAAATACATTTTATAGGACTTTCAAATACTTTCATACACCAGAAAGTGTTTTAAAAATATGCAATGAAACACCCCACTTACAGACATGGAGCTCGTGTGCTGAGCTGCTGTCACCCACTGACAAGCTTTATCCAAGTTAAATTACATATCTTATTGCAGAATTTACAGTCAAGAGTGGGAATTTCTCTATGAGTGGGACTTTGAGTTCTAAGAGATCAACAGCCCAATGTTTATGACACCAAATCTTTCTCCATAACCGCAATTTAGAAATGAAAGTAAAAGACCTGCATATACAAAAAGAACAATCATTTTGGTATTACACTGCACAATGAAATCTCTTTGAGAAAATGACAATTTCATGGAGTTGTAGCTGTTTCAGACAGACTGCTGGCCAAGGCATGAGCACTGAGATCACAGCAGATATGAATTATCCCTGAAAGTCAAGCTAAAACGAGCCTCTGCATCCTACTACAACTCTTAAGTTACACTTAATACAAAAAATGGTCTTTATTATCATATAAATAATAATTCCTTTTTTTTTTTCCCCAAAAACACTACTTCAATACCCTTAAAAGCCTTAATTAGGAACTGGTAATGAACAGAACAGTGAGCCCCAAAAGAGCACAATTTCTGAAGTACAACACTTACTTGATAATGGCTGAAACATTGGTGATTTTATTGAAGAAATCAAATTCTCTCTGGTAGAACTCCTTGGCTGGGCCAGACAATGAGCCAGTTATCTCCTCTACCAGCTGCTCCAGAAGTTCCCCAATGTCAGCTGCATGTGAGAAAATGGAGCATCTGTGTCAGAAGCTTATTTCTGAAAGCCAAATGTTACAGGTAATGGAAATAACCCCCTTTGGATAGTGTTCACAAACAGGCACTGATGCAAATAGCACTGTGTCTCCACTGACACACTCTGCCAGGCACTGATGCAGAATGGGCCCTACCTCTAGGAATGAAAGAAAACTTCCAGCTAAAACTTCCTGCCAAGAAAGAAGCAGGAAGGAGATTTAGTCTGAACTAAGACAAGGAAAGGAGTCAAGTCAGATTATATTTTCAAGCACTCACGATCTTTTTGATGTCCTTCTTCATCCATGTAGATATTAGTTTTCATGTTCCAGATGAATTGGTGAGCCAGGAGCTGGGATTTGGCAGCTGCCCACAGGATGTATTCTCTAACATAACCCATCTGCAACCACATCCAGCTCAGTAAGGATCAGAGGTCAGCACAGCTCTAGCAGATTCAATATTACTGCTTCTAACAGCTATTCTTCAAACCCAGAAAGTATTAAATGGATGGAAAAAAGACCTTTGCACTCTCATTCAAGACCTTTGAAGAATGACAGTGTATTTTAAAGGTAAGGAACTGACCTAAACTGTTTTCAGCTTTATTACTGACCTATGTTGTCATTCTAACCAACCTCCTTTCCATCTTTTTGCCATTTTCCATCTGTTCTATTTGGATTTCAAACCTCTGAGCTTAGGGCATCTTCTAGTGTGTGTGCAAAGCACAGCACAAAGCCAAGGTAACACAGACACTGCTCCTGCCTGGCATCACTACGTGCTCCTGTAATACCAGAAATCTATGCAGGGTCACAAGGGCTGCACAGTTTGGTGGCAGGAACTGCATGTTCTGGCACAGTTCCAGCAAAATTCTAGAATGTAAGAACAAACTCAAAAGAAGTTGAAGTGTACGAGGGAATCCTATTCCTTCCCTTTCCTCTACTTTCAACTACTTTTGTGGTCTGTAAAGGTTTCTATGTTTGACTGACATTAACAGGCAGATGTCTGATGTTTGTGCTCTGCACTGCAGAGGATACTCACCCATGCAAAGTTCTCACAGAATAACTCCATACAGTCACCTACACTACAGGCTGGGGACACCTCCACCTCAAAATAATGCACTGAGCAGAGTTCACAGATAATGAGTTCACATTAATGAACTTAGTTGTCAAGCTTTACTTCTGGTTTCTGTAAGATGAAGCTCAGGTCTGATTTTGTACACGTGATGGAGCACAAGACACCCCTAGATGTCTTCTCTGGTTTAACTCCACAGAGAAATTAATAAGGATAATGACTTAATTATGACTGGTTGTCTCACACAGACCTTCAAAAGCTTTATTCAGATAAGTCCTCATCTGGGCCTTCCCTTAATAAAATCTCTTTCCTGACAGATGAGCTACATAACCTCTGGTTTCTCAAGTTTACCTGTTCATAAAAGAGGTGTATCCAAAGCAAGCCAGCCTCTAGAGACAATAGTTTTTCTTCTATGTATTAGATATAGGACAATAATTAGCAGCATTACTTTAAGCCTAATTTTTGTCTTATTTGCTGCTTTAAGTCTAAAAGCTGCCTTAAAAATCTGTTTTGTTCACATGCAGTTGTTTCATATTCTCACCTTGTCATACCGAAGTGCCTGCACGATCTGTGGAATGTAGAATAAGATGGCATCCTGAAAGAGAAGAGATGGCAGGGGTTTATTGTTTTCTTTAAGTAGTTAGAAGGGAAGATGGGTCACATGCACAGAGAAAAGCTGCCTTCAGTTAGGTGATAAACAAAATACCACTGCCTCTTTATTTTAAACTAAATATATACCAACTCCTCAAACCAAGGTATTATTCTGTCCAGCTACTCCCATCAAAAGTATCATTAATAATCATGTACTTCACAGTCCTAATACAAGTCTGACAAGTGTTAAAAACCAGCTTTCTGCTGCTTTAGAAAAAACACCTTCTCACTGAGAGAAGATTCAAAAGGAACAATCTGAGAAGGGCAGCCTGAGGAATTCAGCTTAGTGTGATTTATGACAAAAAAGCTGCAAGTACATGAGTCAGTATCACGTGGGACAATCAACCTCAACTTCTCATCCCACTCTGTGCACACTCTGCAACGTGCTGTGCCCATCCAGCACACGTCTCTGCACGGCATTAGAACAAAGCCTGTGGCCACAGTGATCAGGCCACGACCTCCCTGCAGTGTTACGGCTTTTTGGAACTCACCGGAGGAAACGACCGCAGGACTTTCACCCCGTACTGAGCTGTCAGAGGATGAGGTGGGTACATGCTTGAAAAGTAGGAAAGGCCAGTTGGTGGATCTGTTGGTGCCCAGCACAGAACATGGCTGAGCTCAGGTGCATCAGCATCAATCGTGTGCCAGGTCACCAGGTACTGAAAAAGCAGGTCAGACATGTTAGGAGTTGAAAGCTCACTAATGCCTGGGTAGTGCATATCCCAAGGCAACCCACCATACACCTTCCTGTAACAGGGGAAGTGAAACATGGTACATTTTCCTTTACAAAACCACGGCTATTTTATCTAAAGCACCTCCTCCATGAAAACCTAACTGCTGGAATTGCCTCACCTCTCTCAGAACACCAGATGAAGATAGTGAAGTCAGGTTACTAAAAGCATAATCTAGCTTGTGCTAGATCACTCTAGCATGGGGAGAAAGAAGACAGAATGAGCCTTTTTGAAAGAGTCAAAGAAGGTTCAGCTTTTCTGTCACCTCTTTTACAGGTGATGTAGAGAAGCCAGCTCTGACAAGACTATCCTTCACATGACTCGAGTGCTTCACTGCAGATCAGCATGATGAGTCTCCTCTGTGTTAAGTCAAGACTGTAACAGTATAAATATTCACAAGTACCTTTATTGCTTCGGGAACGTCACTGACAGCTCCCGGGTCCAACCGAACCAGCCGGGTCACTTCTGTTCCAATGGCTTCAGTGTTCTTAAATCTAAGTATAACCAGGAATGCAAAAATATTGTTAGAAACTTCTGATGGCCTCCTCTATTTATGAGAAGATGAGGACAACAAAAGGCAAAAAATTATATGCTTAATAAACAAATATCCAACTATGAAATAATGCACATTGAGGGACCAATATGCTTTTGAAAGAGGGTTCTGAAACAATGGGTCCTCATCCAATGTTTTTGTATAAACCAGTAGTATTTCAGCCCACTTCACTACTGGATTCTTGGCTCAAATATTCTGTCTTGGATTCTACAAAAAACAGTGGGCAGAACCCTACTTGGCAAAATCATCACTGTTGTAAGGGGGAAAGAATTTCCTTTCCCTTTCGAAGCCAACTATGCTAGTTCTCCTATAATACTTCTTAAAGTGAAAGCCAATATATAGCTAGAACACTGCATTCCAAGATACTTTTAGCAGTGATTAAATGCTGTGTTTGCTAATGGGCTGAATGCTATTAAAAACCAAACTTGATTTCTTCTGAACCAAACACTGTCTAAGTGTTGGCAAAGAGAGGGTGGTAGGAAAGGGAGTTGGACTTTATTAGTGACTGAGCCAAATGAGCCTGTTAAGTAATCTGGTTCTTTTCAGAGGTTTCAACCAGCTGTGACAATATGCAAGGGGCTGTAAACAGAAGCAAGTGCCATCAGTTCTTACTGTATATACTCACTCAACTTCTAAGGCAGAAGTAATTGCATCGGTTGGTTTCTTTTGAAATAACTCACCTGGTAGGCAGCTGTACAGCAAGATGAGGAGAAATGCTCCAAGCCAGATTTACATTATCCTTCCACTGCTTCTCACTAAGACTGATATATTTGGATCTCCAGTTTGCTACGCTGCTCTCTCCAGTTTGATCCAACTCCAGCTCAGGCGAAGACAGTGGATTGTACCACGTGATTAAACGTTCAATCTCAGTGGCCTGAGGGAAACAGGAAAAAAAGTAAGAATGTGTTTCTGGAAGAAGAAAAACACCCTCACTTTCATACTTTAGTTTATGTATCCTGAAACAATAACAGAGGCTTTGAAATCCACGCAGCTTCCCCATCCTTCTGATTCTCACCAGCAATGAGAGCAGTAACGTCCTTCGCTTCATGTAGTACTTGTGCAGCTGTGTACCCCTGTTTGTCTTCTTAGACATTCCTTGAGAAAAGGATAAAAAAGTTTTCAGTGGCTTTGTTCAGTATGTTAAATGGTGGTTCCAAACTGTTCACACCTGGCAACATTAACACAAAAGAACTGAATAACCACAGGACACACCTGTAATTTAGATGCCAGTGACCGCAGAAAAGTCAGCACTGCAGCTACTCACTGTACAGTTGTTCTCTCAATATACAGAGTACAAAAGGCTACAGAGATATCAATTTAGCCAGTAGTGCATTCACTTTAGAAACATGACAGTCTACTAAAAGGAAAGAGCACGTAGTTTACAACTGTACACAAACGCAGCCCACAATCTAATGTCACTTTGCTGTCCCCAAAAAGCACTTGGGGCATGTTTCCACAAAGCAAGAAATTTCCTTACAGGATTTCAATACATCTTGATCTCCAGTCTTATTTGTTCTGCACTACAGAATTGAATATTCTATCCAAAAACTCAGGTGATTTCAGAATTTTGCTACCAGTGAGACTTCTTCCAGCCCCTTTACCAGTTTGGCACTGGTAATTAAATACACTGCCAGAAAAACATGAGCCTGATGTTAAAGGTAAACATTGACTTCAAGCAACACCTGACTATAAACTATGGTGTAAAATTGGCTGCAATGAGCTGGTTACAATAAAAAAAGATACCTGATTTTTTAGATATGGTTGACATGCCACTGGACAAAGGGTAAGTATTTATCCATCCTTGCGTAGCCTGTTGCCGAGATCCAACATTGATATCCAGGTTGCTCCTGGTGTCTTGATTATCTAAGAACAGAGCACAGATCTGATGTAGAATCCAATCAAAGAAACAAGAGGATTTTGAAACAGCACCCAGAGGAACTCACCAGGTGGCACAAGTTGGCTGGCAGTCAGATACTTCTTGTCTGAGAACATCGCTGTCCAAAACTTGATCAATATGCTGATGTCCTCACGAAGCCTCTTTTCCCCTTGTGTAGGGAACTTTGAAGGACAACTTGAAGAAATTACACAAATAATGTGATGTTGAGTGGATTGGGGGAAAAAAAAAATCCTCACAAACCTAATCAAGCAATATTTTTTTTTCTGACCATAATCTACAAGGATGAGACCACACATCACTACGTTTTATCCTCCGTGGCTTTATTATGTCTGACTGAAGAGTACAAACTTCCAATTATAACTGAAAATTAAGGCAGCAGCCTGTCAGCATCCTGGATTCAGCTGAAAGTTAGTATTAGGACTGACTGACCTCCTCACATTCAGATATTCCTATCAATTAAATTATCTTCTGTTGTGCTGGTGTCAAATGTTGAAATCATCAGATTCAGTGTGAAACTGTATTTCAGCTACACACAGTGTAACAGCAACTCTTTAAATTTTATAAATCTAGATACTTATAAATCTTATAAATCTAGTTTTGAGCATTGAATAAACTCCAAAATAAAGAAAAAAAAAACAAACCAGAAACATTCCTGAAGACACTGCTTTTTAAACCTCACATAAAACCTGAAGCTAATATCTAAGCCTCTTTAAGGTAGTTTATGGACTACAAAAAAGCACGAGAAAAGTTTCTGTTAAAATGAGTGAAAAAGGAAAGGAAGAAGTTAAGTCACTAGAAGAGAAAGAAAGCTGCTGGTTTGAGGTATTGCTGAAGGTTCAGGAAAAACACAAACAGATTTTCAGTGAGAAGTTGTAAATAAAAAAGTACCTGAAATAATCAAAGGCAGTTGAATAAATCTTTTCCCTCAAAACGTTTCGAATAGTTGCATTTGGAACCACATCAGCATGGAGCAAAGACAAACCCAGAGTCAGCAACCTAACAGGCAAAACAGAGAATGAGAATTGTGGCATTCCCAAAACGGTGACCAATGCAACACCATGCCAACCATGGCTACAACTGTAACTGCAGCCTAAGAAGTGTCTGTTTCAGAGCTCTTGGCAAACTGGTCACATTATCATCAGTCTGTTCCTGAAGCTGTGACTACTCAACCATAGAAAATGAAAGCCATCAAGTCACAGAAAGTGAAAATAACTGATGGAGCAAAATCATCTACAACTGCTACATTGACTAGATCCATGAGGTGGGCAATTTACTATATGAAATTATCTCATGAAGTTTCCTGAGCCACCAAAAAATTACTTTCAATCTAGTTAGCTAATTTTTCTTTGGAAACAGAGCTTAGACTCTGCAGCCCTGCAGGCTTTTGAAGCAATTTTCATCACTTGAAGCCAAGGATATGTAGTATAGTATTTAGTTCTTTTCTCCCACCTCCCTGTAACCTTATTTCTAACTTTATTTCCTCTCCCTATAATGTTATTTCAGTGATTCCCCCAAGGCAAACCCCCACACCACTCACTTAAAGCGGGGTCCGATGGCTGCCACGTGCCGGTTCAAACTGCCCTTGGCCCCTCCGATGTTCAGGGACAGCGAGCGCTGGAGGAGGCTGGAGAAGATCTCGATTTGATCAGAACTGCAGTATTTGGCTATTTCAAACCTCTGCACCAAAAACTGAGAAAGAGAGACAGACATACCATGCCTCCTCTGACCTTTTTTCACTTCAAACCCCACCCCCAGTCTTTTCTGTTTCAAACACCTTTCTCCCCCTCAGTTATTGTGCTCATCTCCACGTGTCTCCTGCCTCTGAGGCAGCACTACCACCATGACTCCAGTCCTTTCCCGAATCCTGAGAGCAGGGAGTGCAGAGCAGCTGTAACAGTGTCACTGCAGCACTGCCACAGGTGGGACATTGCAGAAGGGATACACACCTCTATCCAGATGTAATGTGGGGTCACCTCTGGCGGGCAGGGCCTTGGCTGGCTCTCCTCTGAGGCTGCCAATGGATCTGCTTCTTTCTGCTCTGCCGAAAACAGGCCAACTTTCTGCTCCACTGTCATTTGCCAGGCTCCTGCCATTTCCCGCATGAACTGCAGAAAGGAAGGGAACAGTGTTTCTTGTTTCAAGAGCATCTTCTTATATGGAAAGTACACACAAGAATCTACCACATCAATTAAAATTCACTGCAGTGTTAACAGAGGGGCAGAGACAGGTCTGTACATCCCACCCGAAATCAACGTTTCCTTCACATCCTAAATTACAAAAGAGAGGCTCCCCCAGAATTTCAGCTTGTAACAGGAAGACTGAGGGCACTGCATTTAGCTAAGGAGACTGAACTGTCAGAGCAGCCAGTGCTGTTCATCCTTCAGCTCCACTAAAGGTTGTTGCCTCCAACACCTGGCCAGCAGAGACAAGCTCAAGCCAGGTTCCCACGTACTGCAGGACACAATCTGGCCCATGAGCACACACAGCTGATGAAGTGCCCAACACACAGATGGCACATAATTCAGTTTTGCTGATCCTGCTCTTGGGAGCATCCTCTGGTAGTAGGGAGACCCAGCAACCAAGGCTGCTTATCTGTTCTACTAAATAAGACACAAGGACATTTCCCAGAAGCCCAAGAGAAAAAATGAAACTGATGCTTAAGAAGTTAAGCACTGAAATGTATGTGTAAACTCACCTAAGTAAATTCAGATGGATGATTATCTCCAGCAAGTGAAACACTTAGCAATCACTAGGCAAAGCAATTACCAGAGGCTGCTCTCTCAGCTGTGTGGGGACTGTCACTACACCACGCTGAGTTCCTTCATTACTGTTACACTAATCCCCCTCTCCCAAGATACAACTGGTCTGGCCTGTTACAGATTAGGACACGTGCAAGCCTCTTTTTTTATGCAAGAGTGCAATGCCAGATACTGGACATTCTGATTAATGAGCATTAATTAAGCATAATTAATGACTTTGATTTCTCTTTGATTTAAAACACCATTCTATAGATTGTGATAGCCTAGACCTGACCCATGAACAGCTCGGGCATCTCATCTGCAAAGTAAGTTCTACAGCTGAGATCCTAACAGGTTTCTTCTGCTGTACCATTCATGCTGCTGAGAAAGATCTGTTTCCCACAGTCCACTTCATGAGGGTGCTCAGGCTTCCAACAATACATGAACAGAGACTTCCTGGCAGGCTAAAGTGATTAACAATGCATTCATTTATCATCCTTACTTGACACAGATTCACAATATCTGTGAATCTCTCGAAATGTCCTCTCTTCCCCCTTGCAGGGGCAGAGAAAGAGTTGTTAAAATTGCTTCCTACCGGCACTTCTATCCCATTCTTGGCAGCAAGCAGCCACTCCCAGCAAGCAATTGCTGTTTCCATGCCATGTTCATTGAACATTCGCAGGGGTCCCCAACACAGATGATGAAGGAGCTGGGGATCACAGTCTGAAAACAAACATTCACTCAGATTTATCCAACAGAACAACTGCTTTTCACATCAGCATGAAACTGGCCTGCACAGTATGAAATAATCAGTTCCTTATAAATAGCTTCTAGTTTAAGAAGGCTTTTCCCCATTATAAGCCTAACTGAAAAAAACTCAAAACACAGTTTTGCTTCAAGTTGATGTGTACTGGGTCGGTGTATGGATAGTTTCTGTAGTTTATTACTCTTGGCATTCACTGCCAGAAAGCAGAACTCCATTTGGTTTTCATTACCTTTGCTGCTTATTAGCAGTGCAGTCAACTTAAACATGGCCTGGGTGTAGCTTTCAGTATTGCCTGATTCAAGAGCAACATTCAGGTCTTTGACCATCAGTTTATTCAGGTCAGATGTTTGTCCTGTAGCATTTGAGAACTGAATCATTCCAGAAACCTGTAAAATATAATGGGTTTTTCAACAGAGAACAGTATTTTTAGGAATCTTGTTAGGTATTGGTCATGTGCTGATTTGGGAGCTCCACAAACAGAGGCATCTTTTGTTATGACTTTACTAAATCTTTAGCTTTATCTGCAATCTGATCTTTAACTTTATGTAATCTTTAGCTTTATCTGCAAGACCAACGGTAAAATGATCTGTTTAATAACCTAGGAAAACTATACTCTTTATCTTAGGGGGATTTAGAGACTGTGCTTCATATAACATAGATCCATACACTAGTGTAAGTTGGAAGGGAATCACCCCTGAAAAGCCATGCCAGAGCCTGGGGACACCCCACATTCACAAGAAATCCTTCCTTACCTCTCCGGCGTAGCGGTTGCGCAAGTTAAGAGAAGCCATGAAGTTGGAGTAGTCCCTCTTCACACAAGTTGGTCTCTCAGTGAGCTGGGTTGCCTGTGACCAGACCACATGAAGGTGTTTATACTGTTCATATTGAACCATTTGTCTCTTTATCTTTTTATCCCTTCACATATGTTTTAAGTTTACTTTTCCTTATGCTTGTAATAGGAGTAGTATCAGGACTGTGAGGTACAACAGGACCAGGACTGATAAAAATTCAATAAGGAACATGTGCATTTACTCCATGGACACAGAATCACTGAATATCCTGAGCTGGAAGGGACCCACAAGGATCATCGAATCAACTCCTGGCCCTGCACAGGACAACACCAAGAGTCACACCATGTGCCTGAGAGGGTTGTCCAAACACTTCTTGAGCTCTGTCAGGCTTGGTGCTGTGACCTCTGCTGTGACTGGGACCTCTCTAGATTGCCAAGACCTTTCAAAAATCATTGAGAGAGGCCTCGTGATGACATCATCCAGCTCCATGAATCCCACCAGAACCCCCAGACTTAGAGGGATCCAGCTGGATCAGCAGATAAGCACCAGCTTGGGGTCAGCTGGGAGTTTATCATTCTCACAGCCCTGATTCTCCAGTTCAGGGCACTGGGACCCCCTTAGCCCATCATCAGTGTTGAAGACAGAGGCAAAGAAAGCATTAAAACATCTCTGCCCTGTCCATGTTTGCTTGTCTGTGGTTGCTCCATGGTCACTGTGGCCACAATGGCCACCAATCACCCCTTCACCCCTCTCTGTGAACAAGCAACAAATCAAGGAGGGCATCTTTCTTTGTCATCTCCCTTAGTACCTGCACCATGAAGTTATCATCCAGGTGTTTTTAGGGATCTGGTCCTGTTTGTGCCACCTATGTTAACATCCAGCAAGTTGAAGTTTGGAATATATAAACACTTGGATATACTTTTGAAAGACCAAAACCAGGGCATATAAAGGGTAGAAGCTCTGGGACTGCTGGTCCCTTCTCATGAATAGATAAGGAAGAAGACAGAGGAGGAGATGTGATCTTGGTCCTGCCCTCTCCATGCAACAATATGCTGCACTGACAGTAATAGAGAATATTTTGTTCCTGTCTTTAAACATGCACTAGTAATCCACATTTATCCAGAAGCATGAGATCATGGACAGAAAATCTAGTCTTTTACAGAACAACATGACTGGCAGATTCCTGGATTTGAGATGGAAAGAATTAAGATATCTGTCCAAGTAACATCCAACTGCTGTGACAAAGGTGATTTAGAAGATCTGTGTTATGTGGCCATACTGAGGGTTATATAATTGGCACAACATATCTACAGGTACACAAATGAACAAACAACACTCACCCCCAGAGTGGTGTTCTGCCTGTTGTAGCCTGCAAAGTGCAACACACTTTCTGTAGCCATAGCCAGTCCTGTGTGCTGGGACAACCCCGATACCCAGTTCTGATGTTTGTTTAGGTACTCCTGGGAAAAAAAATTAAAAATCCAAAATACTTAACTACTTTCAAAACAAGGCAGCTCATAAACAAGTGTTGCATCAATCACTGCAAACTATGGGAAACTTAATTCCACACATATGTGACAACAAAGTGTCTCTACTCATCCCTTTCAGGTTCTCCTGGCAATAAGAAACTCTGACTATCCTCCTAAATACACAAAGAGTAAGACTCCTTCTGTATTCTAAAAGAATAAAGCTATCAAGGTAGATGCTTGAAGGCTGAGATCTTCTCTTAAAAGAATCACTTCTGAAAAAAAGAACCTGGCAAAAGGAAGTGTTTTGGACTACAGGGAAGGAGGAAATATAAGTAGGTGTCCTTTCAAATAAGGATAGAATCCCTTGAGGCAATTTTTTTTAGTGAAGGAGATATAAACTTCAGGTAGATTTGCAGTGTCCAAGATCTTGAGATCCCAGGAATTCTGTTATCATCCCTAAGTTCAGCACCTCTAGACAAAATACTAGTCTAACCTGGACTACACAGTTTCTTCAACTGTTTACAAACCTATTTTCCAAGACACTTAAGTTTGGACTACATCAAAAGTCACATCAAATCAAAACTTCTAATTATCTTCTGCCAGTGCTATGAAGGAAATCTTAGAGCAACAGAATATTTTAAATTATGCTTGGATAGCCTAAAAAATAAAAAGCACCACCTAATTCTAATTTTGAAGATCTGCAAAGATCAAATTTCCACAGAAGCTTTCACAGGCTCATTACCTGCAGATGGGATTTAGTAACAGAGGGAGCCCATTTCATTGCTTCCTGCAGGATCATCCCACAGCGTGCAGCAAAGTCCTTGACTATACTCTGGAATTAAAAAGCATCAATGCAATCAATAAAATACAGGACATTCAAGAGGCACTGGTTTTAATGGTGTAATAAGTAATATAAGGAGCACGACAGGTTGCAGCAACATGACACAGCTAAAATTTTCTGTAACAGTTCAATGGACCCTTGATAAGCAAAGAACTGTCACACTTCAAGTCAAATAAATAAGATTAAGAAAAACATAAATACCTATCTTATCTAGGGAACTATTTTTTAAAAATGACTATTCAGAGTAGCTCACTAATTTATCTCCAAGACATGATGAAACCCACGAGGCATTATTTTGTTCTTTGATAATCAAGGAGGGCCACCTACCTCTCTGGCT
This sequence comes from Pseudopipra pipra, assembly GCF_036250125.1. NCBI lineage: Eukaryota > Metazoa > Chordata > Aves > Passeriformes > Pipridae > Pseudopipra > Pseudopipra pipra. The sequence goes on along the minus strand of NC_087566.1, from coordinate 5,939,386 downwards.
TCATGTGTGTCAGGGACTGTGATTCTGTATGGAGCATCAGGAATGTCATAGTATGGTTGGTCCTTGTGAATGTCCTAAAGAGAAACAATTATCAACTCTCAGTAAGATAAAATTCATTATCATTTGACTTGAACTACAGGCAGCAAACAAGAAGCCTGATTACCAAACCTTTTTTGCTAATATTTGCTCTCAAAGTAATTTTGAACAGCTCTAAAAGAAACTGTTTGTATTCCAGTTTGGGTTTTAGTATAAAGAATTTTAAAAATCCAAAGCTCTCTCCTCAACATTTGCTACAAAAATAAAACTCTATAAAGCATTTCCATCTTCAGAAATACTAGATGTAATAGATTGAAGGAATATGGATACACATACATGGTCTGGAGAGAATACAATCTGAAAGCAATAATTAATAAAAAAACCAAAACCCAGAAAGCAGAAAAACACTATGGAATTTTTATTTCAAATGAGACATTTCAACAATTATAAACCATATTTGACAACAACTTTTTAGCACTAGTTTTGCTACCTACAAAATAGTGTTGCAAAGGCACTTCTTACCTTACAGAATTTAAAATTAAGATTTTATCAGTCTTAGTGGTAAAAGGAAAACCAAATTAAGAACTCAAGTAAGTATAAAATAAATGCAAAACAAAGAAAAAAAAATCAGTTCTATTAAAGAAAAAGGACTTACTGCACTAAGAGACAGTGACAATGTCTGCAGAATATCTAGCATAGTCTTCAGCACAGTTCCACTCCACAGCAAGTGAGGAAATCTAGAGCAAGGCAGAATTCAGAAACACAATAACCATGGAGAGCTGAGGAAGGAAATTATTTTATCAAGAAATGGAGCTGCTCAAAGAGGCAGCTTTATCCATCACTAGGTCAATTCATACTCAACAGAAGCCACAAAGCTGCCACAGCTCCCAGCAGCCTGGCTTAATCCTGAGCCAAAAGCTGAGCAGAGCTACTTCACAGGAGTTGAGATTGAGTTGATATCATGGGCACCCACGGGAATACTAATCAGGCACACGTTTTAAGCAGGGGTTTCAGAGTTCAGGCTAAAAATACTGTTGAATAATATTTTTCAAGGAGATGTTTCAGCAGAAGTACCAGCCAAGAAACCCATGTGACTGTGGTCAGATGTAAGTAATCACTAAGCAGCCATTGTGAAAAGAGAACAGGAAAATTAAATCTACACCTACTTGTCTACCAGTCCAGATAAGTATTTGTCTGCAACTCTCCTGATCCTCTTGTGAATGTGGTTAAAATTCACCAGCAAGAACTGAGCATGTCTCTCCAGCTCTTCTTCATTCTCCTTAGTTTTAGGCTAAAAAACACGCCAAAGAGAAGTATGAAGCTCTTCAGGGAAAAGAAAAACACACTTTCATAAACTGAAATGGGAACATATATACAAATTCAGAATTGTAGTTTCCATGTAACCTACTTTATCAGCCATCATTGACAGGAAAGCTTCAAACACCTTATCAGCAACAGCTATCACACACTGCATCATGCCTGAGGAATTGAGAGAAGCGACAGGTTTGATTGTAAAAATTACATTTGTTTTATAAAGCACGTTTAACAGTTAAAAAGTGTTTATATTTACTCAGCCAACACTGAACCTGTTTCAAAACAAAACCAGTGTTCTCAGCAAGGATAACACAACAGCAATTTACTCAACGTGATTCATTTTGTTATAGAGCTGCTTGATTTGTTTGTGTCTTTACAGGCCTGGAGATAAATTCCTTGTACCTTAAGTTGCAAGAAAACCTCGACAGGTAAATCTTACCAGATTTGTCTTTTTGAATTGCTTTATCTTCAAAGTAGCAAAACATGACTTGGAAGCGATCTTGGTCAGTGGAACGCAACACCCTGGGGAAGGAAGAGTTTGGGGAGTTGAGGTGTTTTGGGGTTTGTTTGGTTTATCTTTTGTTTGCTTTAGGGGTTTTTCCTTGGTTTGTTTTAAGGTTTTTTTGCCTTTTCCTCTTCTCTTCAACATTTTTAATACAGATCTATGCTTTAGTGCTACACCTCACAGCTACAATCATTGCTCATTTCATGATAATTTTCAGTCTCTAGCAAGGCTGATATTCCTATTTGTTTCTACATTTGACTAACAGGGCTCAGATCATACAACACCACTTTCCTTTCTGCTAGACCTCCAGCTCAGCTTTCAGCTATGCATTCCTTTGAGCAGCAGTAATAAACAGACTTTTAAAGGAAAAAAACAAAAAGTTTGTGAATTCAGTATGTTTGATCAGTCCACCTAACACACACTACTGAGGGGGAAAAAGGACACAACAAAAAAGTTTCTTGGCTCCTACATTACATTAATCTCCTAGAACAGGCACTGTCCTTCAGGGGTGCAGCACAAGACTGTGCAGAGGATACATCATACTTAGAGAACCCTTTTGTCCATCTCCTCTTAGCTCTTATATAGAGGAGATCCCATTTTTCAGGCCTTACTGTATTATTCCATTTAGCAATTTTGCATGGATGAATTCCCAGGCTCAGAATCTTCAGTAGAGCTAATGTGGCTCAAAATACTGAGTGTCTGGCAATTCTGACTTGAATATACACAGCTTTATTTTTTTTTCAATCCATCAGTGAATCAGTCTATCTCTATATTTACCTCATGTACTCCAGGCGGTAAACGGAAAGGAGATAGGTGGACATGGCAAAGTCCAGCTTATTGATCAATGCTGACACCTCTGGAGGAGGATCCAGGAGATTTATTATGGTGCTCCGTAATTCATTCAATTCAGCCTAGAGGTGAACACATGAAGTTATCTGCAGTGGGAGCACAGTATTCATTTGTGTTCTCAAGCACATGCATTCAGCTGCTGCTCTGTTCACTTTTTAACCTTTGCACACAGTATGGCAGAAGCTTCTCTCTGCAGATTCAGAACAAGCTGCCCTGACTCAGCGAGTCACAATTCTTCAAATACACAACAGAATTAAATACTGAAGTCAAGCTCCTTGCAGAAATAACTGCTGGCTTCCAGGCAGTTACACCAGTGAAGAAATACAATTCCTAAATGCATGTAAGTTTGACCAACACCAACACTGTCCAGCCTCTGAAACTTCAGGGATCTGTTGTGCCATTCTTTGGTGTCACAGAATTAAGTAACCAGGTACAATGCAGATTTCTGTATTATTTGGGAGCCAAGGACATTTCATAAACTGCAACTCTTAATCCACTTTACACTGCTACCAAAAACAGCCCTTGGGCAAAATCTGTCCTGCAAGCACCAGGGAGAGAGAAGAATATCAGTATCAAACCAGAACTCACATTATTTCTTTGAAAGACCAAATGTGTTGTTTCCTTTTAAACTTTGTCGGTTTTTTTCTTAAACAGTGCAAGTTTTGCCTGATACAAAATGGATAAAAAAGCAATAAAAGGCTTCCATCTCCACAAAGTCTTGGTTTCTACACCCTAAACACTTGTATTAACCCCAAACCACTTATGTACTCTGCTGCCAGAGAGCAGAGTAAAAAAGCTGCTTTTCACTAAAAGGAGGCAGGTTGAAGGGGTGTTGTGCTATTTCAGTATATCACAGGCACCATGTCATTTAACACTGGCAGACATTATGGGAGGAGGTAATAGAAGTAATCAATTCCTACAGAGGTCACAGTGTCATTCTTCATGGCAGAGTTGTACTGAAGGACAGACCGAAGTGGTTCCTTGCTGGGAAATGTGAGCAATGGGGACTTGGTGGCAATTTCACAGACACCTTCATACCATTCTTCTGGCCAAAGACCTGGAACAGAAGTATAAAGAGGAAGGTGGGGTGAGGAAGAAAAAAAAAAAAAAAAGAAGTTTCACAAAGTTACCCACATTACCAAGCTTGGCACTACTTCCTAGGGCCAATGTTCCATGCACTTGAGCATGAACAGTCAACACATGTGATCCATGTTTCAAATTTAATAAGCATGTTTAGGTAACTCCAAGTGAAGTTTCTCACTGGATAAAAGGTTTCTAATTGAATACACTGTACCCCATGTGTCTGATCTTCCATTTCAGGAACTTAGCTATCAAAACTCATACATAACTAAGGTTATTGTACTGTGCTAAATCTCATGGCAAACCAGCAAGGATGTAAAGAAATCCTACCAGAGAACTGTCACAGAAACTGTTTGCCTTGTAGTGTCCTTATGCCTGTGGTTTTTCTTCCATACTCTGAATGGTTTTCATACAGTTGTATTTACATTCATCAGGAGTTTAAATGTGAGCAGCAACGTTGTTCTCTTAAAAATGACAGTACCTGATCCTTCCACAGCAAATCCCATCAGCACTGAATACAGCCAGAAGTCACGGAACAGCTTCTGCAACCTGGGCTTGGCCTCCTTGATGGGTGGCAAGCGTCTAGTGAGCTACCAAAGAAATAAAAGTTAACATCAGAGAATGGTGGGAGATCCGATAACTTCATTCCACGCTGAGGAATCAATTCACGTACCTTCTTTATTATGATTTACAAAGGTAACATTCTTTGTCACCTTTGTGAAAACTAGTATTATATAGCTATTGTTACGTTGAAGAAAATAAGTTCTTGTTGGAGGTCTGAAAGGGCAACTTTTGAGATGCCTGAAGTAAGAATTTCCTTTGTTTTCACACAGGAATAACACCATGCTGATACAGTAACCTCTGCAGAGAATACATAATATTAGTATACTATCAACTGCAGGGAGGAAGAGACCACATGGTCCTTTAAACTGTGCTGAAGACAATGCCATGCAGCTTTGCTTCAGTGTAAAGGAACTCCAAACCAAATAAATATTCGTCAAACACACTTCTGGTTGCTATTGTTTATGAGCCTTGTGGAAATACATTGAGGCACCAATTGGGGATCTTTCATTGTTTGCACCCACGCACAGAATGACATCAGTTCTGAAGAATTTGCTATCTAAACAAGCAAGGAAAAGAGCATTATTTTCAACACATTTTTTAAAAATTCTCCAGTGCTTTTTGCACAAACAGCTGCTACCATCAGAGGAGCAGTTTATCCTCCCAGTCAATATGATATGCAGTTTTAGATAAATTTATATAACAAAGATCAGAGTGTGTTATCCTAAAAAGAGTTAGAGGCACAGGCAAGTGTATAAAAAGTGAAAGAAATTGTCCATTAAACTGCAAGCTTCATTCAATATGATTGTATATTACTACTCTAAACTTTATTATGAAAACGTTACATTCTAATCTAGCTTGAAGAAATATTCTCTAACTACAATAATTCCCTCGAGGGATGTAATCCAGCAGTATTTCTCTGAAATCTCATAATAAAGCCAAATATGGCTGTATTTATAAATCATGAGGGAGATTGTTCATTTAAAAAGCATGAAAAAATTCCTCTATTACAGTAAAATTAATCTGGATTTAGGCTGGTGAAAAAGCTGCTTGTACGATGGAAATGTCTGCACCAATATAACACTGGCTGAAGAATCCCAACCATCACAAACACAGAGGCCTCAAACATATCTGCAGTAAGATGCTCCCCCACTCCCATTTTGGCAAAAAATAGCAGCAACTGGGCTTTTACTGTCATTAACAGTCAAGTTTATGTGTGTGCTTGACTTTGAAACTTTACACACACACACCAATTTTTGCTCAAAGACCTTCCTCAAAAGTGAACAAGTACCTGCAAAGCCATAAAAGCAGCTCAACAAACAGCAGAGAATTCAGCAGAGATCACCAGGCAAGGGAGGGATTTTGGCTGACGAAGTAACTTTAGCAGTGTTTGGTTTAGAGAATGTTTACTTTGGGAGATACACAAAAAATCAGCGTCAAAGTTCAGATTTAAACCCTGCTGTTCCCCTTACTTGGGCTTTTCAACACATCCTTCCCCTGCAGTGGCTCGAAGGTAAGCTCCATTTACCTCTGCTGTTATTTGGGGCAGCTCTGAGCAAAGACATTTTCATTGCAGAGAGGGGGAATGTTTTGCCTGGGTAAGTGCAGCTGAGCAATAACTGAGCTCTGGGGAAGATGAGAATGTAAAGTTGGGAATACACACAGCAAATTGTGCTGTGCCAAAAGCAGAAAATGTTTATCAATGGTTACTGGACAGAGGATCTATCTCAGCCCTAAGGGCCTGACTTCTGGGGGCGGGGAAAGAGTAATGGATTTATGAAGAAACAATAAGAAAAAGACTGACTTGTGATGCTCAGTCACAGTCTAAAACAATTCTAAAAGCATCTTCTATGGATCCTTCATTTTTGCAAAACAATCACCTTAAATGGTTTTAGGATTTCAAGCTAATTAGTCTGGGGGGGAGAGTTTCAAAAAATCAAACTGTCAGCTCAGTTATGTCAGTCCTGCTACAACATGTTTGAAAATATTTTCCTTCAAGCACTGGTTTTATTCACTGATGTGCAGCTGAGTGATCAGATACAGGTACGTACACCTATATATTTTACTTCTACGGAAGAGCTCTTTGGACTATTTGCTAATTTTAAAAGTATTTTAATCAACACCTTAGTAAGATTTTTGTTTTAACTGTATTCAGTGTTTTGTCCTGTATTATATTGTGTCTTTTACACAAAAAAGTACTATCAATAGAATTAGACTTACAATAGAATTACACTTTTTGCATCTTTTTAAGATCACTGTAATTACTGCACCCAATAGTATGGTGAAAAGTGTCTTACATCCACTTCTTGGTACAGTGTTTTACAGCTGAGTAAGACTGATAGATTCTCTTCAAACAATATATACCTAAGATAAATCCTGATTTTAAAGGCAATTTAAAAATGCAATGGTCCAACACTCAGTAGACGAAGAGACTGATTAACTTTTTCCCTTAGGAAAATGCAGGTTCTACTTAGAAGTATTCTCAAACAAAAAAGGGAGGGTTAGAAATCTAGAATAGGGATAACACTAAGCCAGGAGATACAAAGTTCTGAACAGGAGCTCACAGAGACTTCATATTATGAAGAAAACAGAAAGCACTACAAGTTCTGCAGTGCTACACAAAACCAAAGTGAAACAAAACATAACTAAACAAACAGCAGAACGGAGCCAATCTGTGAGGAAAGCAGCAGATGAGCACACAGAGCTGCAGGAAGGGTGCACACATTGAGTAACACACCCCAGTCAGACCCTGAGCAGGCCAGAACATACATTTATGCCCAACACCTCCCCCAGTGCAGTCCCACTGATGGTATTTAGTGCAAATACATGTCTTTCTACATCCCTAAACCTCCTTTGTTCTGTCAGATTTCAGCCTTGCTCTTCCAAAATACTCCCACAAAACTCCCATTTTTGTTGTAGCTACAGGATATCTGTTTTTCACATTTTTCAGTACATCTCAGCCTTTTGGAATGCTCCTGTGGGGAACTGGGACAGGAGTTCCTCCTCCTCCTCCCAAGCTCGAATCTTCAAACTTACCTTTACATCATATTTTCAGCACACACTCATAACACAGTGCACATTTTAAGTTTAACAGGTTTATAAATAAAGAGTCTCATATATTTTAAGTAATGAGTTTGTCACTGCTGAAATATGCCAGGAACGACAATTTGTAAGGGAGGAGGTCAACCAATTCTTTGGCAGGCTGGAGGCATTATGTAAGCAAAACCAATTACCAGCAAAACAGATTTATCCATCTAATTAAGATCTGTTCCAATTAAAAAAATAGATGTTCAATAAGGTAACTACAGCTCTTCTGCTGTGACAGAATTCAGCATGGACCGAAAATTAGGGAATAGATAACTAAAATTACTAAAATTCAACTACCCTCTGTTCTCTCAACTGTGTTGTCTTCCAGGTTTTCATCTGCCAGAATGAAGTTCCTACTTCAATTGCTTGCATTTACTCTCATCATAACCTCCACATTTGGTGGGATCAAGGACTTTGTTGAGCATTTTGAAAGCCTTAAAGGTGCACAGCCACATGAAAATGGGACTTATGATATGCCAAACCTACCACTGGAGTTCCACAGAGAGAACACCATCACCAATGACTTGATTCCTGAGGAGGAGGAGGAAGAGGACTATCTAGACCTTGACAAGATACTGAGTGAAGATGACTACAGTGATGTTATTGATGCTGGTCCATACATGGTTTCTGAAGTTCAGCAAGGAAATATTCTGGAATTATTCCAAGGCAAAACCAGAATCCAGCGCCTCAATATCCTCAATGCAAACTTTGGCTTCAACCTTTACCGCAGCGTGGCAGACAAGGCCAACGCTTCAGACAATATCATCATGGCTCCTGTGGGTATTTCCACTGCCATGGCTATGATCTCCCTGGGGCTGAAGGCTCAAACCCAGCAGGAGGTGTTATCTGTTCTTGGCTTTCAGGAGTTCATTAATGCCAGCACCAAATACGAGCTCATGACTGTCCACAACCTCTTCCGCAAACTCACCCACCGGCTCTTCAGACGCAATTTTGGTTACACACTGAGGTCTGTCAATGATATTTACATTCAGAAGGACTTCTCTGTTCTGAATGACTTCAGAAACAACATGAAAACATACTACTTTGCTGATGCCCAACCAGCTGATTTCTCAGACCCCAGCTTCATCACCAAAACCAACGAACGCATCTTGAAGCTGACCAAAGGATTAATAAAGGAAGCTCTTGTGAGTGTAAGCCCTGCAACACTCATGATGATTCTTAATTGTATTTACTTTAAAGGTAAGAATCCATTATTTCAATCTTAGTGCTGGATTTTCTCAGTATTCAATGCATATGTCATTAGAAATCCCAGACTTCAGTCTAGCCTAAACCATCAAAAACCTACTGACTCCCTCATTAAGAAGAATCTCTATTATTAGCCCATTTTTGCATGTTTCTGTAGCACACTGCTATTCTAGTCATGCTCTGAACTTAGTGGGTATTGCATACATAGAGCAAATGCTCATTACATACAAAACCTTAGAAATTCAGCGAGACTAAAAAACAACATATGGATTCAAAATAGCCCCAGAAAGGATCAGCTTTGCAGGAGTCTCAGATGGGAAGGTATTAATGCACATGCAAGGTACTAGTGACATTCAGTCCTGGCTTCATTGAAATGGTAGAGGTTGATTTCAGTTAAAGCACTTAACATTTCTGAGGTTTTCAGGATTAACAGGAATGGCTACAAAGAATTTCAGCTCGAAGTATGTATTTTATTTTTTTAATATATGATCAGAGGATGATCCTTGCCAAGAAGGGAGTGAAGAGAATAATTAAAACAGTATTCTTCTACAACTAAAAACAAACACATTCACTCCTTGGAATATTTCAGTTAATTACATGTATGGGTCCTACATGTATGGCTGTAGGCTGAGCAGTTAAAGAGGCTGGAGTAAAGACTGTACAATATATTCTTACTATAAATTCTTATTTTCAATTTCTTTACATTTAAAGTAAGAGCCTGTGGTGAGATTTGCAATATTAGTTATCTGTCTCAGGTTGAAAGTTTGTTAATTTTGCAAACAACTTTTAAAATTACATTAAATGAGTTGGGAGCGCCAATGAAAGAGCAACTGAGGATAAAAAGGAAATCTGTTACTGACTGTTTAGGGTGAAAAGCAGTTGACTTAAAACACAGGTAAAGAAAGACAGAGTAGCCTGAAAGGATAACAACATTTGCAAGCACCACACTCTTTTCCATAAGTCATAAAGGAGTATATTTTTCCCCAAGTATGTTCCTGCTTCCAGGAGGCAAATGCTCAAGGGCTGTCTTACACCTGCCATCTCAGCAGGTTACAGGAGCAGCAAGTTTATGAAATGTACCTTTTCCCACTCACTTGCAAGGCACCACTTCTTTGAATAATGCCACTTATCTCCTTAAGAGATCTGAAGCAATCATTAGCATAAGATCCAAATAATCTCCTGTTCTCAGGTACCCTCTAAAAGGCACTTACTTGTATCCTTAACTGCACCTCTGATGATCATACCAGACTAAAGACATGGCTTCACTGTCCATTACACCATCCTAAGGAAAGGATTATGCAAAGTGAACCAGACACATTTTTTCCCCATAATTTGGTCAAATTTGAAATACCTTTTTGTCTCACGCTGAAATCATTAAACACTTGCGATACCCCAAAGTAACAAAAAATAAATAGTTGTAGTACTGCAACTCTTGAGTCGTCAAGACCAAGAAGATTTTTGGCTTTTTCTTCTAACCCATGGACTCCTGTTAATTCAAATTGCCTCAGTGCCATCTGCTGAAGGCTGTAATTTCTACCCCCCAAAACAAAAAGATCAATTCTCTATTGCTGCCTCCCATTCTTTGGTCTCACAGTCTCTTGGGAATTCCATTTTGAGGGGAACTGAAGCAAGTTCTGCTCTGGGGTTTCCTGGTTTCCCCACTGTTTCTTCTAGTCATGCCAATTTTGCCCACATCTTTCCATTTACAGCACTTACACTGTTGGTACCATTGCAGACAAGCTCTGTTAAGCCCTCAGAGCTGAGAAACCTCTGAGTGTTCTCAGAGACAGATGCTCAGTACAAGTGATACTGAGTAAAGGGATACTTGCCAAACCTGGTGAGGTCTCGAGCTCTTTTTATACTAAATACCATCAAGAAACTATTGGAAACTATTCACACTGGTAAGCAGCACATTTTATGTTGCACAGGTGTCCAGTCTCCCTCCAACCATTTATGAGCTTCCTATCAAGTAGGAGCTGGTTATTTCAGCCACAGCATTTTTAGTAACCGACAAATTTTGGCAGGTCCAAAATTTTCTGCTTTTTTCTGAGATTTTAGTCATGAATGCAGGAGAGGAAACAATCAGGGAGAAAACATTTGCCACCACGGATGGATCCAAAAGACATCATGGTGGAAGGTTCAAAACAGGAAGTCACAGAAGTCATAAAGTGCCAACTGGTCTCAGCTGACCAAATGCCTCCTGCTGGGGATCAGTATTTTACACATCTGCAAAAACTGAATCCAAGAAAAATGTTCCCCAGCTCCTCTCTTTTCCTGGGAGGAACTGGTTATGTCTCCCACCCCTCAGGTGCTGACAGTGCTGCTGCCCCTGGCCCACAGCAGCTCCATGTCATCAGCCAGCAGAGCCCTGTGCCTGAGAAGTGAGAAAATTTGTTTGGAAATGGCATAATACATTTCATACCCCATTCCCTTCAGAATATCAACCACAGTCTCCTCACTTCTCAAACTGGTCCCCATCAGCCTGACATATGAAGAAATCATTAGAATGAAATTGAACTTAAGGGGGGTTTTTTGTTGGTTTTTTTTTTTTTTTTACTTCACAGTCAATTTGGCAAAGTCAGATTAAGGGGCTCAGAATGACTTGCACCAATTAAGGTTAAATTTGTGGGCTCTCCACACAGTCACAGCCACATTCTCCCCACACTTGCTTGCCTATGGTGACCTAAAACCCAGAGTTTTAACAGGAAATACCAGTAACCCTATTTCCCCTATAATCTTCGAGCTTTGTCTGCCCATTAGGAACAAAATAATGTTTATTCCAGAGCCATGGTTCTAAAAAGAGGACAACAGAACACTGCTTTAAAAAAAGGACCTCCTTTCAAACAGTCAGTAAATATCTGGGGTATCCAAAGTACCTTTACATAAAAAGACTCAAATCATGATGGCAAAGCTTTCTGGGCTGCAAAATGTGTTGAACTGCATTATTTGGGCATACACCTGTCAGACTGCAGCACATCTACAGGAATGTGTTATCACATCAAACTGGGCCACAGAATTAAGAACTCAACAGGTTCTGTTGAGAAAATGAATTGGCTTAAATGGAATAATTTAAGGTAATACCTTCAGCATATCATATTTTAAAACATTATGCAAAACTCAAGCAGCCATTGTTTAGCTTGGTACACCAGTAACAAGCTCAAAACAGGTGCCTTCAGTACTGGATTCAAGCACTGGATCTCAGCAAATACACCTGGGTCAGTTGTTCTGCAAGGGGCAAACCCTGGCAAGTATTCTGCATCTGTTAAGTGTTGTAATTTCTGGCTTCCTCGTAGAGAAAAATAATACACACCAACCTCCTTCAGCTCTCCAGTTGGTGCTTACCTGCTTTTGTAATTCAGAACACTCAATCAGACCAATGTTAACTTAGAAAGCCAGGAGTTTTGAAGTCACTTTAAAACTGCAAGTCACTTTGAAACTAATTCAGGCTTAACTAAACCCATCAATCTCCTACAGTAATTTCCAATTCACATGACTTAAAGCTTAATGTAAACTATTATTCTGGGAATATATTATCAAACAAGGATCTTGGGGTTTTATTTGTGTTCCGCATTGTCTTAACAGGAACTTGGGAGAATAAGTTTCCAGTGGAAATGACTATGAAGAGGAGCTTCCGCCTGAACGAGAAGCAGACACTAAAGGTGCCCATGATGCAGACCAAAGGGAACTTCCTGGCTGCTGCAGACCCCGACCTGGACTGTGGGGTGATCCAGCTCCCGTTCGTGGGGAACATCAGCATGCTCATCGTGCTGCCACACAAACTGTCTGCCATGAAAGCCCTGGAAAAGCAGATAACGCCCCAAGTGGTAGAGAAATGGCAGAAGAGCATGACAAACAGGTACCTGCTGAAAAGCACAGCTTGTTAAAGTCTTAATGTGTTTTCTTGATGAGACTGACAAGGGTAAGTAAAGCGCATAGAAGATAATATATTTTGATTAAAAATATTAAACAACTCCCCTCCCAAATGGAGTTATTGAATTAATCAGGACCAGTGAGCTCTCTAAATTCAAATGCCAACACAAAATCAAGGATTATGGAGGTGGAAAATTCTAATGAAGTTTCGAAATTCTTTCTGTTGAGTATTTAATGATGTAGGTTTAAAGAAAAAGCTCTTACTGACAAAGTTTACAATTAGGAGGAAAAACAGGAGTATGAAAATAACAGGTTACTGGTGCAGAATAATTTCGATCCCAGAGAAAGCAGCCTACGTTCAGTTCACCACTGAGCATTCCAACAGAGCTGTGTGTAAAGGCACACATTCCATAATCAACAACAGACAACACAACTATGAGAAGAGGGAAAATCATACAGCCTGCATTGTGGGAGATGACAGATTAGGTGTATCTGCCTTCAGATTTGATAAAAAGAGATGATTTGTCATCTTATTCAGGAATTCAACCTGTTTACATTGTACACAATAAGTGACAAATCTCCAGTTTAGCACTGCAGAAAATCTGACAGCCTGACATTCATTACAGCACATCCACCCATGCACTGAACTGCTCAAAGCCAAGTATCTTACACACATTAATAATGCAAATCACCATAAGTGAAATATCAAATTGATAAACTGACAGTTTTGAGAGGGGAATTAATTTTTTTAAGCAGTTTAAGTCACGATGCTCAAGTTTTGAAAGCAAGAGTACAGTAAACAGTCCTGCATGTTTGTGTCCTGCTTGCTGAAGACAGCAAAAAACCCAAACCACGACAGATGTGTAAAGCAAAGGAGTCATGCAAATATGTATCTGACAATGATTTTTCCTTTCTGTGTTTATTTTTACTAGAACAAGAGAAGTGGTTCTGCCTAAATTTAAGTTGGAGAGGAGTTATGGCTTGATTGGTTACCTGAGATCCATGGGAATAGAAGAACTGTTCAATGGAAAAGGCGACTACTCTGGTATATCAGATGAGAAGATCACCATTGACAGGGTATTTACTGCTCTTCTCATTTCCTTTGTAATTAACTGTACCACCTGATAACATGGCAACATCATAATAATATTGCACAGTAAGCTAAAATAGTATTTTTTATCATCTTTCCCGGAGGACACAGGAGGGATGTGAGTATCTCTGTATGTCCTTGTCTATCCATACAATGAGGAGCATGTTTAATCAGATGTCAAAGGCAGCAAGATTGTTGTGGTCAGTCAGGAACGGGCTTATCCATAAAAAAAAAAAGCCAGGATTGCTGCTGTGTGGGTGTTACCAGCAGGATGGGGGACACGGATGGGGGGAAGGCTGTGAACACATCATTTGAGTGTACTCAGGAGAGCCTCAACTTCTCTTTTGTCTGTTTGTTTGTCTGTTGAAACAGTTCAGTCACCAAGGCACAATCACAGTGAACGAGGAGGGCACAGAGGCTGCAGCTGTCACCACCGTGGGGTTCATGCCTCTCTCCACCCAGACCCGTTTTGTTGTCGACCGCCCCTTCCTGTTCCTCATCTACGAACATCGGACCAGCTGCCTTCTGTTCATGGGCAGAGTTGCCAACCCAGCCCAATCTTAAAGCAGAGAAGGCCTCCAACACCCTCTTATCCACAGGCTGGATAATCCCACCTCAATATACCGGTATCATAAAGGAAAATTTACTGTCGTATTAGCTCATACAAAAGCCACTGGTATCAAAAGAAAATATATATTATCTGCAGGTAGTTTCACATGAATGGACTCAGAGCAGTAGGTAATTTGACTGCAGTTTGAAGTGGTTAATGCCATGTATTGATACAAGTGTATTAATAGGAAAAAAAAAATCACAAAGTAACTTACACTTTGTGTTCTACATCAGTGTATAAAATGTAATCAATAAAATATTTAGACTATCTGGATTCTTGAAATTTAGCTCTAAATTTGTGCCAGGATGCCTGTTTATAATAAACAGGATTAAGGAAATCCTGAATACCTGACCAGTCCTAGAAACAGAAGTCTCTCCTGGGCATTTTACACAATCTAACTTGAAAAAGGATGTGTCTCCTCTTTCTTTTGCTTGCATCATTTAACATTCAGTGAATACACACAATGCATGTCAACATTCAGGCTGACACACAGTGAACCTTAAGGACCAGGGTACCAAATAAGGGGAGACAGAAATGTCTTGGAGGAAGGAAATACTAATGGATCCACTACTTTCCCCAACTTGCATCGTTTCAATACATTCTCTGATCTTCACTGGCACAAGTGGTATTGGAATCAGGCCAACCAGGTAAGTGATACAAATATCCTCAGAATACCCTGTACAGGAAAAGCAGTCAGCAAAATGCTCTTCTCACTGGCTCAGAATCACCTAACCCTCTCTGCAAAAAAGAACCACTTAGAGCACTCACATTCCTTAAGAATTCAGATGCACTCTCCATTCTGGATTCAATGGGCAAAACCTTTCCAGTCACTGCAAACTTTCTGAATCAGTCTGGTAACAACACAAACGTTGCACAAACCCTGTTTCACAGCTGAAAACGAGAAGATTTCCCTACACTCTGCAGACCATCACCTACCTGGTACAGGGATGGAGCTGCCCTGCACATTCAGGTTGTTAAAGCCAATGAACAGACTCACCTCTGCACACCTTCCTTTACATTGTATTTTTTAAAAAATGTGCCTCACAGTCCAGTGAGACTATTTTTATCATTATTTGCAGATACAATACTTGATATATCCTATCAATCTAAATACATTATAAATTTGCCTTATGTTAGCAAAAATACTCAAATTAACCTATAAACCTAAACCAGCTATTTCAATACTCTCAAAAAGGTGTTTTCCAGTTTCAAGTTTAACTTACTGATTTAATTTTGCTTTTATACACTGCCATTTGTAATTTTGCATCTACTACAATCAGTTGCTCTATATAGGAAGCTTTTTAGCATGTCAGCCAGTAAAATACTGGTATTAGATAATGAAGAGCTGATACTGAATAGGAAGTTCAAATGTTTCCCTTCCTTCCTTCCTGTCTTTTAAGTCAACCACGTGGGGGATAATTTTCAGTATTGAAGGTGCACAACAGAAATCATGAACATTCATAGGCACATTTTACTGTTTTATCTGTATTCAAAAAGAAAAGCATATATAAAAAAAAGAAAAGCACATTCAAAAGATTAAATATGCAAACCTTAGACTGAATTAGTTTATCAGTGATTGAACGAGCTGGAGCATCTGACATACAAGTATTTTGGGGACCTAAGTAACAGGAATTATTCAAGGCAAAGAGGTCAAGCAGAAAGGCAAATCAGCTACTGCTCAAAACTCATGATCTTCATGCATTGTGCAAGGAAGTCAAATATTTGCTTCAACAACCATAATGTAACCATTAACTCTTGCTTCAGATTCTGGCACTATCTGACTCCATTTAAAGGTCACATTGGTTAAGAAAAATGCAGTTATCACCAGCTATTCAGAACAAATATATCATCAATAAAAATCTGGAACAGAAAAGTACCACCATAACTGTTACATTAAGTCTCTAAGGAGCACTAATGTTTTCTCAGGATGTGAGGAATGGTCCTGTTTTCACTCAAATCTGCATCAGCTACAGCTGAAAAATGCTACCCACCAGAACATGTCTCTGGACACAGGGCAGCTCCCACAGAACTGAGCAGTACTGAACAACAGTGATCCAAGACATTTATAACCACGTTCCTGGAAAGCCAGGAACTCGTGATCCCTGCTGAACCTGGGAGGAGCTTCTGCTGGAAACAAGTGAGAAGAGACAGGGGAAGGAAAGGAACAGTCCTTTGATCTTAACCAGTGCTAATTTTGGGCCCTTCTCTCTGACAAGATTCAGTGAAGAGGTTTGTGAGGGCAGGGTATGAAATGAATTATTTTTAATCTGCTTGTTAATGGACGTGCAGCGTGAGCAAGCTCCAAGCAGGCATTCCTACTGCAAACATGGAATACATTTTCCCTTTAGTCCCACCAGCTGTGCAGGGAAAGTTCCACAGAATAATTCAGTTTCAGAAGGGGAAAAAATAGCATGATGCCTTCTGTCCTTCAGTAAGTTTGTCTGTGGATCTTTTAGACATGATTTTTTTTTAGTAAAAGCTACAGCAGTGAGGCAAACAGTCCTACTGACCTGGAAACACACATTGCATGTATCAAATTTTCTGTTGGAGATCTAGCATAGTTGCACACCAATTTTTTTTCCTCAATAAGTAGTTACACTTTGTTAAAAAAAATGGTTTTTTTACTAGAAAAAGTTGCCAATCAGGACCAAACAGATATACTTCTGAAAGGGACATCAGTGCCCTTGCACATTTCCTAAAATACTTCCACAGTGTGACAGTCAAATCTCATTTCAGAAGACACAGGACATTTTCTCCCTCCTTTATCACTGATTCTTTTTTCCCTTTTAAGAAGCAGAATTCACTGTGCTGCCAAAGTAAGATTTACTTTTAACTCTGTTTCTATTAACTTCTGTTTTTCACTTCTCCTCAGACCACAGATATCTGCTGTTTATTAAACTGCAGGCCAAACACTACTTAGAGTAATATTCCCTGTGGTATTATTTAGCTCATGAATCTCTTGAATTCATAGCTTGAAACAATCTAACCCTGAATCACAAAAGATTAACTATTTTTAAGAGATTTGTCATTATTAAACAAATTATTTCCCCTCTTAGAGCAAGAAGTATTATTTTACAGTGCTACTGCACTTCTCTTGGATGCTGACTTCTGCACTAGCTGTCAGTCAAACCATGAGACCACGAAACAGGACCAATATTTGATAAATGTAAGAAAAATCATTCTGTTTGCAACAACCCAACCGTTGGCTACTCACCACAGCAATGACAGGAATAAGCACACCCAGATTCCCTGCACTGCTGGAGGCCTGGAAAAGAAAAAGGAAATTATCAAAACATCTACAAAAGGGTTTCTACAATACTTGCTTTCAGAGGTATTTCAAGCATCAAACATCAAACATTTCCTCCTCCCTGTGCAAATGCAAACACACCTTGCCAATCCCAGCTCTGTGTCCTGCAAAGGGTTGTGCACGAGGTGGCCAAGAGAGACCCCCCAAAGTCCACAGGACTGAGCACACCCTGCATCTTTGAACAGAGCTTTTCAGGTGGGTCCTCAGGGACTGCTGAAGGGATTTTTCTACCCTGTAAGCACAGGGGTGTCAGTGTTTGGAAGTTCAGATATTGTGCTTTGAGCTAAAGACAGAAATTTTCATTGATACCATGTCTACTCTGACATCCAGTAACTCCTAGAAGAACGTTCACATTAAATGAGTGGCCACAAACAAGTGTCAAATGTTCACTAAAAGTTTCGTTTTACTATCAAAATGTAACCAAAAATAAAAAGTCTGTAAAAAGATACCATTTTCAAAAATTTATTTAAGCAGGAGGAGCAGCCTTTTCCATTGAAATATAAGAAGCATAAGGGAGATATGTATTTCCTTTGACTTTTAAGGACTTTTTAAACTGCACACTACACAAGTGTTGGCTCTTGGCCAGTGTTTATGAACTGAAAACAGTGCACACAGCACATCATCTCCCACCTCAGGCAAACAGGGATAGCACAGACATCACATCTCCTCTCTCAAGTCTTTCCTGACCTCACATATCCCTCAACATTGGATTTAGGAGGGAGGGAACCCTCCAGCTTCCTCCTTACAAGGAGAGACCAGGTGCAGGGACTGCTGGCCCCACAGGGAGGAGGAAAGGAAGAAATGCTAACAGGGCACAGCTTTGCATGAAGTGGAACAAAGCAAAAGGAAATAATAAAAAAAATAAAAAAAAGAAGAGAGGGAGAAGCAAAGCCAAATACTCTTCAGATGAAACAATAATGACACAATCCAATTAAAACACACTTCAGTTATCTTTCCTGGAGAGCCAAGATAAAGCAAAGCAAGAGATGGGTCCTAAAATATTTTTGAAGGGAATAAAATAACAGCATTCAAGACACTCTAAGGGGTAGGAACAACTAGAAAAAGTCACTATTAGCACTTCTGTTACAAAAAATGGAATGTCAGGCTCTTTATGATAATATATGGCACTGAGGATGAAGAAGATGCAATGACTTCTATCCCTGGGCATACTCAGGGGACATTAGTGTCAACTATCAGCAAAAGAAAAAAAAAATGCTATTTTTCTTCCCCTCACAGAAGCCACTTTTGCATGGTTGAAAACAGAACAAATAAGTCACTGGAGCATTTTAACAGTTATGGAGCAAACTTAAGTATGCTGAGAAGCAGAGACACAGGCAAACTACTGAAATAAAAATTGCTTTGGTTGGGGAGCACAGCACGTGCAGTGCTTTACCAACTTCATCTCTTCCTGAAAATGAAGTATCCCAGGCTCCAGAATGCCTTTGGTAAGTTTTACTCTGCACTGAGAAGAGTGTTCTCTAGTGAGAACTGCTGTCAGTACCCTCACAGTAAAGAAACACTGCCTCCTAGCTCAATCCAGCACACATTTCTCCAGTTGCTGGCAGCTTTAAGTTGGTGCAGCAGTTTGCCTCCCATAGTAATTCCAAAACTGAAAACAGTGGGAAAATATCCCAGAAAGGAGGAGAGTGGAAACTAATTTATAACTGTCATTTTAGAGCAATGTTTACAGTATGTTTTTCACAATTTCAGCTCAGTCATCTGTGGTTAAAGGAATCCATGAGACCCGTGGAGAGGAATTTTCTACCCTAGACTTCATGAAAAGCAGATTCTAGACATGTCCTAGTTCCCTTTTAAGAGAAGGGTTGGCATCCCTGATTAAATGCAGTCTGTCTTCAAGGCAAACAGACTCATGTCAGAGGGATTTACCATCCATAAAGAATTTAATACTATTTAAATGCAGCATGCACAAGGGAGGGGGAAAAAGGCTGAAAAGAAAAAAACCATATTGTTCCCATCACTGCTAGGAAAATATGGCTATTTCAAAAGGAAGTGTTACCTCTCTGCCCTAAAAAGGAAGGAACAGCTCTCAAACTGCACCTCTGAGACAGCCTTAACTCTCCACCATGCACACATTTGAACTATTAAAACATAACAGCCTATTTTTTCTGTATAAAATCACTATCAAACACTTGAGTTTTCATAAGTCATCCTAAGTCAGTGCACTCAGCATTTGAACACTAAGAAAGAACATAACTGGAGGAAGGCTCTGATTTTTTGAGTAGGAAGCAGCAAAAAAGTCTTGACAAAAGAGCAGAGAATTCTGAGTGAATAAAGTAACTGCACATAAACTGCTCCTGCAGAAATTCAGTTAGCATTTAAAGACATTCCTCTTCTAAACCTTCTCATGCCCTTTTCAAGGCCAGTATGTGTAAATTTTACAAATCCCAATTGAAAACTGCATATAAACAGAACTCTACTTTAAAGCAAAACCACTCAAATATACTCTTCTGCAAATGTTCCTACCACACAGATTATCTAAGAGACAAGTCTCATGCCTCATCTGTCTTAGGCGAGCTTTCTGAATAAACCTGCTCTCTAAATAAAGCACCTCTAAAAATCAGAGATTTCTATTAAATCTGTAATTTTGACTTCACTGCACTATTTTCATTATAAGCCTAGACAGAGTTTGCATAAACTTGGATGTTGGGGGGAAAAAAAAAAATCAAGATGCACCCACTTCTAAGGGCAATTCCGGATGGATGAGGATGACAAATTGACTGCTTCAGGCTGCAGGTTTGCCCAGATAACTTCCTGAGGTTCCTTCCAATCCCAGTTTTCCTATGATCCTATCACACTATCACCAGAAGTAGAATTCTGTCCCATCTAAAGACACTCATGGCCTTGTAAGAGATGTACAGTACTCAGCATTCCATATTTCTTTTGGCAGCTCTGCCTCTGACACTGCAGTTCACCCACCCTCAGCTGAACGGTAGCTGTCCCCTTCTTTATCTGAGATACCACACATGGATCAGTCAGGTGTCTGGAAAGCATTCCAGACCTGCACTCCATGACCAGAACACACCCTCAGGCTCAGCAGAGTGTGGGTTTCTCCTGTGAGGGTGTGGGTTTGGTTATCAACCACCCAGCAGTGTGTTCAGTGGTGCCATCCCCATAAATGCACAGCTGCACACAACTAAAAACCAGTGCATTCCTGACCTTCAGTGCTGGTCCTTTTTCACTTGCTCTCTCACTGGCTCTCTTTCCTTCCAGCCCAAGCTGAACAAACAGCTCCAGCAAGTTCATGAGCAGCTCATCCACAAGGTGTTCTCCCTGGATGTTGGCAGCGATGTTGGCCAGGGCGTTGATGACGGCCAAGGAGCAGTGCCTGAGGAGAAAGGAGAGTTATGAACAAGCAATCCCTTTGTTTAATATCCTCACTGCTTTCTTCATAATACTCACAGTAAGTCTTGTCATAAGGCTGCTCACATTTTTTTCACTCAGGTTTTTTTCAGGGGGTTGTTTTATGTTTTTATGGACAGCACAGCACTTTACTGATAATTGAAACAGAACCGGTATTTAAGTGAAAAACTTTGTCAGCTGTGCCTCTGGAGGACATTTCATTAATGATGCCACCACAGCCAAAAGGAAAGTACTTTCCTGCAGCAGACAAAAAGCAGCCAAGGGCTGTGTTTCTGGTTTGGGAAAGCCTTGAGCTGAAGAATCAGAACCTGTATCAGTTGTTAAAGCTGAGACTGCATTGGCTCAGGCAGCCTGTTAAAATATACTGACAGGAACAATCCTCTCAGGTACTCACATATTGCTTTCAAAGATATCCAGACTCCCAACAGAGTCAATGATAATCTTAAATTGTAGCAGGGACAACAATGCATAATTTACATGCAAAGAATTAAATTGTTAATGGTTTGCATTTAATCCCTGATAAGTACTGGGACCACAGTAACAACAAGACAGAGCACTCTTAGCTTTTCTAGGCTAAGAGATTAATTACTGTACTTACAGATAACATAAGTCATCAATGTCATTTAGCAGTTACAAGCACTGACTCCTTACAGAGGACAAAGTAATCAATACTACCTGTAGTGAAAAGCGTTTTCAGGAATCTCTACATTATGAAGGGCTACTATGTTTAACCAATGTGTTTCTTTTTAACGTCAAAGAAGAAAGAACAATATTATTTACAACCCTGTCATAAAACTGGAAAAAAGTTAAAATGCCTGATGGAGCACAAAGGATATTTGAGATGGTATTTATACATTTAAGGGACACAGCTGAGTGTTACCTGTATCCATGATCCTTATAGTCCTTTGTGGCAGAGTAAACAACTGAGCTTGCTTTAACACTGATTTGCTGAAATAGATTCCACACCTCCTGGTAAATGTATTGCTGCAAAAAAACAAACCCAAAGCACTAAATAAAGCTTATTGAACACAACCTCTCTAAAGAACAACCCTGTAAAATGCACTAAGTGTTACCAAGTTCTTCAGACAGGTGTGTGGCCACAGTCTGAGCAATGGGTTCAGCTTCCACGCAGCAAACGCTGCAAGTGCATTCGTGAGTGTTTTTAATTAATAACTCTTGTAAAAGTTGAGCAAGTTCTTTAACTCTGCCTTCCTGATGGAAAACTTTTTTCAGGCTTCTGTGTCCTGGCAATTAATTGCTTGTTCAGAGGCACAAATAACATTTGGAAAATGTCAGTTAATCTTTGTATGACTGAAGAAGACAATCTTCTATACTTTCAGATGTACAGACTTACAAGACTTTGAAACTTAATTACTTATATGAAAAAAGATACTGTGCACCTCTTTGGGACATAGGTTAAGTATAAAAACTTCATAATAACTTTTGAAAACATTGAATTTGGTTTTTATGGTCTGCTTTTTTTAAAAAAGCTTTTATTATTTTCTATGAGGACTCATCTTCTTTATAGGAACAGCATTTTACACATTATAGCTTTTCTGATGTCATAAAAACTGTACAAGTGCCTACCTGTGGTGAAGAAAAGAAAAACCTTAAGTAACTTTTGCAAATGCAGTTTCTAAAATATATTTCCTTTTAACTAAAGGAAAGGGATCATGAACTGGCAGAGTCTTGGCCAGTTCTTTCCTTACATTTCCAGTGATGACCAAGCAGCCAAGCTGATCAATGATGAGAACATCAAGATGAGAAGGTGGCTGGCAAAACTTCTGCTGTAAGATCTGCAGGATGGGTTCCATCATTTTTGGGGTGTCCCTCAGTGCCACTGCAATGTGCCCCAGAGCACGAATTGTGTGGTCAGGAATCAAATGAGCTTCCCTGTCACAAAAAAACCAAACAAAAACCCCCAACATGATACATGTAACTGTTTGGCAGTTAAAAGACCTCTGAGCATGGTTACATTTCTTGTAAGAAACAGTTCATACACTAAATTTAAACATCACTAACAGCTTTAATACTGCCACTCTATATATACCAATACATTAATGTTGCTGCACAAGTTGGTTTTCAAAATAAAAAATAACAACCTCTCAAACTCACTGTTGAAGAAATCCACGCTAATCCATGAACAAATTGATCTAGAAACAACTGTGAAAAGAGGTAAAAATGCTGGGCAAGATATTACAACCTGACAGTCAGACCAGCTACTTTGGAATATCTCCCTGGAGGTTTCTTGGTTTGTGGGTCTCTTTAAAAATGAAGGAAGTCAAATGCCACAAATGACAAGATGTATCTAGCCAAAAAAGACATCTGAAGCTTAAAGGATACAGCAGAGAGAGAGTATCATTCAACTGAGGACTCAAAATTGGCTAATATTCACCAAAGATTTGCTGATTCAATCAGGTAAAAATGGATCCATCTCTCTCAGTATGAAAACAGGGACTTGGCATGGGATGATCTTGACCCCACATAAAAGCTCATTGATCTGAGACACTTAACTCTAAAATAATGCTGCCAGTACTTTTATCTTAGAATAAGCTTCAGGTCCAATGAATGAAGGAGAACTTGGTGTGATGATGACAACTTACTTATCACTCTCCTGAGAGATGTACAGACGGTTGGACAAACTGGCAAGAAAGGCCTCCACAATCACAGAATCGATAGTCAAGCCAGCTTTCAAACACCTGAGCAACAATGGACAGAAAAAATAATGCATCAGTTCAACAGATCAGGTTTTACTACTGTAAATGCATGCCAGGTATAAGGGAAGAAAGCTTATACTGAACTATGAGAACTGATTGCCCGAGAATGCTGCAGATGTATTTTAAATAATTAGCAGAGTTTCTACCTGTGCTTTCTCCAGCAACAATAATGGATGGGAATATGCAATAAGGTAAATTCAGAGTCCAGTGCTTTGAAACTTTAATTCCTTCTGTCTTGTTATCAACTACTTGTTTTCCCTCCAGCCCTCTGTAGCTAAAAGGGAAGAATAATCCCTACACTGCCCACATGAGTGTGTAACAATCCTTCTGTTACAGGAGGCTCAATGTGATAATCTAAGCAGAAAACAAAAACCCTGCTGAATATCAAAATGATGACTAGCCTGAATTACAGATGTGGGAAGAACAGTAAGACTGAATTATTATTTTACAATTAGGACACAGAAGAAACTAAGAGATGTCTGAAGGAAAATGAAGTCACACTAAGTTACAAAGACTTTACAGCAGCACAGAGCATTGACTCAATACTTTTCTGCCAGGGAAACAGCACCTGTGCCCCAGCAGGTGCCAGGCTCTCTCTCACCTGCAGATGTTGTCTATGGCGATGTCACGCAGCTGCTCGTACATGGATGGTTGACTTTTCTTGCCAGGCATCACATTCAGAGTGGACTCTGAGTGCTCGTTGGTGACACTGATCTTGATGTCATTACCACCTACTGAGAACAGGGAGTGTGGAAATCAACACCATTTGTTGGCCTTGCAGACATTACTGCATTTAGCTACTCCTAAATAATTATTCCTAAATTTAGTCAGTTACTACTTCACCTGTTCTGCTTTAGCATCAGGATACTGCTCCTGCATTAGCAATTCAAATTGAACATTTTTGTTTTGGAAATCATAACTTGATATTAACATTTAAAACAACAATAAAAACCTGCCAAGTGCCAGGATGATCACGTGGCTGGAGCACAGGACGTGTGTGGGGAGTCTGAGGAACGTGACCTTGTTCAGCTTTGGACAGACCCAGTGGCTCCCTCCCAAATTCCAAAGTAGGTTACTGAGCAGACAGAAGCAGGCTTTGTAGGAGAATGACACACAACAGCCACAAATTGAAACAAGGGAGGTTCCAACTGGTCTTGTGATTTTTTTCCCTATAATTATGCATTGGCTCCAGCTGCAGCATCTCACTCAGAAGTGTTTGGTTTCAGCACAAGAGACAGAGCAATATTGCTGCTGGGATAAATGTAGCTCTACCTATGCTGTTTGCCCCTAAATACACTTCTACCAGATTGTTATTTGCATTCCTCCTCTCCACCTCCAAAAAAAAAAGCAGAAATCCATCTCGATTTCCATCTACAGCTGCATCACCACAAAATATCTAAAAGCATCAAAAAGTTGGAAAACAATCACTTCGGAGTACAGCCTTTTTTCCTTTACCTGTGTGATACTGGCTGTGATATTTGTAGAGTTTCACAAGCACTGGGGAAGGTATCACAAGAAAGTCTCTCAAAGATGGATTGACAGAATGAACCACAACAGGGAACCTCTCACACAAACGACCTAGACCCTAAAAAGGAAAAATAAAACCAACAAAACATAGCTTTACAATAAAGCAGCACAATTTTTATCTCAACTGTAAGCTTGCAGCTTCAGCTCAATACAAAAAAACCCCAAAAAACTAAACTCTACAAAGTTCTGAGGGATTCAAGTTTTAGTGGAAGATTTAGACATTTGATGCCTCTATCTCTTTTAGGTTATTTTAGAGTGTGTCAGAGGCCAGTCAAGCCTTGCTGCTCTCTTCCTGAGTGTTTTCACAGGAATTATGTGAAATGAACTACACTCTCAAAAAAAAAAAAAGTTATTGGGCAAGTTCCAATACTTAGAGAATCCTGATAATTTACTATGTGGGGGAAAACACCATATTTGTAAGACTATGAATAAGTGTCCACAATGAGAAGACATAAAAATTAGAACAACCAAGTCTTAGTCTAAAACCTCAGTGACCTGCCAGTCCCAGTATTTTAAGTGTTTATATAATGGGCTAAGAAACTAAATATTTCAGAAATTCAATACTTGTTAAAAACCCCTCACGAATATTATTCTTTGAGAAGTAGCTGAGCTAAGAAAATTCTAAAAGCAGTTCCTAGTTTCCACACCAGACCTCTAAAATCCAAATGTAGAACACACAGATGGAAATACAAATAGCAGACAAAAAGTGTTCTAGCAACCTGTAAAACTCCCCAAACTCTCACTCACTGATGCAGTAATGTCAAACACTGTAAAGGCAGACCTGCAAACAGCAAATTAGCAGTGGCAAGTGAGCAATGATGACTTTGCTTGAGGTCTTTGACTGCAGCTTCTCTGATAACTTGATGCACAGGTTTTCAGCACCTTAAATGAAAAATCCAACAGAGAAATTTATCTCACCAGATTTGTTATTAGCCACACACCACCCAATGCTTACTGGAATTTCTAAAATACTTCAGAGAATTTATAAGCTTCACTCTCCTTATACTACCATTCCTCAAAAAGATTTAGTGCTGCTTCTGCAAAAACAGTTTTGGAAACAGTATCTGTATCTGTAACAAACAGTATCTGTACCAAAAAGCTCTGTCAAACACTGTGACTGGAAGAATGACAGTACTTAAAGATGATTTTGAGTGTAGCTCACACTGGACAGAAATCAAGTATTACAAAAGCCAAAGGAAAAAAATCCTTCACGTTCAGGGGATGGATAAGATTTATAGAACAAGAAAGAAAATAGAAGAAAAATGAGAAAGAGCTTCCCAGTCCTGCTAGCACTGAAGAAAAAACATTTCCTTTAAAAGAATCACTGAGAAATATTTAAGACATTAAAAGCAATAACTAAACCAGAAACTAGAAAACAAGCAGCTGCATATAATTCAGCAATTATACCATCTCCTCTAGATAAGCCAATAGAAAGTTTCTGTTTCCATTTCTATGAGATGTTGAACTATCCAGCCAATTAATCTTACAATCCTTTGGTGGAGGTTTTACTCTTCTATTCTAACAGCAAAAAGTATTCCCTTCATTTTATATTTTTCCAAGCCCCATCTCCTCTATAAGTATTCCTACAACTTCGAACACAACAGAGAGACACTGCAGAGAGCGAGGAGCGTTTTTTACTTTGCTCATCTTTGACAGCCCACACCATGAGATCCACACAGGCAGCGTTGGCCTGGCAGCGCAGCTTCAGAGGGCTCAGCTCGTGGTGCAGCCGATCCACGTCGTGGAGGATCTTCTGCAGTTCTGCCTGGCTGCTGTTGAACTGCTCCAGCACAAAATCATGCACTTCCTTCACAAACGAGTTGGGAAGGTCTAAAGAGAGAAAAGGAGACAGTGTCATACTGGAAGGATGGAAGTGACTGTGTCAGAATAACAGCATATGTACAATTCATTGCTGCATTATAAATTTAATGATTTAATCAAATTTATGTCCTGTCTAAAAGGTAAATTTCATAGCAAAGTCCATCAGTGAGCAGATAATCCAAATGCCATCTACTAAGCTTTTTTAATGGTGCTCAAAATATTTTTTCTATTTCCATAGCACCTTTTTTATATGGAAACATGTCAAATACAAATTCAATACCATATGCAGAGTTCCCAGGAAATGCAAACCTCCAATGTTCCAGCACTCAATACAAAGCAGACAATGGTTAGGATCTCAAACATAATGAAGAATAAATTAAAAAAATAGTATAAATACTATACCTTTCATATAGTATAATGTGTCTCTCAGCATTTTAAACTGAGCAAGATAAAGGGGGTCACTGAATGCTTTGTAGTAGAGATCTGTACTAGCACCCGTCTGAAAGAGAAAAGAAGCAACCTCCTAGATTCAAAATGAAGTATTTTCCATTACATGGATAAATAAACCTCATTGCACTCACACAATCTTTCCTCCACAATGTAAACAAGCACGTAAAACAGGTACATGAGGTAACCTCGTGACTTTCCCCCCTCTACTTTTAACAAAAGTAAAAGTCCAGCCATTCTGGGCATTAAATAAGATTCAGTCACTCTTGATTTGAGGAGCACACAACTGTTCTCTCCAACAGTGTAGAAAACAGGCTTATAAAAGAGGGGGATTTAAACCTCTCATTTCATTGAGACAGCAAAGAGAGAAGGTGAAGTTGTCCCCACTTAGGCCTACAGTTCAAATATAGCAGTTCTCAAAGGAAGGCTGGAGAGCACAGCACAGTCATCTCTGCACACAGCTGAGCACACAGCCCTTCCTACACAGCCTTCTGCCCTGAGGGGGCGAGGGGAACTCCAGAAAATGTGCTGGAGGCTGTGACAGAACTGTGCCCAGAGAAGGGGAGAACAAGGACCCACAGACCCAAGCAGGGCACCTCTGCAAGTAAAGGCCTGCAAACTGTAACACTCATAAACTTGTTAGGAATGCCACCTAAAAGAGCAGCAGTGATTTCCAAGCTAGAAAAAGAAAACAACACATTTTATCTACGTGAAAAAAAGACAATGTTACTGCAATACAAAATAAAGATCTCAGTCTACAGTAAACCAGTTTTGGGCAACCAATGCTGTAATTTATCAGGACAAGAGAACTAAAGTAAGAAGAATAACTATTTCCTCCTATGTCAGTGAAAAACATTACTCCTTCACTCCTTCCTCTATTTTTACACTGTCCAAAGCCAGATTTAAACCAGTGAACAAACTGTTCAAAAAGGAAATCAGTATAATTTTGCAAAGAGAAGGTATACCTTACACAGGTAAAAGAATAATTTTCCAAGATTTATGGCAAAAAAACAAAGAAGCATTCAGGTAATTCAAAAAGGAATTTAAAAGCATACCTCTGCAACTTCAGCTATAACTGCATCCAAGGTCTTCAGAAGAGAATCCCCAACGATCTGTTTTACCTACAGAGACAAAAATAAAACCAAAAAAGAATGTTTCCTGTTGGTGACTCTAGAGAATACAATTTTGTCCCTGCAGAGAGCACAAGTCACTTCACTGCAAAGTGTCAGATGAAATTAAGGCTGTTACAAGAATCTTTGAGCCTCTCTGTGCTGTTCCAAAATAGCTGGTGCAGGAAGCAGACAGGGCTGCAGGCTGCAAACAGCCACTTGCATGAATTCCCAGCATCTAAACCCTTCTAGAAAAGGGTCTCATTCTCAGAGCAAAAAGCAGCTATGTAAGTTACCTCAAACCAAGGGCTCTGCCAGACTCAAGCAGGAAGCCGCTGACATAAACTTATCTGATTTTCCAAATTCTTCACAGTTTATATGAGAGTTTTTAGGAATGCTACTGAAGCATGACACGAAATGCCATAAAAATAACATTACACAAAGCTTGAGAGGGACAAAGACTGTCATTTTATTTGCAACTCTAAAAGCTTAAACTTCCCCTGCATCTGTTTCTAGCACAGATATCTGGAATGCAACCTCACTGAGCTGTCCCAGGGACCCCCCACGTACCATGTTCAGCAGCTGTCGGAGCATCTCCAGGGGGATGTTAAACTCCTTGTTGTTAATGCCATTGAAGAGAGGAGACACTGAAAAGCTGGAGCTGATTGTAGAGAAGTAATAATCAGGATCCAGTGCACTCCCATCAGGAAGATATGAACCTAATCAGAAATAAATAATGGAAATACAAGTCTGAGGAGGGAAAGGATATTGACTTTGTTTAATGGTAACATCTGATCACTACTAAAGAGTTATTTCCAAGACAGGTACAGTCATTAACTTGCAAGTTATTCAGAGGTGCATTTCAGCTCATCTAGTGGTGAATCAAGACACAAAACTATGATGAAAAAACACATTTGTTCACTAGAAGTTTACCACCACAATGGAAGAATTTATTTCAAAATGACTTGTTTTCAGAGACACTTCTGATGAGAAGCCTTCCCATGCTACTGACATGCATTTACCTGAAAACATCTGTAAGTGCCCTTTAATTCAAAAGCACAGAAATGCAAAGAAAAGGTTAAGTCAAAACTGTCTTGTAAGGTTTCCCCCTATATTAGGTCAAATGAACACAAAGAACAGCTTTGATCTTAGAATAGACACCAATTCACTGCTGCAATTTGGAAGCAAAGAGAATCAAATCATTTTTCGGATTCAAGTACTCTACTAAACAAACAACTTGCTCAGCAAACTGCTCTCAGCTCTGTTTCCACTTGAGAAATTATATCTCTGCCTTTCTGAAGTGTTCAGCTGGCTGTGCTGGAGTAATGTTCTTGGGATTATACAGCCTTTCAAGCAAGATCATTTATTGACAACAACAACAAAAAAGTCTTCAGTCATTTCTTTTCTAAACCATTAGCCTTGGCCAGAATAAAACCAAGGTCACTGCTCATCTTCTTCAGAAAGCAAGACTATCACAAACTATATCATCAGAAATAATACAAGGGCTGCCTGTAGCTGAAATATCTGGTAAAAGTTAGTACTGAAAGTAAAATCCTAATTAGAATAACCATAACACTGCTAGAGAGACAATGAAAATGATTCCTAAATTTGTACAAAGTTGTTCACTATTCACCTATAGGTTTAAGATTATTTTTGTTCTACCACTATAGCCTCTCTCTAACCTGCAGCTTTTTTTCTGTTTGTTTGCTTTTTTTAACTCAAACCACAAAGACCATAAGATTGAAGAAGAACAGGTTGGTTCAGCAGGGTAGACAGAAGGTCTACTTGGCAACTTAAGAATGATACTTGAATTATCTTGCAATCTCATTATATGAATGAGGAAAACAGATGCCTCTAGAAATAGCCATGTGAAGGAAAAAGTAAAGCAATGTGGAAGAAATCAATTTAAACCAGGGCTTGAGGGAGGAGAATGGCCCAGAAACAGATGAAGTCCAAACTGTTAAAAACCTCGAAGGGCAAGACAAAACCAGAAACACCAAAGCACCTCAGCTGCAGAGCCAGTCCTCTACTTGATTCAGGAGAGACTGAATCTGCTTTTACTTAGAACTGCTTTGACTTAGAACTCACAGTTACAGCTCTACTGAAACTCAGGGGTTAAGGGTTTATGTATTAAGTCATAAAACTTGTTCCTGTTTCTGCCTTTTGTGACACAGTAATTAGTGCACATTAGTGAACACTCTGCTTTACTGGGTCTTACACAATGACCCACATCACCCTTACTTCAAATGGAGCCATTGTTTTGGATTTATACAATGTGCCACAAAGGCTTCAAAATTCCAGACTCTAATCCAACAATTCAGTTGCCCAGTGAAGCACAAGATTAACACTTATTCCTCAAAGTTACTCAGCCTAATCTCCCAAAATATTTTTGGCCTAGTTGAATTAAGCTCTTCAGTACCAGGCACTGCCTGGCAGTAAGGGAATCATGTCTCAAAACCCTCCAGAAACAACTGAGCCTGGAAACTACTGGTGTTTAATAAGTACTTCCTACTGTCTTTAAACCACAATTTTTTTTCACAATCCTAGCAGGCACATGCCATAGAATTACTGTAAGAATTCTGGAGAGCAGAGAAAGGGGTCAAAAGGTTTTGGTTTTCAATTTTCTATAAATTGCAAAAAAACCCTTGTTCTTTTGCAAAATAATTTACCTTCAAAGTATTGAATTGCAGTTCCTCCAGGAGAGCTGGGAGGCGGAATTCCACGTTCAGGACTAACCTGAAACATTGCACAAAAGCCCTATTTATTATAAACAAATATTTATAAGACATTGATAGATCTTTCAGGGAATGGTTTGCACACTTTATAATGAAACACTGCTTCAAGCAAAACTAACAGGAACTAGATATTCCTGGGCCTATCAGCTCAATTCCAGTCAAAAATAGGAAGTTAAAAAATGCTACTTCAGTGCTTTCGACTAAAAGGAAGAGATCAGAACAATGACTCCTGGACTGTATGAAACTACACTAAGAACAATCTGTGGTTTCAAAAACAGCATCTGAATGCATTTTTTTCCCCAAGACAGTGAACATCCACAGCTCCTGGTGAAACCAGTGAGAGCTCCTGTACCCTCAGCACTTCTGAAAACTTTAGCCATTAAGCACCAGCTTCCCAAATTTACAGATATACAGTACAATGCTTTTCAATGAGAATAACAGAAGCAATAGGATTTGCCAATTGCTCCATGTGAAGACTTACTAGTACAGTTGTTAGTTTAACTGTCACTGACAGTTCTGTTACTCAGAAACTACAAAGTTATTTTGAAATTCAGTTGTGGAACCAAAATAAAGATCTTTGTGTTTGGTCAAACAATGTGTGAAGGGACTCCCTGCATATCCAGGCTTAATGCTGTCTTCACTCAGCTCAAGAAATAATCTCAGCACTGACTCCAGCACAGAGCAAGCCATACAAACCTGTGAGATGCTGGATACACTGCTAGCCTTTCTCTTTAGTGTTCCTTCCTGGCAAACAGTGAGCAGGGAACTGGGAAGAATTGATCTGAAGTCATTGAAGGATCGTCGGCGAATTCCTTCAAGCTCTTCTGGAACTCTCAGGGAATGTGGGGGAATTTTAGGAAAAAGCTTTGAAAGGAGAGCCTCCTCTGAATTGCTGTAGCGACCAAAGGCTCGAGAAATCCCTATCAGGCAGGGCACTGCATACTTGCATAAATATTCTGGAAAAGAAAAACACGTGTAACAGCACATTAACAGTAACTTAGAACTTCCTCTTCACAGGTTTGCTACCACTTCACTAAACTGTTTCAGTCTAAAGTGCTTTACAAAGACTGACTTGTGCAAGTAGAGGAAAAACCATGAAGGTATCACAAATTAATGCAGTTCTGCTTCTGTATTTACCAGCCAGCAACAAACACAACAGACACGTGCAAACAAAAGTGGAAAGAAAAAGCTGCTCACTTTTTAGGAGTGATCCTGATAACCAGAAAACTCAAGAGAAGTTCAGAGGACAGGAGTTATAAGATAGTAACAATTTTATTAGTACCTTTATCATGCATTTGTGGTGTCTGGCACATTCCCAACAGGAACTGCATTACTTGCAGGATGGCATCCAAAATCTGAAGTCATCAAGACAGACATACAAAAACATCTTTTGGTAAAGAAGTGTCATATCTTACACCAGATCACTACAACAAATGAAACCTGCATATATTAATGTAAAGAGTTTTTTAACACTGTGGGACTAAAAGAGCACGTTGCCCTCACTCAGCTCACAGAGCTGCTCTTGTAAAGCCTGCAGTGAGCTGTGTGTACCAGCACAATGAAACTGCACCAGTCCTGATCCAGCACCAGAGCTGGAATCCTAACTGGGCTCAGCAACTGCCACCCAAAAGTAACAGCAGACTTATGAACATCTTCCATATGCCTGACAATTAACACAAGCAAATGAATGCACCAGTACAAATGCTAAAGCAATCAGCCCCTCTGCAGGGCAGGAAGCAGCTGCTGCTCTCTCCTCCAGAACTGGGTCATCCAAACCAACCCCACCTGCTCTCTGAGAGAGGCGTCCCTGTAGGCAACGTCGGATAACAACGTCACCAGGCAGAAGCTGAAGTTTTCTGCCACTGGAAGCAAACCTGCAAAGTGACAGACAGAAAAATCAGCCACTTGTTAAGAGAGAAACAACACAGAAAGAACAAATTATATCAAAACAAGAAGATATATGTGCGACTCCCGTGTCACGCAGTTCTGAGATAAACTGTAGAAAAATACAGTGTTGCACACAAAATTTAAAAGCACTCTACCATCATAATTTCAGTCTGAAACACTGAAATAAAAATCATAATAATTAAAAGCTTTCCCAGGCTTTCAAGTAATTAAAAAAAATATTGAATTATATAATACTATATAAAAGTGTTCTTATATTAATTCTAAGAGACATTAAGGGAGCAAGAAACGAAGTGGCTGAAATAGCAACTAAGCATAAACTGGATGTGTAAAGATCTCAGATTCCACTCTCCTGCTCTAACCACTACACAGTCTTCTCCAATTTAATACAAAATATATTGAACACAGAACTATTTTGAAAGTTCAATCTATTGAGAAGTGGTCAAACAGGCAAACAGGGAGCTGTTCAACTTCCTGTTTGCTTTTAAAGAAAATGAGTATTAAAGGCTGTCAAGCCAGGAGCTAAAAACCCAGCACCTCCCCTTGTACCATGGCCTGAATAACCTTTGCTGTTGCTATTTCCTGGCTGGCATTTCAAAAGAAAGATCAGAAAACCCAAAGATCACCTCTGCCTTTCCGTGCATTGCTTTCTTCTATCCACTGGACTTTGGGAAGACCCTTCAGAAGGCGGAGGAGGTACGGAACCACATTATCCTTGTGCTAAAGAAGAAAACATTCTATTTAAAATGGAGAAGAAAAGCTGAACCATATCATCTCAATGTTTTGGATATATGGAAAGACTCCATTGACACACACAGAACTCGCTTCTCATGATTACTCCACAGGCTTCTTGAATGTTGCAAAACTGATTTCAACACAGGCAAACGAAAAGTAACCCAATTCAGTGCCTTAAATCCAAGACTTTCATTCCAGGCAACAGTTCATTCTCTGCAAAAGTTGCAGAAAAATATTCCAGAACCACAACGTACCTACCCACAAACAATTCA
The DNA here is from genome assembly GCF_036250125.1 of Pseudopipra pipra. Classification (NCBI taxonomy): domain Eukaryota; kingdom Metazoa; phylum Chordata; class Aves; order Passeriformes; family Pipridae; genus Pseudopipra; species Pseudopipra pipra. The sequence continues at coordinate 5,905,222 of NC_087566.1, read as the reverse complement.
TTAACTGACAGCAAGGCCCCAAAATAATTTGAAGGCAGCTAGAAATTCAGAGTGCCAGTCCCACCTCATGTGACCCATCCCATGGCCTTACACAAGTCACTTCACACACCTGTGTAATGCTCCAGCTCCCTCACCTGCAAATCAAAGGACAGCACTTCCCTTCCTCATGGGGTTGGATTAACTAATACTGACTGCTGGCTTTGGAAACATCATCAAATGCTATGAAATACAAATATTGCCTTAGAAAAAAAAAACAAAAAAAGAACAACCCCAATAATAACCAGGCAAGCTGTACCATAGCACATGGACCCTCAACAGGAGGCAATTCAGGCCTGAAGCAAACCCCAGCAACGTGGAAGATTTTAAAGTGAGGTCTAATGACTCTGGACCTAGGACTGGGTATATCCTCCCTTTCCCCTGCATGGAACAATATGATGCCCAGAGCTCCAGGGAAGAGAACCAGCCTGTCCTGCTCAGGCTGGCAGACACAGAAGGGATGTTCATGTACAATGCAGCCTGTGTGCTCTGTCTGTCTGTTTATCCTGGCCAGTGCCAGGCAGGAAAGGGCCTGCTGCAAACCTGACCTTCAGGACTGCACTGGAACATCCCTGTCATTCAGGAGCATGTGGGGAAGAACACACAATGACACACATGGTTTAAGTAAATCCTCCTGAATAGTCTTTCCTTTCTCTCCTTAAGGTATGATGACCAGAAAACATGCCAGCAGTCTGGTTGTGGCAGTGCCATGACTACTTTTTTTATTCTTCTATCTCACTCCTCAGTGCTGTCCTTGCTTCCTTGTGCTCTCCTGCCTGCATTCATCTCTTACCTCTGATATTTTAATTCACTTTTATGAAGAAAAACATCAACTTTTCATTCATTCAACAACTAAACTTGAATTAATCTTCAAAGATAAACAGTTAGCCCAGGTGGGGAAAATACCTGCAGGTCAGATTCAATTAGGAAGATTCCTAAAGCAATAACAGCATCCCTGCGACGTTCATCCAACTGGAAAATCCCATGGAAATCCACTGGACACATACAGAGCAGCTTCTGTACCTGAAAAACAGCAGAGGGAAAGAACAGTGGAACAAGACAAAGTGTCAAAACAAACTGAAGTTTGAAGTGCACAGTGGTGTCTCCATCTTCTGGAAGACAGATGGGCACGTTACCCTCCTTTAGTCATCAACCTTAACAAGAGCATTCAAGGGTTGGGAAAGGGTGGTGAATGACAGAACCCAGAGAGAGACAGGAAAAGCTCGAGCAGAAGTCAAACATTTCTACCACAATATGGGTTGATTTAAAGGCTTTCTTCAACACCTGATCAGAGCATTGAAGTATGACAAAGCCTTCCTTCACTGGGCATTTTAGATGTGTAAGAAATGTGCAGCAGGCAAATTTATCACGTTTACTCAATTCCTGTAAACAAAAAACCAGGTGGCTGGAGCTTTGTTTACAGCTGCACCAATGCATTCTTCATATACAGCACTGAACCATTAACTGCTACCAAGATGAGTACGACTGGCTCAAATCTTTCAGGTTACAGATTAAGTTTTCAAAACTATTATTTTCTCACTGCTTAGCTAATACTTATCTCCATACTCAGCACACACACATCTGAAGAACACATCGAATCCCCCAAATACTTTGTTTTTCTATGGAACTGCTAACAAATGGAAAACGCAGCAAGCATGCTGTCTTTTCATGAATTTCCTTGATGTTAATAAATCCTATCTAAAGAGGACTGTCATAATAAATAACTATGTCTGACTCGCCTATGTTTGAATGTCAAGTCATTTCCTATTTAGATAACTCTTTGAACACCCCACCTTGACATTTCTAAACCAAGAAAAGTTTCCCTGGAGGATTACAAGAAGCTACTGGACACGCAGTGGAATTTAGGATTCTGGTCCTTCAACTGCCAGATCTCATAATTACAAGACTAGTAAGACAACAACACAAATAAGCCTCTTGCTCAACATAAAATGCTGGAGAGGACACATGAACTTTGGAAAATGACTGCTGCTGCATGTGTTCCACGTCAGGTTATACCTGCAATAACATGAGTGAGTAATTTTAGACAGATATGAACTGTTAATATCATTTAACTTCTACTGTAATCTGTCAAACTAATAAATAAAAAATTAAATAAATTAATCCCTGGATATTAGTGAACCAACAGCAAGGCTTACAAAAATTATTCACTGTTGGCTGTCACACCAATGGCACATTTCCAGAACACGAAGTAAGAACCGAAGGCGGCAACAGCTGGCCAGGAACAAGCACCAGAGTTTTCATCAGCACAGAGCCGTGCTTTTCAGCTATTTAGTCATGATTACTGCATAAGGCAAATCAGACGTTCTGTCACTTCTGGCTCGGGGCAGCCAACTCCCCAAACACCAGCGTGTCCATCCCTCCTTCCCCAGCACAACACACACCTGCCCGGGGCAGCGGTGCACACACACATCCCCTGGCTGGCTTTACCTTCAGCAGAGCTTTATCTCACCCAGGCAGATTCTACCCGTCACCTGGATTTAACAGGACACCCGGAGCAAAGCAACCAATCCTAATTAGGCTGAGACTAATTACGCCCACAAGACCCTGTTCCACAGACCCGGGGGAGGCGCAGCCGCTGAGGACCCGCGTTCCTTGCGAGGACACGGGGGGAGGCTGCGCTGACGGCGTTTTTGGGTCAGGATGGCCCACGGGAGCACCCACGGCGGGACAGATCCCACTCCCGGAACCACAGATAGCCCCGCCCGAGGGGAGCGGCACCACCCCGGAGCATCACCCGCCGCTGCTCCGACCCGCTGCCCACGGGCCACGCGGGTCCCCACAGCCCGCCCCGCACAAACACTCTGCACAGAAGGGCCCCGCACGGGGCCGACCCTTCCCCGCCGGCCCCTCGCGCGACGTGCAAACACAAAAACACGGCCCCCCTCTCGCATGACGACTCTCCGACATTCCCTCCCACATACACACACACACGCGGCTTCCACGCGTGACAGCCCCGCAGGCCCACACGTGATACTCCCACACCGCACTCCCGCAGCCCCCGCGCGTGAAACCCCCGCCGCCCTCACAGCCACAGCCCCCCCATACACACACACGACACTCCCCTCACAGACGCCCCTCACCTTCTCCAGCGGAGCCGGGTTCTGCACCGCCAGCGAGCGCGCCAGCGACAGCACGGTGTTGAAGTAGAAGCCGCGTGCGGTGGCCGCGCCGCCTCCGCGTCCGGCGGAGGGCGCCGCGGCGGCCCCGGCCGTGGCGGTCCCGGTGCCGGTGCCGGTCCCGGCCGCCGCCGCCGTGGCCGCCGTGGCCGTGGCTGCCGTGGCCGCAGCGGCCGCCGCAGCCGCCACCACCGCGGCCGCCATGTTGTGCGGGAGCCCCGCCGGGCAGCGCGCGCCGCCCCCTCCCGCGAGAGCACCGCCTCGGCGGGATCACGAAGCACCAATCACACCGCCAACATGGCGGCGCCCGCAGCGGCTTCACTACCGCCCGGTCCCCGCCCTCCCGGCCCGCCCCGCTCTGCAAACGGGCGCGCTCAGCGCAGCCCCTCCTACCCCCCCCCCCCCGCGGCCGCGATGGTCCCGTCCAGCACCGCCTGTCCCCCACCGGCGCTGCGGCGCGATCGCCCCGCCCACGAGGGGGGGCACGCGGTGGTTCCGCCCGACGCGCGCAGGCGGAAGGAGCGGAGCGGCCCGAGGCGGCGGCTCCGTGAGGGTTTCCCCAGCGTCAGGGGCTTCCCGAGCGCTCCCCGCGGTCGGCTGCGCCATGTCGGCCGTCCCGAGGAGCTACAACCCGTTCGCGGAGGACGATGAGGAGGACGCGGCGGCGGTGGGTCCCGGCGGGGCGGGCGAGGCGGACCGGCAGCGGTACCTGCAGCAGGAGGTGCTGCGCCGCTCCGCCGCCTCGGCCGACAGCACCGCCCGCTCCCTCTCGCTGCTCTACGAGTCCGAGCGCATCGGCGTGGCCGCCTCCGAGGTGGGTCGGGGCCGGGAGCGGAGCCGTCACCCGCAGGGCCCGGTGGCTCCCTCGGCCCTCCGGGACGGGGGGTCTTGTCCCTTTTCCCCCCGACACGTCCCTCTGTAGGGTTAGTCAGTGTTCCGCAGCCACCCTGTGTTAGTGCCGGCTGGTTTCCTGGGCGATGGTTTGGGTTTTGAGCGAAAAATCCCAGTTCCACCCTGTCTGTGTAACGCTGGGGCGGGGACTCGACCGTTTCTTCAGCTGCTTTTAACAATTCTTACTGAGTTTTATTGCGTGGCATTTAAGCCTCGTTTTGTCTGACTGAAAGGTTCCCAGCAGTTCTCTCGGTTGGGTGCGGGGCCTGCCCTGTCAGTTGTTTGTGATGTGCTTGGCTTCACCCCGATTAATCATTTCCTTCATTCCTCGGGCCCTGTTTCAGAGCAGTTTGTGCTCGGGGACGTCGCTCATAAAGCTCTTGGCCCTTGTGTCACCTGCTAATGGGATGTTCCTTGGGTGTTATTGCCCAAATTACCCCCAGACAGCCCTAAGCTGCATAGGGTGCTTGTGCTCAGGGGGTTCTCGGTGGGACTGCTGTGAACTTTTGGACTTGTTTGTCCAGAAAAGCACAAGGGAGGAATGAAGAGTTTAGGCTTGACACGAGGCCTGTGGTGAAACTTGAGTTCTGTGTGTTTGGTGCTTTATTGGGGGGGGGGGGGGGGGGGGAAGAAAAAAGAACATTCAACTAGAATTTCCCACAGTTTAGCCAGAATATGAACACTAAGTTCTTTGTTTTGCACAATTGGTAGCTGCAGGCAACTTTCCTGCCAGAATAAATCTTTGAATTACTTTGGAATAGTGTTTGTGCCGCTGAATTAGAAAATAATGTACTTCCATATATAAAAATTCCTAAATCCTGCACTATTAACATTAACTAAAATATTCCTGCAGTCTGAAGAAATTCTATTTGTGTTTATTTACTCTGGTTATTCTGTTTCTAAATTATCCGGAACATCCCACTAAGGTGAAAATAGAATCTCTTCCCAATGCAGGTGCCATTCACAGCTAGGAATCGTTGTGCTTGCTCATCTCCCTGCCATAAACCTTTGGGCTTCCACCACATCACCCATGTGGTGCTATGCTTGTTCTGTCAGCAGGAGATGCAAATGTCAACCCCACAAAAGGGCAGCACAGAAAACTCCTGGATGCTGTTTGTAGCAGGCATCAGGAATCTGGCATGGCACAGGAACGGGGATTTTATAGCTGGTTAATGCCATGGCTGAGCAGCAGCTCTTGATTGAAATGCCCTGGGGGAAGAGGAGCGAGTGAAAAAGCCGTTTGCCTTTAGAAATAACCCACACAGATGAAGGAACTCTGTTATTTTTCTTCAGAGTGTCTGTTAGAACGTTTGATGTGTCAGTTTATCTTGGCTTCATGAGCTGCTCTTTCCCTGTCGATGCCTGTCAGGAGCTCGTCCGTCAGGGAGAGGCCCTGAAGCGCACGGAGCAGATGGTGGATAAAATGGACCAGGACTTGAAGACAAGTCAGAGGCACATAAACAGCATTAAGAGTGTTTGGGGGGGCTTGGTAAACTACTTCAGAGCCAAACCTCCAGAGAGCAAGCCAGAGCAGAATGGAGCCCCTGACTATTATGCTAACAGCAGGTAAGTAAAAGAAATGTTTGACTTGGGACTTGTCTCCCACAGCATCTCTGAAATGTCACCAGATCTGTTGATTTTGTCAAGCAAAGTCTTGAGATGGTTTCTAGCTCCCTGTTTCCTTTAACACCCATAAAAAATATTTGTACTTCTATTTTTATTTGTGGTGGTAAGAATAACTTTGTGGGAAATCAATCCAATTACACAAAATTACACAAGTAATTCTTCAGTCTTCTGAATTATCGTGCTTGCTTCAGTCTTACCAGGAAATCTTAAATTGTAGCATTGATGTGCTCCCAGTTAAATACTGTGTGCTTCTCTTGCTTCTATTAAAGCTGTAAATAAAAATGAATTCCTGTGAAGTTACTGTATCTTACAGTATTTGTTTCTCTTCACCTGAGAAACTTCTGTAAAGCCTGATAATGCTGCATACACTGATTTCCTCCCTCCCTTGCCCCTCCATGCTCCACTAAAGGAAGGGAATATGTTGCCTTCAAGACAGAAGATGCAGTTTTGGTTTTGATAGCAATGTTTCCGTTTGCTATTTTGAGCACAAAAGTGACCAGTTCTGCTTTCAGTGAACATAAATGCTGATGGTTAATAGTTCCTTTTAAAGGAACATTTTGGATCAGGTCTAACAAACTTGCTCTTCTTGTGTAAATTTGACATCTTTTCTTGTTTAACAGACTCAGAATGAGGCCTGTGGTCCATACCAATATTTTCTCTTTCTTCTCTTTTTTCACTAGGTTAAAAGAAGCAATGATGTCTAGTAAAGAACAAGAGTCAAAATACCAGGAAAGCCATCCAAATTTAAGGAAGCTAGATAATTCAGGTTTGTTAACTTTATTTTACACTCATTGCCTGTCATCCACGTGGAGCAAGCTTGCAGAGTGATGAAGGCAGAGACCCTTCAGCCTGCCCAGCTGCTGACTTATGTTGCTGCCCAGCATCTGGAGATTTGTATCCCAGCTTTCATGGCTTTGAATCCTAGGGAATTGTTTCCCCTAAAGCCCTTTATACCCATGCTGCAGATGTGATATTCTTTTAATTTGGATACAGATTTTATTTAGCCCTTCCAGTGGGGAATTTATTCTATAGCTAGTAAAGACTTTAAGAGCTTTTGGTGCTTATATTCACGTAGAGGAGACTGTAGCCAAAGATGCACACAGTGTGCAGGCAGCCTTGCCCCAGGTTTGCCAAAACATCAGCTTATTTTTGAGGGTCTCCTCTTAACCATCATTTGTCAGATACATTTTCCTTGTTATCTCAAACATGGACTGTAACCCTCCCTACTCGGGTCATCACCTGATTCTCACAAGGCAGCGTTTGGGGTTTGGCCTCATTCCCCCTTCCCACAGTGCCTTAACTTCTGGGATGGCTTTTATGTGCCAAGGAAGTGTTCCTTTTTCGAGGGATGTTCGGTTAATTAGCGCGGTAGGAGTGGGAAAGCAGCAGGAGATCCACAGTTGTAGCTGTGTGAGTAAAGAGAGAAATGCTTTTGGGATGTGTCTCCGCTCCACTCCGTGTAATGCCGAGCTCTGTCCAGGGGAGGGCAGAGCAGCCTCGGGGGCCTCGCCTGGGACGGCTCCCTGCGGGTACAGAGACCGTCCCACCTCTTTGTCCCACCTGGATGTGAGTTGGAAGACTGGGTTTTTCCTTTTATTCTCTCAGCTGCCTACTAGAACTAAAAAAAAAGGCAGCCAAAAAGAAGAATTGTAGCTTCACTGTTCATCCTGAGAGGTGCCCTGTAGACAGCGGTGTTGGACTGCTGCTGATACCCCTGTGATGGGGTTACCTGGCAGCTGTGTTCAGGCTAATTTTTAACAGCCTTCCTAAAACTGTAAAGCTTCTTCTTACTAGCTTTTTTATTATATAACATTCTGTATTCTACACCCTTAACAGACAGTGATTTCAGCAAAGCAGATTTAGTTTCTTCAGTGCAAAGGGATGATTCCTACCCTAAGAACCAACAGCTGCGAGCTTACCACCAGAAAATTGATACCAACTTAGGTGAGTGAGAAAACTGAAGCTGTTTGATGTAATACAGTTGTCAGTTCTTGATTCCTAAGCCAGATAAAATTACTAAGTTATATAATACCAACAAAGACTTTTTGGTTTAGTTAATATGTGAAATTTGACGATAAATAAAAAATTCATTTGCTTGTATTCTGCATTTCTAAACTGTCTACATGGCAGAATCCAAAGTTTGATTGAAACATAAATTATTTGAATGTAGAATGCTAGGGGATGTCTGTGGGTCATCTCCTCCCAAAAATTAGTAACAAATCTGAGTTAGAAATGCATTTGAAGTGCAAACAGCTAGAAACAAACCAGCTAGGATGTCTGGGATAATATAAACCTGCTGTGGGGTGATACACTATTGGCATCAATACTTCAACTCTTCTGCCACATGCTTGTGCTTGAGGAGTTTTGGAGCTGTCCTTGAACAACCTGGGGAAAAAAAACCCCACACCAAAAACATGAGTCCTCTTAGATCACACACTGACAGTGAGACAGCCACTGGTACCAAGTGTGAACACGCCAGCAGGTCTCTGTCATTCGGATGTGGAAATGGTGCTGAAGTGTCCCACAACACTGGCACTCAGGGTGAAAAACGTTTCTTTGAGTCATCCTGTCCACTGACTGGAGTATCACTGGGGCAAACAGTCTTATCCATCCATTCTGAAAAATCTTACAAAGCAGGTTCTTGTAGCATCAACAAGAAAATACTGCTTCAGACAGGATCACACTGGTATAGTTGGGATGCCGTACTGCTGCTTTTTCCAGAGCTTACCTCTCATGGAAAAGTGCATTCAACTGAGCTGACAGTTCAGCTCAGATATTAAATTGCACATCAGCTTGGACCCAAATAATTTAGAACTCTGCACAGCTTTTGAAATTAACATGTTTTGCCAAAAATAGAAGAATCGAAAGGCACTAAATATTTAATTTGTGAATTTGCCGCATTCCTTTTATTGCTTCCCGAGGCTGTTCAGCTGACTTTGCCTTCCTTTGTTCTGTAACATATAGACAAAGTGCCTCTTTGCTTACACGTGTCTCTCTGTAGCTGACCTAGAAAAAAGAGATTGGAAAGAAATCAGAAAGGAATGGATCAAAGAAATAGGCAGAAGAGTTTAGTGGAAACACATTGTTCTACTCACAAGCTGTGGAAAACTTACTTGCTTCAGAAACATTTATACCAATCAATCATGCAATAAAATAGTCACCTTGTAGCCAAATTAGAAAATCTGGAAATGGGAGGTTTTCATCTATGATAAATAACACTGAAGATTTAAGAAGTATTGATGATACTTCTACATGAAGTTTAAGGAAAAACAGTTGAGGTAGTGAGCAGATTGTGTATCCTGAGCTGAGAAAAGATGCATCTGATTTTTCTGTAAAATACATTTAAAAAATAAAAATTACATTACAGGGTATGTCATTCGATAAAGATCCAGTTTGGTGTTAAGCATTTGAAGTTAACTTGTAGTGGAAGAAAGAAGGAAGTGATCACTTGTGGTAGTGAAGCAGTACAACTATGGACAGAGCAGTGCTTCCACTACTGCAGAGGAACACTCAGAGCTGAGAAGTTGTACCTGACATTTTCTAACCTGGGAGGAGGGGGGATCCTGGCAGTGTCCATTTGAGCAGTGTGTGTTGTACCACGGTGGTTCCCTATGGTCCCTCTCTCCCTTGACAGATGAGATGTCTTCTGGGCTGAGTCGGCTGAAGAACCTGGCCCTGGGTCTGCAGACGGAAATCGAGGAGCAGGATGATATGCTGGATCGGCTCACCAGGAAAGTAGAGACACTGGACATCAATATTAAAAACACTGATAAAAGAGTCCGACAACTTTAAAGGATTTTTAGAATTCTTTTTGTCCAGCGTCAGATCATCCTGGATGTCTCATTTCAACCCATCTCTTAAAAAATCTTGGATAGTATCTGTTTCTCCTTTTTTCTGATACGTTATTGGTTTTGTTGTCCATAAAATTCCATAGGCTTAATTCAGCACAATACATGAAATTTCTTCTTAGTGTCCATGGGAATAGTGCATGTGGAGTAAAGTCTCAGCACGGGGTCAGGATGCCCTGCTCAGTTGTGTAACTGTGTCGTGTGCGTGGAGGAATTCGCAGGCCACAAAGCTTCAGTGTCCTTGGCCTGGGAGCTGTGGTGAGAAAAGGAACTGCATTTTTTGCCTCTGTTTTGGGGAGGGGGCAGGGGGAACAGAATGTGCTGCTTTGTTCAGAACACATGTTGCTAATTCTGTTTACCTACAGCTATGTTAAATTATGAAAAAACGCTGATTTCCAGCTGTGAAAATAATTTAAAGTGACTGTTGTGGCATTTCTGGAGCTTAAGGAATGGACTGTTCTGTGGAAGTTGTAAAATATCAAGGGTGTCATGCAATCATGATAATATCCTGTGCGTGTTCCCCTTCCTAAGATGACTTTTGCCAAATGGTGAACCCATGAACTGTGTTTTTTATGTTTGGTCACTAAATACTAATTGCCTTTACAGTCTTTCCAGTAAAGATCTCTAAGGATATCATGGTCTGCAAGAAATGTTGATTGACAGTGACCCAAAGAGTTTGGGTAACAAAATCAGGACTTAATTGTACATGTTTTTAAATATACTTTTGCAGAAATTGTCACCATCTGCTTTTTTATTTTCTGCTCTTTCTCAGCTTATTCATTTAGGTGGCTATTTGAAAAAATAGCTTCCATTTTAGGAATAGAGAGTTGATCTGATAAACTGCACAAACAGATCACAGAAGATTGTTTAACATTGATTTCAAATGTTATTAGGGATGGAGCAGATGCTCTGTTTTGCTGGGCCATGTGACTGTTAAACTCCACGTGGGTTCACGTCCATCTGCCTTGGCTTAGCAGGTGGGATAAAATTCCTGCAAGTGAAGAAAAGCTCAGAAACGTTTTTGAGTCTTCCAAATAGAAGTTGAGCCTTTCACTTTGTTTTGTTCTTTTATAAGTATCCCTGTAGAGCAAAATAATCACAATTCTGCTCCAGCCTGAAGACAGAACAATGAGAACTTGCTGCCTGTCCTGAAAATGAGTCAGCTGTGGTTTGGAGAGGCCCAGGGACCTGTGGCAGTGTTGGGACAGTCACCATCACGAGTGACAACGTGTGGCTGGGAGGAGACAGGTTCATTTTTTTTTGAGCTAGTGCCACATTATGTTATGAATTAAAGGAAGACCTTGGTGTTTGAAGCTGTCAAGCTCGTGTCCTTCACAGACATGGCATTCCCACCCTTTTGTTGTTTTACTGTGTCTTCTGGAAGTTCACTTGTAGAAAAATAAATCACTAAAAAAGCTACACTTATTAAACATTGTATTATGGAAAAAATACTACTTGTGGCATTACTAGCAGGGTTGAGTTGTGAATTAGATTTGAGGTGAGCCTCTGTTTCCATTTGTTACTCATGTCATTGATTTCAGTCCCTAAATAAAAATCTGGTTTTCAGGGACATAAAACTTCAAGAGCTATTGAGTACTTTTAATTGCTTTTTAATTTTCAGTTTGTATCATTAATGCTCATTTAGAACCATTAAATACCTTATTAATATGTAATCTTTTTGGGTGTATACCATGATTAATTTTCTTAGTCTGTTAGAATATTTATTAATTATATGATTTGATGTCTCAAGAGAGACATACATTTATTGATACATTTATTTAGTAAATTATACAGTTGTTAGTATTCAAAATATTAAGTATCTCAGTGAAGGAAGATTGACATTTTGATTATACCTGGTTTACTTTTGTTCAGATGTTTAGTTGTATTGGCCTTATGGAATGTTCACTGCATCCTGGATATCTCTGATGCCTTTGAAAACACAGGTAGGGAAGGGGAATAGAAAATAAATCCCTATTTCTGCTTTGAGAATGTTGTGATCCAAGCAGACTAGAATCCCAGGATCTCAGCCCTGTGGAATGTACACAGAGGTCTAACTCCTCATCTCTTTAACAATGCCATCACTGCCTCAGTAACATATCCCTGCCTTGGCTTAGGTTTTCCTGCTCTATTTATTATTTTTGTCTTGTTTTAATGGCCTTGTTTTAAAGGATTATTTTCCACATTGGAGAAATTATTGCAGGGGGGAAAAGATTGTGCATGTGTAAAGGAATGTCTAAGGAATGTCTGCTCCAAACTGAATTCCCTTCCTCTGCTTCCATATAGATGCTTTATGCTGATAATGAACTTCAGTGGAACTGACATGAGGAGACAACACTATTTTGTAATAGTGATGATTTTTTTTTTCTCTTGGAATAACTTTCCATCCTGCAGGAAAAGGAAATTTAAAGGAAAATAACCACATGGATTTTGCCTTTCCAGGAAATGCCACTTTGCATGTGTAATGAAGGATTTACTTCAGTAGCTTTTCTTACTGTTCCCTGAGATGGAGTTTTATTTCTTCTTGGATACTGCTGAAAAACTTAAACTGTGTGGAGTCTAGGAATTTCAGAAGAGATTTAATTTGCACTCACATGCTAACTCGATAAAATAAATGATTTTGCCTGTATATTCATGTTGGCACATAAGCTGGTGTTCTTGCAGCAACATAGTTCTGGTTATTTTTATTGGCTTGAGTAGAAGTTTAATAAGGTCACAAGAAAATGGCAAAAAAATATTTTAAGTGTTCTTTATAAAAGGCAATTTTCTTGCTCCTCAAAAAGTTTGCTGCTCAATTTTGAAGAGATTTTAAACACCTGGAACTAACATAACTTCATAACACAGACATTAGACTCTTAAAAGCAGCAAGGAGCACAAATGGGAATAACCAGTATCTGAGGACTAGATTTCCAGGTGTATTTGATTTTTGAATTTCCTGAGCACTGAATTAAGTATTGTAACAAATGATGTGTAGCTGAACTTTAGTCTGAACTCCAAGGATCTGCCTTTGTGCTGAGTTGGATTGACCCCCAGAAATCCTTGGGACACGATGGTGTCAGGGGTTCTTTTAGTCTGTGAAATTCATCTGAAGTATTTTGCTGCCTTGTAGCTTTTGTGATATCATTTGTTAAATGGGAAAATAGGAAATACTTTCCACCCGCTCTGCCTTCTGAATAAACAGATTTTTGTAGGCATTTTTACAAGCATAACATCATATGGAGGATATGTGTTAATTTTTACTTTGAAATACGTAAGACTTAATTTTCAAATCATAGGTGGTGATTATTTGTGTCTGTCGCTTTTTAAAAAAGAACTTTAATTCTGTGCCACCCAGGTATAACACTTTTTGTACAAGTCAAATTGCATTATCTTTTATTTAAATGCTAAACTGGACTGCAGTTCAGCAATTTAGGAGATTGGAAGAAATGAGTGTTAAATGGTAAGATGGTCAATAAAAGGTGCTTATTGTTAATGAAGAGTTTTTGCATTTATCTCCGAAGTTTTTTTTTATTACAACTTCATTGTCACTTTTTCCCCATAATATCTGTTAAAATGCTGGACCTACTCTGTTAAATTTGTGCCAGTATGGAAATAAGCTGGTGGGTTTTGTTTTCTGAGAATAAAAACAGAGTATTACATTTCTACATAATTCTTGAGTAGAGTCTCTTAGATCCTGAAAGAGGAATGCAAGCAAGCATTCATTTTTGCAAAAATTTTATTTGTGATGATAAAATAATTCAAGATGTTGCTTGGAAAGTAATCTTGCCATAGTGCTTGGTATTAGCAGGAATATCAGTAACTGGATGTAGGCATGAACAAGGCAGGTGACACAGGAGTAAGGCAAAAAAAAAAAAAGCTGGTCAGAGTTTGTAATATTCCTGTGTAGTCCCAGATTTGGTGATGGTAGAGAACTTGTGAATGTCCTGACCTCCAGTTAGGTTCTTATCTGTACATGAGGGAGGGACTTGGCTTCTGAATTCTTTTTTTTTTTTTGTAATAGAGTTTAGTTTTGTTTAATATGGTAAAGCAGAGTTTCAGAAGGGTTATTTATTAAAAAAGCTCTGAAAAGGGAAAATCAGTAGAGAGACTGATGTTTGTTTGTTTTTTTTTAATTCCTGTAACTTTGTTTTGCTGCCTTTTTGCTGAGAGTTCTTCAACAAATGGGAATTGAGAGCTCTTCCATCTCTGCACTCGGTTGCTGCATATAGAAAAATCAAAATAATGCAAAGAGCACAGTGGGAGATGGTAGAGAATGGAGCAGTGTGGTGGATTCTGGATCTCTGCTAGGAATATAAATTGCTTCCATGCTCTGCTTGCATGGAGAATCAGTTTCTGAGTCTTAAGAGTATTTCACACACAGCTGTTTGTTTATAGCTGGTCAGGCATTTCAACCCTTTTGTGTTTTCTCAAGGACCTCCTTGCTTGCAGTGCAGTCCCTGCCTTTCTGGGGAATGAGAGAGGGAAGGGGGGGGTAAAGGATGCTCATCTGAGTATGTAAAACCAGGCAGAGCAGGTGCTGTTGGAATGAAGGACCTCACGTTTCTGCCTCTCCCTCTCCCTGCTTCTGAAAAGAGGCAAACCTCTTTAGGAGGCAGTTCTGTAATTTTCATTTTGTTTTGGTAGGAGGGTTTGTTTCCTTCCAAATAAATTTATTACATATTCCCGAAACGGGAAAATATGAAGAGCAACTCCATTGGGGCCAGAACTGAAGGCTTGGGAAGGCTCAGTTGAAAGCAAGCAGGGAGGTGCCCCCAGAATAAACAGGCTGCCAAATCAGGAAGATCCCTGAATGCCAGGCAGGGTTTTCTAAATACAGTGACTGTGGAGCCCTGCCTCCACTATAACATCTAGCTGGACTGTGACTGCTGTTGGTGAGGCAGAACCTTCTAGAAAAGGGATATTTTGTGGAAAACAATGGGCCTCCTTGGCATCTTCATTCTCAGTGACCCTCCTTTCCCCTCCACATTAACTGTCAGTCTGCTCTCTGTTAATGTGCCAGGGGGGAGCTCTGCCCACAGGTCAAGGCTCTGAAGAGCTGCTGGATTTCTGTCACTTGGAAGAAGCAGCCTTTGCCCAGCCCTGTGTGTCTCTCAGCCTGCCAGGGTCAGTGGGGGCAGCAGGGGTGTGGAGTGGGGCAGCAGGGGTGTGGAGTGTGCCACCAGGGCCAGGCAGCCATTAACCCTGCAGTGTGGGAAGAAAACAGTGCAGTTTGGGATGTGTATGTCAAGTGCTGGCAGCCCTGCAATAGGAGCCACTGCCCAAAAGAGTTTTATCATTTCAGATCAAACATGTAAGGGCAGTTGGGAAGAATTACACAGTTTAGTTATCTTCCTTCAGTTTTACTCCACTGCTTTTCTTCAGGACACTCTCATCAGTGTATTCATTTCACCAGTTCTAACTGAGTTCAAGTTATGTGGGTACTAAAATCTGACCTGTTTGCCCTAGATTTGAGCCCCAGATTTCTCTGAGAATTTCTGTGCAAGCCCAGTGTTTGTTTGCATGCAATGTTTGTTGACTAGATGGTGCTGTCTGGATGCCTTTGAAGAAAAATTCCTCTGGGAATATTGCCTTGTGTGAAGCAACTGCAAAGGCTGGTGGTGCAGTCTGCTCTTGGCTTCCAGTAAGGTCCACGGTAATGCACTAGGACAGGTCTTGATAGTCTTAACTTTATTGCCCTATTTTCAGCATTGCCTTGTGCCTGCATTGGCCAATCTGTTTACATCTGTGCCCACTGAGCCTCTTGGAGAATGATACAGGATGTTCCTTCCCTCTTTGAGTGAAGTCTAGGCAGAGAGGCAGCCAAGAAATCTGGCAGTTCGATATAAATAGGTTACAAAATTGTCACGTAAGAAAGCAAAGGTTAAAACCTGATTGCATCCACCTGCCCACAGAAAAAGCTTTGCAAGGGGAGGACAATGTCAGCCTCTATTTTTCCTCCTGGAATAATGCATGCAGGATGACCAGGACTGAATGCCCAGGACTTGTTACTTGTAATCTGATTTTTGTGAAAAGCCAAGAAGTGTTAAAAGGCAGGATTTTGCTGGAGACTGAGATAATTCCAGATTCAAAGTTCTGCAGCCTTCTTCTGCAGCCTTCTGCCCTGAAAATATTTAGGCTGCAAACAGCACTGCAGAGGAGACCTGTGAGTCATTTTATCTGCTTCATTGTGCATTGTTGTGTTCTAGGCTGGTGACATTTCTGGCATTTATTTTTGTTCCCGAAGCTGCAGTAATACAGCGTGGAGAGGAACCAGCAGTGTTTGTGGATGCCTGTGGGATCCTCCCCACGTGTGCTCAGGGTGCAAGGCAGGCAGTCAGTGAGGATGCAGAGCCCATTCTGCTGTGGCCAGGCTGTCACTGTCACCTCCCACCTCCCCTCCACGTGCCCCCCGTGCAGGTGTGACCGAGACAGGTGGAACACATTGATCAGTACATCCTGTCCTGTGATACAGAGAGGGATGTTCTCTCCTAAATGACATAGCTGCAGTAATTCCCTGATAGCTTAATTTTTGTTGGTATGTGTTTAGCAAGATCTAATGACCTAAAACTGAACTGCAACATTAAGCAAAATGCAAGTGAGAAAACAAGATTGTGAGGGGCCTCTTACCAAGGCACCAACCTTGTTAAGCCAAAGAAAAATGCTGGTGTGCCACAAACTGGCATCTGTGACACAGCAGAAGCAGCCTTGTTCTCAAGACATAGAAATGGCCTTCTGGATACAGAAGTGCTTTAGCAGGTCTGGTTTGTCGCTCTCCTAATTAGGTGGAAGGGTCTTCCAAGTTGAGCAAAAATATCACAGGGGACCTTTGTGCTGAATTACAGCAGAAAATACTAAACAAAGATCCCTCTGCATTTTATGCACACACCTCCTCTTAATGCTCACTTGTGTCAATCAGAGGAATATCCTCCCATACCAGCACTGTTTCCAGAGGCCCATATAATGGTTTAGTCCTACTCATCTATCTGACCTTTCATCACTGACTTTTCAATGTTTTTATTTCCTTAGCCGTATCCCTCAGAAATTTCCCATGCCATCCAAGCAATACATTCATTATTGAAACTTGTGTGATTTAATAATTTCCTGGCACAATAATTCCAAAACATGTGGGAGGAAATATGGAGAAGGATTTTTCCATCTCCAGGTGTTTATTTTACTGCCTGAATCCTTGCTCTTGACCCTTCTGAGTGGCTTTTTGTTGAACTGCATTTCAACTGCTTGTCTAAGAAAGACCTTCATCCTTGCAGCTGAGGGTGGAGGCGTGGAAGCTCATTCTTAGAAGTCTGATGTGCCTGCTCTAGCATTTCTAGCTTTGAATTTCTGGAGCTGTTTTCTTTTCCACAATCTCCATAAGCTAAACAAACACTTTTTTCAATTGCCTGCTTTACTAATCAGTGTTTGAGATGCAATATTGAGGCCTTTACTGCCCACTCGAGCCAACATGCAGCATGCTGGGTTTACCATGGCAGCCTGCCAGGAGCCCGAGGGCTTCACCTGTGCCCAGGAGAGGTAAGACAAAGAGCACAACCAAAGCAGCTCCTCTGTGGGACACAGCAGCACATTGCTGCTTCCCAGGTGTCACTGGACACCAGCACCTACTGGCAATGACTGAGCAGTGGGGTCTGGGTGCATTAGAAGGCAAGAAGCTGGAGCCTTAATTCAAGAAGGTACTTATTTACGAAATAAGTGCATATTTCTGTTGAGCACTACATTAAAACCATTAAGCTCCCTTATATATTTGCACTTGGGCACATGTAGATGCATTGATGAGTCAGCCTGGCTGTGTTAATGACCTCAGCAGATCTCCAGGGAATGTCTCTGCTTTTCCAGGTGTCTCAAGTGTCAGGGTTATGAAGCCGATTCCTGTAAAAACAATTTTCACTTGGTATTTGAGAGAATCATTAATTCTGACTTACTCTACCTTGCGGTGGTGCTAAATAATGGCATTTGAAAACATTTGAAGAGTCATTTGTTAAGCCTCTACAACCCTGTTATGTACCTGCTCAAAAGTACATAAAATTAACAGTCAGGAAAAGGAAAAGAACCTCTGACGTGTCTCGGCTGCTCTGTTGTTCAATTGCTCAGTCATCTCTGGGCCACACAGTATAACAGAATGTAGATTTATTTTAGCTCTCATCAACTGCTTTGCTGTTTTAGTACCTCTGCCTGGAGTACGGAGTGACTGGAAGATTGCCAGGAAAGGGAAGTCTGTGTGTGAACAGCCGGGAGGGATAATACGTAAATCTGGGGGAAAGAGGCAATTAAAGGCAGTGCTGAGATAGAATGAAAAATAGACAATATTGAGCCTCATCAGAAATAGCAACATAAACAGCCACTTACTGTACAGTGGAGGGAACTTTGCTGTAAATAACTGCATTTTACAGAAAACAGATGGATTATGAAATCTGTGAGCAGACTTACAGAAAGCAGTTTGGTCCATGTTGATGTCTGGCAGGTCCTCCTGGCACAAGGGGACAAAAGGTGGCTTCTCCCTGCTGTTGTATTTACAGAATCCAGAGGGGAGCTGCAAAATTGGATTGCACACGAGCCAAACAGAGCTGAAAATAATTCTGCATGTCATCTGTAACTATGAATGGAGATGACAGAGGAAGTGCTATCTGAGATCAGCAGTGTAATAAATGGTACCTTGTTGCTTTGTAACCCAGCAGCTGAGGAGGTGACACACCAGTGAACACATCTGACTATCCAGAGGGACCATGCCTGGAGCTTACCAGGATCTTGGTATCACCAGCAAATCCAACTGCATCATCTTTTGACACGAGTGGGTGGACTGGGAAGGGACAGACCATTCCAAAATGTTTATGTTACAAATGAGGATGGATTCCAGCTGTGTTTTAATCCTATGGCCTGTATTTGATCATTCTTGTTTTGGAATAATTGATCAAAAAGCTCAACAGTTTCCTGTATTCTACCACTTTTCCAGCTATTTTGCTGGCTTTGTGAATGAGTACAATCAGACACAGCCCAGACACAGCAAATCAAGCTCCTGTTTGCAGACACAAACTTGGCAATATGCATTAACCGAACATAGTTCTTGCATCAGACAACACATCATGTGCTGTCTCGGTCACATTCTGGGCTACAAGAGAAATATGTGGATGTTTAAGGATCTTTTGGAGGGCTCATGAAAGTGCTTATTTCTTAACACTAAACTTGTTTCTTTCAATTCTTTAGTTCTCCTCTTCCAGCATAACCAAAGAAACAAAAGAAGAGCTGCTTATTATTAACATGTTTCAGTCTTCATGAATGGATAGAAACACACAAAGATGACTCACTTCTGATGTGCTGGAGCTGGGGCCTCCCTCCATCCAGAATTTTAAGCACTAGACTCTGGTTGAGTTGGAGCAAATGACTTGTAGAGAGCTAAGATGGAAGAGGGAAAATTCCAACACTGGGGCTAGAACTCACCCCTTAAGATGCAGTATGGCTTGGTGCAGAAAGGAGACAATTAAAAGCTTCTGTATAATAACCTCCATATATTCTTTTTTAAATTAGTACTTTATTAGATCACATTTTTCCACGATGGGAACCAAAAATCCTCAAAGCTACATGACGACAAAATGCTAAATAAATGGTTTAACTAGCACTTTGTATGCTTCCCCTTCCATTTTTGTGTTTGCTAAGGATACTCTACATATCTGGAACAGCACAGTTTGCCAAAAACTTGGTGTAATTTTTTTACATTTCAGGGCACCCCTCAGGCCTTTAGAAAAGTAGAAAGTACCAAATATTCTTTAAAGTGGGGAAGATCTGTCTAAAGAGATAGGATTGTAAATTCCCTCTGGTGCTTGTTAAGGCCTCTGCACGGGAGGTTTTCTCCCTTTATTCAACACCCTTCACCTAAGTAGCATCACTTACACTGAAAGCTCTGGCATAAAGGGGCATGGCTGTCTTCATCTTGTGTCATCTAAATTCATTCTAGTGACAGGGTAGCAAAGTGTTTATGGATTGCTTCTGCCAGCACTTAGTAGGAATTTTTTTTAAGGTACCTTAGTCACTTCATTATGAGGACTTTGAGCATGTAAGCCTGTGCTTGCCTACATTTTATTCCAGCTCAGTCATCTTGCTTGTGTTGTCAAAAATCTAAAAGGCAGCAAACGTGTGATTGTTAAACCTCTTTGGGAAACATCTTTGTGTTGTGTTTGTGTCTTGAAAATTCTAGTTAAGACTGAAGTTCAAGAAAAGCCAGTCTGTTACATTCAGGTTGTGTATGTCATTAAGAACCAAGAAATGCAGAGAACGTCCATTAAACCTGTTCCACAAACAGTTCAAGACAGAGAAAGCCAAGAGTGAATACAAAAATTAGGGTCACTTTTATCTTCAGCTTCCTGAAATCCTACAAGCTGATAATAAAAAAACAGGGCCTTTGTGTTACATAGAACAGCATTACATGGTCTAACAAAAACCTGGTTTTGAAGGGGAGAACACAGTTCAGGAAATAATGGTGTTTTCAGGACAGCATTTCTGAACCTATCTTTAAAGTTAATGCAGACAAAGGTACAGATTCATACAAAAGCAGGAATTTGGGAATAAAGGAATGGAACAAAAATATTTCATGAACAATAAAACTAATTCAAGAAGGTGCAGACCTTGGTCAAAGACTTTTTTTCCCCCCACAGTTTGCACTGACTTCATAGATTTTCCAGTAAGGGCTGAACTCCCACTTCAGCCATTCCTTCTAAATAAAAGTCTCTCCACTCTCTGGCTGCCTATTTTCATGAAAGTTGCTGGAATCCAGTTTCTTTGAGCTTATTCCTCTCCATCACACATGGCTGAATTTGGCCACTGGTCTCAAAACTTACTGTGGTGGGGAAAAGGAAGCAGGCAAACAAGAACAGTCATAAAGAGTTGTTTCCTTCTGGAGATGGGGGAATTCATAGCTTATGAGTTTAGAGAGTGCTTCTTGCCAGGATTAAGAGAAGGGGAAATATATTTTAAATGCCCTATAGAAAATAAAGTCTGTTTACAATCTGCATAGTTTACCACTATACTCGAAAATGTAACAGGGTTTCTGCTTTTCTTGGCTTCATTCTCTTTCCTGGATAATGTAATAATGTTAAGAAAATGAACACTGAGGTTTTCCCTGTCAAGGGTCTATTTCAAAGGAAATAGCTAAAAGGCCCTAACAGTCAATATATTCAGCATTTCCCAAATCACCCTGTTAATCTGCAATTGGCTCATTCAGCCTTGCTGTAGGACAGAGGTGACAACCAGCAGACCCCTCCAGGTCCTTCCCAGCCCTTTCTCGTGCCCTATTTGTGCACACTGACTAGTTATGCTCTAGAGTGGTGTTCAACCACTTGCACCATCTAGGCTAAGATTTTACTTGGTCTGTTTAGAAGCGTAGCTTGGTTTTTGTCATTCCAGACCTGGTGAAATCAGTGAGAGATGCACCCTGGATTTATATCAGCTCCCTCATCCCTTGCCACTGGTTATGTTTTCAAAGAACACATTCACCCTCTACCCGCTTGATGAATGAGCTGCCAGAGGAAACACCCAGGAGGAATTCAGCTCCTCCAAAGGTTGTTGTAGCACACAGCCCTGATCCATCTGCCAGGATTCTGAAGGCACACGTTGACTCCCGTGCCCTCTATCCGGCTTTGCGTCACTCACCAGTAGATCTCTGTTTTTACAAGGCTGGTTGGAGGAGCTGCAATTTCAGCTGAGAAACTGCCCTGTAAGGGATTCAGCACCTGTGCTGCAAAGCCTGGAGAACACCAGTGTCCAGGGAAGGAGCAAAGGGCTCTAGGAACACACAGAGAGCATCGATGTCCGTGTGCTGCTCGTGGACAGAAATGGCTCCTTCCAATGGAAATGCTTCTGGGAGGCAAGACAGGCATTGTTTGCAAGCTACAAGTAAATTGTGTCTCACCATGGCATTCTCTGTGGGGAACCTCAAGACCTCCAGCCTGCACTGCTACTGCCTCTAGACACTTCTGTTCATTTTGACATTAAATGCCATCAGAATCTGCTGATGGAGATGATGGGGATTATAATCTCCAGCAGAGCTTTCATGTCCAGGGACTACAGGGTGGGGCTTCACATACTGAACTAAATTCATAAAGTGACCTTTATCAAGAACATGTCAGGAGTTAAATCCACCATAACAGGGGATTGCCTTTAAATTCTAAGCATGTACAATGCCATTCTTCTTTCAAAGAATGAACTAGAGGGAATTTAAACATTAAACAATTACATATTAAACAACTCTGCAACAGAATCTTTACATTTCAAATAATTTCTTAAAAAACATTACCATTTTTACCAGCTGGGGCTCAGGAGCTTGCACAATGACTTACACAAACCACAGAAGAAACTCATCCAGAGCCTCAGTGTGACCCAGAGTTATGCATTCAGTAAGAACAGATGGAAAAGAAGAATTGAATTCCAGGAGAAAAGAGCACTATTTGAATGGAACTTTGCACTAAAATGGAGAATGACTGCAGGACATGCACAAGGAGTCAGCTCTGGATGGGAGACGGTGAGAGGAGACAGTTCTTGACTCAGCAGTGAGGAGCCTGTTGGAAGGAGAGAAGAGACAGAGGGGAGGAAAGGGGAGGGCTCCACGTCTCCAGGAGACAAGCTGGAAAGAAGTCCAAGGAGCGAGGGTGTGGTTTGAAAAACAAGGAGTACAATTTCAAACTGGATTCTGAGGCAAACAGTCAGTGAGGGCCTCGAGATCCATGAAATACCAATTTTCTCCAGGAGAGACCAAATCGGAACTTTAGGAGCCGTTGTGACGCTCTGACGTTGCTGCACCACCACATCTGGGTGTGACAGCTGACACAGCTTTCCCGAGGTTTGCATTTATCTGGTAAGCAAAATATTGACACTCCGACGGCGCCAGGCAGCGCTGAGCTGGGAACAGCTGTGGATCAACATCCTGCTGTCAGTGCTGTGCCACAGGCAGCAGCTCTCCAGCAGTTTCAACCATCAGGCACGAGGACGAGCAAGTCCAAGATGCAGACTCTCCACCCCTTGGAGCTGCACGTGATCCCACTTGGGCAGGTCTGCAGTGGACACTCTCTAATACAGGCCAGAAGATGTGCCAGTGCCATTTGACTTTTTTGGGATCAAAACAGCAAAGTAGCCAAAAAGTTTGCAAAATGAACACTCGTGCAGTTAAGTGGTGATTTGAACAGATGTTGTTGAGCAAGAACTTCCTTGGATGATTCTGTGGGAAGAAGACTAGAAACATGCACAATACATACAATATTTTTCCATGTAAATAACAGCCTCTCCAAGACAAAAATGCAGCTCTTCTCAAGGATGTTTTCAAACACTGAAAAAAAAAAAAAAAAGCATCAGGCTGCCATCCATAGGATGAGCCAGAAAACCAAATATTTGGATGAGAACAACCTCTGAAATAAATAGAGAAACATTTACCAGGAGCTTTTCCATTTGCTTTGTTGAAGGATTTCTAGGGATTACGCTCTTCTCAGCTGCTGGATGCTGTGGCTCTGCCTTGTATAAGGGAGCAGGAGAGTAGCAGTCACTAATCAGAGGGGCACTAACACAACGAACCATTAGAGACCCTTTACATTGCCTTTTAATAGACTATAGACTGTAGGAGAAATACCTTAAATAAGGCCAGTAGTGCCTTCCCATTGAGAGATCCCAAACTAAATATAGAAAACAAGGTTAAAATAGTCAGTTAAAACATCCATGCACACAGCTGACTGTGCAGAGGGCAGTTCCTTTTGCAGCAGGCTGCAAAGTGGACAAAAGATGGCAAAACACTTTTCCCATTTTTTTTTTTTGATTTGTGCCACAGTGTCCAGCACTTTCACAGAGCTGAATGTAACCCTTGGGATCAGCAAAGCCAGGTCTTATAAAGGACAGATATTTAAACACAGAGAGGTGTAAAGAAGGTACAGATGAGAAAGACATCAGCAGACAGAAGTGTGGCAAAGCACTCTTACATAAAGGCAGATGCTTTTTTTATGATGGATATTGTGGGATGTTGTAATTAGGATTTGGCCAGCTGGGATTGGGCATGAAGGATTATATTATTAAAACTGGAGTGAAGAAATATAACAGACCTTTAATTTTAATTATACTTTAAAAGAGACTCGATTTCCTTGCCAGTGATCTCTCTAGTTCACATCAGCAGTTTGGTGCCAGACTACTAAGAGGGATTGCACACAATACACAGTGACTTTTGTGCATTTGTAATTCTTAATGATAAAAATAAGTCTCAGGGACAAATCTGTTGCTTCTTTCTTTTGTCACAGTTCTCTTTAAAACAAATGATATAAAAATGTATATAGTATAACTATGTACATTACTTAAGAGGTCTTTATTTGTGAAATAAATGATGGAAGTCTGTGCCTTGTTTTTCTTTAAGATATAGTTAGCTATAAACTAAAGAGCAAAAATAGGAGGTCTGGATATAAATAATTAGCATCCATAAAGTGACTGTAAGGGAGGACAGTTGACAGAAGAAAACACAGAACAAACTCACTATACCAACATGGGCTGGTGACAGATGATGTCCTGACGTCCCACTGATGGTCTGTCTCTGCAGCACTGCTGACTTGCCCTCATTTGGAAACTCATAACCCACCTTAATTAAAATACTAACAAACCTGCAGGGCAGATGCTACTCAAACCCCTTTTGACCATGTAAAGAAAAGTTGTCTCCACTTCAGCTCCAGTTTTTGCTTTGTTCTTTTGAGAGACCAGACCTTGGTACTTAACCCCAGTCAGGAGTCTTCTGGGGACAGCTACAGATCCCAGATTTCCTGAGGGCTTTAGCAGCACCTCATCCCAGCCACGTGTTCAATGGGCTGTTCAGGGTTTCCTCTGTCCAGATGTAGACCTTCGTGTCTCCCAAATATGGCAAAGGGGTCCCCGTGGCTGCAGCCTGTGACTGTGCATGCCAGTAGAACCCAAGGTGTCTCAGCAGAGCCATGCCTATGATTCCTTTGGAAATCTAACCCAGTTTTGGCAATTCCCATCTCCATGTATTAAAAATGAATGAGGTGAAGTTAAAATAATGAGGTTTTAAATTGTAATACATTTGAAACTGTTTTAATCTGCCTTCTGGTTTTGAGTCTTCAGGGGTCCCTTGTTCAGCTTTGCTTCACAACTCAGTACATAAGAAACTAATCTATAAAAAATTAAATTAGAGATTCTCCTGTAATCCTGTGTTTCCCAGAGCTGAGCTCTCTGGGAAAATGTGAACAACACAATGCTCTGGATAAAAGTGCTGGAGCTAGCAACACTGCAGCAATTTCCATCTCAAAGGATTACTGTAATTTAGGAGAAATATAATAGCTTTAACATTACCTTCACCTCCCTCATCTGATGCTAATGGGCTGGCTAGGAGTGAGGGTGAAAGAAAAAGGTGTTGATGTACCTCTTGCATGTTGAACCCTTCACTTCTTGGTTATTCAATAACTTCCAATTCGCAGTGTCAACTCTTGGGGGAAGGAGCCCTATTCCCATTTAGAAATCGCACGGGGCAAAACAGCGGGATGGTTTTCCAAACATATGGTCATAAAACCCCTCACGTACCTCCGGGCAGGGCTGCAGGCAGCAAAGCCCACATGGCGCTAGGGCAAGTCAAGGTGGGCCAAGGGCAGCTGTTCCGCCGGACCCCAGCGCTGGCCGAGCCCCTTGGGTGTCCCGGGGGCTCCCGAGGAGGAGAAGGAGAGCCACGCTCTGGCACTGCCGGCCACGACGGCAGGTGCCGGGCAGGCGGCTCCCGTTCCCCAGTGCCCACCAAGGGCCACCGCCGGGGGGGGCAGCGCCTGGGCGTCCCCTGCCTCCCTCCTCACCCCGGCGGGAGCCCGGGGCGCTGAGGGCAGGGACCATCGCCCCGGCACCGCCAAGCTGCTCTGGGGAAGCCCCGAGGTCGGTGTGAGGGTGGGTCGAGGACAGTCCCGGGGTCGGTGTGAGGGGAGCCCGGGGCAGCCCCGGGGTCGGTGCGAGGGTGGGTCGGGGACAGCCTCGGGGGTTAATGTGAAGGGAGGCCGGGGCAGCCCCGGGGGTCGGTGTGAGGGTGGGTCGGGGACAGCCTCGGGGGTTAATGTGAAGGGAGGCCGGGGCAGCCCCGAGGGTCGGTGTGAGGGTGGGGCGGGGACAGCCGCGAGGGTCTGTGTGAGGGGAGCCCGGGGCAGCACCGGAGGGAGCCGGGGAGGGGTCTGGGTCACGTGAGCGCGTGTGGCAGCAGCGGAAGGATACCTGCACTTTAGCAACCCCTCCCGCCCCTCTCCGTTGGCCGTAGCCGGGGCGGGGATCCCCCTCTCCTGGGAGCGTCGTCCCTAGCCCATCCCCTCAGTGGGAGTGCAGGGACAGCGGGGCAGAGGAAGAGCGGGGGGTTGAGGGCGGGCGAGGGGCGGCGGCGATGGGCGGGGGAAAGAAGCGCGGCGGGGAGGGACTATTTGAGGAGACCCTGGCAGGCTGGCGAGGTGCGGAGTGATTCCGGCGGCGAGTGAGCGGCCCCGCGCTGAGGCCGAGGAGGGCGGCGGGCGCGCCGAGCGCCATCCCAGCGAGGGCTCCGCGCCTGCGCCGCTCCCGCAGCCGTGAGGGGAGCACCGGCCCCCGCTCCGCTGCACCGCCCGCCCCTGCCCCGCGCCCCTGCCCCGGGCAGCTCGCCCCCAGTCATGGCCCAGATACTGCCCATTCGCTTCCAGGAGCATTTCCAGGTGAGCGCGGCGGGGCGGCGGCGGACGCGAGGGGAAGGGGCTCCCCCTCCTCTGCCTCACCCCGTCCCTCACGGGGTGGGGGGGGGCCGCGGCCTAGGCGGGCCGGGGGCGCGCTGAGGGGCAGGGAGAGGTGGCCAGGCCGCGGGGGGAACCCCCTCCGTCCCCTGGGACCCCCTCCGTGCCTTCTTTCCCTCCCTGCGGAGCGCGGCCGCCGTCCCGCTGGGCGCCGCGGGAAGGCGCGCGGGGCCGAGCCCGCCCCCGGTGCGGGCTCTGAGCTGCCTCGTCTGTCTGTCCGTCCGCCCGTCCATCCCTCCATCTATCGCCGGGGCTGCCTCTCCGCGCCGTGCGGAGCGGCCGCGATTTGTGCAGAGTCACTCGCCACCTGAGGGACCTCCCGCTCCGGGGAGGGGGAGGCGCCGCGCCGGGGCCGCGCCGCTCGCCCCGGGGACCGCGGGCGCTCCCGCCCTGGCTCGGGGGACGCCGCAGTCTTGCAGAGGGATCGCGGTTTTTCTGTTTTACCATCACCCTCAGGATCGCGGAGGTTCCGGGGAACCTCTTTCTGTGCAGCTCGAGCTGCGAGGAAATCGGTGAGATGAGGTGCAAGAAAGCATTTGGACTTGGAAGCTGCACAGCTTCTGTCCCTTCTTCCAAACATAACAATATTTTAAAAAATCCTCCCCCAGAATAACATGGTTGTCTTAATAGCCTGTTAAAACTGTAATGCCAGCGTTGGAAGAGATCCATGACTAATGGATGCAGCACAGACAAACCGGTTTATCTGTTTCCTTGTGACCCGGTGGTGAGGGAGGGTTGTAAATGGAGTGAGAGAACAGCGGTCTCTGAACATGCAGTTTGAGGCAGGAATTAAAGGAATTTGCTAAATGAATGAGAGAACAGGAAGTGGACTTGGCAAGTCATCCTTCTGTCGCTGTACCGCCCCTTTCTGTCAAATCAGGCATCCATTTCAAAATACAAACGGGGCATCATCCCTCAGTGAGGACTTGGTGCCTCTTCAGACATTTCAGCTGGGGAAATGGTTATGGCTACTTCCAGCTCCCTTTGGGAAGTGGTTTTTGCTTAACTGGAAGAACTGTCCCGGTGACCCTAGAAGGAGCTCTGGCCTGAAAAACAGTAATTAGAGCTAGTGAATTCCAGAAATATCTAATCTCTGTGCCCAAGGGAGCAGACACACCTGTGTCCTGAGTTTTCATGGGTTAGGAGAGTTTAACAGGGTGAAGAATTCTGTTGTCACTCCACCCCCTCCCTGCCTGTGTCCACTATAGCAGTGATTGTAATAATCTCAAATAGGTTCCTAAGAGCTGCAGTACAGTTTTCTAAGTAAGAAACTTGGGGTCAAAGTGTTTCTGATGTCAGACTCTCCTTAGAGAGAAGCCTGTAGTTCTTACAGTTTAAAACTAGCAAACATAACCAATCCTGCTGATTGTGTTTGGTCTATACAACAACGATGAGAAGACATCACACTTAATATGCAGGAGGTGTACTGGGCTGCTTTGCATGTCAAATGACTGTTTCTGTGATTACTGGTGGTGTGTGTCTTGCAACACTGCCAATATCAGCATTGTGGGACCTCAGTTTTGGGTGAGGGGCTCCCCACCTGCTTCTCGAGGGATCTGTGCTGAAGTCATATTCTATTTTTTGCTACCACCTGCTTTTGGTCTCAAATAATTTGATCTTATTTAAAGGGCTAAATCTGTGCTTGAGTGACTTTTCCCCAGCGTGAAAGCTGCGTGGAAGAGCAGGGAAAACCTTGGGATGCCCATTGTTAACATGTAGGACCCAATTTCATCAGCATTCACTCTATGCTGCTTCTCCCCCCCAGGCTGAGTGCAGGAGCTCTAAAGCAATACTGAAGTTGGGATCAGGAGTAGCTGGTAATAGGAATGCAGTCAGCCTCCTCAGTGCTGCTTCTGCAGTTGTCCCTACATGGTGGGATAAATAGGGAGGGAAAATGAAAGGAATGTAAGAACTCAGAGTGTTTGATCTGGCTGGATATCTGCAGTACAGTTTTATCAGCTCTAACTTAATGTTATGTGTTGTAAACATCTAGAGTCATGAATAAATGATACGTGCTCCTTATTACTGACTGGTAGGGAACTTGTGGAAACGTGAGGCCTTCCCTTCCTAATTCTATGCTGTCACCCATATTTAGCTTAATCTCTTCCCCCCCTCCCCACTACTTCCAAGCAATTGGCTTGACTACAGATAAATTATCATATTTAGTATTAGTGTAGCAAATGTACTATGCTGCTTCATGATAAATCCAAAAAAGTTACAGTTCCTTGTAACTGTGCTGTTTTCAGTGATCCTGAGTTGAATCTTTCTGTAGCTTAAGTCAATCTGTGTACTGTTTGTACCTCTAGCCTTTTTAATTAATTAATATGGCTTTAAGTGATTAGAAGATTGGTTAGTGATATAATTAATTCCAAATTCAGCCTGTTGCTGATGAAATGTGATTTCCCTCAAGTTCAGAGTTTTCCCGAGGTAGCTGTATGTACTTTACTAAAAGAAGAACTGAACCATGCAGTGCTCTCCAGAGAAGCTAAACATAAGTTGCAGTGCTAAATACTGAACTCTTCTCTCCCACTCTCTCTTGCTGGAAGTGGATAAATGGTAGTGTGAAGTGAAACAGAGATCTTGGTCCACGTAGAATTGGAGGAGTGCTGGGGATCAGCAGACTGTTTACATTCCTTGTGCAGCTCATTTTGCCTTGTGTTGATCATCCTTCTGACTGAACAGTAGCTCCAAGGCTGTGCAGGAGGAGTGACTGCCAGTCACAGAGCACGTAAATGTGGAGTTGTTACAGCTTGTGTGTTCAAGTCCCGTGTGAGCTGAAGGTTGGAGAATAGTGGCAGTGCAAAAAGATACCCAGGTCTTGTTGGGGTAGAAGAAACTCGAGTCTGTTTAGCTACATTTAATACAATTGAACAGTAGTTTCTAGAGGTGAACTCTCACTATGAGTCTTCACAAATTCATAAAATACTTGCACCTTGCTCAGTCTTCCCCCCAAGGATATTGAAGTTAGGTCCCATAGCACTGGAGGGGAATAAGGCAAGGCCTTAGTTTTTCCCTGTCTGGTGGCTGCCCAGCTGCAGCAGCCCAGACTATGCCAAGCTCCACTACAGTGAATTACTAGTGCACACTACTTAAACTAATGTGATTTAATCAGGTTCTTAACTCCAGTGCTTCTGTTGGAGCAGTGAATTATAAATTATTTACCAGATTGAACTCTTGCGAGGGGATTGTGATTTACAATGGCAGTGCTGTGAAAGACCAAATATGCTGGGATATAGGCTGGAAGCAATGCTGCTGGAATTCAGTGTACAAAGTGTTCCTGATCTAAAATTAAAACTTTTCCTTTACTTAGTCATTGGTTTTCTCTTAAAAGCTTCTCTTTGTGCCCTGAGCTTTTTACAGTTCTTACTAGTAAAAATCTCTGCTTGTCTGCAGAGAAGACTGTTGTTTGTGCAGTCTCAGGTTCCAAGGCTGGGGCCTTCATCCCTTAGATGGAGAGACATACAGTTCCACTTTCTGTTCAATAACTGATCCAGGCTCTTGAGCACAGCCAACTACTGTGAAAAAACTTGTGTGCATGACATGCTCTCCATACATAAGTGTTGTGCATTTTGGTGCAGCACTGAGAGGCTGAAGCATTCTGGTTTTAAACATAAAGGATGTGGATTTACTTCTGTCATTTTCAAGGCAAAACTGGTTTCTCTTTGGATACTCTGGCTTGTCTTATTAAGAATTACTTTCTGTTGTGAAATGGGCAGGACAGAACTGAATGGCTTTTATGAATTTGCTTTGGCTAGACATGTGGACTTAAGAAGCACTCAGGATATTTGCAAGCTGTGACTCTTTAGACTTGTATTGAAAAGGTAGGGCTGACTATTATGACTTGATTTAGCTGTTTAGTGATGAAGAGACCATATTTGCTCACTGGATTCAAAAGTGCCTCACACATGGTAGGGAGACTCATTCACAGACATACAGGAACAGATTTTTGTATAGAGAGTAACGGGCATTTAAGATGAAAACCTAATCCAGCTGCAGCTAAAACCTCTGAGCTGGTGGTCTTGCATGTTTTGGGTCTTCCATATTTCCTTGCTGTCCCTCACCTGTGAAAGTGGGAACTATATCAGGAGATGAGGTGAGCAGGGATGCCCAACAATTATGTGCACATCCTTATTGGGGATGATTGTAACTTTATATGGTCACATGAGGAAGAGTTATGGGGAACTGTTAGTGCATT
Source organism: Pseudopipra pipra (assembly GCF_036250125.1). Taxonomy (NCBI): domain Eukaryota; kingdom Metazoa; phylum Chordata; class Aves; order Passeriformes; family Pipridae; genus Pseudopipra; species Pseudopipra pipra. The sequence goes on along the minus strand of NC_087566.1, from coordinate 5,874,747 downwards.
CTTGGTTTGTATTATGTTTAAAAGGATACGTGCTTACAGAGCTTTTAGCAGGCAGTTTTTACTGGGATATGTATAGCCTCTGTCCAAGCCCTACTCTTTTTAATGGCCTTAAACAACAGTTGATCACCTCTAACAAGCATTTCTACTAGAGCTGTGTGGCATAAAGCTGAAATGGGATATTTACTGAACTCCAGAGAGACATTAAATTCATAAAGTTCTTCTGACTCCTGCATTTAACTAATCGTAGATCCTAATTATTGGGGTGTCAGTATTAGGCAGTATGTTATGCTTAAGTAGTCCCATTAGACAAATGGACTTTGTTTGTAGGCTTTGTGTTAGTATCTGAGTTGGTCTGTACTGGCTTAGTCTGGAATTCTTGTGTAAAAAAAGCCCATTTTGACTCCATTTCTTAGCAAATGGTACAATGCTGGTAAAAAAGAACAGGGAAAGACTAAATATCAGATTAATAATTGTATTTCATCCTATGAATGTTTGTATCTTCATTCATGTTGAGAATCAAGCAGTGCATCTCAGGTTCATCTTTACCATGTCAGTAAGTTGTCAGTACCTATAAGATGCTTAAAAATAAGTTTGGTATCTGAGCCAGCCTGCAGTAGTACCAGATATCTGTGAAGCAAAGATCTTTGTTATCTGGTTTGCTCAGCCTGATGGTGAAGCTGGTTCTGTGCTGTGTGTGTAGATAATGGGTGTTAGGGCAGGAAAGGGCAGGAGATGCATTAGACTGTTACTGGTAGAACAGAATGTTACTCTTCCCTCTCCAGGGAGGCTCACTGTAACCTACCTGGGGTGCTTGGCGGGGCTTAATTGTAGTACCCAAAAGTAAAGTGTGGGGGAAATCATGGAAATGACGGTAAATGGAATCATGGAATTGTAGTAAATGTCTCCGGAATCACTTTGTAATATTGAATCTTTCTTTTCAGAAGAAAGCACACTTAGTTGGAGAGAGAAGGCCTCACCTGAGGCCTTTTAAGATACACAGCAAATTGCTTGCTGCCTGCTGTAATAAAGTTTAATTAATTTCGTGCTTGAGGAAGGGGAGAAGGTGCTTTAGAACAACCTAATCCAAATCATCTCAGCAGGGTTGTCCAATCCAGGATAGAAATGATGCTGGCTGATGTCCCTTTATTTGGTGGTAGAGGAATTCTGCCTCTTACACTGCCTCACTTACTATCTCACAAGGATACTTGCCACTCCCCTGATGGGCAGGAACAGTCTTCAGTGTTTTCAGATTGCTACACTGTGAAGTATTGTCATCATTCCCTGAGGCTTGCAGCATTCCCATGACCATCCTTTAGGAAGTACTGACATCTTGCCTTTAAAAGATGTGATGGACTTCCCTAATAATACAGGTGGCAGTGATAATCATGCAGAATTCAGCAGTGCATTTTCTATTTATAATAGTTAAAATGGGAAATAGATGCAAAATCTTATTTAGTGAAGATACCCAAAATGTTGTTCTTCAACATGGACCAAAGTTTGGAGTGAATAATCGTGAGCTTAAAGCTGAACTTCAAGTAGGCAGTGCCTCAAGGTTCTCACTGTGCAAAGCAGGTGGCCAGGGGCTGTCTCTTGAAGAGTAGGTCAGACTGTAGCACACTAATTGAGAAGAGACCTGGAGGAAGCTTCAGTGCTTTGGAAATACATCTGGATTTGGATTAATTAAGTTAGGAGTTTGGCTGTGCTGCTGTTAAATCTCTTGACTGTTCTAGTGGTGTTTAACTGGTCTCTTAGAATGGTCTGTGCTCTACTGGCAGATGGACTCGGATCGTGCTCAGCATTAAAGTGCTCAAGTGCCTACTGTGAACATGTAATTTGTCACAATATGTGGACAATGTCTGATATAGAGCACGAGAGCAAGAACAGTGGAATTAAGAGCCTGTCATTTATTCCTCTGTTGTTCAAGGTCACAGAAGTTGATGGAGCTACAACTTGCATGTTTATTGGGTACTAAAATGTTCTGTGTTACACATGGAAGGTACAGGAGTTGTCTTGGTATGGTAACTTCTTTCCTTACTGGCACACAAGCCTGTAATAACCACCTGCCCAGCGGACCTGTTCTCAAAACTCCAGGTGCCAGGACCTTGTGCCTAAACACTGCTTCTCTTTTGGAATGAATGGCACCTGCTGAAGTTCAGTAGTGTGTATTGAAGTGTTTGCCTCTGAAGGGAGGTGTAGCTGGATGGCTCTCAATTCTGCTGAGAGACACCTGCAGGAACGATAAAGGTCCTTTTCCACATGTGTACACTGGGCTCCTGTTGCCTTACTGAAACCTGAGTGTTGAGATTTGCAGTTACTGAGCTGAGTGGCTCTTCATTAGTCAGCTCAACAGAAAACAAACAATTCCTGAGGCGTTCCTGGGCACAGTCCTGAACACACCACATTGGAGGTATCTGTTACATACCCAATTTACAATTTAAGTGAGTAGCTTTACAGAAGCTGTAACAAACCGTGATCAGCCAGTTCAAACCCATGAAAACAGTGTTTGTGACGCCATCACAGGAATTCTTGCCCGAGGGTTTTATAGTCTATTGTAGGAAGGTCCTGGTGCTGTGTATCAAAGGAGTCTAATGACTCAGTGATGCTGGTGGTAGACTCTGTCCTGTCTCCTTGAGGGCAGTAATTTTTCATTTGCAGTGCACTGAAAAGCAGTGTAGGTTAATCCCTTGAGAGGCTTCAGTGAAGCTGATACAGTTCCTGTGCTTGAAAAGCATCGCTCTGGGGCATAAAGCAGGTGCTCAGGCTTGTCAGAGTTACTGTTATATAAAATGTGGGTTGCAGACATACCAAGCTGGGCTGTGCTGCACAGGTAAACCTGATTTACTGCAGACCAATGGAACAGTGGTGCTGCCACCTCCTCCTGTTAGCCTGAGATTGAGAGTGAATGGAAACAAAGTGTAACACAAAAGGATGAAAATGAGAAATAGCCAACTTCTAGGGCTGTCTATTCAGCAGCACAAAATGACTTCAAGTTACATTAAGAGTAGTAACTGCTTTGTTCCTACTGTTGTGTGGTTGAGCACAAGTTATGTTTTGAGAGTTGGGCATAAGGCTGGAGGGGGCCTGCATTGCAATCCCAGCCTTTGTGGCATGACCTCTTGGGCAAGGAGAGGTGGAATGGCTGATTATTTTAACACATCCTTCTTAGCTTTTACGGGTAAAAATAAGATTCTAAGAAGATGAAAAGGTCCACTTGTAAAAATAGGCCATTTGAGACCTGCTATGTAGACTTCATTCCATAATGTTGCTAGGAATGGGTTGCATAAGGGTAGTTGGTTCTTTCTGTATGACCCACTGATGCTGAATGTTGTAGTTCTGCCACTTAAGTTTTGAATATTGAATTTACCAGCCTTGTTAAAACTGGAATAGTGATGCTACTCCTATTGTTCTGTCTATCACATTACTAGAACCAGGTTAAGCTTAAGTTAAATCTCCTTTTAGTTTGCATCAATAACACAACTTTGGAATGTGTTTAGGACCTGAATACTGACAGCTGTGTAGTTCTTTATCTGTGGAACAAAGTGAATCAGAAGATAAGTCATAGTTCAATAATATACACTCTGGTCAGAGAAATCTGTCAGTCTTGCATTTCCTTCTGGAGGAGATTTAGACACAGAGGCTTGAGTTAGACCTTCAACATGGGAAGGATAATAAAGCACTCTCTTTTGTCTCTCTAGCTCCAAAATTTGGGTATTAACCCAGCAAACATTGGCTTCAGCACCCTCACAATGGAATCTGACAAGTTCATCTGCATCAGGGAGAAGGTGGGAGAGCAGGCACAGGTAGTGATAATTGACATGAGCGATCCCACAACACCCATCAGGCGCCCAATTTCTGCAGAAAGTGCCATCATGAATCCAGCCTCCAAAGTCATAGCACTGAAAGGTGAGTAACCCCTGGTCACTGCAGTATGGAAACTGCTGTTTAGCTGCATTACTGCTTATGAATGCTCTTCAGCTTTATGTAAATTTTCTAAGAAGAATGTATATGAGGATAAGAATTCTTGCCTGAACTTGCATGCTGTATTTTTGGCAGTAGATCTTTCAGTAATCTTTGGATGATTTGCCTCCAAGTGGGTGTGAGATGCTTGGACCTGGCACTGCAGCCTCCTATCCTCGCTGAGGACCAGGTCAGCATCTGGTATGCTTTCCCTTTAAACAGGTATTGTAAACTTAATGGACACTTACATAGATGTAAAGCCATTCTTATTTTCTGTACTGTCCTGGCCCTTTCTTGTAGCTCTGTAGGGTTTACTAGATAGCAACAAAAATGTCATAAGGATGGCCAGAAGTTGTGAAAGTCTGAATGTACAAGCATGTTAAGTTTGACAATCATGAGGTCTTGGAGCTAAAAGACCTCTGCTTACCAGTACCTGTGGTATTGTTACTACCTTTAGGTAGCATTCAGAGCTCAAGTAATTTTTAATTCATCTCTGGTTTCTTGTCTCAAATGACCAACATCTGGTATTTAATCTCTAACTATTACTGACTATGTACTTTTCTTCCTGCATCTTATCTAAACAGATGGTGAGTGAACTTTGTCCTGACATTTTGTGTTTGGTAGTTCAGAATGGTCTAATCTCATAAAAAGTACTGAACTTTGAGGTGGCCATTTGACAGTTCACTTCATAGCCAGGTGGGGAATCCGAATCCTCAACTGGTGTTACAGTGACAATGTTCTCCATTGGCTCGTTTCCCACCATTTGGCTGCTTTGACTATTGACTGTACCGAGTGAAGGAGGAGTGTGCTTTCAGTGTCTGTGTTTGTGGGTGTGTGATGGAAGTACAGTTGATAGACAAAATGAAGTTGCAATATTTTTATGAGAGACCTCTGCTAGCATGTCCTGTGTGCTATTCATTTTTGCCTAAGTGTGTTTTTTATTGTGAAAAATCATGGTGAAATTGCTTAGGGGTCCAAGAAATAACTGTTCTTCAGAACTGGCACAAAACCTGTAACTTCTTGTCTTGGATCTCAGGCACATCAGGTGAAAACTAAAGTGTGAATGTTGAACTTCAGCTGAATCAGTGATTTAGCTGAGGTAGTTATACACCTTGCAAAGGACTGCCTTACCCAGGGTATGGGCAAAGGTAACAATGAAAATAAGTTCAGATCTGTTAAGAGTTCACTGTCCTTAATCTTGGACCCCTTTAATCAGACTGTATTGGCAAGGAAAGTGCCTTCTCTACACTAGCAGAGCTTCATCTTTCTCTTAAAAGGAAACTATATAATCTGTGTTTAAAACTAACATACTAATGAACTAACATATTAAATGAATTATCATGAGGTTCAAATAATATAGCTTTATTCTTGCCAAAGAATTCAAATAATATAGCTTTATTCTTGCTCAAAAGGAGTATTGTTCTGTCCATTCAGAGTGAATAAATCTGTCCTCTGAACAGATAAGGTTGAGTTAATGATGAGATACAAAGTTATGTTGTCAAGTGTTGCAAACTTAATGATCTCTGCTGTAAATAGTCTAATGATCAGAGGGTTGGGTAGAAAAGAGGATTAATAGAGCTACCTAATCAGTATGTTACCCATGATAATATAAAGACATGGTTTAAGTCAGTCTGTCACTCCAGACTTTTCCCTGCTGATTGAGTGAGGTTTCAGTGGTCAAAATGGTTGCATATTGTGACTCAGTGTGCCATGATTGGGAATTGCTCATAATCCCAGGATTATTGAGCAATGAATGTACAAACCCACCCTCAGAAAAAGAAATGAAATGGTTTTTGATTTAAACTGAAATACAGTATGCACAATTTCATTTCTGGATTGCATGTGGCATTCTCCTGGTGTACCAAGATTTATGCATTGTCCTCGTGTTCACGATTCTCTTGCTTTGCTCTGTACTGAGAGTACTCAGCAGTTGGTGTAAGTGGAGAATGCAACTCTTGGGGGTGCTTCCATTCTTTGTGGAATGGAGAAACTTCATGTTCCAGTGAACTGAAATGTAAATTCTTGTGCTAGTGTTCAGAAAACAAATCTGCTTACTTGACTACACCTGTACAGTCTAAGTAGACTCGTCAGTTTGGTAGCTTCATCAGAAAAACCTATGTAAAGTGTGGCTTTTTGTCTTGGATCTTGGCCTAATAAAGTGTTCAAGTAGACTTGAGACTCAAATGCACACTTGCTCTCACTATGACTTTGTAGCAGGTCCTGCTCTCTTTGAATCCAAATAACAGATCTTTTCTGTAGTTTAATTACAGTTTAGGCTTGTGAAGTTCAAATTTATGTTGCCACACTTAGGGAATTGTATACCTATGGCTCCTGCAGCTCCCAGCATCCAGAGCTAAACTGCTTAATGAAGCTTTTAAAGCCATTTCCAACTGTAACACAGCAGTCAAATTAAGTCTAGAAAACGGACAAACACAAGCTTTTATCTCCCTTCAGTAACTTGTTGGTTTCTTTTATGTTCTTAAAACTAGGAAGGACATCCTGCTTCCTTTTCAGGAAGACTGTCCTTAAGAGCAATGTCTGAATGCCCATGCTGGTATTGCTCTTTAGATGGTGACCAGAGCCCTTCCAGAACTACTTCTGCATGTGAGGCTGCACAATGTGGGAGTTCAAAATCCATCCCTCAATAGCACCAGGGCACTGCTGGATAAATTGTTGTCCAGTACAGTAAATAGGCTGTTTCCAGCTATTAATTCACAGGCCTGGGCTTATTGCATCTGTCTAATACAGTAACTGCATGTGCAGAGGGAGGTGTTGATGAACAGGCTGCTTTTGGTCCCAGGAGGTTAGGAAGCTGTCCTGGGAATTAGCTGATCAGGTGGACAGTTCTTTCTTTACACAGTTAAACCAGGCAGCAAATGCTGCATGTGGTAGCTCTGAGGTGTTGTGTTGTCTCTTGGCACTGCATTAAACTAATATGATCAATTCACTGTATAAATTATGCTAAAATTTATAGAGCAGTTGGAGATAAATATTAACTTGGGATTAGTATATCTTGACAATGATTCCTCCGTGGCCAGCAGCCTTCATCTATCAATGAACATCTCCCAGTTTGGCAGTCACAAGTGTTACTAACAGGAAACACTTCTGAAACGTGGATAGAAATAATGGCATTACAAGCCAATACTCTGTCGGTCTGAGTGGGTGTCTTGTGAACAGAAAACAATATTCCTGGAGCTGAGTTCTCTCATCTGTAGTGAAATAAAACATTGCTTTGACTTCCTGAAAGGAATAGATTCCCTTATTCTTTATAGGTTGGTTCAATTAACACTGGTTTTAAGCCTACACTTACTAGGGTAGGGCTTCTGGTAGTTCAAAGAAATATTAAAATCAAGCCTAAACTCGCAGTATAGTTTCCAAAATCACGAAGGAGTAATCTTAACTGGAACTAGAGCTCCAAACCTTTCTATAGTCTTTCTGAACTTTTGACTGTCCTCTTCAGTAGGCACTTGTTGTACAGAGCCTGTCCATCTAGTTCACTGTGCAGTTCATCCAACAGAGGAATGAAATGGGAGCTGTGATCTTTTGGCTATCTCGAGCTGTTCTAATCTCGTGCTGTTGGACTCAGTGCAGCTCATCTACAGCAGCTACTAAATGGACACAAACTGGAGCCATTCTCTGTAATGAATGACATCTGCTAGACACCTGTAACTTGGCATAGCAGTGCTACCACCTAAACAAGAGTTAACACAAGCTCTGTAGCTTAGACTGTCTTTTAACTACAGCTTATAGTTAATTGTCTCTGCTTGTCAGTTGTTGGAATGTCTGTGTAAGTGTCTGTAAGAAGGATTTGTTTTGTTTTCAAGATAGTAGAGGTGTTGGGGGTGGAGAGGGGATTCTGTTTAAGAGTCAAGTATCAAAGGAGACTCAGATGTGACAGGACACTAACCCTGTCTGTAACACCACTGGTGTTTAACCCAGTGGGTTAAACTGGGTGCTTGTAAATAGGCAGACTAGGGTGGCCATTGTGGTGATTGATCTATGATGTTCTTGGATTTTTATCATACTAGCTGGGAAAACACTTCAGATCTTTAACATTGAGATGAAAAGTAAAATGAAAGCCCACACAATGGCAGAAGAAGTGATCTTCTGGAAGTGGATATCTGTGAATACAGTTGCCTTGGTGACAGAGACAGCAGTCTACCACTGGAGCATGGAGGGAGAATCACAACCCCAGAAGATGTTTGACAGACATGCCAGTCTTGCAGGCTGCCAAATCATCAATTACAGAACAGATGAACACCAAAAATGGCTGCTGCTGATAGGAATTTCAGCACAGGTAAGTTCCCTGGAAACTGCTTGTTATGAAGACAGTTGGGAGAGCCCTGGCCCCACTTCACTTTTTGGCTGCTACAGTTTCTTAACTTTGGCTTCTATAGATCAAAAATTCAAAAATATCTTTTGTGTGAGAATAACCTGACTTTCAATGCATTTCAAGTGTTGGAGGAGGGGATGAGAGACATTTGCTGCTTTTCAGTTTACTGTCCCTAAGGTCTTGCTACAAACATTTGAAATCTTATCTGTACAAGCTGACCTTTCTTTTTTCTAGCAAAATCGTGTGGTTGGTGCAATGCAGCTGTACTCGGTTGATAGAAAAGTCTCCCAACCTATAGAAGGCCATGCAGCAGCTTTTGCAGAATTCAAAATAGAGGGAAATGCCAAACCTTCTACCCTCTTCTGTTTTGCTGTGAGGAGTCCTGCTGGAGGAAAGGTAAAGCCTGCAGCTGTGTTCCTGTTGTGCTGTAGCAGAACTCTGTGGTAACAGAACTTCAGTGCTCACACATTCAATGTGTGCTCTCTGAACAACAAGAGAACCACGTGTGCAGCATATTTGGTCAGCATCAAAATGCTTTCTTTCAGTAGCATAAAAACTGCAAAAAGTTGAGTTCCTTGGGTGAGACTTAAGCCTAAGAACAAATGTAGATGCAATGAGAACTGAGCCCAGGGTGCTAAAACATCAATTTATGTCCATGTGGAGTTTTTTGTGTGTATGAAGTAGTCATTTAAGCAGTCCTATATGTCTTGAATTCAGTACAGGAAGAGACTAGGTAAGCTGTAGTGCTATAGGTAGGTTGTTTGCATCAAACTAAATGTGGAATTCAGTAGCAGTTGAATATACTACAACTGCTGAGCAGTCTATAAAGAGGTCAGGTAACATCAAAATAAATGTCTTGGCCTTTCTAGTCTTGTCATGCAAAACTGATGAATGGACAAGTTGGAGTGTGCTGGTCTTGGCTGGGATAGGGTTAACTTTCTTCTTAGCCCCATACCAGCCACTTTGAAAAAAAGTTAACTCCAGCTAAAACCAGCTCACTGACTCAAAACATCTTGAACAGGATGTCTTGAACAGGAATAGTCTCTTTTCATAGAAAATATGATTGGGTTTTTTTAAAAAATCTTTTCCCAGTTTTTAATTTATCAAGTTCCAGAAAACTTATCACTCTGAATATGTGGAGCACAGCTCCCCAGACTGTGTTGGCCAAATGTGGCAGATGACTTCAGTAGCACATCAGAGGAGAGGAACTTCTTTCATGTGGCTGTACTTGCAGGCAATCTTGTGACATGAACTCTTTTCTTCCTAGCTACACATAATTGAAGTAGGTCAGCCAGCTACTGGAAATCAGCCATTTGTTAAGAAAGCTGTTGATGTGTTTTTCCCACCTGAGGCACAAACAGACTTTCCTGTGGCAATGCAGGTAAATACATGACCCCCCCCAAAATATAGCCTGGCAAGCAGCTGCCATCTCTGTGTAAAGAATGCTTTTTACTAACACTTTGCTGTCAATTCTTCCTAGTTCTGGGAGGGGTGTTAATAGGTTTGTGAGAGGTAGCCTTGGATGTTAAAACAGTAACTTGTATGTGTATATATATGTAGTCTGTTCATGTATTTGTCTAGATGTCAACTTCAGGTTGTATTTAAAAATAATAAAACAAAGGAAAAGCCCCAACAAAATCTCTACTGAAAAACCCCAAACCATGAAAGCAACAAAAGAGACCCAAAAAACCCCTCAACAGTGTCTTCAGGTATTGAGCTTCCTACTAATGTTCAGAGTTTTAGCTAAGAATATTAGCACACCTCCTGTAGTAGCTGCATGGAAAAGGCAATTTGGGACATTAGTGGGAGGTTCTTCAGGAAAGAACATAGCTGGTTGCTTTCACAGACCAAACTTCACTTAGAATGTCTGTGGTTCTAGAAATTGTGTAATAAAAGCAGACTATCTCAGAGCATGCAATTGCTGAGGAGTCTTAATGGACCAGCTTCATAAATGGCCCAAGAGATGCCTTAAACAAAGGTAAACAAAGCAAGCTGTGTGCGTGGCAGGATTCATGTGGCTCTGTACTCAGCTTGAGGCTTAATCGACAGAACATCCAAAGACTTGTTCCAAAGTGAAGGTACTTCCTTGTCTGAAGACCGTTTTGGCTTGAAAGCCTCTCCTGTTTCAGTGACTCAACAGGTAAACTGGAGTACTCAATAGATGAGTTTGGCTCAGGTTCTGCTGGTGCTTTGGGTAGGCTTTGTTGGAAGCGTGTGGGTTCATCTCATTAGTATTTCTGAAGAGAAACTTGTACTGACATATCTAGACTAGAATGCTAATTATGCCCAAACTTCCTTCCTCAGCCCAGCTCATTAGGATGAGGAGTATGTCCTTTGCTGCAGATGAATTTTAATTTCCCTTCAACCTCTCCATTCACTGGAGCTATGCCTGCAAATGGCCAGCAAAGCTTTTGAATCTATAAGAAGCAGCCTGAAGCTATATTTGTTCTTAGTGTCACTACAAAGGCATGTCACTGCAGTACTTTCCTGTGACTAGGCTATAGGCAGCTGTCTTAGCTGTTACAGTACTGGTTTTGACTAATAAACCCCCATCTTTTGGCAGATTGGAATCAAGCATGGTGTTATCTATCTGATCACCAAGTATGGATATATCCACATGTACGACTTGGAGTCTGGAGTGTGCATCTACATGAACCGTATTAGCGCTGACACCATCTTTGTCACGGCTCCTCATGAACCTACCTCAGGCATTATCGGTGTGAACAAAAAAGGACAGGTAACAAAGCCATCATTCTGTTTCTGAGCCTTCTGAAGTTCAGGTGGAATGTAACAAACCTAATGAGTGACTTGTTGCAACAAACGTCAGGAAGGGAGCAACCAACTATTTGATTAATAATTTTTTAATCTCTCCTCGACCAGAACTACTTGGAGGGGAACTTTTGTTTTTTTAATAATCTGCTGCTTCATTGATGAGCTGCATAGGCATGTTGCTGTATTTCACAGTAGTTGTGGAAGGGACAGTACTCCTCAATACTCCTCTTGTCCTTTCCAGGTGCTTTCTGTATGTGTTGAGGAAGACAACATAGTGAACTACGCTACGAATGTTCTCCAGAATCCTGACCTGGGCCTGCGTATGGCCATACGGAGTAACCTGGCTGGGGCAGAGGAATTGTTTGCCAGAAAGTTTAACACGCTGTTTGCTCAAGGAAACTATGCAGATGCTGCTAAAGTAGCTGCATCTGCACCAAAGGTAAAGCTTAGAAGTCATGGGGATTTGCCTCTAGCTCAGACAGTATTTGACATTCAAAACATAAAGTGCTGTAATATCAGTCTTAGTTCTCTGCAGTCTTGTAGTGGTTCTGACTAATGTATTTTCCTGAATCCCATAAAGGAGCATCTGCCCTACTTTTCCAACCAGACTGGACTTGCTGTGGCCACTGACTTCTTGCTTGAATGTCATTGGTTTGATGGTCTCCATCCTGGAGGTCTAACAGCAGATGCTTCAGTGTATAGCTTAGCACCTGTTTTTTTGACTAATATTCAGTCTTCACTAATTAAACATCGCTTTTCACTTGTGCCTCTTCAGGGAATTCTACGTACCAGTGATACAATTAGGAAGTTCCAGAGTGTACCAGCTCAACCTGGGCAGGCCTCTCCCCTGCTCCAGTACTTTGGAATATTGCTTGACCAGGGACAGCTGAACAAGTTTGAGTCTCTGGAGCTGTGTCGCCCTGTCCTGCAGCAGGGCCGCAAACAGCTCCTGGAGAAGTGGCTGAAGGAAGACAAGGTAGGCTCGGTCATGATACTGGCCTACTTCTGTTGCCTTGTAACAGCTGAGTGTGAACAATACTTTTGTTGATCCTACATCTCTGAGTTCTTCTGCTTGACAAAATACCCCTTTGACTTCAGCTGGAGTGCTCAGAGGAGCTGGGAGACTTGGTGAAGACGGCTGACCCAACCCTTGCGCTCAGCGTCTACCTTCGTGCTAACGTGCCAAACAAAGTGATTCAGTGCTTTGCTGAAACTGGTCAATTCCAGAAAATAGTGCTGTATGCTAAAAAGGTAAAGTTGTTTATCACAAACTGCAGGCTCTATCTTATGTTTAATGTGTGCATTCTCAAGCTATCTTCTGTGAGATAAGTAGGTAAGATTGAGAAACAGTGTTTTTGTCATAGTGCAAATCATAGTGTATTACTACAGTCTGAGCAGTCTGCAAAAAATAAAATTCAAAACATCCAGAATTTTATGAACTATCAAATTAATAGATTGGCTTAAGCTTATTCTAGAGAATAAAGATAAGATTCTTCCTAAATTCGTAAGACTTCTGGTTTGTGATCTGTTAAAAAAAATTGCCTAATGTCCACTTGTAAGTCTAGGACTTTACTTGATAAATGGTACCTTAAGACTGTTGAAAGATTTGTCCCGAGCAGTTTTCTTACCTAGCAAGAGAAATGCCCTGGCACAAGTTCAGTTACTAAGTAGGTGAATACTGAATTTGTGTCAACAGACAAGCAGTGCTTTTGTTTGAGAATTCCTGGGAGATGGGGGATGGGGACAGCAAGCTCACAGCAGTTCATAGTCCCTATGCTAAAGAATCTGAAGGCTGAGCAGATGTGTAAAGCTTCTTAAACATGCATGACTGTTTGTGAAATCTCTAGGTTGGCTATACCCCAGACTGGATCTTTCTGCTGAGAAGTGTGATGAGAGTCAGTCCAGAGCAAGGCCTGCAGTTCTCTCAGATGCTGGTACAGGATGAGGAGCCACTGGCTAACATTAACCAGGTGATGCCTACAACAAGAGTACTGGTCTCTTTCTAGCCAGAGGTGATAGCATAGTACCATTCTGGGGACTGGTAAGGCTAGATCTCTAGTTATCTGGTTAGAGAGTTGACTAAACTAATCTAGTGAAGTTGGGTTACCATTAAGTCTTTAGACACAAGTGTGTTCTCAAGTTCTTGTGGAGGCTCTCTGGTTTATTGATAACAAATCTGCCACAGGCTTGATCTAAGCAATAGAGTGTTATTGTCCTACTGTGGGCTTTAATGGAACATTACCTCTTCCCATGCAGAGAACTTATAGAAAGATGAACAAATAAATCTAAGCTGAGTACTGGCTGCCAGTGGCCACTTGTTAAATGGACAGAGAAACGAGGCAGCATTTTGCATTATTAAATAAATAACTGAATCTACTTCTTGGCTTTTCTTGTAGCAACTATCCCAGCACGAGAGAAGGGTTGGGATTTGCATGCTATGTTAGAACTAAATAGGGTGGGTGGCAAAAGCTGGCATAATAGCTCAGAGTAATGCACTTCTTCCATTCTAGAGAAAAACACAGTGTAAAACTTACCTCTCTGCTGCCATGGTAGTAATCCTATGAAAACAAAGGGATTGCAGCATGATAGTGCTGTGATGAGCTGCCTTTGTAGCCAGGCTGTTGGTATACACAGAAAAATGTGCATGTGTGTACACAGACCCCCTTCTCTAACTTGACCAATCTCAACAGATTGTGGATGTGTTCATGGAGCACAGTCTCCTTCAGCAGTGCACATCCTTTTTGTTGGATGCCTTGAAAAACAACCGCCCTGCAGAAGGACACCTTCAGACAAGGCTCCTGGAAATGAATTTGATCCATGCCCCGCAGGTAAGACCTCTTAACACAGTTCCTCCAGAGAGGGGAGAGACAGCAGTAGACTTCCACAAGAGTATGATGCCTAATACTGATACCTCTAATTAGTTTAGTAACATGAAAGACTACTAAGTCACTGCTGTGACTTTTCAACAACTTCTAGGCTGAGCTGCTGTGATTCTCTGACAGTCTGAATATGAAATGTAACCTCCTAGGTTGCAGATGCCATTCTTGGAAACCAAATGTTTACACACTATGACCGTGCTCACGTTGCCCAGCTGTGTGAAAAGGCAGGCTTGCTCCAGCGAGCGCTGGAACACTACACGGATCTCTATGATATCAAACGTGCAGTTGTTCATACTCACCTCTTGAATCCTGAGGTAAGTCTGTGATACACAGTAAGGAAGTGTTCACTTCACTTGAGCTTTCAATCTGTATCATTTCTGCATCTGCTGTAAGATGGTTTGTAGGTACTGAAGTAGCACAGGTAGCTGTGGTTCAAGAACATTTGTCCAGTTACTGATTAAAGTGTAATCTATGCTTTCAGTGGTGGGTACTTCAAATATTATTTCCAAACTGCACTTCTGTAGTTGTAAAGATGGTGTGTTTCTTTTTAAGTCTTTGGTCTTAGTGCATGGAAGATTTCTCTCTAGTAGCTGAGGTAGAAACTGCATAGTTGGCACATCCTAGAAGTCAGTGAAATCCTGTATAAGTTACTGAGTAAAATTTCTGTCTCTTTGCAGTGGCTCGTGAACTTCTTTGGCTCACTCTCAGTTGAAGACTCTGTGGAGTGTTTGCGTGCCATGCTGTCAGCCAACATCAGGCAAAACCTACAGCTGTGTGTGCAAGTTGCTTCTAAATACCACGAGCAGCTTGGTACCCAGTCTCTTGTGGAGCTTTTTGAGTCTTTCAAAAGCTATGAAGGTACAGTATTAGAGGGAAGCAGCATCCTTGGAAGCACTGCTTGACTGAAGCTAATAGGAAGGATTGTGGAGCTTTTATGGGAGAGGGACTTGTCACATGGCTGGACCTCAGGATGCATTTATCAAAGTGAGCTCATCACAGCGAGTTCTATGGGTAGCTCTGTTCTAGATAGGTTCTTAACCCTCTTGAGTAAAGATCAGAAAGGAAGATGAAACCTGAAAGAGGGGAAAAGAATCCTGATATTTCCTGCAGTTGAATGAAAGCTTCTCTCCTAGCAGGATTGAACTAAGTCACAAGCTGAAGACTGTACAGTCTGCACTTGCTTGACTTATCCTTCTAACAAGGTTAAAAACGTGTGATTCTTTCTAGGACTGTTCTATTTCTTGGGTTCCATTGTAAACTTTAGCCAGGATCCAGATGTTCACTTCAAGTACATCCAGGCAGCTTGCAAGACTGGTCAGATAAAGGAAGTGGAAAGAATCTGCCGTGAAAGTAACTGCTATAACCCAGAACGAGTGAAGAACTTTCTGAAGGTAAGTATTCTGCCCAGTGGATTGAAAAGTTTTACCTATGTTTTGCTTAGCAGCAATAGGAATAGGAATCTGATCCTATTCCAGACATAAAATAGATCCTTCTAGGCTACCTCTGGGAAAACAAGCCCAAATTCACATTCCCTTAAAACTAGCTTGTATGATATAACTTGTACCAAACTTGTTAATATGTTGTCACATAACAATAGGTGAATCCAGGCTGGCAGAAGGAAAGACTATGTTGAAATATTCAGCAGGTGCCTTATCAGGGGTATTGGCTAGACAAGGCTTACTAAAACTGCAGTCAGCGTGTACTACAACACTTGGCATGCTTTGTGACTGGTAAAATGGGATTTTAATGTCTCTTTGTTTTGCATCGTCAAGTTCTTGGCCCAGCAACTGTCTTCTGAATTGACACATGAATGATAGTGATGTTGAAGCTAGAGATGTAGGCCTAATGTGGCTCTTCATGAAGGACTTAAAACTTGACTGATAGACCAGCCACATGGTGTTCATAGTGGGTAACTTGCTTTTGAAGTCAGTTGTCTGCTTGGCAATCCTAAATGGGAATGTATTGTGACTCCTAGAGCTAGGGAATGTGGTCAGTCTTTTCTGCTTTGAAGGCAGTTGAACGAGTGGTGGTTGCTTACTAAACACTTTTTTTTCCTCCTCCCCTCAAAATACAGGAGGCAAAGCTCACAGATCAGCTCCCTCTGATCATTGTCTGTGATCGGTTTGACTTTGTTCATGACCTGGTGCTCTATTTATATCGCAATAACCTGCAGAAGTACATAGAGATCTACGTGCAGAAGGTAAGGAGAATTCCATGTTAGGCTCCTGTTCTTTCCTTCCCTAGAAGGAACTTAACCTTTTAGTGGACTACAGCATAATCTGCTGTGTCTCTTTTCTGCTCACTCTTCTACTGCATAGGCTCTTCAATAAGCCTTTTGTCTATGGCAAACACATTTTTCCTGGAATTCATATACAAGTGCAGTAGTTACTTAAAATTCACTGCTCTAAAGCATAACTGAAATCGTTAACGACAACTTCCCCTTGTGGAAGACTGGTGGTGGGTTATTAGTAATGTTAATAACTTATTTTAATGATGGTGGCTTATTCTAGGTGAATCCTAGCCGTATACCAGCGGTGGTTGGAGGGCTTCTTGATGTAGATTGTTCTGAAGATGTCATCAAGAACTTGATCATGGTGGTTAGAGGGCAGTTCTCAACAGATGAGCTGGTGGCGGAAGTGGAGAAAAGAAATCGGTAATAAAAATGCATCTGTAGACACCAGTGTTGGGCTTTCCTGACCCTGGTGTACACAAATGGAACTGGATGCAGTTGTGTTAAATGATACAACATTAATACTGGTTTACTTCTTTATACAAAAGCAGTTTAGAGTTGTTAGTCAGTCTCTTGATTATTTGGGCCATACAGGAATACCTGACAGCACTGTGTGATGAGTGATGGCTTTTGAACATTCCTGTACAGCCAGCCATGGGATGTGCCTTTGGAGTAAATCTGGATCAAACTGTCTTGGCAGTCTTCTTGTAGATGCACACCAGTTTGTTAATTAGTTTCTAGTTACCTGTAAAATGAACAAATGGCTTTAAGTGTGAACTACCAGCTATAAAACTAGTGGCACCTGCAGCCTTCCCTGATGTTAAACTGCACTCATTTAAGACTCATTAAAAATAACTGGCTGGTCTGTATTTGCTTTCAAGTTTGACCAGCAGACTTGCTTAAAGGGAAGGCCAGGTGTGGAAGGGCAGCTGCTGAGCATACCTCTGTCTGACTTGTAAACCTGAAATGTTTGTTTCTTCAAAGGCTTAAGTTGCTGTTGCCGTGGCTTGAATCAAGGATTCACGAAGGCTCTGAAGAACCTGCAACCCATAATGCTTTGGCCAAAATCTACATTGACAGTAATAATAACCCAGAGCGCTTCCTCCGTGAGAATCCTTACTATGACAGCCGTGTGGTCGGCAAATACTGTGAGAAGAGGGACCCTCATCTGGCCTGCGTTGCTTATGAGAGGGGGCAGTGTGATCTGGAACTCATAAAGGTTAGAAAAACTGCATTTGTAAACATGTTAAAGAACTACTTGCTGCCTGAAGTGGAAGCCTAGCTGGCTGCCAGTCTAACTCTTGCAGTCTCTGTCTAACTGTCTTGCAGTCTCACTCAGGAGTTGAGGCAGGCAGGATTCTTCTACATGGAGACAGTAATTTTTATGCTGATGAGAAGAACTTGCACTGTATGTCCAAACTACAGTTGTGTAACTCTGCAACTTAGAAGTACCATCCATGTCTTTAATCCACTGATTCTGCTCGAAATTAATTTTTTATTAGGCCCAGTTAATGCATATGCCTACCATTAAATCTTTGTTATTTTGATTGTTTTGAGCCTCGAGCACTTGATCAGCAGCAGGGACAGACTGTAATTTAGCCTAACTCTACAGTAGGATGAAAAGTTTCCATGAAACTAGAACAGGGCTTGTAATTCTCCTTTATTGTGACTGACCCTTAGAGTTGATCCAATACTTAACTAGAAGTGAGGAAAATAAATACTGACAGACAAACTACAAGGACTTCTTCCAATAGCATTCCTCTCCTATCTTAAGCTTGTTATTCCTAGAACCTCCCTCAGAAATTCAAGGGCAAGTGAAATTCTCAGGGTTCTCAAACACTTCCTTGTCTCAACACAAACACCACAGCTTAATGCTGGATTGTAGTGCTTGTGGCTGCTGAGAAAAACAACATTCTTTTCTCCTACCTGCACTTCCATACTAGTATATGCTGAGAATGTCAGCTGTGTTAGAATGGTAGTATAATCTAGGCTTGCTGCTGAAAGCAGATGACTTTCCAGCCTGAAGCACTTATTTAAGTAATACCTCCACTGTAGCTGTTAAAGAAGTGTTGGCTGAATTTGGCTCCTTTATTTCAGGATATAAAGGTGCCTCCAAGTTGTTTTGCTGGGAAACTGCTAGGATTGGTTTTAACATTCTGGTTAACCATAAAAACCTGTCCATACCAGTTTCTTCCTTGAACTGATGTTGTGAGTAGGTGTTTCTGGTTATGGAGAAAAGATCTTCCTACTGAAAGAATTATTCTTGAGATGTTGACTCCTAGAAGGCTCAACTCCTGCAACTATGAGATGTAAAGTGTAAAGCGAAACTGTCCTACAACTAATTTGCTTACACAAGCTAATTGGGATACTAACAAAACACGAGCTGTTGGTGTAAGATAGAATAGGGCATGGTTTCTACTCTTCTAGCTGGAAATCAAAGCTAGTGGCACTAATAAGATCATGACTTGCAACTCTTCTGTGGTGCACTTCTGTAGGAGATTTCACATTTATTCTGTACCCTTATCACTTTAACAGGGGAATCCAAGCCACTTGCTACTCTGAACACTTCTAGTGTAAAGCTAATGACACCAAATACATAACCCTATTTCTAGCTTTGAACACCAGCACCATTCCTCAGTTCACTGCTTAACACTGCCCAAGGCAAGTGGCTCCCCTTTCTAGATTTAAAACTTAAGTTCTTCAGGCTTCTGCAGGTCTTCACTTCAAACAGAAGCAAATAGTTACTATGAAGCCACTGTCACAGTATCTGTGTGTCAGGCAGAACCAAGAGAAGCTATAGGAATTCTGCTGGAGACCTTCTCCATCAGCCTTCCACATCAGAGGCTGGGTAAGAACTTGTCTGTGGCATTTAGCATTGGTCAGCAGTTAGTTCTAGTCAGTCTTCCAGACTGCCTGATCCATAGCTAGCTAAACCTGTCCTGTGGTACTGAGCCTTAGCATCAGTGCCAATCTGTGTGACTTCTCCCTCAGGTCTGCAATGAGAACTCTCTGTTCAAGAGCGAGGCCCGTTATCTGGTGCGCAGGAAGGACCCCGAGCTCTGGGCAAACGTCCTGGAAGAAAACAACCCCTTCAGGCGGCAGCTGATTGACCAGGTACAGCAGAAAGGCTAAACTTCCACTGTGTGGAGACCTTGGGACATCTCAGAAACATTAAGGAGCATTAAAGTAGCACTTTTCCCCCAAGGCCCCATTTCAACCATACAGAAGTTTATAAGAGTTTGAGTGGCAGGTATTAATTCTGACCTTCATGGTCAGAAGATTTGGTTACCATTAAAATATTTTTCCTGTCCTGTGGAGTGACCTGCCTCTAGTGAATTAGATCCCTGTCCAGACCCAGGGTGTGACTTCACTTCTGTTTCATATTAGCTCTTCCTTGCTGTCTGTGTCAAAATACTCTCAAAGTTCTGACACTTTAATTTGTAGTTCACTGGAATAGGTTGGCAAATATTTCATTTGGGGAAAACACTTAATACATGCCTGCCTTTAAATCTAGGTTGTCCAGACGGCTTTATCAGAGACACAGGATCCAGAGGAGGTTTCTGTAACTGTGAAAGCTTTCATGACTGCTGATCTGCCTAATGAATTGATTGAGTTATTGGAAAAGATTGTCTTGGATAATTCTGTATTCAGTGAACACAGGTAAGAGGAGAGCTTTGTCCTCAAGTTCAGACTATTCAGTGCCTTTGTTTAGGTTGTGGAGTGACCCAGGTTATTCTGGGTTTCTTGGTTGCAGTACCCAAGCACTCTTCCATGTGTATAATCAGGAGAAAAAAGAGAATTTAGAGTGCTCTGTGCTTTAAGAACAGAGCTTGTTCACACTATACAGTTTGCAGTGATGTACTGAGAAAAGAGAACATTGATACTGGTAACCAGTTTCTTTCTGAAGGCAAATGCCGGTGGTTCTCAGTCTGGGGATGAAAGGTTGTTGCTAGTGACAGCAAGTGGGTGTGTTTTTTCACGTGTACAATCCATGTCACTTGAGCAGGTGTTGCCGTGCACTTATAGCCTCTGCCTTCTGTTAACCAAAGGAACCTCCAGAACCTGCTGATCCTGACGGCCATCAAGGCTGACCGCACCCGAGTGATGGAGTACATCAATCGCCTGGATAACTATGATGCCCCAGATATTGCAAACATTGCCATCAGTAATGAGCTGTATGAAGAAGCCTTTGCTATATTCAGAAAATTCGATGTTAACACTTCAGCAATTCAGGTGAGGTGTGGTTCCTGCACGACAGTATAGAATGCTTCATTGGCCAGACATGGCTGTTTAATGGACAGAATGGCTGAAGCAATTAGCTTCATATTGCTTACACAGGGTGGTATATACACGCTAAGAGTTCTGTTAGAAGGGGCAGCGTTACAAAGCTTTGATTTTTGACTTGCAACTTCAATTTCAAACAGGTGCTGATTGAGCACATTGGCAACTTAGACCGTGCTTATGAATTTGCAGAGAGATGTAATGAACCAGCAGTGTGGAGCCAGCTAGCCAGAGCACAGCTCCAGAAGGACTTGGTGAAAGAAGCCATTGACTCCTATATAAAGGCAGATGATCCATCTGCCTACATGGAAGTTGTTCAGGCAGCTAATAGAAATGGTAAGGCAAAGCATCCTTAAACTTCAGATTGTTTGGATATGAGCTAGGTTATTGCATTTACATTGAGCAGCAAGGATTCTCAAGACTTATGAATTCTGATTCAGAGGAAATGGGAGCAGTACATGGAATTGATGAGTCAATGTTTAGTGAGATTCCTGTCAACAAGCTTGTCTGTGTTGCTACCCTAAAGACAGACTTTCCTATGGAGTAATTGGGACCGTTATCTAAAATATAGCCAAGTATAGTGTATTTATGTAGCTGTATGTGGCAGACTTGCTTGCCAACTGGATTGCAGAACAGTATCAAGAAGGTCAACCTTACATGAAGGTGACTTGGTGTTTAGCAGGGAATTCTGTAACTCAGGTACAAATGGCTTACTATCATGGTAGAGGAGATCCTTGAGCCTGCTAGTAAAAACTGTTCCTAAGGTGGGCAGGGTGAGCAATACAGAATGACTAAACACAGGATCTTAATTATCTCTTCTCTCTTCCAGATAACTGGGAGGACCTAGTGAAGTTCTTACAGATGGCCAGGAAGAAGGCTAGAGAGTCTTACGTAGAGACAGAACTTATTTTTGCTTTGGCAAAGACTAATCGTCTGTCAGAACTGGAGGAGTTTATTAGTGGCCCTAATAACGCCCATATACAACAGGTATGTCTTGACCACAGTTCCTGTGTACGACTTGCTGCTTAGCTGACCCCCGAGAGTTGCTGTTACCCTTGTTTGCCTTGGGCTCCTAATCCAGGTTGGTGATCGCTGTTATGAAGAGGGGATGTATGAGGCAGCAAAACTGCTCTATAACAACGTATCGAACTTTGCTCGCCTGGCCTCCACCTTGGTGCACCTCGGGGAGTATCAGGCGGCCGTGGACAGTGGCCGCAAAGCCAACAGCACGAGGACTTGGAAGGAGGTAACTTAAACTCCTGGGTTTTACTTGTCTCCAGAACGTGCTCTGTTGTTTGTTCTAAGTATGTTGCTTTAGCTCTGGTAGCAGCTTGTGAACTGTTCTGGCTACAGAGTATGTCTGCAGCTTTATAATGCGTTCCCTTGCCCGAGATATTAAAGCTTAATTTCAAGATTTAAAGCTCAATGTAGAATGAGTGGCAGATTTTCATTCTAGTACAAGAATTAGGGAAATACCTATTTGGAAGCGCTAATAAACCTCAAATTTGCTAAAGCATTGCAAAATAACATTCCCTTTAACATAAGGAGATTAAGTATTGCAGTACTGTCCTGTTAACTGACTGTTTGCTGACTGCCATTACAGGTGTGCTTCGCTTGTGTGGATGGAAAAGAATTCCGCTTGGCACAGATCTGTGGCTTACACATAGTCATCCATGCTGATGAACTCGAAGAGCTGATCAGTTACTATCAGGTCAGTCACTGTTAATGTCCTAGAAGACTTACAACAGCATACTATAAAACCCCGATACCCCGGGGGGCAGATGTTTAAATTAATTTTTCCTCTATCTCCATTTCCTCATGGCTACCTGCATTTTTTCTGTAGTAAATAGAGCAGTGATAGTTTTCACTGTCCCTTCTTTTATAATTCTGTTGCCTCATTGGAATCATGTCTTGCAGATCTAAGCACTTTCATTTGGAGAGAAAATCAAGGCATATTGAATTTAAGTAAACATGCATTTTAGCAAGCTTTAAATGCCAGTTGGTTGTGAATTTGCCATTAATCCTTATTTTCCTAAAATCCAGGATCGTGGCTACTTTGAAGAATTGATTGCCCTTTTGGAAGCTGCTTTGGGCCTAGAGCGTGCTCACATGGGAATGTTTACTGAACTTGCCATCTTATACTCCAAATTCAAGCCTCAGAAAATGAGGGAACATCTGGAGCTCTTCTGGTCTAGAGTTAATATTCCAAAGGTATGCAGTAAAGTAGCTCTGCTGCAAGTGAAGGTGGGAAGCTGTCAGTGAATCAAAGTGATGGATTTTTTTTGTTTGTTTATTTTATTAGGTGCTCAGAGCTGCAGAGCAGGCTCATCTCTGGGCAGAACTTGTATTCCTCTATGACAAGTATGAGGAGTATGACAATGCAATAATTACTATGATGAATCATCCCACTGATGCCTGGAAAGAAGGGCAGTTTAAAGACATAATTGCCAAGGTAAGTAACTAGTTAACTGAAGCAAAGTGCTTAAAGCTTCTTTCAGGACAGAGGCAAAAATGCACAACAGAATTGCTGTTTAGAAAATGAGTTTGCTTAAGCTACTACCCAGTTTTCCTGCTGTACTTAGAGCAACTTCCAGTTAGTTTAGCACAAAGAACCCACCTAATCTTGCACTATTTCTTTTCTGCTGTACAGCACATGCTGTTGAGTGGCAGCAACTAGCACAGAATGTTTTCAGAGGCTGCTCAGGATCATAGGTCACAAGCAAGAGGCCTGACCTCCTTAATACCTTTGAGCTGACTGCTGTCTTACTCTGAAGCTGTAACTGTTCTTGGAAGATTTCTCAAATGTTTCCAGCTGTTTCAATGTGAGAAATGGGCTGGGCAGTCCAGTGAATACAGCAGAGCATGATGAACTGAGGAATAGTTTAGACAAGATTTAAGACTGAGTATACTCATACTGATCTTATGGGTTTCAAGGAAACAAAGACTGTTCAAGGCTACAGCCTTTACTGCCTTTGGGAGCTGACAAATGGTCATATTAACTGTAGTGGGCTACCTGTGCCAGGATCTCTTAACTGTGGATGGGTTAGAACTGGTTTGTACTATCCCTGGTAGGCTGTGACTTCACTGTCTGGAAGCAGATGGCACAAGAAGCAGTCGTAAGATTAAACGAGAATTCTGAATTAGTGTAAAACTTCTGGCCTCTAGGAGAAAACTTAAGCCTTTGTTTAGGAGTCAGACTTTGCTGAGTTAAGTAGTCTGAACTAAGCACCTTAGGCTTACTTGTGTTTGCAGTACTAACTAGTGTCTAACCATGCAGGTGGCCAATGTGGAGCTGTACTACAAAGCCTTGCAGTTCTACTTGGACTACAAACCTCTGCTGATCAACGATCTCCTGCTTGTTTTATCTCCACGACTGGATCACACCAGGACAGTCAATTTTTTCTCAAAGGTGAGTTTAGGAGATGGGAGATGAACAAGAAATCCTCTTGCTCAAGTGTAGGATACTCCAGGCTCTGGCTGGAAAACACCTATCTGTTGGGTGGCTTTGCCTCCAGTATAAAGGACCGAGAAGCAGCCTGGTCCTGGCTTGATATTGGGAAGTGCTGGAAGAGTGAGCATAACTGGCCTAGGAGGCTGTTTTATTTTACTTCTGGCAATACAAGACCCTGTGTTTGAAGGGTCCTAACATCTTGTAGTAACAAGTGGGAACCTGTTTCAGGAGTATGCAGTGTCAGGATTGATATACTTAATCTTGTATTGGAAACCTCTTCCTTCCAGGTTAATCAGCTACTTTTAGTAAAGCCTTATCTGCGTTCAGTCCAGAACCACAACAACAAAGGAGTTAACGAAGCTCTTAACAACCTTTTAACAGAGGAGGAAGATTTCCAGGTAAGCCCCAAAACACAGATTGCTAAGCCTGAGGGATGCTCCTCTTTCTCCAACAAAAAAAGCTGCTGACACAGTAATTCCCTTGAGTAGAAGATAACACTTCTGCAGTGCAACAGAGAGGGGAGGTGCAATCAGGCCCTTTGTGGGCAGGAGTGTTGAGACATCAATGATTTGCAAAAAAGCAGATGCCACAGATGTTTTTCTAAGGACAAACCTCACAAAGGTCAGTATATCAGGTGTGCATACTCTGCTGGGCAGCACTTCTGTAAATAAATTAGTTTCTGGCCCCATTGGGTGCTGTTTGAAGACATGCTTTGTCTTTTAAAGGTAACTAGCTCTTTTGTGTCTGAAGTTAGTATGACCAAGTTAGCATCTTGCTTTGTTAAAAAATATCTTCTGGAGAGGTGCATGAACTGTGAGTAAGGAGGATGTAGCCATAGTATCGACATCCAGCTGGCAGAACCCAAACACCTGTGTACCATGACTAGATGTTTCTCTACTGCAGTTCTTGCCTACTGCCATCTGGCAGCACATGTGACAGCTCTGTCTGACAGGGTTTGAGAGCTTCCATCGATGCCTATGACAACTTCGATAACATAACGTTGGCTCAGCGTCTGGAGAAGCACGAACTGATCGAATTCAGGCGCATTGCAGCGTATCTGTACAAGGGCAACAACCGCTGGAAACAGAGCGTGGAGCTCTGCAAGAAAGACCGTCTGTATAAGGTGAGTTCATGAGGCTGAGGAGTCTGAGCTATAAAGCACAGATCTCCTGGATACTGAAATGTTTCCTGAGTTTCAGATCTGGAGTTCTAATTAATCTTAGCCCTTCACTTGAAGTTTAAGGAAAGATTCCTGGAGCAGAAGTGTTTGCAATTTCAAATGCGTGTCTTAAATCTAGTTTCATAATGTCCTGTACTTGGGGATCTATCTGTATCAGTCAATGGCATCTCTACAGTTACCTATATCAGTATGGAACATTCTCCATAGAACTCAAGACTTATGCCCATGTAAGGGTACAGATGGAACATGACTAAGGTGGTATAATCTTCAAGCCTGTAGTGAGCTGACATGGGCCAGTTTGTGCCTATTCTGTGTAAATATCTCCTGTCTTGCCACATGGCAAGCAGTTGATGCAATAATCTCTCTTGCTTTGGGTAATCCCTAATATCTAATGGTGAGGTAGGTGGGGTACCAGAGAGATTGTTTATATTCTCTGCTAGAAAACTAGGGAAAATCTCATCAGGTCACTTCAAGAACTTAAGGAAAGCCTCTTGGATAACATTAATAAAGTATGTGGTGTGCCTCAAAGCTGGTGTGTACTGTATCTTGCCTCTTACAGAACATGCCTGGTGTTAAAGGCTAACTTCATGGTATGCCAAATACCTGGCTTACCTAGCTAGCAATAACGTGTATACAAGGTGTAGAGCAAGATGTTGGCAAGGGTCAAGCTTAACTGTTGTTCTTTTCTGTAGGATGCTATGCAGTATGCTGCAGAGTCCAAAGATGCAGAGCTGGCTGAGAAGCTGCTCCAGTGGTTCTTGGAAGAAGGCAAGCAGGAGTGCTTTGCAGCCTGCCTTTTCACATGCTATGACTTGCTGCACCCAGATGTAGTCCTTGAGTTGGCATGGAGACATAACATCATGGACTTTGCAATGCCTTATTTCATCCAAGTGATGAGAGAGTACCTTACCAAAGTGAGTATTGTGTGGGCTAAAAAGCTAAGACTTCAGTCTGCTGTGTTATTTAGCATTATGCAAACCAGAGCTCTTTGTGTATATTTGGAATATTACTGTTCCTCATAGACTGAGTCTTCTTGGAGTTCTGTGGGGTTCATCACTTCAGGCTAGCTAGCAAAGTTTGTAAATAGATGCCTTGGGACTTGAAGAGGCCTAGTTAAACATAAGCGACTGTGCTTCTGAGAGCAGCTCCACAGCTGATGAAACTGAAAGCTTGGTGAGGACAACACATAGATCACTCTTACCTTTTTGTAACTGTGAAAGTAAAGTGCTCTGATTCTTGATACAGAGAATAGAGCTTTTGAGTAACTAATAGTGCACATTATTCCTGCATTGGCTATAGGAATAGACTGCTAAAGATGTTTTGGGGGTTTTTTAATGGAAAACAGAACTTTAGATGTGTAGTCTGGTTGTACAATACTTATACCAATAGCTGGTCCTCAACTGAGAGAAGAGAGATTCATGTGTGGTCCTGAAATGCTTGTCTCAAACAGCTCTAAGATACTAAGCTAAGGCCCTGCTTTAAAAGGCTCTAGGGTTGCTTAGGAGATTATAGTAAAGAACTTCATTAAAATGAGCAATTTAAAAGTGACTGCTTCAGGTTGCTTCTAATAAGTCATGTTAAGTATTCCCCTCTGAATTTTCTTGCAGGTTGATGGGCTGTTCTATAAGGTGACACTCTGATTTCAAACTCTTTGTGTTCATTTGTGTCCCTCAATATCCTAGGTTTCTTTTACAGGAATCTAGCTGTAGCTTCTGCCAGAAGAGCAGTGTAATTTAGCTCTAACTCATTTCCTGTTCACTTTCTAATGCTAAAAGGATAACTATTCACAAGCAGCTTGCAAATCCAACCAGACTCTGCTCCTCTTCATGGGAAACAGAAACAATTGAGGAGGACTTCAATGTCTGGGTTCCTGTTCACTGTATTACAGATATCTTGTGGCAGGGAGGATGCTGTTCATAAGCAACCAAAAGCAGTTGCCATGGACAGGATGTGTTCTAAGGACAAATTGCTTGTTACACTGTAAATTACTGCAGTGTGCAATAATTCAGGCATGGCGAGTTTGAGTAGTGCCGTGAAGCTTCTGTAAAGTTCTTGGCTGTTGCCATGATGAAATTACTCACACAGATCTTAAATGCCTCCTACTCCTGGTATTCCCCTCAGGAGAAACTTGCCACACAAGTTTACCTGAACCCCTTCCATGTGAGGTTTAGGTCTAAAATGATGTATTTTAAACTGCTGGTTGGATTTACAAGTAATCACATGTACTAAATACGGGATAACTTGCCAGAAGAAAAATCTGCATGGTGAAAATGGTTTACAGTGAAACTAATTTAGTCTGTTGAATTAACTGCAAAACATGGAATTGGAGAATGGGCTTTATAAGTGTGGTATGTCTAAAATTGTCATGTAACTAACTTCAAAAGCACAAACAAATAGACTAGTTTCAGTGGGGTGTGTACATCTTCCAGAACTTATCTGTCTTTTCTGCATAAAAAGGTGTTGAAGCACAGAATAGCCCGTGTCCCAGAAGGGGCCAGGCACACAGGGTATGATGTCACTCATCTGGAAAGCTTTCGAGCCACTTTTAGGCAGCAGAGCACACGGGTTTCAGCTTTCCCGGAGCTGCTCTTGCCGCGTGTTCGGGATGGCTGCTCGGCATTCCCGCTGTTTGCCCAGCGGAGGGCAGGACTGCGCTGCTGGCCAGGCACTGCAGGGCAGTGCGGGGGAAAGGCGAACCAGAAAGAGCAGGAGTCCCAGGAGAAACAGAACAGGACAGGTAGTTCCAAACGGGTAGCTGTCAGTTACTTTGATCCATAAGAATTTGGATAGCATTTGTAACACCAATTTTAGCGTTGTGCTGAAGAGCTGTTAGGCTGACAGCTATAAACAAACCAGTAAGAGACCTACTGCCACTCAAGTTACTAATTTGAATTGCAAACTTGAAAAAGTTAGGGAAACTGTTAAACACAAGATCTAGATAACATCTCTAAAGTGTAATAGAGCCCCCTCTCACAGCAGTTCTCAGACCAGATACAATTCTTGCAGTGGGAAAGGAGGATGAGAAGCAGCTGAAATATAGCACTGGGCTAAATGTAGGTTTGTCCTGGTTGTTAGTACTGCAGGTACCTAGATGTGAATCTCTGTGATTTTTTTTTTTTATTTTTTTTTTATGCCTTGCAGTCTTCACTCTCAGTGGTTCTGAGTTAACAGTGACTAGAATAGGGCCCCAAAAAGTGCTTTGTTTGGAGGTAATGAGTTCTCATCTGCATTTGAGAGCTGTTGTTTGTTGCAATATATCTAAAATAGTTGGGAAGCCAGGTTTACAGCATAGCTTACTGGGAACAGGCAGAGACTGGAGACTTCAGTAGTCTCCAGCTTGGACTAAAAAGGAGCACTTGATAGCTGAGGTACCAGGCATGAAAAGCTTCACACAATGGTGCAATTCCTAGACAAGGCCTTCATAAATGTCCTGTTCACTTCAATGTAGGTGGATAAACTTGATGCTTCTGAAAGCCTAAGAAAAGAAGAGGAACAAGTAACTGAACCTACTCCAATAGTATTTGGTAGGTGAAAGACTTAGTTTTAATTATTACCTGTTGTCACTCTGATATCTTTTTGTGGAGGCAATTTACATGACTGTGTTCAGTCAAAGTAAAGTGGTTTCAGCTGGAGAGTAATTAAATGGTTGTCTCTGCTAGATGAACTGCATAAGCTGTCGAAGTGACATCTCACTCTTACAGTAATTCTGCTCTTCAGCTAAAGTATTGCTCCTCTTACATGGCTCAGAACTCTACCTTAGGAATACTCTTTCAGTATGGTAGCAGGACAGGGGGATACCAGGGTGTTGCCAAACCCAGGAGTAACTTACAGAGCATGCAAATTCCTCCTCTTATTCCTGTCTGAGGAATGTGTCTGCTTTCTGCTCTTCCAAGTAGAAAGGCAGACTGGCTTTCTAGCTCACCCATTTTAAGACATGTGCAGCCAAAACACCATGGCTGTCCTCAAGTCTGCTGCTATTCTAGAAGCCCTTCTGAAGAGGCATTCTGCTAACAAGCACCCAGAAGTGGCTGGTAAGGGAAGGATGTGACTGGTTCACTGTCTGATATAAATGTTAACCTGAATTTAACATATGCATGAGGCATGTGTGGTCCTAGTGATGAAAACGAATCTGTCAAGGTATGTTCAGGCCTTTTGCAGCACTCTCCAGACTGTGAGACCTAACAGACCTAACTATTTGCTTGAATTGCTTTACTCTCCAGATCTGACCATGCATGGGTTAAATAATATTGGTTTGTTTGGTTTTCAGCATGGTCTCTTCAAAACAAGCCCACATTGATCATGCCCTCAAGATCAGTTGATAATATCTTCCCTCTGAGTCCTGCCTTGCTTTTGTAGCTTTCTGGTGGCAAGAGCAGATGGCCTGGGTGCCCACTCTGTGGTGCATGTTGGGTGATAGTGTGACTTGAGAGTGTCTGCTTGCACAAGGGCTGATTTTTAGCTAAAGCCTCACAATCCTGTCCCATAGTACACCTAGCAGTAGGGAAGCTTGGGATCTTGAACTAACTTTTTCTCTTTTTCTCGTGCTTTTCTAGGCCAGCAGTTGATGTTAACAGCAGGCCCCAGTGCAGTACCTCCCCAGGCAAACTTCCCCTATGGATACACAGCCCCAGGATTCACCCAGCCGCCTGTTTATGGTTTCAATATGTAACTAGCTCTCTGACAGACCTTCACTGTCTCTGTTCTCTTCCTTCCCGTCCCTCTTTAACTTCTCCAAGAAGTACAATGGTCCTAAAGGCACAGATGACCTTCTGTTGGCTGAACACACTTGCTGCCCAGCTCAGTGAGGAGACTTCAGCAGGATGCCTGTTACTGTTATTTATTGATTATTGTCCGGTTACATTTCAACCTCTGAAAGGCAGCTTTTGTTAATGACATTGTGAGACTCTTGTCTGAAGTTAAGGCACTATTTCACTAACTCATATAGCAATAACTGCTTGAGGCCAGGGGGAAGAGAGCATATTTTTCTTTCTTTTGCAAAGCCCATTGAAGGCAGCTGGGAAATTGCCTGGCACCAAGTTGTTAAAGCTCTAGTTGAAGCTACTGAAGTAGCAGGGTTGTTAACAATTCAGTGAAGCATCTCGTTAATAATGGATTGTTGAAAGGTTGTGTACATCTGAACTACCCCATTTTATTTGCATTCTTACGTGCAAAAGAAAATGGGCTTTTCTGATATTTGTGCTCTGAATGCTCAGAGGAATATTGGGAAAGTTTCTTTTTCTGGACAATAATGCTGTTGGAGTTCAATGCTGTTGGGGTTCAATGCTGTTGGAGTCTGTTCTATATTTTCTGGAGTAGATCTGAGACTTGAAGAAAATAAATCTTCTCATGCCAGAGAGCAAACACTTCCCAGATCCTTTTTGTTTAACAAGAAGAGAGCATGTTACTTATTGACGTTAAATGGTACTAAAAGACACCTCAGCTACGTGTGGCAAGAGAACATAGGAGTGTGCATGGACTGCCAAAGTACTAGAGATGCAAGAGCACAGCGTCAGGGTTGGGGAGGGGGGCACACTGCTAAATATTGAGGCAGTAAGGAGGGCCTTAATCCTGACTTTTTATTTGCACCTTTAACTGGTTCTGGCATTGGCTTCCTGCCACACCACGTTCTGACCCTGTCTGGTGGGCAGAGTCAGCACCCCCTGAACGAACAGGGGGCAGCGACTCAGTCCTGCTGTGCTGCAGTAGGATCGACAGCGTGTCCATCACCCACCTCTTCCTTTGAGAATGCCAACAGGGATGTATGATTACTTTGTGCCACTTCAAATACATGTATCATTAACGTTTTATGTACTTAGATAACAATGTATAATTTATGGTTATGAATCTTGTGCTAATCTTGAATATTATAAAAGTCCAACTATAAATGTAAAACTGCAGTATCCACCGTGTGGTTCTAGTCTCAATGTCTTGGGGGTGGGGACTGGTTGGTAGTACTACACTACCACTCATAGCATCAGGTTTCTTGATCTGACAGCTGAGGATGCCAGGCAGGAAAAGGCAGACCTGTGCCAAAGCACGTAACAGGGAGGGCCTAGCAAGGAACTTAAAGGGAGTTGTGGTCTCTTCACCAGACATATCAGCACAGTCTGTCACATGGGGAGGCCCTGCTGCAGGAGGCTGTCACATCCTTCCATGATTTCATTCACTGAACTGGGAAAGCTCCAGGCCTGTGCTGAGGGAGGTGCTGCAATAAATGTCTTCTCTGTGATACATGAACACAGCAGCAGTAGTGCTCATACTGAATCCTACTTGAACAGGGCAAAGCATCTTTAAGTGCAAACCACAGAGATTGCCACGGTTGTGGAATCTGTAACAGCAGGCTGTGCTTTGGCACAGTTCTAACTAGTGTGTTGTCTCTTTTGGTCACCCCACTGTGATGGCAATGGCACAGGGATGTGGTTCCACCCTCCTGATGATGCCAGAGTGCTCCAGGCATTGCTGTAACATACTAACCTCAACTTTGTACTGATTAGGATTCACAGGTCAGCTTGAAATGCCAGGCAGCTAAAGAGTTCAGGGAAATTCCATTTTATCCAGACTTACTCGTGGCAGGAATTAGCCAGGTAGCTTGCTGTTTTCAAGGAAATGTTTTCATCTTGTAACCAGTTTCTTGTGGGTGGAAAGGAACTGATGACCAGCTTAGTATGATTGTAGAACTTTCTTTCCTCTCAACTTAAAAATGTGCTGTGGCTTTTATAGCAACAAATACAAGCTGGTGATGGAACACGGTGAAGTGCTGATCAAATACTGGAACAGCTCCTGACCTGTGGAGGATTGAGCTAGCCTGGGGATCCTTAATAGCTTCAGCCTGGAAATCTAATTACAGGAGTGACTGAGTTCTCAAGGAAAGCAAAGCTGCCAGCTCTGATGAACAGTCTTGCTTTAGTTGCTCTCCTGGTATCTAAGATCTTGCTAAGTATAATGACTGTCTTAAATTTTGTGATCTTGCATTCTAAAATGCATTCAAAACCATACCCTCCCTGCCACTACAATGCAAACATACCTAAAATGTGGAACAAGCTCTTGCATAATGGAGTACTTCACTGTTTCTTTAGCAGTGAAGTTGTTCTCAGCAGGAAATAACCCCTCTTTTAGGGGGTTAAGTGGAGGATTTAATTCAGTTTATGAATTTATAGCGTCCAAGTTTTTGAAAACTTGGATAAGATTGTTCTGCAGAAAGTCTGCTTTAAAACTAAGCTTTTTGCTAATTCCCACCATTTCAGTGAGATGGGGCAGTGCTGTACTGTGGAATGATCCTTTCATGCAGAATGTGCTGCAGGGTGCAGCAGCTGGAGACCAACTTTTCCAAGTTTGTGTCAGAGAGTAACTTGCTTAAAAGTACATGCAGGCTTTTACTGCCTCATGCTTTCCCTCTGGGAAACCCAGTATGGATCTCATGTGTAATGGCTCTTGCTATTTGTCAGACCTTAAATCTTCCCCAACCTGGCAAACTTTGGGCAGCTACACATCTGGCACCAGAGAAGACAAGGAATTCAAAACAGAAATTTGGGAGGAATGCATCTCTGGGGTAAGTCCCATTTCTTACTGGCTACATAATTGTGTGATATTTTACAAGACTTCTCCCCCTCCCCTTTTAGGGCTCTATAATTAAACTGCAGTGTAGCAGAAGGAAATGCTCTGAAGTCATGTTGCTCCTTAAAAAAATAAAAATTCTAGGCAGATGAAGTCTGTTCAAGTTTGTGCAAATTATGGACATGATACAGCAAACACAGTAGTAACTGTAAGGTCCAAACCTTAATTCTGATTCAATAGATTCTTTTTTTTTTAGCAGCTGCAGTGCTAAGCACTGCCACTTTACAGCAAGACACGGGTCCTTCATAAGGCTGCATGAAACAAGGAATGACTTTTTTTTTTTTTCTCCCCCTAGCAAATCCAGCAACAGTTACTCATAAGGATAAGAGATTCCCTCTGTTTTTTGAACTCTAAAACTGACAAACAAGCCCTTCATTGTCTGATGCCTTCTCAGATGAGTGTGAGTAACTTTAGAACTTGGGCAAAGCTGACAGTCAACTGCTGTGTAAGTTAATGTTTATGCTTGGATGTGTGACATCTTAATTGCAGGCTAGAACTTGGCCTCTGAGAAACTCCTGGTGTGGCTGAACCAGCATGACAGTGCATTCAGTCTGTACTGAAAAAAACCTGAGGCCAGAACTGTAAATCTTGGAATGAGTAGCAGTGCATGTACCAGGTTCTCATAATAAGTGTGTGTATTATCTTGTGACAGTGTATTTTTATGTGCAATACTTCTTTCAGTCTTCCTGGGTCCTTCTTGTTCTGCTGTAAATGGTTTGGCTCTGCACTGACTGTATTTCCTTTTTTGCTTTACAGAGTACCCCAAGACTGCTTCAATCTCATTTGTTTCCACATAAGGACATAAGGCTGGAAAATGCTTAACAACACCAGAGTGCTTTGTGACGCTGGTGTGTAATTAGGTTGTGGTTTGCCAGTGAATGAGCACTCGCTATAGCAACCTGCAGGTGCACCAGTCCAGCTTAATGGATCTGGAGTCTTTATTCTGCTCCATCTCTTGCTCCAGGAGGCTTCCAGCCTCCAGAGGGTTTGTCACTACTCTGGCTTTCTCATTTTTCAGCACTATGCGTTTTCTGTGGGCACCTTTCCAAAGGTAATGACAGATCCTGACTCATGTTTTTACTAACAAAACGCTGCAAAATTGTTTGCATAGGTATGTGTTTCAGTCCACATCTTTCAGTCTGGAGCCTTTGCAAATCTTTCAGGAAGGAAGCAAAGTCCATCTGTTTTCTTCCTAGCTAAAACAGACTATAAAACTGCCAGCTTTTAAGCTTAAGATGAATTTGAAATATAGTCAGTGAAGTCCTATCTTGTTTTTACATGTCAGAAGTTAAAAATCCTGAGTCATGTTCTGAGTTTGTCATGTGTTTTCTTGCATGGTTCAATGACTCAAGGAGACTTTTTTTTTTTTTTTTGTCTGCTGTGGTTTTAATCAAGACTTTAAAATTTGTCTAAAAATCTCTATTTCTCCTTTTCCCCCCAGTGGTTATGAAAGGAAGGAATCACAAAGTCTTCTGGTATGTTGTTTTCCACAGCAGTGAGGTCTCCAATATTATGCAGAACACAAATTCCCCAAGTACTGCTTATCCAGCTGGGAAACTTGGAGTGGGTTTGGGTGGGAGGAGATGGTTAATAAATCTCTGAACTGCTCTCCTTTCAGAAGGTACTTTTTTTTTTCCCAGTTAGGAGGTAGGGACATGGCCTCATGTAGGATAAACTGCTGACAGGGTTTGTCAAGTGGAGTGGCTTTGTTGAGTAATATATCCTGCTGTGAGGGATTCACAGCCGTGCTGTGGTAGCAGAGTGATAACCTGTAAATGCTGTACATGTGTTTCACTCTTCTGAGATGAGTCAGGCCCACGCAAATGTGAACGTAACAGGGACTTCTGTGAGGCTCTTGAGAGGCTCAGCCCTGGTAATCTCAGTGAATAATCTTGAACAGCAACAGGAGCTCTTCTTGTATGTGTGCTCAAGTGGGAATCGTGGTAGTTGTTAGGAACAGCATCATCTTTCTTACAGTCACAGCAGCTCCTGCTGCACGCACTTGAAAGCTGGGGAAACATTGACTCAAGTCTGCAGTATGATCACTTCTCCTTGGAGCCAGTTATGTGCAGGATCTGTTTGCATAAAGGAGTTTGGTCTTGACAGAGAACCTGAGAGGAAATGAGTTTTCTTATTTTACCCTAAGCCCCCAAGTGATGGGGATTAATAATGCATGGCAAGGTTTGTAGTAGTTGAGTTGTAACAATTGTGGTAATACAGCTGTTTATCTGGTGAAATGAAGAGATTCTCTGGTCTGAGGACACGGAACAGGAAGTTATCTACCCCACACTGACCACTCATGGCCTATGAAACCATGGTGTGCTGCCTGGTGCTAATTAAATAAAAGTAATAACAGTAATTTCCCCCGTGGAGGGGCAAGGGAGGAATAAGTTGGAACAGATCAAGCGTGGTCACTGTTTATGGGCTTCCTAGGATCCAGAATGCTCTGTCTGCAACTGGGGTTTGTGTTTAAAAAAAAAAAAAAAGTGGTGAAAGTTGCTTTCATTTTCAGTAGTTCTAATTCTGATGATTAGGCCTGGAGAGACACCATGAGGCACATTGGCTGCAGGAGCACCTGACTATGTATTTCACAATTCTTGTGTCTTTGTGTGCCAGCAGAAACAAGCATCAGCCACCAGCAAGTGAAATAGGTTCAGCTTATCAGAGGGTTGTTTCCATGAAAATTCCTGAACTGAGAGCAGTAAGATACCAGATTTGATGTCCTCTCTGTAACAGCAGTTGTTCTCTTATGCTTTGACCACCCATTTCTCAGGAGATGCTCCTGACTGTGCAAGCCTGGTCGAGTATTTACTTTCACATAAGTCATGGGATGTAAAACACCCCTGGTATTTCAAGGGTTGCTTATCATCCTTCAATGCTTCTCCTTTAGGCTTTCTGCTGACAAGTGGTGTTAGCAGCTTCTTAGAGGTCAAGTCAAGATGACTTGCAATCTGCATGTGCTTAAATATGAGTAATCCTTTCCCTGTGCAGCAAAGTAATCACTGCTGTGAATCCCATTGAGCCTGATGTGAATTAAGCATGTGGTGTGGTATTTTCTTGAGCAGGATGAGGTGGTGCTCAGGCCTTGCTGGCTTGATGATCTGGGAGTCTGTAAGAGCCAGTGTTTGTTGTGTGGCCTCCCAGCAGTGGGTGTACGTGTCTGCAGGCAGATGTGAATGCCATGCTAATTTGATGGAAAGGTATGAGGAGTGGCAGAGGTCAGTCAGAAATCCAAATGCATTTGCATTTGTTTGCCATCTTTGAAAGGATTTATCTTTGCCATTCTAATACTGCTAAGCTAAGCACTGAGTAGCTGCTCTGCATGTGTGACTGGGACTATGACTGTTTCTGCCTTCCACGTGCCCTTCACATGTTAATTCCCTCCTCCTTTACTTCCATGTGCTGAAGGTGGGAGGCCTTAGACTTGGCCTGAGACCACTTCAATAGACTTGCCTCTGTGACTGTTTTAACTCTGTTGTGAAATCATGTACAGTTCTGGCCTCACCTGGGGATACATTCTTCGATCCCAGTATGTTTGCTTTTAACCCTGGCAGAATAAAGGTGCTTCAGTTTCCCAGAGGGTCTTTCTGCTGGTGGTTTAGCCATGAAGCCAAGGCTGTGTAGCTGCAGAGTGAGCTTTTGGATGGGGCTGGCAGCTGCCCAACTGCTAAGTCTTGTTAAGCAAAAATTATGTCACAGAGCACACAGAGAGCAAGTCTGGGCAGGAGCATGTTCTGTGCATGGCTGGGGGCGACTTCTTACACAAAATGTTCCCTCTTTGGAATAGAGTGGCTGCTCCAGGTGTAAGGGAGAACACAGCTCCGGCATCCAGCTCCAGTGTTCCCTGGTTTCTTCGAAATCCAGGATGGAAATGAAAAGAGCTGGTTTTTCTCCCTGCATTTCTGTAAATACAGCTTTTTGACATGAACTAGTGCACGGCTGTCTTCCTATGTCTGCAAGTAAAGCAAAAACAAGTTGTGATGCAATTTGCACAACCTAATTATTGAGGAGCATTAGATAATAAACCCCCCTAAACAAACAAAACCCCCCTAAGCCCGGAGTGTCAGTGCACTAACAGCAGCCTTTTAATCAGAGAATGTTTTGGTTTCTCTTCCGCCTGCACTGGACGTTCAGGGGCCCTCACTATCCCGGGAGCTTCCTGGTCTCTCTTCCTCACTAACTGAACCAGAAAGGACTCAAGCCAAGGGGCCGAGAGGAGCAAACCCTCCATCCCTTCGGACCGTCATCCCCGCGCAGGAACGCGCTGCTGTGCCAGCCTCCCTGCCCGGGTGGGTTTGGGGTCTTACAGAGCTGGTCCTGGCCTAAGCGTGCCCCGCGGTGCTGATGCTGCTCAGAGGGGTGGAGGCAGTGCTGGCCACGTCCCTCGGCCCGGGCTGGCATCCCTCCCTACCCACGCGGAGGCTTTTCCCGTGGGTTCCTGGGAGCGGGCTCAGCACCCTCTGCTCCCGCAGCCACCCGGGCGCGGCCCGGGCCCCGCTGCCCGTCGGTTGCCGCTCCCTCCCCGTCCCCGTCCCCGCAGAGCCGCCCCACGAGCCCCAACGGGCCGCCCCCGCCCCGCCCCGCGAGGATGTGACGCCGCCGGGGCCGCCCCTCGCGGGCGCGGCTCTGAAATAGGGCTCGGCCGCCGCTCCCGGGCAGCCGGAGCCGCGGAGCAGCGCGGCCATGCCCGCCCCAGCCGCGCCCCGCAGCCTGGCCGCCGCCGCCCCCGCCGGCAAGGCCAAGCTCACCCACCCCGGCAAGGCCATCCTGGCAGGTAAGGGTCCCCCGGGGCTCTCCGGGGAGCGGGGCTCGCCCCGCCGCTGGATGCCAGCGTGGGCATCCGCCTGGGCGGTGCTGCCGGACCCGCCCCGGGGCGGTGGCGCTCCCGCAGGTGCTGCTGCTCCATCCCGGCGCTGTCGCCCCTCTCCCGCTGCCCCCCCCCCCCCCCCCGCGGGAGGCGGCCCCGATGGACCGGGGGTTCCCTTCGGCCGCGGCAGCATCCCGAGCCCGGAACCCGGCTCCGGGGGTCGCAGCGTCCCGCCAGGCTGTTTGTGCTCCCAGAGGTCCAGCCGTGGAGGTGCCGGTGGCCTCGAATGTAGCGCGGGGCGAGCGGCATTCGCGGGGTTCAGCGGGACAGGTTTCCATGCCAGCGGAGGGAGCGGCACTGATGGGAGAGGCTGATTCAGCAGGGACCCCCGCACGCACCCCCAAAGGGCTTAAGGGACAAGGCTGAAGCGGCAGCAGTCAGTCGTCCCTGCCCCAGCTGTGTCCCACACGCTGCGTTGATGCAGTTCCTCTGAGGGCTGCTTGGTCCTCCCTTTGTGCCTCAGCATCGGTCCCTGTGGATCAGGGCGTGTTTTCCCGTCCAGTTCTGACTACTTCCATGGGATCTAAATAGGCTCCGGGTGCAGCAGTAATTGCAGAGTTAACGCTCTGCCTCCTGCTTGTGGCTGGTTCGAGCTCTGAGCTGACTGGAGTCCAAGACAGTCGCAGGCTTGTTAAACTCCTTTGTAGCTGTTCATTAGCTCCCTGGTTCCTCCTGCCAGTCGCAGGACAATTCCCAGAGTGGAGATTAGCGTCTTTGTTTTGAAATGAGCCTTCACAGCCTCGACATGATTGGCATGTTTAGAGCTTTTGTGTTTTTCAGCCAATTCCCCCTCCTACGATTGTGCCTTTGTCTCTCCAACTCCATGCTCCCCTCCAAGGGTAGAGCTCCAGCCTCCAGTAGCAGGACCCGGGAGCAGAAGGCTCTGCCCACCCTGGCTGGGCACGGGCAGCCCAACACTTGCTGCTCCAGCTCTGCCCTCCTGCCCTGGCCCCTATTTGGTGGGTCTCCCCTCATGCAGACCTGGAGAACTGCTGGAGATGGATGCTCGGAGCACTGGAGCGTGCAAAGGGTGCCGAGGCCTCACAGGGTCACATCTCCCGGAAGGGACTGTGCCTGTGCCATCACTCGGGCTGCCAGGCTACAGGGCTGTGGCCAAACGAGAGAGTGCCCTCACTCAGGTGAACCCTTGGGTGAGGCCAGGCTCCTCCAGAGCTCAGGGGGCTCAAGACTCGTGCTGCCCCACCTCAAAATGGGTTGCTTTTTCAGGCCTCTTCACTTAACGTTTTTTTAAATGGGATTTAATCCAAGTTTAGGATGGGAAAGAACAGGCTGTTTTCTTCTCATCCGCCCTTCCCAGTCTTTCCTGTCTTGCTGCCCATGTGCAGTGCATCAGGTACCAGTGTACCAGGAGACTTTTGTTGCCCTTGTGTCAGTCTCTAATCAGGATCATCAGCTGTAGATGGATTATTGGTATCAGCCTCCTCTGAGAGAGGTTGCAGCAAACTTGCCCTTCTCTCCCCTGCCATAAAAGTTGCCGTGGGCATGCCTGGAAGCTGTTCTGGTGTAAAGGAAAGGACGTGGTTATTGTGGACTTTGCCAGATTTGGCAACGTAGCATGAAGTTGCACGTGCCCCTGCTTGGGGGGGCCCTTCTGGGTCCATGTGAGGCTGTAGAGGTGGAAGAAGGACCCTATTGAGATGCTGGTCTTCTCCTCACAGGCTGTAATCAGAGTAATTGGTTAATGGGCAGAAGTCCAGCCAAGCCTCTGTGGCATCTAATTGTATTACAGAACCACAGAAATGGGAGAAAGCTGCTGTTAACTCCCTGCACCCTGGTCTGCTCAGCCCTCCAGCCCCTCGCTGGAGGATGCAGTGATGTTTGTGGCTGTGTCTGCTGACTTTAAAGGGTTTGCTGATGCTCTCAGGGTTTCTCATCTGACATCTGTCTGCACAACAGGGGTGTGTGCTTCAGAGCTCAACTTTCTGGAGAGCTGGAAGATGGACCATTCCTGCTGTGCCTCATCAGCCTGTACTGGTGGGGTTAAATAAGCATCCATCATCCCACCCTGGGTGCCTCTCTGCTCCCAGACCCTCTGCGTAATTGGGATCCTCTGCCAGGGAGGCACAGCAGCCTCGGCTGCCCAGACCTCAGCAGGCTGGGGCTGGCTCCTTTCTGAAGAGACACAAGTGACGCTCTGGCTGCCAAGAGCTCTTCTCCTTTAGTCGTTGCAACAGACAAATGCAAGGTTAAAAATTAATTTGCTGATGGGCTCTCATTTGTCCTGGCAGCTGTGGTGTGCCAGGGCAGCACTTCACCTTGCGGTGACCACACGGGCGGTGCTGGCGCTGCGGCCGCGTGTGGCCTGAGCACACGAAGGCTGCTCAGCTGTACTGGCTGCTTGGGTGGGTGTCGCTGCCAGGACTTGGAATGGGAAGTGCTCTGTGCTGACTGGGCTTTCAGAGGGCAGAGCTGAGTGGGTCTCTGCCCCTGTTCCATCCCAACACCCCCTTTGCAAAGGGAGAAGCCCCCAGGCTCTGAACTGATGGTACAATGTCGGTTTGGAGAACGTGGTGCTGGTGAGAAGTGACATGGCTTAAGGTACAGCAGTTAGGTATAACGTGGCTTAGCTTAGACCTGTTTAAAAGAATGGTAAATGTGCAGGCTTTATGCTGAAATGATATTAAATGATATTAAAACTGTCTTCCCAACTCTCCTGCTGGCTCTGTTACCTGTTGCAGACTGGTACAATTTTTCTGTGAACTCACAAGCTGGTTTGAGGGCCAGCTTGTGCCCCTTCTGCTGGGTAACAAACACCTGTTAGCAGGCAGGCCGGGAGCCCAGCCGTGCCTCCAGCCTCCCCACAGCCAGCTTCCCGGTTTTGTGCCATGGTTTCCAAACAAACCCTTGAGCTCACCGGCCTCCTGTCCCTCCCACCAGCATCCTGCAGGGCTGGTCCACTGTGCAGCTCCCAGCATGGGGCCACTCTGCAGTGAGTGGATGGGGAGCTCCAAATAAAGGCAGCAAGTGGTGAGACAGGAATGCTGGTGGCAGAGCTGGCGAGACAGTCACCCCTGTGATTCCCCGGAGCGCTCCTTGCTGGGTTTTTGGGTGCCACAGTGCTGTTGGGTCAGGTTGAGGTGGTGGGCTGTTTAGAGCCCAGCACAAATGGTCTTTGCCATTTGCAGGCAAACCCCCACACTCCTGCCCTCGTCTTGCTCGTGGTTAGCAGTGCCCATGTGATGAAAGGCTTTGTCATCCCTCTCCAGAGTTAAGTACAGCCTCGCTCTGTTTTTAGCCAGCTTTGAAGCCTGGGGTCTGCTCCCTCCCACGGAGAAGCTCCCAGCTGCCTTGCTCTCTGCATGGTACCTCTGCTCATCTAGGGGCTGCTGCACAGTTGTTATTCCTGCCTACACCTAATCCTGCCTGGTCAGGGAGGCAGGACAGCCGGATGCTGTCCTGCATGGTGCTGGATTTGGAAAGAGTTTGCAGTTGTTGTGGTTGCTGTTCTGGTGTTGGGTGCCACTGGGAAATAGCAGTGATGTGCACCAGGGTCTCAGGAGGAGCATGGACAGGGGAGAAGGATTCTGCAGTGAGAGAAAAGGACCTGCAGGGTAGAGAATGAAGCAGGGAAGGTTCATCAGGGAGCTCAGGATCCCAAGAAACAAAATGGGAGAAACAAAGCAGTAATTAGAGCTTCAGTTTCCTCTTCTTTGTTAATGCCTGATATGATCTTTCTTAGGAAATGCTGTACCTGCAGAGGAGAGGAGTCAGGCACCGGGTGTGAAAGCTGAGACTTGCTTCTTGCAGAGCAGGACTCCTTTCCCAAAAGTCCAAAGTCCACCTGGATTTCCAGGGCCGTTGCTCTCCTGGGAGGGTGTGAGGGGTGCTGCTGGGAATGGCTGTGGTCTGGCACACTCCCTGGCTTTGATATGGATGCCTGGTGCTCACAGCAAACTGGGGGATGTTTCCCCCTTGATGCTGAGCCAAAGGAGCTGTCGGTGGGCTGAGCACAACCAGGGGAAAGGATTGGTGACTGTGGAGGAACCGGCCCTGCCAGGTCTGCTGCCCTCAGTGCTTCATGCCTGGTTGTGGTTTCCCCTGCAGTTGCCTCCTTAGGCTGTCATCTGCTTGGGGAGTGGGGCACAAGGAGCCTGCTGGCCCTGAGTGTGTCCTTGGCTGCCTGGGAGCCCTTGTGGACTGCAGCAGAACCCTACAGCAGCCCCAGGGCTCCTGGTGGGAGGAGGATGTCAGCCCCAGGGCCAGGAAACCACGTCGGGCTGTCCATTCGGTCTGAATGGATTCTGTGTGTGCTGGGGTTAACTCTGGGCTTTGAAATGTGAGTTTCTGAGATTTTCACATGCCTCATGCTCTGCTTGACATTCTGCAGGCAACCATTTTCTCTGGGTTGATGTAAATGATCGGAAGGAGCCATCCGTCTTCCCGAGGCGATGAGCACCATGAGCTGACAGCTCGGGGATGTTGCAGTGTCTCTCCTCTCTGATGGCCCTGTGTGGTGCATGCCAATGCAGCCTCCTTGCTCCTGCTTGTGCCCTGAGGTCTCAGGTCACCTCCTGACAGCAGGAGTTGATTTTTTTGCCATCTCTTCTCTCTCCCCGTGCTCCAGTGCATGGCACAGCAATCACTTTCCTGTGCTGGTGGCGAGGAGACCAGAGGCTGACCCTGGGGAAGTCTCAGTCCTGGCAGTGGCTCCTTCATCCAGCTGTGGGGCTGTGCTGGGGGAGGCATCCAGCAACCCTGGGCTCTGACATCGACTCAAAGTGTTTTTTGATACTTGAAAAGCTGGTGTCCAAAGTGGGTTGGCTGGGGTGCACGGGACAACAGAGAGAAGGTGGCTTGAGCAGGACGGGGGACTTGGCAGTCCCCAAAAGTGGGGTCGGCGCCAAAGGCAGAGGACGCTGTGACTGCGAGCACAGGGAAGTAACTTCTGCCATCCTGCTCACAGCCAAGAAGTTTAAAATGTAATAATGGTTAGTTGTAATATTGAGAAGTGAATGCAAAGAGGTGATGAATGAGTGGGTTGTGAAAGTACAGCCTGTTCAAACAGGACAGTTCCAGTAAGATTCAGGACAAATTATTCCATCCCATCCAGAGCATTATCTGCAGTGCTGTTTGCATGGACAGGGCTGTTTACCCACCGATGGCACAGGCTACAGAGAGGCATCTTTCCTGTTTGCCATTCTGTGTATCCCTGGTGGGGATCAGACTTCATCCAGCCTGCCTGTAGCACACTCCTGTGACCAAACCAGCCGTGTGTGTGTGTGTTTACTGATGGACCTGCTGAACCCCTGTGCTCCCCACCAGCCTTACCCCTGTCAGATAGGAGACCTTCCAAGGGATGGACACCCTCTGAGCCTGCTGACCTGTCGCAGGACATGTTTTTTTCCCCTTCTAAACAAAACGCAGGTAATTTCCTGGCAGTCTGGTTTGGGGGAAGCAGCTTCCCTGTCTCAGCACTGTATAAGACCTTCGGCAGCAGAGCTGCCCCCGTGGTGGTTTCCCCCAAGGATGTGGCTGTGGGTGGGTGCTGAAGGGCTGTCCGTGGCAGGAGGAGGTGCCTGGGTGAGGACCCGTTGCTGGAGCCCTGCCGAGAGCGAGCGCTCCCCAGAGAAGGTGCCTGCCGGCTCCTGAGCCCCGAGTTTCACAAGATGGCCCGTGGTGGGATGTGTGTAGGGGGTGGAGCCGTTAAACCCGTTTCAGTGCTGCAGGCAGGGCAGGATTGATTGCTCCACCACTGCCTTCAGCTGGGGGATGGCAATGGATGGGTGAAGAGTAGCCTGGGTGGCTGCCAGGAGGGGTTTTTCCTTTGGTGGCAGGAAGCAGGGACCTGTCAGGAGCTGGCAGTGGGTGTACCTGCCTGCCTGATTTGTAGCACGATGATGGTGTGTTTTTTTTTTTGGGGGGGGGGTTATGTTTTTTTTGTTTAGTTTGGTTTTTTTATTGTTGTTGTTTGTTTGTTTTTTGTATTGTTTTGGTTTTTTGCTTTTTCTGATTTTCCCAGCTCCAAAAGCTGCCTTGGCTAATGGAAAAGGGCACCAAGTCCCCTTGTGAGAGTGGGAGCTGTGAGCCTGGCATCCAGGAGGTGGGCAGGATTGCCCTCTGTGCCTGCCATGTGTGATCTGTGTCACCCACATCGGGTGCTTAGCTCACCTGAACCTTCTGCACGTGGGCTGGGTGCCCCTCAAACAGGGGGAACTCAGGGCTCTGCTTCTGCTCTGGAGAGGAGGTGGGAGCTTGTTTGTGCCTTCCCACCATCCTGAGCCACCCAGCTGGCAGAACGGGAAAGCTTCAGGCATGGGCCCTGGGAGAGCTCTGCTGCTTTGCTTCCAGAGACCCTTAGGAACAATTTCCTCTGGCCTGAAAGGATCCTGTTTAATCTGAACTTAAAAAGAGCTTTTTGTATGGAAATCAGGTGCTTGTGTGTCAGCATGTGAAATTACTCTTAAAAATGGAGAGGCTGAAATTGCTCTCCAGGTGCTCACTTCTCATCAGAGCTGCACAGAGACCTGCTGCTCTGTCTCCCCGCAGGAGCAGGATGCTTTTGCAGGCACAGTCACTTGCAGGAGTGGCAGAGGGGCCAGTGCCACCTCCTGGCCCCCTGTGGCTCCCGGGCAGGGCAGTGGGTGCTCACTGGGGCACTTGCCTCAGGGTAGAGGTTTGCAGCGGTGGCAGTGCCAGCCCTGGCTGTGCAGCCTTGGTTTGTGTAAATCCTGGGACTCTGCTTGTCTTCCCCGTTGGAGCTGCGTCCTCCTGCCCTCAGCACCCACCCTGTCCTGGGCAGCAGCTGGGGTCCCTGGACACGGTGGCTGGTGGTGTCCCCAGAAGCTGCTCACTGATGGGGTGTGAAGCTGGACCTCTGTGTGCTGATGCCATCACCTGTTGCACGAGCATTGCAGGGGCAGCACCCTCCCACTGTCCCCAAAAACCCTCTTCTCCCTCCTGCCAGCTCTCCCCAGCTGTGCCCAAGGGCTGCAGACATGCCCAAGGACAGCCTCCTTTGGCTTTTCCGCGGGGGAGAGATAAACTTTTTCTGGGAAAACCATGCCAAGTGGCTGACAAACAGGTATTTTTCCCATCTCCCCCTTCCTGCTGGGCCTGCCGTGTTGGGATTGCTGGCAGCTGAAGCATTTGCAGGCATGCTGCAGGCAGGGAGCCTTTCCTGGTGCTGGGAGCGGGATCCCCCCTCCAGAGGCACCTTCTCTGGGGCCGGGCATAGCGACCTTCCCTGAAGGACGTCCTGTCTCCTCTGGCTCTGCTGCATCCAGCTAACAGTGGAGAGCCTTGGCCCAGCATCTCAGCTGCCCCGCTTGCTCTTTCACCTCCTGAGTGCTGCCTGCTGTTCCCGCTGACTCCAGGGTGTCGCAAGAGCTGAAGCTGCTGGTTAAAGTCCGGGTAAACAGCCCTG
This sequence comes from Pseudopipra pipra, assembly GCF_036250125.1. Taxonomy (NCBI): domain Eukaryota; kingdom Metazoa; phylum Chordata; class Aves; order Passeriformes; family Pipridae; genus Pseudopipra; species Pseudopipra pipra. Next base: position 5,829,799 of record NC_087566.1, on the reverse strand, counting down.
GCGAGGGAGGGGGTTGGACAGAGCTGCTCCTCGTGGGCAGTGGGGTGATTTATTTGCACCGAATAAGGTTTAAGCAATATCGTGTGGGGAGAGGAGATGACAGCAGAGCAGGACCTGTGATGGGTCCTGCTTCCAGGGAGGGAAGGGGCTGTAGGGTGGGTGGTCTGTGTCACACTGTCTCTTTGCAGGCAGATGAAAAAGGGTTAAAATTGCCACAAGTCATGGAGTGTGTCCCAAGTCCCTGCTCTCTGCACCTTCCCATTGAGGCCAGAGCAACAGCAGGGGACAGGGAGGGGACCTGGCAGTGTGGCTGCCCTGTTCCTCCATCCTTGGCTAGGGCAACCTCAGTGCCCCAGAGGCTGCCAGTTCCCAGGAACGCTGTCCCTTTGCTGGGGCACTTCACAGGCTTCTGTGGATGTGGCTTTGCCTGTGGCATTCTGGGCAGAACTTCTCTGCCTACCCTGCATGGACAAATGTCCTTAATCCCAGTGGCAGCCAAGGCTGTGGACAGGTTGTGGGAGGTGCAGCATCCCTCCCTGTGCCATCTGGTGTGGCTACCATGAGCCCAGGTGCTGGTTGCCCCTGGACTGGTGCTTGTCCCAGGTGCTTCCCTGCTGTCTGGCTCCCGGAGGTGCTGGGGCAGCAGCTGGTGCTGGGGGACTGGGAGAGAGCAAATATTTATGGCACTTAAAATGTCCAGCACTTCAGTTCTGCAGTGTAGGAGGGAGGGAAGTGGCCTTGGCAGCAGCTGGGGTGTTCATGTGGCTGTGGTGTGGAGAGGTTCCAGCCAGTGCTCAGCTTTTTGGGGACTGTTGCACTCAGCTGGAAGATGCTGCTCCTCATCCTGCTGCTTGCTGGGGACCTGCCAGCTGTTCCTCAGGAGCTGTTTGTCTTTGCAGGAGAAATTACAGGGCTTGGCAACCCCTGTGCCGTGGGACCAGCAGTGTCTGCCACCTCTGACGGACCCGCCAAGGATGGGAGAGGGTTGAGGGGGCAGCAGGAGCACAGTGGGGACCCTGGGGATGGTGGCTGTCTTGTGGTGCCCCAGGGGAGAGGGTGGCTGGCTGGCTGCAGTGTCATGAGCTGGCCTGGCTGTGGCTTCTGTGGCTTCCTCCCACGCCCCCAAAGCACAGGGTGCCATGGGGGAGTCATGGCTGGCAGTGGTCACCCGTTCCCACCTCCTAGGAGCTGCCTGCCTGGCCTGGGCTGGGCAGCTCCAGCCTCCCTGGGAACACACTGGGAAACAAGGGGCCTTTGTCTGCCCTGGAGGAGCTGGGCTGGCCTCACGCCCCATCCCCAGCACCGCACGGGGCCGGGATGCTGCCAGGCTGGGCTGGCGGGTCCTGCCCTGGGCACTCGGTGCCACGGTGTCCCCATCCTCGCTGTGCCTGTGGGAGGAGTGGGATGCTCTCTGAGCAGAGAGCTGAGCTTTCCATTGCCCCAGCTGTGCTGAGTGCTGGCCTGGCTCCTTGGCTCCCTTGGTAGGACAATGCAGCCTGGTGCTTCCTGTGCCTGGGGGGAAAAACCAGGATAAGGCTCTTTTAAGGTGGGTGCTGCCCGGCTGCTGGAAGGAATGCAGTGAGGCTTCTTTCCCTTCCCTTCAGAAACACTGGGCTGAGAGCAGGCAGCAGTGCTCCAGGGGATGCCAGTTGCCAGTGGCACTGGCCCAGGGGAGCTGGATGCAGCACCAGAGATCCAGTGTCTCTCTTGTAAATTTGGAGGCCATAGAGAAGAAATATGACTTTGTGAGAAACTCTGCTGGTCCGAGGAGCTGGGGCCTCCTGCTGCTGTCACGGGGAGCAGCCACGGCCACGGTGCCCCCTATCAGCATCCCCTCACGGGGGTGCTTTGTGGGGTGCTGATAAGCAGAGCTGTGCCATGCTGTGCTGCACTTGGCTGCAGAGCAGGATAACCACCACTGCATCCAGCCCCGGCCTTTCCCAGGATCGCAGTGTGTTTCCCCCAGGACAGTGGGGTGTCCCCAGGTCTGTGGTGGGGCTGCAAGCCAGCCATGGCTGTGGTGAGAGCTGCAGTGCTGCTGAGTCACACCGAGGACATGGCCAGGCTGGAGGGGCCACTGGAGGCTGTATAGGAGACTGGGAGCTGGCAGCCCACCTGACCCCTGAGGGCTGGGGCATGGTTCACCTTCCCTGGGCAAGGAGCAGGGACACCCTCGGGAGTGCTCTGATGGGTGCTGACCTGGGCAGGGCTGAGCTGGGTTTGCCCTGTTGATCCCTGAGGGAGCCGGCTTGGCCTTGCACTTTCTCCTTGTTCCAGCACAAAGGGCTCCTGCTGCTCGGCGGGACCTGGCCATGCTTTGATGCAAGGAAATGCATGGATGTGATCCATCGTGGCCGGATGGGCTGAGCCCAGCTCCCCCAGCCCAGCTGGGCCCCGCTGCAAGGGCTCCAGCCATGCTGGGGGGAGCCCCGTGGCTGAGAGCCGGCATCCCTTGCTGCCTGGGCTACCAGGAAGGGCTGCAGCCGCTGTAATCAGCCCCCAGCAGCCGCCACTGCGGGAGCCCGGGGCAGCTGGACAGGCTTGATGATAATTGTGCTTCCTGCTGGTGTGGCTGGTCTGCAGATGGCCTCCCACCGGTGTGGGGAGAGGTGCTGGGCCTGCTGCAGCACCGCTGGGTTTGTAAATCCCTGGCAGCTCACCTGGGGGTGTGGGGCTCTGGAGAGGGAGAGGTGCCTTTGGGGAGACAACACGCCAAATAGGCAGCTGTGGGTGTGGTGTCTTGCACGGTTTTCCCACCCCTTTGGCCAGTCTCCTCATTTTCTCTTGCCATGGCTGGGCAGTGATGTCTGTGCAGGGCACCAGGTTGGCACAGGGCCCTGCTGCTGTGTGGAGTGCTCAGGGTTTTGGCGAGGACAGGCACACAGTGTCCCAGCCCAGACTGGATGCTGGCAGCTCCGGGCTCAGCCATCGTGGAGCGGGCAGCAGCCACTGACCTGGTCTGGTGCTGCTCCTGCCCCAGTGCCCCCTCCTCTCCATGCAGGTGGCCTGGCTGGAGGGATCGAGATCTGCATCACATTCCCCACTGAGTATGTGAAGACACAGCTGCAGCTGGACGAGAAGGCAAACCCTCCCCGCTACAAGGGCATCGGTGAGCACCTGCCCAGTGCTGGCCCCAGCCCCTCGCTGGGTGTGGGGGCTCCTGGGAAGCCTGGCTGGAGCTGGGGTGGGATTTGGAGGGGCGGTGGGGGGTGGTCCTCGGCGTGGCGGGTGACAGTGGCACTGCTGTGCTCTGCCACAGGGGACTGTGTGAAGCAGACTGTCCGTGACCATGGCATCCGGGGGCTGTACCGGGGGCTCAGCTCGCTGCTGTACGGCTCCATCCCCAAGGCCGCCGTCAGGTAGGTGTGTCCCCATGGCGTGGGGTGAGTGGGGGGACCCCCAACAGCAGCAAACAGGGACTGGTTTTCCCCTCAGTGTCTCCATTGGGGCTTCACCAAGGCCAGGTGCTTTCACAGACGGGAGGTCCCCTCGCGGGGTGCGCAGCTGCTCCTGGAGGCAGACCCAGAACGGGGGGTGCAGCCCCCTGTCCGGGTGCCCAGGGGTTGGCACAGTGGCTCTTTTGCAGGTTCGGGATGTTCGAGTTCCTCAGCAACCAGATGAGAGATGAGCAGGGGCGGCTGGACAGCACACGGGGCCTCATCTGCGGGCTGGGGGCTGGCGTGGCCGAGGCTGTGGCGGTGGTCTGCCCCATGGAGACCGTGAAGGTGGGTGGGAGGCAGCTACCAGTGTCGCCTGTCTTGGCACTCCTCACTGGGCTTGGTGGGGAGGGTGCAAGAGCCAGAGGTGCCTGACTTTTGGGGAGCTGAGGGCCACACGAGTTTGCTCAGGCCAGTTTTGTAGGGGAGGATCTGATGCTGGAAAACTGTTGGAGGTCAAGTCAAGTGGTCCTGGCCCCTTCCCCCCTCTGGGGAGGAGCCCCACACTCAGGAGCAATCTTGTCACCCATTTTTGGACTGTAAACCCACATGGCTGCTTGCAGCAGCAGTTTCCCAGGTTTTGCTCTGCTGGCCATGGGCACAGGCTTCCCCTGTGGTCTCTCCAGTGTAGCCCGGCCGCATGGGTTGGCTCTGGTCTTGGGACTGTCCCTGGCACAAGGCAAGAGGTGGCCAACAGCCCTTTGGGGCCATCACACCTGCCCTTACCTCAGCCAGGACGAGCACATCATCTCCTCGTAGGTGAAGTTTATCCATGACCAGACCTCTCCCAACCCCAAATACCGTGGTTTCTTCCATGGCGTCCGGGAGATCGTTCGGGAACAGGGTGAGTCCCGGGGAAGCGGCACCCTGACCCCCTGGGTACTCCCGTGCTGTGGGGACGGGTGGGAGGTGGCGGATGGGCACAGGCTGGGATGGGTGGCCTGAGGAGGTTTTTCTCTGCCAGTTGAGGCTGGTCTCCCCTCCAACACCCTCTTCTTGCAGGACTGAAGGGGACCTACCAGGGCTTAACTGCGACTGTCCTCAAGCAGGGATCAAACCAAGCCATCCGCTTCTTCGTCATGACCTCCCTCAAGAACTGGTACAAAGGTATGGTGCCCTCATTCCCCCAGGCCAGCCTGGCTGTGCCTCTGGCTCCCCCAGCCCACCCTTGGGAGCTGGGATGGACTTTCCATCAGCACACCCCCTACTTCTCATGGCTCAGTCACCCAGGATGCAGGAAGATGAAAACCAGGGTGGGGTGGCCCTAGCTCATGGGGCTGAAAGGTCCTGGTGCTGGAGCATCACTTTCACACCCACCCTGAGCCCCTTGGTGCTGTGTGGGCTCTGTGGGGCTGCTGCTGCTGGACAGTCTCCTCCAAACACTCCAGCCCCCAGCTCAGCACCATGACCACGAGCAACCAGACCTGGGATCTTCCTTGTGGGCTCCCTCGGGAATGAGTGCTTCATCCCACCACTACTCTGCCCTCAAACTTTCTTCCTTCCCAGGGGACAATCCCAACAAGGTTATCAACCCCTTCATCACGGGGGTGTTTGGAGCCATTGCTGGAGCTGCAAGTGTCTTTGGCAACACCCCCTTGGACGTAGTGAAGACCAGGATGCAGGTACGGTGCCAGGGCACAGTGTGGGACCACTCTGCCGGCAGCTGGCTGGGAGCTGTTTCACATAGTCCCTGGGGCAAGCACATGATGGTGCTGGGATTTGGTTTGGGAGATACCTGGGGTTGGTGCTGGGGAAGTATTTGCACAGAGATGGGGATGTCCCTGCCGGGTGTGATTTGCAGCAGCGAAGAGGGATCAGTTCCTCATGGCACACCCCCAGCTATCTGCCTCCCCCACAAAATCCCCCACATGCACCCTGGCTCTGGGCTCTGATCCTGCTTTCCCCTTCCCACAGGGGCTGGAAGCGCACAAGTACAAGAACACCTGGGACTGTGCCTACCAGATCATGAAACACGAAGGGCCCGTGGCGTAAGCTCTGCGGCGGGGGCGGCTGGGGGGCAGGATGGGCAGGGAGGGGGCTGTGAGGGCACCCAGCCCCACGGCCCCCTTTATCCCCGGCAGGTTTTACAAGGGCACGGTGCCTCGCCTGGGCCGCGTCTGTCTCGACGTGGCCATCGTCTTCATCATCTACGACGAGGTGGTCAAATTCCTCAACAAGGTGTGGAAAACGGACTGAGGGGCCGGGCCAGGCGGCCCCGCCTCCCGGGCCCTGCAGGGCTGCAGCTGGAGAGCAGAGACCAAGCCCACACCCGGCTTTGGCGCTGCAGGGGCCAGGTCTGCCCCGCACGCCCTCCCCCCAAACCTGGCCACCTTTATCTTTAGGAACAGGCTCTGGAGCTGGAGCAGGTTAAATTACTAGTTATGTGCTAAAAGGAGCAGGGAGGGAGCAGCATCCCACCATCCAGACCCCAAGCATCCCAGTTATGCCCACCCCAGTCCTCTGCTGACACTTCCCCCTGGTGCCACATCAGGTGTGAGTGCCAGTTATCCAGGGTGAAGTGTCCCCTGGGACAGTGGCCCCAGGGCTCCTGGCAGCCAGGAGCTGCTGTCTGCCTGGGGAGCAGCTCTTTCTGGGGATGGTGAGAGCTGCCCAGAGCCATGGTGCAATGCCAGGCTGTACACGTGGCATTGCAAGCTGCTGCTGGGGCTCACACCACTGGCTGGGAGCGATGCACTGGGTCACAGCAGCTCCAGGGGGAGCCCAACAGCCCTGCACCTCCTGGGCTGCGAGGGCAGTGACCTGCTGGTGTTGCCCAAGGCTTCCTCCTCCCTCCCTGCCAGCACCAGGACCACCGGCGTGCAGCATCCCATCCCTGGGGTCCCACTCAGCCCTGGGCTGCTGGGCAGGGGCTGCCCAAATTTGCACATACAGCCAGGCCTTTAGTTGTGCTCACGGCAGGCCGGGGTTGGGGTGAGCTGGGTGCCCCCATCACTTGCCGTTTACAGTCGAGACGTGTGTTCGAGCCGGGGTGAGGAGGGGCAGCCCCGCCCCGCAGACTCGGCCCCTCGGCCAGGGGGTGCAAACCCCTGTCTTCTGCCACATTCCCCCCATCTGCCCTCCCGCCGCCTCTCTGTGGCCCCATAGGTAATCCTGTAGCTTTTGGAGCTTCACGCTGACCCACTAACACCTGTGGCCATGGGGCCAGAGCCCTGCCCTGCCCACGCCAGGCTGGCCCCACACGATTTGTGCCAAACTTCTCCTGAGGGAGTGGAGGGCTGTGCAGGAGCCAGGGCTCTACCCGACCCTCCTCCCTCTTGTTGCCAGCGATGAGCTCAGCCTTAACACAGGAGGGTGAAGGAGGAAAGCCTGGGCACGGTTTACCTGCGGCTTTCGGCTCTGAAGCCAGCGAGGGTTGCATTATTGGTTTTTTTTTATTATTATTCTGTTTTACATTCGCAATTTGAATAAAATCAGTCTGGCTTTAGCAGCTGCGTTGGTGTCTGGGCGGTGCTGAGTGAGCAGCGAGCAGCTCCTGCCCTGTGGGTGGGGGACAAGGCTCCCCATCGTGCCAAGGTGGTGCTCCTGGGGGAGCATCAGCTCCAAGCCAGCAGTGCACCATTCACATGTGCTCCCAGGCAACGCCAGGGTTGTGTTGTCCCATGCACTGTGCTTTATTAGTAATCCTGGGTACTTGTGTGAAGTCCTTGCCCTGCTGGGACGGCGAGGGGCAGTGGAGCAGAAGGGAACGGGCTTTGTCCCCCCGCCCAGCCCCGGGGGCGGTGCGGCACGGCCGGAGATCCCAACCCACCACCAGCACAGCCCTCGCTCCTCATCTGGCATCCAGGAGGTGCAGGGCAGAGTCATCCCTCTGGGCTTGCGGGGTCCTGGTGCTATGCAGGGCCTGCTGCTCTGGGGGGGCTGGCTGCTGGCCACCAGCTGCCTGGTGGGTGCCACGGGCAGCTGCCGGCACCGCTGCTGCCCGGGCAGGAACAACGTGTGCTGGGCCCCCAGTGCCCGCCGGGCTCACTGCTACTGTGACTCGTACTGCCAGAGGACTGGGGACTGCTGCCAGGACTACCACACCACGTGCCGCCGCGCCGGTGAGTGGCACAGGGCATGGCACTGGCCAGGCCCGGGGCTGGGGACACCAGCCTGGGCTGCTGCTCTGGGTGGTGGGTGTTTGCTGGTACCTGTTAGCCCCTGCTTTGAGCGGTAACAGGGTGCTGGCTGGGCTGGATTTGTAACAATATCTGAATTTTCCCCTTTTTTCCACACTGAATGTCTGGCTGGTCCCAGTGCAATGAGAGCCCACAGGGGTGGCCTCTGGTCTGCAGCTGACAGTGGTGCTGTCATTGCAAGCCTCAGAGTGGTCAGTGTGGGACCCAGCAGGACAAACCCTGGCAACACCCCTACCACTGTCACAGGCAGTGCCTGGGACACAGGGACTGAGGGCTGTGCTAGGGGTGCCAAACAGGGATCGTGGGCTTGGGGATGGGGAGCTAGCCCGCCCTGGGGACCCAAACGCGGGCAGGCAGGTGCCGGCTGTGGCCCCCTGGACAATTGCAACAGTCAGCCCTTCCTAATCTCCAGGAGATTAGCGGGGTCCCAGCTCAGCGCGATGCAGCTGGGATAAAATCCTGCGGAAGCGGCGCACAATGTCCCTGTGCTGGCGGGGGTCAGGGGAGAGGGGCTGCTGGGGTCACCCTGGCCCTTGTCCTTCCTCCCCTCTCCCCCTCCCCTGCGCTGCATCCCTCCTGCGCTCCTCTTTCCACTGTTCATGGCGCTGAAGCTCTGTCTCTTTTCCCTCTCCTCCATCCCTCCTGCTCCCCTGGCAGCTGTGGGCTGCTCGGTGGGGCCCTGGGGGCCGTGGAGTGGGTGCAGCTCCCCGTGCGGGGTCGGCAGCAGGGCCCGCAGCCGCCAGGTCACCGTCCCGCCCCGGCACGGAGGGGAGCCCTGTCCTGACCTCAAGCAGCGCCGCGGCTGCCTGGGGGAGCACCCAACCTGCGGGACAGCCAAAGGTAACGTGGGATGCCTGATGTCCTTTCCTGTGGCTGACCCCATGTGCTGCCGTCCCCGCTGCCTGTCCTGGGGTGTCTTTAATCATCCACATGCCCCTCACGGCTGTTCTTCTGCCAGAGGTAGCCAAGATACTCCCCAAGTCCTTCAGCTGGGACTTCAGAGATCCCTGGCGAAGAGCTGGGCTGCCACTGCTGGAGGAGCCCTCTGGGTATGTGTGGGGTTGGGGCCCCTCTGCAACCCTCAGACCCAAGACATTTTTGCACCCCCTAGCCATTAATCTTTTCACCACCCAAAACTATGGCCCCATTGCACCTCCATGGCCCCTTGCATCCCTCTAGGTCCATTACCTTCCCACCCCCTAAACCATGATCCCTTTGCACCCCCTAAAGCTATAGTCCCTTTGTCCCCCTGCAGACCTATAGCCCCATTGCACCCTCATACAAAGCTATGGCCCCTTTGCACCCTCCACCCTCAAAGAGCCATTATCCTGATGCCCCAAACCATGACCCCTTTGTACCCCCTAAACTCATGGTCTCTCTACACTCCCTCAGAGCCAATACCCTTCTCACCTCCCCAGCCGTGGCCTCTTTGCCTCCCCAAAACCACATCCCCTTTACACCCCCGATCCATCAAAAAACCCTAACCTCTGCCCTACTTTCCAACCACCATTCCCCCTGTTTTTCCCACCATTTGCCCTCTTTCTTCCCCCCTACTTTCCCCGCTCCCCAGCTCTCCCCTCCCCAGCTACTGCGGCTATTTCCGCCTGACGCAGGTGGGACCCCCCTGCCGTGGGCGAGGCTGGAGCCGCCGGCTGCACCGGGACAAGCAGGTGTGTGTGGAATGCTGGGGGGACGTGTCCCACCACCGTGCCCATTGCACTGGACATGGGCTGCAAGGAGCCAGGTAGGTGGTAATTTTGGGGGGGGACACGCCCAGATGGAAGAACATCTTTACATATCCCTCAGGCATCTGTCTTTCATGTTCTTAATATATTAATATATAAAACTATTATTATAATATGCCATAATATAATATACCGTAATGTTATAAGAAAAATCAATAATGTGGACTATAAATTGACGATATATAGTATAAAAATAAATATATTTAAATAGAATATTTCAGTTGGAAGGGACCTACAATGATAATCTAGTACAACTGCCAATATGTATTCTTATATGTAATATAAAACTACATATAATTTTTAAATTATATTTAATTATTTGTGGCACACCCCAGTTCTCAACAATTTTCCCTTCTAGGACATTCTGGGTGGCTGCCTCTGTGGTGGGGTGCCAGGGCTCGTGGGTACAGGAGGGGCTGCAGGAGGGTTGTGTCTGCTCCCCACCCGCTCTCATCTTTGTGTAGGATCTCCCTGGGAAGGTGAGCTGAGCCTCCCTATGGCACCACTCCATGCTGGGGAGGTGGGGGGATGAAATAAAAATGTGATGTCTTTTATAATTTCATCCTTCTGCAGGTTTGCTGCTCACCCTTGTATCCGACTCCCTGTGTTTACCATTAAATACTTTGTTGAAGAATGGGAAGAAAATCCTTCTTATAAAGATTAAAAATAAGGGAAATGCTGAAGTATGGTGATTAATGGTAGAAGAACATCACAAAGAGGTTAAATCTGAGTGAGAAGATGATTGCAGCAGTGACATGATGTCATGCTCGGCCATGACATCATGCCATGCAATCAGCTGCCATTGGCAAGCAATATGAGGATGGAGCATCTGAGATCACTCCCTGGAGTGAAGGTTGGGTGAGCTGGGCAGGGTGACTCAGCTTTGTGCTGTGGTTTGCAGACAGGAATTAAACAGAGACACCCAAAACCTGCACGTGGGTGATGGTGCCAGAGGGTGTCCAGTTCCAGCTGTGGGGCTCAGCAGCTCCCACTGGAGGGAGCGAGGCTGAACTGGGTGGTGCTGGTGCCCTTCCTCATTCAGCGTGACGTGACCTCACTGGTGGGGTCCCTGGTCCAGCCTTGGCCTGTAGTACCACAGCCTGTGGTGGCAGGATGTGCTGTGCCAGGGCTGGCTCTTGCCAGGCTGGCCTAGGGAGGAGGGAGCCCAAGGTGGGGACAGCCCTAGGTCTGGAGGTGGGAAGGAGAGGGCAGCTCATGGAATAGCTGCCCCAGCCTCATCCAATGGGACTCTGGCTGCAGGGTGGCAACCAGCACCCATCCCCAGGAGGAACAGACTGTCTCTGTCCCCACAGTGGGGACTGTGGCCCTGGGCAGTCCCAGTGCCTGCAGAGGACTGTCAGTTGCCCAGCTCTCTGTGGAATGTAATGAGGAGGGTTCAGCCAGGCATTGGGTTGTCACCTACCCATCAGCTGCCTATGGCCATGAGCCAGGGTGGCCTGTAGGGCTGGGGGCTTGAGTGGGGGGCTTAGGATTTGAGGTTCCCTCGCTGCAGCCAATGGCTGTTGCCTGTTTGCTGCCCCAGGATGTGTTTGGCTCCTGCTGCCTGTTACAGCTCCCTCTCACCCCATCCTCCTGGGCAGGGAAATTAAAAGGCTTCAACACTGGGAACGTTCTTGGCCTCTTTATTTGGGATGAAATCCCAGGTTGGCCGTGGACAAAAACACTGGTTAAAAAAACAGGTGGTGGGAGTTGAGGAGCACAAGGGGATGGGAGGGCTCTGGCGTGCGGGGCCTTCCCTGCCAGCCAGAGCCAAGGGCAGGGATGCCTTGGGCACAGTCCAAGGTGATGATGCACTGGAGTCAGGTGGACAGTTAGGAAACAGTGGGAACAAAGTGAGTGTGTCCCCCACTGTGTGTGATTCCCCTGAGTTAAACCACTGAACCCACAGGCCTGGCTGGTGGCCAGAGAGCATCCAGCAAAGAGAGGGATGTGACTGCAGGGTCTCGTCTCACACCACTGCATGCCAGGAGGTGTCAGGCAGTCCCAGATGGTGGTCCCAGCTCTCCTGGTGCATTGCCCTGATTGGACACAGGGGCCAGCCCATGCTGCACCAGCAGCCCCTGCACCAGCTCCAGCTCCTGCTCCAGCTCCTGGGTGCCACAGTCCAGCCCTGGCACAGCAGTGGCACCTTCCCCCAGTACCTGCAGCACCCGTACCACCAGCCGGGCCCTCACCAGCAGGATGGCCACGGCTGTGTGGAGTTTGGCACAGCCCAGCACCTTCATCCCCCAGTGGGCACCAGTCCCTGAGGAGAGAGAGGGTGAAGGAGCTGTGAGCACGGTGGGGTCTCTCAGGGAAAAGCTGGCCTGGGGATGGAGACACCAGCTCACTTGTCCTGGGGGCTCCACACTCGCCATACCTTGGCTCCAGCAGTGCTTGCAGTACCGCAGTTCCTGCAGCACACCGGGGCCTGTGGCTTCCAGCCAGTGCAGAGCCGAGGCATGGAGTGGGCTGCCAGCAGGCACCTTCTCCAGGAGCTGCATCAGGACAGGGAGCAGCTGCTGTGCCAGGACGGCTGGCTCTGCAAAAACGTTGGGTTCATCCTCCTTGTACAGGCTGGCAGCTCTGCAGGGAAAGCCAAGGCATGAGTGAAGCCAAGGGCTGGCTCCAGGGTACCCTGCACTCCTTCATACCAGCCCACAGCTCACTTGTTGGCCTCCAGCTCCTCCACAATGCTCCTGAGATCTAGGATGGGGAGGTGCTGCAGCAGTGAATTGAAGGTCTCAGGGTGCTCCCTGAATTCTCCCAGAAGGAGCTGCAGGAGGCTCTGGAGCCCCACATTGTCCTGCACAAAGGTGCAGCCATCTCGGAGTGGCTCCCTGAGGTTCTGCTGCAGGAGGCTGGCAAAACCTGAGGCCTCGTGCCGGACCTCCCGCTCCTCGTCTTGCAGAAGGTGAATGGCCATGTTTATCAGCCTGGGGAAAGGGAAGAGAGAAGAGAAGGGAAGGACACTGCACACAAAGTATTGCAGCCTTCCTGGAGGGGAGGGAAGCACTCACAGTCTCTGTGAGTCCCTGAAGGACTTTTCTCCTGGACTGTAAAAGGCACAACCAGCACTCAAGAACTTGCAGCTTGGGAGGGCAGGGACCATGCTGGGACTGAGGGATCCAGCAGTGTCATCTGCTGCTCATAAGGGACTGGCTGCTTCTATTAAAATGCCAACCAGGCATTTTTTTGTAGGCTGCAAGCTCTTGGCTGCCAGTGATTTTTGAACGAGTGGGGTTTTCTTCAATGAGTTTTTTGCAGGGGACACCTTTTGCAGAGTCAATTAACCTGCAGCAAGCTAGGGCTTCAGGGAGCAGTGCTGCTGGGAACGTGCTGCGGCCACGGGGCAGCACCGCTCCTGTAAGTGCAGCCGTCCCCGGGGATGGGCTCGGGGACCTACCGCAAAGCCACGGGGACAAGCGAGGGCCGGGCAGCTCGCAGGGATCGCCACACCACAGCGGCCCCCGCCGTCTGCAGGGAGCGGGCGGCCGCCAGCCGCAGCACCTCGCACGAAGCTGGCCGGCAGCAGTCCTCCAGCGCCGCGCACCAGCGCTCCACCAGCGGGCCGTCCTCGTCCCCGAACCTGCCAGAGGCCAGGGAAGGAGAGGGGATTCAGGCACACCTTCCCGCTCCGTCACGGGGACCAAAGTCCACCAGCGGCGCTGAGATCACGGGACCCAGGTGCAAAGCTGTGATTTATAGAAGTCATGGCTCTGTTTCCAGCAAGGACTAAGAATCTGCTGGGTGAGTCGGGCAGCTCCCCGGCAGCAGCAGGGACCTACCAGTGGGCGAGCAGCAGGCTGGCAGCACACAGCGCCTGGAAGAGGAGGTCAGGGCCAGGACGCTCAGCCTCCACCATGTGCAGAAGCATCTCCAGGCATGCTGCCCAGGAGCCCTGGAGTCTGTGGGAAGCTTCCTGAGACCATGATGAGGGATCTCTGTAAAGATGCAGCAAAGCCTCAAGGTACAATCTCAGGAACTCTTTGTCCCTTCTCTCTCGCAGCACCGGCCGCAAGCTCTCCTAGTTGACAACGGGAAAGAAGGTACATGGTTAGTGGTCCCAGCACTGCGGGGTGTCAACCAGGCAAGTGCCCCCCACCCACACACCCTCAGCCTGGGGAACACTGTGCTTCTCAGGGATCCCATCTGTGTGGTGTGCTGGGAACCCCCTGCTTTACATGGTGACTTTTTGAGCCTTGTCATACCAGCAGTGTCAGCCTGAGAGCCTTCTCCAGCTCCTTGCATGTTCCTCCCTCCCTGGCGACCACCCAGCTCAGGATGGCAAGCTGGACATCGGGACTGGGCTGCTGGACAAGGGAGCAGACAGCAGCAATCCGCTCGCTGTCTGCCAGCTGAGCTGCCTCGCTGCACATGAAGTGGGCCATGGTTTGGTGGAGAACGGCCAAGCCAACCTGCAGAAAAAAACAGGATTCCTCTCCCAGTGCTCAGCCTCGAGCGAGCGGTCCTTGTGCCCCACCCAGGCCCACTGCCAGTCTGGCCATGGCCATGATTTTCCTGGCAGGCAGCGGTACCTGTGGCTCGGCACGGCCTGGCTTTCCCCCCGGCAGGAGGCTGCCCAGCTCAGTGCTTATGGAATCACAGATGTGCTGGGCGAAGCCAGGGCTGAAGGATGCAGGGAGAAGGGCGAGGACCTGGAGGAAGGCGGCACGGACGAGCGGGCAGCGCTGGGCAGGGGTGAGCAGCCAGCCCCGCGCCTCCAGCTGCAGAGCCACGGGGCGCAGCGCCTCGGCCGACAGCCTGCAGGGAGACACGGCCTTACCACGGGCACAACGCCGGGCTGGCCGCCCTTCTGTGGCCAAAAAGCTGTTTCTTGGCACGCAGTGACCACAGGGGTTGCAGGTGGGGGGATAGCCTGGCACCACTCACCCCCTGGTGCCCGTGGCAGAGGCCAGCAGCGCCCGCATCTGCAGCAGGTGCCCATGGACAGCATTGTGCGAGCGGATCCGTCCGGGTGCCGTGGGGAGCTGCCGGGCGAGCTGCAGGAGGAGCCCACGGCGCCGGGGTGGTGGGACAACGGGCACCAGGGCCTTGGCAGCCATCGCTCGCACGGCGTAGATGGGGCTCTCTGCCAGTCCCAGCAGTGGCCCCAGGAAGGGAGCAGAGGAGCTGTGGAGCAAAAAGGCACCGTGTTGTGATGCTCTAGTCAGAGCAAAACCCCCTGAGAGCCAGGGCCACCCCCAGCAGCACAGGACCCCCTCCCAGTGTAGGAGTCCTTGGCTGAGGCAGAGCATCCCCACTGCCCCCCCACCTGCCGGAACCGTCAGCACCAGGATGCAGCTGGGCCAGGAGGGTGAGGATGGCGTGGAGCGCGGGGTGCAGACGGAGCCCCCCTGGCATGGGCGTTGTGGCCACCTTGAGCTCATCCAGCAGCACAGCACCCAGCTTTGGGTGCTGCCCGAGGAAGGCGGGCAGGCTCACCCCCTCCGCCGGGCAGCCCTCCCCGTGGCTCCGCGGCTGCCCCAGCAGCCGGGACGTGAGGGCGCCTGCAGGGACAGAGAATGCAGCGTCAGGTCCCATCCAACCCTGCCCGACCCCCTGCACTTCACCCCAGCCAGGCTCCGAACCCGGGGGTGTGGGGATCTCTCCCTGTCAGTACTCACTGAAGAGCTGGATGGCCGCGTTCCTCATGGCCCAGCATGGTGAGCCCAGGCCCCGCAGTGCCAGGGCCATCATGGGTGTGGCGTGGCACAGCACCGCCCCACCCAGCCCTGTGCCACGCACCAGCGTCTGCAGCACATGGAGGGCACACACCTGGGGAGAGTGCAGGGATCAGCATCACTGGGCAGGGAGGGCGTTCGTGCTGCCACAGGAAGAAAAGATGGTGGGAAAAGACAGGGGAGCCAAGGGGCCAGCAGCTCTCGGGCTGCTGGGCTGAGCAGCACAGTCAGGACTCTGGGTTTTTGCTCACTCTGAGGTCTCCACACCAGCACTGGATACCCAGTGCGGCTCCCTTCAGGGGACCTTGTGTAGATCACCCTGTCCCCAACAGGCTCCAGCAGCCCCGAGCCCCACACCCACCTGTGGGAGGTCGAGGGTCTGGTCCCAGTCCTGTGGCAGTGCCGTGGTGGCCAAGGCCAGCAGTGTCTGGATGCAGCGGGTCAGCAGCGGCCGTGCCTGCGCCGGGGCCTCCCCGCTGACGATGCAGAGGAAGAGCATGGGGAAGCCGGCGGCACGGCGCGTGATCGAGCTGCTGCGGGGTCCGCTCAGCGC
The DNA here is from genome assembly GCF_036250125.1 of Pseudopipra pipra. Classification (NCBI taxonomy): domain Eukaryota; kingdom Metazoa; phylum Chordata; class Aves; order Passeriformes; family Pipridae; genus Pseudopipra; species Pseudopipra pipra. Next base: position 5,814,241 of record NC_087566.1, on the reverse strand, counting down.
CTCCAAGCCCTGGCAGAGAAACAAAACCCACTGAGATATGGCTGGAAACCCGCTGCATGGAGCCTGCAGCTGCCCTGCAGTGCCCAGCACCAGCATCTTGGCTGCCAGAAGGGTGCTTGCCCCAGGGAGTGAGGACACAGGGAAACAACCCCGGGGCTCCCTGGGGCATGGGGGAATCAAGGAGCACAACGAGCACAGTACCTGCTCCAGCATGGCCCGGGGGATGGCCTGCAGCTCCACATCCGGGTGGTTCAGCAGAGCAGCACAGAACTTGGTGAAGCCCATGCTGCAGCCCTCCACTGCTCCCTGGGGCACAGCAGTGTCAGGGCCCTGCACCCCAAAGGCTGCATCCACCAGCCCCCCACCCCAAAAACCTCTTTGCAGAGGGAAAGGAGAAAGCAAGCAGACGTGATGGTGTGGGGATATGACAGGGGATCCCAGCCACGGGCTTCCAGCTGTCCCCATGTCCTGCCCTGGAGCAGACTCTGCCCTGCTCCACTCGCCATCCCTCCACACCAGTGAGGCCAGAGCAGGGACAGAGCTGAAGGGGCAGGCAAGAGGTCAGGGCATGCTCTTACCCAGTGCCGGCACCGCAGCAGGATTTCCTGGAACACCCTGGTGGCCATCTGCAGGGTGGGGAGTGGCAGCAGGGGGCCCAAATTGGCAGGCAGTGCTGGGGCCAGCAGCAGCTCAGCCAGGCCCCCCAGGAGCAGCCCAATCTCCTGGGAAGAAGAAGAAGGTCAGGAAGACTGGCATAGAGGAGGATAAGCTGTGAGGCTGTCAGAAAGGAGCTGGGATGGGCAGCTGCAGGGCTGCAACCTGGGAAGCCCAGCTCTGCCATAACTGGGGGCTGTCAGTGTCTGGGAACCAGCTGAGCTTCAAAAGCACAGGCAGGGAGGGGAGGTGCTTTTGGGAAGGCTGGTGGTTGCATCTTCCCTGGAAGGGGTGAGGATGTGTGTGATAGCTCTGAGGTAAGGACAGATTCCCCCGTGTTCATCCCCAGCAAGGGTGAACGCCCCAAGGGGAGGTGAAGAGCAGCTGGGGTGGGTGGGATGGTGAGCACCATGCCAGGCTGCCCCTCTCCCACTACCATGAAGAAGGGATCCCTACCTTCACTGACACCCAGCAGCATGTCAGGATCAGGCTGTGCTCCTCTGACAGGAGGACTGAGTCCCCCTCCTCTTCCTCCTGCCCTTGGTCCTTCCCCAGCATGATGAGGGAGCCAATGGCATTCCCCATCTCTGCAAATGATGGGGCAGCAGCTGCAAAAGGGAAAGCCTTGTCTGAGCAGGGTGGTGTGGGTCAGCAGGAGGGGGTGCTGCTGGGGTTCAGGGGGACAGATCCCTGTCTGGCCCCTAGTGGCTCCTGCCCTGCCATGTGCCCCATTCAGGACTGCAGCTGCCCTTTGCCCACTGCTTTTCCAGCTGCTTCCATCTTGCAGGTGTTTTGCTGCTTCTGGAAGGCTTTTGCCTCTACATGCAGTTAAGAAAGGGACTCAAAGCCAGGCACGCTCCTGCAGCTTCCAGGATCCTTGCCCAGCTCCTGCAGCTTCCAGGACCCTCTTCCCAAAACCTGGAGCATCCTTCCCAGGTGTCCTGCTTTGGACTTCACTCCCTGGCCAACATTCTGTGCCCAACCCCAGCACTGTCCCCTGCTAGAGACACTGAGCCCAAAGCAACTGCATCCACCCAGGTTGGAGGGCTGCTGGGTCAGGAATGGCTGTGATTCAGGTGTCAGTGGTTCCCAGGGCTGGTTCCCTCCATGGGGACATGCTCACCTTGCTCGTTGGTGCCGGGGCCTTGCTGGCTCTGCAGAGCACCCAGGAGGAGGGAGGTGACGTCTCTCACCGTGGTCACGAGGCGGGTGAGGAGCTCCTGCCAGCTCTGAGCCAACTCTGCTGCCTGCATGGAGACGGCCACCTCCGGCACCTGGAGCAGGCACCTCCGCAGGGCTGCGATGGCTCCTGCAGGACACCCACCCCTGGTCACTGCGGTGCCAGCACTGTCCTGGCTCTCCTGCCTGAGCCCGTGGCTGATGTGGCTCATGGGCAGGGGCAAGGACAGGGCCCTGGGTGAGGGCGTGTTGGGCAGGGGGAATGGCAATACAAGGAAACTGAGGCAAGGATGTGGCACCAGCACATGTGGCCTCAGTCCTGCCTGTGCAATTCCTGCCTGCTCTAATTCCTGGGGAGCTGCTGCAGGAGCTGCTCACTGCCCTGCCAGGCTGGGCCATACCGTGCATGGGTGCGGTGGCCGCTGCCCGCAGCAGGTCCTGACGTGCCACCGTGTACTGGGCTTGCAGCAGGTGGAGAAGGTGCTGGGCGAAGCACAGCCCTCGGCTGGGCAGCGTCAGGGCTGCTTCGGCCTCCAGGGCCAGGCTCTTCATGGTGCCACTGTCTGACCTGGGGCAAGAGGCAGACACTGCTGCGAGGACCGGGGAGTTTCCTGCTCATTTTGTGCCATGAGGTTCCTTCCTCCCCTGGTGCAGGCTCCTGTGCCCCAACCCTCCCCACTGCAAGGCTGTCGCAAACGCCAGCCATTGCTGCCCTGAGATATAAACGCAAACTAGTGAGGCACCAGTGCTGCCAGTGCACTCTCGGGGCTCCTGTGCCACCACAGGGAGAGGGAGGGAGGGGCCAGGAGCTCGTACTTCTGCAGGATGGTCTTCATCAGCACAGCTCCAGCTTCAGCCTCCTGCACTCGGGGGCTGCCCAGGGTGTCCTGGGCCAGCTGGAAGAGTGCCAGGGCGATGGGCTCAGGGAATGTAGCAGGGAAGTAGCGGACAAGCAGCTCCGAGGCCAAGTCTCTGATCTGCCAGGACAGAGAAGAGGTGGGGGGAAAGTGGGACATGGGAGAATGGGAAGCGTGGTCGGTTTCCCCTCTGAGCCTGCTCGAGGCCAAGGCAGGCATCTTTATGACCTCTCCTTGTCTTTAGGAGGCTCACCTCGTTAGTGCTGTCCTGCAAGCAGCTCAGCAGTGCCAATAAATTGGGCTGGGAGAAGAAGTCCCAGCAGCCTCTCTGCTTGGCGTAGCTCAGCAGTGTGGCCATGGTCCCTGTGATGGGGACATGGGGCAGTGGGATGGGGTTGTCAGGGATCACCCCTGCAGCCCAGGGGTGATACTCCAGGTAGGTTTCCCCTACTCACGTGGGGGCTGGCCTTTCTTCCTGTTGGGGCTCCAGGTGTCTGTGCAGGTCTCCAAAACAGCAGCCAGGAGGAGCAGAGCCGTCTTCTTCCTCTGGTAGTTGGAGCCCGGGCTGAGTGAGGCGATGCTGAGCTGCAGCAGCCACTCCACGAAGGCTGCAGGCAGAGGACACAGCAGTGAGGGATGCTGGGCTGGGCACCCACCTGTGGATCCCCTGGGGCTGTGGTGGAGGTGCTGAGTGGCTGCCTCACCTACTGCCTGGTTGAGCTGCCCAGCTCCCTGTCCTGGCTCGGTGCCTCGCGGCACCTTCCCCCGCAGCTGTGCCAGTGAGCTGTCCCGCAGCCGGACCAGCGCCTTCCTCACCGCTGCCTGCAGCAGCTGCCGGAACGAGGAGGAGTCGCAGTTGAGGTTGAGGGGCAGGAACTCCCGCAGCAGCTGCATCTCAGTGCTTGAGAGGGGCTGGTTGGTGCTGGGGCTGCAGCAGAGGAGGCCCAGTGCTGCCAGCCGAATGCCCTCCTCGCGGGCGCCCAGGCAGCAGGAGAGCCGCTCCAGAGCCTCGTCCCGCAGCGGCAGGGCCCCTGCCACGCTCTTCTGTGCCTTCAGCAGCGAGACCCAAGCCCGGAGTGACGCTGTGTCCTGGCCACCAAACTGGATGGCCAGCGGCGCCTGGGAGGCCGGGAGCTGCCGGAGGGTCCAGGTGAGGAGGTGGTTGGCAGCGTTGCTCTGCAGGATGGGCAGGGGGGAGCGGAGGGCCTGGGAGAGCAGGGGTAGCCAGCACAGTGCCCAGCGCTCTGCCGGAGCTGCCTCTGTGCCCTGCTGCCCCTCCTGCCACTCGCTGAGCTGCTGCCGCACCAGCACCTTGTAGACCTCGGCAGCAGCAGGATACAGGTGGTTGGTGGAGAGGCAGCTCAGGAGGTGCTGCGGGAGGTCCGAGTAGGCATCCAGCACCTGGGAGAAAGGCAGGTGACCCTCATCTCCCTGTCAGATTGAGACCTGCATATGGCAGCGACAGATCTGGGTACAGACTACACTGCAGTCAGCCCTGGCACTGACCACCTCAAGCTGCTTTTGGTCAGCTTTAGGTGGGCACCAATAGGCAAAGCTTTCCTTCCCACTGGCACTCTCCAGGGATGCACTGCTGTAGCTCACTACTCAAGGGATATCATGTCTTGGGTGATGCTAAAACAGCCCCCCTGGGTGAGAAGGCTGCCTGCTCACATGGCTGAGCTGGGTAGAAGGTGACAGGCAACGGACAGAGGCTGTGCCTCCCTGGCAGCAGTGCCAGCTGCAACCAAGTTTCCCCGTTCCCCCGCCTTCCCTACCTGCTGGCTGCCCATGTAGGGGATGATGGCACACAGGGGCACATATCTTGCTTTAATCTGCCACGGCATTGAAACCACCCTCTGCAGCATCTGTCGGTAGAGGGATCTCTCCTGATCCTGGAAGTGCTGGCACTCAAGGTGGTAGATCTCGAGGAGCAGTTGGAAGGAGCTGTGGATGAACTCAGACACCCCTTCCACCTGCAGGAGAAGGACAGCAAACAGGAGGGGTTAAGGTGGGCTCCCTCTCCTATCTTGATTTTCTGTGGCTGTGGACTTTCAGTACTGGCTGGTAACCCTGGGATTAGAAGCTGGGGATATGGGGGTGGCAGGCAATGAGCCAGCAGTGTGGACAGGCTGGGACTGTGCTGGTGGGTGCTGCCCTAGGGCGGGTGAAACACTGGGACATGGCCCTGCAGAACCTGTGTGTGACAACGGCCACGCCCTCAGCAGAGTGGGTGCCCCTGCCCTAGCAGCCACAGGCCAGGGGGTGGCTATGGGCTGGGGCTGAAGGAAGGGCTGTTCCTGGCTGCCATGGTATGGCCCTTTGGCACCCTGGCCTTACCGGGGTCTCAGCATTGTCCCACAGCAGCTGCGTGACCTGCTGGAGCAGCTCGGTGTCCTGGGCCAGGATGCGGGTCCCCGTCAGGTGCCAGATGGCAGGAAGGCTCTCCCGCAGGCGCTGCAGCCACAGGGCACAGGCTGCCAAAGCAGAGAGCTCTGCTGCAGCCCCTGCCCCCAGACTCGCCTGCAGCAGAGCCGGCAACGGGCTGGGGGCTTAAGGACTCTGTGTGCAGTGGCAGCAGTTCCTCCGTTAGGTACATGAGAGCCCCAGAGGGTCAGTGTCCTTGGGGCTGGAGCAGAAATTAATAGCAGTTTCCAAACCAGCTACCAAGATCCAGAAAAGCATCTTCCCAGGGAGAAGACGAAGCACATGGGAGCTCTATGCACCACAAGCACAGGGAACCTTTCAAACCTCCCCACTGTGGCAGGGAGGTTCACTTCCTACCTTGGAAGCAGTAGTAGTGGCAGTCCTTCTGCTCCTTGGTGAGGGCACACACAGCAGGAAAGACCACGTCCAGCAGCAGACAGGCCTGTGGGAGCACAGTGGCTCAGGGAATAGGCAGGTGCAGGCACAGGCTTTCCAGGGTGAGAAAACCCTGCTGTGAGACAGGCAAGGAGAATGCTGCCTGGTTCTCCTGCTCTTTCAGCAGCTTATTGCTCACTTTCACTCCCTGTCTGAAAGTCCTCAGCTCCTGAGAACTTGGGAGAGGCTGGAGATGGGCAGGGCTGGAGGCTGTGCTCCACAGGGGCAGCTCTGGGTGGATCCCGTGGGACCATGGGGTGAAACACAGCTTTGCTTGTGCAGGGGCTACTTTTGGCACTGCTTGGCTTCTCAGCCCGTCAGGAGAGGGAAATCCCTGCTCAGATGTCTTTGGAAAAAGCAAGTGCCTGGCTAACTCACTGTGCTCAATGGGATGCACAGAGCTGCTGGTGTGGAGCGGTGCAGCCTGGCTGCATCTCCCAGGGAGCCACAGCCCCTGTCAGAGGCTGCCAGCTCTCTCCAAGGGCTCTCTCGCCCTGGCTGCTGGGTTTGAGCTCTCCTACCTTGTGAGGGAAGCCCTCCAGCTGGCAGCTGAGGATGTCTGTCTTGCAGCATGTCAGCAAACCTCTGGTGAGCACCAGCTTCTCTATCCCATCTGGTTCCAGTACAGGGGGGACCTCCACCGCCAGCTCCCCAAACTTCAGCTCCCCAGTGCCTGATGGAAAATGGCTGCATTGGATGGCAGGAAGGTGGCAAAGCCAAATGCTGCTCTGAGAGCAACCACCCTGGCTCATCCCAGAGTGGCCATGGGAGATGGCCAGAGGCAGCTGGGACTCCCAGACCCCGAGAGACAGACACAGCAGCAGAGTCCGGCTTGGCACCAGCCTCTGTCCCCTTACACCCAAACACTCTTGTCACCCGTTGCCAGAGGCCATTCCCAGCTCGGGATGGAGCACCCACCTTGGCTGGGGAGCTGGAACAGGGTCAGTGTGGCGCTGGCCCCACGCTGGGGCTGTGGGGCCGTGTTCACCAGCATGCTCAGGGCTGTGCCCGCCAGCAGCCTCGTGTCCTTGTTCGGGGCCTGGACTCACAGGGGAGGCAAAGGCACAACTCAAACCACCATTTAAAACCAAACCCCATTTAACTGCTTCCTCCATGCTCCTGCAGGCAGCTACACAAGGTCCCTCGGACATGCCAGACACTGGGCTGCCTCTGCAGGCTTCCCCTGGGGAAGAGAATGGGGAAAGCTCCTAGGAAGGATGGCATTGCTCTGCTCCTTGGGACAGGCAGCCCTGTCCCTCTCAGAGCCTTACTCACCTTCCCCCAGGCCACCTCCAGCAGCAGTCCCAAGAGGCTCTGCAGGGTCTCACTCTTCCCCACTGCGCTCCACACCAGGGGGGCCACATCCTTTGGCAGCGCCTGGAAGAGCTGGAGGCAGGCCTGGAGGAGCAGGAGGGATGGGTGCCACAGGGATGGCCATCAGTATCCCTCACCTCCGAAAAAGCAGTGATGTCCCAGGAATGGCCATTTAAAGTGGCTTGATGTGTTACACCCCTCCTGGACACTGCTGCCAGTGCCCAGCCAGTCCTTGCAGGTACTGATCCTTCTCCTGCTCCGAAATCCAGCTCTTACCTTGACACCCAGGTAGCCCCAGGTGCTGCTGGGCACGGGCTGGCTCTGCAGCACCCAGTGCAGGGTGCTGGCCAGGCGCTGCAGCAGCAGGGCCAGGTTCTCCCGCCAGTGCTGCCGTCCCAGACTGCTCTCCTCCAGGAACATGCACACTGTGGGCAAGGGGACACCATCAGTGCCATCCCAGCACTGTGCTCACAGCCAGTCCTGCTCCCCCAGCTCAGCCAAGGGCTGTGGTGCTGGTAAGTGAGGTGGGAATGGGGCTGGGATGCTGGGGATGCTTTGGCTTGCCTGGTTTTCAGCTGTCCCAGGTGGGTGGGCAGAGCATTTTGTGCTGTTGGGACCTCTGCAGAGATCCCACAGATGTGATTGATCCCCGCTCCCCCCTCCCATGAGTGTAGAGGACCCAGTCTGGGGGGGCAGGGGATGTCCCGTGCACTGGTGGTGTGGGCTGGAGAAGCCCCCAGAGGGGAAGGAACAGAGACTGACCTGACTGAAGGTCCCCAGGAGACAGCACCTGTAGGGGCAGAAGGACAGCTTGTCCCACGGGATGACATGCTGGGGCTCAGTGCCTTGGACAGGAGGGTCCTGCCTGTGCCAGAAGCTGCCCCAGGGATGAGCAGAGGGCTGGTGTGATGGGCAGCCACATGTTGCCAGCTGCAACCAAGGGCAAATCCCCGGAATGGTGGGAAGTGAAGTGAAGGACCCCGAGCAACCCCAACCAGGAGGTCCCTGTCACACAGTCTCCACCCAAACCCCCATGGAAGTCAGTGCCACCGCACAGCTGAGGTTCTCTCACCTCTCCCTGCAGTGCCAGGCTAGCCAGCAGCGTGCCCACCTCCTGGGCCAGGAGGGCTTCCTTTCCCACTGCCAGCTGGGTCACCATCTGCTGGGAGACACCCTGAGTCAGCCACTGTGCCCAGACCCCCCAGAGACACCGGCTGCAGAGTGCTACCAGGAGAGCCTGCAGTGTCTCCAGTAAGGATGCTCTGCTCCAGAGCCATGCCAGGGCCAGGCAGAGCGGGGCCCAACAGTTGCTCTGAAGTCGCAGCCCAGCCAGTTGTGTTACAGACCTGTTCCAGTTTCTGGAAGGAGCTGGAGCTGCTGGTTGCCTCCATCTGGAAAGCCAGGATGCAGCGGAGCAGGGGTCGTGCCTCTGCCTCACCCAGCGCCTGCAGACCCTCGCTCAGCACTCGTGTCAGCAGCAGAGCCTCCTCCAGGTGCTTCTCTTTGCATCTCTTGGCAGTACTCCTGGAACAGCACAGGCATGGGGTGAGGATACCCCGGCCCGGTGGAGGTTGTAGTGGGGGGAATACCCTGGCTCAGTCGGGTCTGGGGTGGGAATGTTCCAGTGCAATGTGGATTGGGTTCGGGTGCTCCAGCTGGTTAGGTGTCAGGGTTGGAGTGGCCCATCTTGCAAGGGTCCTCTCTTCCAACTGCACTCAGCACTGCACTGGGGGGAAGGGGGGATCGCGTGGGGGAAACGACACGAACTCCTCAAAGGTTAGAGCCTGCAATCCCTTTGTGGGGCGGGGCGGGCGGTGCAGAAGGACATGAAAAATCCTAAAGACTGCTGCCCTGCTGCTACAGAGCAGGCTGGAAGGGACTGGGGACACGTGGGGGTAGCTCGAACCCCTTGCTGGGTACCGACCCTCTCACACTCCCTCCCTGCCGGCCCGCGCCGGGGGGATGCTCGGGGGGATGCCGAGATCCGCGCCGGGCGATGCGGGGGCTCCACACCGGGGGTTCCCCGACGGACCCGCAAGCGGGGGGATACCGGGAGCTCCCTCCCCGGGGCCCGCGGTCTTACCCCGCGAACTGGCGCAGGCAGCGCAGGCAGGACAGCACCGGCGAGGCGATGCCCAGCGTCCCGTAGAAGGCGGCGCAGGCCCGCGCCTCCCGCTCCGCTCCCATGGCCGGGAGCGCCGGCACCACAGACCATAGAGCTCTCTGGAGCTCGGGCGGGCTCCGCCGGGCTCAGCGGCCCCCCCTAGCGCTGTCCCCGGGCCCGCCGGGCTCCGCCGGGCACCGCCGGGCACCGCGGGGCTCCCGGGAGCGCCGCTCGGGAGGAGGGATGCGCGCGAAGCAGAATTCTTGGATCCACCGCCGGCTGCGTGCCAGGGGTTGAAAAGCATCACCATCATCCCAAACTGTTTCCACAGTCAATTAAAAGCGAGAGACCCCAGAATGGCTGAAAAACAGGGACGCGGAGGGATTTGGTCAATGTGAGGTGGTGTGAGATCTCTGAAATGCCGCCTGGAATGTGTCAGGGTGAAATAGTTGTCTCATTCCATCGCGGTTCTTTGCAGAAGAGGAGGTTTGGTACCCCACAGTCCTCCTGGTACCCCATGGGTACCCTCTCTGGTATCCAGCATCCCTACCAGCAGCATCACTAATAACATCAACACCCAGTGGAGAGACTCCACTTCTTCCTGGGGGATGAAATGGCCTTTGGAGAGAGAGAAACAGATTTATTATAACACTAGATGTTATTTATCATCTAATCCAAATTATTTTATTCTTTTTATCAGCTGGCACAGGGTTGAACTATTTTAATAGGCACAATTTTAAGGTGACCTTTAAAGGTACCTTGCAAACCAAACCATTCCATGACTCCATTATTTCTGCAGTTTTGTTAATCATAGTTTTAGCACCTGATTAATGCATCCCACTGAATTTCAGCTATCCAGAAAGTGCTTTTTGGTTTTGACTTTGAAGGCTTGTTCTTATCCTGTGTTGTTTCTTACAGTGGCACTGGTGTGAGTGACGGGCATCGGCTCCTGATGCCACTGGATAAGCCAGTGTCACAGACAGCCCAGGAAAACTGGCTGGGATGCACCTGTGGCTGCACTGGGTGGCCAGGAGGATGCTGAGATGTGGCTCCCTGGTCAAGAACTGCACTTAGGGATGGAGAGCACCCAGCCTGTAGTTTTTGGCAACATTTGTCAGAAACATCCATCTCTGTTCTGCTGTAGAAACCAGTCTGGAAGCCCAAATCCAGCCAGGGGGGCAGTGAAACAGCCCAGGATTTGTCCCAGGTAAGGCCGAGGAGGTCACATCCCTCAGACCTGATTCTCTGTTCTCTGAGCACCATGGCCACCCCACAGAGGTGATGATGGAATGGGGAGAAGCACTGCCAAACCAGAGCTCCCACAGGTGCCAGCACCCAGGCAGGGGCAAGGCAGAGGAGGGTGCTCCCATGTTGTAGGGTTACCAATGCTCCTGTTCCCGTTCCCTTGTGCTACCTGCAGAAAGGAGAGGCAAGGGAGGGGAAAGGGGAATTTTTTCTTGTTTCACCATAGGAAGGATTTTCAAACCCTATAAATTCACTTTTGACAAGTGAACAGCTAAAGCAGATTAACCTTTTTGCTAATCCTCTATAATGGCTTTGGAATCTCCTTAACCAATAAGAAAATGATAAGAGCCTGTTTCTTTTCTTTTTATCTATATCTATATTGTCCTCTCTTGTCTGCATTTTTTTCCTTGCTTGTTTTATTTTCCTTTCCTTTTCTAATATGAAATAGCCCAGCGATCCTATCTCCCAGAGGCTCAGTAAACAGAACATCAAAAATCCCTTTCCTTTATTCCTCTCCGGTAACAGGGTGCAGAGAAGTGTCTGCCGATTGGGATTTGATTACCAGCAGCTATCAAAAGTCTCTTTGTAAGATCTGGATCCTAAATCCCATAATTCTTTGATAAAAGAAGTATTACCAGTCCATTTTCTGAAGTGAAAGGTACGAGAGGAATGAAAGAAAGCAATCAGCGGAGATCCTAATAGGCTAAATGCGTGTGCTGTGGGAAGGCAGGGCCAGGCCTGGGAGCCCAGGGAAAGGGGTCCTTTGTTAAGGATGGGGAAGGAGAATTAATCCGCTTCAGGCTTATGATTATTACAGCCAAGAGCAGAAATTGTGGGATCCTGCACCTGCCATGGCTTGTCCCAGCTCACCAGCCCTACAGTCCTTCTGGACTGGCATGGTGTGGGGAGCAGGACCTGGCCCCACATCCGCATTCCGTGCCAGTGTTTGGACATGAATTAAAACTGGGAGCAGCTTGCAATGGTCCCTGGTGTTAGGGGATCACATCCCCAGTGTCTCTCTGGAGCGCTGACACCTTGGCAGGGCGGCAGTGAACATATCCAGACTGGGCAGCTACAAGGGCATCTTCCTCTCAAACCTGCAGCAAATACATAAAGATTCACAGACCATGGTTATAATCCATGTTATGTCATTGGAACAGCTGAAGGAGAGGCAAATACAGGAATGGAATTACAGATAATGGTTCGGTTTTAAGTGAGTCACAGGTAGAATAGCCACAGGGCATCTCTTCCCAGAACTGGGATACCTCCAAGGTGAGGAAGGGCAGGCAGTGAGCAGGGCCAAGGAGAGAAGAAGGGGGATTGAGAGAGGTTTCTCCCGGGAACTGGCTGTCAGCTTTGCATGATGCCGGAGCCATTGCTGTGGTTTGATGTGCAGTGGTTTCACAGCATCCACCTGTTTGTGTCCTCGGTGTGCCATGAGAGAGACTGGTAACTCCTCTCCCCTGCAAGGAAACACTGAGCGGGAGAGCACTCCCCATGTGAGCTCCTGAGGCCTGGCTACTCACCTTGGCTTAAGCCACACTGAGGGCAAGAGAACTTGGTTTAAACTTTCCTAAGCAACCTGAGCTCAATCACACCTTCTTCATTTTATTCCCAGCTACTTATTTCTGCCAGGCCTCGTTGTTTGCCCTTGTAAAGTGTCCCCTCCTGTCCTGAGTCACTGTTCCTGGCTGCAGCCTCAGCCCAGTTTCTCTGGCTGAACAGGGCCTGGGAATTGAACTGGTTTTGGGGAAGCCTGGCTGCCCCAGACAGCTGTCCTGGCTGCTCTGGGCTCACTGACCACAGGACTTCACTGCCTGCCTGAGAGCACATGGAGACAGCAGCATCAGTCCTCCCCTTCCCTTCCCGACAGGGAGCACGGCTCAGCTGTGCAGGAGGTGGTTACATGCCACTAAGCTATGGTGCAGAACTACTGTGAGCTGCCAGTAATCTAATTTAATAAGGGCTTTGAATCCTTACAGAGAGTATGTTGGATACATGCAAAGCATCTGCATTATCGGAGTGATTAGTGCAGCAGAGCTGGGGGAAAAGGGAAGGAGGGAAAACACAATTTCTCTGCTTTCAGCAGAAAATAAATCAACTTTCACAGAGAGTTCTGGCACAGCCAAAGGCTGTACTGTCATTAAAAAAATGATTTTTTATTAAGCTGAACTCTCTCCTCTCTCATATTGTGTGATATGACAGCTCTCTTTTGATGGGAAAGCTTTCATTTGGCCAGAGAAAGGGATAATTTGCTTCTTTTAAGGAGTTAATCCTCTGGTCCATTTCCGGGCTGGGAACAGCTATCCTCCCCCTTCCTTGGATCGGAGGCTGCAGCACAATGGAGATCATAACCACCTCAAATCTACACCCGAGATGGAGAAATCAGATTTCCTTCTCAGTCATTTTTGTGGGATTAGCTAAATCTTAGATCCACACTAACCCTTCACAAAGCTGCCAAGATTAGTTAGAATTTATTTTATTCACAGGGGGGTTTATGGTTTTCTTTCCAAAGGGATTATATCTCTCTCTATATATATTTAGGGTGGCTTCAGTCATAAAGCAGCTGGGTCAGAAGGAGGAAAAGTGTGCGTGTGTATGAAATAAAAACTCAGCTGCGAGAATGACAGTCACTTGAAATGCCAACACAAAGCAGCGGTTCTGGATGGTTTTGCAGTCCATTTAAAAAGCCATATAAGCTGTCCTTTTCCTTGTGAGACCCCACTACGGAGCTAGTGCAGGCAGAGCAAACCCCCTCAGCCCAGGCTGCCTGTTTTCCCAGCGCAGGATGACTTCAGAACCAGCACCAGACGCCGACCCCACCAGGAGAGCCCCGAAGAAGCCGTGTCCGTTCAGCATCGAGGACATCCTCTCCAGCCCTGTGGAGAAGAGCCCCCAGGTCTTGGTCCCACTGTGTCTACGGAGCATCTTAGACTGTGCACCCAAAGGGCTGTGTGAGCTGGAGACCATCCCAGCCAGCTCCCTGCAGGAGGAAGAGGAGGAGGAGGAGGAAGAGGAAGAGCTGGAAGGGGCGGGCTGTGGCTGCTGCTGCTGTTCTCACACAAGCACCCGGTCCCTGCAGGACTCACCGGGTTGGCTGGGTGAGTGTTTGGGTTTGATTTGTGGCGTGGGGCTCACAGGGGGGCTGGTGATAGTGCTGGGTGTGGGGGAAAACCAGAGTGTTGAGTGACACTGTGGCATCTGGGCACGCTGGTCTCAGACCCCAGCTCCAGTGAGCTGAGCTCTGCTCTCAGCAGAACTCCCAACAGTTGGAATCCATTGCATCCAATCTGCAATGTTATCAGAGTCTGAAAAGCAGCAGGTGCTGTTTATTACTGATATTACTGGTTTAGTGTGAAACTCTTGAGAGGACGATGTGGAGTGTGGGGCCCCATGACCATGCTGCCCAAGTGCAGAGCTGTGTCTGTGCTTCCTGACAACACCAGCCCTGGAGAACCTCACTTGTCCCTTAAGGAAAAGAGTTTTGGCTACATCTCACAAAATTACTGCAACTAGGGTAAAAAAAAGTAGCAAACCCTTAAAAATGCAGTTCAAGAGCATCCTGGAAGTTCAGAAATCCCCCGTGTCAGGACCAAAACAGCTCCTTGCCAGGCTGTGAGTTTCCAGCCATTTTCTGGAGCTGGCCATAGTGCACCTAGTAAGTGAGTGAGGAAAACCCAACCAGTGCTCCCCACCTGCATCCTTCTCCCAAATGATGCCCTAAGCTCTTCTCTCGCTTGTGTGGGGACCACTCAGCCTGTCACCCGCTCCAGGTGACTGCACTATGCACGGGTGAAACTTGTGCCTGAGCTGCCTTGAGCAAGACGGGTGTTCCAGCTCCCCACCCCAGCACTGTCCCTCTCCCTGTCCCCTTGCAGATGCCCGGTTCCCCTGGCCCATGAGGCTCTTCCACTCGGCAGTCAGGGTCTGCAAGAGTCCCCAGGAGAACCCCAGCGAGCTGCAGACTTTCCACCAGATCCAGCGCCGGACGCGCCGGCACCGCACCATCTTCACCGAGGAGCAGCTGCAGGCCCTGGAGACGCTTTTCCACCAGAACCAGTACCCAGATGTCGTCACCCGGGAGCACCTGGCAAACCGCATCCACCTGAAGGAGGAGAGGGTAGAGGTGAGGTCCTGCCACTCGGTGGGTGCTGCCTCCTGCAGTCCCCCAGGAACACAGACCAGGGCCGTCTTTTTCAGGAGCTGCAGACCCAGGGCCTCATTTTGAAATCTAGTCTTGTGTACTTGACAAAACAGGACTTGGGAATGGCAAACAATGGAAGAATATAAACCTGTTCTGCTGGGCTGATTTGTTCTGGTATCCAGTCCCACTGACACGATGCCTCTCTCCCAGAACCACTTGTATAAACACACAGATGTGCCCAGCTCAACCATCCCCTGCACCCAAGTGTATATTCCTTACTCATGTGCTTTGAGTGCCTTCTGAATTTGCCATGGGAGGGTCCCAACTCCCCTGTGCCCCTTAGCTGTATCTGAGCAGGATTGTAGTGGAGGGACTGATCATATCAGGAAATGTATTACAGTGTCCTAAAGCTCACATGGCACAGCTCAGCAGCGTAGCTGCCTTCCCCCCCCCCCCCCCCCCAGTAATACATGAAAGGCAAAAGCACTTTTCTTGTTTTGTACTTTTCTAGGTTTGGTTTAAAAATCGTCGGGCGAAGTGGCGGCACCAGAAGAGGGCGAGTGCCTCAGCACTGATCCTGCAGGGGACCAAGCAACTCCCCGAGGAGAGCTGTTAGTGCTGTTAGTGCTGTGGGTGCTGTGGGTGCTGTGGGTGCTGCAGCTCAGCAGAGTACAAGAGACACCAATAGCATCTGCTGCCCGTGGCTGATAGGCTCTACAGGGGGGATAACCCGAGGGGCACTAATGAAGCATGAGGGAATCTCTGTGATTCACAGAGGAGGAGGACAGGTAAAAGCAGACACGGCACTTTCACATCCCTCTTGCAAACCTAGTTCACGTGGCAAATAACTCGGCAGGCACGGCGTGCAGGGGACAGACCTGTACCAGTGTTAAGTGTGTGTGCTTCAAGAGGAGAGAGTCCCCTTCTTGTCTGCGCTCTGTACCCATAGTATTTGTGCTTGGTTTACTGCTGTAATTTGCAAAATATCCTGCAAATGAATGTTTCCTATTTGCAGCACCTCAGTGGCATCTGGAGTTGCTTTGGGGGTGGCACTTGCTGAACAGGTGATTCGTTCCATAATAAAGAAATCCCAGTTTGTCCCCACAGTCTGAGGCAGGGATGAGCCATGGGTTGTGATGGGAGGGCTGGCACAGCCGGTGCTCAGCTCTCTGTGCTGCAGCCAGGTCCTGCCAGAACGAGCCATGTCCATGTTTCTGGCAGGGACAAAGAGAACCCACGTCCTGTAGAGCACCGAGATCCATAAAACTGTAATGCCACCTCTGCCCGAGCAGCTGGGCAGGGGTCCTGCTCCCCAGGGACACCTTCCCCATTCCCGAGTCTGGGGATCCTGGGGTTTTTCTGAGGAGGCCTGAGGCGGCCGTGGGGGGTGCTGGGGGATCGTGCCTGGCTCTTATCCCAACTCCCATCCCAGCTCCCATCCTGGTTCCCATCTCATCTCCCATCCCAGTTCCCATCCCAGCTCCCACCCCAATTCCCTTTCTGCTCCCATTCCAGTTCCCATCCCAGTTCCCATCCCAACTCCCATCCCAGCTCCCACCTCAATTCCCATCCCAACTCCCATCCCAGCTCCCATCTCGTTCCCACCCCAGTTCCCATCCTCATCCCTTGTCCCGGAGTGGGACCGGGCAGGTCCTCCCGTCCAGCAGGGGGCGCGCGCGGCCGTTCGGGCCGCCCCGTGGCGCGCAGCTGTGACGTCACGGGGCGGAGGAGGAAGAGGCCGCGGCCGCCCCGGGCCCGACGCGATGGAGGCGCTGCCGGTGCCGCTGCCCGCGGCCTCCCCCGCCGCTCTGCTGCCCGCCGCCGCCGCCGCGGGCCCCGTCGCCGGGACGGCCAAGGAGGCGACGTCGCCGGCGCCGAGGCAGGCGAAGAAGATCCTGGACGAGGACGCCTACATTGAGGTGAGGCGGCGGGCCCGGCAGGCCCCGCTCCGCCGGTGCCCGGGCCGAGCGCTTCGGGTCGGCCCGGCCGGGTCCGCCCGGCCGGGTCCGCCCGCGGCCGCTGCCCGCTGTAACCGCGGCTGCGGGTCGGGACAGCGCCGTGGCCGCCCCCCGGGTCTGCGGCGGGAGCTGAGAGCGCTCCGCCACCGGCGCGGGGCCCGCGGGCTGCCCGTCCTGCCCGGGGCTGTGCGCGGCCGGCCCCGAGCTCAGCTGGCGTTCCCGGGTGTCCCGGCGTGGCTGAGCAGCTGCCTCTGTTTGCAGAGCTTGGAGAAGATCATTCAGCGGGATTTCTTCCCCGACGTGGAGAAGCTGCGGGCGCAGAAGGAGTATCTGGAGGCTGAGGAAAACGGCGACTTGGAGAAGATGAGGCAAATTGCCATCAAATTTGGCTCCTCCTTGAGCAAATCGTCGAGGGACACACCTGCACCCTGTAAGAAGCGCCTCTCTGGGGCATCAGGAGTTTGTATCTGATACTGTTGCTCTGCTATCTAACTTGGTGCAGACAGTGCTTATCTAAAAGGTTAAAGGTTGACATGCTTTATTGTGACAAAGGACACATGTCTCCAGGGGGTTTCCCTTCCTCCCCAGTGCAGGTGCTGGCCCTGGGCTGAGTTAGGATTGTTCTGCTGTTCCTTCTGTAGGCAAAAGCAGGGGGTAGGGTGGCAAATACACTGGGCTGTGGCTCTCCTGGGAATTTCTCCCAGGAGGAGAAAAACGATGTCTTAGATGAGACCAAAATCTAGACAGGATTGAATACAGTATTTTGGAGTCTTTCCACAAGTTTTTAATTAATTTGCCCTCTTGATGTGCCTTCTGTGACTTGTTTGGCACATGACCCTCAGAGCAAGGGTCCTGATATGTGCTCTGGTAACCAAGTGAACCTTTATTTTCTGTGACAGATGTTACCCCAGCCACGTTTGAAACCCCAGAAGTGCATCCAGGCGGCCTTCCACTGGGAAGTAAATCCAAAGGTGGCATCAAATCTTCAGAAGAAGGTAGGAAATTGTTGTTTCTCTAGCTGAATTCTTCAGCAGCAGGAAAATATTCTTCTGAGCTCTGTCTCCTCTAAGGGTTTTGGGTACTTAGAACATGTTTAAGCAGTTTTCCTTTAACCTTCTGGTAGGTGAAAATGATCCCTCTGAAGTTGGACTTGATGTAATGTTTTACATTTAATGTTTTACGTCATCTGTGTGAATTCTCTTTGTGGCTGTGTAAATTCTTAACTTAGCTGATCTCTTCAAAGGCAGTAAATTTTTCCTGTGTCACCTGAAATAAATTCTTCAGTAAGCAAAGACTGGAGGGGCAGAGCTGTCTGTAGGGCACGTTACAAGTGTCTGCTAGCAGCTGTCCTCTTATGTGCTTTACCATTAAAACACATAGCTATAAAGGCCATAAAAGGTTTTATGTAAAAGTTGGTTATATGTGTTCCAAAAAAGATTTATTCCTGTGTGAATATATTTGTTTCACCGAGTTCCATGTTAGCTGTCAGTGTGTCCGTGGAGGGCTCGCTGCCAGGAGGATTAGCAGTTATATGTAGTGCTCTCACAGAAAGGGAGGCATTAACCTTTCTCAGGCTTCTTCCCTCCTCTTGTTAGGAGAAGCAGAAAAAGATGATAAAGATGCCCTTCCCAGCCTGGACACCTTCCTGGCCAAGCACACGAGTGAAGATAATGCTTCGTTTGAGCAGATCATGGAGGTGGCCAAGGAGAAGGAGAAGGTCAAGCACGCCTGGCTGTACAGTGCAGAGGAGGAGTACACACGGGTAGGAACTGCCCTTCCACAGGGACACGGCAGGGAAATGCCAGTTCAGTCTCTTGCTTGCTTGCTTGATAAACAGAATATTGTCTTGCCTTCTGTTTTCTGATCTTACTATAAATACTGATGAGAATTGTTGGCTGTTGGCTGTTGCATTGGGCTGTTAAATCACTCATATTATTAAGTAAGAGTAGAAAGATCTCGATTTTGCATAGTGGGTGCATAGGCTGATCATGACTAAGTCTGAGCTAAGCCTGAGTCCTGTGACTGCTCTTTGCTTCTTTGTGCAGTCCTATTTTTTCCCCATCTGTAAGAACAGTGTTGGCTTAGTTGCTGAGGATTTGTCTCTTAAAGCTTTGAGACTGCAAAGCACTGCACTGAGTGCAGATATTGCTGTCCTTGACAGTCTCCTCTGTAAGCAGCAGCACCAGGGAGAGCAGCTGAGAACAGTTCCTGGTGTTTGTCCATCAGCCCTTTGTTGTTTGTAGTTAGACTGTGTGTCTCATTTCAGTTTTCTGTTACTAGTCCTACCCCCTTCAGCTGCCCAAGCACAGTACTGTGTGAGCATGGCTGGCTGTGCTGTCCTCCTCAGCTCCCTCTGGGGCAGGTCCAGAGCTGTTCTGGGGCTGCTTTGTCAATCCTTAACCATCAGCAGCGAGCAGCTGGCAGTGCTGCCAGATGTGTCAGTGATGGATGAGGGCTGCAGTGCCTTTAATGAAGTTTGGCACTGACACATGAGTGTTTACTGCTGTTGTTGTGAGGGAGTGTTATTTTTTTATCCCAGCTGATGTAAACCCTCAGAGTCTGTTACAGTAAAAATGCCCTCTGTGGCTCATTATACATCTTGAATGCTTTCATCCAGAATTAAAAGGCAGGCAGCAGGAGAGCTCTTGCAAAGCACAGGGGTTGTTTCAGGTCAAGGTGAAGCTACTGGAGCTGGTCTTGTGCTGGAGTTGTGTCTTGCTGTCAGCCAGCACTCTAGTCAGACCTTACATTTCCTTGCATAGTGTGCTTCGTAGGGAGTGGTTGTTTGGAAGCTCACCTGGGATCAGGATGGTTTCTCAAATGCCAGTTGCCAAAGAGAGAGTGCTTGTGCTGTGCCCGATGCAAAGTGTGCAAGGGCAGGTGGCTGAGCCTGTGGTTGACCTCTCCAAAGTGTGTCTGCCTGAATAAAAGATTGCAGGAGGCTATTTCAGACCTCTGGGGTTTTTTTCTACCCTTTTAAATTTTTTTCCTATTGCCTTTTCAGCGACAAAATGAAAACCTGGCACTTCCTTCAGCAGAGCAGCAAGCTCTGGAGAATGTGAAGGCTGGACTGGATACCTGGGAATACACAGCTCGGAACACCCTCATGTATTATCCAACAGGTGAGGCACACAGGTCTCATGGGAAAGGCATTGGTTCTGGTGGGTTGACTCCAAACAGTGCTTACAGCATTTCTATATGTGACTGAGCAGCTCTTACAAGTTTTTTTTTCTGTGAAGCTCAGATATGCAAAATTGTTTCAAAAAAGTAATTTTTTCCTTTTTCCCTTTTCTTTCGTATTTTCTGATTCCAAACTTTGATCATGTTCTATTTGTCTCTGAAAAGCTCATTATCTTATTATAAAAGCACTTGTTTTCAGGAGCCAAGTCTGTCTTTATGAACACTTTGTTGTCATCTTTATTCATTCTTTGCTCAAAGAGTGCTACTTGGGCTTATATAGGAAAATACATAATTTTGTAAATGCAATTTTCTTTTTTGGCTATAAAGTGTACAGTTGGTAATTTCTGTAAACCAGTGAAGTAGAGAAAAGAAAGTCTTGTTTACTTTTTTCTTTAAACTAAACATTCGATTTCAGGTGGTACAAAACATGTATCTAGTGCAAACTTTGTTTCAAGTTGCTGTAGATACACAGTGAAATTGCTGATGTGTTTTGTATTGTGTAGGAATGTGTGGCAAGTGCCATGTTGATCAAGAGCTTTAGAACAACTGCCTGCTGTTACCTGAGCCCTTTCTTAAAAGACATTTTGCTTTTCAAGGTGTACCTGATGAGAGTGATGTCTTTAAGAAGCCCAGGGAAGTTGTCCATCGAAACACCCGCTTTGTGAAGGACCCTTTTAGTCAAGCTGTGAGCAAATCACAGCTCCAGCAAGCTGCAGCCCTCAATGCTCAGGTTGGATAATCTTACTTCTTCTCACTAAAACCTAGTTATTGCTCTGCCCTCTGGTGTGGTTCATCCACCAGGAGAGCTGTGTGTGTGCTGGGTACAGCTGACTCACCTTTCTCCATGTGAATGGCCTTGTCTTTTTTATTTCAGTACAAACAGGGCAAAGTGGGACCAGATGGGAAAGAACTGATACCCCAGGAGTCTCCAAAAGTGAACGGATATGGGTTTGTGGCTACCCCCTCTCCTGCCCCTGGTAAGAGAATTTTCTTTTTTCTCTATTTTAAGATGCACTTATTTTGATACTCTCTTTGTTCCACACCAGGGTGTCATTACTGGGTTAGACAAGGAGGTAAAGCCTATCTGTGTGTATCTATCTGTGTGTATCTCATGAGCTGGTGACATTTTGTGTGCCGTGTATGGCAGCTCAGTGCAGGGCTTAAATCTCAGTCCAATACACTGCTGGAAGTCACACTGTACTGAAGGCTCTGAGCCAGCTGCTGTGCCATTCATTGCTCAGGAATCATCTGGGGCATGGTGAGCCTCCCTTGGCAACTGCGGTGCTGCAGCTGCTTGTTTTATCCCTGGGTGATGCCTTTCTAGAGCTTAAAGATAAGAATTCAAAATTTCACAAACACTAATCTTCTAACAAGCTCGGGTGCTTACTTGTGTCAGTGTGTCCTGACTCAGTGATGGTTCAGCCTGGCTCAGAGGATGTGGCATATCTCACTTCATTCACAGTCTAACCCACTGTTTTCATCCAGGTCTTTTTAGGTTCTTCCTTTATCTGCATGCACTTGTGTATTACAGATTCCTTTGGTTCAGATGTAGTAGCTGCGGGATGCTTTCAGTTAGAACAGACTGATTATTTTTCTTTCAGTTGAAACGTGGTACTGAATTTATAGCTGTTCCTCACCAGCCACGCTGTTTTCTCTGGTTTTTTGTCATTATGCCAAAGACTGACCGTACTGGGGCTTTCCCTCCGGGAAGCCTGTAGGTGGCGTTTGGAGCGCACCTCCTTTATCCATTGTCAGCGCCTTTTCCAAGCGCTGGACAGCGCGATTTTCTAGCCAGAGATTTAATCGGGCTCTTAGAAATTGTTCTGCAGCTGTTGGCCAAGGCACAGTCACTGTTTGGCACAGGGTGGCCCCAAGGTGACTGGAGGGTACATGTGGCTGTAACATGTTTCTGAAGTCCTCTGCCTGTTTTCCTACTTTCAAAGAGTTCCCTGTGTGGAAGGAGTTTTTATACAGTGGCAGAGGGGAAGAGTAGTACTGTAGAGAGAAAAGTGAGAGTGTCACTAAGCAAAAGCTCACCAAATGTAAAAATACATAGAAAGGTCAGTGCTTGGCTGTTGTAACTGAGAGGGTGACACAGCTACAGGCAATCCTGGGAGTTTAAGGTGTAAGGGAGTTTAATGGGAACCACATTACTGTTTGCATTGGCTGTGATTTCCTCTGCAGTGGAGGGGCTCCTTGGTGTGTGGATGAATTTCCTGCATTTCCTAATTTGCTTCTCTGTTCTTTTTTGTGGTGAATGGACAGTCAAATGTCTTGCACGGGCATGACTTTTTAAATTTGTTTTTAGGTGTGAATGAGTCTCCTTTTATGACATGGGGTGAGATTGAGAGCACCCCTTTGCGTCTGGAAGGGTCAGAAACACCCTATGTGGACAGAACCCCTGGACCAGCCTTCAAGGTATTTCATGTCAGGGAGTCAACATCCCATTTGTTTTTTAGGGGGGAGGACTAAGAAGGGAAAGGCAAGTGAGTAAGTAATAGATTAACATTGTTGTGGAGTGTGACACATCTCTGGGTGGTGTTCCCAGTCCTTGAGACTGATAATCTAGTTTGTGCTTGGAGGGTGGAGGTGGGCATGGATGCACACGGAAGACACTTGGTGGAGGTACCTGAGGTGCAATACACACTGTTGGCAGGAAAATGAGATTCTACATTTGATGATGGACCCAGACAGAGGGGCTTTCAGAGGAAGCTGAAGAGACACACTGTTTCTCTGATTTTAATGTATAAACGGGTGGAAATTGTGGGATTTCCCTCTGGCTGGATCTTCTGGCTGTCACAGCCTGAGGCAGATGTATCAATTGAGAGTAGAAAAGACACGCTGCCTTTGCTAATGGCACCTAACCCTGCGTGCTACCTGTCCCCTGCTGGTGTCACTGAATGCGAGCTGAGATTGTTGAGTTTCAGAAAGGTGTAATTTGCTGTATGTGCCTCTTGTTTTGTCAGACTCCAAAGCCTTTGACTGGTTCTCCTGCTGTTTAGCAATGTCTGTGTTTGCCTGAGAGCTGGCTGGCTACAGGCCAGGCAAGACACAAGTGACATTGTTTGTCTAGGAGAGACAGCAGGAGGAAATGCCAGAGGTAATGGCTGCTTCCTTGGCTGGACTGGTTTTACCATTTCTGTTACTTGCTAAGGCAGGTTGAAGGTCTCTGTGTCCTCTCTGGCTTTTTTATAGCAGCAGAGAGGTGCAGGCTGACCCAACCTCTCCCTGGTTTAGATCCCTGTACACTGGAATCCAGCTGTGAAGGGGCTTTAACTCATTTTTGCAGCACTCATGAGTGAACTGTGTGATGCCTTTACAGATCCTGGAGCCTGGGCGCCGTGAGAGGTTGGGACTCAAGATGGCCAATGAAGTGGCAGCTAAAAATCGAGCAAAGAAGCAGGAGGCACTTCGAAAAGTGACAGAAAACTTGGCCAGGTGAGACTTCTGTTTTGACAGCAGAACTGGGGATGGGTGTTACCTGATGGGATTTAAATCAGCAGATGTAGAAAGGAAGGAATGGTGGAAGGGAAGGATACTGGAAGCAGGAAGAGGTACATTCGGACTGAAAGTTTTTAAAAATTAAAAATTTAGATATTAAAAAACTTAATCCCTGAGGGAAGGTGGCTGGTGGCTGTCCCTGATACTCTCTCTTGTCAGCATTGCTGTTCTGCCCTACAGCCAGCCAGCAGTGGATCAATGTCTTGCCTCATTGCAAAGAGGAGACACGGTAAGAGTTGTGTGGCTGGGTCATGGGAAGGACAGAACAGGCTCAAAGCAAATGTCAGGCAGTGCCACTGGAGGCAGGTTTGGGAGGGATGTAGGAGGTTTCTCTGCCACTTGTCTCTAGAGATACAGGCTGTGTTTACCTGCAGGCAGGATGATTTCTGCAGGCAGTGGGTCTGGTCTGTGGGGGGAGTGGATACTGAGCTCACCTGTGGAGGCAATAATGCTTTTCGTGACAGAGGCAGATTTTTTACTGTAAAATCTTTTAAAACTGTTTATTCTATTTCAGCCTCACTCCAAAAGGACTAAGCCCAGCAATGTCACCAGCTTTGCAGAGACTGGTAAACAGGACTGCAAGTAAATACACCGACAAAGCCCTGCGAGCCAGCTACACCCCCTCCCCAGCCCACACAGGAACTCCTGGTTACAAGACCCCGGCCAGTGGGCCCCAAACACCCCAGAGCACCCCACAGTCTAGGACAGTGTCTCACACACCAGTATCTCAGGATACTACATCAATCACGGACAATTTACTGCAGCTTCCTAAAAGAAGAAAAGCGTCTGATTTCCTCTGAATATTCCAATCACTTGGAAGGTGGTGGTGACCTGGCTGTGCTCGGGACTGCAGACTGGTTGTTGGAAACTGGGAAAATGAAGATAATTTTCTCTGTTTAAGCTGGCCACACATTTGAATTCGTTTCTGTACAGATACATCTATTTCTAAAATGGGCTAAGCCTTCCTAAAAGGCTGAACTAGACTTTGTTCCAGCTTGTCAAACTTCTTTGAGTTTGTACTTTGCAGAAGAGAGGACACAACTGAGACATAACACAGAATTTTGGAGAGGTTCTCTTTAATTTGAATTTAAACTGATAGAGTTCACAAGTTAGACCAACTTTGTGATCTTATTAAAACCAGCAGTCCTTAAGAGGATCCCTGTTCCTCCTCCACTCCTTATACTTGTGCAGAATGGGATTTGCCTTGCTGCTTTTGCTCAGGCTTTTCTTTCCATGGGTTTTGGGCTCGCCCTCTTCTGCAGCTGGCAGAGGGGAAGGGACCAGATTTGTTTTTATAGCTGCTCTGTGTGTGACTCAAAAGACTTGACGATGTTGATGATCACAACACAAGGGCTGGGGACAGTCCTGAGTCATCTACCAGGATGACAGTGCCATTCTGGAGGACAGAAGTGGTACTTCTGATAGCCACACAGGGGCTTTTTTTTGGTGTTTTCCTCCCATTCTTTGAAACTTTTGGCTAATTTTTAGAACAACCCAAAAAAAAAAAAAAAAAAAAAGGCAAAGCAATTTTAACCATTTGTAGCCTGCTCTCAGAGCTGTGGTTACTCCAGTGTGAGCTGACCTCTGTGTGTGGGATGAGCCCTTGTGTGGTGTGATCCAGCCTGGAGAAGCACCGTTTAGGAGGAAGCAGAAGTAGCCAGATGTGTGCACTTCTTGCACCACACCTGAGTACAAGACAGCCTGTGTAACGCTTGGCAGTGTTGACATTTGCTATAATCACGTGATGTTTTACTGAAGGAACATCCATGGAAAGTTTTATGCAGCTCTGAGGATCTGCAGCCTGCTCTAAGGTCTGGGGTGTTGGATGCTGTGTTTGTCTTGGTGGAGAACTTCCTCCTCTGTGGTTTCCCCTGCTACTTCCAAAACTTGTGTCCCTGACTCCGAAAAACCCTTCCAAGGGACTTGGGTTTTATAGTGCACCTTTTAAAAATAAATTAATCAACATGGCATTTCCAGGAATCATGACTCAAGAAGTTAATAATTTTTCCCTTTTTTGTCCAGAAATAATTGAAGGCTAAGTTTTTTCTTTAAGCTAAAATATTATTCTCAGGTACCCCTGAATGAATGTAAAAGGAATCCATTTACTAAAGTTTCCATGCTTTCAGAGATGTCCTTTAAGGACAGAACTGTCTAAATACCAATCAAGCTCCTAGGTAATTTCAAATACTAATTATTTCATAGTGAAATACTTATCTCCATTAAACACAGGAGCTCTCTGTTGGAGTGCACAGGCAGATGGTCAGGCCCTGGCCTGGAGTTTGGGTCGCTGAGGGGACCAGGAGCAAGGAGCAGACGTGACATTCCTATCCATTTGTGGGTGTGGCAGTTCTCTCTTCTGAGTGTGGGATGTACTTGAAGATGGGCAGTGTTTCAGGGGCTGTGGATGGGGAGTACACGTGGGTCAGGAGCGGGATGTGACGTGTCTGCCATGGCATTTTAAACTGGTTGTGCTCATACCAAGGTGTAGCTGGAATAATAGAAAGGGAAATATGATGTCTGAGAGTAGTTAGTTCTGTGTTGTGCAATTCAGGCCTAAAAGCAGGTTGCATTAAATATCCTGTGGATGGTGTTGGTTTTGTGTTTGCCCTCAAGTGAATTAACCTAGACAGCTGTACTAAAATCACAGTCTTGATTCTGCCACACTGAAGGGCCTTCACACGGTTTCTGGAAATGTAATTTCTTTTCAGTTGAATGCTATAAAACTGGATCTCTTGAAGGGGCTGTAGTGCTCTTCAGATTGGCTGTTCCTGTAATATCTGGTCTCTGCTTCCTGCTGCAGTTCAGCCCCTGATATCTGTAATTAGGGAATCAGTAAATTCTTTGTTGTGAGATATTTTTGCTGCTATAGCAGTGGCAGATAATCTGCCTTACAGGGCCAAATCTAGTGTGAAAAGCCATCTTGGTTCTTGATGACTTGTGATTTTCTCTTTTCCTCCCATTTTTCAGCAGGTTATTTTTCTGTTACTGTTCCAGTTCCTATGTGCAAAGTCCAAGCACTTCCTCAACCAGAATAACACCCAGAGCTCTCCTGAGGCTGCAGGGGTGGTTGGTGGTGAGCAGTGGTGGCTGTGGGGCTCTCCTGGTGGCAGGGCTGGCTGCTGTGGATTATGGGCTGCTTGGAAATTGCAGGAGCCTCACTGGACCTGGGGCTGTGTGATGTGACTTGGGGCTGTAATACCACATCCAGAGCCTTGGGTGCTTGCATGTGCAGCCTGGGCCTTGGCTACTTGCTCTGTGCAGGATAGAAGATGAAAGACCACAAGAGATTCGTGTTCTGATAAGTCTTATTACTGAGCCCTTCACCTTCAGGACCAGAAGCCTTTCCCTGGGCCAGGGGTAACCACCCCTGCCATGGTGCAGGGGCTGCAGCTTTTCATCCACCTGAAAACAGGTTCCTCTAAGGGCTGGGGCTCTCTGCTGCTTTCTACTTCTCTGATTATTTAGCTAGAAGGGAAGCTGTGGTTGGAGATACTTTGTTGTTTTGGGGGATTGGGCTATTTCTCTGCAAAAATAGAGGAAATGGATCTGCTCACTCAGGGGAGTGGGAAATGAAGCAATTCCCACTTCCTCATATTTGCATTTGATGCTGGCCCAACAGCAGCTGGCTACAAACCCCAGCTCAGGCTCAGGCCAGGACCAGAGCCAGGTTCAGCCACCACCCCCCTTAGCCCCTTCTCTCCACCTCTCCTGGCCACAGCAGCACAGGTGCTCTGCTCTTGCTGGTTAGAGAAATACTTGTTCCCAGTAGGAAACGGAGTGCCTGGGACGTGCCAGCTCCCGCACACCCTGGGCAGAGCCAGGGCCAAGCAGCCTGTGCCCTGTTCTCATGGTGGAGGCATCGTAGGATATTTAATTATGCATCCTGGTGTATGGTGCAATGCCCAGCCCTGGGTGCTGTCGGTTTGGGGTGGATAAGGAATGCCCTGGATCAGCCTAGGGCTGGCCTGTGAAGCTGTGCTGCAGGAAGCCAGGCTCAGAACAGCCTGTCCCCACAGCATCCCATGGGAGGAGCAAAGCTGGGAGTTTGATGCTTATGCTTTGTACTGGAGTGTGTTGTCATGCTTTGGGTCCCTGTGGACGCTCGGATCATGACAGTATTTGGCAGTACACACAAGTTGGCAAAGTGGGTTTTGGCCTAAATCTTCAGGCAATGTCCTGTTGCTTGTGATGCACTCCAGAGGGTCCCTAAGCACATGTCCCCAGCCATGCAGTGCTCCTGGAGCCCCCAGGGCTCACAGCTCCAAGCTCAAGCTTGCTGCTACCCCAGCACCAGGGACCTCTTGGCAGGCACCAATTTCCACTGCCACATTGAACTTCATGTTTAGGTTTGGAAAAAGCACCTCCCTGGTGCTGCTGATCTGAGCACGGCACCAGCTCCTGTGGGGCCAGAGGAGATGCTATTCTAGGAATCCTACAGAAGCCCTCATTCCATGCCTGCAGATCAGCAGCTGGCCTGGGCAGTGGCTGAGGGGGAGCAGAAGTATCTGTACATTCATCGGGAATACCCCTGAGGGAAGTTTGTTGCTGGGTATAGTGAGTAACTGATATTAACAGGGAAACGAGGAGTGTGTAAAATTGGGCCAAAATGGTTTTAGTGTTTTATTTGAGAACTTCAAATTGTAGCATAAGAGTGAAAAACACCTTGTTGTAAACAAAAATAAAAAAATTATAAAAATGTCCCAGGCAGCTTCCCAGATTGTGACTTTGACTCTGAACAAGATTATACTGAAAAGCTGGAACTCCCTGCAGGGGAAGGTGATGGCTCTCTGCTTGACCCCAGTTGCCATTGTGCCTGGCCCCTGGCTGAGCTCGTGCCCTGGCGCTGCCCAAACACTTCCAGCTGTCAGAGGAAATTCTAGATCAATTTGGGAAGCAGGTGTTGATGCTAAAACTGCCTTTTGATCCTTTTTGAGCCACCTGGGCTGACCTCCATCCAGCACCAGTTGTGGCACTGGGCTGCTGCCTCCTCCCCAGTGGCAACACCCAGGGTCAAATTCCTACAGGCACCTGTCACTTGCAGGGCCACTAACAACGACCTGAGCCGCACAATTAGCTTTCTTTATGCATTTCCTCTCTGTCTGGGCCTGGGAGCTGGGAACGTAGTTTTTCCAGGGGGTATGGAAACACCAGCCATCTCCAGCACTGGCTGCGGGGATGTTCCAGGTGCCACCCCTGCAGGGACTGTCCCACCCTGCCCTGGGTAGGTGGGAGCAGAGTAATGAAGAGGCAAATGATGGTCAACCTGGGAGCTCGCTGGGTCAGGGAGGGTGGTGCCACTGGGAAGTGTGTGCAGGGGCAAGTGAAGGCCATTGCAGCAGGGATGGAGGGGACCTGGAAAGGCCAACCTGGGAGACAAAGGAGTGTGGCTGGGGCTGGGGACAGGTTTTCTGGTGGTGATGGAGGTGAGCAGGAAAGGACATTCCAGCAGGGGACAGGGAAACGCTGTCCTGGAGGGAGAGGGGACTGGTGGAGGCTGTCCCGGGAGCTGAAGAGAACTGAGCAAGGCCATCCCGGGGGGATGGAGAAACTGGGCTTGCCGTTCTGGTGAGGACTGAGGGGACTGGTAGAGGCCATCCCGGGGGGCTGGGGACGGCTGGCAGTGGCCATCCTGTGGGACACAGATGGATCGGTGCGGGTTGTCCCAGGGGGCACAGAGACCCCCGACCGCCCTGAGGGGCCGGTGCGCACGGCCCCAAACTCTTCACCGCCCCCTGCCGGCGGCCCCGCCCCCCTCTGCCACCCGGCCCCGCCCATCGCCGTAAGTGAGCGGGGCACACGCGAGCCCGGCGCCCGGCCCCGCCCCCTCGCAGCCGATTGGTCGGGCGGCGCGCGGCGGGCGGGGGCGTGTCGCCGCGGGCACGGCGGTGGCGGGGAGGCGCGGCCGCCATCTTGTGCGCCGGCGGAGCCTGCGAGCGGCCCCAGCGCGGCCGCCGGACCCGCCGCTCCCGCCGCTCGCGCCGCACCCAGGGCCGCCCGCTCCCCGCCCCGGGGCGGCGGCGGACGGCGGAGGGAGGGGAACAGCCCGGTGCGGACGGGCCCCCCGCAGCCCCCCCCGCGGGCCCGGCGGCGGCCCCTCCTCCCCGCCGCTCCTCGCGTCTCTCTCCGCGGGTTTGTGGCGCTGTGCCGGGGGAGGATGAACGGAGGATAAATGGTGCCCAAGGCGGACAGCGGCACCTTCCTCCTCCTCTTCCTCCTGGTGCTGAGCATCACCGAGCCGCTGCGGCCAGGTAAGGGCGGCGGGGCCGCGGCGGGGCCGGGGGTGCCGGGCCACCCTCCTCCTCCTGCTCAGCCCGCGGGCGGGTCCCGGGCTCGGGGGCGCCGGGGGAGCGGGCGGCGGGGGGAGCCCCCGGGGACAGCCCGGATCGGGGGCGGCGTGTCCTAGGGTCCCGGCCCGGTGTGGGCTCTACAGCCGCTTTGGCGCTTAAACAGAGCCGGGACCCGCCCGAGCATCGGTGCCCTGTGCCGGCTGCCTGGATCAGAGAGAGCCGGGATTTACCCCGTGAGTCAGGGAAAAACGCTCCTGTTAAAGTGTGAAAGCTTGGGTAGAAATCTGCATAACCCTACGGGCAACGAGCGCTGGAAATGTGATGCCGTGACTAAGTTTTCAGGTGCTTCTTACTTTACCTGCTTTTATGTTGTGGGCCTCGGGTGCCAACGCAGCCAGACGAAACACTCACTTTCAAAGTGCCATTCGAGCCTGCCAGAAGGAGAAAAAAATCCTGGTTCCTGTGTCATCTCTCTAGTTCTGTTTGTCCTTCTTTTAGGGAAATAAATCAGCGATGGAGTTTTGTGTGCTAGCTGCTGGGCACGGAGCTTAAAATCTTAAGATGATTAACTTTGGAGAAATGGTTGGTGTTCGCATGTTGAAAACTACAGCTTTTCTTGATATGCCGCTCAGCTGGGGTTTCTTTTTGGTGTTGAACTCTCTTGGAGCTCGGCAGAGCCCTCAGGTATCTTGGGCTGCTCCTGCCAAAAGCATCAGTAGCCAGTGTGAGGCTGCCTGGAGTGGCTTTGCAGGTTTGAGAACCATCCTCCCATTGCACCGAGCGACTGCTCCTGGGTGGTACTTGCTCCTTGTAAATCGGAGAATGAGAACCATGGTGTTCTTTGAAACCCCCTTGTTCTTTCTCGTCAAAATAACTTTTATGACCCAGACTAATAAAACGTGAGCTGCGTCTAAGCGAGTTCCCAGCAGAGCTGGAACACAATTGGGTCAGTGTAAGCAGAGTTATTGAAATAACTTAGGTGTTGAAACTGCTCTGTGTTTGCCTTGTTTTGTTTTAGCTTGTTTTTTTGGCAGTGCAGTGTATACACAGGGCTTATGATATGCACTTAAGTAGCCAAAAAAGCAAAGTACACGGTGTTGCTAGCCTAGCATTATTACAGCTAGAGGCTTTTATGGCTGAGAAGGTACTGTGTAAAACTGATTTCAGGCACCTCCTCTGTAGCTGTCACTAAGTGCTACAGGCAGCTGGATTGCTGGCTGGAAAGGTTCAGATTCATAGCTGCCTGTGTGCTTTTACAGGTGGGTAGAATTGACCCTGAACTCAGTTGGTGTTGAGCATTGTAGCCTCCTAGGAATTAGCAAATGGCATTTTTCATATTGTGTCAGCACATTTGTTGTTCCAGTTTGATATTGAACCTCTGTCAGCAGCTGATGCTTGATGGATGAAGACAAGTTTTTCACTGAGGTTTGCTTCTTTAAGACAAATGATTTTTTCCCACTGGCTCTCTAATGTACCTACTTTAGAGATTTGTGCTGCTGTAGCCTCACTGGCAGAAGTGTCCTTCTTGTGAGCAAACCTTAACTCATCTGCTCAGGTTCTAACCACTGCCTTTGAAACCTGCAGCATTAGGATTCCCCTGTGGCGACTCCACGTGAGTTCCATGAATTTTGCCCAAACCATACGTACTCCTGAACCTAATGTGAAGTAACACAGCTGGATATAGTGCTGCAGCTGGAATTCCTTGCTGTACGAGGAGTTTCTGAGTTCCATTTGGAATACACTCATCCATCCTGTTTACTTGGTGGCTCCAGATGAGTGTGATGGTTGAGCTGTCCATGGTGATGCCTCTCCTTCCTCCTCAGGAGAGTCCATCACTTCTGAGTGGGCTCACAGCTTTTTGCCAATGTTAATTCCTTTTTTTGATTTGCTTCATTTAATATCTTGAACATGCTGTCTCAAACAGATCACCTGTTCAGTAGATTAAATAGTATATGGTTTGATCCTGAAACACGAGGTGCAAATAGGGAAAACCTGGTTCTTGCAAGTTCAGAGGATGTACAGAACCAAATTTACCATTTTAATCAATGATGAAGAAGTCTCTGTAGTCTTTTTTTGGGGGAGAGACAGGAAGAGAAGAGTATTCTCCTTCTCAGAAAGAGTATTTGAACTTAGGATTTATTTCCCTAGTGGTATTTGCTTTACCTTTTGCTTCTTTAAACCTGTGTGTTGTAGCAACTGTCTTTCTGGTTTAGAAAGGACACCTGCAGCTTGCTTAGCTTAAATCTGTACTTGGAGCTATGAGATGAGTGCTGCAGAGTGATGGGAGGTTTTATGTACTCCGAGATGAATGTGTAGTCCCTTCACAATTCAGTCCCGGCGGATCAGGCATCTCTTTGTGTTTCCATGTTAATTTGACACTGGCTTTGTGTGCGTGTTCTTGCTGTGCTCTTCAGATAAATAAAACCTTCTTTTAAGCCTCCTCAACTGTAGTATCTTTTCATGCAATCTGAAAGGCAGTGATTTTACATGGACCTATTTTTTCTGCATTTAGGATGAGATGGGTTTTAGTAAATTAAGAGAGAAATTAATTAAAATGTCTTCTTTTTACCCTGATTTTTCTGCCTTGGTTACATGAGTGTTTTACACTACTGTCATCACTAACAGGGTGAGTTACTTTCAACATACCACAACATTGGCCCCAGCTGTGGAGACTTGGGCTCCTGAAGGTACTGTGGGCAGTTAGAATTTTCTGAGCCTGTGGGTTTTTAATTATAATTTTGTGCCTTTGAGAATCTCTGCTTTGACTTTTTTGTTGTCCCAGTCTTTCTCTTTCTGTTTTGACCATAACCTGCTTGTTTTGACTAGTTGCCTGCTTTATAATGCATTTTTGAAAGAGTTCTTTTTTTAAAAAAAATAGGACATTTCTCTTTGAGTTGTGTTACTCATTATGTGTTTGGAGTCTGCTAATGTGAATTGGAGCTGAATGTATTGGACTCTTCCAAGTCTATGGGTGTAGAGTGAAGGACTAACTTAATATTTCCTCCAAACACTACTGAATTTACTCTGTCTGGCATTCAGACACTTGCTTTTTAGGGATATTTACCACAGGGGGGTTTGGCTTAATAATATCTTCTCCAGGACAACTCCAAACATCTGCTTCAGGTTATCTGACTGTCTGGCTGAGAGCTGGTGTCTTTAAGTAAAGAAATACTTCAGTGGTGTGTTAGCTGAGTCACAGTAAGCTGTTCTGGTGGATTTGGACCGAGTTTCTGAACCAGTGCATTTCTGTTGGTTATCAAAGGAGCATCAGAGATGTAAATTGTTATGAATGCAGTTTTTCACAGTGGGGGAATATTTAAGAAGTTCCTCTTTCTGCTACCATCCCATTACACCACTGAGAAGCAGGGGTTTGCTGTCTTTGTGTAGCGTTGGGAACTTAAGCAGTCTGGAACGATCAGCACAACGTGTTTCAGAAGTGTTTAGAGGATTAATTAAGATCATCATCGCTAAAGACAATAACATGTTTTCATATTTCTCTAACAAGATACTGCTGTGTGCTAATGGAAAACACTTAAACATGGTCAGGCTTTATATTGGATTTTGTAATAGTGGTTTAGTACAGAGCCTTGTGAATGTAGGTCATCGGGCTTTCTTATTAGAGCGTTTGCCAGGCAGCTAAAAGCCAATTGAGTTCTAGTTCTTGCAGCGTTTTTTCTCCACTTCAAAGCCAACTAAAGGAAGTAATTTTATTACCCGAGGTCTGTTTTAAAAAATATTGCACAGCATACCTAATCTGCAATGCTTAGAAAGACTTGCCAGTGCAAGTGGTCTGGTTAAAACCCTACACTCCAGCTCACAGTTTGAACTTCCCCTATGCTCTGGAGCTCACTCACAGCTGTGGTTATGTCCTCACAGGTGGGGTGTTGGTGTTCTGACACGGTACAACTGACAAGTGTGTTTAAATTGCTCTTTCTTGTCTTTTGGTCAAAAGTTGTAGGTCTTAAGTGCAAGGGAGAGCTCACTGGAGTAGAGGCCTAAACAAACCCACAATCAGCATAGTTTCAATGTGCTCCACTTGTGTGCTGTGACTGGATGTGTCTGGTTTTGTCCAGTTGAAGTGTGTTGGTTAATTCAATTGGAGACCCAAATATATTGTTGATAAAATGTACTCTGGCCCAGCGTTCCTCTGCTTTAAAAGGAGTTTGTTGGTAGGCAAATAAAACCCCTTATTTTGGTCTTTATTTTCTGTCTCTACCTTAGTGAGAGCTGTGGTGAATTTGTTGGGGTTCATGTCGTCACTAACTGCAGTCTCTGTCTGTGTATTTAGCTGAATTCCCGAGTGAAAGGTTCTAGGTGTGAGGGGCAGAAGGGTTTTTATCACACCTCCTCAGTTAGTTTTGCTGAAAGTGGGGCTTGGCCTGTCTTCCAGTCTGGTGTTTTCCCCCCATCCTCTTACTTCTCTATCTACTGGTTTTAGGTTTTCTTTTTCTTCCTGCTGTTACCTCTTGGTGAGCTCGTGTCTTGATGTTCCTTGCTCTGCTGTTTGCTGTTATTGCAGCTGCAGAGCGAGGCTGATGGACGTGAAAAGAGTTTCTTATGTCTGCCCTCAGTGTAGCAGGGAGACAAAGCAGAAGGTACCAGACCTTATTAGCAGGTCTGATCCTTTAAGACTAGTAATTCCTGATGTTAATTATAAAGCAAATTTTTTGAGGTGCAAGTGGATTTGCTACTAGCCATGGCTGCAAAGTAAAGGAGAAGAAAGGAGTCAGTAGGCACAGGGCTGTTTGCATGCACTGCTCTGAGAAGGAATAAACCAGAAGGACACCATGGGGATTTGCAGAGATGTGACTTTTATGTCCCTACGGTAGGTTTAGGGGCAGAGGAAGGTTGGTCCAGAACAGCAGAAGTGATGGAAAAGAGAGCACTGCATCAGGAGGAGGCAGCTGTGCTGCTTTCTCGGTAGTTGAGGGGAAAGGCCCAGCTAGCTTGGAGAGAGAGGAACTTTAGATACTAAGTATGAAAGATGTAAAATCCCCCAGTGAATGTAAAAAATTTCTGACAAGAGTTCAGTGAATCATTCCTTCCTTTGGAATTAGCTTTATTAGGGCTGGTTTTGATGTTGAATTGTAATGCAAGAATAGTAGCTACCTCTGTGGTCCATCTTTGAGTAAAGCCTGGGTCTCTGGGTTTTTGCGTTGTGGTTTCTTGCACCTTTTAGAAGTTCTCCTTTGATGCTGTGAGATGCATGTTAATAACTTCCACCCTGAGTGGAGCTTGTGGTACCTGAAGCCTGACCAGAGCAGAACCTGGAAACAACTCCATGGCATCACTGCTCCTGCCCCTCAGGGGTTAATGAGGCTGCTCAAGTTTGTTTTGTGTTTTGAAATGGAGGACATGTGCCTTGGGTTCTTGCTATCAATGCAAGAACCCAAGGCTCTGCAAATCTTTGCCTGTGTGATCTCAAGGGTTAACCTGTGATGAGAAGAGCCTTGGTAATCTTTTATTCTATGTAGACTGATAGATAGTTATGGCTAGGAGTACTGAGAGATTGGGTAGTCCGTCTTCCTGTCCTAAAACAACATCTGGCAAATCCAGGCAATTCCTGAAGGATGTTTGTCTAGCCTATTGCTAATGATTTCCTGTGATAGAGACTCCAAACACCAGATTCTTTTGGTAAGTCCAGTTGCCAGTCTGTTCTGCAATTAGGGTTTATTTGTGTCTAAGTGCAGTCTAATGCACGTCCCTCTTAAGCTGCAGCTTTAAAGAGCAGATTGAGTTTCCCAAGACCATTCAGGTAGCAGGACCCACTAGTTTTTCCACAGTGGTAAGTGTGGTGGGTGCCTGGTAGTGCCTCTTCCTTCCTGGCTTTTGCCTCTCTGGAAAGGTTTCTGTTCCATTCAGGATCCTTGCATGGCAGGTTCACGTGTCACACTTCAGTGGTGGTTTTGTAGAGGACCCCCTGAGTTGAGGAGAAGTCACGGATGGGTTGGTGAACTCATTGATCAGCTGTAGCAGAACTCAAGTAACTGAGTTGCTTAAAAACGTGAGTTTGGGATTAACCTTTAATCCACATTCCCTGAACTGTGAAATCCTCTGGCATCTTGTGGTTTCTGTGAAACTTTAAATTTTTCTTTGTTTTAAAGGGTAAGCCTGCTAATTCTAGGGTTGTTGAACGTTGCTTTAATGGTATTTGTTATGTGGAACTCCCAAGGAAGTTATTATTAGTGTTTGCCTGTCATTCAGATAATTTAGAAATACAGTTTTAAGTTTAATGGCAATTACTGGTTGCTTCACTAACTATAGCTAAACAAAATGACATTCAATTTCCTAGTTAATTCAAATTAAAATTGGTTGATCTAACCATGGCATTTAGTTTCTGTTCTGTTTATTGATTATTGTGCTTGAGAATTGTCAGCTGGCTCAGTGGGTGGAAATGTAGAGGTAGCTTTTGGTGGCTGCTTTTGGGACATTCCCTGCTCTTCTGTCCTTTCACTCAATGATTTTTCTTTGTCTTATATTCATTTGTATAACTCTTTTTTTCCTACGTTGTCTTCTCTTTCAGAGTATCTCTATGTTTTGTCTGTGCTAATATTTCTTCAGCAATGTAAATAAAAAGATTTATTCTGACATAGAAGTAATTTATGTGTTCTTATACACTTTAAAAGAAAACAAGTAAGTAATCCTGCTTCTCACACCTGCTTGGTTGGAGTTTGTGCCCAAGCAGCATTTTGCCCTGTGTACACTAAACTTCTAAAACTTGTTACAGCTTGTTTTTATGAAGGGGTGGTCAAAACTGTGTTTGTGTTTTCTCTCTGTTGAATTTGTGAAATTATTTAATACGCTTAAATTACTCTTTACCAATTAAAATCAGTAACATAAGTGTACTCTATTCGTGAGATCTTGGAAAATCTTTATGAAATATCAGGAATCTTGCAGGAGTGAGATCCAAGACTTAATTAGAAGTATTATACTCTCTCAATTCTGGTAGTAATCAGATTGGAGAGAAGTGATTCAAGGATGCTATAGTGCTCATCTGTGTCTTTCTGAGCAATAATGGAGTTGAATGTAATTTTTCTATTAATGTGGCAGCTAAAAATGGCAGAGTTTTGTGGTGTGGTACCTAACACGTGCATGATAGATGCTGGCTGAAGAGTGCTGCAGTACTTGAGTCATTAGAAGGTTTGGGGAATGAGAGAACTACTCCTAGGGGGTTAAGTGGCTTTTTATAAACACGTTGGACCTTTATTTGCTGCTTCTGATAGAACTGTTAAACTCAGGAGTTTGATATGTGGAATTTCTCTCCAGGAAGAGGAAAGCACGGGATCTCATACAGTGTGGACAGATGCAGTGGTGGCTGACAGCGGCCACATCCCTGCTGTGTTCCCATTCCGTGGAAGGGGGGAATTTTATTTACTCAAAGCATGAGCCGTTTGCTCCAGTACAGGAGAGCCACTGCACCAGCTCCTGTGCAAAGCATAAAACATGGTTTCTGTATTTGAGGTCACAGTACTTCTGTATATCAGATTTTTGCTCTTAAGTGTTCTGGGTGCTTGCTCATCAAGTCTCGTACAAGAGGTGGAGGCAAAAAGAAAGAATCAGGAGCAAAAGCCTTTTTTAGTGTGACCTGCATTTGAATAGTGCTCAGGCACAGCTTTCTGCTCTCCCTGAATTGTTGGATTCCTGTTTAAGACCTTGACCTTTCTTAGGGCCCTGTAGAGAACTTCTTCCACATTCATTTGGTTTTGAAATTAAGAAATGGTGTTAGTTTTTGGAGAGGGGGGTTAAAAATACCTGATTTCATAGGCAGAATTTTGTCACCTGTTTCGCTTTAAAGACTACTGTGATTCCTCATGTTTTATTTCAGCAAATACATACTTGGCTTTAAATGGTATATTTTCATTAGCTTTTCAGAATTGCTCATGTGCTGAAAATTTAAGGATATGCCTAAATACTGCTGAATCCTGCATTAAAAAAAAAAAAAAAAAAAAAAGGACGAGATAGGAACTTTTTTGTTTTCCTGTGAAGTAGGAACATGTGTTGTCTTGCTGAAAGTAAATGGGCACGCTAAGTAATACTGCTGAAATCTGGCAATTCCTCCTTGCAATTTAATGGTGGCTACAAATTAGCCTTGATTGCTCTGACAGTTCTTGAATTGCTATTATCGTGTTTCATCTGAGTACTCTTCTTGTTGAAACCTGATCTAAAGAAAACACTAATACAGTTCACGTAAAATTTTTTATTTGAATTTTTCCTCTGAGGAAAACAGATCTTTACAGTGTATTTGTTGAGTTTTAGTTTGATTGGTTGGGGGTTTTTTATTGGTTGTTTTAGACACCTGCAGTTTATTTGGTCAAAGGGAATACAGATTCTTTCCCTGGTGATTATTCCTAAGTGAAAACCATTTCGCACATGAACAAATATTGATCCAAACTGACTTGACTGGATAGGTATTAATCCTGAGAATACAGGAAGAGAAGAGGAACCATGTCACATGCCTAGATTTTTTGGGAGCAGTTTTGGGTAGGCAGCTACCAGGTAATAGCTTTAGATATAGAAGTACTTTCTAGATTACTTTTACTGATAGTTTCTCTAGATCACTTTAGAGGCTTTTCATCAAACAGCCTGTACAGACACTGTCGGAAAATGAGGGGAAAAAGAAATGTTCCTGGTATTCAAATACTACTGATTACCAGGCTGATCCTTCTAGGATTGCTGGCACTGCTGTGTGGTTCTGAACATAACTCAAATGTGGCGAAGGACCAGGGCAGATGCCTCTTGGGAGGAGGGAGGTGCAGGTAATGCTGAAAACTTGTGAAGACAGAGCTGAGAACCAAGTGCTTTTCCTTTGTTCAGAATGACCCACCTCTGTGAAGAACTGCAAGCAAGAAAGAAGAGTATATGTACATTAATGTGATGTTTGAGAGTGTTTGGATACAATGGAGTATGAGAATCATGTAAGAGCTGTGTTTAGAAGATGGTAAAGGTCTGAAGTGAGGATTGAATCTTGTAAGAGCTGTGTTTAGAAGATGGTAAAGGTCTGAAGTGAGGATTGAGAGTGGATTCTAGAAACAGCTGAGCTGAGGTACCCAGGTATTTTAAGTATCTGTGTTGTGTGTGGGATAATCCATGTGCCCTGACCTGAGTGGATTGTAGGGAGAAAGCACTGTTGGGGATGGTGCTCTTTTCTGAACACAGTTGATGACTTGCTGAGTATGTCACTGCTGATGTCTTTCTTAAAGGACTTTTTCTCTGTTGCTGCATTTGTTGGGAGAATTAGTATGTTGTGTGTGTGACTCTATTTAAATTCTGTGTGAGGAACAAAGCTATCTTCTTAGCACCCATGAGCATGTTTCATAAGTAGTGGGGTTTGATGAAACCTGAACTCCTGAATTTGTCTCCTGTGTCCCTGTACTTCCTCTGCTGTAGTACCCTTGCCTGACACTGATTTAATAAGGCTGTGTTTTCCCCATGTCCCCTCTGTCTGTCCTCTGGCATGAGGAAGCTGGGAGTCCTGCAGGGTCTGGTGCAAGGTTCAGTTACCCCAGCTCACCACTTCCCTCCTCTGCCAGCTGGGAGCCACCCCACTGTGGTGACAGGTGACAGCACCTGTGCTGGCACCTGCTGAGCAGTGCAAGCCATGCTGGGGTTTCCTGCCCTCTGAAGCTCAAGAAGATCATAGTTTCCTTCCCTTGTGCAAGCTTTGGAAAGCTTAGAACCACACTTTACGCTGTGTTTTCCTAGTCTTGACTTTTCTCAAGCTTGCTTAAAATTGTTTAGTGAATTTGTGAGGTGTCATTGGCACTTCCACTCATCCAATGATCAGCTTTCTTTAGGTAAAGGGTAAAAAATTTGGTGCTGCGCAGGTTTAAGTCACTTGTCATTGTTGTGCTGGAACACTGAAGCCCCACCTGTACAAAACATCTGAAGTCCTGAACAAGGGTGTTAGTGTAGAGGAGCTGTAGGATTTAATTCTGAGCCATATTGAAGGCTTCTCAAGTACCCATGGCTTTGGTTTTGTTTGCACTGAGTGCTCTTTGTGCCTGTGCTGTATTTTACTTTTCCCTTCTGCCTATTTACTTATTATCATAATATAATAGTTTCTTAGGGGGGGGAAAAAGCGTGAGCCTGTTGCTTAGCCTGGTATTTTCACTGCTATGAAAATAAACTGTTTTTCAGTCTGGAATGCTGCATTGCCTAATTCACAGTATTCTTTCAGTTTAGTTCAAGTAGCAAGTTTTGTTTTCTCTTTGGTTTTAGCAGTATTGGAGACTTGGGAAATACATTTTTTTCTGTTTCAGCCTTAGGAATGTGTCCACATTCATAAAGCACAAAGTCTGTATTTTGTAAATCTTAAGAAGTTATAGCCAGGTTTCCCATTCAAGATGCTCTGGTGTTGTTGCTTTGCCTGAATGCTGGATCTCTTGCTCTGCCTGTGCTTTTTTTCTTTGTTGTTTTGATTTCCCTTTTCCCCCCCATCCTTACTGGCATTGAGTTTGCCCTCCAGACAAAGAGCAGACAATGAATTGCAGCGAATGACACTTGTGAGCAAGATAAAACTGGGTCAGTTCCAAGCTTGTGCAGGGTGTAGGTGTAATAAATATAGAATCATAGAATTGTTTTGGTTGGAAAAGACCTTTGATACTATTGAGTCCAACCATTAACCCAGCATTGCCAAGTCCACCACTAAACCATGTCCCCAAGTGCCACATCTACACGTCTTTTACGTAACTCCAGGGATGGTGACTCCACTGTTTCCCTGGGCAGTTTGTTCCAGTGCTTCACAACCCTCTTAGTGAAGAAATTTTTTCTAATATTCAATCTAAACATCCTCTGGTGCAACTTAAGGCCATTTCTCCTTGTCCTATTGCTTGTTACTTGGGAGAACCCCCACCTCCCTACAACCTCTATTCAGGTAGTTGTAGAGAGTGATAAGGTCTCCCCTGACCCTACTTTTCTCCAGGCTAAACAACCCCAGCTCCTTCAGCTGCTTGTTATCAGACTTGTACCCCAGACTCTTCCCCAGCTTCATTCCCTTCTCTAGACTCCCTTCAGCATCTCAGTGTCCTTCTTGTAGTGAGGGGCCCAAAACTGAGCACAGGATTTGAGGCGTGGCCTCACCTGTGCCCAGCACAGGGGGTCACTGCCCCGGTCTTGCTGCCACACTATTGCTGATACAGGCCAGGATGCCATGGGCCTTTTCCACCGAGCAGTTTTCCAGCTGCTCTTCCCAAAGCCTGAAGCACTGCTTGGAGTTGTTGTGACCCCAGTGCAGGGCCTGGCCCTTGGCCTTGTTGACCGTCCCACGGTTGGCCTCAGCCCACTGATCCAGCCTGTCCAGGTGCCTCTGCAGAGCCTTGCTACCTTCCAGCAGATCAATGCTCCTGCCCAACGAGGTGTCATCTGTCAACTTACTGAGGATGCTCTTGATCCCCTCATCCAGATAATCAATAAAGACATTAAACAGGAGTGGCCCCAGTACTGAGCCCTGGGGAGCACCACTAGTGACTGGCCCCAGTTGGATGTAGCACCTTCACCACGGCCCGGCCATCCAGGCACTTGTTTACCCGGTGAGCAGTGCATCCATGGGAGGCGTGAGCTGCCAATTTCTCCAGGAGAATGCTGTGGGAAATGGTGTCAAAGCTTTGCTGAAGTCTAGATAGATGAAGCTTTTGGTGGATGTTGGGGTGATGTAGTGTAACTTACTGTGACAGAACACTGAGTAATACTGAATGTTCATTAGAGTTATTCATTAAGGATTTACAGGTTTCAGCTGGAGTGCTGTCACAATTTTAATTACTTCATGAAACAGCATGCTGAGGTCATGCAGAAAATGCCAGTGCCTCTGACATGTATTATTTATTTCTTTTTGGAACTGATGCATTCCTATTAAATGGAATTATAACTTATGAATCTCTAATTTTCAGGAGCTGGAATTAAGTTTGAGAATAGGTGTGGATTGTGTTTTGGCTATGAGCATATCATGGGCCCTTTTTTTCCCCTCAGGCTCTCTTGTGCTTTCATACTTCTGCACGTACTCAGGCTGTGATCAACCAAAGCTACCTGATGTAAGGGTACCTTAGGCACATTTTCAGTATCACAGGTGAATGACCAGTCATTTTAGCTCCTGTGTAATGAAACATGTAAAAGGAATGCTCTATCCTTTCCTAGTTTTTTAATTCTTCAGAAGGCTTTTAATTTTAATTATTCTATAGGCTTTTCACTGGAGGAACAGTAAACAGAACCAGTTTTATTGAGGAACTTCAATAAACTTTATCTCTGAAATGGATGATTGTCTGATGGTGACATATGAGCTTCAGAGATAGTTTTCTTCTCTGGAAGTAAGTTGGTGTTATCATAGTCTGCTTTTCTCCTACTGTGGCTTTGTTACAAAGTACTGGATGTACTTACTGTGCTACGCTGAATGCAGCAGTGGGTGGTATAATAGTAAACTTAAAAACATGTAATGGAAGTCAGAATCACCAAGTGACAGGGAGACCTGCTGGGAAGCGAATGGTTTGTGAAAACTTCTCTAGATCTGGAGCTGAGGGAAATGCCATTTAGGTATGGCTTTGCTTCCCTGAGAGAAGAGCCTTTGTGTGGGATCAGGAATACCTCAAAGACAAGTTAAAAACAAGAAAACCTGTTCAAAGTCTGTGTCAGAGCATCCTCAAGTGCTGTTTGTAGTCGGCAGCTCAGTCCCCAAAGCTGTTCAGCAACTGCCTTTTGGCCACCACGAGCAGAGGTGGGGCAGGATGGCCCTGTTCTTTCCAGGCTGGCAGATTTTCAGGAATTTTGTGAGATACAGAGTACCTGCTCCAGTGAACTTCACCTGTGGACTTGGGGGACGTCCAGGTTAGGAATACTACTTTTCAAGTGCAGAGGACTACCTTAAGGACAGTTTTTTCGCCTGTCTGCTGAGGATTACATTATGATAACCACTGTTATTGTTGTGTTGGGAATATTAAGAATATTTTAAAGTTTATGGTACTGCAGTAAAAGCCAGTTTAGAGAAATATTGTTTGTGTTATGCTCCCTCTTGAGCATAAATATTAGATATGGAGCTGTGTTTGTTTCTGTGATGATGATGGGCGTGGTGTTCCTTTTGTTGTTGTTTTGTTTCTGATGCTTGTTTGCAGGCATTTGGTGAGCATTGGTGCTGAGCAGAATCTCCAGGAGCAAAGGTCTTCAGGGGTTGGGC
Source organism: Pseudopipra pipra (assembly GCF_036250125.1). NCBI lineage: Eukaryota > Metazoa > Chordata > Aves > Passeriformes > Pipridae > Pseudopipra > Pseudopipra pipra. The sequence continues at coordinate 5,771,800 of NC_087566.1, read as the reverse complement.
TTCTTGCTGAGGGGGCTGGGATCTGATCCTGCTTGTGCACTGTAGCATGGCTCAGGTTATAGAGAAACAGTGATTTAAGAAAAAAAACCCAACTTTCAGTTTTAGTAAACTTACTCTTAAATGTTAAAATGTTAAAATATGAAACAACAGAGTAACGTGTAGGTACAGGTCTAAAGTTAAGTATGTAGGTTGAGTATTATAAAACATAAGAAAGACCTGTTGGACGAGTTAAAATCTGAATAAGGAGAGTTACAGGTCTAAGCACTTGTAGTTAGAGTTTTTGTTAATGCTTAATCAGCTTTTGATGGCTGTAATTGCCTCTTGAAATCTGAACAGAATATTCTCTTACAGGTTGGTTCATCTGGTTTGGGACAATGAGTGACTTACACTGAGGAAACAGGAAGTAGTTTTGTCTTTTGTTTTCCTTTGGTCTGTAAATAAAAATTATGCCAGGGGATCTGCTGGATCCAACCTTGAGAAATGTGACCAAAATAAGTGAAGTACGTGTGAGGTGCACACAAAACTGCCATTGTTCATTAAGAGCTTACATACAAACCCAAACCATGTACTTCCAGCTCATCCTTTCCAATACATGCTTTTCAGAGTAATAGCTTATAATTGAAATAACATTAAGTACCGGGTTCGTACATTTAATCAAATTTCAATTTCCATACAAATGAAGCTCAGTAGACAAGAACAATTAGCATGGGAAATGGAAAATGGCATTTCTTTGTATTAAAATATGAAATAGATTCAAATCTATACTTGCTGTGTAAACGCTAAAATCTAATGTGCATCTGTAGTCTTTGCTACTAAAAGAGTATCTTAATGTATCAGGCTTTCCTGTCTGCTGAATCCTTTAATAAAGGATAAGAAGCCAAGTAATTGCAAGTAGAAACCCCCAAACTTTTGTGATCAGTGATTGTAGTCACTGAGTTTTATTTCTGTATCAAAGCCTTGTCCTGAATTGAGACTTATATTTTGGAGGCTTTGGTTTCAGCCTCTGGCTCCTCATCTCTACCTCTGACTTTGTGAATTGCCATGACATCGAGGATTTTGTACTGCTTGTTGTTTGTATATTAGAGTTAGGAACACATGGTTTGTGAGTGAGTGGAGTCTTCTGTCAGGGATACATTTCTGCCTTAGGAGGGATTTGTCTTTCTAGTGCTCTGCTGATTCCTACAATGATAATCTTCAGTGTCTTGAAAATATAAGGTTGAAATTTAGATTTTGAAAACTTTGGTGTGTTCACCTAATGCTCTACAGGAGATGTTTATTGTCTGTGCCTGAGACAGGGCCTCTGGCATTTTTATTGGATGTAGCATTTCTTCTGACTGAATCTCTTGTGACTGAATCTCTTTTATATCTCTTGTGTTCAACTGAAGGAAGAGAAATAATCCTGTGAAGACAGTACCAAAGTTTTCTCGTTCATCTACTAGCTTATCTTTGCAGGAGTATTTTGATGTGTAAATAGTGCTTGTGGACTAGAAGGGTGCTTTTTGGCTTCTGTCACTTGGCAGAAATGTTTACAGCTGATGGATTTGGCCCATTCCTGAGAGCTGTTTCCACCCCTGCTCCTTCTCTCACCCCGGTGATGGTGTGACCTGGCCTCTGAAGAGACACAGAAAATGTCTCTTCTGTTAGAACTAATATTTTAAAAAATAAGTACATTAGTAGATGTTCTGACTTTGTTAGCAGACAACTATTATGAGGCCCCAATTCCACATTAATGGATACTGGATTGTACCAGGATATCTCTGCTGAATTAGCTGGAGCATGCAGTCTTTCTGGTTGCAGGGGGACAAACCATAGCTGATCTGACCTAATGTGGACAGACAGCAGCTAATTTGATCTGAATTTGCTGTTTCAAAGCCAAGTGATCACATTCATTCAGGAAACTGAACCAGCAGCGTGAACTTGTGTTGAATCAACACTTTGTCTCATGTGCCCATTACAGCCTAGCTTTGGTATTGGAAATTCTAAAATGAGATTTACTGTGTTGAAAAAGTAGTTTTAGATACTGCATATATAGATCCTCCTTGCCTTTCTTTCAAATAAACGAATCGTTTCAAGTAACTAGTTATCCCTTATCTTTTGCATAAAAAAGAGGAAGATGAATAAGAAATAAGTTGCAGTTTAAATGTGAGCAGGAGGTGTCTTAGTCCAAATGCACCTCTGAAAGTCTTAAAAATGAGGCAGAAAATACAGGTTTCAAACAGAGTAAGGGCCAGGGCAGCACACTGACCAGGAAAGATGCACTGTGGCTTCCCAGAGCTTGAGCTCCGGAAGGAAAAAGTTCTCAGTTACATGGAAAGACTACAGGAGATTATTAAACCTGAAAGGGCTTCCTGGATTGTTGTATAATGGCCAAAATCTGTTTGTTTTATGAAACACATGAAGCTGGCTGGAAATTAAAGCAGTGTGTATTTATTTATCTATCTGTCTATCATGAAATCCTTCCTGTGGATAATGCTTCTTGTAAATGTCTATTTTGAGTACTTAGCAGAAAATCTGGAGATCAGTGTGCTGTAAAGAAAATTAAAAAAGCTGTTGTAGCCCATACATGATGAGTGCTGTGGAACACCTGGCATTCAACATGCAGTTGGGAAAATCTTCAGAACAAAAGCTTTCTGTGAGAGTGTAAGCAACCACCTTGAAAAATTAGGTTTTTCCTGTCTGAAACCTAGATTTTTCTGTTAGTCAAAAATCTTGTTGGTTTTGTCACTGAGTAACTTAGAAAAATATTTGGCAGCTAAAGAAGATGAAGACTTTTTGTTCATATGGCACTGTTTAAATTTATGTGTAATCTTGTTTGTTATTTCTGGTATTTGAATAGATAAACTTACGAAACAGTTGGAAACTTTCTTTTAAATTCCAAATTACAAGTCCACGACAAGCTTTGGCAAGACTTCTTTCAGGTGAGTGACTTGTGGACAGGTTTATATTATCTAATGATGTGTCCCAAAAAGTTGGTGTTGGATTTTTTTGGCCTTTGCTTGACTGTAAGTTTTATCTTGGGTTGTATATTAAGCTTGTAGAACTGATGGTCTGAATCTGATTTCAATTTTTCTTCTCTTTATATAAATAGTTAAGGAGTTTCTTGCTTCCTGTAGCCAATTTATGGTAGAACAGGTGAGGTGTTACCAGAGAACACACTGTTAGTTGATATTTCTGACAGACATTTGTTCAGGTAGGGGTGTGCTGGTGAACCAGCCGGTTGCTTGGATTTTAGGGAATAAACAGTGTCATCATGGAAGCAGAAGTCAGGACAGCTGACTTCTCAGAGGTTCATCTTATCTGTAGCCTTTGGCAAACTATATAATTTTTCTGTACTTGGCTGCAGTGATTGGTAAGATTGTTGAGGGTTAACATCGTAGAAGTGCTTTGAGATGGTGAAGAGACTGTAATGACACCTCGCTGCTTGAAGTGTTCTCACCTTCTCACACTGCTTGAACTTTGTGATGTTTTGTAAGTATATACTATGTATAGTGCAAAAACTACAATTGCTGCTATTTTCAGTGTTTTTCTTGCCTCCCTTCTTCCCAGCAAATGCTAGATGAATTTAATTGCTCTAAAATGAGATTTCAGTGTACTAAATTTTGTGCTGTAGCATAGCAAAGACTGCGTGTGATCCTTATAAGAAAAAGGAGCCTTTTATGTTAGAATTGCATATGTGAATCATAATACTGCTGATATAACTCTTCACATCGTACAGGAACACTAAAGGAGGTTGCATTTCCACATTTTCACTTCTAGGCAGCTGTTCATGCCCTTAGCTCAGTGTTATATCTGTGCCTCTGCTCCAACAGCTGCTTGCTCTTAGCTGAACTTGTGCCATTATATATTTACTAATGATTTTGATAACACAATGGTTTTGCATTTAACAGCTGGTGGAAAATGTGTGATTTTAGTGCTGTGAGAAGGTGATAATTTAAGATACTGTCTTCTTCATCCTTCCTTGCTCTGAGTTACCATCGATAGCTATAAACTGTGAGGGGTATCTGGCTTTAAGGACAAAAGTGCCACTGGTAATTTTAAAACTATTGCTGTTCTTCAAAAGAACTGGAAATCTTATGTAGGCAAAGAAACAGTTTTTATTTACCACCCTCCTGGAAAGTACAGTGTCTGACCATGTGTTAAGTGATGACTTGCATTTCAGGCAAGATGGATGGTCACATAATGTACCATTCACTGCTGCTCATACATCTTCATGATTCCTGTTCTGCTGCTGGCAGTGGGTCTGGCCTTTTCTGTGGGAGAGACCAGCTTGAAATATTTTCATTTTTCTGCTGTTTTGACTTAAAAATAGGCTGCTGAAATGAAATGTTTGACAGGGTTGTGGGGACCCTGTGTAGCCTTGCCTGTCCCAAATTTCTCTGTTCCGTGACCAAGTATCTTAAAGGTTCATTATAAACTTCCATCTGTTTTTGTGTCTGTATCGTGCCCTGATGGCTCTGGGCTGGGGATGGCTCAGGAAGGGTTGTTGACAGCATTTGCAGAATATGGAGATTTTAATTTCACAGGATTTCTTTGTGTTACGTTTCCCCTCTCTGCAATAGAATTGCGTAGCAGTTCATGTCCCGTGGTCTGAAATAATGAGTGCATCTGGCATGGCATGATCTCCCTTGGGAGCAATGGTACAGCTGGTTTGAGAGGTGTTTTAATAGAAATGTTTTGTATTCTTCCAGGTATCCACATTCTTCGGAGAGGAGTGCCTGTAACACAGGAAGCAATTGCGGCATGTAACTGGCATTTGTTTAATGCCTGTAATATTGGGATGGAGTCATGCTTTTATCTGAACCAGTCCTATGTAATTGTATATAAAATAGTAATAGCATGTATGAAATTGCAGACAGACAAAGGTATTCCTGGCTGTTTTTCCCGTGTGCACATTGGCATTCCTGGGGAATGCTGCGTGTGAAACCAGAAGGCTGCAGAATAACTTTCTTCACAGGGGGGTGTGTGTGTGATTTCTGTTGAAATCAAGCAGTAAAAAAAATCAAGTTTATTTTAAAGTGTTGAGTTTTGAATTGAATTTTGTCGTAACTACAGGGGAATGCAAAGGAAACCTAGAGCTGGGCTGAGGATAGTCTTTCATGTGTTAAAAGATCTACCACAGGCCCCACTGTAAATTCTGTACTTGAAACTGCAGCAGCAGGACTTTCTTAGAAACTTTCCACTGTGTGCTGATCTTGCACAAAAACAGTGAAGGAAGCTGCAATGATTTACCAAAGAGTTGGGGCTTTTCTGTGAACTTGAAATTTGCATACTTTTAATTTCAGCTTGAGGTTTTGTGCTTGTTTGGTTTGGTGGTTTGTGTGTTGTTGTTTTTTTATCCCTTACTTAAAGAGAGATTTAACTAACTTCAAGATTAGATTTGAAATTATCTAACTTAAAGATAGATTTTAAATTTTCTCTCTTGGTACATTGGGCAAGAGAAACTTTTCCCCCCATTTTTTATTTCCCTTTGTTTTAGTCCCCCTTTTCCTCTAAAGGCTAAAGAAATTACTTCAGATTTTGTTCTGAGGGGGAAATCATTATGACCTAAGATGATAATTCTTTTTTTTTTCCCATTTCCCCTGTGCTCATTCTCTGTCGGTGTTTGGGCTGAGTAAAGCTCTAAATGGGTGAGAACACTCTTGTGCTGTCAGGTCTGTTGTTGCCGTCAGTAGTCTGGCAGGTCCCTGTGAGTTCTAAGCATCTTGTGACCTGAATGTTTGCTCTGAGTAGGTGGTTGCTAAGAGGATGTGCCTGCTTTTATTTTTCTAGAAGAGCAGGTCTGTGCTTTATAGAGAAACCAGTAGTAGGACTGGATTTTAGTCTAACATCAAATTAGAAGCCGGTTATCAATATCTTATACCAATTACTAGGTGTATGTGTACAGCTTTTATTGGGAGTGCATGATGACTGGTTTTATTGTGCCCAGTCATGTTGTTTGAACACTTAAATGTGACCTCTGTCTTGATTTCGCTTAGACATGTTTTAAGAAGTAACAACTGCAATTACAGCTCTGCTCTTAGGTTGTAAACTGTGGATGAGAGAATGCATACCTGTATTTTAAGTTTTATTTTAGAGATTTCTTTCTTCAAAACAGTTGCCTCCTTGGTCCTTTCAAAATCAGGGATGAGTGTTTCAAGCTTTTTTTTTTCTATTTAAAAAGGTACTCCCTCTCTAGACAAAATTACCTGGGGTTAGTGTAGCTCGCTGAGAGGAGAATGAGCTAAATTGTTCAAAAACAATGGAAAATTGACAGCCACTACCCAGAAAAAAGATGGAGAGTGATGGTGTGGTGCAAAAGTGAGCCTGTGGATGGGGATGGCAGCTGGCAAACCTGCCAGCTGTGAACCACCTAAGAATTGTTCACTTGTGTAGACAGACTTTTTTCCCCCTTGCGAAATGTTTTGAGGGATACAAAATGAACCTGAATTATTAGGTTCTGGCATTTGATAGACGGGAATTGCTATTAAAAAAAGCTTTGAAAAAAGTTGTATTTTTTGTAATGCTAATGAGGTGTGACAGTGTAGTGATGGCAGGTAGGCAGTGCACTCAGATGTTTGCAGATATCGACAGCTGCTTGTGAAGGATATGCTCACCTGGAGAAATGCTGCAGAAGAGCTTAACCTAGAAAGTGAAAACAGGTTCATGAATATAGAAATTACTTTTCAAGTAGTTCTGTGAAGCGTCTCTGAATCAGGCAGGACATTTGTGCAAGTCTAGTGGGTCCTGGCATAGTGATTAGAGTGGAAATAGGATTCTGAGTTTGTTGTGTAATGCAGCACTTAACTACTGGAACATTTTTGTTGAACTTTGGTTCTGAGAAAAGCGACCAAAATCCTCAGTGCCCCACAAGAAGTAAATGGGTAATGCTGTGGTGATAGCTGCTCACATGGTGTCTTTATCAGGAAGTTTGTACCACAGGTGTCTTGAGAGAATTATTTCCCAAGCCTTCCTGTCTGTTAAAACCACAAACATGCAGTTTGAAACACGAAGTGATCTGTAACGAGGCTGTTTTTAACATGCTGGCTTATTTGGAAACTTTGTCCGTTGCGCTTCGGTGATACGTGACACGACAGACAATTAATATATGTATAGATTTGCAAGAATAAATCACACTTTAAACAAAGCACAAATTTCTTCTTCTTTCCTAGAGCTCCGCTGCACCTCGGGGCAGTTTGCGTGTCGGAGTGGAACCATTCAGTGCATCCCTTCCGACTGGCACTGTGATGGATGGCCCACCTGCGAGGACGAGAGTGATGAGGTTGACTGTCCGGGTAAGGAAATCTGAGCAGAATGCTCATCCCAGTGCCAGCTTGTTTTGCAGCAGTACTTTGACTCTTTCAGGTAGCTTGCTTATTCTTATTTGAAATTTTGGAGATTTTTTGATAGACCTGTACCCATTATTAACAGAGTTCGAGTTGGCTTCTCTTCATTTTGAGCAGCCAGTGCCACAGACAGTTTTTTTTGCTTGTCTGAATTATCCTCTGTGAGCAGGTGTCCTGGAGATGAGGTGAGTTTGTAGTCTAAAAGGAGACTTTCATGACAGGGAAAAAATCGTGTTACAATTAAGCTAAAATGACGCATAAGCCCGTGGTTAAATTTGGAATTACTGATTTAGTTGTATATCACTCACATGGTGCTGGGTGACATTGTTGGGCTTGGGTAGAGAGTTTGTTTTATTGCTCCTTCTTCTGCTTATGCTTCTTGTGTGGAGAACTTTGTTCTGTCAGACAGGCTGGTGTATTTCCTCCTCATAAACTCTTATGATCCTATGCTGCCTGTGACCAGCACTGGTTCTCTGCTGAAGTTACTGGATGCTGAGCTGTGCTTAAAAACAAGCAAAGAAAAACTGTGACTATATAATCATAATTTTGAATGTTTTCATTTGTTCTTGACAAACAGGCCAGTGCAACTCTTTCTTGTGTATCTGAAAAGTTAAGGGACCTATAATTTTTTCCCATTAAGAACAGTGAAACAGGTATCTGAAAGCATGAATTCAGCTCTGGCATAATTCTAAACTTTTACCTCTACAGTGTGACTAAATCACATTCAAAAACTGTTTTAAGAAGTTCTTCTTCAGTGAACTACTTAATTTTCTTGCAGAGAATCACTGATGAACTTTGTGGCATTGTCATCACAACATTCAGTCTGTCATCATCCTGAGCTGTGAGCTGTTTTAAAGAGGTGCTACAAAATAGTAACATTTGTGTTTTACAGCAACAAACTTCTCTAAATATTCATATTTTCTAGAGGGATTAGAAAAGTAAATCTAACTCTCAGACTTCGAAACTCTGCCATAGTTAGCCATCTCCCCAGTGTGTGCTATACCCAAATAATTAAAAGAATGTCAGTGCTCTATTTAGAAAGCTTTTAGTTGGTTTGTGTGTGTGTATATTTGCAGCAAAGCAGAAAAAAAATTGGTAACTTCTTCTGAAATTGAAAATTAAGCTGTGCCATTAGTAGTCTTTTAAGGATATTCTTTACAATGTGGATGTCCTAAAGAAAGATGCTTCTATAATTGTGCTGTTATTGTTCTTCCTTTTTAGCCAACTTTGGCCAAATGTGAAAATATAGGGACCTAAAAAAATCCTGGAGTCTAATGGAATTCAGTGGCTAGGGGAAGGCAGAGTCACGTTACTGTTTGGATTTACTTAAAAAGCACCGAAGACTTCACTTGTGGGAACATTTGAACATCCAATTAGTAGAAGTCTATTTTTATCCTCTCTTGTTGCCTGGTGTATTAGTCAGCAATTTAAGTTATTGTGTGGAGTATGCACGGGGATGGTGTTCCAAAGAACATTTGGTATATGAAGAGGATTTCATGGCAGCAAATTTCTCAGTGCATAGGCTCTTGTTTTCTCTTTGGGATGTAGGTCTTGCTGTGCTGTCTGGCCTGATAAGACGAGAAGAACTTTAAAGAAATGAAATGTGGGAGAGAGTTGATTCGCCACCGTGTCTGTACACAGGAGGAGAATAACATCCATAAAAGAATACTAGAGGGGAAAATGATGGACAGCATAGAGAAGGAAAGTATTGCACTTGATGAGAGGATTAATTAGATAAGTAATTGGTGAAAAGGCTGTGCTCAGTAAAACAGCCAGAAAGCAGGTGTGGTGTTTGTGAAAGAACCGAGATATTTGCACAGTAACGCGAGGAGTGCAGCCAGCAAACCAGAGGAACAAGAACTACTGGTGTGGGATGTAAAAACTATTATACCTGTAACAAAAAAATTGGTGGGATTGCATCGTGACCTGAAATGGGTGTTGAAGGGCATTTGTTATTTGGAGCTGTCAAGAATCAGGAGAGGTTGGTGTGCATGTGAATGGTGTGCTGGAGAATAAAAAGGAGTAACATCAATGAAAGTAAACCTGAGGCCTGAATCAGTTTGGAAGAGCGTGGTTTTCTTATGTTGGGGAAAGCAGTATGTATGTGACCAGTCAAAGGAGAGAATGTCTTGGGACATGGATTGGGGAGCTAATGCTGCTAATAATAGTAGCACACAGTCATACTCAGGAGTGGCAACTTTCTTCTTTGGCCTCTGAATTTACAAGAAATGATGCAGCTTTAAATTTAGAAAATACCTTTGGATTTAGATGAGCAATCGTGAGATGATTCAGCTAAATGTAAGTACTTTTTAATTAAAGTTCTTAATTTCAATAAAGCCAGGCTGAACACTGAAAGAACTAGTTAGTGAAGCCACCTGGACTTGTGAAACTTGGAAAATTAAAATATCTGTAAATTAAAAGGCATGGAAACTCTCTGAAGCATGAAAAGAAGGCTTGCAAGAAAGAGCCTTGAATCTGGTTGGGAAGCTTGTTAATCTTCAGCCTTTGAGCTACTAATGGCACACTCCAACATGAGCAACTTGGGAGAGATCAGTGCTAGTGAATTAAGGTTTTGTGGTGGTGGTGAATGTGTGTTTCAATGACTACTTAGTCATTTTGAGAGGTTTAATACAAAGCCATTGGGAGTTATTTGTCACTGTTGGTTTAGTTTACCTTTTTCAGGCCCGATTTCATTTATGTTAGTAACAAGTGTATTAAAAGAAGAGGAACTGTAATTAATAAATTAGTTTTGTATTCATGTGTTGTCAGAAGTACAAAAACCACTCCAAATCCTAAGACTTTTTCTTCAGAATAATTTCTTCTGTCATTTCTTTCAGAACACAATTAAGAAAGACATTAATTCATTGGCAATCTGAATAAGTGTATGAGATGCCTATTTTTTGCTAGACCATTTATTTCTGTGAAGATTGTTGTTACAGCTGGTTTTGTTCTTGCTCTCTCTTATCAGAATGACTGTTTTCCTTTAAAGCCTGGAATTCCTTTCAGTTCCAACTTACCATGTGCAAAGTGCTGTTCCCCCTGCCCTTCCCAGTGGGCACACACGCGTCAGTGGAATCCGCAGCAGTGATTACCCTCAGTTCATCTCTCTGGTAGACTAAAAGCAGTGGCTGCTTGCTCTTGTGAGCATACTAAAAATTGCTGGGAGGGTTTATGTAGCATGTGCCTGTGACTCTCTTCTGTTTAAGCAGTGGAGCTTCATGAAATTTGTGTACTGTTCCGTGTCAACAGTACTCGATCCTAAAAATAGTTTATCCTAGAGTAGCATATTCTGTGAAATGGTAGAAACAGGCATTAGTATCTTAAACAAGGACTTTTACAAATGGAAATTTATTATTTCTACTCACTTTCCCTTATGTTTCTATACAAGTAATCAAAGTAGAAACATGATTTTTCGACCTGTATTTAAACCCATAAGAGGGAAGGGATCTGCAGTTTGCCTTTTACTGCTTATTGGATTTCCAGCTTTGCTTCTACCAGAATATCAGATCAGCTTCTGCAGATACTCTGCCTTCTTTGCAGGCCTTCTGGTCTAACTCATTTTCAGAGGGACGAGCAGAGCAGAGTTTAGTAAAGCTGTCTGTTTGCCTTTGTTTTCTTCTTGCTGCAGGCTTGATGTTTGTTTCTGTTGCTTAGGAGTGGATGTCTTAAACTCCAGTGCCTTTCATAAATCCTATCCATATCAGTTTTTCAGCTTGCAGTTATATTGATGATCATTTCATTTCCTTCCTTCATTTGTTTATATTTAAAAACCAGAATTCTTTCCATAAATAAATGATCAGATTGTGCTGTCAGATGTCTTCGGGCTTCCCCCAGCATCTGAGCTTGAAAACCTCCAGCTCATCCTGTAGTGCACACCCTTGCCCAGTGTCACATTCTTCCTTTAAAAAGTATTTCTCAGTACTATTCTCTAGACCTGCTTGGTCAGAAACAAGAACTGGAAGGTTTCAGTGAGCTGAATTCCTAGGGGTTGTTCCCCCCCCAGTGAAGTGATCAAAACCAGCTCTTTGTTTTATTTCACCAAGGATATTGTGTTTGGTTGAAGTGACTGTTGGCATTTGTGTGCTTTTTAGTACATGTCCTTTTTTAAAGCTAGGTAATAATGATAAAAACCTCTGAGCATTTCCACACTTCTTCTGAGCCCTTGCTGAACTATTTCTTTACCTTACCTCCTGTGTTTAAATTATAAGCTCTTTCCTGTCAGCCTATTGCATTGAATAGTGCTCATCACAGCAGGGTGCTGTTCTTTGTTGGCATTGATGTCCTGGCATAATACAATTGATAGCACATGGTGGGGAGCTGCCTGATCTGAGAAGAGTCACTCCTCTCTGGGAAGTTCTAAACTGTATTTCGAAATATTGAGGCACAAAACTGGACTTAATCTTGAAGTTCTCTCACCTCTCAAATTTCCAAATGGAATTAGAAGCTTTCCAAGCTTTTAGTGGGTTGTATGCTGGACAGTAAATTTGAAGCTTGAGGGGACAAGGCAGCTTTTGATGTAAATTTTGAGAATCAGTGTATCAGTTGAGAATCAGTGTGTTTAAACAGGAGCAATTCAAATCTTGGAACTAATAATATATTAACAAGACCTGGTTGCTTCACAAGCAGTTTCATTTTGAGACAATTTGACATAGTACATCCATCCTTGTAAAGGGTTTGGCTTGAGCGACTTGCCATCTGTGACACAGAAACTCTGGAACCTGGTTCAACTCCCCAAAATTCAATATTCACCCCCTTTATGAGTCCTGACCATACAGGACCTCTCTGTGTTACAGGCAGTGTCCTCTCTGCCTGCCCTTTTTGTGGTGCACAGCAGACCTTGGGGTGTGTGGCAGATTGCAGTTTCTCTTTTTGCTCCTCTGAACACATTTGGTGTCACGTTTGTCCCCCCATGCAGAGCTGCTCAGCACACGGACGTTCTGGCCTGTCCCTGTCTCAGCTGGTGCCAGCTCTCACTTTTGTGTTGTCTCAGCTCCTCAGCTCTCATGCCATTTGCACTACTTGGCTTTTTGCTTCCTTTTACTTGATCCAACTGATGGACACACCGAGGGGGAAGAAGAAAGAGCTTTCTGCTCTGCTTGTGTGCTTGGCTTCCCCTAATGAGACACGATGTGCAAAGCAAGTGTTACTGAGATCCTGTGGATAAATTCTGCAGAGTAATCTCCGTGGATGTACATGGAAGGGTGTGGGCAATGAAACTGAATTCCTTCCAGCCTCTGCTGGGCAAGCTCATAGTTCTTTCAGACTGAAACTTGGCTGCATTTGTCCCTTCTTTTTTTGTCATGTCCCCAAGAGAAATAGCAAAACTTGTATGCATGGCACAGAGCTTTTTCTAGGAGTTATCAGGGCTGTGACACCACTATCTAAAAGGTAGTTAGAAAAGTAAGCAAAATCTCCAATATCTTAACAGTGAACGATTGTTGCACTGTTTTGCTTCATATCTGAAGAGGTTTATCAATATAAAAAATAGTAGGAGCCATCAGCATGGCAAACTTCTATTCTGAATTGGTAACTTCAAGTTTTAAGCAGCTGAAAATAGCCACAGAATCAGCACTGCTGGGCAACTTTCTTGATGTATGGCCCTATATTTAGACTATAATTGTGCTAGAGTGAATGAGACAGTAACTGTAAATTGGAAGGAGCTCAGTGAATACTAATCATGACTTAATCCACCATGCTATAGTATTTGAGGGGAGAAAAAAATAGCACCCCATGAATTTTTCTTTGAAACTATTTTTTCCTTTTCCTCACCAAGTAGCAAGTAAATTACATTTCTGGAGTAATTTTATGAAGTCAAAGGAAATGGATCTCTCTCTCTGTCTTGGCTAGTAAAAATACTACTGTTCCTGTTATTGCTTGTGGTTGTAGTATCTAAAAGAATAAATATCTTGGAAAATAACTGATCTTCCAAAATCTGATAGCTTTCAGAATATTAAGTATGCACATAAGCACTAAAAATTATGGCTTTTCCTTTCTGAAACACTCAGACATGGTTAGGTTGTGATCTTCTGACTCAGGTTGTTATCTTAAAGCTTAGTCCATGGCACTCTTAATTTATTTTTAAAGATGAAAGTATTTGTAAAGATAAAAGTATTCGTATAAAAGAAGCAGGAACAGCAAAGTACGTGGAAAATTCTTCCTCAGAGTATTGTGAAAGTACAGTAGCAAACCAGTCCAATTACACCTTTGCCACCAGAATCTGCAACAGCTTTTCACTGCAGTCAAGTGACTTAGGGGCTTGTTAGCATCTCTTTACTGCCCTGGAAAAAGTTGTCATCATTGCTTTTGTTGGAGACAGAAATTCAGGTCAAATAGAAGCAATTTAATATTTGAAGAGCAGCAGTTTATTAAGCAGCTGACAGTGCTGGGCTTTAGAAGTGACTTGTGGTGGCTGCTTTCTGCCACTTGAGTCCTGGTTTCAGCAGCGAGTCTGCTGACACGGGCAGATGCTGAGGAAGGAATGAGAGTCCTGCTTCCTGGGTGCAGACTGATTGAACTCGCTTCGTGTGGGATCTGTGCAGCTATTTTTCAAAGCATCTGGCATAAATTCTGTCAATTTAAGATGTTAGCCCAAGTAACCCTTTCTTAACCCAAGTAACCCTTTCTTAACCTTGCATGTCAAAACCTGTGAACTTCTGTTTTATTCCTGGGGGAGATAAATTGTTAAGTCCTCGTGGGCGTTCTGTTTAGCCGTGGAGGGTCAGCCATATGGTGCTGCATCTGCTCTCACTTCTGAAAGGGAACTAATTCTTCGTGTGTTTGGTTCTTACTGGTTCTTTGGGTTTAGCTGTTACCATTTAATGCCATGGGAAAATAGAGCTTCCCATGTTGAACTCAGTGCAATTTGATAAAGCATTCTACATTAGCTGGCGTTATTTTTAAGTGTTGCCATAACTGAAGATTTGCTTTTTTAGTGTCTCAGTTTTGCTCTGAAAATCCCATTGTAAATACTGCTACTGAACCACTAGGATTAAAAACAAATTCTAAAACCAAAAATAGATTGGCCTTTAAAGTAATAAAAAAATCGTTAATCTTCACTGTCAAATTATTTTACCATTTAGTGTCCTTTGAAATGTGTGCTGACTGAATTTCGTGGCACTGACTTCTTGCCTGTGATAGATAGTGTCTTCTAATATTGAACTGTAGAATTACTACTTTATTCCTGTAAGGCCGTGCGAGTCTATTATGCACGGCCGTTTCTTAATGGGTGATCTCTGTAGACATGTAATTCCTGGGATAACGTGATAATTAAATATCCCTTGCTTATCCCATTAACCCAGGGCAAACTCAGTATGCTAGAGCCAGATGAATGCAAAGTGACTCTGCTGTTCCTGGGCTACAGCTGGGGATTTTTTTGCTCATCAGTGCTAACATTTGTTCTAGGGAGTGCAGTTTGATGTTGGGTCTTGTGGAGATCTTTCCCCCGAGTAGTGCACTGAACAGCCTCCAACTCAAGGTTTAAATTGTCTTGAAATTGCTGCAAACCTCTTGCTTTCTAAATACAGTCTGAAAAGAGAAAGTTTTAATGACATGATTTCATATATATTTCAAACAGATGTAGTTAAACCTGTTGAAGATGACTGTGTAGCTTCTCTTTATTTAGGATCATGACTGGTTTATTTGGTTTAGCGAGGCTAAATAGAGCTAATCAGCTTTAAAGCAAAATAAGCTGATTTTTTTATATAGAAATGAATGTCTGCACGTCTCTTTCTGCTGGTTAAATTCTATTAAATTTAGTAATGTCTAGTAGTAGTAGCATACTAGTAGGTGTTTCTAATGCTTACATTCTTGGGTTAAGGTTTTAAGGTTAATCCCTTGTTTCCAGATTAATCTTTCTCGGTGCTCATCTCCGTCTTTCTCAAAGGTTTCTCCCCACCACCGTGCCAGCCTTCCTGCTTAGGATCCTGCTAGTTTTGCTGGCTGTGGCCCACCCTGCGTTGTCTCCACATAAATTGTGTGTTCTTTATTTACTCCTGGCAGGCACAGGGAGCACTCCAGCCCCTTTCCTTGAATAACATCTTGCACCTTGTTCTTCCTCGGTTACGAAACCCAATTGTCATGTACACCTGTTAGACCTGCCACTGAGATGGGGGAGTGTGTGGTTTTGTGTCAGAATTAATGAGCTAATGTTTCCTTTAGAAACCTAAGAGTGAAAAAACCCCTCGTTCTTTTGGATGAAGATGGGTTTCCTTTTCTGGTTTTAATTCTGTCCTAGATCTCAGAGAATGTGTTGGAAAATATATTGGAGACGTTGTCTTGTGTCCTTGAACACACAACTGAGGAACGAAGCAGCTGGGGAGTGGGCAGTTCTTTTAGCAGGAACAGATAAAATGCACCAGGGATGATGCATTTGCTGCAGCAGTTGAAATGATGAGCATCAAGTCCTGGGCCATCTTTGTTTACCTGAGCGTGTCATGTACCACATGTCTTGAATTCAAACTCGGAGAAAGTTTAATAAAATGAAATCTGCCTTTGCTTGCATCTTTCCCCAGTACTGACTGTTCCTTCTGGTCCCCATGCTTGACAGGGAAGGAGAAAGTGGACTCGAGGCACAACCGAGGGAGAGGAGGTGTCAACGTGGCACAGCCTGTCCGATTTAGCAGTAAGTTGCAGACTGGGAAATCTGGGCCATCTTCCTGCTAATTAATTTAGAAATTTAGGCTATTTTTAAAATCCAGCCCTCTCACCTGCAGCACTGCTTGTGCCGCTGTTGGCATCCCAGTCCCAGCCTTACCTAAAGCATTATGAATGTCCTGCAAGTGTCCTTCCCATCTCTCCAGGCCCAAAACATCTGAGTCTCCCCAGCCTTTTGCCTCTTAGCTTGGTTCCCTCTTTGCTCCAGGGATCATTCAATGATTTGGGAATGAGACGCTGCACTGATTAGCCTTGGAGACTGGGATGGGACAGGTTAGGAAGAGAACATGGGGGAAAGACATGGGAACAGGGAACATGGGAATGATTATTTGAACTCTGGTGATCTTCTGAAAAAGACAAGTGATTGGTATTTTGATTTATCATGGATTCTGGTAGCTAAATTATGTTATTAAAATTTATGGAGGACAATAAAGCAATTTAGAAATCAATATGGCAATTTCTACTGTGCTCTGCAGTCTGATTGGTACTGTATTCTGCCCCTCCTTAGTGATGTAAACAGTAGATCTTAAAAGATCCTATATAAATGGAGAATGAGGAAAGGTATTTAATTAATAGGCTTCAAACCGAAGTTTGTATATAATTATTTGATGGTAAAGATCACTGTTTCTGAAGGGAATAAAGAGGCTTGAGAACAGAACTGTGACTTGCATGGAATGAACATAAACCAGTTTCTGAATATGAAGCTTCTTTCTTATGTGTGCAAAATTAATACTTCAGGTGCAGGTGCTAAAATCATATTTTTAAATTTCATCCACCTGTCTCTGTGATTCTCTCTATTAGTCACCCATCACCTCCATGAATGTCAGTCCAAAGCCCATGGGCCTGTTTCATCCAGAAGTGCCTCCAGGCTTTTGTTTCAGGTTCCCTCAGCTGAGTTAATTGAGAGAAAGCCGAGACAGCAGTTCACATCATCACCTTCTTACTTCCTAAAGATCTGCTTTACAGTGATGTTTTTCCAAAGCAACCAAGAATTTCCCCAGAACCCCCATCATCTTCAGTGATTGACTCTGGGAGCAGGATTATGTGAATACTGCTGAGACTGTAAGAGTAGGTTGAAAACTTCACAGCAAGTTGGATGTATTGCTAAGCATCTGACAGAGACACAGTCATTAATTTGGCCACCTCTGGTTTTTATTTCCTGCTTCTTGCTGCTGCTTTTCACTTGATCGAGTTGATTGTTTTTATAACGATATGTAGGGGAATATCTTCCACAGTAGATTGTCAGTCTTAATTAAAAACTTTAAAGACCTTCACAGTGTGATGAAACTTTACTAGGAGTTGCATCTTTTAAAAAACAGCTAAAGAAAAATCAACATTTATCAGAAACTGTAGTAAAGTAAACCTTCAGTGATCTGTAATGTATGCACCTCCTCCTGCAGAGGTGAAGTGTACACAGTATATTGTGTGTACACGTGCAAGTGGTTATTCATTGCATTGTCATAAACTGATGAGGATGCATTATCATAAAGATCCTAATTTGGGGGGAATGGTTTCCCTTCTGTTCTTCATGTTTCCTAGGAAAGTGCCCAACAGGATGGCACCACTATGAGGGCACAGCCAGCTGTTACAGGGTGTATTTAAACGAGGAGAACTACTGGGACGCTGTGCAGACATGTCAGCGGGTGAACGGATCCCTCGCCACCTTCACTGCAGACCAGGAGCTGAGGTTCATCCTGGCTCACGAGTGGGACTTGGAAGAGATGACGTTTTTAGGGAAGGACCAGCACTGGTGAGTGGGAAGGAACGGATGAAGATCTTGTTTTACACGAGAATGGTTTCTGTGTGATACAAATTGTTGTTTGTGTCACAGATCTAACTGTAAAATTGACATCAGGTGAATAAACCACCACGAACATGCTGTTTGGCAGTGGCCATCTGTGTTTTATGTTTTAATTAACATTAACAGGTAATTAAATTCAGCAGAGTCTTTTTATCAGCAGAGTCTTTTT
Source organism: Pseudopipra pipra (assembly GCF_036250125.1). Lineage (NCBI taxonomy): Eukaryota > Metazoa > Chordata > Aves > Passeriformes > Pipridae > Pseudopipra > Pseudopipra pipra. The sequence goes on along the minus strand of NC_087566.1, from coordinate 5,753,856 downwards.
ATCTTCAGGTTGTCTCAGCGATGTACAGTTATTCTTGAACTGCAAGAGGAAGGTGGATTTCACAATGACTTACTGCTGCACTACCTTGTCCAGAAATAATTATTTTAATTTTTCATCAGGATTTGATTTCCAACCTGTAGCTCTAAAAAAACTTGCAACTTTGAGATAGGAATGAATTAAAAAAGCCATTTTGAGTTGCAGCAACTGTGTTCTGGTGGCTTTAGATATTTCATTCTATTAGTTCACAACAAACATTTCTTTTTTTTTCTGCCTGTGGGTTTTTTCTCAGACTCATGGGCTGCTGTGACAGGTCACCAGGAGTGGTTCAGTAACGATGTATCTCTGTCTCTGGAGTGTTAGATGGTTTGATCCAGAACAGTCTGACATAAGTTGCATATATTTAGAAATACTTGACTTCTGGATGCTGTTGTATGTTTTTTGAGTTTTTGATACTGAAGTGCTGCCATAACAACAGAATAAGGTGCTTATTGTGTGTAGAAATAAAAGACACAGTCAGTTATAATTTGTAAACATAGAAAACTATCAAGTATTTTATCGAGTATTTTCCTCTATTCCTCGAGTGTAGTCTCTCTACATTGCCAACATCTGGGCTGCAATGATAAGGAAAAAAGCCATCAGAATGTTATGAAAATTAACTTGTGTATATATAAAGACATTGTAAGGTTCTGTGGGATTTCATTTGTTAGTATGTTTTTGCCCTGTATCCTTAGGATGTAACTTAATTTTTTGGTAGGTTCTGGGTCGGATATCAGTATGTGATCACCAATCGAAATCACTCCCTGGTGGAAGGTCACTGGGAAGTAGCTTATAAAGGTAGGCCTCTCAAATTACTGCTTAGTTCAGTGGCCCATGGAAACTGTCTTAAAGCCTGAATATAATTTGCAAGAACAACAAAGTTTCTTTTAGTGCTAGTGTTGAATATTGCAGGGGAACTGCTTGGCTTTACAGTGTGGAAATGAAAGAGTTTAATACCCCATGCATGTCTTATTTTAAAGGTGAGGAAGTTTCATGTTTTTTCACATTGATGTCTTGTGCAAAGAACATGTTGTTTCACTTTATCTGTGTTTCCTACTTGATTAAGATGCGAAAAAGGAAACTACAGTAGTTTCTCGTTCTTTGTGAATATCTAGATGAACTCCTGATTCTAGTATTTGCACAGACTAGTGTAGCATGTTTGGGGATTTTAGCTCTTTAAAAATTGGAAGAATTTTATATACTTTAAAAAAAACCCACTAGATTTTTCGGAATTACTCTTATTTTTTTCTTTTAAAGTACTTCAGGTAGTTTACTTAAACCAGATCAAAATTTGCATAATTCCAAAAACGTATCCCAGTTTACACGAAAAACTGAACATTAATCTGTTGGGCTTTGCTGGCTGAACTCTTTCAATTGCAAAACAAGCAGCTCCCTCTGCTGACAAGGCAATGTTTCTACACCTTTTATTTTTAACTAATTCAGTTGAGGGATTAGTTATTCTTAAAGTCATTATATGAACTCTTACGTGTACAGTTGCATGTCTAATTGCTGTACTGGTTTAGATAATGGAAAATTTAAAGCAAAGATGAGGTTTCTTTTAAGCACCAGCACTGTGAAGTCCAGTGTAGCATTTGAAAACCAAGCTGAATAGGTTTTTTTTCTTATACGCAATTGTTGGTATCCATGGAAAATGTGGAAGGGAAGCTGTCCCTTAGGTACAGGTAATAATTATGAACAGAATTTTGCTAAACAGTTGGGTCTTGAAAAATACTTCCTTTGACATGAATACAGACATTCTCCTTAAAAGGACCTTTCTTTGCTCTTTGGAAAGCTGACTGCACTGCCATCTGCTGACAGTGTTAACAACCAGAGGGGCACAAATTACAGAAAAATCATGGTAACTTTATTGTAAGTTTTATTTAATTTGATGCATTATATAAATTTAAGCTTTCTCAGTATGATATATTCAGGTGTTGTATTTATTACAGAGATGCCTCAATGAAATAAAGTACATAGTAGTACATAGTAACATCCACTAGTTTCTGAAAACCTTTTCTTAGGCTTCATTGACTTATATTGGAGCAGTCTCTGAATTCCTGATGCCTGTTTGAAAAGTGATTTAGGGTTCTATAGCTTGAAAATTTTGATTTATTATTGGAACATGTGAAACATATGTCCTCAAAAAAAGTAATCAACACCCTTTGCGCTGTTTGGAACCCACCACAATACTGTTTGCTAACGTGAGTTGGAAGGAGCAAACAGTGGATGCCCCAAGTGCAGCTAGGGCACTTGGAATGAGCAGCAGGAGATGGGGGGAGCACAGGTGGATGCACAGGCATCTTTGGAAGCGCCAGTGGGTGCTTGGAGTGCCAGGCACAAGAGTGGTGTGTGGGTTCTTGCTGCACTTGTAACAAGTGTGGCCAAACTCAGCGTGGTTTGAAGATGCGTAACTGTTGTCAGGCAAACCCCGTGGGACTCTGGAAAGCAGCATTTGTGAAGATACCAGAATATCACTTCTCCTGGTTCAGAGTGACAGAATTACCCAGTCCTTTGAAAACAGCAGCCTCTTTTCTCTGTGAGTCACCCCTTTCCCCCCAGCTGTTTGCCTTCCCTGGAGCAGTGTTGCTAATGGAAGCTGGAGCTGGAGGGCAGCAGCTGGGGTGTGCATGGAATGAGTGACATTACAGAGCCTTTCTAAAGCTTTGTATACCCTCAGGCTGCTTATGCCAGTGTATCTTTTTGCAGGCTCTTCAGAAGTGTTTTTACCCCCTGACCCCACCTCTGGTACGGCTATGCCTGAAAAGGAAAACGTTCTTTGTGCCCAGCTTCAGTGTTACCATTATCCCACCTTCCGGCACAATGGTTTACACAGCTGGCATGCTAAAAACTGCTATGAGAAATCTTCATTCCTCTGCAAAAGGAGTAAGTTGGTTTTGGTTCAGTATCAACTGTGTTGTGTGTTTAAATATGCATGTAACAAACACGTGGAGATTTTTTCATTATCCTTTCCGACCTTTGCCCAGTGAATTAAAAAAAAACAAACAAAAGGGTGGAATTACGTTTCTGCTTGGTTTTAATAAATAAGAGCATTGTCATGTGTGGCTGTCACACAGTACAGAGTTTCACTAAAAAATTGTTAAACTGCAGTATCAGCCCTAAAATAAAGTATACTTGGGGGGAAAAAAAAATTTTAAAAAGCACCTTATTAGTAAGCATCACCCTTAAATTATTAATTTCACATTAAAATGATGAAACACTTGTTTCTGGTTTATTTTGAGTATAGAAGATTCTCTTGAATTCTTTCCAGACAGTTAGTGGAACTAGAGGAGAAAAGACAAGTGGAGTTTACTGACTTAAAGAAGAAAAGCCATTTTTTTTCACTTTATATTGAATTTCTGTACTCCAAAAGCCTCGATTCCAACAGAAGTATTGACAGGATTATCAGGTAGTCTTAAACAGTACCTGATCTAGATGGTGCTTCATTGCAAGAAGGAGAGAAGCAGTTTAATTGTGAGGGTCGTCAGGAGTGCAGCTGACTCCTGGGGTGATTGTGCAGCCTCTGTCTTCAGAGGTTTTTATGACCAGATTAGATAAAACCCATTGGGATGTCGTAGCTGACCCTGCTTTGATCAGGAAATTGAACTGGAGGCCTCCTCAGGTCCCTTCCAGCCTGAACTTCCCAGCTGACCTATGCACAGGGTGGAGGGGACAGGCCATCCTCCCTGAGCAGCTGCTCCAGCTGACATGTGCCAGCACCGTGTTTGTTCCCTCGCTCTGGTTTTGGTACCTGCCTTTAGGACAGTGGGCAGAAGGCAGCTGGGCAGGGATCAAGATGCTACTAGGACAGGGGTAGTACTACTGCCTGGCTTCCTTCTTTAGGCCTGGCCTGTTTTAAGTGTCCTTCAGGTTTGGTCCAGAGAAGATCCATCTTTTCCTAAGTACCAGGAGAGAGGAAGGGAGCTGCAGAAGGCTTTGGCAGTGAAGGTTAAACTTCTCAGACCACTTACTTTCCTTTGTCTTGGAGAGGATGCCTGAAAGTGTGTCAGTTCCATTAAATACCTGAAACTCAGCTTGTCAATTTTGAGCAGTAAATCATCCCTGTGTGCCTCCAGACTATCCATTATCTTCCCCGCTCCTTGGAGATCCCTTTTCAAAGCTGCTGTGAGGTGAAGGCATGGATTTTAACTGGTGGTCTGCTTATGCTTACAAGTCACTTAATGCAGCAGAATAAACTGGATTCCATCGATGCCGATGTGCCTTTCTGTTGTAGGCCAGACTTGCGTTGATATCAAAGACAACATTGTGGATGAAGGATACTATTTCACCCCAAAAGGGAACGATCCCTGTTTGAGCTGCACGTGTCACAACGGTGAGCCTGAGATGTGCGTGGCCGCTCTGTGTGAGCGGCCCCAGGGGTGTCAGCAGTACCGCAAGGACCCGAAGGAGTGCTGCAAGTTCACCTGTCTAGACCCAGGTAAGAGTTGACTGCTGCAGTGTTGTCAAGAAAAAAATAGTTGAGTGCTCCACTTGGTTATGTTTGGGTATAACTTTGTTTGAAATGATGCATCCTTGCAGTGCCTTGATATGGTTGGGTACAGCTGCCCTGTGGGGGAAGATCTCAAATCATAGGAAGGGAAACACTTCAGGCTGTGGCTGGTAAAAATTTGTTATCCTTGATGCTCCTTAGAAAGGAGAAACAGGAGCTTATTTTCAGTATGGAGATTGATAGTACTGTGGGTTATTAGTACAGCATCTTGCACAATTCCTTTGTCATGTTTAGTTGTTGTGAAAAGGAAGTACTTTTCTCTTGAGCACTAATAAAGCATCTTTTTCTGATTGTGAGCATTTATGTGAGTGGAAGTTTGCTTGCAGGGATCATGGGGGAAGCAGAGTTTTTAAACTGTGTAAGTTTCAACAATCATCAGGACATACAACTCTGCTTATTGGATTTGGCATATCAGTGCAGCTTCTTGTTTTGGATCTGTTAAGTCTTCAGTTTACTTTGAATTGTTTGTCAGTCACCATTTAGTGGTGTGGATTTTGGGGGCTTATTTTTCTGTAAAGAGACTTGAAAAAAGAAACATGGCTTACATGGAATTTGCTGTGGGGGTGGTCAAATACTGGAACAGATTGCTTGTGGAATCTCCATCTGTGGGCTATTCAGTGCCTGACTGAACTCTGTCCTGGGCAACCTGCTCTAGCTGATGCTGCTTGAGCAGGGGTTGGACTAGGTGATCTCAGGATGTTCCTTTCAACTTCAACCATTCTGTGATACCGTTATATTTTGGTATTTTAAAAGAATCTAATCTTATCTGAGTGCGCTAAGAAACTATTGTTCTGAATTCCTGTGGAAAACACAAGGTCAGCTGTTCCCATCAGGGGCTTCTGTTTCAATCTGTTACAAATTCCAGATTTGCTTATTGACTTCCACATTTGCAGTCTTTCTTATTGGTCTTAACTAGGAGCAGTTAATCATTAAAGGCCACTGGCTCCTCCTTGTGTCATTTACGTTTGTTCTGAGGGTTAAGCTCAGCAGATGTTCATAGCTTGTGTTGCAGGTCGGTCGGTGAAAGAGTGGGGGGAAAAGCAGGAGTCTTCCTCCCACTCTTATCAGCTGAGCTAAGACTTAGGCTTCACTTTTTTTATCTTCAGGAACAGTGTCAGCAAAGCATCATCCAGCACACAGGATAAGATGACCTGGGATAACCTTGTGCCGTGTTCTTTAATCCTTACTTATTCCTGTGGGTCTTAACTATTGATGAATACTGATTTGAAGAGTGTATTTTACCACATCCTTTCTCATCCTTAAGCTCTTCCTTCTGTACTGATGCTAAATGAGACTGTTTCATTATACTCTTGCTTGAAGTGTTCTGGTGGTTTTTTTAGTAACTTTGTTTTTGAGAGAGGAATTATCAAGCAGTCCTCCAACTTCCTTCATAATGAAGTTACTTCAGCTAGTGATAAACACTGAAATTTTTAAAGGAAACATTTCAGTTTTCCTTCTGGATGTTTATAAATGACTATTCCAGGTGACGAAAATTAATGAATTACTTTCTTTAATCAGAGTGTATTTACCTCTGTCCATTTCTTTCATATATCTCCCCTGAGCTCTGTTGCAAAGGAAAGAAAACAGTTTACTGTTCAACAGTAAGTAAATTAATCACCCAAGGAGAGACTGGGGGAAATAAATCCTGCTGTTGGGTTGGCAGGTAATCAGCTCTCACAGTGTGAGTGGGTGAGCAATGATTACAAGTGGATAACGAATATTACTCAAGGACTTGGTAGTAGGGGGGTTTTTCAGTGGTAGGAGTAAGCCAAGCAATCGCAGCTATACTCTCCTGAAAGATGCTTCTCCTCATTTAGTGGAAGATAAATAGCAGAGGAATATCTTTCATATACTAGTGCTGGAACTGAGGTAGTCTGTCTATTGCTGCTCCATGGATGTGGTAGAAAATAACTTTTCTTTTGTGGCTCTTGTTTAGACAGACCTACAACTCCTATTTGTGAAAAGGTAATAGAAGAGGTAAAATACTTGGAAAGAACTGGTGTGCAGAACCTAGTCTAGTGACTAAATTGGTGCAGTTAGAGAGTACTAATACTGTACTGAGTGTAGAAACAGCTTTTCTGAAATAATCTATTTGTATTTTTTTGGGTTGGAAATCTCTGTGATGATATAGATCTTGTTTTGTACAAGGTGGGTCTTTGTCTTTTTGTTGTTGTTGAACGTTAGGAGCAGTGTGACGGAGGCCCACAACACCCCAGAAGGTCCAAGAATTGCAGTTGTAGCTGGTCTAAAGACATATAGAAGTCAGGTCTAAAGAAATATAGAAGTCAGGCTTGCCTAAATGTGACAACCCACCTCTGAGGGGAAGGAAGCACCTAAGATTTGTAGTGGTCTTTGGTCCAAAGGAATGACAGAAGTCAGAGGGTCCACAAACAATCAGAAAGTTTTATTAGTAAATTACACACTTGGCAGGGAAATTGGTGTGTTAGTCCCTGTCCTACTATATAAACACCCAGCAGGGGGGTTTGGATAAAGGGGTAGGGTGAAAGGCAAGAGAGGAATTAAAGAGGGAGAGATGAATTAAAGAAAGAAAGGAAAAGAGAGAGGAAAAAGAAAAAAATAGAAACTAAAGAAAGGAAAGAGAGAGAGAGAAAGATCAGCAGTCCTGGTTCCAGCATTGATACAGCTAAGGGGATGTTGCTACTGGTTTCAGCATCAATCCAGCACTGTGCTGTGTTGTGGCTCTTCCTCTCAGAGAAGTGCTGCCCTATTTCCACCTTCCCCCCTTCTCCAGCCAAATCTTGTTCTTTCTCACAGCATGTTAATACCAATAGTCCTTGGTTATTACCAGCAATTCCTGTCTGTTATTACTAACAGTCCTTGGTTGGCTCCACAGCCATCCAGTTATCAGTGTTTGAGACATACACATTAGCCCCTTATCATCTGGGAATCAAGAGCTCAAAAGGATTTCATCTTGGGCTGCTGTTTATAGGGTCTTTAGAGAGTGGGCTTTAGTCAGTAATTTTCCATCCTGACCACAGTCTGAGTTGGAAACTGTCTTTGAAGGTTCAGTAACAAAAATATTATTCCATTTGGGTTGTTCTGGTAAGAAAAACAAGTTTCTGAGGCTGTTCTTAAAAAGAGGTGTTCATTAGACACCTGTTAGTTCCTGGGAGCAGACAGTGTTTCTGATAAGCTCAAGAGTGGCTTAGTCTAAGTGCAGTTCTTCAAGGCTGAGGCCTAATGAGCATTTCTCAGATCACAGTGTGGCCTGGGAGTGGGGGATGCACCACTGCAGTCCATCCTGTGACCAAAGCCAGCTTCTCTGGGCCTCTACACCTATGAGTGTAAAGTGACTTCTTACTGAAGTCACTTTAGTGCTATTAAGAGCCTTAAATAATTTATGAGGATCACGAAGCTGGCATTGCCATAAGATGGAGGAGGAACAAGGGCAGGTCTGGTGTTCAGGAGGGTGTCTTGGTTGGTAGGTGTGTGACTGCCTCGGCTGAAGCTCTGACAGCCATAGTTGCTGAAAGGTTTGACAGCACACTTTTGTACTGCACAGCCAGATTTGAGAGGGTGCAATGTTCAAATTCTGTCTGTAGTGGACTATTAAATTAATTTCTTGTTGCCAGGAATGTATGACATAATAAATAGCAGCCTGGTAGCCTTGTACTGTATCTGTGGTACATTAGGTGGATTTTTCTGTTACTAGCACACCAGCACTTAGAACTGCTGTGAGGCTTTTAGCATTCTTTTTTAAGAAATCTTGATAAAACTTACTTGCTCTTAGTGAAAGGAGAAGTATGGAGGGAGCTCTTGCAGCTGGAGTGGGTGCAGGCAAGGAGAGGTGGCGCAGATCTGGCTGGTTCCTCTGGGAAGTGGGGTGGCAGTGCATTGGTTGGGAAGAGGGGTCATACCTGCAGTGCTTGTGTCCTGCAGCAGGAGGTGACCAGGTTGTGCAGCCACCTCATCTGTTTCTTACCCACAGCAAACCTGGGTGCATTTCTCATTCAGAAACCTTTAATGATAAGTTGGTGCAAAGAACGCAGCACGGTCACCTTTAGGTCATTCTTCTTTGTGTACAGTGTCTGTGTGTGCATGTGCTGCTTAAGCATAACCAAGTGTAATTAGTTGAACTGTGAAAAATTAATTCCTCTCATGCCTGGTACTGGGAGAACAGTGGTAATTTGCTGACAACATCCTTCCAAGTGTGAATCTGCTTAGCAGTGGGATAGAGCTCTCCAAGTTCTAAGCTGCTGGGTCTGTTTCTTGTTTTTCCACTTGCTTTCAGTATGACTCCAGGAAAAGGTTTAATTCTCGTTCACCCTCATCTCTTCAGTTTCTGAAAGATGATTATCACATTGATTCACTTTTTGAAGGTATTTTTAGTTTCTATCCCTTAGTGGTGGATGTGAATGTACCAATGGCACATGGAATTTAGGTGGGCACATCTTGGTGATAATGACAATGTTTAGAGATTTTGTTGTTGGAAATGTAAAAGTTAACGAGTCCGGAAGTCATGTAGTGTGCCAATATGCCAGTTCTCAGGCCTTTCCCAAAGCTTTCAGTCTTGCTTTCCTCTTCAGTGTAACTTCCATCAACCATGCCAGGGAAACAAATGGATGTGCAAAATGCCATTAACCTCTTCTTTTTCCCATTTTCAGAGACCTGAAACCTTCACCATTCTGTCCCTTTTGCTGAGGAGGATATTCTTAGAAACTTTTAGATCTTCTTGCAGTAAAAAGATAAATCACATGATGATTCATGATTTTCTTATATATTTGAAATACAGAAAAGTGTTAAACCAGGCTAATGAATCCCCACTCTGCATTTATCTCTCCGCTACTGACAGAAGATCATCAAGGAAGATGAGTCTTGAACAAAAATAACAGGCTGCTTTCATATGTTTTATGTAACAGATGGCAACAGCTTGTTTGACTCCATGGCCGGGGGAATGCGTCTGATCGTGAGCTGCATCTCCTCCTTCCTCATCCTCTCTCTGCTGCTTTTCATGGTCCACCGGCTGCGCCAGAGGCGGAGAGAGCGCATAGAGTCCTTGATTGGAGCAAACTGTGAGTACCAACCTTGTGCCTCGTGCTCATTATTGACAGGTTGATGTACATAGAGGTGAGAAATGTCCTGGTCTTGCTTGACTGTGCCTGGGTGCGTGTCTTGGTAGGGTCTCCAAAATTGAACTTTTTTAGTGGATAATGGAAAGATATTTTTTTTCATTTGTATGCGGTCCAAGTCTGAAATATCTTCTGTGTGAGTGGTGTCCATAGTTTGAAGAGGTTAGAGTCAAATTTAGATGTAATGCAGGACAAACAGACTGGGAGCAGGTGGGCCTGGGTATGGTTGTTAACTGCAGCAAGTTGACTTGTATGGGTTATGTAGACTTTTTTAGGTCTTCGGGAGACATGAGTTCCTTGGGTGTGAAGAGTGGAAAAAGGTGTTGAGATCTGACTTAAACTGAAGAAGAAAGCACGAGATAAAGTCACTGACTCCTTTTTCTTCTCTTGAAATAGTGCACCATTTTAACTTGGGCCGCAGGATGCCTGGCTTCGATTATGGTCCCGATGGTTTTGGAACTGGCCTTACTCCACTGCATCTTTCAGACGATGGGGAAGGTGGAGCATTTCATTTCCACGACCCACCTCCACCCTACACTGCTTACAAGTATCCAGATATTCAACACCCAGATGACCCACCTCCTCCTTATGAGGCTTCTGTCAATCCAGACAGCATCCTTTGTTCCACTCCAGGTATGCAGGCAATCATTTTTTCTTTCCTTCCACTTCTTAATTTTGGCTAGAGGATAGATTTTTATTTTTTAAGCTATGATCATGTGTTTCAGCAATTGTGATGGGAAAATACACTTTAAATAAAATCTCTAATTTTTGTGATGGAAAAGTCTTTTGTTAAAATGTATCATTAACCTTTCACAAAGGTTCTTTGGATCACCTAAATTAGAAGTGGAATCCAATCTGCAAGCAGTTTACCTCTTAGACCTTACCCATTTTCAAGCCTTACCTTGGATGGGTAACCTGGTTAGCTTTCTTTTTTCCACTGTGTTGTTACAATTTGTGGCCTTTTGAAGATGGGTCTATAGAGATTAGTATTAAGAACTAGAACAAATGTCAAGTACAAGAGATTTTGAAGAAAATATATCCAGTGTCTTCTCTCCTCTCTGCTTCCCCCACCCACGCCCCCCCAAAAATTGACCAAAAATACCACTTTCTAATGATTCACCCAGTACTCTTCAGTTTTGCAGCTGTGATATTCACATACTGTAGAAATCATTCCAATTTGGGATTTTATAGCATCGTATTTCACAAGATAAGTGAGCCTGATTAGTGCAAGCATCTTATTTATATGTCGAAGTTTTATTTTCGCTACACCATTTTCCTCTTTTGCAGTCTCATCTTGTTGTGCATTAGCGCAAAACCAGGAAAAACTCAGAGCTTCCAGAAATACAGATCGTAAATCTATTTGGGAGTGTGAAATGTTGTACTTCACGTTCTGATTCTGCTTGTTTTCTGTCCTTTACAGATGGAGTTCTCTCTCAGACTGTGCAAACCAGTCCTCCATCACTAGGAAACTGTGATGTATCCCCACAGCTTACAGAGGGGTCGCTTCCTCCCTCAGTTGGTCCTTCTCCAGTGGAGCTGGAAGACTCTGCTGACAGCAGCACCTTTCTTGTCCCTCCTGACACCCCACTAAATGAGAACACACCGGCAGAAACTCTTACGGGCAGCCATCACAGCCACTGTTCCCTCAACACCATTGTATAGAGGAGCGAAACGCCCATCACTGGTCAGAGAGAGTTTTAGCAACTGTTTGCACAGACAAACACTAATCCGTGGTTCGAACTTCAGAAGGAATCTCCACTTTGTTTTTCAGACACTGCTTTTATGTTCTAGTTTAGGATCGTACCTCTCGTTTTTTTGGCTGTCGTTATTCACTCACTAATCAACTTGTCCTGTAAATATGGACTTGTATAACTGCTCTTTTTTTTTTCCATTGGCTATGGAAAAGAGAGCAGAGAATTCCTTTGACTTCTAAGGAGGTAAAAAGTATGGGTAGTTTGATTTTTGGGTTTTTGTTGTTTTGTTTTTTTTCTTAACCTGAGAGGAATCAAAATCTACATCAGAAAAAAGCTACTTGGATTTGGCTGGATACCACAGGATCCAGGGAACAGACAATGGAAAAGGAGGGTGGGGGCAGTCACTGTTCAAGCGGAGAGGACGGAACTGCAGGGGAAGGGGCTGGGGACCTGTTTTGCAGAGTGGGGGCCCTGAGCAACAAAACACAGGGCACCAAGGGTTGCACTGTGTAAAACACATGTGGGTTTTCACCTGCATTGCTGTTTCTGAACACCATAGGGATGCAGGGTGAATGGTCTACACAATACGTGACGAGTGGGTACTGACAAAACTGGGATTTGCAATTACAATTATTTGTTGCTGGTACCTGCAAAATCTCATGGTTGGGTAAACTTCTGGCCCATGAAGGAAACTGATTCTGTGTGATGTCCCTTTGGTAGAACCATGTGTGTTAGATAGTACTTTAGGGAAGAGATGGGGAGCAATTAACTTTGATGCAGCCTGAGTTCACTGTTTGAAGCCCCTGTTTGTTACAATCCCATAAGGAAGATCGAGGTATTTTTCTTTCTAGGTTAACTCCTTTACAGTGAACAGTTGCACAAGACTGGCCTGGATAAAAGATCATTGTTCTTGCTTTTCTTATTGCATGCTATATTTAGCATGTGTGTTCCCTCCCCTCCATTTCACTTCTTTGCAGTTCTACAAATACCACTTAAAAACAGTGATCAACATGTACTATACATGATGTTTAATTCTAATTGGACACTTGTTCCTTATCTGAGTCCCATAAATTGCCAGCCCTGTTCTAGAGATTTCCCCCGTGCCCCCCAAACCATTTATCCAGGTCCCACAAGGGTTTATAATGAGGTTAGTGTACTTAAATCAATAAAACAGTTTGCTTCAGTCTGATATGTCATCTTAAATTTCCCCCTTGTATTGAACTCTTTAAACTAAGTTAATTTACAGATGACAAAGATTCATTCACTCCCTCACGAAACCCAAAGTCAAGCGCTGTTGGTTTTGATAATGAGTGCGAAATAATCTTGACAGGTGACTTTAAATTTGTTTGGATTTCAGCGTACAAATAATTTACTTTTTTCTCCCATCCTCCCCTTGCCTCTGCTTCTCCTTGACTTACTGTAACAGTCAGCAGATGAGATGAATTTTAAGGGTTTTGTAAAGAATGCCCCCTGTAAATGGTCTCCTGTTACCTTATGAAGGGTACAAGCCTAGAGGGACAGGAACAAAACACTGCATGGGGGTGTGTATGTGATCTATTTTTCTAGTAATGATGAGAAGTCATACTTGTATGACAAATCCTAACCCACTGTTGCAGTTTCCCAGTGCAGCTGACTCTTTCCCCGTGGAATATGCTGCTACTTTCTATTCCCTCTCTTGCCTGTAGGCTTATACTGTACTTGGGGATTGGTCTTGACAATTCAACTCCTTTTGCACAGAAAACCGTGGGTTTCATTACTGAGATCGTGTCTGGTGTCTTGACATTCAGACACTTGCTAACAACCTCGACTCCGTCGGAGAGCGTGAATCACAGCTCTGGGTGTGCTGCTGGCACACGAGTGGGAGGAAGCACTGTTGGGAAGCCTCCCCGCCTGGAGCCGCTCCACGCCCGTGTCCCGCTCTCCGGTCTGACTGGCTGCAGCAGCACTGGTACCAAACGAGAGGAGCGCTGCTCCACCCCGCGGGATCTCTTACCGTCTCCTCCTCCTCCGCGTTCCAAGCCCTGGTCCAATGAAGTGGATGGATGGCAGTGGTCAGAACCATACGTACAAATTACCGAGCATTTCTGAAGTATGAAAATAAAGCGGGTTTTGTGCGTTTTTGAGCACACTCATACGTTTTATACATTGTATGTACTGATTTTCCTTTAGTTTTATAGGTACGAATGCGTGTGTGTGCGTGTGTGTTTCTGGGTGGTGACATATATATATATATCTATACATACTGTAGACAGTAACCTTTGTGCTGCATCCCACTAGGTGAAGCTGAGCACTGAGATAGAAACTAGGCTCTAGGGTTAATACTTCTCTCAAGCTGGCTACACTCTGTTGTAGGACAGGTTGGGATAGAGTACACTTAAGTAGGATGCAAAGTCTATGCTACTACAATCTGTTCCTGAGAAATATTTTGTTAGCAGTGCAAACTAGAAAATTTCCAATTTCTTTTGAAGCCAGGTGGAATATTTGTTCTTTGTAGTAACCTAGCGCAATAACAAAAGGCCTTTTGGCTTGGTCTCTGAAGCTGTTTTGTGGCTGAGGTGAACAGATACCTTACCTCACACTTCTCCTAACACTGCAGGGATCTGTTCAACATTTTTTTATTTTACTTTTGGTTCTGTGGTGAGTTTTATTTGCAAATAAGCTCTGTTACAACTGGCAACTTCATGGTGGCTCCTGGTTGTAGCTATTCCAAATGGAGGCTTCTTTGTAGAAGCCTCATTGTGATATTTTCCCCATTGCTTCTGAGCCTTTCCCACTTGTATATTGGCAGTAGGCTGCTATTTTCTCTATTTTCCCCTATCCTTCTTCATCTTAACTGTAAACAAGGGAAATTCTGCCTTGAATGGAGCAGCTCACTAAGTACAGCTCGTTTACCTCTCAGTGAGCTTCTAATTTGGCAATAAAATTGTCATTTTTTTCCCTTTTTAATGTAGCTTTTTCACTTTGAGTACTTTCTCTTGGAGTAAGAGCCTTTGTAGCGGAAAACGTCCCAACTACTCAGACTTCTGGACCAACTGGGGAAGAGTTAAGTTTCCATGACAGCAGTGGACTCCTCAGCAATCCTTCCTTGCCCTTGGCAAGGTGACTGGGAGGCAGTTTGTCCTGAGCACCAGTTACAGAGGGTTGATGCTTGCCCGAGGAAAACCTTTCTGTTTTGATTGCCATTAGATTGATGAGATCTTTGGAGTTACTTTGTGCATTGATTTTTTTTTTTTTCTCCCGCCACTGTTCATATCTCTGGATGTTTTTCCTAACTGCTGATGCATCCTAAACATCCTTCCAGACGCAGCAGGGAGATGGCATTGCCACATGTTTCCCAGCAGAGTGTGTGAGCCAGGAGTGTGTTTATCTCGGGATGTCCTTGACCGCAGTTGTGAAATGCCAGCACTCGGCTCCAAGCAGGGCTCACACCTCCCGTTGTGGCCTCAGACAAAGCTGCTTCTCAGATTCCCCCCTCCTTTTGATGTACTGTGGTGCCATATGAGGTCTCTGCTGTTCCTTAAGAACAGCCCCAGATACTCTGGTTTGTCAGTGATGCCTCTGTACACAGTGTCACAGCAGCCCCTGATTCTGTACTAGGTGAGTTGTATGGTTAAAGCGTTAGAGGGGCAGAGGGTCATGTTCTGTGCTAGATCAACACTGTCATTCCAATATGCGAAAAAATTTGTCTGTGTAATGTTCAGTCCTGTTTAGTTTGAGCCTCAGACTGTTCCTTTATCCATGCACAGCAGGACGCTGATCTGGAAGAAGAATGAAGTAGGTGGACATTTTTTTCCAAAAGCTGAATCTTGCAGTCGGGCGGTGCTTTGACTCCATGGATGTTGTGATGACCTGTTCAGGCGTCTCCCAAGTTTCACTTGGGAAGAAAGTGGGTTTTTTGTGACCAATAATTATTACCATTCTTTTCCCATCTCATATTAAACAAACTTGAAACTATTTTTGAGCATGTTTTTATCTTTCGGATGTGACTTCTCAACGACAAAGCACTGATGTTTTAATGTTGCCTCATACAATCCCTAACGCGCATCTTTTTTTTTCAGTTGCTGAAATGTCTTTCTTCTCCCTAGCTAACAAACATGCAAAGAAATTTCTTTTAAATTTCCCTTTCAAATTGGGAGCTGAACCCTAAAATTACAGTGGTTGAGCGTAGGAGGTGAATCGAAGTCCATACGTTTGCTTCCGACGTTCCCCAGTCCCAAATAAGTGTTTCTTTGGAATAGATGCTTTCAGTGATAAAGATGCACTTCTCGTAACAACAGTCAGCATTACCTGCCTGCTACGGTACCACATAGCTTTAATTTTCCGGTATGTGCACCTTGAGTGCTGGGTGGGTCGGAGTCGATGCCAGCAGAGGTGGCCGTGCTTGTGCCACACCCTGCCTGTTGGGCTGAGGGTGCCTGGGAGGCTGTGAGAGAATGAGACACTGCTTTTTACCTTCCTCTGGAAAATTGTTTTAGCCAGCGCTGCACTTGCAGGCTTCTCCTGTGTAGTTGGTTTGTGACTGGACTTAACTGTGGCAGTGTATAAAAGATTTTGATATTCTGTGAAATACCATGTAGAATTTAAATTTGATACTATAATAATTGAGTCCCTGTGACACTGGTTTTTTGTTTTAACTTCTTTGGGGTTGGCACTAATCTATCTTTTTTTTTTTTTTCCAAGATGCTGTGAGAAACATTTCATCCAAATGCCAAATAAATTGTGTTCTGTAAGAGAAATGTCCTGTTCCAATATCTCCTAATTTCTGCGTCAATGTGGTTCCCCAGCATTGCGAAGGAAGGCTTTGTTAAATCACACTTCTGAGCTGTGATCTTGCAGAAGATCAATAGATGCGTTTAACTTGGAGCAGGGAGGCTGCCAAAGTCCCTGTTATGCGAATTCCAGTGGGATTTACCTGTATTAGTGTAATTTTAGGAAAGTCTTGGGGTTATACCCAAGAAGGTGAAGTGCAGTATATTCCTGCTGCCCTCCCCAGGCCCGGGGGAAGGTGCTGAGTGCCGGGGCAGGAGGTTGTGCTGGATGGAGGGGGTGGTCTGGACCCCCAACTCCCTGTTCTCCACGAGCCGCTGGGCACGCAGTGATTGCTGTGAGCGCTGTGGAACAAGTCCCCGCAGCGCTGCGGGGCCGTCCCGTGCCCTGCTCGGGGCCGCAGGATGCGTTCATTGCTGAAAGCCATCCAGGGGCAGTGTCATCGTCGCTGCGGGGGCCAGGCAGGGCTCCGCTCCCCCTTTCCTGTGCCTGCAGAGGGCAGCTGCCACCGCAGCCGCCGCCGTCGCTGCTGGACTTGAACCAGCACAACTCCAGAGCTCCATCCCCGCGGGATGCTGGGTCAGCTGAAGGCGATGCGATGCAGCCCTTCCTTCGCTGCTGGTTTGGGGCAGACAAACATCCCTCCACAGCAGCTGCCTGATGTCACGGGCGCTTGGAAGGGACTCAGTCTGGCAGGGACCCCGTGGGGCTCTGCCTTTGCTGGAAGATCCTGTGCAGGTACCACTTGCCCTTCCCTCTTGCCCCTCGTTGCCTGGGGACAGGACAGCTCCCACGGGGAGCAGCCTGGATTGCCTGGAGCATGGCCACGGCTCTCGGGGCTCCCCACCGCTCCCCAGGGACACGTGTGGAGGGCTGCCCTGTCAGTGTTGACCCTCGGCTGCTGTGGTAGAGCATTGCTGGGCAGCCTCCTGCTGTAAACTCTTAGCAGCTGTGTTCAGCACGGCGTGTCCGGGGCCCTCAGCCCCTGGGAGAGTGCCAGGGCCTGAGGAGCCTGTCAGACACACGAGGGACCGTGTGCTGGCAGTGCCCCCGGGGGTGCCAGGCCGTGGGGCGGGAGATGTCGCTGACCCCGGCGGCGGTGGGAGCGTGGGATGAATGAAGGGGCTGTGCAGCGGCGTGTGGCCAGCGCGCATCTGCTGCCCACAGTGCCTCCTTTGTGCCTGCTGCTGCTGCGCTCCCTGCCCTGCTCCCGGCTTGCTGCCTGGGCTAGCAGCAGCTTGTTATGGGGATCAAAGATCCTTATGGCAAATCAGGGGTGGCTGGAGTATTTATTGCCCATGAATGTTACCTATTTGCCTCTCTGGATGCCCATAACCTTTCGCGCATCCATCTGTGGGTGATGTGAACCACACTCTGGCGGCTCAAGTCTTTGTCTTGTCACTGTCCCTGTCAGCCCAGGTCCCCGGCCAGGCTCCCAGGCGGATGTGTAGGATTTACCTCCAGGAGCTGTTCTTGGCACCTCCACTGGGTGCTGGCACAGGGCTTGCTGACGGTGCACGTGGTGGGGGTTCCCAGCACAGTGGCACCGTGCCCACAACTGATCGATGGCTGCAGCTTAAGGAACTATTTTTGTATTTCAGTGATATTTTTTCCCCTGTCCTGGCTCTTGCCCTTGGTGCTGTGACTACGCGTGGCTGCAGGGACCTCGCCTGGCTCCGTGGTGGCAGCCTGATGGACGTGGTGTCTCCCTGTGAGGACAGCACAGAGCTGCAGGATCAGCCGTGAGCTCAGCACGACCACCAACACATCAGCAAGGCCAGCAATTTCAAGGTTTGATCTGGTTCCTATAGAAACTGGAGGCTGCTCCTGCCTGGCACGGGTGCCGGCAGCCAGCGGTGCACCCTGGGGAGCGGGGCAGTGGGGATGGGCGGGAGCAGGGTGTGGCACAGCACCTCAGTGCTGCCACTGTCTTTCCACATGCCTTGCAGACCCCTCTGCTTCCTCGCTCCACTCCTGCCTCTTGTCGGGGCTGTGCTGAGCCCCACTCTGCTCCTGCCCTCCTTGCTAGAAATCACCGCCAGAGAAGCCTGAAATCCTAAAAAAGTGTTCTGGGGAGCAACAGCTATGGGGTGGGGGGTCTCATCAGCTCCTGACCCTAAGGGTCTTGGGCTTCTCCTTCACTGCCTGGCAATACAGGCTGTCCTGCTGTGGGTGGGTGGAAGAGGTGCTACTTGGCAGGCTCATGTCTCCAATGGAGGTTTTGGTCTCACAGGTGCCAGAGCAGCTCCTCTCTTTCCTGGCAGTAATGGGCAGCAGGCTGCAGACCTGGTGCAGAATACCTCATCCCTGGAGCGGGGGCCAAGTGTCAGCCGTGGCGCAGATCCAGAGCAGCTCGGGGGACACCTGTGCTGCTGCCCTCCTCTGCTGGGGTCCAGATGCAGCTTGGTGCTGCCCAGGTACCTGCCTGGGGCTGGCGCTGCCTTGGGGTCACAGGGGTGCCCCAAAGAACCCCTGCTGAGGATGAACCCCTTGTAGCACATGGCAGCCAGGCAGTTCTGCTGAGCCGGAGCCCATTCCCGGCCAAGCCGGCAGCAGGAGGCTGCTTCCTGCTGCCCTCGCGCTGCTGCCGGGTTTGTTCATCCTGGCACTGGCTCGACAGAGCTCCTGGCCAGGGCCAAGTGCCGGCGAGGGGCGCTGCAGCCTGGGTCCTGTGGCCTCCTTTCCACTGCTGCCTGAGGATGGTAGGGATATTTTAGGAGAATGTGACAACACCATGCTCCTGTGTTCTCACTCCCTTCCTACCTGCCTACTGAGAGACCACAGCTCCTTTGGTGAGATCCTGGCTCCTGTGGGACCTTCCTGGACAGGTGCAATGGGAACGGCGTGTGCTCACTCCATGATGAGGAGCTGAAGAGCTGCCTCCACCAGCACAGGACGCCTGCGCTGGGTGCGTAAGGCTTGTGCCCCAGTGCTGCCCCTCTGCCCTGGCCAGCTGTGGCTGTGAGAGCCTGAGTCACTGCAGCCTTATGCCCACTGAGAGGAAAGGGCCGAATCCTGCCCCACCAGAGTGTGGCTCCTTGGTGAGCCCAGGGGATGAGGGTCCCCTGTAGTGGGGCTGTGGAGGCCGCCTGGGCACTGAGGAGGTGCTCACTGGACTGTGCTCACTGGGCTTTGCCCAGGCAAGGGCCTCTGTTTTCAGGGCTCAGCTGGGTTTGGTCTATGAGTCCCCATGGCACCACCTGCCCCTCAGCAGGTGGGAGCCACCACGCTCAGGAATGGGAGATGCAAGACTTGCTGCTGGCTGGGGGCGAGAGTATGTCCCACAGCATGTGTCTGCAAGAAGTGGGCAGGGTATGGGGCAGAGCTAGTGCTCTCAGCCCCTTCTGTCTACTGGCAGCCCCCTGAATCTCATCTGTAGTTCCACACACTGCGGGGGTAGGATGGGGTGCAGAGGGAATGCCGCTGAACACCAGCTTTGGGGATGCAGAGCGGGATGGTACCGGGGGGCACCCCCTCGGCAGGGAGCGGGGCGGGCAGCGCTGCACCCGTGGGATCCGCCAGCCCCCGCTCCCCGCCTGTCCCTGTCCCTGTCACCGGAGGCAGTGACCTGGCGGGCGCGGGGGGCTGGCTGGGGGCCGGGCTCTCCCCGCTCCCTCCTAGCAGCCGAGGAGTTAAAAACTCAGCCCGGGTGATGAATATGTAAGAGCAGAGCCCAGGCTGGAGCCGAGCATCTCCCGGGCTGCGGGCGCTGCCAGCGCTGCCGCCCGCCCCAGCCCAGCACCAGCCCCGCCGGGCGCACTGCGGAGGGACGGGACGGGGCAGTGCGGGGGTCCCCCCGCTGCCTCCCGCCGCCATGGACCCCACCGGGCTCAGCATAACTTTCCTGACTCTGCCCCTCGTCGTGCGAGCGGCTGCGGGAGGTGAGCTGCGCCCCGGGGCAGCGGGACGGGGGTCCCGCGGCGGGAGAGAACGGGAGCGTGGGGCTGGGGGCCCGCAGGGGCACCGCTTATTCCATTCCCTTCCCACGCGCTGTGGGATGATGCGGGCTGGGGAGGTTGGAGGCAGGGACTGGGGGACCTAGTCTGGCCCAGGACCCCTCTCCTGCGCTCCCACTGCCCCCCTCCCCGCTGCTGAATGTCCCTGGGCACCGCTGGGCTCAGGAGGTCTCAGCCTGCCCGGGGCTCTGTGCTGGCCAGGCCAGAGTCCCCTTGGGGCACTGGGGCTTGGGCTCAGCCCATCCGCCCCGCAGACCTGCACTGTGGATGAAAGCTGCGAGCGAACGGGGGCTGCCAGTCCCGGGCCGAGGCGCTGGGTGCTCACCTGCATCTGGGGCTGGCCAGTGCTACCTTGGCTCCTGCCAGAGGATGCTCGAGGGCTGGTGCATGCAGGTCTGAGGATTTTCCAGGAGTTCAGCTTTCCCCTGGACCCCAAGATCCCTGCCCTGGGGATGGACTGTCTGAATCCTGCACTGTCCTGCTCCCAGTTCTCCTCTGAGGCTGGTGTCTCTTGTATCAGTGTAGTGAGAATTCGAATGCAGTGCCACAGGCTGGGGCCATGAGCAGCACAGGTGAAGGCAGGCAGGGCTGCCTTTGTCCTGCTGGTCTGAGTGGCAGTGGCTGGCACAAGAGCATGGCTCGGCTCCCCTGCAGCCGGCCTGCTGGCATGGCCCCTCAGCCATCAGCGGGGATTGTTTGTGTAGGCTGGCCCTGGACAGCACCAGGTTGCTCCTGGTTGTGAGGAGCAGGATGGGGAGCTGAGGAGGGAAGGGGTGCAGTCCCCAGCTCCCATTGCAGAGCTGATGGTCCTGGGCAGATGTGCAGGCAGCAGAGCAGGAACAGGGCTCCAGCTTTCTTGGCATCCCCTTGGTATCCCTGTGTCTGCTGTGCCAGCACTTGTCACCACATGGGTGGTGCCCGCAGCCCTCCTGAGAGCGGGCAGCCAGTGGGAGTTCAGCAGCTCTGGCTGAGGTGGTCCTGAGTGATGGGACAAGCTGTCACCCCCACAGTGTGGGCACAGGCCTGCCCACTGCCTGCCTGATGCAGCCACCAGCAACTGCTGCTGCCAGCCCACCTGCGGGAGCCATGGGGAGCACCAGGAAGGGCTGTCACAGCCCCCTCGGCTCCCACTCACCCACGGCTGCAGCAGGGCTGCAAGGCATCTGCTGTGGGGTGAGGGGCTGCCTTGCTAGGATGGGTAGGGGGGGATGGCTCTACAGTAGCTGGGGAAGGAGCACAGCAAGCAGCAAGGCTTGGCTGTCTTGGAGCAGTGATTCTGAGGGAGGTTTCCCTGTGGAGCGGCTGGGGGAGGCAGGGAGGGTGCGAAAACACCAGCCAAAAATAACTGGGATGAACACAAGTGTCGGTGGGACCCCAGGCTGCAATGAGGGATGTCCTTACTGCTGGGGCCTGGGCACAGCCCTGTGTAGGTTTGGGAAGGGGTGCCTGTCTCCATCACCTGCCCTGAGCTCTCCTTTCTCCTGCAGGGCAGTGGTGTTACGACTCGCAGGACCCCCAGTGTGGTAAGTGGTGCCAGGTGTGGGAGGGGGGCTGTCGGGGCTGTGTGGAGCTTGGACCCCACAGTGCCTGGCCAAGGGCACCCTGGGCAGCATCAGCGAGGTCGCAATGGGAAGCATGGCATGGAAAAGGGCAAATGCCCCCATGTCACTCTAAAGTGGGAATGGTTAGAGGAGCTTCGCTCTGGAGTATGCTGGTGTAGAGACTTGACAAACACTCAAGCCCCTCAGAGTGACTTGGCCCCACCCCTCACCCCAACTAGATCTGGGTGCTCCTGTGGCAGCACCAGCTTTCCCCCTTTCACCTGAAACAAATTAAATCCTGGATTTAAAATATGCCATTGGAAACCCCAGTGCAGCACAGGCAGCAAGGGTCTTGGAAGGCTCAGGGGCCTGACTGGAGAAGGGACAGCTCCCTTTGGGGAGGCAGCAGGCCTGCCTGTCTGGCTGGGGAGAGAAGTATGCCTGGGGGCACTTTGTCTCAAAACATGCAAATAGCTTGTAAGAGGTTAATTAAAGATCATCAAGCATTTAATCAGCTGTTACGGCCCAACTGTTTTATAGCTCTTGGGTTTACATGCCCCGTGGCTCGTGAGTATGGATTGCTGAGCTCCGCTCATCCCTGTTGGACCAAGGATTGGTCTTTCCCAGTTTAATGTTGTCAGGGTGGCGAGGGCAGGTTTTGGCAGGGGAGAGGGGCCGGTGGGAAGCGGCTCGGGCAGCGTGGAACCGGCTGTGTGCCCTCAGCCAGCTGTGTGCCCATGTGGAATGGTCCCTTAATGAACACACCAGGTAATTTGTGGGGCCACTCAGTAACACCATGTCAAAAAGCTAGTGGGACACTACTGGCACAGCCAGGCTGTGGCTCCCAGGGCTTCCAGGCAAAAAGTTGCCTAGAGTAATGAGAGGAGAACATAAAGGGACAGGGCTGAGCCCAGGAGGGCAGGAGGTGGATTCAGTCTACAAGTGTCTGTGGTTTTGTCTGCTGAAGAGGAAGGTAAACGTTAGAGCTGAACCATGGGGCACTGCTGGGGGAACAGTTCCCCAAACCCTGGCTGTAGCCAAAGGCTGCCCAGCTGTAATGTGTGCCAGAGCAGAGCCAGCAGTGTCTGCAGAGGGATGCACTGAGCTCCCTCAGGACTGAAGGTGCCCTGAGTGGACAGGGCTGGTGACACTGAGGGAGCTCCTGTTACCTGGCTGGGACTGAGCCCAGGTACTGGCAGTGCCCAGTGCCTTCTGCAGCCTGGGCTGCACCAGGTGAAGGAGTGAGGTGTCACGGCAGCCACACTGGAGCAGTGACCAGGAGGGTAGTTGGCTCAATCCCCCAGTTGTGGACGCAACAAGTGTTGAAAGAAGAGCTGATGCCGGGGTGATGGGGACAAGCTACATATATGAAGTGTGTGGTCTGGCCATGGTGGCAGCTGTGGGGATGTCAGCTCACAGCCCCCCAGGCAGCACTGTGGGTTTGCAGTGGGTCCAGCTGGCTGCCAGTGCTGCCATGTCCTCACACAGCTCCTGCCATCATGACCCCTCACCCCAGGAGCTGCTGATGGACATCGTGTGGTCACACAGGACTCTGTGTAGGATTCACCGCAGGATGAGTTGTGTGGCCAGGATGCACTGTCACCTGTCACAGCTGGACAGAACCAGCATGGGTAGGCTAAGATGTGCTGAAACCCAGGGACGGGCAGAAGAAGTTTGGGAGAAAAGCTTGCCCTTCACCAGCACCAGTGGAGGGAGGGACACTGCTGCTCAGCTAAATATAACCCCCGGCCCCTCGAGGAAATCCTGCTGAATTATGGATGAGGCTGCAATAAGCCCCTGCTCATCAATAAGGAGGAAGCTCTGCTGGGCAGGAGGGCAGCTCCCACGGGATGCGAGCGAGAACGACTGGGCTGGCAGGGACAGCAGGGCTGGCTGGGGACACAGCCACCCGTGGCCTTGTGTCCCCCCCGGGGTGGCAGTGGCTCTGTGGCTGCCTGTGGTGCCCCTGCTCCTCCCCTGCAGGGCCCAGCCACTGGAAGGAGCTGAAAGCCTCATGTGATGGCAACAAGCAGTCCCCTGTGAACATCGACAGGCGTCGGCTGCAGCGGGACAGTGGCCTCGGGGACATCCTCTTTGAGGGCTACGACCAGGCTCCCCCCGGCAAGTGGAAGCTGACAAACAATGGGCACACAGGTGCGTGCTGAAGCTGGGCACCTTCCCCTGTCCTGGCTCCCTGGTCACCATCCCATCCTGGGCTTGGCTCTGCTGCCGCTCCTGGGTGCTCCTGCCCTCCTCTTGCGGCTACTGCCCCGTGGATTTGTGTGGAGGAAGAGCCCAGGTGTGCCAGGTGTTCCCCATCCTAAACCACCTTTTCACCCTGTCCTGCTGCCCTTGCAGTGATGCTGAGCCTGTCGAGTGAGTCGGCCTCTGAGCACATCACCATCAGTGGTGGGGGCCTCCCCGGCAGGTACCGCGCACTCCAGCTCCATTTCCACTGGGGCAGTCCAGCTGGGAATGGCTCTGAGCACACCCTTGATGGGCACCAGCTCCCTATGGAGGTAGGTGAGAAAAAGCCCCCATCACACTCTGGGTAGCCCATATCCATGGTGTTCTGGGAAGGGGTGGTGCCGGGGCATCCCAAGGCTGCCATGCAGCAGGTGATGGGACTCTGTGACGCTGCACCGATGGGTTCAGCTGTGCTCCTGCAGAGGCACCTGGGAGGTGAAAAAGCAGTTGACGTGAGACTCAAGGTGTTTCTTTACCATGTGTGGGCTGAGCTGCCTCATCCAAGGCACTCAGCAGTGTTTGGGGGGCTCTGTGCCCTGCCAGGACCACACACTGAGTTAGTGAATGCAAGCGAGAGCATGTGGGAGTGTGCTGTGCCAAGCACATTGGGATCCTTCTGGGTGAAAGAGGCTCTGCACCTCTAAAATATTCATTATCTGCCAGAGGAAAGCAGAATTTGTTTTGTGGCTGGTGAGCACCCTGGGACTGCTGGCCCCGTTTTGCACACCCTTCAAAGGATGATCACTTCATTGGGGTGCTTTGATCCTCCAAGCAGCCATCCCACAGTTGTGCCAGTGGGACCAGGAGGGTTTTTCGGGGAGTAGTTGACTCAGTGTCTGGTCACCCCAGGCTGGTCAGAAGGATCGATAGGAGAGGGCCCTGCTGCTAGGCTGTTGGCCAGGGGCAGTTGTCCACGATTGGCTCCTCTGTGCTTTCCTCAGCTGCACATCGTCCACATGAATGTCAAGTACCGGACACTGGCAGAGGCCAAGGGACATCCCAATGGGCTGGCTGTCCTCGGCTTCTTCTACCAGGTGGGTCTGTGGGGGCTCGTGCTGCCGGCAAGAGGGACCCCCCAGAAACAGGGTGTTGATGGTGCAGCCAGGGGAGCATTGTACAGGTGCCCTGTGGGAGCAAGAAGGGGCAGGAAGGCTGGGTCAAGGCCAGGAGGTGCTGGGGAACCTCAATGGTGAAAGGTGCCAGGGCCCCCCACCAACTTTGTGCAAGAAGGTGTGGGCTGGGAACCCTTTCCTGCTGCTCTGCAACAATGTGGGGTGGAGCAGGCTCTGCCTGCAGGTGCTCAGCAGGACAGGATGATGCAGCTCTGCCCTGCCTGCCTTAGATGATGCTTCTCCCCATCTGCAGGTCTCTGAAACCCCTAACACCAACTACAACACCATCGTGGTGGGGCTGAGAAACGTCTCCCATGCTGGTGAGTCACCTCCTCATAGGGGCAGGGCAGAAAGGAGAGACCCTGGTGTGGGAGGGCAGAAAGGAGAGACCCTGGTGTGGGAGGGCAGAAAGGAGAGACCCTGGTGTGGGAGGGAAGGGTTGCAGCCCAGAAAGCTGTGGGGGGGACCTGGCTGAAGGGAAACTGATGGAGGTGGCCCCACTGTCCCCAGCACATCCCTGGCACAGGACAGGCTGAGTGCCCATGTCTTGCCCCACAGGGGACTCCGTGGATTTGGCCTCCACCTTCCGCCTGAGCACACTGCTGCCGCGGGCCGGCCGGCTCTCCGGGTACTACCGCTACCAGGGCTCCCTCACCACCCCCGACTGCAGCGAGGTTGTTGTCTGGACTGTCTTCGAGGAGCCAGTGGAGATCGGCAGGGAGCAGGTACTGGCGTGCACAGCCCCACGCTCCAGCACCCGAAAGGCTGGGCCCCCTGGGTGGGCCCCTCTCCTTGCCCTTACTGACCCTTGAGCAAGAGCATAGACAAAGTCACCTCTATAATAATGCTCCTGGCAACTCGGAAATTAATTGCTTTTATGAGGGTTAAGTAGTGGAGACGTGGCCACCTGCCAGTGGGAAGAAATCCCATTCATAGTGCTCTCCTGCCCAGCCTTGGTATTCAGAAAGAGGAATGGGAGTGAATCCACTGAAGCTCAGTAGAGGCTCCGAGGAGGTGGGTGAATAGATGGATGGATGGATGGACGGATGGATGGATGAATGGATGAAGTTCTCCTCTACTGCCCAAGAATCTTAATAGGTGTCTGGCCTTGAGAGAGTCATGGGCCAGCCACTATTTAAGTGTTTGGTGCTGGCACCAAAACACAATTAGACCCTTTAAAACTCAAGACCTGATCCTTGTAAGGACCTTCAAGTCTGGCTTTAGGAGAGCAGTGGGGGGTGATGGGAGGACGCCCACAGGTGCAGGGACATGCCATGGGTTCTGTGCCATCAGCAGTGGGGCAGTATGAGGGGCAGGCTGACAGTGGGCAGGGGTTTGGGGTGCCTGGTGAAGCAGCTGCCCACCCTGCCTCTCCCCTTGTGCAGCTGCAGGCGTTTGTCAGCACCCTCCACTTCCCACCTGACGGATCCAGGCTCCTAAAAATGATCAACAACTTCCGCCCGCCACAGCCCCTCCACAGCCGGAAGGTCTTTGCCTCCCGGGGGGCCACGGCCAGTGGTGGGTCCCTGCATGGGGGCCACCACGAGCTCCTCTCATCTCTGCTCCTCCTGGCCCTGCTCAGCCTCTTCTCACCAGCCCCATAGGGTCTGGTCCAGCCTGTCACCAGTCTCCATATGAGCATCACCCTGCTGCAGTGGAAATGAGGAGGTGATGTATCTGGTTCATGGAAAATGAGAAAAAAACAACAAAAAGCATGTCGAGACCTTGGCTGGGTGAGGATTTTGTGAATCTGGATCTCTGCAGAGGTGGATCCCTGCAAGCCTGGAGCCACCCTGTAGCCAGGTGGTGGGAGCTGCTGGGAGGGCAAGACTGTAGGGGCTGGAATAAAGCCAAGGTCCTCGCCAGTTGCTGCATCTTTGGCTCTGTTTGGTGTTGCCGGGGCAGGTGCTTGGCACGGGGCTGTGGGGTCAGTGGGGAGGGAGCTGGGGGACTGTGCCCGGGTGGCACTCAGGGATACCATCCCCTGCATGGTGTTGCAGGCTGGGCATGAGACCCCCCCTCCCTCCTGGGCAATAAATCCCCAGGGCCAAATCCTGACCCTGGCCCTGGCTCAGGGTCCGTGCAGTCCCTGTGCTGCAGACACTGCCCTGTCACTCTCCCCAGGGTTGGGGCTGGCTGCTGGAGGGATGGGGTTGTCACTGGGAACACAGCACCTGCAGTGCCCTTGTGCAGGGCACAGGGATCTTTGCACGGAGCTCATTTTGTGCTGGCAGGAATAGCTGCAGTTGCTGGCGCTGCTGGGGCAGAGCTGGGTGAGTGGGGTGGTTCATAATTAATGTGCTGGAGCTCCAGGCATGTTCCCATCTCCTCTTGAATTATGGGTGAAGAGCACAGACCGTTATCTGGGAGCAGAGTGGGGGGGGCTGCAGTTTTTCATGATTTCTGGAGGGAACCACTGCCAGTGCAGGGCTCCAGCCCCCAGCCCCAGAGTTGGCTGCAGCACCCGTGGGTGCAGGGGTCCTGAGAATCTCCCTGTGAGGCTTCAGAGGTGAAGCCTGTGCTGGAAGAGGCTCTCTGTGGGTGAAGGGGCCCAATCGCGGACCCCCCGATCCCCACAGGGGTACTGGGGTACTGGGGCTCCACGCCAGCCGTGCCACGGGACACGCAGGACACGTGGGACACACGGGACACAAGGAACACACGGGACACAAAGAACACACGGGACACAAGGAACACACGGGACACAAGGAACACACGGAACACAAGGAACACACGGGACATGCAGGACACGCGGGGGCGCCGCGAGAACGCGCACGGGGAGGAGCCCGGAGCGCCGCCGCAGCCGCCAGGGGGCGCTCGGCTCCCGGACGCGTCCCCACCACTGCCACCGGTGTGTCCGTGTGTCCGTGTCCTGTGTCCGTGTGTCCTGTGTCCTGTGTCCTGTGCCCGTGTCCTGTGTCCTGTGTCCCTGTGTCCCTGTGTCCCTGTGTCCCTGTGTCCCTGTGCCTGTGCCCTGTGTCCTGTGTCCTTTGTCCTGTGTCCCTGTGCCTGTGTCCTGTGTCTGTGTCCTGTGTCCTGTGTCCTGTGTCCGTGTCCTGTGTCCTGTGTCCCTGTGCCCGTGTCCTGTGTCCTGTGTCCTGTGTCCCTGTGCCCGTGTCCTGTGTCCTTGTGTCCCTGTGCCCCATGTCCTTGTGTCCCTGTGCCTGTGTCCCTGTATCTCTGTGCCCATGCCTTGTGTCCCTGTGTCCGTGTCCTGTGTCCCTGTGCCCCTTGTCCTTGTGTCCCTGTGCCCATGTGCTGTCCCTGTGCCCATGTCCCTGTGTCCCTGTACCCCACGTCCTTTTGTCCTTGTGCCTGTGTCCTGTGTCCTTGTGCTCCTGGTCCTGGTGTCTCTGTGCCTGTGTCCTCGTGCCACTGTGCCCCATGTCCTCGTGCCCCTGTCCCCTGCCACTTTCACCTGCATCCTTGTACCCCTTTTCCTTGGGCACCCATGTTCTTGTGTCACTGTCCCCTTGTGTCCTTGTGCCTCTGTTCCCTCATGTCCTTGTGCCCCTGTCTCCCATGTCCTCATGTCCTCCTGTCACTGTCTCCATGTCTCTGTCACCCATGTCTCATGTCACCTCATGCCCCTGTGCCCCACATTCCCCTGTTACTGGCCCTTGTGTCCTTGTACCACTATTCCTTGTGTCTCCATGCCCCTGGCCCCCATGTCTCCTGTGCCACTGGCCCCCGTGGCCTCATGCCACTGTCCCCCATGTTCCCATGCCATTGTGCCTCTGTCCTCATGGCTCTGTTCTCAGTGTTCCCACACTCCCTGTACCTTTCCATCCCCTCCACTTTGCCCTCTGTTTCTCCCATGTCCCATCATGTCCCCCTTTGGCCCTGTCCCCCCAGGTTCCCCTGTGTCCTCCATGCTGTCCTTGCCCTCCTGTCTGTCCATGTCCCACTATTCCCCACTGCACGGCCCAGTCCCAGCCCCTTGCACCCACAGGACACAGGGCAGCTGCCCCATGAACCTTCCTGGGTCCAGCCCAGGGTGGTCCCAGCCCCAGCTGGTGAAAGAAGGGGCCCAGCTGGTGAAAGAAGTTGGCCACAGTGAGCCCCACATGGCTGCAGACCCCCAGTGCCCTCCAGTACCAGGCCAGGGTGTGAGGGGCACCCAGATGGTGGGACCAGTTGTCAGCCAAGGGGGACCATGGAGGGCCCAGGCTGTGGCTCTCCACAGGCATTGGGGGCCCAAAATACTGGGCAGGAACCCTGGGAACAGACATCCCAGCAGAGGGTCCACATTCCCTGGGGGACCTCTCCTGGCCAGCCGTGGTGTCCCCAGCAGAGGACTGCAGTGGCACCAGGCAGGGTCTGGCAGCAGAGACCGTGTGGGTGGTTTGACACCAAAGTCTCAGCACACACTGGGCAGCCCTGCTGGGACCCCACATCTGGGGAGTTTTGTGCCTCTTCTGGGAATGCTGGGCTTCCCTGGCTGTCTGGGAAAAGAACATGGAAACACAGCCATTGCTGAAATGGGGCTAGAAAATGGCTTTTTCCCGCTCCCGCCCTGCCAGCGGCACGGCCCAGGCAGCGGTGCTCGGGGTGCCACGTGCTGGAAAGTTTGTGCCGAGGCAGTGGAGCGTGGAGAGGCCAGGGCTATTCCTGGCTCCCAGATGGTGTTTGGCTGAAGCGAGCTCTTGGTTTTGGCGGGCTGTAATTTTAGCACAGCCTGTTCCCGCGCTGTGGGGCTGTGGTCAGAACAGCTGCCAGTTCAGCTGGGGGGCCACGATGCACATCAGCACCCCCTGCCCACCCACAGCCAGCCCAGGGTGCCCGGCCAGAAGTGCCCAAAGCATGGCAGAAATGCTTAACCCCAGTGTTCTTCGTCCCTGCAGTGGCTGCAGAGGAAGGGGAAAGGGCTGTGGCTCTGGTGGTGTGTGTGCAGGGTGAGGAGCTGCCAGAGAGGGTGTCACTGGCCAGGGTAGAATCATAGAATTGTTATGGTGAGAAAAACCCTTGAAGATCATCAAGTCCAGCCTTCAACTAACACTGCCAGTTCCACTGTTAAATCGTGTCCCTAAGCACCACGTCTGTAGGGTGCAAGGTCCAGCCTCAGGGTGCACCCCACATTCCCCTCCGATCCCCCCACCCTGCCTGCAAAAGCAGGTACTGCCCACCCCGGATGTGGAGGGGGGAGAAGGCAAATTTGGCTGAAAATCCTCCCTAACTGGGTGAGTCAAACCCTCATGCTCCCTCCTAAGGGCCTGGTGAGGACCACAGTGGCTGCCCCTGTCACACCCCCCAGCCACCACTGCCAGAGCCTTGCTGTCACCATACCACCATCACCCAACCTAGAAATTTCTTAACATTAAGCTAAAAAATCCACCCCGGGAGTCCTAATAAGGGCTGCAATTCAAGGACCACCTTTCTCCAGACAGGCAGCACCAGCCCTGCACTCAAATCTTTCTCCATTAGCTGATCTGGGGGTCAGCAGCTGTTTCCCCCAAATATGAGAGAAAACAAGGGTTTGCTGGGTGCCCAGACCAGGCTGAGGCTCTGCTGGAAGTTGTGTTTTATTACCACAATAACCCTGAGATGATAAATATTTTGAAGTAGAAGAAAGGTGTTTATTTTTGAGTTAGTTCATCTTGTTTACAACCTGTTTAGAAGCCTGGGCATTTCTCTTTGGGGCTGTTTACTGGGCTCTCCCCAGGCTGTTACAGGGTTTTATACACATTTAAATAACCCCCAGCAAGGTATCTTCCTGCCAGCTGCATGTGGTGTCAGTTGCTGTTTTGACACAGCTATGCAAATGGTTGCTCTTGTTTTCACAAATGGGCTTGAATGCTCAGGTCCTGTTTTTACTACACCAGCCTCCAACATTTATTTATTTTATTTAATTCCCTTTCAATTGCAGGGTGATAAAACTTGGCTTTGGGCTCTCTGGCTGTCTCCAACTGGGTGTTTGACCTGGGGTTGCCCAGGGGTGTTTGATAGTATTTTTTCATAACTTGTATTTTATCATTTATATCTTGTATTTTATTGATGTATAACCTGTCTTTTATTCATTTATTACCTGTCTTTTGTTTCTCAGACTTGGGGAAACTTACCCCACATTTTGTGAGCCTGCAGGCTGCCCCTGTACCTTTCAGAAAGTTGGACTGAGGGATGAGCCCAGTGAAAGGGCTGCCTGGCAGCAGGCAGGGACTAATTAGTTTAATTCAGTTAACGAGAGAGGATTCAGGGTGACCTGGCAGCAGGGTAGCAGCAGGAAGCCTCAGGCTGGTCCCCCTGTGGTGGTGAACTGGGATGAGAAGGGTACGATGTGAGCAGTGTCATTGTCTCCCCTGGCCCCAAACCCCACAGGTGAGGGGTCAGTGGTGCCCAGCCTGGTGGGCCTGGATGCACTGGGATCACTGGAGAGGGTGTGTGGGTGTGTGTGTGTGTGTGTGTGTGTGTGCATATATGTGTGAGCATGTGCAGCAGCTGGGACATCCCACACTGGGGCAGGGACCACCCTGTTAGGCAAGACCCCACTGGGGGTCCTGCCAGAGACCCTTCAGGGGACAGGAGGGGTCATCCAGGCTGTGGACACACACCCTACCATGGTCCAGAGTCCCACTAGCCTTGGCAGTGGCCCCCAGTGAGTCCACCATCCAGCTGGTTCACCACCACCAGCACCCACCCTGCCCATTTTGGGCAGCATCAGGCCAGCCCAAGACCTCTCCCCCCACCTCAGGGACTGATGGCCCCACAAGGTGATGGCCTTGCAAGGTGACAGCCTGGCAAGGCAGAGGCAAGAGCTGCCACCATCTTAGGCTGAGCCAAGTCAGGGCGTGGTGCTTGCTTGTCTTCACACGTCAGCACCCACTGGAGACAGTTTCACTTCCCTTTTCGGGGCACCCTTTCAAATTTCTGATTGGGGACTGTAGTGGGTGAGGGATAAATTTAGCCAGGGGATGCCCCACAGTCACACAGCTGCATGGTGAGGCTGGCTTTGGGGGGAATGGGGGGGCAGTGCTGGCGTGGCACAGCCTGGGCTCTGAACAGCCTTTCCCCGAGTCTTTCAGGGCAGGCGGCTACGTGAGCGGGGGGAATGTCAGGATGGGGTGCAGGAACCACCAGCTGCCCCTGCAGGTTCCTGGGGGCTGCACCCCCAGCTCAGGCAGGGCAGAGGCCATGGAGCTTGGCACAACTGCAGGACCAAAGCGAGAGGACTGTGCCATTCCCCCCATGGCTGCCCCAGTGGGTCTGGCTCTGCCCCGCTCCCCCCAGCCTGGGCTGGGCTATTCTGGGCCCCTGCTCTTGCTTTTGAGTTTCAGCCCTGCTGCCTCCAGGAACGTGGCTGTTTGTGGGGCTGCAGCTGCAGGGGGAACAGGCGGGACCTGTCCCCTCCGGCTGTGCCACGTCGCCCAGGTCTCTCCTGATAAGGTGTTTCATCAGCTCCAGGTGCCCTCACTCTGCTCCTGCCACGTCCCCACAGAGACACCACTTCCTCCTGGCACAAGGCACTGGGGCTTGCATGGCCTGGGGAAATCACCCAGTCATGTGCAATAAAAAAAGCAAACCAGATTTGTTTTTTGTGCGACAAAGCTGGCCAGAGGTCGTCCCATGGAGAGGGAGTGTTTGGGGAGCAGAGCAGAGCTTTGCCCTCAAGGCTGGGGGCAGCGGTTTGGTGTGAGGGTTGCAAGAGCTCATGTGATCCCACACTCCTTTGCCTCCATCTCTGCATCCCTCCCTCTGGTCTAAACCCCCAGGGTTTATTAAACACCCCCCTGAAAGCCTTGCTAAGCCCTCACCAGGGAGCCTCAGCCTGGGAGCACAGCTCTCAGCAAGTACAGGACCCACTGCCTCTCTCTGCAGCTAATTAAAGCCTTCCCAAAACATCTCATTTACTAAATTAGATTCCCCCCGTTTTAAAATTACTGGTGAGCTGGGAAAACAAGACAATTAATGACTGTTGAAATTTCAGTGCAGGAGCCGGCAGAGTAAGAACAGGAGCTGCAGCTGGGGAGAGGAGGGAGGTGTTGGTTCTGCTTAGCACATTTGCTCATAAGAAAGCCCCAGTGAGGGTGGCTGCGAGAGTGGGGCCAGACTGTTCTTCCCAGGCACTGCTTCCCTCCCATCCAGGAGATGGATCAGGACCCACATCCATCTCTGATTCCCAGCAGAGGCTCTCCAGCCCTGTTGAAGACTTGTTATGGGTAAAACTGTGGCTGGGAATCTGCTGAGGTACAGGCAGCGGGGGAGGATGGGAGCCTGGGGGCTCCAGGGCCACTGATCTATAATTCATCAGGTTTTTCCTTGCCAGCTGTTGCTTGTGGAAAAGATTTAGTAAAATCTTTTAATCAATAATTAGTGAGGTTTCCTGCCCCTGGAATCAGAGACGTGCCTGTGCTCTGCCTGCCCAGACCTGAGCCAAAGCGAGAGCCTGGCTCATGGCCTGGAAGGACCTGCCCCAAACTGAGCCCACAAAAAAGTGGGGCCAGTGTCCTGTGATCAAGAAATGGACTTTACCAATGGAATGTCAAGATGTATTTCAAACCCTGTGGAATGCATTGCCCTACCACCCTCTCCCTTCCAGAGCCCCCCCTTAAAAATTGTGGCATTTATTTATTATATTTATTTATTTACCCGGCAGCACAGCTCAGATGGGGGCTCCTGCATTGCCTGTCATTCACTCCAGCCTCAACCACTGCTAAGGGTCTGATTTACCAACTGCTGGAATCATAATTACTGAGACTTGAGCCTTCCAGTGGAAAAGAAGCGAGTGTCCTTCCTGGCAGAAGGTGTCAGTCCTTGGGGCATTTCTGGCTGGCAGAACCCCAGGTAGACGCTCTCCTGGGCAAAAGCCCTGGCAGCACCACAAGGCTGGGGATGAGATGCTGCAGTCAGGGGTGGGGCACGAGGTGTCTGTTGGCACCTCAGGAGGGGTCAGGCCCGGCTGCCAGCTCCCTGCCAAAAAGCAGGAGGGAAGAAGGACTGTGCAAATGCGTGGATATGGCACTTGGGGACTTGGTTTAGCAATGAACATGGTGGTACTGGGTTAATGGTTGGACTTGATGATCTTAGAGGTCTTTTCCAATCTGAATGATTCCATGATTCTATGAATCTGAATCAAGTCTTAGGAAATGCTGGAACCCAGGGCTGGCAGTGCTGGGAGATCCCTGGCAGCACTGGGAGACATGAGGCTCCTTTTGCCAGCAGCAGGACCACTGTTTTGTTTAGGCCATCACTGCCCAACCTGGTATGTCCATGGGAACAAGAGATGGATGAAAGAAACTCAATTCCCCTCCAAGTTCCTCTTGAATTTGCTTTCCTGGCAGGTTTGGTGTTGCTGTCCCAAGAGAGCCCAGCGTGGGGAGTGCCCATCCCACAGGGATGGTGTTGGCTGGCTCCTGGTCTGCCCAGGGCAGGTGATTGCCAGCAGGAGGCAGGGAGGAGACATGGGGGTTGTGGGTGTCTAAGTCTCTGGGATGGGCTTGGGGTCTGCCCCAAGTGGGGCTGACCTCTGCTCCTTGCTGCTCCTCAGTCTCCATGGCCGGGCTCCAGACATCCTTCCTATGCTCCAGTATCAATACAAGTTGGTGCAAGAGAGAACTGACAGCAGCCTGAAAAGGATTTGGGGCTCTTGGTGAATAAAAAGCTGGGCATGACCTGGCAATGTGCACCTGCAGCTCAGAAAGCCAACCATGCCCTGGGCTGCACCAAAAGCAGTGTGGGCAGCAGGTCGAGGAGGGGGATTCTGTCCCTGTACATGGCTTTGGTGAGACCCCACCTGGAGTACTGCATCCAGCTCTGGAGGCCCCAACATCAAAAGGACAGGGACCTGTTTGGGCCTGTCCAGGGGAGGCCACAAAGATCTCAAGAGTACTGGAGCACTTGTGCTCTGAGGAAAGGCTGAGAGAGTTGGAGTTGTTCAGCCTGGAGACAGAAGGCTGCAGGAAGAGCTTTTAGCAACCTTTCAGTACTTGAAGGGGGCTTATATGAAAGATGGGAAGAGACTTTTTATCAGGCTCTGATGCAATAGGACAAGGGGTAATGTTTCTTAATTAAAGAAGGGTTGATTTAGGCCAGATAACTTACTGTGAGAGTGGTAAGGTGCTGGCAGAGATTGTGCAGGGAAGCTGTGGATGTCCCATCCCTGGAAACATTCAAGGTCAGGCTAGAAGGGGCCCTGAGCAACCTGGTCTGTTTGAAGATGTCCCTGCTCATTCCAGGGAGTTGGACCGGATGATTTTTTAAGGTACCTTCCAACTCAAACTATTTTACTGTTCTATGACTCTGTGTCCTCAGATGGCACCTGCAGGGACATGTGCCAACCCAAAACCTGGTGGGGGTGAGGCATCCCACTGGCACAGCTTGGGGAGGAGGATGTGGTTGGCCCATTGCCCCTTTCCCAAGAGGCTGATGAGAACTGTACAGAGCGTGGCTGGGCACTCCCACCCCCTGTCCCTGGAGTGGCTCCTGCCTGCTCTGATGGGGTGACAGCAGCAGAGCACTGGCACTCTCAGCATAAGCATGGCCATCAGCCCCTCCATGTGCTGCAGGGCCACAGGGACACTTCCACAGAGCTGGGCTGGAGACAGGGCACATGGCATGCAGGAGCCCACGCTGCTGTGGCACAGGGACAAGGATGGCACAGCCAGCGACGTGCTTGATGATGGCATGGGGGTTTAGAGCAGGCTGTGCCCCGGGCTGCTCATCCCCTGGTCTTAGCCGTGCCAGGGGTTTTCGTTGGGGTCCCCAGGGCTGAGCAGAAGCTGCACAGAGCCCCCCCAGTATAAGTGAGTGTGTGTGTACACGTGTGTGTGTTCCCATCCCACCCTCCATACTGGTGGCACTGGGCTGACACCAGCCCGTGTGTGGGGAGCGGGCGCGTTGGAAGGACACAGAGACAGGGATGCTGAGCCAGCACTAGTTCAGTGTCGGTTTTTATTTGTCTGACACTCGTAGTGGGGAAATAGGAGCAGGGGACAGGGGTACATGGGGAGCGAGGTGTGTGGCTGGGGGGAGCCGCTGTCCCCAGAAGTGGGGAGGAGGGAGGGAGCCAGCAAAGGACCGGTGGGTGCGAGGAGGTCCCAGTGGGCTTAGGGGCACTCGGATCTGTTCACTGTCTTCTCCACATTGCCAGCCTCGTGCTTGACCTTGCAGGAGACTGAGTTGTAACTTTGCCACTGGCTGGCATCCAGTGTCAGGTAGCTGCTGGCCATGTACTTGTTGTTGTTCTGCTGCACGGACTGACTGGTCTGCACGTTGTTTGTGAGGGTGGTGCCATCAGCCACCCATTCCACTTCCACAGAGCTGGGGTAGAAGTCCTCCATTAGGCACACCAGAATGGCTTTGTTCTCCTTCAAGATCTGCTCGGAGGGCGGGGGGAAGAGGTGGATGGTGGGAGCGGTGTCGACGTGGCCTGCGAGGGAAGAGAGAGGTGTGGGGTCAGAGAGGGCCCTGTGCCCCACCACAGTCCCTGCCTGTCCAGCTGGCACTACCCACGAACTCCTTGCTTCCCCCACAGCCCAGAGCTTACCATTTATAACTTCAATGTATTTATAGTTTGGAAATCCATCCAGATATTTATTTATTTATTTATTTATTTATTTATTTATTTATTTATTTATTTATTTATTTTTTTATTTTTTTATTTTTTTATTTTTTTATTTATTTTTTTATAAATTTTTTACCTGTAAAATATGTGCATATATATGTGTGTAATGCATGTACACACATACCTACATCCCATATAGACTTGTATATATGTTTTATATACACCATCTCTACATATATGTCCATATACATAGTACATATTACAGATATATACAACTAATACACGTAATATACATATATTAATGATCACATCTATAAAGTATACAATATACTTACATATGTGGTACATATCATTGTATGAATACATGTATAATTCTATAAAATGCGTATAACAAACATTTATGCATTTATGCCTTTCCTATATGCAATATATATTATATTATATATTTTTATTTATAATATGCATAGCTAAATCTCTAGTTATTTGTCACAAACCTGTTTCTTTCCTTTTGCAAGGCCACTTGTTTAAAAAAAAAAAAATCAAATTTCACAGACAAACAACTCTGTTTTCTGCCCAGTTCTGCTTTCAGACAATTTCAGATGTCTCAGAAAAAGCACAAGTAAAAATTACAAAAAAATAATGGAGAAAAGGCGTTTGGTCTTTCCAAAGTGGTTCTGCTGCCTCCTCCAATGCACAGTGTCTCTATCTCTCTCTCATTTTATTTCTATCTCTCTCTATTTCTATCTGTATTCAAAAACCAGGATGACTTCTCCATTAAAAAATTTCTGCATAAAAATGGTCAAAGAACAGGGTTTTTGATCTTAGTCCCCAGTAATTTGGTTCAAATTGGGATTTTTAACCACATTCTTTTTAAAATTACAGACAAAGACAGACAAATGACATTCCTGGCAGCATTTTCAACGCATTAATCCCCATTTTTGACGTGACTTACCTGGGCAATGGGCTCTTTGGGATACCCCTGAAAGTTTTTATTTAAGAACTCAGGGACGAGCTGTTCATGGCTGTCCTTTCACAGCCCCTGCACCCTCGGCCACAGGACCCCACAGAGGAGCCCCTTTCTCTCACCGGTGGTGACAGACTTAGTCCTCAGGACTAAGAGTTGAGGACTTAGGTTTAGGTCTCTAAAAGAGGCAATTTTTGTCTTTGTTAAAGAAATTTGTCAGCCTAAAACCTAAGTTTTCCTCTTCCTGAGACCTCAGACATATTTCCTGGGCAAATTTTAAGATCTTTCATGTCAGAAAATACCCCCCAGTCCTTCGTGGCTCAGAGTCCACAGGGACAAGACCCAGCCCAAAACGCTGCGCTTCGTGCCCGTCCCCAAATGGGCGACAGACCCCCAGCCCAGCCCCAAGTCCGAGAAAAAAACCCCAAATCACCAAAAATCGACAAAATGTCACAATTTCGCACCGGGGAAGGAAAGACCGAGAAGAAATCGGCAACTCACCATCGCCTTTGACGGTCAACATGGTCCCGGCCCCAAATATACCAGCACTACTGCTGCTGTCGTAGCCACCACAGAAATAGACAGCCTCGTCCTCGGCTTGGACCCCAGTGATGGTTAATGTGCCCGTGGAGCCGGACTTGGATCCGGAGAATCGCGAAGGGATGTTCGAGGGTCTGTTGCTATTAACATAGATCACAGTGACAGGGGCACTGCCAGGGACCTTCT
The DNA here is from genome assembly GCF_036250125.1 of Pseudopipra pipra. Lineage (NCBI taxonomy): Eukaryota > Metazoa > Chordata > Aves > Passeriformes > Pipridae > Pseudopipra > Pseudopipra pipra. Next base: position 5,715,719 of record NC_087566.1, on the reverse strand, counting down.
GCTGGTACCAGCCATAGCTGTAGCTACTCCCAGAGCAGGTGATCTTGACGGTGTCTCCCACTTTGACCGACATCGGAGGTGACTGAGTCAGCGCTGCCTGGACCAGGGAACCTGAAAAGGGAGAGGAGAGAGAAGAGAAGACAGGAGTCAGTCAAAGCCCCAGGAGCACAGTCCTCCCTGGGCAGAGAGACGGGACCCCTGTGCCCAAAGGCCCCATCCAGGCACGGAGAGTCCACTCATGGCACCTGAGGTGTGGGCGAGCACCGCGAGGAGGAGAGGGACCCAGGCCATGGTGTGATCCCACCAGCTCCACGTCCCTGCAATGATGGGACTGTGCCGTGGACCCTGACTCCCTTTTAAGCCCCCGCCCCACCAGGACACGGCCCCTCCATGCAAATCTGACCCCGCGCTCACGGCCGGATCCTTCCCGCGCTTCTCTCGTCACCTCCCTCTCTGCTCCACGCACAGCCCCACCACCACAGGTGCAGCAGAGCTTGTCCCTGGGCACATAGCGGAGACACCTCCCAGCTCCAAGCCAAAATTCACCCCCACAGACCCCTCATTCCCAGCTCAGGCTGAGTGCCTGCAGGACCAAAGGCCGAAGGGTGAGGGAGAGATGGACACTGGAGACAGAGGGGTACAGAAGCCACCACAGGTCCCAGTGATGCCTCTGGGACAATGCGAATCCCCAGCACTCCCACTTTTGATATTTTTGACTCCCATGTGTGTCCCAGGGCCATAAGATACTCCCTTTCTCTCCGGCTTTTCTGCCCTGGCTCCCACACTCCTCTCCTGCCAACCCAGATCCACCACTCCAGATCTTTGCTCTTCCCATGCATCCCCTCCCCAGAACAGTGGGAGCAGTCCAGCACCAGTCCCCGAGGTCCAGCAATGCCTCCCTGTCCTTGAGCTGGTTCCAAGCCCAATGGGCTGGTGCTCAGCAGAGGCAGCCAGAGCTGGGGCAACCTCTGGCCAGCCCTGCTCCGACTCAGGGCACAGGGATCACGGTTGTCGTTGGTAGCCCCAGCCCAGACCAGGAGTGGCTGCATCCCCGGAAATTTCTACCTCCCACCGGACCCTCCCTGTCCTGACTATGCCGGCGCCAGAGTGCCTGGAGCATTGGGATCCCCAGAGTGCCTGGAGCATTGGGATCTCGGCTGGTATGGCCAGGGCAGGGCAGCAGGGCTGTGTCCCTGCAGGCAGCACAGAGGGGACCTGCTGGAGCAGAGCACGTGTCCCACAGCAGGAACCTCCTCACAGGCACACATGCTGCTCCTGCACTGTGTTCAAGCTGTAGCAGCAGCAGCAGCGCCTGAGGGACCCTGGGGCAATGGTGGGCTTGTGTCTCTCTTTCTCCACGGTGGGAGTTGCCATGACCCTGATCAGCACTGGTGTGCCAGCCAGAACACTGAGAGACAGCCTCCTCCTCCTCCTTCTCCTCCTCCTGCTCCTCTTTGGCTTGGACCCCAGCCATGAGGAATGTGACCATGGAGATTAGTCTGTTCCCAAGCACTTCAGATGCCCTGCAAAAATGACAGGGGATGGGCACAGACCTGGGGCTGTACGGGATGTCTGAGCTGGGACACTGGGCACAGCCACCTGCAGCACAGGGCAGTAAGGGCAGGGCCATGGTGGGGACAGGGTTGCTGAAAGGTCATTGCAGCATTTCTTTGTTGAGGCTGTGGCCAAACACTCAACAGGCTTCCTAGAGAGTTGGATGATATCCCCAGCCTGCGTGTGTTGACAGTGCCCTTCATTTTGGCAGCCCTGCAGTGGCCAGGCAGTTGTACAATGTGATCACTGAAGGGCTCCTCCACCTGAAATAGGTTATTCATTTCTTTCCTATGTGCTCTTTTCCACAAAAAGCAAGGGAAGGGCTCTACTGGATGGAGCTGGGACACCAGGCACAGCCTCATTAGCACAGGGCAAAAAGGGCAGAGTCATGCCAGGGACCTGCCCTGCCACGAAGAGGGAACAGCAGAGACTCCTCACTGGCCCCTGCCATGGCAGGAGGGCCTTTTAAAACTTCCCAGTTTCTCCAAGTGACTGTGGTAACACTGTTGCTGCTGCTTTTGTAGTTAGCACAGTAACAGACAGCCCCTTCCTTAGCTTGGACCCCAGTGATGGTTCAGGTGCTCATGGAGCCCGATGTGGATGCAGAGAATGGCAAAGGGACGTCCGAAGGTCCCTGGGTGTTCTCATAGTTCACAGTGACAGATGGAGGCGCTGCCAGGAACCTTCTCCTGGGACCAGCCATGGTACCAGCCAACCCTGGAACACATGACCTCAAAAGTTTGTGCCAGGATCGCTGACACCAAGGAGAGATGACACAACAGTGCCTGGACCGAGCAACCTGAAGAGGAGAGAGGGGAGAAAAGGACTGTCAGCCACTGATCCTGGAGCACATGGCCCTCTGAGGGCAGGGGAACAGTGATGGGATAATTCTGCCTGCAGGCACACAGATGGGACACCCTGGGCCACGACAGGGCTGCTGGGAGGTGATAACTTCCTCAAATGCCAGGGGATGGGCACAGACCTGGGGCTGTAATGGACAGCTAAGCCAAGTGGGTTTTGTATCACTTCTCCATTACTCCATGTCACTGTGGCAGCATCACTGCTGCTGTCCTTACCACCACAGAAATAGACAGCCTCATCCTCGGCTTGGACCCCAGTGATGGTTAATGTGCCCGTGTTGCCGGATATGGATCCGGAGAATCGCGAAGGGATGTTCGAGGGTCTGTTGGTGTTATCCCAGATCACAGTGACAGGGGCACTGCCAGGGACCTTCTGCTGGTACCAGCCATACCAGTTGCTGCTACCCCCAGAGCAGGTGATCTTCACAGCATCTCCCACCTTTTGAGACAATGAAGATGGCTGAGTCAGCGCTGCCTGGAACAGGGAACCTGGAGAGAGAGAGGAGAGAAGGGAGAAGACGGGGGTCAGTGAGTGCCCCAAGAGCACAGCCCTCCCTGGGCAGAGGAGCAGGAGCCCAAAGGCCTTGTCTTGGCACGGTGAGTCTGGCCATGGCACCTGAGGTGTGGCTGAGCACCATGAGGAAGAGAGGGATTCAGGCCATGGTGGGATCCCACCAGCTCCATGTCCTCACCCTGACAGGGCTGTGCTGTGGACCCTGATTCCCTTTTAAGCCCCTGCCCACCCAGGACACAGTCCCTCCATGCAAATCTGACCCTCATGGCTGGATCATGCCCACGCCTCTCTCTTCACCTCCCTCCCCACTCCATGTCCAGCCCCACCACTCCAGACGCAGCAGGGCTTGTCCCTGGGCACTTAGTGGAGACATCTCCCAGCTCCAAGCCCGAAACCTGCCAGCACAGACACCATGTCTGCAGCTCACGCCGAGTGGCTGCAGGATCAAGGGCCAAAGGGCGAGGCAGTGATGGGCACCGGGGGCAAGGGAGTATAGAAGCACCCACAGCTCCTATTGAAGGGGCTGGGATGATGCCAAGCCCCAACATTTCCCACCTCACTTTTGGTATTTTTCCTTCTCATGTGTGTCCCAGACACATAAGATCCCCCCTTGCTCTCCTGCTTTTCTACCAAGGCTTCTACACTCCTCTCCTGCCAGCCCAGATCCACTACTAAAGATCTTTGCTCTTCCCAGAACAATGTGAGAGGTCCAGCATCAATCCCCAGGGTCCAGCAATGCCTCCCTGCGAGCTGGTCACGAGCCCAACGGGCTGGTGCTTGGCAGAGGCAGCCAGAGCTGCCTGGGATGGAGCTGGGACACCAGGCACAGCCTCATTAGCACAGGGCAAAAAGGGCAGAGTCATGCCAGGGAGAGGGAACAGCAGAGACTCCTAACTGGCCCCTGCCATGGCGGGAGGGCCTTTTAAAACTTCCCCGTTTCTCCAAGTGACTATGGTAACACTATTGCTGCTGCTTTTGTAGTTAGCACAGTAACAGACAGCCCCTTCCTTAGCTTGGACCCCAGTGATGGTTCAGGTGCTCTTGGAGCTGGATGTGGACAAGCACGAAGGGATGTCTGAGGGTCTCATGTCATCAGAGCAGGTCACAGTGACGGGGCACTGCCAGGAACCGTCTGGTGGAACCAGCCATAGCTGCCATCACCTCGGGAGCAGTTGATCTCAATGGTTTGTCTCAAGGTGGCTGACACCAAGGAGAGATTATACAACGCTGCCAGGACCAGGGAACCTGGAGAGGAGAGAGGGCAGAAGAGTGGTGTTAACCAGTGTTCCAGGAGCACAGCTCTCCACGTGCAGGGGAACAGTGATGGGACAACTCTACCTGTGGGTACACAGAGGGGACACTATGGGGCACAACAGGGCTACTGGGCAGTCATAAATTCCTCAAATGTCAGGGGATGGGGACAGTCCTGGGGCTCTAAGAGCAGGAAAGGTTTTGTATTGCTTCCCCATTGCTTTGTAACACTGTGCCAGCAGTACCACTGCTGTCCCAGCCACCACAGAAACAGACAGCTGCATCCTTGGCTTGGACCCCAGTGATGGCAAACATCCCCCAGGAGCTGGAGAATCGCGAAGGGATGTTCGAGGGTCTCTGATCATTGTAGTAGATCACAGTGACAGGGCCACTGCCAGGGACCTTCTGCTGGAACCAGCCATAGCTGCCACTACTACCAGAGCAGGTGATCTTGACGGTGTCTCCCACTTTGACTGACATCGGAGGCGACTGAGTCAGCGCTGCCTGGACCAGGGAACCTGAAAAGGGAGAGGACAGAGAAGAAAAGACAGGAGTCAGTCAAAGCCCCAGAAGCACAGTCGTCCAGCAATGCCTCCCTGTCCCTGAGCTGGTCACAAGCCCAATGGGTGGGTACTCAGTAGAGGCAGCCGGAGCTGGGGCAGCTCCTGCTCTGACTCAGGGCACAGAGATCATGGGTGTCGTTGGTAGCCCCAGCCCAGACCAAGAGTGGCTGCACCCATGGGAAATTCCACCTCCACCGTGATGCTTCCTGTCCCATCCAAGCTGGGACGTGAGGCACAGCCACCTTCAGCACAGGGCAGCAAGGGCAGGGCCATGATGGGGACCTGCCCCACCATCAAATGGGCACAGCAGAGACTCCTGATTGAGGTCTGCAATGGCAAGAGGTTCTTGCCTCACTTCCCCATTGCTCCATGTGACAGTGGAATCACTGCTGGTGTCCTCACCACCACAGAAACAGCCAGCCTGGTCCTCGGCTTGGACCCCAGTGATGGTTAATGTGCCCGTGGAGCTGAGTGTGGATCCAGAGAATCACAAAGAGATGTGCGAGGGTCTGTTGGTGTTACAGTGTCACTGATCACAGTGACAGGGGCACTGCCAGGGACCTTCTGCTGGTACCAGCCATAAGCATTGTTGCTACTCGCAGAGCAGACCCAAGTGGCTTGCCCCAGAGACATGGACACTGGGGACAGCTAAGCCAGAACCATGTGAAAGCCACAGGTCGAGGCAGAAGGCCTCCATGCCCAGCTCCAGTGCCTGAGGCTCCCATGGGCTGACAAACACCCACACACCCAGTCCTGAGCACCCAGGGTGGCTGCAATGCCACAGGACCCCAGGCAGGACTCAGGCTGGGACAGCAGAAATGTGGCAAAGGTTTTCTTAGCCAGCTCCTCAGGCTCCAACTCTAACACTGTCTCAGTGCTCCTCTGCCCCTCACATGGATATTGGGCAGTGGGGATGAGCCCAGACAGGGCTTCTGCAGCACCAGAGCCCAGTCACTGGGAACATAGTCATAGAATCATAGAATGGTTTGGGATGAAAGGGACCTTCAAGACCACCTAGTTCCAAGCCCCTCCCATGGGCAGGGACACCTTCCACTAGACCAGGTTGCACAGAGCCTCAACCAAGCCTGCCTTGAATAGTTCCATGGATGAGGCATCCACAACTTCTCTAGGAAACCAGCTCTAATGCCTCATCATAGTCACAGCCCTGAGACGTAGAACACACAGGGAAGGGCATCAGGAAAGGAAAGGAAAAGCCCCAAAGCTGGAGAGGTGGTCTGGAGCCTGCCTGGCTGAATGGAAGGAGGAGACAAAATCAGCCTCTTTGATGCTTGAGATTTCACTTGCCTGTGGCTCAGTGTCACCATGACATCAACCACTGCTGCTTTTGTGGCTGCCACACTAATAGACAGCCTTGTTCTTGGCTTGGACCCCAGTGATCCTGTGGAACCAGTCACAGCACTGGAGATCGTGAAGGCTGAGGATCTCCCATCATTCCAGTAGATCACAGTGACAGGGGCACTGCCAGGGACCTTCTGCTGGTACCAGCCATAGTTGCTGCTACTTCCAGAGCAGCTGATCCTGACAGTGTCTCCCCAGGTTGGCTGAGGCCGAGGATGGCTGACTCAGCGATGCTGCCTGGTGCAGGGAGCTTGGAGAGGGAAAAGAGAAAGGGGAGAAGGGTGAGGGGTTGAGCCAGTGCCCTGGGAGAACAGCCATCCCCAGGCAGAGGGATGGGGAATGCCACAGTCAGAAGAGAATGGACCTGGACATGGTCACAGGCACATTTGTGGAGCAGAGCCCAGTCCAACACATCCCTGCACAGAGGCAGCTCAGGCAGCAGCAGGAGGACATGGTCATCAGTAGTAGGACAGAGTGGGGTGAGGGACAAGGCTACATTGTGATCTTTATTGTGACAAAGAAATGCTCTCCAGACATGGGGGGATCAAGAGAACCTGCAGCTCTGTGGGACACCAAAAGGAGGATGTTCCCAGCCATGGCTGTGCAGAGGGGACAGGGACATTCTTCAGCTCCACAGCCAACAAGGAGGGAGAAGGGCTGAAATCTTTCCTCTGGTTTTGGAATCTGTCTCGCTTCCTGTTACCTGTTGGCACCACACACCATAGCCACCACTGCTGCTGTCCCAGCTACCACAGAAATAGACAGCCTCGTCCTCGGCTTGGACCCCAGTGATGGTTAATGTGGCCGTGGAGCCGGACTGGGATCCGGAGAATCGCGAAGGGATGTCCGAGGGTCTGTTGCTATTAGCATAGATCACAGTGACAGGGCCACTGCCAGGGACCTTCTGCTGGTACCAGCCATAATAGTTGTTGCTACCCCCAGAGCAGGTGATCTTGACAGTTTCTTCACTCTGTGAGACAATAAGGACGGCTGAGTCAGCGATGCTGCCTGGATCAGGGAACCTGGAGAGGGAGAGGAGAGAAGGGAGAAGAGTGGGATCAGTCAGAGCCCCAGGAATAAATCCTACTTTGGCAGCAGTATAGGGCCTCTGTGTCCAAAAGTTGCATCCAGGTGCAGCTGATCTGCCCATGGTACCTGAGCTGTGGGCAAGCACTGCAAGGAGAAGGGTCAAGGCCATGCTTCTATCTCTCCATCTCTGCCTCCCCAAAATGATGGGGCTGTGCCATGGACTCTCTCTAGCTTTTAAGCCCCCACCTGCCTGGGTCATGGCTTTTTCATGCAATTCAGACCCTGCATTCAAGGGAGGATCCTACTGGCCTCTCTCTCCCCATCTCCCACCCAGCTCCCTCAACAGAGGGTTCTCACACCCCACTTCACCTGCTGAGACAAACTGCCAGATTTATGGTGGGTCACTTCTGACACGGTGATGGCCAAGCGTCCAGACATAACTACAGTGTGTTGTTCCCACCAGGGATCCCTATAGCCAAGGGCCTCTGGAGCACTACAAACCTGCAAAACCACTCCTGGAAGCTGTGGTCCTCAAACTTTAGTCATCCCTCAAAAACAGCATCCCACAGAACCCACAGTCAACAACTGTCCTGCAGGATGCCTTCATCCTGATCAGCACTGCTGTCCCAGCCACCACAGAAACAGACAGCCTCATCCTCAGCTTGGACCCCAGTGATGGTTAATGTGCCCAAGGAGCCAGAGTGTCATGAAGGGAAGCCTGAGGGTCTCTGGTGGTTGTTGTAGATCACAGTGACAGGGCCACTGCCAGGGACCTTTTGCTGGTACCAGCCATAATAGTTGATGCTACCCCCAGAGCAGGTGATCTTGACAGTTTCTCCACGCTGTGAGACAATAAGGACAGCTGACTCAGCGATGCTGCCTGGACCAGGGAACGTGGAAAGCGAGAGCAGAGAGGGGAGGAAAGGGAAGGTCACACAGTTTCAAAGAGTATAGAACTGCCTGGACAAGGTTACATGGAATACCACAGTCAGAGGAGAACACACACGGACATGGTCACAGGGAAACTGTGGAGCAGAGCCCAGCCCAACGCATCCCAGCACAGAGAGAGCCCTGGCAGAAGCAGGAGGACATGGTCATCAGTAGCAAGACACAGTGGGGTGAGGAACACAACTACACCATGAGTTTTATAGGGACCAGGACAATGGTCCCCAGCCACCATGTGATCTCCCATTCTCTGGGACAAGAAAGAAACAACATTCCCTGTTGTGGCTGTGCAGAAGGGACAGGAACCTGCCTCAGCCCCACATTCAGAAAGGAGGGACAGGGGCTAAAATCTTTCCTCTCATTTTGGAGTCTGCCTCACTTCCTGGTGCTTGTTGTCAAAACACACCATAGCTGCTGCCACTGCTGCTGTCGTAGCCACCACAGAAATAGACAGCCTCGTCCTCGGCTTGGACCCCAGTGATGGTTAATGTGCCCGTGGAGTCGGACTCGGATCCGGAGAATCGCGGAGGGATGTCCGAGGGTCTGTTGCTGTTGCGATAGATCACAGTGACAGGGGCAGTGCCAGGTAGTGTCAGGCAGCATAACCCCAGCTGCTGCTACTCCCAGAGCAGGTGATCTTGACGGTGTCTCCCACTTTGACCGACATCGGAGGTGACTGAGTCAGCGCTGCCTGGACCAGGGAACCTGAAAAGGGAGAGGAGAGAGAAGAGAAGACAGGGGTCAGTCAAAGCCCCAGGAGCACAATCCTCCCTGGGCAGAGGGACAGGACCCCTGTGCCCAAAGGCCCCATCCAAGCACAGCAAGTCTGGCTATGGCACCTGAGGTGTAGGTGAGCACCGCGAGGAGGAGAGGGACCCAGGCCATGGTGTGATCCCACCAGCTCCACGTCCCTGCAATGATGGGGTTGTGTTGTGGACCCTGACTCCCTTTTAAGCCCCCACCTGCCCAGGCACAGCCCCTCCCTGGATATGTGGCCATCAGTGTTCACTGGAGCTCTTGCCCCAGTGCTCCCCCTGCCCACTGCAGGCTCCTCTGGGGACACATCCACCCGCCCTGCAGCAACCAAGTCTGCTTGGTGCTTCCTGGTCCCTGGGTGCCCACGCTACCTGTGCACTGATCAGCAGCAGTGACACAGGAGCTGGGCAAACCAGGTCCTGCTTCAAACCAGGTGCTTACACTGGGCCTCTCTTAATTGCCACAAGGGAACCTTCAAGCAGAGAAGTGGGACTGTGGAAGGGCAGTAGAGCCACACCAAGACCAGGAGCTTCAAGGCTACTCAACAGGAAGGAAACACAAGCCCCCAGGTCCTCCATATTCAAAGCTGGGGGTCTCAAGTGGCCTCACAGCCACTTGGAGTTCATATCAATTAACTGCCCACAGCATCCTCCCACTCTTGTCCAGCCTGGGGCAGCCCCTCTGCTGTCTGCCCACCACACAGCCCAGGGCAGCCTCCAAAGGAGCCAGTGGGGGCTGCTCTGCACCACAGTGTTACACACTGGCACCTGGTTGTCCACAGCCCCTTTGCCTCCTGGCAGCCCTGTGAACCTCAGACTGTGCAGTGGAACCACACTGACACCGTGTGGGGACAAGAAGGGCCTCAGGGACAGCACTGGAGGAACTGAGACCACAGTCTGGCACAGGACTTTGCCCTTGCTGCCTGTCACCTCTGCCACAGCTCCCACCAGGTCCAGAGATTCCTGGCCATGGTATTTGTGGGGAGAAGTACCCGGTCACAGTTGTGCATTATCCAGGAGCTGTGACACTTCCATACCCTCCAGCACCAGCAGAAGGATCGATGCCACTCACACAAAGCAAACAGCAACAGTCATCCCAGAGCACCCAAGCATGGCCACACTATGGGGCACTTGGATGCCAACCAGCACTGCCCTCCTGGGCATTGCAGTGACCGAGAGCCTCGTCCTTGGCTTGGACCCCAGTGATGGTTAACGTGCCCGTGTTGTCAGACCAGGATCCGGAGAATCGCGAAGGGATGTCCGAGGGTCTGGTGTCAGTGTCATAGATCACAGTGACAGGAGCACTGCCAGGGACCTTCTGCTGGTACCAGCCATACAAGCTGTTGCTACCCCTGCAACAGGAGATCCCAGGTGTGCTGGCACCAAGGACAGTGGACTTAGCAATGCTTCCTGGAGCCCGGAACACAGAGAGTGAGGGAAGATGAGGGGCCTCAGCCATTGTCCCAGGAGCACAGCCCTCCCCAGGGCATCGGGACTGGGGCCTTGTGCCCAAAGGTCCCCTAGTGCGATGGATGAGCCCAGAGCCACCCATAAAGAACCCAAGGTGTGAGGGTCCTGCAAGGAGAAATGGCAGCAGTAAGAGGAGGCAGAATGCCAGAGTCAGTGCCTCCACCGAGCTGATCAGCACTGCTGCTGTCCCTGCTACCACAGAAATAGACAGCCTCGTCCTCGGCTTGGACCCCAGTGATGGTTAATGTGGCCGTGGAGCCGGACAAGGATCCGGAGAATCGCGAAGGGATGTTCGAGGGTCTCTCGTCATTCCAGTAGATCACAGTGACAGGGGCACTGCCAGGGACCTTCTGCTGGTACCAGCCAGAATAAGGATAGCTGCTGCTAGCCCCTGAGCAGGTGATCTTGATGGTCTCTCCTAGGCTGGCTGACAACTAGGACAGCTGACTCAGTGCTGCCTGGACCAGGGAACCTGGAGAGGGAATGGAGAGAGGGCAGAAGATGGGGGTTAGCCAGTGTCCCAGGAGAACAGCCTTGTCTGGGCAGGGGGTCGGGGCTCTTGAACCCAAAGGTCCTGGTGGAACAGAGGGACCACTGCCCCATGCCAAGCCTAAGGCCTGAGCCCTGGGGCTCCATGTAGAGACCTGGCAGAGCAAGAGGACATGGCTGTCATCAGCATGAGGTGGCAGCACAGCGCAGACATCACCACTGCTGTCCCTGCCACCACAGTGGCAGGACAAAAGGACAAAAGTTTGTCCTCAGCTTTAGCCCCAGGGATTGTTAATGTGCCCATGGAGCTGGACTAGGATCCAGAGAATTCCAAAGGGATGTCTGTGGGCTCTTGGTGCTATCATAGACAGGGGATGTTATATAGTTACAGGAGCACTACCAGGGACCTTCTGCTGCTACAGCCATACAAATTGATGCTACTCCCAGAGCAGGTGATCTTCACAGTGTCTCCCACATTGGCTGCCACTGAGGATGGCTGAGAGTCTTGCCTGGACCAGGGAACCCAGAGAGTGAGAGGAGAGAGAAGACTCTGACTTGCTTTTAAGCCCCCAGCTGGGGATCTGCACCACAGTGTTACACACTGGCACCTGGTTGTCCACAGCCCCTTTGCCTCCTGGCAGCCCTCTGAACCTCAGACTGTGCAGTGGAACCACACTGACACCGTGTGGGGACAAGAAGGGCCTCAGGGACAGCGCTGGAGGAACTGAGAGCAGAGCCTGGCACAGGATTCTGCCCTTGTTGTCTCTCACCTCTGCCACAGCTCCCACCAGGTCCAGAGATTCCTCCAGTCCTGGCCACAGCCTTCAGGGCTTCTGCACAGCACCCTGCCCAAGGCAGCCGGGGAGAGCCTCTCACACAGACACAGGGCCCTTCAGCACAGTTGCTCTCACTAGAGGCGAGTGGCACAGAGCCCATGGACCAGAGCAGGATGCCCAGAGATAATGACAGGGATTCTCCCAGCTTCTCTGGGCAACAGCACCAAACACAGGACAAGACATTTGGAGGGCAGCAGCAATTAGTCACACCACAGCTCTTTACTGCCAGGAGCCCTGTCACTTCCACCTCCTCCAGCACCACTGAGGGTCTCTTTGTGCCAGCACAGATCATAGTGACAGAGGCATTGCCAGAGACCTTCTGCTGGACTTAGCCACAGGCACTGCTACCCTCAGAGCAGGTGATCTTGATGGTTTCTCCCATGGTGGCTGACAATGAGGACGGCTGACTCAGTGATGCTGCTCCAGGGAACCTGGAGAGGAAGAAGAGAGAGGGGATAAGAGTGGGGATCAGCCAGTGCCCCAAGAATACGGTCCCCTCCTGGGCAGTTGGAGGGGGAATGCTACAGTCAGAGGGGAAGGGGTGGAACCACAACCAGAGGGAAATTTGGGGAGCAGAGCCAAGCCCAACACATCCCAACAGAGAGGCAGCGCTGGCAGCAAAAAGAGGACATGGTCACCAAGAGCAAGAGACAGAGGGCTGGGGGACAAAGGAACTCTGTGAGATTAGTAGGGACCAGGACAATGGTCCACAGACACAAAGTCATCTACGGTGCTCTAGGACACAGAAGTGGGGACATTCACAGCCACGGTCATGCAGAGGAGACAAAAACCTGCACGTCTCCCACATCCACAACTCCGTTTGGCCATGAGAAGGAAAGAAAACCTCCATTTTTAACTCTTCTGTACCTCATTTCCACATTCTCTCTGTATCACAATACCAGCATAACTGCTGTCGTCCCAGCCACCACAGAAATAGACAGCCTCGTCCTCGGCTTGGACCCCAGTGATGGTTAATGTGCCCGTGGAGCCGGATGTGGATCCGGAGAATTGTGAAGGGATGTTCGAGGGTCTCTCGCTGTTATCATAGATCACAGTGACAGGGGCACTGCCAGGGACCTTCTGCTGGTACCAGCCATAGTAGCTGCCACCCCCTGAGCAGGTGATCTTGATGGTTTCTGCTGGGTTGGATGACACTGAGGAAGGCTGACTTATGGATGAGGCCTGGACTAGCAAACCTGGAGAGAAAGAACGGAGAAGGGAAAAGACATGGGTCAGACAGCACCCATTTAGCACAGCCAACTCCCGGGCAGTGGGATGGGGAGTGCCACAGTCAGAGGAGAATGGATGCAACCACTGACACAGGGAAACTTGAACAGAGGTGAGCCCAATACATCCCAGCAAAGAGACAGCTCTGGCAGCATCAGGACCACATGGTCATCAGTAGCAAGACAGAGTGGTGTCAGGGACAAAGCCACACCATGAGTTTTGCAGGGACCAGGACAATGGTCTACAGACAGAAGTTCACCTCTAGGTCTCTAGGAAACAAAAGGGGGGTTATTCAGAGCAAAGGTTGTGCAGAGGAGACAAAAACCTGCCCTAACCCCACATTCACAACCCTGCTTGGCCATGAGAAGGACAGAAAAACTCCATTTGTAATTCTGCTTTACATGACTGGAAAATCTTTCTTTGTCACTATACCAGCATCACTGCTGCTCTCCCAGCCACCACAGAAATAGACAGCCTCGTCCTCGGCTTGGACCCCAGTGATGGTTAATGTGCCCGTGGTGCCGGATGCAGAACCGGAGAATCGCGAAGGGATGTTCGAGGGTCTGTTGGTGCTTTGATAGATCACAGTGATGGAGGCACTGCCATGGTAAGGTACTGGTACTGGTACCAGCCAGCATAAGGATAGCTGCTGCTAAGGCCAGAGCAGGTGATCTTGACGGTGTCTCCCACTTTGACCGACATCGGAGGTGACTGAGTCAGCGCTGCCTGGACCAGGGAACCTGAAAAGGGAGAGGAGAGAGAAGAGAAGACAGGGGTCAGTCAAAGCCCCAGGAGCACAATCCTCCCTGGGCAGAGGGACAGGACCCCTGTGCCCAAAGGCCCCATCCAAGCACAGCAAGTCTGGCCATGGCACCTGAGGTGTAGGTGAGCACCGCGAGGAGGAGAGGGACCCAGGCCATGGTGTGATCCCACCAGCTCCACGTCCCTGCAATGATGGGGCTGTGTTGTGGGCCCTGACTCCCTTTTAAGCCCCCACCTGCCCAGGCACATCCCCTCCCTGGATATGTGGCCATCAGTGTTCCCTGGATCTCTTGCCTCAGTGCTTCACCTGCCCACTGCAGGTTCCTCTGGCCCACCAAAAGGCAGCACAATCACTCTGGGCTGCCTCCTCCTTCCCCAACACAGCTGCTGAGCTCAGCCAAGGACCACTCAGTCCATGTTCCTGCCCAGTAGGACCATGGTCTGGCTGCACCAGGAACTCCTGTCACAGGGCAGGAGACAGCCCCACCTGGGCACAGGGACACATCCACCCGCCCTGCAGCAACCAAATCTTGTTGGTGCTTCCTGGTCCCCGGGTGGCCACACTATCTGTGCACTGATCAGCAGCAGTGACACAGGAGCTGGGCAAACCAGGTCCTGCTTCAAACCAGGTGCTTACACTGGGCCTCTCTTAATTGCCACAATGGAACCTCCAAGCAGAGAACTGGGACTGTGAAAGGGCAGTAGAGCCACACCAAGACCAGGAGCTTCAAGGCTACTCAACAGGAAGGAAACACAAGCCCTCAGGTCCTCAAATTCAAAGCAAGCTGGGAGTCTCCAGTGGCCTCACAGCAAACATGAGTAGACCTTGGCTGAAGTTCGTATCAATCAACTGCCCATAGCATCCTCCCACTCTTGTCCAGCCTGGGGCAACATCAAAGAAATTTGGGGAGCAGAGGCCAGCGCAATGCATCCCAGCACAGAGGCAGCTCTGGCAGCAGGAAGAGGACATGATTGTCACTAGCAAGAGACAAAGGGGTGAGGGACAAAGACATGCCATGATTTTAGTAGGGACCAGGACATAGATACAAAGTCACTACCAGTGCTCTAGGACACAAAAGGAGGAACGTTCATATCAATGCTCATGAAGAAGAGACAAAAACCTGCACCAGTCCCACATACAGAACTCTGTTTGGCCATGAGAAGGAAAGAAAAACTCTATTTTTAATTCTTCTGTACCTAACCTCCAAAATCTTTCTTTGTCTCTATACCAGCAGGAATGCTGCTGTCCCAGCTACCACAGAAATAGACAGCCTCGTCCTCGGCTTGGACCCCAGTGATGGTTAATGTGCCCGTGGAGCCAGACAAGGATCCAGAGAATTGTGAAGGGACGTCCAAGGGTCTGTTGCTATTAGTATAGATCACAGTGACAGGGGCACTGCCAGGGACCTTCTGCTGGAACCAGTCATAGTAGCCATGGCTACCACCAGAGCAGGGGATCTTCACAGTGTCTCCTGGGTTGACTGACACCGAGGACGGCTGACTCAGCAGTGCTGGACCAGGGAATTGGACAGGGAGAGAAAAGACAGGAGCAAAGGTGGGTCACCCAGTGTCCCAGGAGCACAGAACTTCCTGGACAAGGTTACAATGTCATAGTCAGAGAACAGACAAGTTGGGGACAAAGCAACACCATGAATTTTGTAGGGACCAGGACAATGGTGACCCCAGCCAGAAAGTCACCCCTGTTCTCTGGGACACCAAGGAGAGGATATTCCCTGCCATGGCTGTGCCTTAGCCCCACAGCCAGACAGGAGGGAGAAGGGCCAAAATCTTTCCTCTGATTTTGGGTTCTGCCTCACTTCCTGCTACTCACTGTCAACACACCATAGGTGCTGCCACTGCTGCTGTCAGAGCCACCACAGAAATAGACAGCCTCGTCCTCGGCTTGGACCCCAGTGATGGTTAATGTGCCCGTGTTGCCGGATGTGGATCCGGAGAATCACGAAGGGATGTCCGAGGGTCTGTTGCTGTTATTCCAGATCACAGTGACAGGGGCACTGCCAGGGACCTTCTGCTGGAACCAGCCATAGTAGTTGCTGTTGCTGCTCCCTGAGCAGGTGATCCTCACAGTGTCTCCCACATTGACTGACAACAAGGATGACTGAGTCAGTGATGCTGCCTGGACCAGGGAATGTGGAAAGGGAGAGGAGAAAGGGGAGGAAAGGGGAGGTCACACAGTTTCCCAGGAGCACAGAACTGTCTGGACAAGGTTACAGGGAATGCCACAGTCAGAAGAGAACACACATGGACATGGTGCCAGGTACATTTGGGGAGCAGAGCCCAGCCCAACACATCTCAGCACAGAGACAGCTCTGGCAGCAGCAAGAGGAATTGGTTATCAGTAGCAAGACACAGTGGGGTGGGGGACACAGCTACACCATGAGTTTTGCAGGAGCCAGGACAATGGTGTCCCCAGCCAGAAAGTCACTCCTGTTTGCTGGGACACCAAGGAGAGGATATTTCTCACCACGGCTGTGCAAAGTTGACAGAAACCTGCCTCAGCCCCACAGCCAGACAGAAGGGAGAGGGGCTAAAATCTTTCCTCTGATTTTGGGTTCTGACTCACTTCCTGCTACTCATCACTACACACCATAGTAGCCACTGCTGCTGTCTGTGCCACCACAGAAATAGACAGCCTCGTCCTCGGCTTGGACCCCAGTGATGGTTAATGTGGCCGTGGAGCCGGACTTGGATCCGGAGAATCGCGAAGGGATGTCCGAGGGTCTCTTGTCATTGTAGTAGATCACAGTGACAGGGGCACTGCCAGGGACCTTCTGCTGGAACCAGCCATAGTCATAGCTGTTACCAGAGCAGGTGATCTTGATGGTGTCTCCCACATTGGCTGGCACTGAGGACGGCTGACTCAGTGATGCTGTCTGGACCAGGGAACCCAGAGAGGGAGAGGAGAAAGGAGAGAAAAGGAGGCTCAACCAGTGCCACAGGAGCAAAGACCTACCAAGAAAATGTTACAGGGAATGGAACAGAGGAGAACAGACGCAGATATTGTCAGAGGCATATTTGGGGAGCAGAGTTCAGCCCGATATATCCAAGCACAAAGGCAGCAGCAGGAGACATGGTCCTCAGTAGCAAGACTCACTGAAGTAGGAGACAAAGCCACACTGTGAATTTTGTAGGGACCAGGACAATGGTCCACAGACACTAAGTCACCACTAGAGCTTTGGAAACAAAAGGGGAGGATATTCACAGCCATGGTCATGCAGAGGAGACAAAAACCTGCCCAGTCACACATCTACAACTCTGCTTGGTCTTGAGAAGGAAAGAAAACCTCTGTTTTAACTTCTCTGTACCTCATTTCCACGCCTCTCTGTGTCACTATGCCAGCATCACTGCTGTCGTCCCTGCTACCACAGAAATAGACAGCCTCGTCCTCGGCTTGGACCCCAGTGATGGTTAATGTGGCCGTGGAGCCGGACTGGGATCCGGAGAATCGCGAAGGGATGTTCGAGGGTCTCTTGTCATTGAGATAGATCACAGTGACAGGGCCACTGCCAGGGACCTTCTGCTGGTACCAGGCAGTGTAAGGCCAGCTAATCCCAGAGCAGGTGACCTTGACAGTGTCTCCAGGTTGGCTGAAACCGCAAAGAGCTGATTCAGCAATGCTGCCTGGACCAGGGACTGTGAAGAGGGAGAGAAGACAAGGATCAGTCAGTGCCTCAGGAGCACAGACTGCCCAGAGCAGATGGATGGGACCCCTGTGCCCAAAGGCCCCATCGGGGCACAGCAAGTCTGGCCATGGCACCTGAGACGTAGGAGACCACCACAAGGAAAAAGACCCAGGAGATTCCACCAGCTCCACATCCTCACACTGATGGGGCTGTGCTGTGGACCCCAACATCCTCTTAAGTGCCTACACAGCCAGCACAGCCACTTCCATGGAAATGCGACCCTCTGTTCCCTGACAGCTCCTGTCTCTTGACCACCACCAGCACAAAGATCACTCTAGGCCACCTGCTTCCCGGGCCACTCAGCTGGGAAAAACACGTCCTGCTCCACACCAGGCTTCTCTCAGGAGCCACAAGACTACAACCAGCTCAATCCTGGTATCTGGGCAAAGACCCCTCAGTCTTTGCAAAGATCCATGTCAAGGGAGGGCAGGAACACTTTTCTACCCCACCTTGTCGATGCACCCTCTGCAACCACCTCCTCCCTGCCTGTGACCCTGGCCTCACCCACCCCCCAAGCACCTCTGCAGCAGCACAGCTCCTCCAGCCGCTCCCCTTCCCACACAGGGGCTTGTTTGCAGGGTTCTGCTCCCTCAGCTGGCCCAGCCCATTGCCCACAGAGCACACACTGCCCCCAGCACACCCCTCTGCAGGCACTGCTCTGGCACCACTGACGCTCCTGCTTCCCAGCAGCACCACAGGAAACGAAAGTGCTCTGCCTCCTGAGCCTCTGGAGCACGAGGGCAAGTGCCCAGCCTGCCCAGCTCCACATAGAGCTTCCCAGACTTGCCTCTGCCTTTCCATGCTGCTCCAGTGAAGGAGGCAGGATGGATCTGCTGGCATGGCTGGAGTCTTTGGGCATGTCTGACAGATCCTGAAATGTTTTACATGTGCAAGCCTGGAGCCACCCTGTAGCCAGGTGGTGGGAGCTGCTGGGAGGGCAACAATGTAGGGGCTGGAATAAAGCCAAGGTCCTCGCCAGTCGCTGCATCTTTGGCTCTGTTTGGTGTTGCTGGGGCAGGTGCTTGGCACGGGATTGTGGGGTAAGTGGCGAGGGAGCTGGGAGACTGTGCCCAGGTGACACTCAGGGATACCATCCCCTGCATGGTGTTGCAGACAGGGCATGAGACCCCCCCCCTCCTTCCTGGGCAATAAATCCCCAGGGCCAAATCCTGACCCTGGCCCCAGCTCAGGGTCCGTGCAGTCCCTGTGCTGCAGACACTGCCCTGTCACTCTCCCCAGGGTTGGGGCTGGCTGCTGGAGGGATGGGGTTGTCACTGGGAACACAGCACCTGCAGTGCCCTTGTGCAGGGCACAGGGATCTTTGCACGGAGCTCATTTTGTGCTGGCAGGAATAGCTGCAGTTGCTGGCACTGCTGGGGCAGAGCTGGGTGAGTGGGGTGGTTCATAATTAATGTGCTGGAGCTCCAGGCATGTTCCCATCTCCTCTTGAATTATGGGTGAAGAGCACAGACCGTTATCTGGGAGCAGAGTGGGGTGGGCTGCAGTTTTTCATGATTTCTGGAGGGAACCACTGCCAGTGCAGGGCTCCAGCCCCCAGCCCCAGGGGTGGCTGCGGCACTCCTGGGGGCTGCGGTGGGTGCAGGAGTCCTGAGAATCTCCCTCTGAGGCTTCAGAGGTGAAGCCTGGGCTGGAAGAGTCTCTCTATGTGTGAAGGGGCCCAATCACAGCCCCCCTCATCCCCACACCGGGGTACTGGGGCTTTGTGATCCCTCAGAGCTCAGGGCTGGAGCTCCACGCCAGCCGTGCCATGGAACACGCAGGACACACGGGACAAGCAGGATTCACGGGACACGTGGGACACAGCGAACACACGGGACACACGGGACACAAAGAACACATGGAACACAAGGAACACACGGGACACAAAGAACACACGGGACACAAGGAACACACGGGACACAAAGAACACACGGGACACAAAGAACACACGGGACACAAAGAACACACGGGACACAAGGAACACACGGGACACAAAGAACACACGGGACACAAAGAACACACGGGACACAAAGAACACAAGGGACACAAGGAACACACGGGACACAAAGAACACACGGGACACAAAGAACACACGGGACATGCAGGACACGCGGGGGCGCCGCGAGAACGCGCACGGGGAGGAGCCCGGAGCGCCGCCGCAGCCGCCAGGGGGCGCTCGGCTCCCGGACGCGTCCCCGCCACTGTCACCGGTGTGTCCGTGTGTCCGTGTCCTGTGTCCGTGTGTCCTGTGTCCTGTGTCCTGTGTCCTGTGTCCTTGTGTCCCTGTGTCTTTGTGTCTCTGTGCCTGTGTCCTTGTGCCCCTGTCCCCTGCTGCTGTCACCTGCATCCTTGTACCCCTTTTCCTTGGGCACCCATGTTCTTGTACCGCTGTCCCCTTGTGTCCTTGTGCCTCTGTTCCCTCATGTCCTCGTGCCCCTGTACCCCATGTCCTCATGTCCTCGTGTCACTGTCTCCATGTCTTTGTCACCCATGTCTCATGTCACCTCATGCCCCTGTGCTCCACATTCCCCTGCTACTGGCCCTTGTGTCCTTGTACCACTATTCCTTGTGTCTCCATGCCCCTGGCCCCCATGTCCCCTGTGCCACTGGCCTCCATGTCCCCATGCAATTGTGCCTCTGTCCTCATGCCTCTGTTCTCAGTGTTCCCACACTCCCTGTGCCTTCCCATCCCCTCCACTGTGCCCTCTGTTTCCCCCATGTCCCATCATGTCCCCCTTTGGCCCTGTCCCCCCAGGTTCCCCTGTGTCCTCCATGCAGTCCTTGCCCTCCTGTCTGTCCATGTCCCACTATTCCCCACTGCACGGCCCAGTCCCAGCCCCTTGCACCCACAGGACACAGGGCAGCTGCCCCATGAACCTTCCTGGGTCCAGCCCAGGGTGGTCCCAGCCCCAGCTGGTGAAAGAAGGGGCCCAGTTGGCCACAGTGAGCCCCACATGGCTGCAGACCCCCAGTGCCCTCCAGTACCAGACCAGGGTGTGAGGGGCACCCAGATGGTGGGACCAGTTGTCAGCCAAGGGGGACCATGGAGGGCCCAGGCTGTGGCTCTCCACAGGCATTGGGGGCCCAAAATGTTGGGCAGGAGCCCTGGGAACAGACATCCCAGCAGAGGGTCCACATTCCCTGGGGGACCTCTCCTGGCCAGCCGTGGTGTCCCCAGCAGAGGACTGCAGTGGCACCAGGCAGGGTCTGGCAGCAGAGACCGTGTGGGTGGTTTGACACCAAAGTCTCAGCACACACTGGGCAGCCCTGCTGGGACCCCACATCTGGGGAGTTTTGTGCCTCTGTTGGGAATGCTGGGCTTCCCTGGCTGTCTGGGAAAAGAACATGGAAACACAGCCATTGCTGAAATGGGGCTGGGAAATGGCTTTTTCCCGCTCCCGCCCTGCCAGCGGCACGGCCCAGGCAGCGGTGCTCGGGGTGCCACGTGCTGGAAAGTTTGTGCCAAGGCAGTGGAGCGTGGAGAGGCCAGGGCTATTCCTGGCTCCCAGATGGTGTTTGGCTGAAGCGAGCTCTTGGTTTTGGCGGGCTGTAATTTTAGCACAGCCTGTTCCCGCGCTGTGGGGCTGTGGTCAGAACAGCTGCCAGTTCAGCTGGGGGGCCACGATGCACATCAGCACCCCCTGCCCACCCACAGCCAGCCCAGGGTGCCCGGCCAGAAGTGCCCAAAGCATGGCAGAAATGCTTAACCCCAGTGTTCTTCTTCCCTGCAGTGGCTGCAGAGGAAGAGGAAAGGGCTGTGGCTCTGGTGGTGTGTGTGCAGGGTGAGGAGCTGCCAGAGAGGGTGTCACTGGCCAGAGTAGAATCATAGAATTGTTATGGTGAGAAAAACCCTTGAAGATCATCAAGTCCAGCCTTCAACTAACACTGCCAGCTCCACTGTTAAATCGTGTCCCTAAGCACCACGTCTGTCGGGTGCAAGGTCCAGCCTCAGGGTGCACCCCACATTCCCCTCCGATCCCCCCACCCTGCCTGCAAAAGCAGGTACTGCCCACCCCGGATGTGGAGGGGGGAGAAGGCAAATTTGGCTGAAAATCCTCCCTAACTGGGTGAGTCAAACCCTCATGCTCCCTCCTAAGGGCCTGGTGAGGACCACAGCAGCTGCCCCTGTCACACCCCTCAGCCACCACTGCCAGAGCCTTGCTGTCACCATACCACCAACATCACCCAACCTAGAAATTTCTTAACATTAAGCTAAAAAATCCACCCTGGGAGTTCTAATAAGGGCTGCAATTCAAGGACCACCTTTCTCCATACAGGCAGCACCAGCCCTGCACTCAAATCTTTCTCCATTAGCACACCTGTCTGGGGGATCAGCAGCTGTTTCCCCCAAATATGAGAGAAAACAAGGGTTTGCTGGGTGCCCAGACCAGGCTGAGGCTCTGCTGGAAGTTGTGTTTTATTACCACAATAACCCTGAGATGATAAATATTTTGAAGTAGAAGAAAGGTGTTTATTTTTGAGTTAGTTCATCTTGTTTACAACCTGTTTAGAAGCCTGGGCATTTCTCTTTGGGGCTGTTTACTGGGCTCTCCCCAAGCTGTTACAGGGTTTTATACACATTTAAATAACCCCCAGCAAGGTATCTTCCTGCCAGCTGCATGTGGTGTCAGTTGCTGTTTTGACACAGCTATGCAAATGGTTGCTCTTGTTTTCACAAATGGGCTTGAATGCTCAGGTCCTGTTTTTGACTACACCAGCCTCAAACATTTATTTATTTTATTTAATTCCCTTTCAATTGCAGGGTGATAAAACTTGGCTTTGGGCTCTCTGGCTGTCTCCAACTGGGTGTTTGACCTGGGGTTGCCCAGGGGTGTTTGATAGTATTTTTTCATAACTTGTATTTTATCATTTATATCTTGTATTTTATTGATGTATAACCTGTATTTTATTCATTTATTACCTGTCTTTTGTTTCTCAGACTTGGGGAAACTTACCCCACATTTTGTGAGCCTGCAGGCTGCCCCTGTACCTTTCAGAAAGTTGGACTGAGGGATGAGCCCAGTGAAAGGGCTGCCTGGCAGCAGGCAGGGACTAATTAGTTTAATTCAGTTAATGAGAGAGGATTCAGGGTGACCTGGCAGCAGGGTAGCAGCAGGAAGCCTCAGGCTGGTTCCCCTGTGGTGGTGAACTGGGATGAGAAGGGTACGATGTGAGCAGTGTCATTGTCTCCCCTGGCCCCAAACCCCACAGGTGAGGGGTCAGTGGTGCCCAGCCTGGTGGGCCTGGATGCACTGGGATCACTGGAGAGGGTGTGTGGGGGTGTGTGGGTGTGTGTGTGTGTGTGTGTGTGTGCATATATGTGTGAGCATGTGCAGCAGCTGGGACATCCCACACTGGGGCAGGGACCATCCTGTTAGGCAAGACCCCACTGGGGGTCCTGCCAGAGACCCTTCAGGGGACAGGAGGGGTCATCCAGGCTGTGGACACACACCCTACCAGGGCACAGAGTCCCACTAGCCTTGGCAGTGGCCCCCAGTGAGTCCACCATCCAGCTGGTTCACCACCACCAGCACCCACCCTGCCCATTTTGGGCAGCATCAGGCCAGCCCAAGACCTCTCTCCCCACCTCAGGGACTGATGGCCCCACAAGGTGATGGCCTTGCAAGGTGACAGCCTGGCAAGGCAGAGGCAAGAGCTGCCACCATCTTAGGCTGAGCCAAGTCAGGGCGTGGTGCTTGCTTGTCTTCACACGTCAGCACCCACTGGAGACAGTTTCACTTCCCTTTTTGGGGCACCCTTTCAAATTTCTGATTGGGGACTGTAGTGGGTGAGGGATAAATTTAGCCAGGGGATGCCCCACAGTCACACAGCTGCATGGTGAGGCTGGCTTTGGGGGGAATGGGGGGGCAGTGCTGGCGTGGCACAGCCTGGGCTCTGAACAGCCTTTCCCCAAGTCTTTCAGGGCAGGCGGCTACGTGAGCGGGGGGAATGTCAGGATGGGGTGCAGGAACCACCAGCTGCCCCTGCAGGTTCCTGGGGGCTGCACCCCCAGCTCAGGCAGGGCAGAGGCCATGGAGCTTGGCACAACTGCAGGACCAAAGCGAGAGGATTGTGCCATCCCCCCACGGCTGCCCCAGTGGGTCTGGCTCTGCCCCGCTCCCCCCAGCCTGGGCTGGGCTATTCTGGGCCCCTGCTCTTGCTTTTGAGTTTCAGCCCTGCTGCCTCCAGGAACGTGGCTGTTTGTGGGGCTGCAGCTGGAGGGGGAACAGGCGGGACCTGTCCCCTCCGGCTGTGCCACGTCGCCCAGGTCTCTCCTGATAAGGTGTTTCATCAGCTCCAGGTGCCCTCACTCTGCTCCTGCCACGTCCCCACAGAGACACCACTTCCTCCTGGCACAAGGCACTGGGGCTTGCATGGCCTGGGGAAATCACCCAGTCATGTGCAATAAAAAAAGCAAACCAGATTTGTTTTTTGTGTGACAAAGCTGGCCAGAGGTCGTCCCATGGAGAGGGTGTTTGGGGAGCAGAGCAGAGCTTTGCCCTGAAGGCTGGGGGCAGCGGTTTGGTGTGAGGGTTGGAAGAGCTCATGTGATCCCACACAATGCCAATAAAGTTGTTTTGGGGTGCAAAGTTTCTGTTGGCACCTCAGGAGGGGTCAGGCCCTGCTGCCAGCTCCCTGCCAAAAAGCAGGAGGAAGGACTGTGCAAATGCGTGGATGTGGCACTTGGGGACTTGGTTTAGCAATGAACATGGTGGTACTGGGTTAATGGTTGGACTTGATGATCTTAGAGGTCTTTTCCAGTCTGAATGATTCCATGATTCTATGAATCTGAATCAAGTCTTAGGAAATGCTGGAACCCAGGGCTGGCAGTGCTGGGAGATCCCTGGCAGCACTGGGAGACATGAGGCTCCTTTTGCCAGCAGCAGGACCACTGTTTTGTTTAGGACATCACTGCCTATGCTGGTATGTCCATGGGAACAAGAGATGGATGAAAGAAACTCAATTCCCCTCCAAGTTCCTCTTGAATTTGCTTTCCTGGCAGGTTTGGTGTTGCTGCCCCAAGAGAGCCCAGCGTGGGGAGTGCCCATCCCACAGGGATGGTGTTGGTTGCCTCCTGGTCTGCCCAGGACAGGTGATTGCCAGCAGGATGCAGGGAGGAGACATGGGGGTTGTGGGTGTCTAAGTCTCTGGGATGGGCTTGGGGTCTGCCCCAAGTGGGGCTGACCTCTGCTCCTTGCTGCTCCTCAGTCTCCATGACCAGGCTCCAGACATCCTTCCTATGCTCCAGTATCAATACAAGTTGGTGCAAGAGAGAACTGACAGCAGCCTGAAAAGGATTTGGGGCTCTTGGTGAATAGAAAGCTGGGCATGACCTGGCAATGTGCACCTGCAGCTCAGAAAGCCAACCATGCCCTGGGCTGCACCAAAAGCAGTGTGGGCAGCAGGTCGAGGAGGGGGATTCTGTCCCTGTACATGGCTTTGGTGAGACCCCACCTGGAGTACTGCATCCAGCTCTGGAGGCCCCAACATCAAAAGGACAGGGACCTGTTTGGGCCTGTCCAGAGGAGACCACAAAGATCTCAAGAGTGCTGGAGCACTTGTGCTCTGAGGAAAGGCTGAGAGAGTTGGAGTTGTTCAACCTGGAGAGAGAAGGCTGCAGGAAGAGCTTTTAGCAGCCTTTCAGTACTTGAAGGGGGCTTATATGAAAGATGGGAAGAGACTTTTTATCAGGCTCTGATGCAATAGGACAAGGGGTAATGTTTCTTAATTAAAGAAGGGTTGATTTAGGCCAGATAACTTACTGTGAGAGTGGTAAGGTGCTGGCAGAGATTGTGCAGGGAAGCTGTGGATGTCCCATCCCTGGAAACATTCAAGGTCAGGCTGGAAGGGGCTCTGAGGAACCTGATCTGTTTGAAGATGTCCCTGCTCATTCCAGGGAGTTGGATCGGATGATTTTTTAAGGTACCTTCCAACTCAAACTATTTTACTGTTCTATGACTCTCTGTCCTCAGATGGCACATGCAGGGACATGTGCCAACCCAAAACCTGTTGGGGTGAGGCATCCCACTGGCACAGCTTGGGGAGGAGGATGTGGTTGGCCCATTGCCCCTTTCCCAAGAGGCTGGTGAGAACTGCACAGAGCGTGGCTGGGCACTCCCACCCCCTGTCCCTGGGGTGGCTCCTGCCTGCTCTGATGGGGTGACAGCAGCAGAGCACTGGCACTCTCAGCATAAGCATGGCCATCAGCCCCTCCATGTGCTGCAGGGCCACAGGGAAACTTCCGCAGGGCTGGGCTGGAGACAGGGCACAGGGCATGCAGGAGCCCATGCTGCTGTGGCACAGGGACAAGGGACAGATCGGTGCATGTGCTTGACTGGTGGCTACACTGGCACCCCCGTTCTGGGAAGTGCAGGGGTAAGTGAGGAAATGGGGGCAGAGCCAGGGCTGGCAGCAAAGGAACATGTCCCCATGCCCCCACCTCGGGCCACATGTTCCAGCAAGGCACCCAGAGGGCAGTGGTCAAGGGACAAGGATGGCACAGCCAGGGACATGTGCTTGATGATGGCATGGAGGTTCAGAGCAGTCTGTGCCCCAGGCTGCTCATTCCCTGGTCTTGGTCGTGCCAGGGGGGTTCACTGGGGTCCCCAGGGTTGAGCAGAAGCTGCACAGAGCCCCCCCAGTATAAGTGTGTGTGTGTACACATGTGTGTGTTCCCATCCCACCCTCCATACTGGTGGCACTGGGCTGACACCAGCCCATGCGTGGGGAGGGGGTGCGTTGGAAGGACACAGAGACAGGGATGCTGAGCCAGCACTAGTTCAGTGTTGGTTTTTATTTGTCTGACACTTATAGTGGGGGGACAGGAGCAAGGGACAGGGGTACATGGGGAGCGAGGTGTGTGGCTGGGGGGAGCCGCTGTCTCCAGAAGTGGGGAGGACGGAGGGAGCCAGCAAAGGGCCGGTGGGTGCGAGGAGGTCCCAGTGGGCTTAGGGGCACTAGGATCTGTTCACTGTCTTCTCCACATTGCCAGCCTCGTGCTTGGCCTTGCAGGAGACTGAGTCGTAACTTTGCCACTGTTTGGGAGTCAGTGACAGGTAGCTGCTGGTTAGGTACTCCCCATTGCTCAGCCGCACGGGCGGAATGGTCTGCACGTTATTTTTGAGGAGGGTGCCATCAGCCAACCATTCCACTGCCACAGGGCTGAGGTGGGATTGTTCTATCAGACACACCAGGGTGGCTTTTTTTTTCACATCGGGGGATGGTGGGAAGAGGTGGAGGGTGGGAGCGGGCTTGGGCAGGCCTGCTAGAGAAGAGAGAGGTGTGGGGTCAGAGAGGGCCCTGTGCCCCACCACAGCCCCTACCTGCCCAGCTGTCACTACCCACAAACCCTGCTTCCCCCACAGCCAAGAGCTTACCACTTATAACTTCAATGTACTTAGATTTGGGAAATCCATCCAGATATTTATTTATTTATAATTTATATACATAATCTTTATATGTAAAATCTGTGCATATATATGTGTGTAATGCACATACACATATACATACATCCCGTATGGACTTCTATATATGTTTTATATACACTATCTGTACATATGTGGGCATATACAAAGTATATATTACAGATATATACAGCTAATACACAGAATATACATATTAAAGATCACACCTATAAAGTATACAATATACTTACATATGTGGCATATATCATTATATGAATATATGTAGAATTCTATAAAATGCATATAAAAAACATATATTCATGTATGCCTTTCCTATATGCAATATATATTACA
Organism: Pseudopipra pipra; assembly: GCF_036250125.1. Classification (NCBI taxonomy): domain Eukaryota; kingdom Metazoa; phylum Chordata; class Aves; order Passeriformes; family Pipridae; genus Pseudopipra; species Pseudopipra pipra. The sequence continues at coordinate 5,688,643 of NC_087566.1, read as the reverse complement.
TATTTTTATTTATAATATGCATAGCTAAATCTCTGGTTATTTGCCACAAACCTATTCCTTTCCTTTTGCAAGGCCATTTGTTTAAAAAAAAATAAAATTTCATAGGCTAACAACTCTGTTTTCTGCCCAGTTCAACTTTCAGACAATTTCAGACTTGTCTCAGAAAAAGCACAAGGAAAAAACACACAAAAAAAGATGGAGAAAAGATATTTGGTCTTTCCGAGGTTTTTCTGCTGCCTCCTCCAAGGCACAGTGTCTATATCTCTATCTCATTTTATTTCTATCTCTCTCTATTTCTATTGCTACTCAAAAACCAGGATGACTCCACCATTAAAAAATTTCTGCTTAAGAATGGTCAAAGAAGGTTTTTTTTTTATCTTAGTCCCCAGTAATTTGGTTCAAATTGGGATTTTTTATCAGATTCTTTTTAAAATTACAGACAAATGACATTCCCGGCAGCATTTTCAAAGCACTAATCCCCATTTTTGACATGACTTACCTGGGCAATGGGCTCTTTGGGATACCCCTGAAGTTTTTTATTTAAGAACTCAGGGACGAGCTGTTCACGGCTGTCATTTCATAGCCCCTGCACCCTCGGCCACAGGACCCCACAGAGGAGCCCCTTTCTCTCACAGACTTAGTCCTCAGGACTAAGAGTTGAGGACTTAGATTTTAGGCTGACAAATTTCTTTAACAAAGACAAAAATCACCTCTTTTCGAGACCTAAACTGAAGTTTTCCTCTTCCTGAGACCTCAGACATATTTCCTGGTTGAATTTTAAGATCTTTCATGTCAGAATATACCCCCGGAATCCCTCGTGGCGTGAGCTGGAGTCCTCAGAGTCCGTAGGGACAAAACCCAGCCCAAAACACCGCCAAATGGGCGGCAGACCCCAGCCCAGCCCCAAGTCCGAGAAAAAACCCAAATCACCAAAAATCTACAAAATGTCACAATTTCACACCGAGGAAGGAAAGACCAAGAAGAAATTAGTGACTCACCTGTGATGGTCAAATGGGTCCCGGCCCCAAATATAGCAGCATTACTGCTGCTGTCTCTGCCACCACAGTAATAGACAGCCTCGTCCTCGGGTTGGACCCCAGTGATGGTTAATGTGCCCGTGGAGCCGGACTTGGATCCGGTGAATCGCAAAGGGATGTCTAAGGGTCTGTTGTCATTTTCATAGATCACAGTGACAAGGGCGCTTCCTGGGACCTTCTGCTGGAACCAGTCATACCTGCCACTGCTCCCAGAACACAGGATATTGACGGTGTCTCCCACCCTGTGAGACAATGAGGATGGCTGAGTCAGCGCTGCCTGGACCAGAGAACCTGAAAATGGAGAGGAGAGAGAGGGGAAGACAGGGGTCAGTCAGTGCCCCAGGGGCGCAGATGCTGGGCAGAGGGATGGGACCCCTGTGCCCAAAGGCCCATCCAGGCACAGCAAGTCTGGCCATGGCACCTGAGGCGTGGGCGAGCACCGCGAGGAGGAGAGGGACCCAGGCCATGATGTGATCCCACCAGCTCCACGTCCTCACAATGATGGGGCTGTGCCGTGGACCTTGACTCCCTTTTAAGCCTCTGCCCCAGCAGGACACAGCCCCTCCATGAAAATCTGACCCTGCGCTCACGGCTGGATCCTGCCCACGCCTCTCTCGTCACCTCCCTCTCCGCTCCACGCACAGTCCCACCACCACAGGTGCAGCAGAGCTTGTCCCTGGACACTGAGCGGAGACACCTCCCAGCTCCAAGCCAAAATTCACCCCCACAGACCCCTCATTCCCAGCTCAGGCTGAGTGCCTGCAGGACCAAAGGCCAAAGGGTGAGGGAGAGATGGACACTACAGACAGAGGGGGACTGTCGTGGTTTAAAAGAGCCCCCCCCAGAGCTGGAAAATAGCTAGTTCCAGGAGTGGTGTATTTTGGCGCTTAGCCAATCACAACTTGATGTGCCTCTGTATAAATGACATAGTACACAAGCTGGAAAATATGCTTGTTTGTGTAGCTGGAACTGGAGAGATGCCATGAGATAGAGAAAGAGACCAGGGGCTCTTCCCCCCTGGTCCTGGCCAAGGGGCCAGGTGTGGCACTGCAGCCGGCCCTGACTCCCCAATGAGATTGGTGGTCAAAAGAAACCCCGAAAATTGTGGAGGCCCCTGGACTGTGGCATTTTCTTCCACACTCGCAGTGAAGGGGGGAAAAATGTCAGCAGAGGCAGCACGGAACAGTGAGCTGCAGCCGGAGTTGAGACTGGGTTCTGCCCAAAAGACTGTGAAGCAAAGATTAGAGAATTCCAGAGAGCAAGAGGAGCTGCCTGGTGAGCAGCAAATATGACATGGAGCCAGATCAAGAGAAGCAGGGACATCCTGCGGAGAGAGAGCTGAATGAGCAGAGAGATGAGAAGCCAGCTGGAACCATTTCTGGGGTAAGAACTGAGTCCAAAACCCCCAGAACCCTCTTGACCCAGGAAAGGAGGAGTGGAATCCTGCCTAGGGGACCCCCTGAACCTCCCGTGAAAGGAAACCTCCATAGAGCAGGAGATAAAGACTTTGAGCTTTAACTCTCTGTACCCTGTGGATGACGACCATGGTGATAATGAGCTTGTTTCCCTCGAAGCCCAAGGGTGAGCCCCTCGATTAGAACCATGGGACTGAGTGGGGGCGAGAGAGAGACCCCCTACACTTTGATGGAGAGAGAGAGAGAGATTTCCCAGCTACGGTGGATCAGAACTGCTGCCTTAAAGATGAGAGAAAAAACTGTGCTGCCCTGAAAGTGAAAAGACTTCTTCTTCTTCCTGGACTTTATCAGGGGAGGGAGGAATGGTCTGTGTAAATACATTTTTTTACCAGAAGAGAGTTAGTTAAGATTGTAATACATATATTACTTTATAGTTTTTTATTTTGTTAGCAATAAACTTTGATAGAATTCCCCATGTTGAGTGTGTTTGCCAGTGTGAAACTTCTCTCAACCTTGGAACAAATTTGTGGCAGGTTTGAAAATTGGCTTTTGGGGGCTAAAACCACAACAGGGACAGAAGCCACCACAGGTCCCAATGATGCATCTGGGACAATGTGAATCCCCAGCACTCCCACTTTTGATATTTTTGACTCCCATGTGTGTCCCAGGGCCATAAGATACTCCCTTTCTCTCCGGTTTTTCTGCCCTTGCTCCCACACTCCTCTCCTGCCAACCCAGATCCACCACTCCAGATCTTTGCTCTTCCCACGCATCCCCTCCCCAGAACAGTGGGAGCAGTCCAGCACCAGTCCCCGAGGTCCAGCAATGCCTCCCTGTCCTTGAGCTGGTCACAAGCCCAATGGGCTGGTGCTCGGCAGAGGCAGCCAGAGCTGGGGCAACCCCTGGCCAGCCCTGCTCCGACTCAGGGCACAGGGATCACGGTTGTCGTTGGTAGCCCCGAGAGTGGCTGCACCTGTGGGAATTTCTACCTCCCCCATGACCCTCCCTGTCCTGACTGTGCTGGCTCCAGAGTGCCTGGAGCATTGGGATCCCCAGAGTGCCTGGAGCATTGGGATCTCAGCTGGCATGGCCAGGGCAGGGCAGCAGGGCTGTGTCCCTGCAGGCAGCACAGAGGGGACCTGCTGGAGCAGAGCACGTGTCCCACAGCAGAAACCTCCTCACAGGCACACATGCTGCTCCTGCACTGTGTTCAAGCTGTAGCAGCAGCAGCAGCACCTGAGGGACCCTGGGGCAACGGTGGGCTTGTGTCTCTCTTTCTCCATAGGTGGGAGTTGCCATGACCCTGATCAGCACTGGTGTGCCAGCCAGAACACTGAGAGACAGCCTCCTCCTCCTCCTTCTCCTCCTCCTCCTCCTTCTCCTCCTCCTCCTCTTTGTCTTGGACCCCAGCCAGGAGGAATGTGACCATGGAGATTAGTCTGTTCCCAAGCACTTCAGATGTCTGGCAAAAATGACAGGGCATGGGCACAGACCTGGGGCTGTAATGGACAGCTAAGTTAAGTGGGTTTTGTATCACTTCCCCTTTGCTCCATGTCACTGTGGCAGCATCACTGCTGCTGTCCTTACCACCACAGAGACAGACAGCCTTGTCCTCGGTTTGGACCCCAGTGATGGTTAATGTGCCCAGGGGGCCGGACATGGATCCGGAGAATCGTGAAGGGATGTCCGAGGGTCTGTTGGTGTTAGAATAGATTGTGGCACAGGGTGCAAGGGACAGAGTAGTGCATGTGTTTGACTGGTGGTTACACTGGCACCCCTATTCTGGGAAGTGTGGGGCTGAGTGAGGAAATGGGGGCAGAGCCAGGGCTGGCAGCAAAAGGACATGTCCCCATGCCTTCACCAGAGGCCACGTGTTCCTGCAAAGCACCCAGAGGCCAGTGGTCAAGGGACAAGGGTGGCACAGCCAGGGACAAGTGCTTGATGATGGGCATGGAGGTTCAGAGCAGTCTGTACCCCAGGCTGCTCATCCCCTGGTCTTGGTCGTGCCAGGGGAGTTCATTGGGGTCCCCAGGGATGAGCAGAAGCTGCACAGAGCCCCCCCAGTATAAGTGTGTGTGTGTACACGTGTGTGTGTTCCCATCCCACCCTCCATACTGGTGGCACTGGGCTGACCCCAGCCCGTGTGTGGGGAGCGGGCGCGTTGGAAGGACACAGAGACAGGGATGCTGAGCCAGCACTAGTTCAGTGTCGGTTTTTATTTGTCTGACACTCAGAGTGGGGGGACAGGAGCAGGGGACAGGGGTACATGGGGAGCGAGGTGTGTGGCTGGGGGGAGCCGCTGTCCCCAGAAGTGGGGAGGAGGGAGGGAGCCAGCAAAGGGCCGGTGGGTGCGAGGAGGTTCCCGTGGGTTTAGGGGCACTAGGATCTGTTCACTGTCTTCTCCACATTGCCAGCCTCGTGCTTGACCTTGCAGGAGTATGTGCTGTGACTTTGCCAATCTTTGGCAGTCAGTGTCAGGTAGCTGCTGGTCATGTACTTCCTATCTCTCTGCCACACGGACTGACTGGTCTGCACGTTATTTGTGAGGGTGGTGCCATCAGCCAACCATTCCACTGCCACACGGCTGGGGTAGAAGTCCTCTATCAGACACACCAGGGTGGCTTTGTTGTTCGAGAACTCGTCGGGGGATGGTGGGAAGAGGATGGGAGGGGTTTTGGGCAGGCCTGCTAGGGAAGAGAGAGGTGTGGGGTCAGAGAGGGCCCTGTGCCCCACCACAGCCCCTGCCTATGCAGCTGGCACTACCCACAAACCCTGCTTCCCCCACAGCCAAGACCTTACCACTTATAATTTCAATGTACTTAGATTTGGGAAATCCATCCAGATATTTATTTATTTATAATTTATATATATAATCTTTATACGTAAAATATGTGCATATATATGTGTGTAATGCATGTACACATATACATACATCCCATATGGACTTCTATATATGTTTTATATACACTATCTGTACATATGTGGGCATATACATAGCATATATTACAGATATATACAGCTAATACACAGAATATACATATTAAAGATCACACCTATAAAGTATGTGTGTAATACATGTATACATCCCATATATTCTTGTATGTGTGTTTTATATACTCTATCGCTACATATATGTGCATATACATAGCGTATATTACAGATATATACAGCTAATACACATAATATACGTATATTAAAGACCACATCTATAAAGCACACAATATACTTACATATGTGGTACATATCATTATATGAATAGATGTAGAATTCTATAAAATGCATATAACAAACATTTATGCATTTATGCCTTTCCTATATGCAATATACATTATATTACATAGTTTTATTTATAATATGCATAGCTAAATCTCTAGTTATTTGCCACAAACCTATTTCTTTCCTTCTGCAAGGCCATTTGTTTAAAAAAAAAAAATCAAATTTCACAGACAAACAAGTCTGTTTTCTGCCCTGTTCTGCTTTCAGACAATTTCAGACTTGTCTCAGAAAAAGCACAAGAAAAATCAGACAAAAAAAGATGGAGAAAAGATCTTTGGTCTTTCCGAGGTGGTTCTGCTGCCTCCTCCAATGTAGTGTCTCTATTTCTCTCTCATTTTATTTCTATCTCTATCTCTCTCTATTTCTATCTCTATTCAAAAGCCAGGATGACTTCTCCATTAAAAAATTTCTGCTTAAGAATGGTCAAACAACAGGTTTTTTTGATCTTAGTCCCCAGTAATTTGGTTCAATTGGGATTTTTGATCACATTCTTTTTAAAATTACAGACAAAGACAGACAAATGACATTCCTGGCAGCATTTTCAACGCATTAATCCCCATTTTTGACATGACTTACCTGGACAATGGGCTCTTTGGGATACCCCTGAAAGTTTTTATTTAAGAACTCAGGGACGAGCTGTTCACGGCTGTCCTTTCACAGCCCCTGCACCCTCGGCCACAGGACCCCACAGAGGAGCCCCTTTCTCTCACAGACTTAGTCCTCAGGACTAAGAGTTGAGGACTTAGATTTTGGACTGACAAATTTCTTTAACAAAGACAAAAATCGCCTCTTTTAAAGACCTAAACCTAAGTTTTCCTCTTCCTGAGACCTCAGATATATTTCCTGGGTGAATTTTAAGATCTTTCATGTCAGAAAATACCCCCGGAATCCCTCGTGGCGTGAGCCGGAGTCCTCAGAGTCCGTAGGGACAAGACCCAGCCCAAAACGCTGCGCTTTGTGCCCGTCCCCAAATGGGCGGCAGACCCCAGCCCAGCCCCAAATCTGAGAAAAAACCCCAAATCACCAAAAATCGACAAAATGTCACAATTTCACACCGAGGAAGGAAAGACCAAGAAGAAATTGGCGACTCACCTGTGATGGTCAACATGGTCCCGGCCCCAAATACACCAGCAGTACTGCTGCTGTCGTAGCTATGACAGTAATAGTCAGCCGCGTCCTCGGGTTGGACCCCAGTGATGGTTAATGTGCCCGTGGAGCCAGATATGGATCCAGAGAACCGCAAAGGGATGCCTGAGGGTCTCTTGTCATTTTCATAGATCACAGTGACAGGGGCAGTGCCAGGGACCTTCTGCTGGTACCAGTCATACCTACCCCTGCTCCCAGAACACGGGATATTGACGGTCTCTCCCACCTTGTGAGACAATGAGGATGGCTGAGTCAGTGCTGCCTGGACCAGAGAACCTGAAAAGGGAGAGGAGAGAGAGGGGAAGATGGGTCAGTCAAAGCCCCAGGAGCGCAGTTGCTGGGCAGAGGGATGTGATCCCTGTGCCCAAAGGCCCCATCCAGGCACAGAGAGTTCGCCCATGGCACCTGAGGTGTGGGCGAGCACCGCGAGGAGGAGAGGGACCCAGGCCATGGTGTGATCCCACCAGCTCCACGTCCCTGCAATGATGGGGCAGTGCTGTGGACCCTGACTCCCTTTTAAGCCTCCGCCCCTCAAGGACACGGCCCCTCCATGAAAATCTGACCCTGCGCTCACGGCTGGATCCTGCCCACGCCTCTCTCGTCACCTCCCTCTCCGCTCCATGCACAGTCCCATCACCACAGGTGCAGCAGGGCTTGTCCCCGGACACTGAGCGGAGACACCTCCCAGCTCCAAGCCAAAATTCACCCCCACAGACCCCTCATTCCCAGCTCAGGCTGAGTGCCTGCAGGACCAAAGGCCAAAGGGTGAGGGAGAGATGGACACTACAGACAGAGGGGGACTGTCGTGGTTTAAAAGAGCCCCCCCCAGAGCTGGAAAATAACTAGTTCCAAGGGTGGTGTTTTTTGGCGCTGAGCCAATCACAACTTGATGCACCTCTGTGTAAATGACATATTACACAAGCCGGAAAATAAGCTTGTTTGTGTAGCTGGAATTGGAGAGATGCCATGAGGTAGAGAGGGAGACTGGGGGCTCTTCGCCCCTGGTCCTGGCCGGGGGGCCAGGTGTGGCACTGCAGTTGGCCCTGACCCCTCGATGAGCCTGGTGGTCGAGAGAAATCCCGCAAACAGAGGAGGCCCCTGGACTGTGGCATTTTCTTCCACACTCGCAGTGGAGGGGGGAAAAATGTCAGCAGAGGCAGCACGGAACAGTGAGCTGCAGCCAGAGCTGAGACTGGGTTCTGCCCAAAAGACTGTGAAGCAAAGATAAGAGAATTCCAGAGAGCAAGAGGAGCTGCCTGGTGAGCAGCAAATATGACATGGAGCCAGATCAAGAGAAGCAGGGACATCCTGCGGAGAGAGAGCTGAACGAGCAGAGAGATGAGAAAGCTGCAGGAAAGATTTTTGGGGTAAGAACTGAGTCCAAAACCCCCAGAACCCTCTTGACCCAGGAAAGGAGGAGTGGAATCCTGCCTAGGGGACCCCTTGAAACTCCTGTGGAAGGAAACCTTCATGGAGCAGAAGACAAAGACTTTGAGCTTTAACTCTCTGTACCCTGTGGATGACGACCATGGTGATAATGAGCTTGTTTTCCTCAAAGTCCATGGCGGAGCCTCTCGATTAGAACCATGGGGCTGAGTGGGGGTGAGAGAGAGACCCCCTACACTTTGATGGAGAGAGAGAGAGAGATTTCCCAGCTACGGTGAATCGGAACTGCTGCCTTAAAGATGAGAGAAGAGACTGTGCTGCCCTGAAAGTGAAAAGACACCTTCTTCCTCCTGGACTTTATTGGGGGACGGAGGGGTGGTCTGTGTAAATACATTTTTTTATCATAGAAGAGTTATTTAAGATTGTTATATATATATTGCTTTATAGTTTTTTATTCTGTTAGCAATAAATTTTGATATAATTCCCCATGTTGAGTGTGTCTGCCGGTGTGAAACTTCTCTCAGCCTTGGAGCAAATTTGTGGGGGTTTGAAAGTTGGCTTTTAGGGGCTAAAACCATGACAGGGACAGAAGCCATCACAGGTCCCAATGATGCCTCTGGGACAATGTGAATCCCCAGCACTCCCACTTTTGATATTTTTGCCTCCTATGTGTGTCCTCTTTGGCTTGGACCCCAGCCATGAGGAATGTGGCCATGGAGATTAGTCTGTTCCCAAGCACTTCAGATGCCCTGCAAAAACGACAGGGATGGACACAGACCTGGGGCTGTAAGGGATGTCTGAGCTGGGACACTGGGCACAGCCACCTGCAGCACAGGGCAGTAAGGGCAGGGCCATGGTGGGGACAGGGTTGCTGAAAGGTCATGGCAGCATTTCTTTGCTGAGGCTGTGGCCAAACACTCAACAGGCTTCCTAGAGAGTTGGATGATATCCCCAGCCTGCGTGTGTTGCCAGTGCCCTTCATTTTGGCAGCCCTGCAGTGGCCAGGCAATTGTACAATATGATCACTGAAGGGCTCTTCCACCTGAAATAGGTTATTCAGTTCTTTCCCATGTGCTCACCTCCACAAAAAGCAATGGAAGGGCTCTACTGGATGATACTGGGACACTAGGCACAACCACATTAGCACAGGGCAAAAAGGGCAGAGTCATGCCAGGGACCTGCCTTGCCATGAAATGGGGACAGCAGAGACTCCTAACTGGAGGAGGCAGAAGAGTTTTCTGTCACTTCCCCTTTTCTCCAAGTGACTGTGGTAACACTCTTGCTGCTGCTTTTGTAGTCCCCAGGGATGAGCAGAAGCTGCACAGAGCCCCCCCCAATATAAGTGTGTGTGTGTACACGTGTGTGTGTTCCCATCCCACCCTCCATACTGGTGGCACTGGGCTGACCCCAGCCCGTGTGTGGGGAGCGGGCGCGTTGGAAGGACACAGAGACAGGGATGCTGAGCCAGCACTAGTTCAGTGTCGGTTTTTATTTGTCTGACACTCAGAGTGGGGGGACAGGAGCAGGGGACAGGGGTACATGGGGAGCGAGGTGTGTGGCTGGGAGGAGCCGCTGTCCCCAGAAGTGGGGAGGAGGGAGGGAGCCAGCAAAGGGCCAGTGGGTGCGAGGAGGTCCCAGCGGGCTTAGGGGTACTCGGATCTGTTCACTGTCTTCTCCACATTGCCAGCCTCGTGCTTGACCTTGCAGACGTATGTGCTGTAATTTTGCCACTGGCTGGCATCCAGTGTCAGGTAGCTGCTGGTCATGTACTTGCTGTCGTTCTGCCGCACGGGTGGACTGGTCTGCACGTTATTTGTGAGGAGGGTGCCATCAGCCACCCATTCCACATCCACACGCTTGGGGTAGAAGCCCTCTATCAGACACACCAGAATGGCTTTGTTCTCCTTCAAGATCTGCTCGGAGGACGGTTGGAAGACGTAGAGGGAGGGAGCGACCTCAGGCTGGCCTGCGAGAGAAGAGAGAGGTGTGGGATCAGAGAGGGCCCTGTGCCCCACCACAGCCCCTGCCTGCCCAGTTGGCACTACCCACAAACCCTGCTTCTCCCACAGCCAAGAGCTTACCACTTATAACTTCAATGTATTTAGATTAGGGAAATCCATCCATCCAATTATTTATTTATGTGTTTATTTCTTTATAAATTATATGCATAATTTTTAAAAAAAATTATAAATTTTTATATATAAAATATGCGCATATATATGTGTGTAATGCATGTACACATATACATACATCCCATATACACTTGTATATATGTTTTATATACTCTATCTCTACATATATGTGCATATGCATAGTACACATTGCAGATATATACAGCTAATACACATAATATACATATATTGAAGACCACATCTATAAAGTATACAATATACTTACATATGTGGTACATATCATTATATGAGTATATGTAGAATTCTATAAAATGCATGTAACAAACATTTATGCATTTATGCAATTCCTATATGCAATAAACATTATATTACATATTTTTATTTATAATATGCATAGCTAAATCTCTAGTTATTTGCCACAAACCTATTTCTTTCCTTTTGCAAGGCCATTTGTTTAAAAAAAAAAAAATCAAATTTCACAGCCAAAGAACTCTGTTTTCTGCCCTGTTCTGCTTTCAGACAATTTCAGACTTGTCTCAGAAAAAGCACAAGAAAAATCAGACAAAAAAAGATGGAGAAAAGATCTTTGGTCTTTCCGAGGTGGTTCTGCTGCCTCCTCCAATGTAGTGTCTCTATTTCTCTCTCATTTTATTTCTATCTCTATCTCTCTCTATTTCTATCTCTATTCAAAAGCCAGGATGACTTCTCCATTAAAAAATTTCTGCATAAAAATGGTCAAAAACCAGGTTTTTTTATCTTAGTCCCCAGTAATTTGGTTCAATTGGGATTTTTGAACACATTCTTTTTAAAATTACAGACAAAGACAGACAAATGACATTCCTGGCAGCATTTTCAACGCATTAATCCCCATTTTTGACATGACTTACCTGCACAATGAGCTCTTTGGGATACCCCTGAAAGTTTTTATTTAAGAGCCCAAGGACGAGCTGTTCACGGCTGTTCTTTCACAGCCCCTGCACCCTCGGCCACAGGACCCCACAGAGGAGCCCCTTTCTCTCACCAGTGGTGACAGACTTAGTCCTCAGGACTAAGAGTTGAGGACTTAGGTTTAGGTCTCTAAAAGAGGCAATTTTTGTCTTTGTTAAAGAAATTTGTCAGCCTAAAACCTAAGTTTTCCTCTTCCTGAGACCTCAGACATATTTCCTGGGTGAATTTTAAGATCTTTCATGTCAGAAAATACCCCCCAATCCTTCGTGGTTCAGAGTCCGTAGGGACAAGACCAAGCCCAAAATGCTGCACTTCGTGCACGTCCCCAAATGGGCGGCAGACCCCAACCCAGCCCCAAGTCCGAGAAAAACCCCAAATCACCAAAAATCGACAAAATGTCACAATTTCGCACCAGGGAAGGAAAGACCAAGAAATTGGCGACTCACTTATAACGGTCACATGGGTCCCAACCCCGAATACATCCCAATCACCACAGAAATAGACAGCCTCGTCCTCGGCTTGGACCCCAGTGATGGTTAATGTGCCCGTGGAGTCCAACAAGGATCCGGAGAATCGCGAAGGGATGTTCAAGGGTCTGCTGTTATTAGCATAGATCACAGTTACAAGGGCACTGCCAGGGACCTTCTGCTGGTACCAGCCATACCAGTTGTAGCTGCTCCCAGAGCAGGTGATGTTGACGGTGTCTCCCACCCTGTAAGACAATCAGGACGGTTGAGTCAGCGCTGCCTGGACCAGAGAACCTGAAAAGGGAGAGGAGAGAGAGAGGGGAAAATGGGTCAGTCAAAGCCCAAGGAGCACAGCCCTCCCTGGGCAGAGGGATAGGCCAGGCACCCTGTGCCCAAAGCCCAGCCAGGCACAGCGAGTCTGGCCACGGCACCTGAGGTGTGGGCGAGCACCGCGAGGAGGAGAGGGACCCAGGCCATGGTGTGATCCCACCAGCTCCACGTCTCCCCAGTGGTGGGGCTGTGCCGTGAACCTTGAGTCCCTTTTATGCCTCCGCTGAGCCAGTCACAACTTGATGCACCTCTGTGTAAACGACATATTACACAAGCTGGAAAAGAAGCTTGTTTGCGTAGCTGGAATTGGAGAGATGCCATGAGATAGAGAGAGAGACTGGGGGTTCTTCCCCCCTGGTCCTGGCCAAGGGGCCAGGTGTGGCACAGCAGCCGGCCCTGACCCCTCAATGAGCCTGATGGTCGAGAGAAATCCCGAAAATTGGGAGGCCCCTGACTATGGCATTTTCTTCCCTCCTCACAGTGGAAGGGGGGGAAATGGCATCAGAGCCAGCACAGACCAGTGAGCTGCAGCCAGAGCTGAGACTGGGTTCTGGCCAAAAGACTGTGAAGCAAAAGTTAGAAAATTCCAGAGAGCAAGAGGAGCTGCCTGGCGAGCAGCAAATATGACATGGAGCCAGATCAAGAGAAGCAGGGACATCCTGCGGAGAGAGAGCTGAATGAGCAGAGAGATGAGAAAGCTGCAGGAAACATTTCTGGAGTAAGAAGTGAGTCCAAAACCCCCAGAACCCTCTTGACCCGGGAAAGGAGGGGTGGAATCCTGCCTAGGGGACCCCTTGAAACTCCCGTGGAAGGAAACCTCCATGGAACAAGAGATAAAGACTTTGAGCTTTAACTCCCTGTACCCTGTGGATGACGACCATGGTGATAATGAGCTTGTTTCCCTCGAAGTCCATGGGTGAGCCCCTCGATTAGAACCGTGGGTCTGAGTGGGGGTGAGAGAGAGACCCCCTACACTTTGATGGAGAGAGAGAGAGAGAGAGAGAGAGATATTTCCCAGCTACAGCAAATCAGAACTGCTGCCTTAAAGATGAGAGAAGAGACTGTGCTGCCCTGAAAGTGAAAAGACACCTTCTTCCTCCTGGACTTTATCAGGGGAGGGAGGGATGGTCTGTGTAAATAAATTGTTTTACCAGAGGAGAGTTAGTTAAGATTGTTATATATATATTACTTTATAGTTTTTTATTCTGTTAGCAATAAACTTTGATAGAATTCCCGATGTTGAGTGTGTTTGCCAGTGTGAAACTTCTCTCAGCCTTGGAGCAAATTTGTGGAGGGTTTGAAAATTGGCTTTTGGGGGCTAAAACCATGACAGGGACAGAAACCATCACAAGTCCCAATGATGCCTCTGGGACAATGTGAATCCCCAGCACTCCCACTTTTGATATTTTTGCCTCCTATGTGTGTCCTCTTTGGCTTGGACCCCAGCCATGGGGTTGGTGGGTGCGAGGAGGTCCCAGTGGGCTTAGGAGCACTAGGATCTGTTCACTGTCTTCTCCACATTGCCAGCCTCGTGCTTGACCTTGCAGGAGTATGTGCTGTAATTTTGCCACTGGCTGGCATCCAGTGTCAGGTAGCTGCTGGTCATGTACTTGCTGTCGTTCTGCCGCACGGGTGGACTGGTCTGCACGTTGTTTGTGAGGAGGGTGCCATCAGCCACCCATTCCACATCCACATGCTCAGGATAGAAGCCCTGCACCAGACACACCAGAATGGCTTTGTTCTCCTTCAAGATCGGCTCGGAGGGCGGCTGGAAGACGTAGAGGGAGGGAGTGACCTCAGGCTGGCCTGCGAGAGAAGAGAGAGGTGTGGGATCAGAGAGGGCCCTGTGCCCCACCACAGCCCCTGCCTGCCCAGCTGGAACTACCCACAAACCCTGCTTCTCCCACAGCCAAGAGCTTACCACTTATAACTACAGTGTATTTAGATTAGGGAAATCCATCCATCCAATTATTTATTTATGTGTTTATTTCTTTATAAATTATATACATAATTTTTAAAAAAAATTATAAATTTTTATATATAAAATATGTGCATATATATGTGTGTAATGCATGTACACATATACATACATCCCATATACACTTGTATATATGTTTTATATACTCTATCTCTACATATATGTGCATATGCATAGTACATATTGCAGATATATACAGCTAATACACAAAATATACATATATTGAAGACCACATCTATAAAGTATACAATATACTTACATATGTGGTACATATCATTATATGAATATATGTAGAATTCTATAAAATGCATGTAACAAACATTTATGCACTTATGCAATTCCTATATGCAATAAACATTATATTACATATTTTTATTTATAATATGCATAGCTAAATCTCTAGTTATTTGCCACAAACCTATTTCTTTCCTTTTGTAAGGCCATTTGTTTAAAAAAAAATTCAACAAATTTCACAGACAAATAACTCCATTTTCTGGGCAGTTCTGCCTTCAGACAATTTCAGACTTGTCTCAGAAAAAGCACAAGGAAAAATCACACAAAAAAAGATGGAGAAAAGACATTTGGTCTTTCTGAGGTGGTTCTGCTGCCTCCTCCAATGCACAGTGTCTCTGTCTCTCATTTTATTTCTATCTCTCTCTATTTCTATCTCTATTCAAAAAACAGGATGACTTCACCATTAAAAAATTTCTGCATAAAAATGGTCAAAACCCAGGTTTTTTTATCTTAGCCCCCAGTAATTTGGTTCAATTGGGATTTTTGAACACATTCGTTTTAAAATTACAGACAAAGACAGACAAATGACATTCCTGGCAGCATTTTCAAAGCACTAATCCCCATTTTTGACATGACTTACCTGCACAATGAGCTCTTTGGGATACCCCTGAAAGTTTTTATTTAAGAGCCCAGGGACGAGCTGTTCACAGCTGTCCTTTCACAGCCCCTGCACCCTCGGCCACAGGACCCCACAGAGGAGCCCCTTTCTCTCACCGGTGGTGACAGACTTAGTCCTCAGGACTAAGAGTTGAGGACTTAGATTTTGGACTGAGAAATTTCTTTAACAAAGACAAAAGCGCCTCTTTTTGAGACCTAAACTCAAGTTTTCTTCTTCCTGAGACCTCAGATATATTTCCTGGGTGAATTTTAAGATCTTTCGTGCCAGAAAATACCTCCCAATCCTTTGTGACGTGTGCCAGAATCCTCAGAGTCCGTAGGGACAAGACCCAGCCCAAAACGCTGCGCTTCGTGCCCGTCCCCAAATGGCTGGCAGACCCCAGCCCAGCCCCAAGTCCGAGAAAAAACCCCAAATCACCAAAAATCGACAAAATGTCACAATTTCTCACCAGGGAAGGAAAGACCGAGAAGAAATCAACTACTCACCTTTGATGGTCACACGGGTCCCAGCCCCGAATATAAAACGACCACTGCTGCTCTCCCAGCCACTACAGAAATAGACAGCCTCGTCCTCGGCTTGGACCCCAGTGATGGTTAATGTGGCCTTGGAGTCCAACAAGGATCCAGAGAATCGCGAAGGTATGTTCAAGGGTCTGTTGCTATTAGCATAGATCACAGTGACAAGGGCACTGCCAGGGACCTTCTGCTGGTACCAGCCATACCAGTTGTAGCTGCTCCCAGAGCAGGGGATCTTGACGGTGTCTCCCACCTTGTGAGACAATGAGGGCGGCTGAGTCAGCGCTGCCTGGACCAGGGAACCTGAAAATGGAGAGGAGAGAGAGGGGAAGACAGGGGTCAGTCAGTGCCCCAGGAGCGCAGGGGCAGAGGAATGGGACCCCTCTGCCCAAAGGCCCCATCCAGGCACAGCGAGTCTGGCCATGGCACCTGAGGTGTGGGCGAGCACCGCGAGGAGGAGAGGGACCCAGGCCATGGTGTGATCCCACCAGCTCCACGTCCCTGCAATGATGGGGCAGTGATGTGGACCCTGACTCCCTTTTAAGCCTCCGCCCCTCCAGGACACGGCCCCTCCATGAAAATCTGACACTGCACTCACGGCTGGATCCTGCCCACGCCTCTCTCGTCACCTCCCTCTCCGCTCCACGCACAGTCCCATCACCACAGGTGCAGCAGAGCTTGTCCCTGGACACAGAGCGGAGACACCTCCCAGCTCCAAGCCAAAATTCACCCCCACAGACCCCTCATTCCCAGCTCAGGCTGAGTGCCTGCAGGACCAAAGGCTGAAGGGTGAGGGAGAGATGGACACTGAAGACAGAGGGGGACTATCATGGTTTAAAAGAGTCTCCCCTGGAGCTGGAAAATAGCTAGTTCCAGGGTGTATTTTGGCGCTGAGCCAATCACAACTTGATGTGCCTCTGTGTAAACAACATATTACGCAAATTGGAAAATAAGCTTGTTGGCATAGCTGGAATTGGAGAGATGCCATGAGATAGAGAGGGGCTCTTCCCCCCTGGTCCTGGCCTCCATGCCTGAGGCTCCCACGGGCTGACAAACACCCACACACCCAGTCCTGAGCATCCAGGGTGGCTGCAATGCCACAGGCCCCCAGGCAGGACTCAGGCTGGGACAGCAGAAATGTGGCAAAGGTTTTCTTAGCCAGCTCCTCAGGCTCCAGCTCTAACACTGTCTCAGTGCTCCTCTGCCCCTCACATGGATATTGGGCAGTGGGGATGAGCCCAGACAGGGCTTCTGCAGCACCAAGACCCAGTCACTGGGAACATAGTCATAGAATCATAGAATGGTTTGGGATGGAAGGGACCTTCAAGACCACCTAGTTCCAAGCCCCTCCCATGGGCAGGGACACCTTCCACTAGACCAGGTTGTGCAAAGCCTCAACCAAGCCTGCCTTGAATAGTTCCATGGATGAGGCATCCACAACTTCTCTAGGAAACCAGCTCTAATGCCTCATCATAGTCACAACCCTGAGACATAGAACACACAGGGAAGGGCATCAGGAAAGGAAAGGAAAAGCCCCAAAGCTGGAGAGGTGGTCTGGAGACTACCTGGCTGAAGGGAAGGAGGAGACAAAACCAGCCTCTTTGACGCTTGAGATTTCACTTGCCTGTGGCTCAGTGTCACCATGACATCAACCACTGCTGCTTTTGTGGCTGCCACACTAATAGACAGCCTTGTTCTTGGCTTGGACCCCAGTGATCCTGTGGAACCAGTCACAGCACTGGAGATCATGAAGGCTGAGGGTCTCCCATCATTCCAGTAGATCACAGTGACAGGGGCACTGCCAGGGACCTTCTGCTGGTACCAGCCATAGTTGCTGCTACTTCCAGAGCAGCTGATCCTGACAGTGTCTCCCCAGGCTGACTGAGGCTGAGGATGGCTGACTCAGCGATGCTGCCTGGTGCAGGGAACTTGGAGAGGGAAAAGAGAAAGGGGAGAAGGGTGAGGGGTTGAGCCAGTGCCCTGGGAGAACAGCTGCCCCCAGGCAGAGGGATGGGGAATGCCACAGTCAGAAGAGAATGGACCTGGACATGGTCACAGGCACATTTGTGGAGCAGAGCCCAGTCCAACACATCCCTGCACGGAGGCAGCTCAGGCAGCAGCAGGAGGACATGGTCATCAGTAGTAGGACAGAGTGGGGTGAGGGACAAGGCTACATTGTGATCTTTATTGTGACAAAGAAATGCTCTCCAGACATGGGGGGGAATCAAGAGAACCTGCAGCTCTGTGGGACACCAAAAGGAGGATGTTCTGCATCACTTCCTGTTACCTGTTGGCACCACACACCATAGCCACCACTGCTGCTGTCCCAGTCACCACAGAAATAGACAGCCTCGTCCTCAGCTTGGACCCCAGTGATGGTTAATGTGGCCGTGGAGCCGGACTGGGATCCGGAGAATCGCGAAGGGATGTTCGAGGGTCTGTTGCTATTAGCATAGATCACAGTGACAGGGGCACTACCAGGCACCTTCTGCTGGTACCAGCCATAGTTGTAGCTGCTCCCAGAGCAGGTGATCTTGACGGTGTCTCCCACTTTGGCTGACACCAAGGATGGCTGACAGGACATCTGTACCAAGGATGAATAATGAGATGAGGAAAGGGACAAGGCCAGCCCTGTGCCAGGTGCCCAGGGAGTAGCTCTGAGCATAGGATGGGAATGGGTTCAGGGTCCTGAGGGACCCTTACTTTTGTGGGGCCATAGTGGGACATTGTCCAGGGCCAGGGGTTTCCCTTGGGGCCAGAGGTGCTGGAGGCTCCTGCACAGGCTGAACATGAGCCCACTGGGCTGGCACTGAGCAAACACAGACAACACAGAAATAGCCTGTGGGCTCCTCTTGCAGTATAACCCCTGACCAGCCCTGCTCTGCCCTGGCAGCCTCAGGCATAACCCTGGAACTCCAATGCCCATGCGAAATGTCCCTTCCCAGGCTTTGAAGGCAAAGCTTTGGCCCAGCTCGCTGGCCTAGGGCACATCCCCATCCCTTGGTGCTGGGGCTGCAGTTCCAGCAGGTCTGAGCCCCTTGGGGTGATGGCCCAGGGGCTTCTCACGCAGCTGGGCTGGGCCCTGGGCACAAGCTGGGGAGAGCGGGGGTACCTTGGACCTGGAGCACAGGGCAGGGAGGTTGCTGGGAGGTCATGCCAGCATTTCTTTACTGAGAGTGAGTTCAAACACTCGACAGGCTTCCTAGAGAATTGGATCATATTCCAAGCCTGATAGTGTTGTAGAGGCACTGGGACAATGCCTTCATTTTGGCCAGCCCTGCAGTGACCAGGCAGTTAGACTATGTGATCATTGAAGGGCTCTTCCATCTGAAGTAGTCTATTAAGTTCTATCCTATCTACTCTCCTCCACAAATGACAAGGGAAGGATTCTACTGGATGGTGCTGGGACACCAGGCACAGCCACATTAGCACAGGGCAGCAAGGGCAGAGTCATGCCAGGGACCTGTCCCACCATCAAACAGGGACAGCAGAGACAGCAGCCCCTGCCATGGCAGGAGGGCTTTGTATCACTTCCTCATTGCTCCATGTCACTGTGGTAAGATAATTACTGCTGCTTTCGTAGTTACCACAGAAATAGACAGCCTCATCCTCAGCTTGGACTCCAGTGATGGTTAATGTGGCCGTGGAGCCGGACTTGGATCCGGAGAATCGCGAAGGGATGTCCAAGGGTCTCCTGTCATTGTAGTAGATCACAGTGACAGGGGCACTGCCAGGGACCTTCTGCTGGTACCAGCCATAGTAGCTGCCACCCCCAGAGCAGGTGATCTCGATGGTTTCTCCCACATTGGCTGGGACTGAGAACAGCTGACTCAGCAGTGCTGCCTGGACCAGGGAATGTGGAGAAGGAAAGAAAAGGGGGGAGAAAAGCAGAGTCAGCCATTAAACTAGAAGCACAGACATGCACAGACATGGTTACAGGGAATGTCACAGTTAGATGAGAATGGATCTGGACATGTCACAGGCACATTTGGAGACAAAGCTATACCATGCGTTTTATAGGGACCAGGACAATAGTCCACAGCCACAAAGTCACTGCCAGGGCTCTAGGAAAAAATAGGAGTGGGTTTAATAGACACAGTAGAGCATAGGAGACAAAAGCCTGACCTAGCCCTACATCCACATCTCTGCATGGCCATGAGAAGGAAAGAAAAATTCCATTTTTAAGTCCCCTATACTTAACTTTAAAATCTCTCTGTGTCACTATACCAGTACCACTGCTGCTGTCGTAGCTACCACAGAAATAGACAGCCTCGTCCCCAGCTTGGACCCCAGTGATGGTTAATGGGCCCGTGGAGCCGGATGTGGATCCGGAGAATTGCGAAGGGATGTCTGAAGGTCTCTTGCTGTCGAGACACATCACAGTGACAGGGGCACTGCCAGGGACCTTCTGCTGGTACCAGCCATAATAGTTGATGCTACCCCCAGAGCAGGTGATCTTGACAGTTTCTCCATGCTGTGAGACAATAAGGACGGCTGAGTCAGCGATGCTGCCTGGACCAGGGAACGTGGAAAGGGAGAGCAGAGAGGGGAGGAAAGGGAAGGTCACACAGTTTCAAAGAGTACAGAACTATCTGGACAAGGTTACATGGAATGCCACAGTCAGAGAACACTCATGGACATGATCACAGGGAAACTGTGGAGCAGAGCCCAGCCCAACGCATCCCAGCACAGAGAGAGCCCTGGCAGAAGCAGGACATGGTCATCAGTTGCAAGACACAGTGGGGTGAGGAACACAACTACACCATGAGTTTTATAGGGACCAGGACAATGGTCCCCAGAGACAGTGTCACTTCCCATTCACTGGGACAAGAAAGAAACAACATTCCCTGTTGTGGCTGTGCAGAAGGGACAGGAACCTGCCTCAGCCCCACATTCAGAAAGGAGGGACAGGGGTTAAAATCTTTCCTGTCATTTTGGAGTCTGCCTCACTTCCTGGTGCTTGTTGTCAAAACACACCATAGCTGCTGCCACTGCTGCTGTCGTAGCCACCACAGAAATAGACAGCCTCGTCCTCGGCTTGGACCCCAGTGATGGTTAATGTGCCCGTGGAGTCGGACTCGGATCCGGAGAATCGCGGAGGGATGTCTGAGGGTCTCTTGCTATTAGTATAGATCACAGTGACAGGGGCAGTGCCAGGTAGTGTCAGGCAGTATAACCCCAGTTGCTGCTACTCCCAGAGCAGTCGATCTTGACGGTGTCTCCCACTTTGGCTGACGTGCGAGGTGACTGAGTCAGCGCTGCCTGGACCAGGGAACCTGAAAAGGGAGAGGACAGAGAAGAAAAGACAGGAGTCAGTCAAAGCCCCAGGAGCACAATCCTCCCTGGGCAGAGGGACAGGACCCCTGTGCCCAAAGGCCCCATCCAGGTACAGCAAGTCTGGCCATGGCACCTCAGGTGTGAGCGAGTACCACGAGGAGGAGAGGGACCAGGGTCATGGTGTGATCCCACCAGCTCCACGTCCCTGCAATGATGGGGTTGTGTTGTGGACCCTGACTCCCTTTTAAGCCCCCACCTGCCCAGGCACAGCCCCTCCCTGGATATGTGGCCATCAGTGTTCCCTGGAGCTCTTGCCTCAGTGCTTCACCTGCCCACTGCAGGCTCCTCTGGCCCACCAAAAGGCAGCATGATCACTCTGGGCTGCCTGCTCCTTCCCCAACATCGCTGCTGAGCTCTGAGCTCAGCCAAGGACCACCCAGTCCGTGTTCCTGCCCAGTAGGACCACGGCCTGGCTGCACCAGGAACTCCTGTGTACAGGGCTGATAACAACACCATGATCACTGCAGGCCACCTGCTTCCCCGGCCACTCAGCTGGGAAAGACACATTCTGCTGCACACCAAGGCACTACAAGTGGGTGTCTCTCAGGAGCCACAAGACTACAACCCCCTCAGTCCTGGTATCTGGCAAAGGCCCCCCAGTCTTTGCAAAGATCCATGTCAAGGGACAGCAGGAACACTTTTCTACCCCACCTCGTCGATGCACCCTCTGCAGCCACCTCCTCCCTGCCTGTGACCCTGGCCTCACCCACCCCCCAAGCACATCTGCAGCAGCACAGCTCCTCCAGCCGCTCCCCTTCCCACTCAGGGGCTTGTCTGCAGGGTTCTGCTCCCTCAGCTGGCCCAGTCCATTGCCCACACAGCAAACACTGCCCCCAGCACACCCCTCTGCAGGCACTGCTCTGGCACTGCTCCTAACCTTGGGATGGGCACAGACCTGGAGCTCTAAGGGGTGTCCAAGTTGGGACATCAGGCACAGCCACTTTAAGCACAGGGCAGCAAGGGCAGGGCCATGATGGGGACCTGGTCCACCATCAAATAGGAACAGCAGAGAGGCCTGACTGAGGTCTGCAATGGCAGGAGATTTTGGGATCACTTCCCCATTGCTCCGTGTGACTGTGGAATCACTGCTGCTGTTGTAGCTACCACAGAAATAGACAGCCTCGTCCTCAACTTGGACCCCAGTGATGGTTAATGTGCCCGTTGATCTGGACAAGGATCTGGAGAATCGCAAAGGGATGTCTGAGGGTCTCTTGTCATTTTCATAGATCACAGTGACAGGGGCAGTGCCAGGGACCTTCTGCTGGTACCAGTCAGCACTAGGCCAGCTACTGCTAAGGCCAGGGAAGGTGATCTTGACGGTGTCTCCCACCTTGTGAGACAATGAGGACGGCTGAGTCAGCACTGCCTGGACCAGGGAACCTGGAGAGAGAGAAGAGAGAGGAGAGAAGATGTGGGTCAGTCAGTGCCCCAGGAGCACAGTCCTCCCTGGGCAGAGAGATGGGACCCCTGTGCCCAAAGGCCCCATCCAGGCACAGCAAGTCTGGCTATGGCACCTGAGGTGTAGGTGAGCACCGCGAGGAGGAGAGGGACCCAGGCCATGGTGTGATCCCACCAGCTCCACGTCCCTGCAATGATGGGGCTGTGTTGTGGGCCCTGACTCCCTTTTAAGCCCCCACCTGCCCAGGCACAGCCCCTCCCTGGATATGTGGCCATCAGTGTTCACTGGAGCTCTTGCCCCAGTGCTCCCCCTGCCCACTGCAGGCTCCTCTGGGGACACATCCACCCGCCCTGCAGCACCCAAGTCTGCTTGGTGCTTCCTGGTCCCCGGGTGCCCACACTACCTGTGCACTGATCAGCAGCAGTGACAGAGGAGCTGGGCAAACCAGGTCCTGCTACAAACGAGGTGCTTACACTGGGCCTCTCTTAATTGCCACAAGGGAACCTCCAAGCAGAGAAGTGGGACTGTGGAAGGGCACTGGAGCCACATCAAGACCAGGAGCTTCAAGGCTACCTGACGGGAAGGAAACACAAGCCCTCAGGTCCTCCATATTCAAAGCTGGGGGTCTCCAGTGGCCTCACAGCCACTTGGAGTTCATATCAATTAACTGCCCACAGCACATCCTCCCACTCTTGTCCAGCCTGGGGCAGCCCCTCTGCTGTCTGCCCACCACACAGCCCAGGGCAGCCTCCAAAGGAGCCAGTGGGGGCTGCTCTGCACCACAGTGTTACACACTGGTACCTGGTTGTCCACAGCCCCTTTGCCTCCTGGCAGCCCTGTGAACCTCAGACTGTGCAGTGGAACCACACTGACACCGTGTGGGGACAAGAAGGGCCTCAGGGACAGCGCTGGAGGAACTGAGACCACAGTCTGGCACGGGACTTTGCCCTTGCTGCCTGTCACCTCTGCCACAGCTCCCACCAGGTCCAGAGATTCCTGGCCATGGTATTTGTGGGGAGAAGCTACCCCTGCAACAGGAGATCCCAGGTGTGTGGCACCAAGGACAGTGGACTTAGCAATGCTTCCTGGAGCAGGGAACACAGAGAGTGAGGGAAGATGAGGGGCCTCAGCCATTGTCCCAGGAGCACAGCCCTCCCCAGGGCATTGGGACTGGGGCCTTTTGCCCAAAGGTCCCATAGTGCGATGGACGAGCCCAGAGCCACCCACAAAGAACCCAAGGTGTGAGGGTCCTGCAAGGAGAAATGGCAGCAGTAAGAGGAGGCAGAATGCCAGAGTCAGTGCCTCCACCGTGCTGATCAGCACTGCTGCTGTCCCAGCTACCACAGAAATAGACAGCCTCGTCCTCGGCTTGGACCCCAGTGATGGTTAATGTGGTCGTGGAGCCGGACTTGGATCCGGAGAATCGCGAAGGGATGTCCGAGGGTCTCTTGTCATTGAGATAGATCACAGTGACAGGGGCACTGCCAGGGACCTTCTGCTGGTACCAGCCATACAAGTTGATGCTACTTCCAGAGCAGGTGATCTTCACAGTGTCTCCCACACTGGCTGACACCAAGGACAGCTGAGTCAGTCTTGCCTGGACCAGGGAACCCAGAGAGCAAGAGGAGAAGACTCTGACTTGCTTTTAAGCCCCCAGCTGGGGGTCTGCATCACAGTGTTACACACTGGCACCTGGTTTTCCACAGCCCCTTTGCCTCCTGGCAGCCCTGTGAACCTCAGACTGTGCAGTGGAACCACACTGACACCGTGTGGGGACAAGAAGGGCCTCAGGGACAGTGCTGGAGGAACTGAGAGCAGAGCCTGGCACGGGACTCTGCCCTTGCTGTCTCTCACCTCTGCCACAGCTCCCACCAGGTCCAGAGATTCCTCCAGTCCTGGCCACGGCCTTCAGGGCTTCTGCACAGCACCCTGCCCAAGGCAGCCCATGCTCACAGGGGAGAGCCTCTCACACAGACACAGGGCCCTTCAGCACAGTTGCTCTCACCAGAGATGAGTGGCACAGAGCCCATGGACCAGAGCAGGATGCCCAGAGATAATGACAGGGATTCTCCCAGCTTCTCTGGGCAACAGCACCAAACACAGGACAAGACATTTGGAGGGCAGCAGCAATTAGTCACACCACAGCTCTTTACTGCCAGAAGCCCTGGCACATCCATGTCCTCCAGCACCACTGAGGGTCTCTTTGTGCCAGCACAGATCACAGTGACAGAGGCATTGCCAGGGACCTTCTGCTGGACTTAGCCACAGGCACTGCTACCCTCAAAGCAGGTGATCTTGATGGTTTCTCCCAGGGTGGCTGACAATGAGGAGGGCTGACTCAGTGATGCTGCTCCAGGGAACCTGGAGAGGAAGAAGAGAGAGGGGAGAAGAGTGGGGATCAGCCAGTGCCCCAAGAATACGGTCCTCTCCTGGGCAGTTGGAGGGGGAATGCATGGAACCACAACCAGAGGGAAATTTAGGGAGCAGAGCCAAGCCCAACACATCGCAGCAGAGAGGCAGTGCTGGCAGCAAAAGGATGACATGGTCAGGAGGAGCAAGAGAGAGAGGGCTGGGGGACAAAGGAACTCTGTGAGATTAGTAGGGACCAGGACAATGGTCCACAGACACAAAGTCATCTACAGTGCTCTAGGACACAGAAGTGGGGACATTCACAGCCATGGTCGTGCAGAGGAGACAAAAACCTGCACCACACCCACATCCACAACTCTGTTTGGCCATGAGAAGGACAGAAAAACTCCATTTTTAACTCTTTTGTACCTCATTTCCACATCTCTCTGTGTCACAATACCAGCATAACTGCTGTAGTCCCAGTCACCACAGAAATAGACAGCCTCGTCCTCGGCTTGGACCCCAGTGATGGTTAATGTGCCCGTGGAGCCAGACAAGGATCCAGAGAATTGTGAAGGGATGTCTGAGGGTCTGTTGCTATTAGTATAGATCACAGTGACAAGGGCACTGCCAAGGACCTTCTGCTGGAACCAGGCATAGTAGCCATGGCTACCACCAGAGCAGGGGATCTTCACAGTGTCTCCCAGGTTGGCTGACACCGAGGACGGCTGACTGAGTGATGCTGGACCAGGGAATTGGATAGGGAGAGAAAAGACAGGAGCAAAGGTGAGTCACCCAGTGTCCCAGGAGCACAGAACTTCCTGGACAAGGTTACAGGCAATGCCATAGTCAGAGAACAGACAAGTTGGGGACAAAGGAACACCATGAGTTTTCTAGGGACCAGGACAATGGTGACCCCAGCCAGAAAGTCACCCCTGTTCTCTGGGACACCAAGGAGAGGATATTCCCTGCCATGGCTGTGCAGAGGTGACAGAAACCGGCCTTAGCCCCACAGCCAGACAGGAGGGAAAAGGGCCAAAATCTTTCCTCTGATTTTGGGTTCTGCCTCACTTCCTGCTACACACTGTCAACACACCATAGCTGCTGACACTGCTGCTGTCACAATTTCGCACTGGGGAAGGAAAGACCGAGAAGAATTCAGCAACTCACCTTTGACAGTCAACATGGTCCCGGCCCCAATTATACCAGCACTACTGCTGCTGTCAAAGCTACCACAGAAATAGACAGCCTCGTCCTCAGCTTGGACCCCAGTGATGGTTAATGTGTTCGTGTTGCCAGATGTGGATCCGGAGAATCGTGAAGGGATGTCCGAGGGTCTCCCGCTGTTATCATAGATCACAGTGACAGGGGCACTGCCAGGGACCTTCTGCTGGTACCAGCCATACTCGTTGTTGCTTCCTGAGCAGGTGATCTTGATGGTTTCTCCCACCTTGGCTAACAATGAGGACAGCTGACTCAGTGATGGCGCCTGGACCACAAAACCTGGAGAGGAAGAAGAGAGAGGGGAGAAAAGGAGGATCATCCAGTGCCACAGGAGCAGTGATCTGCCCAGAAAAGGGAAGCTGGAGAGGGAGAGAAGACAGAGATCAGACATTGCCCAGCAGCACAGCCTTGCCCAGGGCATCAGGACTGGGCCCCTGTGCCCAAAGACTCCATGATGCAATGGAGAGAATCAGAGACACACAGAGAACCCAAGATGTGAGGGCTGTGCAAGGAGAAATGGCAGCAGCAAGAGGAGGCTGACCAGCATTGCTGTCATAGTTCCCACAGAAATAGACAGCCTCATCCTCAGCTTGGACCCCAGTGATGGTTAATGTGCCCGTGTTGCCGGATGTGGATCCGGAGAATCATGAAGGGATGTCCGAGGGTCTGTTGTTGTTGTACCAGATCACAGTGACAGGGGCACTGCCAGGGACCTTCTGCTGGAACCAGCCATAGTTACCATTGCCACCGGAGCAGGTGATCTTGATGGTTTCTCCCACCTTGGCTGACAATGAGGATGGCTGACTCAGTGGTGCTGCCTGGACCAGGGAACCTGGAAAAGGAGAGGAGAGAAAAGAGAGGCTCAGCCAGTGCCAAGGAGTACAGATCTGCCCAGAGAAGGTTATAGTGAATGCAGTAGTGGGAGGAGGACAGACAAGGACAAGGCCACTGGCACATTTGAGGAGCAGAGCTCAGCCCAGTGCACCCCCACCACAGAGGCTGCAGCAGGACAATATAGTCATCAGTAATAAGAGGCAGTGTGGGTTGGGGGACAAAGCCACACCGTGAGTTTTGCATGGACCAGGACGATGGTCTACAGACACAAAGTGAGCTCCAGGGCTCTAGGAAACAAAAGGGGGGAAAGAAGGGCCAAAACCTTTCCTCTGATTTTGGGTTCTGCCTCACTTCCTGCTACTCACTGTCAACACACCATAGCTGCTGCCACTGCTGCTGTCACGATTTCACAACAGGGAAGGAAAGACCGAGGAGAAATCGGCAACTCACCATCGCCTTTGACGGTCAACATGGTCCCGGCCCCAAATGTATCAGCACTGCCGTCGTAGCTACCACAGAAATAGACAGCCTCGTCCTCAACTTGGACCCCAGTGATGGTTAATGTGTTTGTGTTGCCAGATATGGATCCAGAGAATCGTGAAGGGATGTCCAAGGGTCTCCCGCTGTTATCATAGATCACAGTGACAGGGGCACTGCCAGGGACCTTCTGCTGGTACCAGCCATACTCGTTGTTGCTTCCTGAGCAGGTGATCTTGATGGTTTCTCCCACCTTGGCTAACAATGAGGACAGCTGACTCAGTGATGGCGCCTGGACCACAAAACCTGGAGAGGAAGAAGAGAGAGGGGAGAAAAGGAGGATCATCCAGTGCCACAGGAGCAGTGATCTGCCCAGAAAAGGGAAGCTGGAGAGGGAGAGAAGACAGAGATCAGACATTGCCCAGCAGCACAGCCTTGCCCAGGGCATCAGGACTGGGCCCCTGTGCCCAAAGACTCCATGATGCAATGGAGAGAATCAGAGACACACAGAGAACCCAAGATGTGAGGGCTGTGCAAGGAGAAATGGCAGCAGCAAGAGGAGGCTGACCAGCATTGCTGTCATAGTTCCCACAGAAATAGACAGCCTCATCCTCAGCTTGGACCCCAGTGATGGTTAATGTGCCCGTGTTGCCGGATGTGGATCCAGAGAATCGCGAATGGATGTCCGAGGGTCTGTTGTTGTTGTACCAGATCACAGTGACAGGGGCACTGCCAGGGACCTTCTGCTGGAACCAGCCATAGTTACCATTGCCACCGGAGCAGGTGATCTTGATGGTTTCTCCCACCTTGGCTGACAATGAGGACGGCTGACTCAGTGGTGCTGCCTGGACCAGGGAACCTGGAAAAGGAGAGGAGAGAAAAGAGAGGCTCAGCCAGTGCCACAGGAGTACAGACCTGCCCAGAGAAGGTTATAGTGAATGCAATAGTGGGAGGAGGACAGACAAGGACAAGGCCACTGGCACATTTGAGGAGCAGAGCTCAGCCCAGTGCACCCCCACCACAGAGGCAGCAGCAGGACAATATGGTCATCAGTAATAAGAGGCAGTGGGGTGGGGGACAAAGCCACACCGTGAGTTTTGCAGGGACCAGGATGATGGTCTACAGACACAAAGTGAGCTCCAGGGCTCTAGGAAACAAAAGGGGGGAAAGAAGGGCCAAAACCTTTCCTCTGATTTTGGGTTCTGCCTCACTTCCTGCTACTCACTGTCAACACACCATAGCTGCTGCCACTGCTGCCGTCATGATTTCGCAACAGGGAAGGAAAGACCGAGAAGAAATCGGCAACTCACCATCGCCTTTGACGGTCAACATGGTCCCGGCCCCAAATATACCAGTACCACTGCTGTCGTAGCTACCACAGAAATAGACAGCCTCGTCCTCGGCTTGGACCCCAGTGATGGTTAATGTGCCCGTGGAGCCGGACTTGGATCCGGAGAATCGTGAAGGGATGTCTGAGGGTCTCTTGCTATTAACATAGATCACAGTGACAGGGGCACTGCCAGGGACCTTCTGCTGGTACCAGGCAGTGTAAGGCCAGCTAATCCCAGAGCAGGTGACCTTGACAGTGTCTCCAGGTTGGCTGAAATTGCAAACAGCTGATTCAGCAATGCTGCCTGGACCCGGGACTGTGAAGAGGGAGAGAAGACAAGAATCAGTGCCTCAGAAGCACAGACTGCCCAGAGCAGATGAATGGGATCCCTGTGCCCAAAGGCCCCATCGGGGCACAGCAAGTCTGGCCATGGCACCTGAGATGTGGGTGACCGCCACAAGGAAAAAGACCCAGGAGATTCCACCAGCTCCACATCCTCACACTGATGGGGCTGTGCTGTGGACCCCAACATCCTCTTAAGTGCTTACACAGCCAGCACAGCCACTTCCATGGAAATGTGACCCTCAGTGTTCCCTGACAGCTCCTGTCTCTTGCCCACCACCAGCACAAAGATCACTCCAGGCCACCTGCTTCCCGGGCCACTCAGCTGGGAAAAACACGTCCTGCTCCACACCAGGCTTCTCTCAGGAGCCACAAGACTACAAACAGCTCAATCCTGGTATCTGGGCAAAGGCCCCTCAGTCTTTGCAGAGATCCATGTCAAGGGACAGCAGGAACACTTTTCTACCCCATCTTGTCGATGCACCCTCTGCAGCCACCTCCTCCCTGCCTGTGACCCTGGCCTCACCCACCCCCCAAGCACCTCTGCAGCAGCACAGCTCCTCCAGCCGCTCCCCTTCCCACACAGGGGCTTGTTTGCAGGGTTCTGCTCCTGCAGCTGGCCCAGCCCATTGCCCACAGAGCACACACTGCCCCCAGCACACCCCTCTGCAGGCACTGCTCTGGCACCACTGACGCTCCTGCTTCCCAGCAGCACCACAGGAAACGAAAGTGCTCTGCCTCCTGAGCCTCTGGAGCACGAGGGCAAGTGCCCAGCCTGCCCAGATCCACACACCTACACAGAACTTCCCAGACTTGCCTCTGCCTTTCCATGCTGCTCCAGTGAAGGAGGCAGGATGGATCTGCTGGCATGGCTGGAGTCCTTAGGCATGTCTGATGGATCCTGAAATGTTTTACATCTGCATGTCAGCAAGCAAACAGCAGCTTCCTTTTAGCCCTTGGAGTCCCCTCACACCCAATTCCTGCTTCCCCTCACCTTTTACAAGCATAAGGAACAGGACTTAGACACATGAAGACAGGGATTTATTATTCTATGTTTGTTCTACAGAAGTTCAATGCCCAGCTACCACCACCCTCTCTGACTCTCTGTAGGCCAGGAACACAGCAGCTCCTCCTTAGGCACAGAATTTTCCTCACAGGCTTCTTTCTGTTCATCAGCTGTGTCTTCTGCTTCAAGTTCTGCTTGGGAACCAAGACCAACAGCTCACCAGCAGTAAAGTGTTTAAAGTGCTTTACAGCCCAGCTCAGTGCAGCACCACACCGTGGCCTGCTGCTCCTGAGACTGAACGGGGAAGGGAAGGGCTGAAAGGCAGCGAGAAGTCACCAAGGGGCTTTGAACGTGATTCAGTACTTCTTGAACTCAATTCTTTCTACTTTCACATCATCCTCAATTAGTTGGTATACATAAGTCACAGCCGTGGAAGCCTGGATATCCATCAGCACAAATGAAGGGGTGATGTTCCTGGAAAGAAGACATCCTTTGTAATCTTCCCAATTAGCTTATACCTCCTGCTATTAACACTCCTTATGTTTATGTGTTCTCATATACTTTATTGCCCAGGGCTACAGGGAAGTGGGAAACACTGCAGGGTCTGCAGGCACTGATAAAAGTGTCTCAGGCAGAGCTGCACTTAGCCTGGAACATGTCAGGCTCAGACATTTAAGCTGACAGGGCCTCCAAAGGTCTGATTTCCTACAAAATATTAGAATGCAGCTTCTGGGAAGATACCAGAAAGCAAAACGACTTCAAGAAGCTACTCCAACTCACCCCTCTCTGGGCACAGGAAGCAGCTCCAGACACACCAGTGCAGGGCTGTCATGACCAAAACGTGGGCTAAGAAAACCCTGGTAACAGGGAGCCTTGCTGGATTCCCTGGGAAGGGAGCAATCCAGCCTCCTGCTCCCCACAGCACCTCACCAGCGCTCTGCAGCACGGTGATGAGACACACTCATTTCAGGTGACACCCACAGGCTCTGCTGTGCTGGGCAGCTCAGGGCTCCCCTCACTCACCTTTCCAAAGCACTGTAGGCTCCTGTAGCTGATCCTGGGTTGATGTAGAATTTTTTTTCATATTCAAATGCTTCAAACCTGTGTGTATGTCCCGAGATGAGAATGTCCACATCCAGCTGCCTCTGCAGCAGTGCCAGGCTGGCTGCATCACCCCAGGGAATTACTTGATGGCCGTGAATCAGCCCGATTCTGAACTGCCCAACAGTTACAACCTTCTTTTCAGGATAATTCAGGCTCTGAGGAGAAAGGTAGACAATAAATCAGTCAAGGACTCCTCATTTACGCAACGCAGCTTCCAAGACACAAACCTGCCCTTCACTATTCAGGCACACAAAGTCTCTCTCACCGTGCAGACCCCACAGGATGCTTGTACCACACCCCAGCAAGAGCAACTTCAGAGTAAAGAGTTAGGAATTTGCACAGAGAGCAGGAGACTTTAACTGGGTATCTAACTGTAAGTAATCACACACACAGAATTCCTGCAGCTACACGGCCAGCTGGGGCACTGTGGTCTCAGTAATCACAGACTTGTGACCGAGTTCATAGGAACCAGGTGCATGTTTTACCCCCTCACACTCAGGCCCTCCTGTTGCAGGTACAACAAGAAAGATCTAGAAAATAATTTTTTTTCTTCACTCTTACTCATTCCTACTCCTTATTCAGGTGAATTACAGTTCAGGAATTGGTCAATGCTGAGGGACTCCCCAGGATTCATGAAGACAACCAATGCAGGAAGGCAGGTTGAGGAACTGATGTTACCTCCGAGTCCCCCCTAACGACGTGGATGTCCCCAGCCAGCGTCCTGAGGTAGTCATAGCTCTCCTTGGTGCAGAGATTTCCCGTACACAGGATGTGCTGAATCCTTCCTGGAACCAGCAGCTCCTTGAACTTCACGGGCAGAGCACTGCACCGGTGCGGGATGTGAAGGTCCCCCAGCACTAACACCAACTCCGCACACACCGGGGGGAAAGAGAGAGCCTTAACCCAGGTTACTTAACAGAACAGCACAAAAACAGAATACCACAAAACCCTGCTGCGCTCCTTTTCGAGTCAGCTCTGATGAAACACCCCTGCGCTCGCCCGAGCCTCCCCGCACAGACAGCCCAGCCCAGCCGGGCAGCGCCAGGAGCCCTCGCTCCGCACGCAGCCGGAGGTGGGGAACGTGTTGCCCGGGGGAAGCTGAGGCGGGGGGCGCCGCAGCAGCGGGGAGAGCCGGGCCAAGCCGCCGCCCCAGGCTGAACCCACGGGCAGGGAAGGAGCGCAGGTTCCCCATTCGCCGCTCACCATCCCGCCCGCTCCGGTCCGCCCGCCCCGCTGCCCTGACGCGCACGAGGGTAACCAGGAAGTGACGCTCCTGGTTTTGTGCTCCCCTGAGCCAATGGCAGCGCCAGCAGCCCCCACGTGATGTCAGCGCCTGCCGCAGGGTCCTAACGCCCGACGCGCGCTGAGCATGCGCAGTGCGGCCACCCCGTGGTGGCGCTGAATTCTGTGGGATTTCTGTGGGAAAATCCTTCGTCTTTCTGTGTGAAAACGTCCTTGTAAAGGACCCACAGGTGCCAGCGGGGTTACACGTGTCCCTTTTCCCTCAGAAGCTGTGGTGGGCGGGTAGGGGAGGGGGACCGGACAGTGTGGGTGGAGGTCTCTGGCTCCCCGGGGATGAGGGGCTGCTCCAGGGATGGGTGAGGGCTCCGTCCAGCCCAAGGGATCCCACCAAGGGCCACAGTCCGCCCTCCCGACTCAGGTACCCCGAACCACCCTGCAGGGGTGACCCCACACACGACACGAGCCCTGTGGGTAAGGATTAACCTTTATTACCAGGTGAGCCAAACTGTGCAGAAGCCCGAGCCAGATCAAGGCTACTGTGTGCTGGAAGAGCCCAGGAAAGCTGGGCCACAGTGGAGCCCTCCATCCATCCTCCTGCTGCAACAGGAGTCCCTGGCAGGTCTCGCACCGTGTCAGGCTCTCCAGTGCTCCATGGGGGAAGTTTGGGGTCGAAGAGTAGGTCGCTGCACTTCCCAGCACGAGGCAGTGTTGCTGGGCCTGCTCAAGCGTGCGGGGAGGTCTTTTTCCATCCCTCCCAGGGCTGCTGCTCTCCCTGTTGAGGGCTTTGCATCAGGGTTGCAGAAAGGGCACAGAGAGCTTTTGTTCCCTGTTTCTAAAACCACTTGAAGGCAGGTGTCAGAGCACAGTAGTAGGTGCCGTTGTCCTCCTGGCGGGCGGAGGCGATGGTGAGGATGCAGGTGTTGCTGGCGAGGTCCTTGGTAGCAGAGAAGCGGTCGGGAGTCTCATCAGGCTTGTGCATTTCTCTCTCGGAGTTGTAATAGAGCAGATACCTCAGGGCGTGCCCCGGGCGCTCCTGGAACCAGGAGATGCCGAACTCGGTGATGTTGTACTGGGGGCTCAGGGTGCAGAACAGCCGGGCCGTCTGCCCGGGCAGCACGAACAGGGAGGAGGGCTGGGTCAGCACGGGCTGAGCCCTGCAAGCTGTACACAGCAAGAATGCAGTTACTGATGGGCTGAGCTGTGCTCCCCATCACCCTCAGCCCAAAATGTCCCTCAGCCCCTTTGAGGCAATCCCATTACCCAACCACCATCCTGCTTATCACCCCACACAGCCCTGGAGCAAAATGCCCTGCTCAGATTGACATCCTCTTGAACAGCCCATTCTGCCCACCACCCTGCAGTGCCCCCCCAGACAGCAGCTAACTCGGCCATGCCATCCTTACCTGTGCCCACCATCCCCAGCAGGAGCAGGACCATGAAGCCTGGGGCCATGGCAGGAAGCAGAGGAAGGGTGGCTGTTTCAGAGAGGGTCTGTGGTGCTACAGGAACCCAGGTCACTGTGCCGATGGCGCCGGTGGGGTGTATGTAAATGACACAGGGGGCTCAGGGACTCAGCTCCCCAGGGCTGCTCGCTCTGCTGCAGCTGGGCTTCAGGGAGAGGGGGAGAGCTGAGCATTGCGACCCAGTGCCCTCCTTCACCCCAGACCAGGCCATTTCCTTCAGCTGCACCCACAGCCAAACCCACCACCCTCTGTCCTGCACACTGGGGAGGCATCACTGTCCAGCTCTCCTCGCAGATGGGGAGAACACAGGGGTTTCCCTGGGGGTCTCACACTGTTTGCCTCAGGCCCTCTGCCATCAGGTGCACAGGAGGCCAGGAACCTGATCCACACTATGCCAAGGGTGTCCTGTGGAGGCAACAGGCTGGGGGCCAGCTGGCCCTGCTGCCACCAGGGAGAATGAAAGACAGTCTGTACCAGAGTTCCCTGGCAGCCATCTCATTGCAGAAGTAGCACAAGAAAAGTTGCTGCTCTCTTCCCCCTGCAGCTCCACGGCTGTGATTTCTCAGCCTGCAGTACAGGCTGGGAGCTGCCAATGGTGCTGCCTCTTTGCCAGGGCCAGCTCTGGAACAGCAGCCATGGGCAAACACGGTGGAGTGGCTGCCAAAGCCACCGGTCAGAAGGCATTTCCTGGGGAGCATTGCAGTGAGAGGTGGCTGCAGCACGGCTGGTGCTGTGCGGAAGGACAGCAGACCGTTACAGCCAAAGGCCACCAGCTCAGCGGGCGTGAAGCCCCTCCTGTCTGTGACACCCATCACAGGGCCCAGAGTCACTGTGTCACACAGCCACCAGCCCATGGCTGTCCTTTGCAGCAGCATGGTCAGCAGGCACTTGGCAGTGTCCCATAACTGGTGGGTGCCTCCTGCCCTCCACAGGCAGGCTCAGGCTCCACCCAATGCCATCACATCACCACCCAGGGATGGCCCACTCCCTCCCCTCTGCAGCACCCAGCCCTGCTCCTGAGGTGCCCCAAGCCAACGATATTTGCAAGAGGTTCCTGAGGTGACTGGCCTGTGTGTGCTCTGGGTGTGAGGGGAAATGGAGCTCTGAGACAGAGCTAATGAGCTGCCTCGTTAGAGCACCCAGCACTGTGTCTCTGGCATGGGCAGATCCTGGAGAGGAAGCATCACCCAAGGACATGATGCAGGAAGCTGGACTCCTGCTGTGCTGAGCCACCCTGCAGAGCTCTGGTGCACACAATCATCTGTCTGCTGCATTCTGGGCCCCTCAGAGCAGCTGTGACAGAGCAGGGTCCCCTCCTGCAGTGCCCTGCAGCAGCGAGGGGCCTGTCAGACCTGACAGGGCCGTACAGCACCTTGCACAGCTGGGCTGCAGGGGCTGCTGTGGGGCAGGAGGGCAGCAAGGCCTGTAGTACCCCTGCCAGGGGGATGTGGTGCCACACAGCAGTCTCTGCACATGCAGTAAAGCCTGGCTGTGTCCCACCTGGGGAGACCTGTTCTATCAGATTTATTAGAGGAAGCCACAGCTGCATGAGACCAACTCCATAGCCCATCCAAGGCTGAAGCTTTGCCATGGTGTCTCTTGGCCTTGTGGAGTCTTCCCCTGCAGGTATCAGCAGCTTGTGTTTCATGCAGCCAGGCCCCTGAGCTCAGGGGGGTATGAGCATGCTGCAGACACAGCTCCAGCTGTTGCCCACCAGCACTCCCCTGATTCTGCAAGGTGGTGGCAAAGTGAACATGAATTTCCCTGCACATGGGCCCAGGTGAGGAAGTGTCACATGTACACTTGTCCCATGCTCCAAGCAGATCAAGTCCATGTATTAGACAGAGGCTGTGAAACAAAACCCAGTAAGGCAGAAGGAAATCACATCCTCATGCAAGGAGGGACATTTCAGGGAAAGGGAGTTTGTTCACAGAGCACATTAGCACTGTTACTGGTTCCCACCATTCAGGTCCTCCCCATCTGCTGACCAGCCCAGGGACATGATTTCATCCATATGTTTTTCCACAGGAAGAGGGGATGATGCTATGATGCCCCTGAACCACTGCTGCCAGAACATTGCACAGCAACATTTGAGCACCAAATGGAAGATGCAGCTGGCACATGAGCCACGTGCATCACTCTGACAGGCCAGGGGGGCAGGAAGGTACTGGCTGTGCACAGTGCAAGAGCAGCTACGAGCCCAGCCCCGTGCTCACCCTGTTCTGCCAGCTTTATTCCCTTCCTGCATGAGGAATGAGAGGTACACAGTGAACAGAAGGAACTCACACATGCAAAAGCAGTTTTATTCCAACTGCCCACAGTTCCTCCTAGCCTGCAATACCCCACTGCCTTGAGCTCCAGAGTAGGACCAGCACAGGCAGGATCCTCAGGCAGATTTTTCCAGGGGCATCCAATCATCTTGCAGAGGAGGCCACACTGCCCTTGCAGCAATGCTGGGCTCAGCTGGGAGCAGGGTGGGCAGATGTGGCACCACCACAGCCCAGATGAGCTGCAGGACAAACAGGGGCAGGAAACACCACAAGACTGCAAAAAGTCTGAAATTCAGACTGGCTGGGACCACATGGAGCAGGCAGCCTTTCCAAAAGGCTGCTGTTTAGCTCAGTCTCTGCTCTACCCCCCCTTCTCCCACCCCGCAGCTGCAGGAGGCTTGGGAACCTGCAGGGGCCATTCCCTGTTGCTGGGAAATCTGGCTGCTGAAACCACAACAGCGTCAGTGGCAAACACAGCCTGTTCCCTGGGCACTCCAGAAGCTCCCACCACTGCCTGCAGGAAGGCACCCGGCACAAGCAGCCCCTCAGCACAGTCCTGGGCCCCCACCAAAGGGGAGCAGCTCTGGGAGAGGAAAGCCATGTTCATCAAAGTGAGATACGGAGGTATGTGGGGAGAGCTCCAGCCTTGCCTCAGCTCTGGGGCCAGACACCCACCTGGACACCCTCACCACCCCCACAAGGGGCAGGGAGGGACAGGGCACCCTGGTGCACAGCAATGCCCAGGGGTTTGGGAACATGCAGGAGAGCTCTGCACCCTGCACCTCACCTGTCTAAAGAAATACAATGCCTAGACACTGAATCGTGGAGGAAAACCACACCAGCAGCGCTGAGTTAATCACAGGGAGGGAGGGCAGAGGCAAGGATGAGTTCCCAGCCTGGCAGCTCTGGGGAATCACTGCAGGGAGGGGCCCTGCTTATCTACACACAAGCAGAAAAGCCACGGGGCAGAAGTGCCAGCTGCCAGCAGAGCTCTTCTGCTCCTGGCTGTGTGGGAAGGGTTCCCTGGCTCAAATCCTGACCCTCAGCTTCAGAGAGCAAGTATTTGTGGCTGGTAGGAGGGAATGAGCAGCCCCTCTCCTGACCTCACCCAGTTGGCTGAGAGCCTTTGCCTGACCCCAGACACTCGTGGCTGAAGGTGTCAGACACACACAGTCCTAAGCCTTTGCTCCCTCTGCTATTTGAATTGGATCCCCAGCTCTGACCGCTGACGTGTGTCAGCTTTGGGGATTTCTCAATTGTGACAAACTTGGTGAGAGTTCATGGCCAAAATATCCCCTGGTGACTCAGCCACAGTCTCTGGCTCTTTCCCCTTGTGACTGGGACCAGCTTGTGGAATGGGACTGGCAAGGACCACAGCTCACTGCTTTTTCCTACTCACGCTCGATGTAACTGTATTGAAGGACAGAGACACTTCATCAGTCAGAACTGTTTTTCCCAAATCAAAGTGTTCATCCCCTCCCCTAACCTGGGGCACTCCCAACACCAACCACCAGTAGATGTGGCTGTAAAGGAGCAGCTCAAAGCCCTGGTGATGCCACATGGGGATCCTGCCTTTGCTGGCTACACAGTGGGCACTTCTGAGCCACCTGCTGTGCCTCCTGCCACGTCCACAGGGCTCCTGGATTTGACGTGACCACGCTCACATCTCGGGTTTCATTCTGTCTGCAGCCAACTGCCAAGTTATGGTGAACCTGCAGTGCTCTGTTCTGATCCTCACAACTCACCTGAAGAGGAAGTGTCAGTGCAGGCCTGAAGGTACGAGTGCTCCTGGGCAGGGGGCTCCGAGGGACCAACACTCACCCACAGAGAGCAGCAGAGGGTAGCAAACAGGTCACAACAGACCATCCCAAAACACAGGGAAAGGGGCAGCAACCTCCAGACCTTGATAGATTCTCTTCAAAGCTAAGTTGCTAAGAATACTCTAAACCCCACAGGCTCATGCTGGCCACACAGGGACACACTGGGCTTCCTTCACCATGTGTCTCTCCCTCCAGACTGGATTGATCTTCTGGATGAAACAGGCACCCTGATGAACCTGAGCAAAGTGGAAAACCCTGCATCCGAATACAGCAGTAAATACCTCCGGGAAAGGGAGCACTACATCCTCATCAGAGTCATCCGTAAGATCCTTGTTGGGACAGCACAGCTCTGGGTGGGGGCAGAGGGGCGGGTTTCCAGAGTGGCTCTATTCAGCAGTCACTTAGCACAGGAGCTCTGAGGAGGCAGAAGCCAGCTCAGATGAAGAGCTAGAGCTGAACCTTTGTCTGAGGTGACTGCTCTTGGGGACAAGGAACCTTTCATGGGCTGAACCACCTGCCCCAGTAACAAGCCTTCAGTTTGCAGTCGGAGAGAGACTAATCCATTTCTCCAATTCTGCTGGCAGGAGACAAAAACTCTGAAGCCACCTCCTATGAATCCTTGCTAGAGGACCTGGAGAAACACTACCCTGACCTAACAGGTAAGAGTCAGACACCCAGAGAGGAGCCAGGAGTGCCGGCATGACTCCTCTGCCCACCTCAGCACCCATGAGACTGCCCTCTGATCCCACTTAAGGGCTGGTTATGGCTATGGCAGTGAGTGCACTCAGGCAGCAAGGGAAGGGACAATCAGAAACCAGAGCTAGTTTGCAGAACACTTCCTAGTTAGTGGGACAGCAGGGACCTGCTGCCCTCCCACCCCAC
Source organism: Pseudopipra pipra (assembly GCF_036250125.1). NCBI lineage: Eukaryota > Metazoa > Chordata > Aves > Passeriformes > Pipridae > Pseudopipra > Pseudopipra pipra. Next base: position 5,650,021 of record NC_087566.1, on the reverse strand, counting down.
AGCAGGCAGAAGCCTGCCCAGCTTGCCCTTGGCAAAGAGGGGACATTTCCTTGGGAGAAACAGGGAGAACAGGAGAAACTGGGAAATCCAGAAGTGTCTCTCCCAGGCTGTGGTCTCACAGGGTGGCAGTGCCTCGCTCAACATGCAAGGGGCAACTACCCACGCAGCAGAACACACAGCTCTGGAGGGGGTGGTTCACTCCACAGATCGGCTGCAGCAGCTCTCGGCAAAGACCCAGAGGAGAGACCAGTGGAGGAAGGGAACCTCGCAGAGGAAGGCTCAGGCCCACATCAGCATCCAGTTAAGGAACAAAACCACCTCAAAGAAGAGGGGCTCAGAGTTCAAGACCCCTAAATGAGGAAAAGACCCATTCCTGATTACATGGACAGCACAGCCACCACCAGGACTCAGCCAACTCCCCAGCTTATTCCTAGTTCAGCAAGAGTGCCCTGCTACTGAGATCCTCTTCCTGGGGTGCCCTGCTCCTCAAAGGTTCACACTACATCCAAAGCTGCATCCTGACAAACCAGGCAAACACAGCACCACAGCCAGGCACAAGCAGCATCCAGGGGTCATTCATGTTCCTATGGCATGGCCTGCACTCTCCAGTGACAAGAACCTGCACCTTCTTTCAACCCCCCTGCACCAGCAGCCAGAGGAACATGCACCCACATCACTGGATGGACCGGCTTTCCACACAGTCACCACACTGGCAGTGCCTTCTAGAGACTCTCCACTGTGGTCACCAGGAAAGGCTGTTCCAGAGACAGCCCATTTCCACTACAGAAGCAGCTCTTTGCCAAGATGGGCCAAAGACAGAACAGACCTGCTGCAGGTGCTCCTGCTGGTTCTCCTTAACAGCTTCTCCACCCAGACTAGCACACACCAACATGAAATTTATTTCTGAAATAGAGTTAACTTCAGAGTGGTTCTCCCCTGCTCACACTGGGACAGTTCAGGACACAGAGCACTTTGGCTTTGAATCTCTGGCATCTACTTTTGCCCTTGGCTGTTTCTCAGGAGAGCACAAGGCACCCCATAAGGCCAGACAGAGCTCAGAACATTATCTACCAAGAATTTAGATTATGACATTTAGAAGGGGCAGGACTTTCAACACCAGCCTCCAATATCTGCTGCCAGCATTTACCATCTAGACCTGGATTTCCTCACAAATCTCAGTTGAGAACTTGTCCAGTATTCAACAGTCAGAGGTCAGAAGGTTAATAGACTCATTCTGCCACAAAAATGCATCAGTTAAGCATCTGAAAGTGTCATGGTTTCACTGCTGTGCCACTAAAACTCCATCTGAAGCCTCAAAATTCTCTTTTACACCAACGTAAAGAACAGGGTGCTCTGCCAGAGGCCAGTCTGAGGGCAGCACTCATGAGATTGTTCTGCCAAGGTGACTGTAAGAGGAAAGCAGCTCCAAACTTCACCTGTTGCCAGTGACCTTGAGAACATTGCATAATCTGCTAAAGCTTTTAAGTAAGATCAGCCAACTGTATCCAAGGTCCCACAGCCAGACAGGTCACATTGTCTTAGTTCTAAGTCAGAACAGCTCTCCAGGAGGATATCTATAGAAAAATAATTTGTTACTGAAAATACTCTAGACACATCTTGGATTACCCCTCTCCACCCTCTCCTCTGCCTGGAGGGCAGCCAGTGCAGCCTCAGCTGAGGTCTGGATCTCTTTTTGCCAAGAGCCTTGCTAGGCTGCACCTCCTATTTGCAGGGAACACACAGCAGTGCCTTGTCCTTTAAGCAGCTGATACTGTTAACATTTTGGTAGCTTAATTTTAGCTTGAGAATTAAATAAAGAATGTACACAAGTGATAGGTCCAAATAAATTCCTTTATTTCTCTGTAATAAATATAGCACTATCTGAATTCTAAAGACCCTTGGGTCCAATTGTTCCTTTCCTTCCCTACTAGTTCAGAAGTGAATTACCACTAGAATGCTTCTGTCTGGTCAGTCTACCCCCTCCAGCTCACTCCCTGTCTGTCCTTCTGCTCCCCATGGATAGCAGGGCTCTACACCACGATCCTCTTCCCTACAAGGGGGCAGATTCTTCACAGGAGAGAAGAAACACCTACAGGGAAGAAGCATAAATTCAGCATTAGGTACATGTTCCAGCAGCTGGAATTAAAAGCTCTGTTATCTCAGGTGACCAGATCAAGACCTAACTTCTAACAACAACTTATAATAAATGCAGCAAGAATTAGAGAATCAGCTAGGGAAAAGCATCAGGCTTCCCACGGCAGCAAAAGAGGATCCACTAAGAGGGTACCTACAGCCTCCCCACCTTGGGAAGTATGGTCAAGATCATTTCTCCCACCCTTTCCAGTGCCCTTCTGGGAACAGAGGAGGCAGAACTGCTTCCTACAGCCCTGAAGAGCACTACAGCCCTAAAAGATCACTTCTGCAACCTTCAAACCCTCTCAGGTACTCTCCTGGCAGCAGTTCCCTCCTGCAGGGATGGGGCACACTCACCGTTGTTATACTTGCACTGCTTCAGAGCCTCGTTGAAGCCCTCGCACAAGGTCAGGTCTTGCTGGTTGGTGGCACATTCCAGGAACTGCTTCATCTCGTAGTGGCAGGGTCCGAAGGGCGACTGTGGCTGCATGGGGGGCTAAGGGCACGGGCCCGGTCAGGGGGCGGCCCGGGGGCACCGACGCCTCCTCCCCGCGGCAGGAGGGCTCTGTCCCTCCTTCCCCGCCAGCCCCCGGTCCCCTCTGCCCCGGCCCGTGGCCCCACGGCCCGCCCGCCCAAGGGCAGCCCAAGGGCACAGCCCCGCTCGTACCTGTGCGGGCGCCGCCGCCTTGGCCGGTTCGGAGGAGGAGCCGCCGCTGAAGGCGCCGGTGATGGCGCTGCCCACGACGTGTCCCACGGCGGAGCCCACGGCCACGCCGGCCGCCGTGCTCGCCATCTGCGCCATCAGCCCGGGCTGCGCCGGCTGCGCCGCGGGCGCCGCGACCGGGGCCGCTGGAGCCGGGCTGCGGAGAGAAGGGAGTCAGGAGGGGCGGCACAGGACCCGCATGTCACGGTGTGCCGCGGTGTGCCCCGCAGTACCTGGCGGGCACCGGCGCGGCCGCGGGCCGAGCCGCAGGTCGAGACACGCTCCGTCCTCCCCGCGCCATCTTCGCTCTCCTCTTCTCAGCGCACCCGCTCCGCGCGCCGCCTTAAGAAGGGTCGCCGTCGCCACGTGACGCCGCGCGCATGCTCGGTCAGACGGCCGAAGTCGCGGCCCCGCCCAGCTGAGGGAAGGAGGGGATCCCGCTGGGCGCATGCGCAGAAAGGGCGAGGCGGGTGTCCCCGGGCTCCTCCCACCCGCCCCCGCGAGGTCCGTGCGCCGCCAGGGGGCGCGCGAGGCCCGTCCGGCCCTCAGGGAACGGGGAGGGGGCGCGGCCGGGGGTCATTAAATTACAGGATTATCGAATCAGTGAGCTATCAAATTGTCGAATCAGTGAATCAATAAATCGTTAAAAGGCCTTTGAGATCATCGACTCCAAGCGTTCACCCCGCACCGCCAAGGCCACCGATAACCCGCGTCCCCGGCTGCCCCACCCACACGATTCCGGAACACCCCCAGCCTGTGCCAGGGCTGGACAACCCTTTCAGTGAAGAATTATTTCCTCATATCCAATTGAAACCTCCCCTGGCACAACTTGAGGCCAATTCCTCTTGTCCTGTTGCTTCTTATTTGGGAGAAGAGGCCACCTCCCACCTGGCTCCATCCTCCTTTCAGGGAGGAGCAGGAATGATTTATATTTGTGTGATGGCTTCTGCCTCCGTAGCAGACACTGACCATGGTTCTGCTCACTCCAAAGCTGGAGTTGACTTTGCCTTTCAGTCTGTCCCACTGTGCTGCCCTAGTCCAAATGGGACAACAAACATGTGTTCAGGGGTGAACTGGTACCTCGCTCTGCCCAAATTCAGCACCTGCCAGTGAAGCCACTCACCATCTCTAGGGTCACTGGCCCTAACGTGGCTTAACCTGTTTTTGTGGTCCCGCCACAGGGTGAGGGCCACGACTGCTGCAGAGCCACGGAGGGACAGAGCTCTGTGCACTCCAGGCAGGGCAGGAAGGGAGGGAGCAGGGAGGCACTGCTGGCGGGGGATGAGCTGAGCATAGCAGCTCTCCCGTGATGGTTAATGAAGGTGTTGTGACAAAGGAGAGCTGCAAGAAGGGCAATGTGGTGGCTTTGCAAATGCTCAGAGTGTGCTTCTCCCAGGTGTGGAGCAGAGCATGAAGGGGCTTGTTGGGAATGGGCATAGAGAGGGCCTCTGTTGCATGGGAGACAATGGGTGGAGGAGAGGTGGATAATGATGGGCTGGGAGAGGGAAGATGAGCACTCCACAATTGGGGCAGAGAAAAGAGGGTGCCAGGGAGGAGCTCAGAGAGGAATGATGTGGTCTAAGCCATTGGCCAGCACAACAATTTTTGCAGCAGCCCTCTGGATACAAACCAGGAGATCAAGGAACACTTTGCAAGGCGTGGACATTGTTGGGCAGTAGGAATCCATGAGAAGATGATGATGAGCCCTCAAATCACGAACAGACAGGCTGGATGACGCCAGTTTTACCTTCAAACCAATTTCCTGACAATCATCTCTTCCCTGGCACCCCTGCTGGTCTCCAGGGCCTCTGTTGGTCCGTGTCGGTTCAACATCTCCCCAAAATGGCCCTCCTTGCCAGCTCCATCTTTGGATGTTCCTTATGCCCTGTGGAGTGAAAGGAATTTCCAAAATTGAGAAGGATCCAGAAGTTGTCCAGGAAAAAAAAATCCCAGCTATGTTATGTCTCCAGGGCTGTGTTCATATATTCAGCACGTTATGAAAAACAGCTCTTTGGGCTGGTTCATTGACTGGCAGGAATTAGAGAGCTAAGTCACTGCAGGACTGGCAATTAGCTGCTGTGTAAGTGTTTTTGTAGAGTCAAATTTCCAGCACGAGGGGAAGAGAAAAGCATTTGTAAAGCAAGCAGCCCCCTCTGTGCAGGAGCTGGGCGGGCGGGGGGAGCTCCAGCTCCCGAGGAGAGAAAGGGATTGTGTCTCAAACAAACACCACTTTGGTCTCCTTGTCTGCAGGGTAACACCCCCAAATCCTTCCTCCCGCAGCGCCTGCCCCGGGAGCTGTGCAGTTCTGCTTTCAGCTGGAATAGCAGCATTTTACATCTGGCATTTGCCTGTCTTTTCCCACTAATAGAGAGGGGGCCAAGCAACTGTAAAACCAGAGGAATGTGGCTGGAAAGGCCCTGGCTCAGCAGCACCTGCACTTTTTCCTTCTCCCAGCCACGGGTCCTGGAGGAGCAGGGTTCCCTTCCTTGTGCAGCCCCATCTCGATGAGCCACAAGCAGTTGTGGGCAAACAGATCTTAAAGGCAGGAGAGAGAAAAGGCAGGAGGGAAGACAAGGGTGACCTCAGAGAGGCCCTTGGTGCAAGAAATCCCCGGGGAGGGAGCTCAGCTCTCTTCCATCAGCATGTGAGCGTGGACGAGCCATCAGGGCGTGGGGCTGGGGCCGACACACCACGGGCTCCTTTCCCTTCTTGGTTTTTCCTGGCCATAGGAAGAAGCTCAGCATGTGCCGGGGGGAGGAGAGGACAGACTTGCAGGGGGTGCAGGGAATGCCAGAGCTCCAGCCATAAGAAATCAGGATTCATTAGTTCCACCACGCGCAGAACAACTTGCTGAAGGAGCCTGGGTTTCAAGCTGAGCGCGTCCCTCTAAGCTGCGTCTGGGGGACCCTTTGATTTGGTTAATTAGACACAAAGTTTTTCTGTGCAGTGGGAGGCCGGGTATGTGCTGAGGAGCACAGCTACCCTGGGCTTACTAATGAGATAATTTATTGTGGCTGTCTGAGAGCCTGAGTGTACACAACTCCACCCGCACACACACCACCCACTGCAAGCCCTCTGCTCCCAGCTGGAGAGTCCTCGCACCGGAGGTGGAAGTACTGTGGCAGGTCTCCCTGTGAGAGCCATTCTCCCGCTGAGGGACTGCTGCAGGAGGGCCCCGTTGCATCTAAATATCCCTGCAACAGTTTTCTTCCCTGGCCAAACTTCCTAACTCCTCCGTTTTCCAGCCTAAACTTGATCTTTGATTCAATCAAGTAGCTTCATTTCTGCCTCTCTCTCTTCCCCTGCACCAGAAGATCCCTCCTTACATAGTTCAAGTGTTAGGGCTTGCCTGCACTTGAAGGTTGACTCTAGATTTAGGGACATATAAATCCGAAAGATAGTAACTAATTCCTGAATACTTCTGGAAAGATTGACTGAAACCCAGTAATTTCTGAATAACTCAGTGCACTGGCTGGCCAGTACCTCCCCTCCTGTTAGCAGCAGGAGTAGGTAGGACAAGGTTTGTAAAAAACAGGTTTGTTTTTTTCCAACTGCTTTCTCCCTGTTGCTCTAAAAGCAGATCATAACCTCCCCCTTCAGAGTTTGCCTCACTTAAATCCTCACTCTGTCACCGCTGAAATGTGGCTACAAAGAGATCTAGGAATTCCCCAAGCATTTGAATCTCAAGGGGTTGTTTCACAGGTAAGGAATGCAACACTGGCCTCCCTGTGTCTCCTACCTGTCTCTGCCCCTCCGTGGGGCGACACCGCGGGTCTGTCTTTACCAGGCTGCAGTTTCACTGGGCGCTTGCTTAGGGGATGGTGACACCCAAAAGTGTCACTTTTCTGCAGAAAGCCCTCTCCACGCAGCCATGTCACGCTGTGGATCGTCCCTGCCCGGTCCCTGCCACGGGCCACCACCAGCAGGTATCCATCTGGGGATGCTGCTGGAGCCTCCTGCCTCCCGAGCTGCAGGTTTGCGCTTGGGGAACCCTAATTAGTGCATGCAGGGGCAGATCTGGGCAGTGCTCTGGGTGTACCTGAATTTAAGTTATTTAGGTTAACAGCAAATTGCACGGGATGATTGCTCGGGGATCTGGGCAAACTATTCAAAGCAGAAGAAAGTGTCTGATGAATTAGCCAATATTTTTGTTTGTGGACAATCCCCAAGAAAGAAAGAAACCAAACCTCCAGTTCTTACCAATGTGTTTGCTACTCAGAATTGCTCCATGAATCATTTAAGACTGAATGTATGCAGTGAGTGGGTTTCTTGTGTCCTCCTTTTATTTTCATCTTTGAGCTCTGACTGGTCCTAATTCCGCGTGTGCCAAGTGGCTGATTTCAGTCCCCAGGTTCACATGGAGCTCTCGAGTCAGATGGAAATATGCAAGCACTACTTTTTTTATCCTATAAAAAAAGCAGAGTTGCCACTGAGAAATAATAATAATTTTTAAAAAATCAGGCAAGTTCCACGAAATAGAATTCACAGATTTTTCACGAACAAATGGCACACTTCCCCCAGTCCTGCCTCACCACCATTCCCCAAGGGATAATAAAGCAGCAGTGTCACAGGTAGGTGATATTCGATGGCACCCCCACGGCTGTGTGGCACAGAGCCCTGTCTCACTCTGGATGCCACGGGCCTCGCGCACACTCCCCCGACAGATTCTTGCTGTCTCAGTCTCTTTTTAGCCAGGATACAATGCCTGAAACAAAGTGACTGTGTTGCGAGAGTCGAAGATGAGAAACGGGAGGAAGGAAAAGCCACGGCGTCTCGATGGAGGAGCTGCAGATGGCCAGACGTGACTGCAAGGGAGGGGAGGCAGCACTCTGAGTGCTGTTTCAGCTTTCAAGTCTCGTGCTCCCAGGATCTACATGCCATTTCTTGGATGTGGTTTGCCCCGAGGGCAATCTCAACAGCTGTGAAGTTTCAACAGATGAACAATGTAGTTTTCAATAAATTTCACCAAGCAAAGGAAAGGCTTTTAACTCATTCATGCTTGCCCACTTTTGGTCTGAAGGCTCTTCCGGACCTGAATCTGTTCATGTCATGAGCGTTTCCTGTTTGAACCCCAGGGCCTGACTGCTGGAGCACACCTGAGCTACACTGCTGTGCTCCAGGTTTCTGGAGAGCTCTTCCCCCTCAGAAGAGGTTTCTCTCAGCCATTCCCAGGGGTGCTGGGAAGTGCAGGTACATCCCTGTGTTTACCTATGCCACTTGAACCCACCCAGGTGACCTGTGGGTGGAAGAAGGTACCAATTGTGGAATATGGATGCCCTCACCTCCTCATGGGGAAAGAGAGATGGTAGAAGAACTTTTTCAAACCTCCTTGTGGTGGCTGCATCTCAGAAGTTCCATTTCTTTTGTATTCACACATCCAGAAGTGGGGTTTGTGCACTTGGAGGCATGTTCTGATCCCAGCTGAAGACTGATGCTATTAGTTGTAACTGAAAGAAGAACTTTTGTGTTCCCAAATTCTTCAGACAGATCTAGTCAAGAAATTACCAAAACACCTCCAGGGTATCCTCAGATGGTGAAGACAACAATTACTGTCAATTCACCTGCTGAATACAGTACAGGACAGCAAACCTGAGCCCAGAGATTTTGTTTGTGAATTTGTTTTGTTTTCTTCATGGCCACAGAAGTGCAGCTACAAAGCCAGCATGAGTTTGTTTTGTGTGTGTCTGGGGGATCTGAGCAACGAGCCCCTGCCCTTGGCTGCCTCTCCCGTGGCTGGGATCCACCAAGTGGTTTCAGGGAGCCCAAAGCAGCAAGCTCACACCCCTTGCAGGAGATAGTGCTAAGCAGGCCCTGGAGGGATCTCACACCTCTACAGGCTCCCTGCTTTCCCTGTTGATGCTTTACCTGAGGTGTCCCGGTTGATGGGCTTGGGACTCAGCATTTCCTCTTCACCTAAACGTCTGCCCAGAGGCCATTCCCTTCTGCTCTTGCATAGCTGCTCCGTGGCTGGTCTGGTTCCCCCTCTCTGCTGCAGACAGACAGCAAACATCCCTGGAGAGCTGCCTCGGTGCTCCCCACGCACAGCTCCAGGGGGCACAGCTCCCGGGCATCTGCAGTAAAACAACATGAGCCCGACTACGGAAGCAGGATGGGGTCTGTGTGCAAGGCAGAGGCACCCGTGACCTTTAGGAGGCTGTTAGCACCAACCCATGAACAGCTACTGCTTTGAACTAGAATATTACAGTAAATCCCCCCATCTCCCCCTTCCCAAGCAAAGACAGAGCCCGTACAGCAGTCAGAGAGATCTCGTGTGGTGCTGCAGCCTCTACAGGACATTTCACAGACATCTGGGATTTGAGGTCCTCTGTCTCAGCTCTCCAAAGTGCCTCATGAGTTTTAATCACATTGCTCTCCCTGTCCTACTGAAGCTGTCCAGCCATCAGCTTCTGACACCTTTTCTCAGATGGAAACTAAATACTGCAGCTCATGTTTTCCTTCCTCTGTGGAAGGCACTGATGTCTCCTTTTCACATGGATAGTCAATAATCCCTGCAAATGCACAGGGCAGCCTGGTTGTGCACTCTGTTTTGTCGTGATTTCTGCTGAAATGCTCTTGTTTCAGCTGCCATCTCCACCATAGAGTCCTGAGCTCAGTGCAGAGTCCATCCAGGGGCTCCTCCATAGGAACACTGCAAACATCCTCCTCTGTAGGGACAGCCTGGCCTTTGCAAAATCAGTGGTGTGAGCAAACTCCTCAGCTTTCTGGAAAGGCTGGACACTGTGCATGCCATGCTGGATTCATTCCCAGCTTTGGGCAAGGTCTCATGGTGCTTCTTTTAGACTGTTCTTCAGAGCCTTCAGTGTGCTCTCTTGGTGATTCCCTGCATCCAAAGCTTCCACAGTGAGTTTGTGATAATGCAGCCTCTGAGTTCAGCAATCGCTTCCCAAGAGAAAGTGAGAAAACACTTTGGGAACTGAGATCTGTGACTGTCCAGCAGCCAATTTAATCCAGTAACATTTATTAGTGGCAATGCAGTGTGGGACATGTCCTTCCCCACAGCATCCTAGGGTAGCATGAGCTCTGAATGGCAGAGCTGCACAAAATAACAAGAGCTTCACAAAATCACTACTGCACAAAGTAACCACTGTGGGAGGCACTTTGATCCCAATGGGAGCTGAGAGAGCGTTAACACCAATAAAACGCTTCCATGGTCTCTCTTCCTGGTTATCTGGACTGAGTTTGCTTGTTCTCCTGTCTTTTTCCCCTCCTGGCTCACATCCTTACCGCCTTCATGCGGCTTCATTCAGTCAGAGCCCCATGTCTGCCTGGTTCTGCTCACCTGGCACCAACCAGCCCAGCTGCCTCCCTGCCACGAGTGCAGCCACCACGTCCTGCTGAGATGTGGGAGCACTCTCTCTTTCCTACTGCTGGCCCTGGCCACGCTTCCTTGTTCGTCCTGGGGACAGACACCTTCCACCGGTTACAGACACCCCGTGGGGAGATGCCCGAGCAATGTGGAGGGGCAGGACGGTCCCAGCAGCAGTGAGGCTGTGCCGAGAGGGGCTGGGGGAGTGGTACCTGTTCCCGGGAGGTGAGTTCAGCAGCGTTTGCTGAGGTGGGGGGAGAGAGGGAGGGAGATGAGGGGCTTGGCTGCTCTGGGTAGAAACGTGCGTGAAGAAAAGCCTCGACCCACACCCTGAATTCCACAGCTCGACTCCGGGGACAGGGGGAGGGAGAGAGGACAGGACGGGACATTTCCAGCAAACCTGCGATTTGTTCATAAAAGCCTCATCTCACCAGCCCTGCCTGCCTCCTCCCCCATCGCCTCCACCGCTCACGCCGGGTTTTATTAACGCAGTTCCCCTCAGGCTACAGGGAATCACATCCCAGGAGACATTCCAGTCTCAGATCGGCTTCGGAGGGGATCAGAGGGAGCCAGGGGTGGGGGGCGTTTCACCGGGACGTTTCATTTGCGGAGAGCTGGCAGGTTGGGAGCGCTGCAAGACGGCACTAGCAACCTCCTTATCAGACACTGAGCAGCCGCAGGCTGGAGTCGCGTCTCTGCTCGGCACTGGATGTCCCAGCCATTTCTGCTTTGTCCAGGCTGCTGGCTGGGAGCTCTTTACCTGAGCTCTGCCGGGTGCTGGGTGCACGGCTGGGCACGGGGAGTCCGGGCAGGGAGTCTGGCCCTGTTGCTCAGGTGAGCAAACCATTGGTGACATGTAGCCAGGTCCAGGCTGCCACAGGAGCTCAGCCTGGGGTCAGATCCCTTCCCTGAGCACCAACAGGGCCTCAGCCGCCAGCTCCTCGCAGCCGTCGCACCCTGCACCAGTCGGGGCTGACACCTCTCGCCAGGAATGGGAGCTGGCTCCCCGGCGTCTGGCTCCCCAGGTGAATTGTGGTGTGCCCTGAGCCTACGCCAGGAAAATGCCAGCAGATGAAACTGCATCTCAGGCCAAGAGACACGAAGATGGATATGTTTTCCTTGCCTGGCTTATCTCGCAGGCAGTGCTTCTCACCGGAGCCCGGCACTGTTTGTGTGCGCTCGGCTCCTGGCACGGGGGCAGGAGATGATTAGACAACAAACACTGTGGCGGAGCTCTCCCGAGCTGCAGCCTGCCCCTGCCCTGCCGAGACCACGGCCCAGCAGGGAGCTGCTTCTCGGGGGCCAAATCGCAGGGCTCAGTCTCAGGGCTGGCTGCAGCTGCACCGGGGCTGCAGCAGGAGAGGGGGGGAGGAAGAGCCGCAAGACCCCGCAGCTGCTCGGGCACTGCGTGAGCTGCAGTGTGAGCTAAGGCTGCCTTAGTGCTCCCCCAGGGACTCCCTCCTGCACTGGATGCCTGCAGAACTGCAGTGCACCTCTGCAAGGTGAGGTGCTGGACAGTCCTGCCACCATCACCCTTGTTCCCAGTTTGGAGGAGGCAGCACTGCCTGCCCAGCAGCCCTGCAGGTAGATGTGTGCCCAGACAGGGGCTCTGCTCCACTTGCATCCCTTGGTTTCGTAAGGACAGTACATCAGGCAGATCACAACCTTGTCAGACTCTGCACTGCTGTGTTCAACCCAGAATTAAGGTCAAGGAAGGGGGGGTTAAAGGCAAAAGAAAATAAATGTAAAATAAGTAGTAGCAAATCAAGCAAAACTTTCTAGAAATGGATGGTGAGACGGTTGTACTGGCCTAGTTATGCTGAAGTCTGGAAGACTTTGGTGTTTTCAAGGTGCGCTATTTGGATCCAGAACAGCCTGTACAATTCCATCATTTTCATTTAAAAGATTAAAAAAACCCCTAAAGAGCTTTGAAGCAAAGGATTTTGCTGACCAACATACACTTCTACATATTACTTTACCTTTCCACTTGTGAGTCCAGGCCCAAAGGCCAAGTTTCCTGTCACTCCACATCCTCTTCTTCCCCTCCGCCCATGCCCATGCATGGCAGCAGAGCAGAAGAACCAGGTAATTCAGGAAATACTCCTGATCAGTGGTGTTTATGAGGGCAGTTCACTGCACATGACCCCCAGCCTTGTCTGCAGCTACCACCACCTGTATAAACACCCACTTCGGCTGCCCAGGAGAAAAACAAGGTGCCAGGGCCAAAGAAAAGGGGAATCCCAAAAGTGAGAGGGTGAGAACAGAGACTTGCCTGGTGGGGATGCATCCCCATTTGTCACCCACTGAGCAGTGATGCTGGAAACATCAATTCATGAGGCCATCTCCTACAGAGAGAGGAGGAAAGATGTTAGAGAAGAAAAATCAAAGGGATTTCTCTGTTCTGGGGATTTGGCTCTTGGACCTTCTTCCAGCTGCTCAGGAGGTGTAAAGCTCCATGCTGACTTTGCAGGGAACCTAAACCCAGGTCCCCAGCCACACAGAATACAGCTGTGAAAGTCACACCAGGGAGGTGGCAGGAAACAAAGGACTTTGGACAGACAGGCTTAATCTGTTTAAATTCAGTTTCTCTCTCACTTCCCTCCCCTTTCCCCTTTGCTCCTCATCAGACACCTCTTCCCCCACCTACTCTCAGTCCAAGTGCCTTGCAGCAGTTTCCCACTCAAGTGGCCCATGGACTGAAAGAGTTATTTGACCTCTTTGCTGATCACAACAGAGTGGAATCAGACCTGCTGTTCTCTTCCTCTTGCACAGTCTCTTCCCACCTGACACCTGCTGGACTGCTGGGAGAGGTTATCCCCAGCTGGTGATTCCTGTTGGCACTCACATTACAATGCCGCTTTGCCTTCCCAGATATTCACAAGGTCCTCCTTGCTGGAAAGCCTTAGGACAGTGGGAGAAGAGCTAATGCTTGTAAGTCATAAGGACTTGGAAAACCCATGACAGTTCTGCTACTTTCTAGGACTGGAAGGCCCTGAGGAGATGCTGAGCAAAATGGGGATGCTGTATCAGAAACATCAGTGACCATTGGGACCTCTCAGCCATGAAGGCTTTCACTGAGCTCCTGTAGCCATCATGAGAAGCCCAAATTTGGCTCCAGCCTGGCAGGAGCTGCAGGAAAGCGAGCAGACAGTGCCTGCACTGAGAGATGTCAGACTGTCGGCGCTCTGGGGCTGGGGTGGGAGCCCTGTGCTCATCTGCCAGCAGGCTCTGCACATCCAGCAAGCTGCAAACAGAGGCAGGGATGAGGCCTGCAGGGACAGGACACACAGTGGCTGAGAGAGCTCCCAGCACAGGAGCACTAGCAGAAAGGACTTCTGCAGGCTGTGCTCAGGGCCCTCTGCAGAAAGTGAGCACACGAGCTCCCAAAACACCCAGTGGGCCATTTTTCTGCTGCTGAACATCTACTTGCTCAGCTGGGAAATATTTGCAATCCCAAACACACCATGCACTTTCTTTTGTGTTAAGTGCCTTGGCAGGAGCCAGCAGTTCTCACACACAGTCACATCTCTGCAAGGACTGAGTTTCCCAGAACACCCCCTTTAAAAGTCTCCCTTTATTAAGAAGAGCCAAACTGCCTGTCGCTGCCTTACAGGCTGCTCCCATGCCTCTCCCCGCTTCCCCAGGGCAGCAGCAGGCTCCACGGCCATGGGCTGGAAAGCACTGAGCTCCCAGAGACACCAGCATTAAAAGAAAAGACACTAAAGAAAAGAGAGACAAAGGCAGGAAAGCTTTTCTTGCTGGGACTCAGCTGTCTGGCTCAGAGCAAGGCAAGAAAGTAGGGTCTGCTCTGCATTCCTGGGGCACAGCCAGAATAACAGCAGAAGGGTAAATTCCACAATGTAAAGTGTTTTCTTCTCTTTCCCTATCCCCTCTTAGAAATAAGGCTTTGGGGATACGCTGAACATGGTGCTCCAGTGCGGGGACATCTCACTAAGAGCCTGTGAGCCACTGCAGCACCTTCCAAACACAGCCTTTCTTTTCACATCTGCTTACCGTACCCAGTATTTACATCCTCAGTATGGTTCCCATAAAACAAAACATGAACAACTGATCACAGACAAATAATGCAGTAATAGAGTCCGGGATGTCAGGAAGCCTTACCCACTCCCTGCACACCAGCCCAGGCAGCTGGAGATCAAAGTTTTCTTATTTGCAATACATTTCTTGAAACAATTTGCAGCTAAACTCAGTCTACTGAGGGGATGCTGACACAGTCCAGGGCTTCTTCCATAGAAACAGGAACCAAGAAACCAGATCTGTGCATTGCTGCCTCCCCCTCCAGGTGGCTGAGCAGACGGAGGAGACTTTGGCATCTCCGAAATGGGGAGCTGCTCCCTTCTTTCCCCTCCCTCAGCATCTCACACAGGGAAAGTCCTCTTGCAAAGGGTGAGTGAAGGGCTTCAGCAGAGCTCTGCACAGGCAAAGCAGGGGTGCAGACAGATTTAAACACAAAGATGAGCTATTCCCCATGGGGACTAGAGTGGTCTCGACGGGCACTGAGGGTCTAAGAGGATTGCTTTCAGTCCTTGGTACCCTCAGGCAGGAGAGGTAAAAGACACCTTTAAAAAGACCCGTTTGAAGCCATCCCAACGCAGACAGGACCCGGGTGCACGGAGGCCAGGGGGCCGGTGCCGGGGAGGCGTGGGAGGGGGGTCCCGCCCGTCCCGTGTGCTCCGCCTCACCGCCCCCCCGGGGGCGGAGCGGGGCGGGACGGGCGGGACCCCCCCCCCTCCCTCCCGCGATGCCGCCGGGCCGTGTCCCCCCGGCCCGAACAGCCGCGGCTCGGGGAGAACAAAAGGCAGGAGCGGGAGGAGGCGCGAGGAGGAGGGCAGGCGGCCGCGGTGGGGGGATAAAAGGCTCAGCGAGGACCCCCCTCCCTCCTCCTCTGCCCCATGTCCGAGCCCGCTCCGCCGCCCGGCATGGCCCGTGCCCCGCTGCCCGCCGCCGCCGCCTTGCTGGCCGCCGCTCTGCTGCACTGCGCGCCCGCCGCGCCCGCCCGCCGACACAAGCCGGTGAGTCGGGACCACCCGGTGCCTCTCTCCGTGCCCCCCGCCGCTCTCCGGTGCGGTCCCGAGGGCAGCATCTCCCAGGCAGACCCTCCGCTGAACGGGATGAGCCGTCTTCCCCCCACACCGTTTCCATCCATCCCCGAGCCGCCCTCGGGTTGCCGGCACGGGCAGCGCTGCCTTGAGGCACCGCCGCGGGACGGCTGCCCCTGCCCCGGCGGTGGCTCCGCTCGGCGGGCTCCTCTTGACATGTTAGGGGAGGTTCCACAGGCGTGCTCCCGAGAGAAAAACAGGGATCGGGATAAGGAGGGTTTAGGAGAGGACACGGGATCCCCTCTGCTTTAGAGGCAGCAGAGCACTCGCTGCTGCTCAAACACCCCCCGCAAGCTGTGCTGGAAGTTCTGAGAAGTGTTACGGAGAGAGGAGACTAAAGGGATGAATCAAAGGCGCAGGCAGGAGAGGAGCAGCGGGGCTCTTTCTTTCTGCACATGCCTGCCCGATCCCAGCACCTGGGACGGAGCTGCGAGCAGCAGGGACTGCGGCTGCCAGAGAAGAGCAGCGGTGTGCGAGGGATTTGGGGGACGGGAGAAGACAGAGAGCTCCTTGTGCTGGGAATGTGTGCGTGCGTAATTGGGTTATTATAGACATGCGCTTCGCTGGTGTGCCATGAAATAATAACAGAGCAAATGCCCGGTAGCAGCCCAAGGGGATTAGTTCAGGTTCTGTCGATGGTTTTATTATCAGCTCTGTCATCTGAGTACTTTCTAACTTGGCTGCTAAATATGCTGTGGGCTGGGACTTGGCACAGAGCAGCTTTGGCCCCCAAAGTGCTTGTGTTATTCCAAATGAAATGTCACTGTGTTTGGCTCCGCTCTGCCTCTGAGGAAGGTGAGACCAAGCACTCGGTGGTGGCACTCTGCACTCCAGTAATGACACCACCGTGGATTTCAGCCCCATTGGAGTGCAGCAAGGGAGGGCAGAGCTCCACCTGCGTTAAGCTGGAGACCGCCGGTTCCTGCGGGACGTGGGCTGGGCTGGCAGGTGCCTCACGCTCTGATGTGTGCAAGCTGTGAAGCTGCTGCTCCTGGGGGGACCTGCACAGCCTCTGGTCCTGGTCTTGTTGCCAGCAAAGACCTGTGTGGGATCTCCAGGGAAGGGAGAGCCAGCCTGGGTTTCACACCATCTGACTTTGGGCCCGGTCCAGCTGTGGCGTCACTGTCCTTTTACCAGTGCTCGCAGCTGCTGACTGACTGCAGAGGTTGCTGGGGCTCACCTGCCTTGGACAGTACCCCTTGAAGTGGGGAACACAGCAAATTGCTGAAGAGCACAGAGTTAATGCAGAGGTCCAGGTTTGCTCAGGCTTCTGGTCCACCTAATCCACCACCATGCTCCAGAAGAAGGTTCCCCCCAGGTGGCAATCTGGTTTCTTCCTCATCCTAGGCTAATGCTCTGCATTGTGAATGCTGATGCTTTCCTCTTGGCTGGAGTAACTCCAGGTGATGCTCCTACAGGTATGTTTTGTTCAGGAATACCTTGTGCTTGTGTGTTTGACCAGCCATGTGGGGCTCAGAGTTTTGGATCAATGTATTTCAGTCTTTGCAGAGATGGTGGCTGCATTGGTTTGGGATTGGAAACGGACAGATGATTTCCCATCCTTTCAAACAGCAGTTCTGTCGTCCCAAATAGCTGCCCTTTTGGGTTCCTTATCTGATGTCAAGGCTTCTGAAGGTTATTCTACTGCCTGTGAGGTAAAGCCACTATTACCTGGGGGTTGCTCTCACATATGATGTAAGTTGGCAGTGCACCCCATTCCTCTCCTCCTGGGAAACACATGTCAGTGCAGGATAGCTGATGTGGGATTGCTGGGCTGACAGGGACCCGTGCATGTGCATCTGGCCTCAGCTTTTCTCTACCCTCTCTTGCTAGAGAGCTGCATCATGTTCCCTTCTCTGGCTACTTGGAGTCTCTCTGCACAAAGGGATGTTTCCCTGATGTCTGACAGCAGCTAATTTCCTGTCTGGCCACCTTTTGCTGTTGGGTGATGAATGAGAAAGGAGCCAAGAGGCTGAGCTGGTAAAAGAGATTCACACTCCAATAAGACAGACAAAGGTGACTTCCTCGGGCTGTGCTGGTAGAGGGGGTGGGCAAGGACAGCCCTCGGTGCAGCAGTGTGCTGCACCATGGCTGTTTGTGCTCCAATAACAAGTCACAACACCAGTAACTCTGAAAGGAGGGAATCAAGGGCCAAGATTCATTTTAAAGCCAGGCTACAGGGCAAGTTGCAGGAGGACTTGTGTTCTTCGAGGCAAACCCTGTAGATCTCCTTCACTTTTATATTAATGCCTAAAGAAAGAAAGAGAAAACTGAGAGCAGAATAAAGGCTGTGTCTGGTGTCCACTGTAAAACTTGAGAACAAAAGATCTGCAGTCCTTGGGGCTGTGCACGCGCAGACACTGAATTCCTGCATTGCTTTCAGCTCCCCTGGGAAATCAAAGTCTGTCCATTTGCTGGGAAGCTCTCCCTCCGTGGAGAAGTGGTGGGCACCCTCCCAGCTGCCAACGTAATCCGTGTCCTGCAGCTCTCACCCCGAACGCAGCAGGTTCCCCGCTGGAAGCACAGCGGTGCCTTCCCCGCAGCCGAGGAGCCGGGGAGGCTGCTTGCCTTGCTCGGGGTTCAGGCAGCTCCCGCAGGAAGGGCTGTATTTGCACTCTTTGGTTTGGCTATTTGAATGCTACAGTCAGTGTTGGGGTAATTTTAGGCATGTTTATCTTCTGCTCTGGGAGAGACTCAAGACACATGTAAGCAGTTATTCTCCAGCGGGTTTGTTGTGTTTGTGCTTCCACATGCAACACGCACGCACACCCTGCGGTGTGGCAAGACCTGGGAGGTGCAGCTGGCAAAGCGGATCCGGGAGGGAGAAAAGGGCAGGGAGGAGAGAAGAACCCTGGGGAGGATCCCCCTCTCCAGCTTATGTTGCACTTTCCCTGCTTCCCCCACACTTGTCCTGCCCTTGCACCACACCTTGTGGGGCTCTGCAGAAAGGATGCACCACACAGGACTTGTTTGAAAAGAATCTTCTGCGGAAAATTGGCCTGCAGAGATGCTGGTCATCCTCTTTCCTACTAAGTAGCTCTTTCCTACTAATTCCAAATACGCAGACAGGTAAATGAAAGCTCCCTGGATATTCTTACTCTGGGGATGGCTCAGCCTGTGATGTGAATGGAAGCACTGCTGAGTTTGCACATAGCTGCCTAGCAAAGTGAAAAGCAGAGCACTTCAGGGGTTCACTGAGGGCCACAGACATGTTTTTAGAGGTTCACTGAGATCCTGGTGCAGATGAGTCCCAACAAGGACAGACAGGTGAGCAGATCTCCTCTTAGTAGTCTTTGGGCAGGAGAAAGACATCTCACAAAAGTGACTCCGAAAGCTACCAGAGGAGGAAAACCCCCCTGACATCTCCAGGAGATTGGGCAGGGGAAAAGTGCTTGTCTTGTGGGTGTGGAGATCCCAGACTGCACATTTGAGCATCCTGCACTCCCTGAGGCTAAAACATCCCCCCATAGCTCTGGAGAGGGCTGCACTGTGATGGGTGGTCAAACCCAGTGGGAGACATCCCAGCCATTGTTCATGGCTCACCTTAGCTTGGATGTAACTGCACAATGAACAAAACACCTCAACCCCCTTCCTCCCCTGCCGGGAGTTTGCTGCATCCTAGAGCTGTTTCTTAGGTTCAAGGGGATTTCTAGGTCATCAGATTAAGGGCTCTTGAAACCTTTTGCTATCCCGGCATCCTGGGGTTTGTTTGCTCTGTAAGTAGTCCTGTTTCTGGCAAACTGTTGCTTGGGTGACACTAGCAGTTTGGTTTTGGTGTTGTTGATGGAATAGACTCACAAATTGTCACATAATTAAAATGTCTGATAATAAAAATAGTCGTGCAGTGTTTATTCATTTGCTTTCTCTTGTTACTCGAAGGCCTGGTTCTTCTCATTCTGTCTGTGGGCATAAACATTTGCAGTCCATAATGTTTCATGTTCAACGTTGCTTAGGAAAAATAAACATTTTTCTTTTTTTGTTGCCAACAACAACTACCAGCAAGTAATCCGGAAACAAACTGTCAGGCCCCAGGAGGTAGTGCTGGATGGTGCCACAGAGTATGGGAAGTGAGTGGAGAGGAATATCCAACTGCATGGCCAGGCACTGCAGCAGCTCCCATTTGGCCTCAGCCTTTGTGTTCTCCCTGGCTCTGCCTGCAGCCCAGCACAAAGGAGCCAGTCCTGTAGCAGAAGTATTTTGTGTAAGGAAAGAATTCATAGTTAGAGGGGTTGGGAGACTCTGCCTTGTTCTGGAGGAGGTAGGATCAATAAATCTGGTGGCTTTGCCTAGGTGTTGTTTCCACTAACAGTGCCTTGACCAGGAACACACTTAGCTCAGGGTCAGACCAGACCACAGTAATGTGCTTCTGCTGTGAAAGTTAAGCTGCAGCACCTTCCTGGGCCAGTTTGCTTCTGGGACACAACCTGACTGCAGTTTTACCACTAACCATCAGCTGTAGCTGCAGTTTCAAATCCAACCCCTGCAAAGCCATGCTGGGCTGAGAGGCAGGCTCAATAAAAAGCCGGCCATGGTACCCTGTGCATCAGGACAATAGTGCTGATCTCAGGCAGGAACATTGCTCTTAAGGGGGTGCAAGCCCCTTGGGGGGCACAGACACCCCACAGTGGGCAGAAATGGCATGAGAGAACTGTTTTACATGAGAGCTGCAGGTGAAAGCATCTCTGCTGTCCTTCCCAGTGCATTGAAATAAGGGCAGGAGTGCTCCAATGTGCAGGCTCGTAGGTGGAAGGAGGGTAATGCTACTAGCCAGAGAGGCAGCAAACACCAAGGCCTTGACAAACACTCTGAGTAATGGAAGAAGAAAGCAGGGAGAAATGGAAAACCAGCAACAGAAGGGACAGGGAGGTGGGAAGACAGTCCATGAGCTCATTCCCCAGCAGAAAAGGAAACAGCCCCAATGACAGGGGAGATATCCAAAACTGATGGGATTCATGTTGTAACTTGTCCAATCACTCCTGTCTGACAGGGAGAGGGGTCTCCTTTCATGTCCATGCTGCAGAAGCAGACAGGAGCCCAGGTAATTAGGTACACAACAGAGGACACAAGTTTAAGTTCAGGGCAGGCAGAGGAGGATGGACCCAGGCAGAGGAGAGAGTGGGTTTGTCAGTACCAGGCACCGGCCTCTCTCATTCAAACGGGGTGTTGCTGATACTTGACTGTAGCTGTGCTGCTCTGGCTGCTGCTCCTCCTGGGAGCTCTGGAGGGCGAGTGCTGCCCAACACAATGAGGTTAAAGATGCTCCTGGCTCCTTGGGATGGCTGGGACGCTTCCTGGGAAGCTTGGCTGGTGTTCATCTGGCCCCGTTAGACCCAGAAGTGATGGCTGTTGTATCGCAGCACTGATAAAGCTGTAAGGAACTGAGTGGGCAGCCTGTACCTCCGCTGTGGTTTCTGGTCTCCCATGGGATCTGTCCATTCCCTCCCATTCCCTCTCAGCCTCTCAGTCACAAGGCTGCAGGAAGAGGCACGTTCTTTGTGAGGAGCTGTGACCAGTCTGCACCACAGCACTCTGTGTACAGCTTTGCTTCTCCACTGTCCCCACCATTGGTCTCAGGCCTAGCAGCCCCTCTGTGCTCATACTGTGCTGGCATTTTGCTGCTCAGTCTCCATTGCAAAGCCCTGGCCTCTTCCTTGACTACAAACCAGCTGTTCCCGGGCACAGTGGCCACCCCAACTGCTGGTTATACTGGGAAGGGCAGAGCAAGTGGCTGCACACACTCAGCCAGATGCTCAGATATGTTTTGCACTCAGCTGGGCTGAACCCTGCCCCGGGCTGCAGGGGTTTTCCTTTGCTTTTGTGTTCAGCAATCCCTTTCCCTCTGCTGGTGGGATGGGAGGAGTGGGGATGCCCCGACAGGTACCCAGCAGCCAGTGCCCTCCTCACCCTCTCCTTACAGGTCTGTACTGGTTTCAGCAGCAGCACAGCCCTAAGTGAAGCCCTAAGGATGCAGCCAGGGCATTGTACCACAGCTCTGAGAACTAAGCAAGGTCTCCCCAGGAGAGGGTGGGCTCAGTGCTGGGTGGGAAGGATACAACCTTAAGTGAGCGGACACGTTATCTAAGCCCCGGGAAGTGCCTGCAGCAAGGTGTGTCCAGCCAAGGAGACCAAGATCTCCAGCCCGAGTGTCTCCTGAGTATTGTTTGGCAAGTGGTTTCTGCCTGTCACATTTCCCCTTGCTGGCTGTGCCTGCAGTGGCATTTTCCAGCCCTTTCCTGCCATGGTCCTAATGTTGGTGCAGTGACGACAGGGAGAGAGTTACTGTTTGTCCAGGGGCACAGCTCAGGGCAGCAGGGAAGGTCTTCCCCCCTGCCTCCACCCAGAGCCATTCGCAGGACCAGCCCTCCCAGGGCTGGGTCTCTGCACAGGGCAGGCAGGAGGGAGCAGGAAGGGTCCTGGCTAAGGCAAGGTGGGGTTTGAAAGGCTGGGATTCATGCCAGTGGCCTTGAGCTAATCAAAGAGGGGAGAGAAAAACTACCTCTGGCCTGCCTCTGAACATGGGATTTCTTGGGACAAGAAGGAAACAGGTAGTTTCTCCTCTCTCTGCTCTTGCTCAGAGGAGAGTGATGATCTCCAGTTTGTGCCAGTATCCCCAGCCTGTAAGGCAGCTGGCCTTCCCAGGAGGGGGAATGTGCTTAGTGTCGTCCAGACAAAAAACAGGAGTAAGCCCATCCGGGTCAGCCTCATCCCACTCACCTACCTGGGCAACTCCTGAGGGTTTTCCAGTGCTCCCAGTTCCACAGTGAGGGCTCTCCCAGGGGTCCATCTCCTCTCTCCCCATGTGCCTGGGAGCAGCTGTCCTGTTCATTCTGGCCCTGGGAAACCGGATGCATTCATCACCCCATGTCCTCGGGTGGCAGGACCTGCCTGTGGTGGCAGCTCTCCAGGCTGGGCTTTGGTGACACAGCTGCCATTATGTGCTTCAGTGTCATTGGGTCTGGGAGCAAGATGTTGGCCAGAACATGAACATTATCAACTCCTCCTGCCAGCTGTCCTTTGCAGGCATTAGCTGCCAGCCCAGGCAGGGTGCCAGGCAGCTCTTAGAGAGCTCCTCTTAGAGAGACAGGTACCTCTGACCTGGCAGGGCTCCAGTGTTCAGCAGGAGCAGCCTGGTGCAGACTCCCCTGGGAGAGGCAAGTCCATACACCCTCCTCCCACTAAAGCACTGCATGGATTCTCAGTGCCATGGCTGGAACTTGGGCTTTGCTGTTCAGGATGTAAAATGGCTTTTTCCCTCTTTGCATGGGTTGATGGTGCAGTTCCTGTGGTGTGTGAAAGTGCACTGGGACACCAGGATTGTATGGATTGTTCTAAGGCAAAGGCTGGTAGGTGCCAAACCTCCAAGGGTGTCTGTGTGTCTGTCTGGGGAGGACAGGTCAGCAGGCTAGAGTGGTGACAGACACATGAAAAGCCTAAACTGACATGTGGACACCTAAACTGCACCTTGTGTGACCTCCCTGGCTCCTTTGTCCATCTGTGCCTTGCTCAGAGGCACTGGGCCGCTGCAGAGTTGGGAGCTCGGTAGCGGAACTAATGCCAAGGTCTTCACACTTCATTCCAGCCCGCATGAATGGGCTCATTGTGGGGAACAGAGTGGTGGCAGCACGCGGATTACACGGCATCATGGCAGCTCTGGCATCGTGCCATCCTGACCTTTGTGTCCCCGGCAGGGCAGCCAGGAGAGCTGGCGTGGAAGAAGGCAGCTCTTAGCAGGGGAAGGAAGGGCACTCCTAAAGCCCAGGCCCTCCCTCTGAAGCCCTGTGGGACAGAGCCTGCCTGTCCAAGTAGAGATGCACCACTGCTGCACCTCAGCTCCTCCTGCTGCTCAAACACCTTTAAATTTGTCTGCACAAAACCAGGCAAAAAAATAAAAATCTGTGTTTGGACCCCCGTCCTGTGCAGCACAGTGGCAGGGACCAAACACCTCTCACCCCACATGCCTCACAGCAGGTTGGAGATTACACCTGGGTCGTGTTTCATGGGGGCAACATAGTCCTACTGTCAGGTGGGAAACCAATGGAAGTCAGATAATTAGCATTAGTTAATGTCATCAAGCACTTTTCCAACGAAGTGTGAGAGAGCCCAGGAGATCTTATCCCCATCAGAGTGACAGGTGCAGTGAGGCAAGGGGATATGGTCCTGTCCCTCCCTCAGGCAGTGATAGGGGCTGCAGGGACAGCCATGTCTGCTCTCTGCAGACTGGACTGTCAACCCCCAAATCTGTGTCCTGCTCTGCAGCTTGTCATGTCCCCTGGCCATGCTGAGCCCACAGTGCCAGGACAGCAAGGGGACACCACGGAAGCGACAACAGGGAGCACAACTGTGTGCTGGGCACTAAAGGCTTCCTCCCATTAATATCACCTCTCCCCGGGGCCAGGAGGGAATAAAGGATGTGGGGCAAAGGGGGAGAATTTACTCCCTAGTGGTTTGTTTTATACTTGAAGGGTCTGGTTCTCATCCACGGCTTGCAAAATATTTCCTGCCGGCCAGCTGCCAAGGAAATGTGGACCAAAAATAGCCCAGTGCTTAGGGGTGCCATGGCATGACACAGTGTCTCCCAGGTGTGACCTGGCCTGGGAGCAGCAGAGCCCAGGGAACAGAGGATGTTTGTGGGGAGCAGTTTGTGCCATAGCAGCAGCAGAACAGCCCTAGGTAGAGGTGGAACTCACCGCGTCAGGACTGCTGATGTCCACTGACTCCACATCAAGAAGTGTCTTTCCAGGCGCTGAAGTCATGGCTTTGCTTTTGCCTTTTAGGAGATGTCTCGAAAGCATCACACCTGGAAGGAGCAGGCTCCTTGGCTATCCTCCTTGGTGAACGCTGTGGGGACTGGTGTGCCTGCCAAGGGCTTCCCTGTGGGTACAGAGGAGCAGGTGGCACGCTGGAACCCCCCCCGGTGCGGCGTGCCCGACCTCCCGGTGCTGACGGACGGACAGAGCGGGCGCAACCGGCAGAAGCGGTTCGTCCTCTCTGGCGGACGCTGGGACAAGACTGATCTCACCTACAAGTAAGAGAGGCCCGAAATGGGAGTCAGGCTGGTTTGCTTCTCCCTCCCCAAACCTCTCAGTCCGATGTTCCCTGGAGCGCTGCACACTGGGATGTGAGCTGTGGGGAGCCACATGCTGAACCACCAGCAGAGCTGTCCCCAGCACCTCCACATCCCCTCCCATGCTCCATAAACACCGCTGCCCACCCACCCTGCCCAAGCACATTCTGCACCAGCCCTTGGTCAGCCCCACACCAACACCCCCGTGCACATACATTCACTTCCCTGCACCAAACCCCTGACACGTGCCGAGCTGAGCCTCCACCACCAGCCCTCTCCTGATGCGCCTTTGCCCCCCCAGCCACCCCGTGGTGGGCTCACCTCACAGTTTATTTTAAAAAGATCTTTTTATTCAGCTGTTACTGATGTTCCCATAAACACGGCTTCAGTGCAAAGTTTTGCCCAAATCACCCCACACATTCTCATTTGTGAATCTACTCAACAGGCTGGCGGGAGGGTTGTGCTGCCTCCCCAGCTGCCCCCAAGGGTATGAGTGGAGAAGTGAGCACACTCATATGGACCTTGACAGCATGTAAATCATCTTTTGTTTAATTCAATGCAGGAGACAGTTCCTCACAGCGGTTAAGAGGCTGTAGATAACAGAAAGACTTCTTCCTTTTCTTTTCTTTTTGGTCAACTGTGTTAAAGAAGGAAGCAGAGGAGAGGCTAACATAGAGCAACACTGTTAACGGAAGGGAAAGAAACCTCCCTTTCAGTCTGCTCATGTTTTAGGAGGGCAGAAGAGGTGACAAATGCTCTGATTGAGCCCAGGTTTCCAGGGCAAAACATGCAGAGGTTGAGAAGAAGGAATCACAACACACCACTCCCTGGAATCTCTGTGGCAGTGGCCTCATAGGAGACAGACCTGGGGAATGCTGTGGAACAACAGAGAAAACAAAGCTTTCCAGGGAACTCACCTCTGGCCCAGCAGCCAGAGGGTTTCAACACTGATGGGATTTATCTGCTGCACATGTTGCATAGTAGAGGGTGCTGGAGCAGTGTTTATGGATTGGAGATGTTCTGGTGCTGAGAGTGGCAGCCCTAGTGATGTGGATCCTAGAGCTGGTGTCTTCATGACAGCAGTGTCCACAGGACAGCAGCTGCTCATCCAGTGTCTGTTGCCCTCCAGAATTGTCAGGTTCCCGTGGCAACTTGTAAAAGCTAAAGTGAGAAGGACCATAGAAGAAGCTTTGAAAGTCTGGAGCGATGTGACCCCGCTGACCTTCACTGAGGTGCAGGAGGGACGGGCTGACATCGTCATCGATTTCACGAGGTGAGCACGGTGGGCAGCAGCACCCTCCTCCCAGACAGAGGAGCAATGCCCTAACCAGAGCAGAGAGCTGCCAGCACACAACTTAGGCACTTAAATGACTACTCATATTTCTGCTTTCAGACACTGGAATCTTTTGGGGTTTGTTGTTTTGGTTTTTTTATCAGTTGTGGGCTGCTTGGTGTATGTGCAGTTGCTCCACACTGGCTGTGCACAGCACTGTTACTGATCATTCATTAATTTTCCTGGTACATTTACATTTCTCTGCCCACAGGCTGTTTTCTTAAGCGTTTGTTTTGACTTTCCATCTTCAGGTCCTCCATCCTGTCCCTTGACTGAACAACGTAACTGTCTGCACAAAGACAAATATAGTTTCTTGGTTAAGTGAATCTTGGCTCCTGGCCTGAAATTCCCTTTTGGCAAAATACGCACTGGGGCAAAGACTTCCCCGTGCTGCATGTTTGCACAGAACAAATGAAGGCAGTGGAGACTGTCCAAGCAGTGATGAGATTTGCATGCCTGTGCCTCCCTCAGCTCTCTCAAGTGGCCGCATCTCTCATGGGTTTCCTTCGTTAGTCGTCCATGGCTCGGCTTGAGTGAAGACCTGAGAGTTTGGCTGGGTTTGCTGCCAGCTGCCCCTCCACATCCCTCCACCACTCAGCAATGCTGACTTAATCTTGGCTTGAGCAGTCAGCTCCTTAATTCTTTAGCCTCTATGGTCAGCTTTGGGCTGAAATCTGAACAGGGGGAGGGGAGAAACATTCCTGAGAAAACATACAAACTCCCCAGGGCTCGGTGTGACCGAGCTCTGCTTCCTCAGTGCCCTGATGCAGAACTGGTTGTGGCAATCAGGACGACTCCGAGCAGTTGATCTGGCCCGGTAGGATGAACTTGGGATGGGAGTGAGAGCTGCTGTCCCCTCACAGCGGGTCCCACCTTTGGCCTTACGATGTTGTTACTGGAGGTATGTGGCCCTTTGTCTGAGGTGCAATGTGTCTTCCCTCCAGGTATTGGCATGGAGACAACTTGCCTTTTGACGGGCCCGGAGGGATCCTGGCGCACGCGTTCTTCCCCAAGACACACCGGGAGGGAGATGTCCATTTTGACTATGACGAGACCTGGACGATTGGGAACAACCTGGGTACGGTTCTGTTTCAAGGGGAGCTGTGGATGCTCCAGGATGCTTATCAATACACTTGGAAATTATTCCCTTCTGATGTGAACAGGGACCCTGTAAAACTGAGAGGCAACAACTATTTTTGTGGTGTGCACTATCTCCCACCACTTACAAGCCTCCTGTTACTATTCAGGTCTTTTCATCTTTCAGCCACAGCAGAACCTGTGTCCAGCACCAGGACCCTGGCTTTCCAATGGACTTCTCCTGTCTCAGGGGAGCAAGAGAGATGGCTCCTCTGCCCAGTCATGTGCCCTGCCACTTGGGAATCACACTCAGCATTGGCAGGAGTCATTAGAAATAAAACAGGGAAAGGATGAAGGAAAACTGAGGCTCAAGCACTTGGTGACACAGTTGTCATCCAAGGGACAGCTTCAGCCCTGGTCCCTGCATGCATTGTTCACCATCTGCTCTCAAACAAGTCCATAAAGGGAAACCACCCGGGCTCCAGCTCTGTCCCTGTGGCCTGGGAATGCTCTGACCATAAACAACACCACATCCAGTCAAGACTCTTTTTTTAATTTTTGCTAATAATAGATCTAAGCTGGTAGCTCTTTGCTCGGGCACTCAGGGTCTGGTGTCACAGTATCTCATGAGATACTGCAGTACCGCCTGGGACCATCTGGATCGGTGCCCAAAGCATCAGTTTCTGGAAGACCCACCAAAATTAACCCAGGTCAGCTCCTCCTCCTCCTTCGCAGTTTATCTACAGGGACAAAGAGACAATCACAAAGCCCAAGTTAACCCCCTGCCTCTCCAAGGTTTCCCAAATATTTTGCTCATGCCAGTGGACTCCCCCAAAGCCCACGTCATTGTCAGCTCTATGCCAGCTGGACTGCGTGGGGCACAGGACTGTTGTGTTTCTCACTCCGCTCATGCCAACCCAAAATAAGAACCACAGAGCACTGGAATTCTTTGCAGAAGCAATTCTGCTCCTGGGGAGGGCTGGGCTCTGTCACTTTTCACCCTCTGTTGAGGTTGTCTGTGTTGTTGAAGAATTTCCTACATTCTCCCATAAAACAGTGTTGGAGGCAAAACAGGAACTGAAAATGGACACCAGTTCCCAACAGAATCCAGTCCTATTCCATGGCATTCCCCCTCCCCCCTCCATCATCCATAAATAGATGTTGTAAAAGCTCTTTGGAGCTAATTGCCATTTAATATGCTGAAAAGAGCTTTACAATATAACCATGGATAAATCCTTGACTCAGCTTTCAGTGAGACAGGGAAATCCTCAGCTTCATTTTACAGACAGGAGAGCAGAAATGTGAGGAGGACTAAGGTGTGCTCTGGGGTCACCCTAGAGCTGTGCAGGAAGTGGGACCCCACATGGAGACCATCCATGAGAGACACAGGGATGGTCCCCAGCACAGCTCCTTCAGCTGTGCTGCTGTGCATCTCCCCTGGAGAATCTGACAGCACAGCTGATCTGCCAGCACTGGAAAGCATCAAGTGAGGAGCCTGCCAAGCTAAACAAAAGTGTCTGAAAGTTTGTAATAAGTCACTGACACAGAGATCCCACTTTCTCAGCTGATCTAGATGTGTTGATTTAATCAGGTCAGTGCTGTGCAAATTCATCGCTTACACGTAACACTGACCAGCGGAGGAAGAAGACAGGGGCTCACCTTCCCCTCCACCCTTCCCAGGCGTTCCTCCCAGCTGTATCCCCCTGTCCCATCCGGTCCTGGTGCTGAGAAGTGACCTGCTCCCCTGGAGCCAGCAGGGAAATCCTGCTTGGAACAGCGAGGCTGGCTGACTCACATCCCTGCTGTTCTCATCACTTGGGCTGCAGCTTGGAGGATTTCTGGCTGAAGGCAAGTGAATGAATATGCTGGGACTTGTCAACAAACAGCCTCCACTCAGGGAAATTTATCAGCTTCAAAAACGATCCACTGAAAACTAAGCAAAACATGCCAAGTGATATATCTTTGCATACTGAAATCCACTTTCCCCCCTCTCCTTTTCTAAATGCTTCAAGGTCATGTATTCCTAAAACATGATCTCCCATAAATCTACTTGAGTCTGGCGAGGAAGTCTCAGGTCTTGACATTGGATCATTTTTTATGGATTTATTTCTAAATGTCACCTTCTTGACATAGTCCCCACACAAGCAATAAATGAGCTCCCTCTGCTGTCTGTGTGACAACAGCCATTAGCAAGTGTTAATCCTAGAGAGTTCTCTCACTGACACTGGTATCTTCCACAGTGGATGTGATCTCAATGGGACAGGATAAACTGCAGCTGTGGCCAGCAACTGCTGCAAGGCTGGGTGGACAAACACCAAACTTACCACCCCACCACCCAGGTCTGTGGGCCAGACTTCCTTCCCTGTGCAAATTTCTCCTTTGCAAAAGTGCATGGAAAACCCATTTCTTCCTGGTAGCCCATAGGGTGGCAGGAGCCTCTGACAACAAAATTATAAATTACCAACATGCCCAGGCTGATACCCGAGTGTATGAATTCACTCAGGGTGCTCCTGAACCAGTGAATCCCTTAATTATGCTCTTTGACTCCTTAGAAAACCTATACACAGGAAAAATCTGGGAAAAACAGCCTGTGAGAATGGTAGTAGAGACAGATTTCTCTTTCCTCTTGTTGGACTCCTAAAACACACCTTAGTGCACTGTCAGTGGCTGGTAACTGGTAGGAGCAGGCCCAGGAGTCAAAAGCACGCAAACAGATAAAAGCATTTCCCATCTTCTCCCTTTGCAGGCACTGACCTCCTGCAAGTGGCTGCTCATGAGTTTGGCCACGTCCTGGGCCTGCAGCACACAGCTGTCTCCAAGTCCCTGATGTCTCCTTTCTACATCTTCCGCTACCCCCTAAGCCTGAGTGAGGATGACAAGCAAGGTATCCAGTATCTCTATGGGAAACCCTCACTGGATCCTGACCCAACCCCAACTCAGCCAGCAGAGCTGCCTCAGCCAGACCTCGAAACAAATGAGATCACCAACGTGGAGGTGAGTGAACAGTTTGTCTGCATCCTCCCCTGGCAGCACGGCTGGGACTGCCCTCACCAGGAGGCCTGTTTGGTGTCTGTCTGAGCCCAGGCCCAGACCCCACAGCTGGCCTGGGATAGCAGGGAGGGGATCTCTGGGCAGCACATGCCCAACCAAAACTGGCTGAAAGCAGGGCAGTTGCCTGGACACAGGGACCTCCCCTCTGCTGAACCCAGGCTGGGTGAGGGGAGTCCCAGGAGTCCCACCCCTGACAAGCCGTGCTTTGGCAGGACATGCAGCCCAACGCCTGTGACACGGCTTTCGACGCCGCGTCCACCATCCGAGGGGAGCTGTTCTTCTTCAAGTCCCGCTACGTGTGGCGGCTCCGAGCTGGAAAGCTGCAGGATGGCTACCCAGCTCTGGCCTCCCGTCACTGGCAGGGGATCCCCAGCTCTGTTGATGCCACCTTCGAGGACCCTCTGGGCAATATCTGGTTTTTCCAAGGTAAGAGCTGGACTGGGATCAGACGGCTCAGAAATGCATCTCAATCACTTAGGGGTAGTCAGGACCCAGCAAGTTCCTGGGAGAATAAATCTTCTGGACATCCCCAGCAATCCAGCGATCCTTGTTATTTGTTTCCTTCTCTATTTAAATTTTTAGCAGATATTGAGGAGGGAAGAGAGAACAAGGGGTCACTTTTATTTTAGACAGAGCCACAATCCCCCATTCTTCTTCCCTGGAACACAAACATTTGTTACGAGCCTCTGACCTGGCAATGCTGCTGGCAGAGGAGAAAGAAGGAAACACTTGCTCCATCTCCCCAGCTGTCATGGGAAGCACTGTGCCAGAAGAGAGCCCCAGCAGCTTTCTTGGTTGTGAAACTCCTGTGCAGACAGCATCTTCTCTGCTCCTCAGAGACCTGGATGCTGAGCTTCTGTAGTACCCCATGAGTAAATGAGCCTACAGGGAGACCATGTGCAGAACCAGGCAACCTTCAGCCACCCCAGGGATTAAAAATGAAACCTCCTCCTGGCCATCTTTGGAGTTCAAGGCCAGCAACAAACCCTATTTCAGCTCCACTGTTTTCTTTAATGCTCTTTAATAGCAGGGATGTAGAATGACATGAGAACTCAGCTGCCCTGGGTGTGCATACCCCGTCTACAGTCCATAAAACCAAGTACCAGAATCACACCACAGGGCTCTGCAGGCAGAGCTCCTGCATAAACACATTACTTAGCACCTGACCTGCACACAAGGATTTACAGTGCTGAAATTGGCAGGCTCCTACCGTGAGTTAAAATGAGATAAGGGGAAAGTATTACATGCCACAGGCTAATTACAGAGATTCCCATTTTAATCTAATCTGGAACTGTGCTCCCAGTCTCTATTTCAGCTTGGCAACTTCGTCCTAGTTTCTGCAGCTCGCTCCTTTCCAGCCACATGCCCCCTTTGTGCCTGTGCATGCCCCCATGTTTTCCAAGCGCTGAGGTTGCAGTGTAGACGCTGGTCCTTCCAGCCAAGTCTTTTATAACTTCCACAAATAGAGAAAATACAGCTGCTAAAATGGACCTCCTTCTCCTCCACTGACACCCTCCAGGCTGGACTGAGGTGGGAAGTCAACTCCTTGCCTTGACAGCATTTTGGGCACACGACAGTGAAAGTGTCCATGACACTGGTAGGGTGTTTGCCTCAGGCACAGCTTCCCCTGGGAGCTCTGCCAAGGCACCAGCTCCAGTTGCACAGTTCACTGCCAAATTATCAGACACCAAAGAGTTTCTGACACTTTGCCTCCCTTTTCTGTCTCCTCCCCAGATTCTCAATACTGGATTTACGATGGTGAGAGAAGGGTATCTGGTCCCACCCCGATTGTGGAGCTGGGCCTCCCTGCATCCCCTGTGCAGGCAGCTCTGGTGTGGGGGGCTGAGAAGAACAAGATCTACATCTTCAGTGGAGGCAACTACTGGCGCTTCAACCCTCACACGCGCCAGGTGGACAACATCTACCCCCGGGCCATGGCCGACTGGCGCGGTGTCCCGCAGGAGATCGACGCGGCTTTTCAGGATGAGCTTGGTCAGTGCAGCAGGGACATGGCCTGCTCTGGGGTGGGCACTCTGGCTGACAGCACTGCCCAGCTGGAAGAACCAGGCAGATTTGGACATGTGGTAGCAGTGGACACTTCCCAGCCATAGCACCATAGCATGTCATGTAGTGTAGAGAGGGGCAGCTCCTTCTTCCAGTGGGTAGGGAACTGAGGCTTCTCTTACGAAAGTGATAAGTTTCATCATCATTAATTGCAACAATCAACATATAAGTGTCTGCTAGAAGTCAAGCATCTGACCAGGAAATGGTCACAGAGTCCTACCCACCTCCTACCGCTCCTGCCAAAGGAAGTGATGAGAGGACCGCAGAAGCTCTGCCCACACTTCAGCCTGGGCAGCTGAACAACACACAGGCTGCTTTCAGTATTACCCAAACCTCCCCAAGGCGCCCCATGATGAAGACAGTATGGCAGTGCCACGGTAACACTGGGGACAGCCAGGGTGCTTGGGATGAAGGTGTGGTGAGTGCCTCTTTCCTCCCAAAGGATGCAGTGAAACAACTCCCCACTGCTTCCAGAACCCAAATTCCAGGATAGCTTCCCCACAGTAACAAATGCCCTGAAACAGGTCTTCACAAGCTCCCTGTCCCCGTTCAGGTCCTGGACATCCTCTGCCCTCTCAGGGCTGGGTCACTACATGGGTACAGCACATTTAAACACACCAGGAAAATAAAATAAAACAAACAAAAAAACCCCATCCTGTTTACTCTTCCATCAAAACTAACACAGTGTGAAAGAAAATTGAAATACACAAGCCTGGTTTCAAGTGAAATCTCCGCAGCAGCATCTCCTGCCTTTTCCAGGTCTCTTTTCAGTACTGCACATGCTGCAGAGTGACAGCTGGATGAAACTGAGAAAGAGCTCTGAGCCTTGTGTAACTTGTCTCTTCTAACTTCCTCTCTCATCCACAGGTTTTGCCTATTTCCTGAGAGGCCAAGATTACTGGAAGTTTGATCCAGTCCAGGTGAAAGTGCTGGAGGGCTACCCACGCCAAATCAGCCAGGACTTCTTCAGCTGTACACCTTCCTCCAACTCCTTCAGATGAGGGGGATGCCTGTGTCCTCCATGCTCCCCTTTTATCACCCTTACCTCCAGCAGCCACACAGAAGGTTCTCTCTGCCATTCCTGGCTTCCTTCCAGGCTCAGCATCTGACACAACATGTGCTTGTCACAAGTGACAAAGTTTGCTCCTCTCCAGTTCCAGCAGCCCCAGCTTCAGTTGCTATCAATGTAAAAGCAGCTGCCGTGTTCTTTGCAGGCGAAAGAGTGGCCACACTCTTCTAGCAATAGCATCCCAAAAGCCATCAGGCCAGCCTGGAGTGGGATCATGCTCTCATAATTAACCTGGACCCCCATCCCGTAGAACTGATCCGATGGTATTTCCTATGTTTACACAGCTCACTACAGCAGCCCTTTGGTGCTCCAGACGCTGGCCAGGGAGGAAGGCTGCCCCAGCCCTAGCCAGGGGGTCTGAAGGACACTGACTGTACCTGCGGAGGGTGCGACGTGCGGCTGCTGCCAGGGTCCCTTGGCCGGGGCAGCCGCGGGGACTGCCAGGGCCCTGCCGCAGCCCTACTCCCGGTTTGACGTTGTATCACTCGTACGCGTTAGGATTTTGTACCGATTTGTATATAGACAAGGGGCCCCTTCCCTCCTTCCTGCCCTCCACGGTGCCGGGTGCCAGTGCTGGACACTGCCCCGCGCTCGCCCGGGCGAGGTTCCCACCCCGGGTCGCTCAGGATGCACTGACCGCTCCCGTACCGCTGTCCCCGGGCTGGCACCGCACACACTCGCCTCGGGCCTGCCCAGCCAAACCCCACCGGGCTGCGGCCACTCTCTTCCCTTTCATTTCCCAATCCGGCGCAGCCCGGGTGCCCGGCTGGCAGGCCGGGATGCTCCGTCCGCCGGTGCCGCAGCGCGGGGGTCGCGGTGCCGCCGGCCCCGAGCGGAGCCGCAGCTGTGGGTGCAGCGCGCACCTGTGCGGGGGGTCTGTCTGTATTTATGTGCCGCCCCGCGACAATAAAAGCCGCCTCTTTTCTACACCCCCCGCTCTGCCGTGCCTGCCTCCGTCCCTCCCTCACCGCGCCGCCCCTCCCTCCGCATGCGCCGAGCGGGGCCGCACTAGGCCGCGGAGCCGCCCGTTGTCGCTGCCGCCGCCGCCGCCGCCGGGCCCCGCTCCGCACCCCGGGCGCTCCCCCCGCCCGCCGCCGCCGCGATGATGATGATGGCGCTGAGCAAAACCTTCGGGCAGAAGCCCGTCAAGTTCCAGCTGGAGGAGGACGGCGAGTTCTACATGATCGGCTCCGAGGTGCGGCCCGGGCGGGAGCCGGGCCCGGGCCGGGCTGGGGGGGATGCGCGGGGTGGGGAAGGGGCGAGGGGGAGCCCGGGGGTGGGGGGACCGGTCTGCGGCCCCCGCGGGTCCCCTCGGCCGTACTGGGGGACTGGGGGTACCAGTGCTCCCAGTAAGGGCGCCCCCGGGACACGCTGGAGTACGCGGGGAGCGGGTCCCCGCCTGAGACCCCGCTCGGATTTCTTGTTCAGGGCTTGGGTTATTTCACGTTTTGCGAGGTAATGGATCCCACACGTGGGCCTTTGGGGTCAGAAACAGCACCAGAATCAGCCAGCACGGCTCCTTCTGCTTGTGCAGACGGGTCTGGCCAACAATCGCCGGCGTGCAGCGCTTTAGCCCCCCGGTGCCTGTGCTGAGACTGTTCTCCCCGGCGGAGAGGATGTTCAGCCTCCCTGAAGACAAGCCTTTCTAAGGCACGAAATACTAGTCCTTCAGCACCATAGAAATGGTCACGGTTGGAAACAGGAAAAAATGTTATAGCTCCCGCCCTGATGCGAAAGAGGAAATACTGGATAAATGAAATTGCCATCTGTATAGCATGAGCGGGGACTGAAGACCCCTTGCTGTCTCATGTGAAATGTAAAGTTTGAAAGAAGAACTGTAACTGCAGTCAGCTGGGCTGTGAGATTGTCACATCAGGCACATCGAGGGGGAAAAGGGTTGCCTTTTTTACCTACTGTTGACTTCTGTCTGTTGATGAGCACTGTAGAGTGAAAGATACAATTAAAAACTAAGATCAAAAGAGTCTTTCAAAGAAGGAATAGAAACCTCATTGTGTGGGAGTCTGCCAGTACTACCAGTCTAAAAATTTGATTTCAGAATCTAGAAATAGTTCTGTTGTTCAGCAAGGCCTGCTGTAGCCTTCAGCACAGGTGAGGATCTTATGCCAGGAAGAACGTAACTGCTTTACAGATGGTAAGTAAATTTGAAAAAGGACTATTGGCAGCAGTCACATTTGGCATGTTCAGAGGATTTAAAACAAAATACATTTGCTATATTGAAGCAATGTCAAAATGGCTCAGAGGTTCAAAGTAAAAATTATAACGTCAGAGAGCTGAGTATCTGGTTTGGTTTAATTCTGACTGAACACTGTGCATTGATGTGGAAATTGAAGCAAAGAAAGAGTAGGTTTTTCAAAAATACATGAAAATGAATGGAGTGTTTTCCTATTAAATTGATTATTGCCAATGGATGACAGGTTTTTTGTATAAGACTAGTGAAATAAGTGATAATAAAAATCTTGTTTTCTGTGTTGCCAGAAAAATTGTGGTGCTGTTTGCTGCCAAACCCAGCACAATCAGTCTATCACAAAAAATCCCCCAAAAAGCAACGAACCCTCTTAGGAGGTCCCTCCTGTTGTTACAAAGAGATGAATTTGTTTCAGCTTCTGCTAAAAATCTCCTAGATGGAATACAAGGCCACATTTCCACTTCTCTTCTTGTAGGTGGGAAACTACCTGCGCATGTTTCGCGGTTCCCTGTACAAGAGATACCCCTCGCTCTGGAGGCGACTGGCCACCGTGGAAGAAAGGAAGAAGATAGTGGCCTCTTCACATGGTGAGAAGATGAGTAAACATTCCCAGTAGTGTTTATCCAAAATTTGGCCTTGAAAAACTGTCCCTGGCGATTCAGAGGCTTGTGCACCTCAAGGGCTGTGTGAATCGCTCAGGCCGCCCCGTGATGGAACCCCCTGCACTGGTGGCACTGGTGGCTCCTGGTTCAGCCTGGCAACAAATATCACCTGATCAAAAGCGTTCTGAAATGGAAACAGCCATCGTGGCATTCCTGGGCTTGGCTGCATTTGTCACAAAGCAAAAGCCACATCTCCAGTGATGCTATATAATAATAATAGTGTAATGATACTGTGTTTCAGAAAAGTTTCATAGACAAAAGAGGGACATCATTGCCTCTTTTGTCAAATAGGCAGGAGTGTTGCAAGGATGCCCCATTGAAAATATGCACCTTTGCTTAACTTTGCTCCTGGCAAAGTTTATGGCTGCCAGAATTTGTGGTGCTATTGTTTTTGTTGGGGCACTAATAGCAAGCAGTTAAATTTCTCAGCAATATGACTTGTATGCTCTGTAGACTAAAGCATAAAAAAGTCGTGGTTTACTCTGGACTTACGTCTCCTTCCCCCAAGTATCCTGCTGATCTCTTGCTTTCTTTTTTTCCCCCCAACAGAAAATCAGCGGTCTCACAGTCCCCGAAGATGTAAGTCTTATCTGTGTGTTATTCTTAGCTGTGCTAGAGGAAGAATGTCCACAGTGACCTTTGGTGCTATTACAATAATATTAATGTCTAGCCCTCTTCCTCTGATCTCTCCCTGTGGTCGCCCTAATTGTGCATCCTGATCCCATGCCTAACTCCCCTTTCTCAGAGCCTTAGCAGGACTGTCTGGTGCAGATGGTCTCTGTCATTCAGCAAGAGCTGTCCTGAGGTTTCTCCCCCTTTTCCGAGTCTTAACAGCTTTTCTATTGATCATTGGCTCTCTATTTCCAACCTTTAAGTCCACTGAGGATTTATTGTTTTCTGGGCTTTGTAAATGTCTAAGAGAAGATAGATGAAGCCCAAAGGACGCTTGTAGCACTTGGTAGCCTATTTTAGTTCCTCCTGCAGTGTCAGAGAGGGGTTGTCACTATGTAGCCTGTTAATGTTACAGTGCTATGTAGCCCTTTCTCGTGTTAATTATTGGCCTCTTTCCTGGTAATAGATCACGGCTATACAACATTAGCCACGAGCGTGACTCTGTTAAAGGCCTCTGAAGTGGAAGAGATCTTGGATGGAAATGATGAGAAGTATAAAGCAGTGTCCATCAGCACAGAGCCTCCCACCTACCTCAGGTAACCAGGGTTGGTGGGGGCCAAGCTCAGAATGGAGCTGCTTGGAAGATGTCAGCTTGGGCAGGAAGCGCAGGCCATTGTGCAGGGCTTGTTTGCCAGTGTGATTAAACAGTTTGCAGTGTTGGGCAAATGGAGATCTCCAGAGCCTGAGGATTGGGTTACTGCCCACATACAACAGGAAATAAAACGTGTTTGATGATACAACTTTTTTTGCAATTACTGCATTCCATCTGTAACAGATGTTTTGCAGAACACACTCCCTGCACATACTGCCTTCTGGAGACCTCGCATTTCTCAGTAGTCTTTTTATAAAGTGTAGATAGAAAGTCCAAATATGAACGTAGTATTTATAATGCTGCACCTGGATCCATATCTGATGCATAATTGTGAGCTGGAGAATGGGCTTCCCAGAGGCTGGTGTGGAACATGAGTTCTTGGAACAGTAATGTGGATGGTTCCAGAATAAAAGAGCAGGAACTTATGATAGGACTTTAAAGTTATGCCATTCCTGACATAGTAACAGTGGTGCTCAGGGTCTGCAGTTTAACATCCACTCTCCTTCCTCAGAGAACAGAAGGCAAAGAGGAACAACCAGTGGGTGCCGACCCTGCCCAACAGCTCTCACCACCTGGATGCAGTGCCGTGCTCAACAACCATTAACAGGAATCGCATGGGCAGGGATAAGAAGAGAACGTTCCCTCTATGGTAAGAGCTTCCTGCTTCTGGAAAGTGGAAACAATTACCAAAGTGATACACTACCAGGGCGGTGCTGTTGTGATTCATCTCTTAATTGACAAAAGACCTGCAGGTTGCCACTTTGGAGGCTCTTAGTTAAATTGTATGCCTTGAGGCTCTTCCTTACAGCACCCAGCCAGGGCTCAGAGAGGAGGCTTTCCTTTTGTCAGGGCAGTGGTTCATTCTTTTCCTGATGAGTTCCTTCTACTTCCTGCAGATTTGCTGAGCAGTTGTCATTTGAGGACCCTCTCTGTGAAGGACAGCCTGCCTCTCACCACCGTATTCCAGTAACTTTGATCTACTTTATTCAGTGGAAAGTGCTGCTGGGGGTCATGACTAACTTTTTTCCATTCTAAAACTTGAAGCAACCAAGATAATTGTAATCCTGGAAAGCTTCCTTGTTTTATTTGCAAGAATGTATTCTGAAAGGTGTAATAAAAGGTGATAAACTGGTATTGGTTACTTTTAGCCCTGTAAGTTTGCATTGAGCAGTCTGTCTATAGACTGATTATGCAGTTGGAGCGTGGGGATTGCTTCCAACAAACAATGCCTCCCCTCTGTGGACGCCAGATGTGTCATGTGCTAGTTGCATATACTCTGTTGTTGCTCTTCCTTTTAGCTTTGATGACCATGACCCAGCAGTGATCCATGAGAATGCATCCCAGCCAGAGGTTCTGGTTCCAATCAGGCTTGATATGGAAATTGATGGGCAGAAACTCAGAGATGCATTTACGTGGAACATGAATGGTATGTAGCAAGGAGAGTTTCCTGAGGCTGGAGAGATATAGTTGTATCCATCACCAAATGTGAAGAGAAAACAAGCATGAATGTGCATGTCCTTGCCTCATATACACAAAGCTTTAAAGCTCCCCCTCTGGACTGTATTCAGTGCTCATGTCTCTTAGCAAATGCTCTGCCATGGGTTGCAGTCATTCCTGGACTCATGTAGTCCAAAGAGTTTAACTGGCATATTCTCCTGAGCCAGTTCATCAGCTCAGTGGTCTGAGACTACTCTGTTAGCTGAGATTAATGGATGGGGCTTGTTATACCATAGCCACACTGTCTCCATGCAGATAAAGAAGGCTGTAAGTCCCTATGTCAGTGTGCATGTCCTTACAAACCTGATACAAAACACCCTTCTAAAAGCATTTGGGATTCCCTTTCTCACACTGTGGGATTAATTTTATGTATTCTGTAAGTATCAGATATTGATTTCTAAGAAGGTTAACAGTGTTGATTCTTCTTCTGTATCAGAAAAGCTAATGACCCCAGAAATGTTCTCTGAGATTCTTTGTGATGACCTGGATTTGAATCCTCTGACCTTTGTCCCTGCTATTGCGTCTGCCATCCGACAGCAGATCGAGTCGTACCCAACTGACAGTATCCTGGAAGATCAGTCGGACCAACGAGTTATTATTAAGGTAATACAGGAAGGCAGTAGAACGAGAGCAGAACCATTTGGGTTTCTGTGGCTGGGGGAGTAAGACTGCAAAGGAGCTCTTAGAGTGTGTTTTGTCCCATGTATTAAGAACAGAACAAAGATGGCAGATTATTAAAACATTCATGTGCTAGCCCCCAAGATGATGAAATAGTTCAGTTAAAGCATTGTCATCTTCTTTTGGAAGAACTGAACCTTGATGAGCAAAGCTGAGTTGCCTTCATGCTACTGGAGTTAAGAAATCAGTTGAGGAACTCTGCAGATGAATGAACTGGGAGTTACTGCTCTGCTTCTCTTCTCCAGCCTCTGCCTCCTCAGTTCAATTACTCTGACAAACCATTGTGAGAGTAGAAAAAAATAACCTGTTTCTTTCCTTATCTCCAGCTGAACATCCATGTAGGGAACATTTCCCTTGTAGACCAGTTTGAGTGGGACATGTCAGAGAAGGAGAATTCACCAGAGAAGTTTGCCTTGAAGCTGTGCTCAGAGCTTGGCCTGGGTGGGGAGTTTGTCACTACTATTGCCTACAGCATCCGGGGCCAGCTGAGCTGGCACCAGAAGACATACGCCTTCAGGTACTGAACTGTCACCTTCCTCCTACAGCTCTGGGGGTGTGTTTGTACTTCATGGGCATCTGCATCAATGGATCTTAGAACAGCTGACCTGATGCAGAAGGTTCCCTTTGAAATTGGTCCTTTATGGCTTGTACCCATTCTGTCCTTCTTAGAAATATTTGTGCTTGTGCCCAAGTATCTTTTCCTGTTGGGTCTAATACATTTCAGGACCAAATATGATGAACTGTCAGCTTCTGCTGTAGAATGAAAGGCTGCTTAATGGGGACTGAATATCTTGTGTCTTCCTCTTCTGATGTAAGCTAATGGTGAGCCCTGGATACATTTCTGTTTTGTTGGCTTTGCCTGACTTGGGCCATCCACTGTCTCAAGCTTCAGTGTGTTAACTCAGACTGATGGAAACTGTAGCTCTCTACCCTGGCTGATGTTAAGAGTTGGCTTAATCATAGGCCCTTCTCACAGCTGGAAAGCAGCAGTGTCAGGTTTGATTAGTCAGCTTTGTAACTTGTCTCCTACTGATAATGGTTTCCAGTTGTGCTGTGCAGTGTTCTGTGAGGAGTTCCTGTACTGATGTTATCCACAGCAGGGTGCTGAGTCTGCAGGCTGTAACCATCCCCTAATGTGCACTCTGAGGTTTTGTGACCCCGGGTCATGGTGACAGTCAGGGAAGTTTGAGTTCAGTAAAGGCTGTATTTGCAGAGGTGAGAGAATGGTACTGCTGACACCAGTTTTGTGTGGCAGCAAAGGGGAACCTCAGGGAGAGGGCAGTGAGCAGTTAGAGGGGGGGTAAGATGGAGGAGCTGGAAGCTGTGGGGCATCTGGCTGCTGCCATGAGCTCTGCTCCTTCCTCCTCTGTCTAAAGGTTTCCTGTCTGGTTAGCCTTCTGTGGAAAACAGGCACTGAACTGCTCTGGACTAGTTGCTCTTTCACTAGTCTCACTCTGCTTCCTCTGGATGTAATTTTTATCCTGACAGTCTTCCACAGCAACTACTTGGTTCTAAAGTGATCCCCAGAGTAATTCATATTAGAAAATGGAAAGGGACTGTTTAGCACATGTGAATTAAACTCTTCTACTGAAACTGTTATGTTGTGTATCCATCCTGCTGATGTCCCTTCTCCTCGTGGAGTTGGTGAGATGGTTTCTACCTTTCCATCCACAGCAGCTGACTGATATTTGCAGTTCCAGCTTGGGACCACATCCAACAACAACAACAGAGCAGTGGGTGTGCATTCCTGAGAAACGATGGGAACTTTCAGGGTGGTAGATGAGAACCTGTCATGCTGCCAGCACATTGTGGCCTGCAGTAGCAGAGGGTGTAGTGTCTGTCCCTCCTTCCTGTGCCTTTCGAGGTACTGCAGATGTCCAAGTTAAGAAATTAACCTTGTGTACCTGTTACTGTTGCTGGGGGGTCATTTCTCCCTTTGCTTCCTGTGAGTCTTTGGAACTTTAAGCAAGTAAAATTTTAGTCAGTGATGCCCAGACTCTCTCAGATATATCATATTTGTGCCAACTTCGAACTATTCTCTCTAAAAACATGGCCATGGTTACTGAACAGTGCTTCCTTTTAGGGGTAGTTCAAACAGGCAGATTTTAGGCTGTCTTTAGACTGTGGCAGTATTGCAAGGTGGGGGGAGAATAAAAAACTAAGAAAGGAACCCCAACAGAACAAAGTACATAGACATGAGTTGTCCAGAGAGGAAAAACATCTAATTGAAACCTTGCTTTTTGTCATTCTACAAACATGTCCTCTTCCCTTTTTTCTTCCAGCAAAGTAGTACTTTTGAAACCTTGCAGTGATTAATGATATTTGGGTTCTGTGGTTGGTTAGTTCCTGAATTCCCAAACCACAGGAGTGGTGGTTGCTCCAACATCATTCCATTGATGTAAGGAAAGGGTCTGCTTTAGATGTATCAAAAGAACCTTAATATCTCAAGGGACTGGGAGTTTGAGAAGTCATGTGCCTCTTAATCATCTGAGGGAGAGGTAAAACTGTCTTTTAGTTGATGAAAGCCAGGGCAGTTCTTCCAGAGAGCTAGCCTGCTCTGTGCAAAACAAGGAGAGCCCAAAAGCCCAGTGGAAGGGCAGGACTGGAGGCAGACAGGTAACTGCTGCCTGTGGGATTTTCAGGGGGATGGTGTGTTAAGATGTTCCCACCTCAGTTCTGAATGTTTCTGGTGGCAGCACACGGCACTTCATAGCCAGAGTTTTGCCTTTGGGACCTGCATGATGGCACAAATTCTCTCACACACCAAACCCACGTGCCTGAGGAGTCACTTTTCCAAAGGATGGTGTTTCCCTGCCCTGTTGGCATGACCCTGACAACACTGCCTGAGGCCAGGACCCTGAGCAGAGAGAGTGCCTTGCTCTCCTCAGACTCCTGCCTTTTAGCCATTCTGCCAGCAGCACTGTTGTCTTCATCAGGAAATAACAGGGGAGGAGGAGCTGTCTTACCGTGGAGTTGGGAGACAAGGGAGGATTTTTCAGTTTATCTCTGATTCTTTGCTCAAGAAATGTGGTATCTGAGTTGCCTTGCAATTACGTTATGCACATGAAGCCAGCTTTCCACCCCTGTTTAATTCTTGTGGGTGCCCAGTGTTAAGTGTAGTGAGTGAAAGACTTACATGATAGAGACCATGCTATCAAGCAGAAAAAACACCCCAGTTAATATCTAGCATTTTGCCTGGAATGTGTAGCAGCCTGGGGCTGAGATGAAATTCCTGGGTTTGAGTGTTGTTTAGTGGATGTCAGCAGTACTGAAAGTAGATTTGACTAAAGTTTCCTCCCCAGATCAGATACCAAAGACTCTGGATGAATTTTTCATTGTAGCATCACTTTGAAGAGTTGTTATTTTATATTATTAGCTTTGATGCAGATGTTGTGTGTTCCCATGACAATTACCATTTCAGTTCCTTCCTGGGGGAATGAGAGGGCTGCCCATGAGTGCTGAAATCCTACATAGGGAGACATGTCCCTGGGGAGGGGGCCGGATGTGTGTGCACACCTGTCCAGGGCTCCTCTCTCACACACACTTCTGCAGCTCAGGCTTTGCTTTCGAGAATTCAAAGCAAACATTTACATTCCGAGGCTCCTCTATATTTATGCTGGGCTTCCGGCTCCTCTGTCAATATTTGGGAAGCTACTCCTGGTCAGTTCCTGTTGACTTTTACTGAAAAGCGGCTAGTGAAGCAATAAATATTTTTGTGCATGTGATAATACAGCTGGTCAGGGCAGAGAGATCTCTGAGGAGCAGATCTTGTGACACAGCCTAGTGATTCATTGCTTGTATAGGGAGTAGCCACAGCCTCTGCTTAACAGCAGGTCCTAAAAGACTACCCTTTCCCTGGCAGCTGGGAGAACAATGCTTGTTCCACTATCAGGCTCCCAGAAAGCCAGACTTTTGCCAGGGAAGAGTTGTCAGGGGTGTGTTAGGCAAACTACACCTAGGAAGGCAGAGCTGCAGAAGAGCAAGGCTAGACAAGGAACTCTCTGAACAGTCCCAGCCCCACTGCTGTGGTGGGAGAAGCACTCCCAGCACTAATGACCTGGTATGACCTGTGCCTGTAGGGCTTGGATGCTGCCAGCCAAGGATGTAATGGCTGCTTGCAGGGGAGAACTGAATCAGCCCCAGTTCCAGCACAAACCCCACAGAAATGGCAGGAGCAGCTCTCCCAAAAACTTCAGGCACAGCAAGGTTGTAACCAGGAGCCCTGTGGTGAACTGCAGGGAGCCACGCTGTGCTAAGCAGAGCTAAGAATGAGTGCTGAATCCTGAAACACTGTAAATGAGGCTCTGTTGTCCTTGTGCTTGTATCTGGGCTGGTGACCCAGAGGAGTGTTCTGATGGATGTTGCTTTGTTGCCCTCTGCCCTGCCCTGCAGCGAGAACCCTTTGCCGACTGTGGAGATCGCAATTCGCAACACGGGGGACGCTGACCAGTGGTGCCCTCTCCTGGAAACCCTCACAGATGCCGAGATGGAGAAGAAGATCAGAGACCAGGACAGAAACACAAGGTGCTGCCACTACTTCAGACAGTTCTCTTGGCCTGTCCCTAGGAAAGAAGTTAAAAGCTTTGATGTTTGTCTTTCTCTACTGAGAGCCAACTGGCAGAATGTCAGACCTGCACACTACAACAGAAACTCATATCCCTTCAGGGCATTTAAATTGTTATCACCTTGCTCCATAAACACCAAAAACTCTACTTTAACCAATCTGCTTGAAGCAA
Source organism: Pseudopipra pipra (assembly GCF_036250125.1). Taxonomy (NCBI): domain Eukaryota; kingdom Metazoa; phylum Chordata; class Aves; order Passeriformes; family Pipridae; genus Pseudopipra; species Pseudopipra pipra. The sequence continues at coordinate 5,606,037 of NC_087566.1, read as the reverse complement.
AGTTTCCTTTCTTTTTTTTTTTTTTTTCTTTTCCCTGGGCTCTCTGTTTGCCCAAGGGGGTTTGTTTCTATAGGAAGGCATTAATCAAAAATACTGGAGTTTCGTGCACTGCCATGCTACCTAGAATCCTGCCACAAGGCTGCCTTTTATGTAGGGCAAAGTGCTGTGTGATGTAGGAATGGGCCAGCTCCAGCCTGTCTGATGCCAACCTGTTTGCCAGCACAGGAGCACTGTGTGGTTCAGGAGGAGCTCTGCCCCCCAGAGACCTGCTAAGCCATGTTTGACAAGCAGTTGAGAGCACTTGCTCCTACCTGGTGGAATTGCTCCCGGCAGATATAATGAGTGGCTAGCATCTCTCCAAAAGATACATTGTGGAAACAATAAATATACTGCCTCAGCTCTTTCCCAGGACTTTTTTTACGTCTGATTAACAGTAGCATATCATTTTGCTTATCAGCTGTGGCTGACTGAATAGTTTGCAGTAGCAATTGGTTCAATCCAAGTTAATGAGCAAAAGTGCTCTAAAAGCTGTTACTGAAAATAGTGTCTTAGCCTTATGAACAGGGGCACTCTGAGGTGAATGAGGAGTTCTGTCTAGGCAATAAACCTGTCTGGAGTGCACAGAGCTGCTACAACCTCTCGAGAAATGTTGGGTATGGTCAGACCTCCCCTGGCTGTAACACAGCACTTACTGTACCTCTCTCTCTCTCTCCCATAGGCGCATGAGACGTTTGGCCAATACTGCTCCAGCCTGGTAACCTCCCTGTTGTGACACTGGTGCTCTTCCTACAGACTTTATCCCTATTCCCTCTCCCCAAATGGATCTAGGATTGGCAGGGGTCTCTCTGTCCCTGAAGGGGACACACATTCCACTTGCCAAGAGTTCCCAGTACTGCTGACTTCTGCCCCCACCCCCTCCACCCAAATGCCACATAGCAAGAACGCTGCGTTGGCAGCGTGAGCAAGCTCAGACCTGTGGCAGGTGCTGGAGCCCTTATATACCTGTGTGTGGACAGTGTAAAGATTCTTTTGTATAGGTGCAACATGCACTATTAGGACAACTTTTTAAATAAAAGGAATGCATATTACTTAGGTTGAGTTCAGTAAATTTGAATGAACAGTGAATCTCCGAATGTTTTGTGCTATGCAGGTAACTGAGCAGCCCCAGGGCCTGATATTAATGCTTTTGGGTATAATGCTGAACACTCACTTGCATTCAGTTTTCCTGAGTGCTTTATTTAACAGGTAAAACAGCCCAAGACCTTTTGCTGCAGGAGAAAGCGAGAATGAGACTTAAAACTAGAAGCAGCAAACAAACTCTCTAAAGGATTGGTCTGCTACCACACTTGGCACAGTCTGTAATGAACTCAGTGAGGTGTTCAGCTGGTTTACTTGACAAGGTAGAACAGTTTAACTGAAATCACAGACTTTAACGGTCCTTTCTGTCACCTGGTGTGGGGTGAACCCTGTTTTCTGTAAAGATTGCATCTGAAAAACATCAAAGTCTCTGAACTGGTAGAGCAGGTGAAACCTGCAGTCACTGAGACTGCAGCTTCTCTGCAGCCAGGGGCTTTGCTGTGGTCACTGTCAGCACATGTCGCTGCCAGTTGCAGCACACAGAGCACCCAGAGCAAAGTGAGTGTCTTGAACACCCTTAGCACTGCAGTGTCAGGATTTTGCATACCTAGAAACAACCTGTCTTTCCCTGGGGAGTTTAAAAACAAGATCCATTGAAGTGAGATTAAAAAAAAATCCAAGTTTGCTTAAAAAGCAATTGGAATCTATCTGGCTATTGAGGTGCACCTGCTCTTTGATGGAGTTCCTATCATTCACTGCCAGAACTGATGAGTGTTGCAAGCAGGACAGATTTTGCTGGCAGCCTGACAGTTATGCTCAGGCCTTTATGATAAAGCCATAGGTTTTATGATCCTTGCTGGTCCACCCACACTGCTAGCACAGTCAAAAAACACTTTTTGGCCTTAATTTATCATGTTTAGACTTGAGTAATAACAGAGCCAGTTCTGATTCCTGGGTGGGAGGCAACTTTTTCCAGATGTTAGTCTGCAGAAACCAAAAACTTGCAATTTAGGAATAATATTATTCAGTCTTATCCTAGGCTCCCGTGCCAGAGTGGTACTCTATTCATTACTCCTTATTCGAGAGGTTGAAAGGTTATTTAAGCAAGTAAGACAAAACCTGGGACTCCTGGTGCATCTCTGCCTCCCTTATGACACACATTTTGTCTCATGGACATAAAAACTTGAAGTCTGCCTGAGAACAGTTCAGCCTCCCTTTGTTATATGACCAAGGACTTCTGCCAGCAGCCTCTTTAGGGCATTTGACTAAAACAAGTGTGAAACTGCTGTAGCCTTAAACTAGGATCTGTGATGCAGTTTTTTTGATTGCTGTGAAGCTTGTGGTTACCTAATCCTAAAGTTCACAACAAGGTATGGGCACACAAGGACTTCAGCATGTCCCTCTGCTTCTCCAGTCCCAGAGAGGCTGTAGGAATTGTCCCTCCAAGCAGCCAGGGGCAAGGCAGGACAGTCTGAGGGACCAATTCCCAGAAAGATGGGAACTTCAGCCAGCTTTCTCCATGTATTATTAGGACCATTGGGGAACAGCCAGGAGCAGCTTTTTTGCTCTACAGTTACAACTCCTTAGGTTAATGTGGTATCCCAGCTAAAAGCATAGCCCAGCTTTTGCATTTCTGCAGACTGCAAAGACAGACTTTCCAGGGACTGAGGCACCAGCTCTGTGTCATTAGGTCGTGAGCAAGGTACACAGCAAGTACCTGTTGAGTCTGACACTGCTTAGCCCTTAGCACCACTGTGTCTTCTAGAACAAACAATCACCTGTATGGGTCTTTCACCCTCTTCTGAGAGGGAAACACAGGTGCAGCAGAAGAGCTTGTTCAAATGACATCTTATTTTTTATATGAAATAGTGTTTTCACAGGAAGGTCACAGAGGAGGAGAGTGTGGGAGGTGTGGTTCAATATTCCTTTGCCACAAGGTTCCCACATAATTCTTAATTGGATGCTGGGTACTCATACTTCTCTTCATAGTTTGGTGGTGGTTGGCAAGTTTGTCTAAGCAGAAGCAACATTACCAAGATACATTTGCAGATTTACTCCAAAGGCTTTGAGGTCTGGTATGAGCACAGTGTGCACTGCATTAGCAAGAATGGTCAAATCCATTTAGCACAGCTGTCAGGGTAGGGACTAGTTTGTTTAGTTTTCCCCTGAAACTCAGATGTTTAAGTCTCAGAACTAAAAAATTCAACAACAGTGGAATTACACTGCAGGTGCAGAGAGTCTTTATTACCAGTGTCAAGTGCTGCTTCCAGTCACTGCCTGGATCAAGTGTCCAGCTCAGTCCCCTGTCCTTTCCCAGGCACCCCTTTCTCTCATTAGACACCCCCCACACCCCTTGTCATCCTCTGCAGCCCAGCTGACAGCAGAGGGGAAGGACATCTTCCAGCTAGACTGAACCTTGCATTGCCCACCAGAAAAGCCCAAGCAACCTGGCAGTTTTGAGCAAATTCCTGATGGATTGCTGCCTCTGCCCCTGGCAGAAATGGACACACAACCGAAAAATAAAGACTTTAATGTAAAGACTCTTTGGAAACAACCACCAAAAAAGGAGTGGGGTAAAGGAGAGGAAGAGGCTGAGCTGCATTCTACCATGGTACAGTACTACTTCATTGAAAGCCCACAAAGAGGTCTCACAACAGTGAGGGCCAGGTGCATTAGTCTTTGTACAGAGGGCAAGAGTGACCTGGCACACAGCAAGTCATTAACAGAAAGAGAAGGAGTAATTGGTTTAACACCCCATTTGATACTTATTCCCCACTGAGTAACTGAGGAGCTGTCACAGCTTCAGTCCCTGTCCCTAGAACACCTCTTAGTATTCATCAGTTCTCACGTGCAAAGCTCTGTGGATCCGCTCGGTACAAGGGGAGGATGGGTTACCCAGACAGACAGTGACACGTTACACGTCGGAATGGCAACTGGTGTTATTCCAGTGGGATCTCTGGGCCACAGCATCAGTCCAGCCGGAAGAGAGGAATCTGGCCACAGGAAGAAGTCCCCTGTGTTACTGTGGATGCTGCTCGTTCTGGTCTTGGCCTCTGGGTTGGTGGTCTGGACGATCCTCAGGCAGAGGGTTATAGTTGGGATCCTCTTCAGGTGTGTCAAATACCATCTTCCTGGCAAGGGACATGCCCATCCCACCAAGCAGGCAGGTTAGGAAAGTGGGCTGAGGATGATACACCCCCCAGCCCTTCTAGGAACACCCTGGCCCTCCAGGTGGTTTGGCTGTGAGCCACAGCCACCAGCCTATTGTGCCACCACCAACTGTTCTTTTGCAACGATGACAGTACCTCTCCTTCCTTGATCTCTAGGTCAGATTTGATCCTCAGTGCATGAGGCAGAACATATTCTGCTTTCCTAAACTACAAAAATACATCAGAAAAAAATCCTACCTGCATCTAGCATTTCCACAAGCAATAAGAACAGTTCTACTAGCAAAGCTGAAGGTATCAGCAACTACTGTATGGGCCCTGTGTACACATGTATATAACATGCAAATAATGCAGCAGAGGCATGAACTGTGGAGCTGAGGTGCTGTCAGCATGCAGTTGTGTCCTGTGGTCACCCCATGTGGTCACAGACCACAGTTTGCTATGGAAGTGGCCCAGGTTGGGAAGCAACACAGCAAAGCCCAGAAAGAATCAGCTTTACTTACAGAAAGCCAGGGGTTAACAGCAACTTCTTTCCTCCAGGCTGGTTGGGGAAAACATCTTCCAAGAAATAATAGATGTGACCCACTGCAATCCCTGGGGAGAGAAGCCACCAAGGTCAGGCACAGCTGTGACTCCTGTGCCAGCTGAACCAGAGCTGTTGGGAGCTTAAGCAGGATAAAGCTCTGGGAATCCCTCAGCTGTTGTACCCAGGCCCAGCTCCCACCAGAGCCGTGGTGCTGCACTTTGCTGTGATCAGCACAGAAGCAGGCAGGGAGCCCATCAGCCTGAAGGCAGCACCAGACACCCAGGAGACCAGACACAGCAGGAGCATCAGGCAGAGCTCACCCAACTTCTGCCTCTGGGGAAGACACATCAAAAAGCAGGTCACAAGCAAGAGCCACCCAGCAACCCTAGTGAGCTCTCTTTAGGAAACCCACTATCTTCAGTAATGTGAAACCCAGAGGAGGTGCCAGTGGCCCAGTAGCACCTATGAGAACAGAGCACTGTGGCTGCAAAGTGCCCTTTTTCCCAGCACACACCAGCTTTGGCTTACCCAGCAAGTCAATGATGATGGAGTTGCCCAGGAGCAGAGAGAATCCCATCAGGACCCAGGGCAAGAAGGGGGCCTGGAAGTTAAGAAGCCCAAAGAAGTTCATGCGGATATAAGGATTCCTGCGACTCCACACATACACCAGCATGATGGTGAAAGCCTGGCCCAGGAAAAACAGGCTGGCAAAGAGTCCAAATAGCTGGGAACTACGGAGTCAAGGAAAAACCTACCTGCCCTGTGCACCACCTCCAGGAAGCACAGGATGCCTTGTGACTAGGAAACCCAAAATGAGGCAGCTGATCACTGCCCATGCCACCAAACCTTTCCTGGGCTGCCTGAGATGTACTGACCACCACCCTCCCTGCACATATGTCCCTCCCTGCCACTCCGGAACAAGACACTCTGGAATAGCACGTACAGATTGCTCACTCCTTAAACTGATGTCTACAAGCACTGCAGACCAGGGAGCTCATGTAGTCACCTTTACAAAGGGAACATCAAAATGGCCTTCAAAGAAGGGCCTTCACAGCCTTACAGCACTTGAGACAGTGGCACATATTAACAACTAGCTTGCATCCAGTATCTGCCTTCTACAGAAGAATTTCAGCAGTGAGATGGCTCTTGCATTTCACAGTCCTCTTCTCCAGAACACAAGGAGACAGACAGAGGCAAAAAATTCCCCTGCCCTTGTTGGAGTTGGACTCCAAATTCACCTATGGCCAAGCACATGGGTGCTGCAGGCACCTGGAGACTGGCTGGCCAAATGCCCAAGGGTGGCCGAGAGCCATGAGAGCTCACACAGCTTCATGCAGAGCTCTGTGAGTAGAGCACTGCTCTGAGCCATCTGCATAAGACAGCAGAAGACATTCAGAGAGTGTTTATGCTTGGGAGGGAGATATTTCTCCCCAGCAGACTACTTTGTCATGAAAAGAACTTCTTAAGATGCGTGATGATGTCTCCAGCCACTGACAGGTCACAAGGACAGAGTGCTGGGCTCGTGCTGCCTGATGTGCTGACAATGGTATGGGGACATCTCACTCCTTGTCCTCATGGCCCTGTGTTCTTGCCTTCAGCTGCACTCACTTTCCTGAGCAGACTTCATGCAACTGTAGCTGTGCTCCACTCACCAGAGCTCAGACAGTGGCCCTGTCACAGCTGGACAGGTTCTCAGAGCATAACGTGGCCTCCTTTCAGGCTGAGCTTCCCCAGCACACTGCCACATGTCCTCTTTGGGGATGAGGCAGCCCAGCCCCTTGCCAGGTGCACCAGCACTTCTGCAGACACCAACACAATCGAGGGCAGCTTTCCCTGTATTTTGCTTCTGCTCTCAGCACACTGGGTGAGGCACAGGCCAAGACAAGGCTGGGCAAGACGAGGAGCACAAGCTGTGCCATATGGCAAGATGCTGCATCTCCACTGCATGCTCAGCTCTCCCACACCACAGGGCATGAGCCTGGCAGGCCTGGGGCACAACAGGGCCCTCTGCCCCATGACACCAAGAAGGTTCACAAACCAGCTGTGCTGCTCAGCAGGCAGGTACCTGCTCCACACAACACAACCGGGATGTAGAGAGGTAGCAGACAAGCCCTACGCTACCAACAGCATCTCAGAAGACACCAAAGAGCCTCAACCAACTCCAAAGGATACTGTCATGAGAAACCCTCCGAAGAGGAACATGAAGACAAAGTCAGCTGTCCTTCCACGGAAGGAGCCTTCTTCGAGCATGCGGCAGTACCTGTACCTGGGAGCAGGAGAGAAGGGAGGGGTTGCAGTATAGGAAATTAACAGCTGGCCATCCTGTGTCCCCACAGCGTGACTTTGGGGGAATAAGCCACTGCAAGCTATTTCATCCCAGGAAGCTGTCAGCCAGGTGTCCAAGCCCCCAAGCAGAACAGTGCAAGCTTCACCTCATAGCACTGATCCCAGGGAAAGAAAGAAGCACCTGCTGTGCTCCAGCCAGAGCTCACCCCAGGAACGGGCACTGCTCTCCAGCACGAGCCACAGCAGCACTGCCAGCTCCCTCAGCCTTTTAGTAAGGGCTGCCTGACAGCAAGCAGAGATGGAGGGGCAGGAGGGGGGCACAGTTGTCAGGGGAATGGCTTCAATTCAGACCAAAAGAGCCAAGGGAAGACCCGACAGCCCCAAACTGCTGCCAAGGCAAGTCAGCGTGGGGAGGAAGATGGATGGGGGGGAATTGCATCTAAGCCAAAATGGGAGCAGAGAGCTTCACTGAGACCAAAGGATACAGAAATATCATGTTGAAAAAGAAACTGAATCCCAGGGGCCCAAAAAAGAGGAAGTTGGTGATCAGCCTCCATATCTGAAAAAGAGAGAGGAGAGAGAAAAGGAGGTGGACAGAGAGGTCTCTCCCTGTCACATGTAGAGCAGCCCATTGCTCTATCCAGGGGGGATGCCCAGTCATGCACCTGTCCACTCACAACTACCCCAGGACACCAGACAGCTCCACCCCACCCTCGTGTGGGACCTCCCTTCACTGCTCACATCAGAGCGTCTCCCCTTCTCAGGTGTGGGAAAGAAGATTTCTCTACGTTTCTGGAAAGGATGAACAACTACAATTCAGCACCCAGGGCCAAAGTAAATCACTGTTCATGCCCCTCTACAATAAAGCCTTCCCTACTCAGCCTGACAGCAGCTCCCACACATCTCAGTGTCACAGAGAAGGGGGAGATGGGCTTTGAGTAAAGGAAAAAAGGAAATGTCAAGATGGTGTGTGGCAGGGAAAGGCTGGAAGGAGCTGTCTCCATCCAGGTGTCTGTGACAAGAAGGCACACTGTGCTGGTGACCCAGCCCACACTGGTCAGGGAAGGCTGGAGTAGTGGGAAAGGAGCCCCTTGGGATGACACAGCACTCCCTGTCCACCCTGGGGAGCGGGACACGCACGGCCCGGCCTGTCACATCCACCCCTCGCCGTGAAGGGGCACGAGGGCCCCAAATCCCGGGCAGGGCCTCACCTGGAACTTCCTGAAGATGAGGTCGGGGTTGAAGTACAGCTGGAAGGGGGTGATGAACTCCAGCTGCTGTGGGAGACAGGCAGAGCAGCTGCCATCACCCGCCGCCCTCAGCCAGCCCCCGGCTTCCCCCCCAAACCCTCCACGCCCTGCCCCCCGGCGGGGTCCCCGCTCACCACGGCGGCGGTGGTGAGCACGCAGGCGGTGGTGTACGCGCGGGTCACGGCGGGCATGCCCAGGTACTCCTGCGCGAAGCCCTGGTACGCCATGGCCCCGCCGCTCCAGCGCGGGGACGCGGCGCCTTTAACGCCCCCCTACGCCCCGCCCCTCGCGGGGCGCGCCCGGCCAATCCCCGCGCGACAGGCTGCGCGCGCCGGCCAATGGGAGCGCGCCTCATGGCCCCGGCCCGCGCGCGCCGCCAACCGCGAGCGGACCCGCCGCGGCCGGAACGGGCCGGGGGGGAGGGACCCGCCTGAGGGACGGACCCGCCTGAGGGACCGGCCCCGTGTGCCGCCCCCGAGAGCCCCGGGCACCGCCCCCGTGGGTGGGACGCGCCCCCGGGCACCGCCCCCCACGCCGATGGCGGCGGCGGCCGAAAGAAAGGCGGGTCGGGGGCGTCCTGAGGACGGGCCGTCAGCGGCAGAGAAGGGAGAAGCACCGGGACCTGGGTGGGCTCGTGGGGCTGCGCGGTCGGGGCAGTGCCCGGGCTGAGCCGCCGGGTCCCGGCACAGGGACCTGCCCGGAGGTGCCTCCGCCCAGTTCCTACCCCGGCTCAGCTCCGGCCCCCGCGGCGGCCCCCCGAGAGCCCGGGGCTGCCAGCGTGTTGTTCCCGCACACCCGGGTGTTTGGAGGGAGAGGGACCCGCTGCGGGAGCCGGGCCGGGAGAAGGGGCGGCGGTGCCGGCTGCTTCGCTCATCAGGAGAGTCCTGTCATCACTAAGACACAAAGGGGTTTGGGTTGTCAGTAATTCTTGCCAAAACCTCTCCTGCTTCCTGGAGGAAGCAATGAGGCGCTTCCCCGAGATCGCCCCGGCCTGTCGAGGTCGCACAAGGTCGCTGAGACCACAAGGGACGCGTGGTCCCAGCAGATGCTCCTGTTTTTCGGTGGAGCGGCAGCAGCACTTGGATTCAGCCCTCAAGAGAGAGCGGAGCGTCTGCCGCCTGTAGGACACGACACACGACAGCAACCTGACATCCTCCACTCGTGCTGATTGTGCTCTCCGGAGCTGCCTGCACTGCTCACGACTCGGGTCTAATGTTACAGCCACCCTGGTTTCAGACAAGGAGTGAGCCTCGTGTTGGGTTTGTGCAGGAGAGGGTTAAGCTGTCATCAGAGCCTTAATGAGCCCTGAGATTTCCCTTTAAACCCTCAGTTTAAATGGGAAATGAAATTACTGGCGGGGGAGGGAGTCTTTGTGTCTTCCACCACCTCCGCCCTGACTGCCCTTTGATGAAGAACAAAACCCAGCTGGAAGATGACAGGACATGGGGTTAAAGCAACATATTGGGGGAGAGAGGGAAGAAGAGAAAGTCCCGTGGGTGCCTGTGAGACCAGGGACTGGGTTCCTGAACGCCCCAGGCACTGCAGTGCTGAGAGCCACCTCTACGTCACTGTGCTGGGGAAAAGGAGAAAACTCCTTCAGGTCATAGCTGTGTTATAGGGAACCTGGGAATGGAGTTGAGCGTAGGGGAACATGGAACTTGAACTGCAGCAGTGTCAATAAGCTTGGCTGTGTTGTTACAGGCTTTTGGTGGGAGCTGGGATAGATGTGACAGCTCTGAAGAGGTGAGGAGAGCTGAGCTTTCAGGGAAACTCATTGGGCCAGGAGCTCTGCAAAGGCCTGCCTATATTCATGTGGCTCTTTCAGCCCAAATGCCCTGCTGCTGCAGCTCAGCCCTCCAGCATGCCACAGAACTCCCAGCCCCAGCAGGATGGGCAATGGAGTTGAAGAACTGAGAGTCAATAAATGAATAATGAATTAAATACATGAATAAATATCCTGCTCCTTTGGGTGGGTAATTAGAGGTTTCCTATCTGTGCTCACTGAGTGGGGATGCCAGACAGAAGCTGAATTCAAGCACTAGAATTCATCTCCAGCCCCTTGATTGAATCAAGGCTGGAAATGAATACTGGGAGCCTCTCTGCTGGAAGGCCTTCATCCTAGAGCTCAGTCTCACTAGCTCCCCAGAGATGAGAATCCAGATGGACAATCCCACTTATTCACTGTGGAGGACTATGTGCAAAACAGACATTGCATAAAATCTGAAAAAAAGCCATCAGTTTCTCAATTTTCTTCTTTTCACTTGTTTGCCAGCCAAAACTGGAGAACTCTACTTGTCCAGGCTTCTACTTAAGGCCTCTTTTCTAAGGTTTGTGGGGGAAGGGGGAGACATGATGAAGTGCATTGGGAAGCTCACCAGCTCCCACTGGAAGAGGCCAAACAAATCCCAGTGTCACCCCTGGTTCCCAGGCTGCTTTCTGCCCATGATCTCACTCCCATCGGAGCTCAGCCAAGTTGACTTCATGCACTACAGTATGCCCAGGGCAGCTTTAGTCTTTGTTACAGTCTGTGTCACATTTTATGGTTTTTTTGAATTATGTCCTTTCACAAGTTCTCATCAGTCCAGCCACATATTTGAGTTTGCATTACACACCTTTGTAGCGATGCCTTCTACAGAATCATGGAATCTGATAAAAAAACCCGAAAAAGCAAAGCTAAATTCTTTGTCTCAGCTGCAAGAAGGTACTGCCAGAACAGAAACACTGCCCAGGAGTTTCTTTGCTGATTTCCTCCTGCCTTGTTCTGTCATGCTCCCTCTGCCCAGGGACCCAAAGCAGATGTAGCACAGGTCTGAGCAGCAGTGACGTACCACTGCTGCCTGTCATCTGCTGAGTTCTCCTTCCTTTTGGAAGCAGTTCAAGACATGTCAATGTGAAGCATTGGTTTCAAAACCCAAGACACCAGAAACTCAGTTTCCACAAAAATACGCCTGTCATACTGTAAACATTTACAATCCACAAACCAACTCGCAAGAAACATTCCTGGGAAAGAAGAACTAGTATGTTGCACACTCACCACTGTGGTTTCATTTGGACTTCAGTTTAAAAATATATATATTTTCTGAAAGGGAACAGTTTTGCATGTACACAGTGACAGACCAGTATTAGACCCTCCTGTTACCTCTGGGTTTGTTTTCCCAATTTCCGGGGTGACTTTTAGGAACATGCAAGCATTTGCCTGGAGTTGCAGGTAAACTGAACCCTGCAACAGAAACTCAACAGCTTCCTGTCTCGGTTTATACAAACCAAAATAGCAGAGAGTTAAAAAACAAAGAAAAAAGCTATTATCTCTCCCCATGGGTTAAACAGCACATAAACCTCAAAAAGGCACATGAGCAAAGATAAATGGGCTGTTGCAGTGTTCATCTCTTTTGTTTGTTGTAAATTATTGTGTGTAATTCATGTTTCCTGTCCATAAATACCAGAGGAACTTGGAGACATGGAATCCATTCTAATTCAGTAAAGACAAAAACAACTCCTTTTGAGCCCATCTGGAACTTGTTTTTATCATAATTGTTTTGGGCTCAGTAACGAGTTCAAGATCTAACTGCCGTCACTAATTGTTTCAAGAATAAACAGATGCTTTGTTTAAAGGTGGCAGCTCCCATTTTGCCCAGCACAGCACTCTCTGGGGTCGAAGGATGAAAGGAGCTGTGCGCTGTGTCAGCACAGGCCCTAAACGAGCGTTGGCGCCCTTGTCGGGTGCTCACCCCGCTGGCAGCTGGAAAACCAGCCCCCAGCCCTGCATGTGGGGTGTCCAGCCAGTGACATGTGCCCTCTGCTCTTTAACACCACTGGCATTTTGTTTGTAACTTCATCTGATGGCCTTTTGCAGTGTGTCATGATGTGACAAGTCATACCTGCTCTGATGACGCATAGGCACCTCCTCCAGCGGGGCTGTGGGACACTCAAGGGAGAGTGTTCATTCCCCGGCCATATAACCCCAAACCCCTTGCCTGGAGTAATGCTCCACCCCCTTGCTTAGAGCTCTGCTTATTTTCTTCATTTGAAAACAAAGATACCCCACACAAACCCACCCTGAGAGACTGCCCCCACCAGGACATGAGACCATGGCAGTTCTGTTCAAGGCCTCACTCATGGTGCTCCCCAGGACATGCCGGGCCCGAGATCCCTGACAGCCCTGATAGAGAAGAGGTCATTGCATGATCGATGCCCCGGCACTAGGAACAGGTTCAGAAAGAGCAGCACTGAGCTCCCCCACAAGGGAGCCACACCAGCCAGGGGGACCTCACTGGAAGGTTATTTCAGCTCTCACCCTCAGCCCTTGGTGGCGCAGACAGCAGGTGCCAAGAGCTCCAGGTCCACCATGGAGTAGTCACTAAGAGTTTCTGCTCCGGTTTAGGCTCCATGAACCTGCTGTGCACAGATAAGCTGTGTAATCAGAACTGCCTGAGGCACTTGAAATGTTTACTTTTCCATGTTTAGTGGCCATATATAAATTCTTTCTGCTTCATTGAAGTATTTCTTGTCCCAAATCAGCTAACTCTAGAGTGTCGTGGCTGAAGTCAGGAGAAAGGGAATCATACGGATTTGGATGGATTTTTAAATTTGTTTGTTTGTTAGAAAGAAACTAAAGATAGCACTTAGACCTCAGCCCTCCAAGGACATGTGGTTTGCACAGGGTTTGCTGTAAATCACAGTTTATGTTATTTTTATTTCCTATGGGTTTTAGTTCAAAAACACAGCTTTGCATCTGGCATATCATGAAAAAGAAGATTTCACTTAAATCTCCTTGAGCAGAGCCTGATCACATATCCAAATAAAGCACCTCTTCCAAAACAGCTTCTGATCATGAGTTGAAGACATCAAACAAGAAAATGTCTGTCTTTTTGCACAGTTATTTTTTTTCCAGTGTTTAATCATTCTTGTTAAATTCTTCTGCCTTGTGATCTGTCCTCTACACCATAGGTCACCTCCCACAGCTGTCAGTAGGGAATATCCTTCAAGGGCCTTTATTTTGTAACATCCATTTCATAAGCACTGTGGCCAAATCAACGAAAGAACTGAAAAACAATCCCTTTTTTTCTTATAAAAAGAGATCTATGTTCTGCTTACAATAGCAGCACATCAACTGAGCATGCTGTCAGCTGCTGAAGAGGAGTCAGAAATGTTATTTGTAGTTTGGTTTTCAGTAAACTTTTTTTCAGAGGCAGGAGTATGTGTCCCAGTCGAGGTGCCTCTCAGTAAGCCAGGGGACAGCTCTAATCAAAAGCTCTATCTGAAGTGAGTGATAAATAAGAAAGCAGGATGAGTCTGACACTGTGACACTGCTGCACACATTTTCCTCTCCTCAACAAGAACATTCAGCAGCATTTGCTGCCATTTGGCAGAGTCTAAATGCTCTTCTCTTGCACACAGAAACAGAGGTTTAGTTTAGCCAGGCAGTTTGTTCTCTCTGACCTTCAGGTCACCCAGTTTCACCCAACTGCCTGCATCAGTGTCTGGTACAAAGAAGGAAGGAAAGGAAATAGTTCAGCCACAGCATGACCTACAGCTCACAATGCACTGAAACAAGGGTATTTCAATCATTTTTAGTATTTTGGGCTTTCTCAATTTTCCCTGGGAAGCTTTACTGCTTATCAGGAGGATGAAAATGCAGACTGCTGATCCAGCATATAGAACATACAGCCATTCATCTCATATCCAAAAATTCTAGCTGGCAAGGAAAAGCAGCTAGTTCCCTTGGCTGCATCAACCCTCATGTCCTCAGAGGACTCAGATCCCATGTATCCCCTCTGGTTTGGAAAGCATCCCAGTGACTCTGTGTGGTAGCAGAAGCTCTCTCAGCATTGGGTCCCTGCCCTGAGAAACCTCTGTGATGAAGCCCATTTCCTGAAATTCTTATACAGTGTCTTGAACTGACATAAATTGTGGGTTTTTTATAAAGAACACTGGTGAACTGCTGGGACTGAGAATAATGGTGTCACAGCAGGGCACTCATTTCCTACAAAGAAAATCAATTTTAACAACTAAGTTCCATAAACATTGCTGTCATCATAAAACCAGCAAACCCGCTGCATGTTTCTTGAGAAAGCCACTTGTTTGTGGATCATATTATTTGTCTTCTTTATTCTGAGCGAGTCCTGCAAGAGTCAGGACAAGCAGACAGGGGTATTTTGTATCTCACAGTGATGGTCCTTGCAGGAAAGTGAGAAGGGTTTAAAGAAATATCCAGGCTAGAGCCTGGGAAACAGCCAACAACCAGCCAAGGAGCAGCTCCAAATCTCTTCTGTAATTTACAGTGTAGTGTTTGTAGGGAGAATTCATCCTGTCAATCCAAGCCTCACAGATGTAAATGGGGCCCCTTTTCTCCTCTTGCACTGTAATTGCAGTTGGCTCAGATCATTCTGTGGTAAAAACACTCTAAAACTTGGGAACCTCTCAGTTCGTGACAGATCAAAGAGCATGTGTTGATGGTCTTTCCTAATGACAGGATTACCACTTATTCCTGCAGTCAGATAATTACAGACAGAGCCTGCCATCACATTCTCCAAATAACTACTCTCCCATGCTCATGGCATCGTATTTCACCTTGATTATGACAGGTTTGAGTTAATTGAAAAAGTATTCGAGGGAAGAGGGTGGTAGATCCCCGCAGTACTGCTGGAAACCTGCCGGGTTTATGTGAAGTTATGAACTCTAGAGCCAGGAGTTTGAGTAACTACAGAGCAGTGGATATACCCTGGTGACAGACTCCGAGACTGGGGATTTCTCATCTACATCAGCTGCAACTCTGAGATTTGGAGAACAAGGACTGAACATCAGGAAAGATGGTTTTTTTAAGGTGCTGCACAAAGCTGGCTGGAAACAAAACCAATGTGAACATTTCTCAACACCAAAGCACAGGTCATATATAGATGCTGTGTAGGAGGAAAAAAAAATCTGTTCACTCCTCATCAAGGCAGCTGTTACTTCCAGCTAGCCAGCTGCACACACAAATCCAGACATAGCAACAGAGTAGACAACATTAAGAAACTCGAGCTTTTCTTTTTGAATATGTTACTGGTTTTGATACATGCTGCCTAAACTATAGGTTGACTTGTACAGTTGGGTAAAGTTACACCTGTTTCCCAGTGAACAACTTATTGTTTGGGAAGGTGTTGGAAGTGTTCATCTAACCCCTGCCACAGTGTTGGAATACTGGATTCAGAGCCTAATACAGCAAATTTTGTACTTCTCCTGCCACTTAGTGGCTGCGGCTGATGCAGCATCACATCTCTACTCACACAATCGTGAGAAAATACTTCTGTGATGTGGAACAGATTTATATTTCTGTTCAGGTTTAGTAAAACCTGAGTAGGGACAAAGAAGCATTTTTTAAAAAGTTTCACTTATTTTGAATACTTTGAAGTCTGTCAGGGGCCTCACAATTTGCAATCTGCAGGATGAAAGAATGTTAAAATATCATGGTTATTCCTAAAGGCCAGGTATTCTGTGAAGCAGTAGCTTTGATGTTACTGCTGGCAGTGCAATATGCCTCCATCTCCGCTGGGCCCATCTCTAGGATTCATAAGGTTGCACCATTTCTCACTGCCAGGGAGTGCCTTTCATATTTCATAGAGAGCAGCAAGGCTGTCCTTGCTGTTACTGCTGCCTTGCTGTCTTCTGTACATGGCAGGATCTAGTGCTGTCAGTGTGGCTGTCTGCTCTGTGCCAGGCTGCAGGGAGGAGACAGGACCACAGCCTTCTGTGCATCACTCACAGCCTTGTCAGCAACCCCTGGATTGACTGCATGGCACCAGGACACGGACAGGACTGCAGTGAAAGGCCCTGGATAACAAGGATTTGAAAGGTTTGGGCTTCATTTATTCCTGTCACTGGCAGGACCAAGGTTTGTCTTTCAGATCTTAGATTGTGTTCCAGGGCAAATACAGTCAGAAAAAGAAAAACTTGTAGTTCACTTCTGCTTTGATCACACTTAATCAGACAAGTGATACTGGGCAACTGTGCCAGATGCTCTGAGAGGGAATCTATGCAAACCACACTGGCTTTCAAGAGGATTTAGACAGCTCTGGATCTTGGAGAATCATTTTCCTAAATTGTCTTTCAACAGTTCTTACTTTTCCCCAGAATGTGCTTTGAACAAAATTAATTGAACTGTCTTGCTAATGAACATGCAGCCCTGTTTTGAGAATGTAAATCAGCTGGCAAAACACCTGCCAAGTCAAGTGTCTTATCCTAACGTAATGGGTGACTAAATACACATTCCTATGCTGGAGATTTAAATAATCCTTTAGAGCACTGCTGAGAGTACCAGGGGCTTTGGCAGACAGAGGAAAACCTACGAAAGAGGATGAACAAGCTGCAGAGACTGGTAAAACATCTATTTTACTATTATTGCTGACAGATTTTTTTTTTAATTTGAATTTTTATGAAGCTGTGTAAGTACTATCAGGTTCTCATAGAATTATTTTCCAACTCATCACAGTCCTTGGGATAGAACTGACAGACTAATGGCTCTCCTGGCAGCTGCACACCATCGCTGTGGCTGAGAAAATAGTGCAGAAGCCGGGTGTTAAGGAAGGCTTGGGAAGGTCACTCTATAAATACAGCTCAGCTTTGAGCACAGAACTGTTTGGTGGGTCCTGGAGGAAGAAACAAACCATTTTCCTTTAGCTCATGGCCACAAAAGAGCTCTGTGGTACAGGACCTGTAGGGGATGTACTCTATAATGAAAGCAGGGAAACGAGCAGGAGCAGTGGTAGAGTCCTAGGCATTGTGAGTTAAAAAGAAAAGTGTGCTATTATTGTAGGGAGAGGAAATCTCTCTCACCTGGAGAACTAGAATAACTAGGAAGAGCAGAGATATCAGGAGCACAATCCTTAGCTCAGGTCTCAGTAACAAGACAGGGAAGTGGTGCAGCCACAAAAAGTGCGAAGTGAAACGTAGCTGCTTCTAATGGGGACAGGAGAGAGCTCAGCCTCTTCTTGCTGCAGGGCTGGAACAGTCTGGCTTTATTTTTGTCCTGGGAGAATGTCCTGTCTCAGGCTGGTAGGGAAGTTATTTACAAGAAAAGACTTTGAGAAAAGGAAAAATCTAAGATTATTTGAATTTGTGGTTTTAGAACTATTGCAAGACTAGACCAAACTTTCCTTTTCTTTGGTAAAGGGCTCTGTGAGAAGAAAATGAGCAGGTAGAGCAGAAAGAGCTCCCCAGCATTGGGTTATCCAAGTTCTCGGGGTCAATGGGGTCATATTCATGTAGCAAAACACAATCTGGCCTGAGGTGCCCTGCAGTGGCTGGCTAACAGCCAAGCCTGAGCATGGGCTCTTCATGTTACACTAGAGCTTTCCCAGTGGGAGGGGTTTTGGAGCAGGGGGCTGGCAAAGGCCATCCTGGCCCTGGGCCACTCAGAACTGGAGGTGTCAGACTAAAGGCCAGGGGCTCCCAACATGCTCAGAGTGGTCTTGAGACATGGGACAGTGTTCCCAGTGCAAGGACACCCTCAGGGCACAGCTTGCCTGTCACAGGATTTCACCTACAGATGGGGAAACTAAAGGCACAGGCACAAAACAGCATTCTATTTTAATCTAAAATATGTGTTATTATTATGAAAAGGTAGAAGAAATAGCATGCCAATGTATCACAAATGCAGTGGATATATATGGCCATGAGAAAAATCTCCCAGCTCAAAGTGTGAATTTTGTGGGGTCATTTTATTCTGTGCAAGGAAGCCATCCATTTTCTGTCCCTTTTCTTCAGCTTCAGAACAAGATCCTGATCCTGACAATATGTGCTGCTGGGATTGGAGGCACTTTCCAATACGGTTACAACATCTCCATCATCAATGCTCCAGCTTCAGTAAGTACTGCTAGTCCCAAAGTACACCTGCCCGAGGGCTTCCTCCCAGGACAGACCCTTCCTTGGTGGCTCTGTTGGACAGTGATGTGCCATTGCTGGTGCTGAGGGACAGAAGGGAAAGATGTGTTGTTCCCTCTGTATAATTCACATCTGGGGTACAGGACTTTGCTGTCAAGAGCCAACTTTGAGCAGGATGTAGTGTCGCAAGAATTTATTCAAAATCTTTGTCTCAACTCCTTTAGCAAATGTAATTCTAAAATTTTCTAACCTGCACCCTTTGAAACTGATTTTTGCCCCTATATTCCAAGTTAGACCCATGAAATTAATTTTTAAATTATCCAAGGTAGCTACATACAGATAGGAACCAACTGCAACTTTTCAACGGCAACAATTTTACACTCTAAACTCTCTGTTAAAAACTCATCTGGAACTGGAAGGGATTGGAGGCATAAACACAGAATAAATAGATACATTAATAAGGAAGACTTTATATTTCTCAGTGTCCTTCATCTCTATGTGGTGGTTGTGCTGCCCTGTCCCTCTCCCTCAGTACATCCAGACGTTCATGAACACGACCTGGCTGGAGCGCACGGGAGTTCCCCTGGAGAGCAACGTGATCCTGCTGCTCTGGTCCTTCACTGTCTCTGCATATCCCCTGGGAGGCCTCACTGGGGCTGTGGTTGCTGGTCCCATGGCCATCATGTTGGGAAGGTAAGAGGGTGCTGGAGTTTAATTTGGGCTTTGCAGCTTCCATTACTCTGAGAGGAATTAGGAGCCCCACAGCACAATGCTCACTGCAGTTAAAAAGAGTGAAAACATGTTTTCTGTCATGGACCAGTCTGCCTTAAACATTCTGAGTTGGCAGGGAGCATATTCTGATATGACAGTATTTCATATCTCAAAACCCAATGGGGAACATTTTTGTCCCCCAAATCACCTTCTCATCATATTCCAGCCCAGCTGAGGTGCTACAAGGATTTCGGCTCACCTCTGTACCACAGTAGCCACCTACATCATCACCATCATTTTTGTGCCAGTTTTCTGCCATCCTTTTAAATAGGAAATCATAATGGGTCAGACCAGGTATTTTTCTTTAAAATAAACTGTGGGGATTGGTAGGAATGACACTGGAAAAACAGAGGGTGGTTGTGCATCCCAGGTCCTCCTGTCTCACAGGTCACTTTTTGTCTGATATATTTTAGGAAGTATTCATTAAATTCCCACAATTGGAGGTTTTTTTCTCTGCTCTGGAGTCTCTAAAAAGTATTTGTCTTACCTCATCTATCTTTCATACACAGCTCTATCTCCAGTTCTCTTCAGAAAAAAAACCACTTAGTGTTGCTAACATAAACTAATAGGTAGTCAGATTTTCCTTCCCTCTCTCTTGATCCCAAAATTTTCCTCTATGTGCTGTGACTTTGCTTTGTTCCTCTGGTATGATAGAACAGGCACCACTGTGAAGGACTGTCTCCCATGGCTTACTTATTTCATGGTTATGAATATCTGGAAAGGATACAGCTTTTTTATCCAATTAAAATTTAGAGACTTCACCCTGTACTGCTGTGGAATAAAATCATATCCCATCATAAATAAGATTAAAAAAGACTGACTGGCAAGGCAGTGAGCCGGGACTAGAGAGAATTATTGGCTGTTATGGGTCAGTAGAGCTCTCTCTTTTTTTTTTTTTCCTGGTTTTCAACAGAAATTTCCCCTGGGACACATGAAAACTTCCTGTCAAAGCTTCACAACTCTCATACTATTACATGAAAAATTCCTGTTTCAACAAATTAGCATTTTCAGACCGCGATGCACACAGCTTACTGAAGGAATACTCCTCTCCATTCAAATGGAAACTGCGTGTGAGCAGGAGAGCCCTGAATTTGGGCACCCTCGTGGTGCCCTCAGCGTGCCCAAAGGCAGCGCTGCAGGGACACCTTGTGGCACACAGACACCCCATGTAGGGCTTCGGGTACTCGGGTGTCCTGTGGTGGGGCTGAGCCCACCTTGAGCTTCCAGGCGTGGCAGGTGGGATCTGCAACGTGAGATGTTTTATTTGATAACTAAACCTGACACATAAGTGCTCACAACTGTCTTTTCTCTTGGAAGGAAGATGTCCCTGCTGCTGAACAATGTCTTTGTGATCATAGCTGCAGCCTTGTCAGGATTCAGCCGAATGGCAAAATCCTTTGAAATGATTATGCTCAGCAGATTTTTTACTGGCATGAATGCAGGTATGGCAACACGAGAAACATAGCAGGACAAAGGGGATAAAAGGTAACAATTAGAAATAGAAGATATTCAAATAGGGATGATGCGAGATATGAAACCAATTAATCCTCCAGGCTGACCAGACACATGTAAGTGAATTAAGAAGTTGTATATACAGATTTTATATTTTGCTTCTGAGACCTTTTTTTAAAAAAACATGCATAGGCAGAAGTTTTGTGTATTACATGTATCTGTGTGCACAGGGAGAATCTGAGCTTAAAATTGATCCCTGTCTGCTTGTAAGAATATCAGTCCCTCACCAGCATGACCGCCAACATTAAAGCTCTTGTAGAAGTTTATCCAAGGAAATAATGATTAAGTGTCTTAAAGTATGATCAAAATGGGGAAGTAAAGGGAAGCCATGCTTACTACCCTGAATTTGGTGCTGAAAAGACCATAGACGGAGGCCCTGACAGGTTTCGGTTTCGTTATCCACTAGTACTGATGAGTCCGGAAATGGGTGTTTAGCAGCCTATGCGAAGAATAGCTGTGCGATTGAAGGTTTGGGGAAATAATGAGCACTGGCAGATGGGTCATTACATAGCCCACGGCAGAAAAGTGCAGCTGGCAACCTCCAGAGGTGGCTGACTGCATTTATCCGTGTCTCCTCCACCCACGAGCTGAGGTCACTGTTTGTCTGCCTTGCCCAGGTGTGAGCATGAACATTCAGCCCATGTATTTGGCGGAAAGTGCCCCAAAGAAGCTCAGAGGAGCTGTGGCCTTGACCTCTGCATCGTTTACAGCCCTGGGGTTGGTGCTGGGACAGGTGGTTGGACTCAGGTAATGTAAAGCAAAAACCCCGCTTATTAAATCTTTCTTTTTTTTTTTTCTCTTTACTACCCCTTTCTTTCCATTCATTTTCAGTGCCCTCGTGCAGCAGAGGGTGCTGGGCTTTTGCCAGGTTGTTAAACGTACTGTGTAAATTTAGTTTGTTTGGTTTATTTTTTCCTCTAGGGAGCTCCTAGGCAGGGAGGAGAGCTGGCCATTCCTTTTGGCAAGCAATGTGGTACCTGCCCTGATCCAGCTCACAGCTCTGCCTTGGTTCCCTGAAAGCCCCAGATACCTCTTGATTGACCGTGGAGACAAAGAATCCTGCATCTCTGGTGAGTTTAGGATGGCTCAGCTCCTCACTGAGCATTTGAAATCTACCCACTGGGCAGATTGCATATCCTTAACATACATAACTATGTATGTTGTAAATATCACTTCCTCCTTCCAAACTAAAGAACATCCTATAATCTTAAATATATTTGACCTATTGAAGTAATTGAAAGACATCTGACATCTTCCTACAAAAGACTGTTTTCCTACGATAGGGAGGTCAAAAGGTGAGACTTGTGTTCGCAGTGGCAAATATGTTTTGTAACTATGAAGAGAAATAAATGCTAGTTGAAGAGCTCGGGATCAAATCTGAAGCCAATTCATATTAAAGGATTTGCTTAGATTTGTGGCATACAAATCCTCATATGAGAAGTGGCTGGAATTACTTTCTGGGAAATATGTGCTGTGTACCAAGAACATCTTAATTGCCTGCAATTCCCAGGGAAGTCACTTGAGATCTGAGTCAGAAGCACAGCTGCTGAAATGGCACTGGTGGGTTATCAAACAATGTGGAGGGATTTGCACTCCCTTTCCCCCAAATCCTTCAAGTGGCTGCACCACAACTGGCCATCTCTGTGACGGTAACAGCGTGATCACAGATGCAGAATGACAAACCAAATGTAAGGCTCGGGGGTAAGAGGTTCCCTTGTCCTTGCAGCACTGCAGAAGCTCAGAGGCACCAGTGACCTGAGTGCAGAGCTGGAAGAGATGCTGGCTGAACAGGCTGCTGTTAAAGGTCAGAGAGCAAAGAACCCGTGGGAGCTCTTCCAAAATCCATCTCTGAGGTGGCAGCTGGTGAGCATCGTTGTGCTGAGCAGCGCCATGCAGCTCTGCGGGAACGACTCGGTAAGAGCCTGATACAGGAGCCACAGCAGTGCTTTGTCATGGGATGTGGGTGAGAGCTCTTGGGTTTAACATCCTGTCTGCTGGAAAAGAACAAACAGTGGTCTTCCTGCCTGTGGAGACCTCAGTACACCTGTGCATTATGGAAAGATTCAGAAAGGTGCTGTCAAAATCACCTGTGTGACAGCACGTTAGTCACTCTCTGTGTGGTCCTTCAGGAAGAACAATGGGATGTATTTTCAGATGTCTTCTCTTACTGCTTTCTCCTCTCTTCTCTCCACAGATGTATTCTTATGCAGCTTATGTGTTCCAAGAGGCTGGAATTCCTCAGGACAAAATCCCATATGTTGTAATCGGTACAGGAAGCTGTGAACTGATCACGTCTGTCACCTGTGTGAGACTCTTAATGCACTCTGCTGACACGCAACCTCTGTTGACAGTGTGGAGGCTCTTAATAGCTAATTTTGGATTGACATGTGTTTTCATGCCAAGAAAGCCCTCTAAGCACAGCAGCCAGGCCATTTGTCAGCACCCACAGCCAGACAGGTTAACGCAGAATTATTTGGTCTGACATTGCATTGTCATCACTGTCTAAAATCTCTAAAAAGTGTAACTTTCATGCTTTGTGTCCGTATGGATAGTGGCAGAGTTTAGGCTGCAGCTGGGACATTCTCTTGTCTCTTCAACACCCTTCTTGCCTGATTCCTGCCACCAGACCTTTCCTTTGAAATTTCTTTTTTTTTTTTTTGCTAAGAAGCAGACAACATCCTTAAAGTAGCTGTAGAGTGAACTAGGCACAGAGTATTGAAATGGGAAGAGGGAGCAGGCAGGAACTATAAACACGGGTCAAATATCTTGCTTTATTTCACTGTGTTACTTTGTGCAGAACATGATTATAGACTATGCTGGTCGGAGGCCGCTGCTGCTGGGGGGCTACATCTTCATGGCAGGATGGGCCATTGTCTTCATGGTCGCTCTGAGCCAGCAGGTAGCAAACTTTACTTAATTTTTTAAGTGGAATGGAGTTGGGCTTTGCTTTTTATATGACTGGGGTGTTCAGTGGTGGCAAATAAGTGTAAGTGCCCTCACTGGTTTTCCGTTGGTCTCTGTGGCTGTAGACTCAGATTAGCTGGATGCCTTATCTCAGCATGGCCTGCATTTTCGCCTATATCCTGAGCTTTGGAATCGGACCAGGTCAGTTCCCTCAGTGTTTTCACTGAAACTTTTGGGTACTGCAGGGGCTTGGAGATGTGTGCAAGCAGCCTATGGAAACTCTCAGACCCTCTTTAGCCACAGCACGCTCAAAGGAACAAGGCAGTTTCTGCCAGCAGTGTTCAGCTGTTTCTCAGGGGTTTGCATTGCATGCCCCTGGAAGTCAGTGTTGGGCAGGGTCATTCTGTGCCCTCCTCTGTGCTGTTCCTCCTCACAGCCATCTTGGCTGTAAGGCCAAGGCACCTGGGGGTGATTCTTGTGTTAAACAGATGGCAAGGTTTTGATTTGCTGCTCAGTCCATTAGGGCTGCAAACCAGCATTTCTGATGCTTCACTTTAACCCAAGAGATTGGTGGTTACATAATTTGATTATTTACTTGCAGATACCTGGAAGGAAGATTTTCACATCTATTTGCTGTCCTACTAACATGCATTTCCTTGTCAGAATCCATTAGTTTCTGTGGTTGTGGGGGCAACACACAGACTGTCTGTGTGTGGATGTTTGGTTGTTGTGGGAGTAGATGTGAAACTCTGTTTGCTTACACAAGTTTGAAGGAAGGCAGGTAAGAATAGAATCAAGCTGCCAGTGTCACAAACCACACAAGTTGGCAACAATTTCTTGTCCTACAGTGCCATGGGGCTGAATTAATTATAAGCCTTTCTCACGGTTTGGTCCTGGTAAGAATAATGTGGATTACAAAACTTTTCCTGGCAGTTCATTCTAACATGAGAAAGTTTGAATAATTAGCCAGGCCTTAATATTTAACCTAAAAATTCCCCTCTGCAGTTAATCTCTATTACCACTTCTTCTGGCATTGCTGACTAGTGAGAATAATTTGCTGAATAATAATTTACTGTTCTCTTATACTTAAAGGTGTGTTTTCTTGTTAAGATGTGTTCTCTTGTTTTTAATGTCGTGTCAACAATATTATTAACTTTCTTGCCATTTCTTTTCCCAGCTGGTGTAACAGGAGTTCTGCCCACAGAGGTTTTTGATCAGATGTCCCGGCCAGCTGCTTACATGATCTGTGGCTCCCTGCTCTGGTTCAACCTATTTCTGGTTGGAACAGCCTTTCCATTCATCGTGGTGCGTTCCAAAGGCAAAGCAATCGCCTGCAGCTCTTTAGTGCTCTGTACAAGAAAGAAGCTCTGGTAGTGACCAGGAAAAGAGAATATTGCAAGCAGCAGCATAGCACTGCTATGGAAGTATCTTTATGAGAAAAGTGGTCAGAACTCCTCTAAACCAAACTTTCTCCATGTTCCCTATGGTGAATTCTGATTTGAGGTTGGGAGAAGACTAATTTGGGGCATGGATGACCAATATTCCTCCTCTGTCCTCAGCTGCGAACAGCTGGGACTAAAGATGTGATGCAATTTCCTTTGGCCAGACCCTGGCACCATTTCCTAAGGTGATTTCTGAAGTGAAAGGGAGCAGAATATACATTCCTGTCTTATTTCCTACTGAGGGTTCCTATTCTGTATAATTGTATAGAGAGAAAAAGATATTTTGAAATACTATTCTTGCTATCTCAAATCTCCCAACCTCTGCTGGGGAGCTATTGCCTCTAGGCATGTGAGACCCTCACCAGGGTGCAGAGAAATATCCCCTTGGCTGACCTTAGTCCATGCAGGAACAGGGATTAGTGGCCTATTTGTCACCACACAGAATGTCACCAACACTGTCTTGTTTTTCTCCTCCTCCTCAGAAAAGTCTAGCACATTTCTGCTACATCCCATTCCTTGTGGTCTGTGTCTGCACTGCACTCTATGTTGGATTTTTCCTTCCTGAGACAAAGGGAAAGTCCTTCCTGGAAATCTCGGAGGAGTTCAAGAAACGGAACTTCAAAACTAAGACCCGTGCGGGTTTCTACAAAGGCCCTGAAGAGATCAAAACCACCACACTGTAGCAGAAGAAAGGAAGATGGTACCTGGGGGAGTGGTGCAGTGAATTCAGCAGTGGCTGTGTTCCCTTGCAGGGACACCAAGAGAAAAGTAGGGTTAGGGACAATACATTACTCTTAGGTCCTTAAGTTCACCTTGAAAACACATGCTGGAACTGATAAATACAAACAGAAGTTTGATAATCTGTTCTCAGTTTTTAATACTGGGTTTTTAATGCATATTTTAGAATCCAGTGACAGAATGATGCCTTGTTCTCTTATCATCAAACATCATGTAATGCTTGAGCAAATTTCCTCAGAATTTCTCCTCTACCCAAAGAGTAACTTCCATCTCAGAAGCCTTTCTTTCCTTGCCCCTGAATCTGGGCTCTCTAACACAGAAATTAATGCGATTAAATTCTGTTTTCAGACACCAGATGAAATTTTCAGTACCTTGTCTTGGTGCTCCCGTTGTTTCTGTTATTAAGTGATTTCAAATAGACCCCTACTTGTTGAGCAATAGTGAGCAGTTAATTATTTTCAGCTATAAAAGCATGTGACAGATGGATTAAGAAGAAAGCTTCTAGTACTTGCTAAGTGGCTTATTATACAACAGACTTTTGGGCATTGTTTTGCAGAATATTTATTCTGGACTGGTTTTCTTCATGGCTTGTTTGTTGTCTTCCAGTCCTATATTGTAAAGCACAGGTTCCCCAGTCCAGTTTGTACTGCTCTCACACTGCTCGTGCACCTTGTAGGGTTTTGTGCCTGTGCTCTGCTAATGGTAAGTGTGGTGAGGAGCTCGTGTGCAGCAGCTTA
This sequence comes from Pseudopipra pipra, assembly GCF_036250125.1. Taxonomy (NCBI): domain Eukaryota; kingdom Metazoa; phylum Chordata; class Aves; order Passeriformes; family Pipridae; genus Pseudopipra; species Pseudopipra pipra. The sequence continues at coordinate 5,579,769 of NC_087566.1, read as the reverse complement.
TTTTGGGTGTGGAGATTTAGATCACACCTGGACACTCTCTGTAGCATGTTCTTGTCTCCACAGAGCACACTGGAAAAGACCCAGATGTGATAGTGATTGCTTTTAGTTAACCTGGTACAGAAGAGGGCAACACTCCTCATTTAATATGGCCTTTCACTTTGTTCATATGTCAGTCACAGCACTGCTGATGGTTGCAGCAAAGAACACATACATTTTCAAAAGAAGTTGCTAAAGTTTCTCTCAGTGTATTTTTTAACTGCATTTTTTGGGAAATACAGAACATTTGAATGACAAGACTGTAAATGTTTCCAGAGTGTATTACTGTCATTGCTGGGCATGTGTGGAGCAGCAGATCTATTTCTCAGAAGTAGAGTCTGTGCAAGAACTCTCTTTCACTACCTAAAGTTTATAACATACACAAAATAAAGAGTAAACTTTTGTTCCTTTGTGGTTGCTGCTGTTTTAGAAGTCATCAATATACAGACATGGGCAAGAGCAGGTATCTCTGCTCTTGGAAAACACTGAGGTTTTGAAGTATGCAGGATTTTGAGAGAAGACAATCAAGAGCAGGACTCCCTGGAGCTGGGAACTGAAGAGATACTTTTCATTTCTATAGTTTGAACAAAGCAGTGAGGGGCAGATGGAAAGAGTAAAACACACAGTTGAAGCAAAAAGTGACTGTACCGTTCTGGTGGTGGCAAAATACTCTGTCATTCCTTCGGTGAGGACCAGAGGAAGGAGAGAAGACAGAAGTGAAGCAGAGAAGACAAGGCAATAGTGAGGATGCAGGATAGGAAGCAGGGAAGGACTGAAGAGACTCCCTGGGCAGAGGGAGAGGCCTGGCACACACCACTGGGACATACAGGTCAGAGAAGAGAGAAGCCCTCCAGTGTCCAGAGGTCCTCACCTTGGCCACCACTGTGGCTACTCCCATGAGTCAGCACTGTACTTTTCCCCAAAACCCTGGCAAGCCAGAGACCATCTGCACCCATCAATATGAAACATGCCTGTTCAGAAATCATACACAGTTAATTGACTTCCTGAGTTTCAGAACCAGTCCTGTGAGTACATATGGCAGAAAACACTAATTCAAACTTCCTGAAATCAGGAGTCTTTAGACTGATTAAGCAAATGCAAACAGTGGTTACATTTCAGTTGGTCTAATTTGTTAAATTTTAATTGAAGCATTTAACAAGTTGGTTAATTGATACTGAATTCAAACACCTTTGACTGAAAAGATATATGACACTTGTTCAGATTTTCTTATCATGTGAAGTGTTAAACAAAAACACGTTGAAAAGTGATCCTCAGAGACTCATTATGGTTCATATTACTGTTTGCAAATCAAGTAATCCTGCACTGTTGGATTTATTAATAACTATCAACACCAGAGAAAAATAGTTACTGCTGCTGTCCTCAAACTGCTCTTCTTCACAAGCTACCTCTCACTTCAAACCCAGTTGGGGCTGGGATTCTTCCAGGCACCAAAGACATGCAGCATCCTGGCCTGTGGAATTGCCAAGTGCAGCCTCTCACCAAAAGATGAAATTCCCCCCTAAGCTCTTTGAATAACTTTTAAAAGCCTTTTAACAGAACCAGCTCGGAGACTGCTAGATAAAGAGGCCTTTTGAGAATTATGGATAAAAGTAAAGATGTAATTTATTTATTTTGAAGTCAGGATTTAAAATTGAGATTCAACTTTCTTAGCATCTGACATATATTATAGGGACACAGACTTGAACTTTCAGGCAATGACCTTTACTCTTAAAGAGTCAACTGATCCCACAGTTCAAGAGTTGGATGCACAGGCAGAGTCAAGTTTGGCCAAGTCAGGCTTCAGAAGGCTTTGCTGTATTGAGGCTCAAGGTAGCAGTCAGGAACTTTTCCTTTAAATGTGATAACTGATTACCCAGCCTATGACTTGGGGAGTCCAGACCGGTCCAGTACAGTTTGTGCCAGTCCCTGGACTTTGGCTTCCATGAGTGCTTTTTTTGATGCCCACTCAAGCAATGGCATTCACCTGAGCAGAAATCAGCTTGTAAATATTTGGCAGGGATTGTTTGAATGTGACCTGTTCTAGAGACAGAGGTGCAGCATCACGCCATCATCGCTGGCCAGAATATCCCAGGACAGTCAGGAACAGGAGGAGTGGGAGAGGTTGAGGTGTGCATTTATTGCAGTCCTTTATTCTTAAGCCTCCTGTCAGATAGTTCTAAGAAAGGGTGAATAAACCATGAAACCAGGAATGCCCTTCAATCCCCAAATGTTTATCCAGTCTCAGCCAAGTCACAGAGCAAAATATTCACTTAGGTGAGATAACAAGTGGGAAAGGAGGAGAGGAAAGGACAAATAGATGGAATTGTTGACGGCGCGCTTGCACATTGCACCGTGCTCCCACAGCCATGACAGTGCAGACTGAGATGGCCAAAGCTGCAGACAGAAGCACTGAAGTGTGTAACTGGGTTCCAGGAAACAGCTGTGAGCTTTGTCTCTCCTCAGATTCCTCACTGTCCTGTGCTTTAGTAGCTGTGGTTTCCTAGTGCTGGCTCCTTGGTCTCGGAGGAGGCAGGTGTGTGGCATTGCTCAAACTGTTAGAGCTCCTGAGGAAAACACAGGACATTGGGGGCATGTCTGAATAGCTGTACCAGCTTTGTTTGCTGCTTTTATTTCCTGCCAGAAAATGAGCTACAACCTCTTTCTGCTGCCTTTTGTCCTGGGCATTGGTGGAGGTTTCCAGTATGGGTTGCAGGTCTCCATTATCAATTCTCCTGCTGAGGTAAGCGTGGAGAGCTCCAAGAGTGAGCTACTAGCATGGATTTCACTGTTCTCACTGCCTCTATATGCAATCACTAACTTTTTAAATTCTGCTCTCAAACCTAGACCTCTGGTTTCTTAGTTCTAAGAGTAGCTACTATTGCTCTTGTGTTTCATGGGGTTTTAACTTCTATCTAATGTGGCAGACCTGGGAAAGGGGAGGCTGAATGATATCCATAAAGTCAGCCATTTTCACCTTGCTGAGTTGAATTGCTCATAGGGCATTCTTCTCTTTTCAGTGCTCAGGGGGCCTCTTGTACATGTGCTTGGCCACACACACTGTGTCTAAGTGACTGTAAGGTGCAGTAGGACAGGGCAGGACTGTAGCTCTAGAGCTGAGTTCAGCACTGATACCTGCAGCTGGAAAAGCAAAATTAGGGAAGGTGTTTGTCATCCTGAATGGTACCAAGGACATTGAGCTCATACTATCACTACATTGTGAACCCTCACCAAGAATGAGGGTGCCATGGAGGTTGTGAACAGCAGGCCAGAGAGACCTCACAACAGACCATGTCAAGGGACAAAACCTGCTCTCACTTGAGTCAGTTGAAGTCAAACCTGGATTTCACTCAGGGCACCAGATGCAGCAGGTAGACAAGAGAGACAGACACACAAGCAGGAATGGTGGGAAAGATCAGGTAGCAAAACCATCAGGTTTTAGTACAGAAACAGAAGACCAACCTGCCATGCAAAATTGCCATTGATTTCATCAGGACTAAGATTCCAACCAAGGTATCCATAGAAATGTATCAAAAAGGCCAGTAGGAGAATTAAAAAAGAGGCACAATTATGCAAAAAGCATGTTGACTGAGTCCACGGGTTTCTGCTTTTCTTTTCAAGTACATCAAGAGTTTCATCCGTGAGACCTGGCTGAAGAGATACGGCTCCACTCCCAGTGAGGACATGATCACTCTGATGTGGTCCTTCATTGTGTCCATTTACAGCATTGGGGGGCTCCTGGGCTCCTCCTCTACTGGATACTTGGCTGTTAGATTTGGAAGGTAGGAATAGTGATTACATTAGTCCTTCTGTTTACATCCACAACTGCAAAAATAAGTGACCATGTCTTGGGAGAAACACTGCTTGTAAAGTAGCACTGTGAGCAGCCCAGGGCTGCTTCCAATGAAGGATCAGTACAAAATCACACTCTCTCCCTTATAAAGTCCAAAGTGAATCCAGGCCGGGGAAATCACACAAGGAGTGCATGCATTTTAAAGTGAATATCACAGACAATCAGTCACAAAGCTTGTTCTTCAGTGTAAATATTGGCTTCACTAGGGGGGTCAAAAGCTTGAACTAACTTATCAATCTGTGACAGTTTTCCCATTCCCTTTTCCCATTTACTTCACTGCAGCCGATCTCAGAAGCTGGCACAGAGTCTGTAACCATGGTACAATTCGTGTCACTTCTGTCAGGTGTGAATGACACATGGACAATATTTATGCTCACAGTAATTTAAGTGAATTCCAGGAAAAAGTCCATGCTCCTTGCCAACATCCCTGCTCTGCTGAGCGCAGCTCTGATGGCACTCAGCCGGCTGAGCGGGTCCTTTGAGATGATCATCGCTGGAAGGTTTTCTGCTGGACTGTGTGCAGGTAAATTAACATTCCTACTTATGGCATTAAATAGTTGGAAGAGCAGTGACTCAGGGTCACGAGGATTTATCAGTACACAGACCACAGATTTTTACTAAACCCTGCAGAGGACATGATTGCTTATTTTTAATTAAATAAGAAACCACAAACATAATTAAATTAGTAATGTCTAACATCTCCATTTCTCTTTCTTCTATCTTTACATCCAATCCCTATAAAAGGTATTCTTTTGAAAAAGCCAAAACATGCAATATTTCAGGGGAACCTGCTCACTCAATAAAGAGCTGACCTCTGTTTTCCTGTTGTTTCTCACTGTGGCTGATGCTGCCCTCCATATTACAGACAGTTTTCAAACTGGGCAATTCTAATTTCCAAATGGTTACATTCTCCCAGTGTTTTCAACCCCTGAGAAGTTGGATAAATACTAACCAGCAAAAAAAAAAAGATAAAATGGAGAGAGGATAAATATTAATTAATTCATTCACTGAAATGCAAATGGAATGTATAGAATTTGTTAACTTCTTGGTTTCAAGCACAAAATAAGGCACATATCATCCTGAATCAACACTGAAATACCTCATCTGAGACTAAAGGGAGTAACTACACTCCTGTATATGTGGCTGTAGGAAATGATATAAGAGAAGGCCAGCCTGCTGAAGGACAGAGTTCCCAGGGGCAGGTACTTGCCTAGTGAAGTATTTAGCAAAGACACGAGGCCACGGTACAGGGCACATGCTTCATGTCAGGCAGACACATACTCAGCACGGTTAAAAAGGTGTCTCAAAGCCAACCCCAACCCCCTTGACCATAATGGTCCCCTCCAAAACACCACACCCTTGTGGGTTTGCTTTGCCCTAACAGTCCTTTGTCACTGCAGGTTTATCTCTGAATATCCATCTCATGTATTCTGGGGAATGTGCCCCGCGGAAGCTCCGTGGGCTGATTGCCATAACAGCTTCTACTGCTGTTGCCTTTGGAAAATTCGTAGGATTTGCTCTGGGTCTCAGGTAAGAGGGTCTGAAACAGACTCAATTTATTCTGTTATTAAAATATATGTATATATCAATGCAAGCCAATGGATAGGCAAATCAGCAACTGTTTTCAGACATGTTTGCAGGGTAGTCAGACTGAATTAGCCCAAATTCCTGACTTTAGTGAATGGGAAACAGAAATCATACAAAATATTTAATCCTGAAGAATAAAGTTCCTTCCTAGCAGACGCAGATCAAAATACAAGTAATAAAAACCTTGAACATATTTCAGTGGGTTTGAAAGGAATCAATCTTTTTATGAACAGACCTTTACTTTCTATTTTTTTCGGAAGGTGCGGGGAATATCAGAGCCATCCAAACCTTCTTGAAAATGCACACAAACTGGCATACCCACTCATCAAACACACACACATGTACACACACACACAGAGACAGACTCTTATGCTGGATTTATCCCCCCAGCACAGGCTCTTCCTGCCTGTCCTGTGCCAAAGGCAGTCTGCCCCATTTCTAGGGCATGCATCATTCTGGCCACAGTGTTCTCAAAGCTGCAGGAAACCCACCAGCTGTTATTTGGGGCAGTCAGTACCAGGCTGATGACCCATAGGTCTTTCCCCAATTATAACATGGGCCTCTTTGGATCAGAAGCTGAGGGATCAGCCCCTGCAAGTTCTTCCTTCAGCATCTGTGCTGGGACACTGTTGGTCCCTGCGGGCCCTCAGACGCTGCAGGAGGATGCAGGTGGCCTTGCTGCACTTGCCTCTGAGCAGCAGGAGCCAACACTGGGTAACTCATGGGCTGCAGGCAACGGCCCTCTGCTCTGCCCTTCCCCCTCCTGTTGAGATTTTAATTTTTCTGGGCTGAGAAATGCTGGAGACCCTTGGGAGGAGCTGCTGTGACACACAGCAGGGCCGAGGGATAACCCTGTGTCTGTGTGTGCTCACATGGCCAGCACACGATTCCTCAGCCTCTCTTACTCTGCTGGTTTTGTTTCAGAGAAGTTCTTGGAGCAGAGGCTCTCTGGCCTGTTCTCTTGGCAGCCAATGCAGTTCCTGCCCTCATTCAGCTTCTCACCCTCCCCTTCTTCCCAGACTCTCCCCGCTACCTCCTCATTGAAAAAAAGGACAAGGAGGCATGCATTAAGGGTAAGGAAATGGGTCACAAAGCATTCATTTTAGAAGAAAGTGGAAAACACAGTAAAGCCTCATATGAGCCTGAAAGAGAGGTACAGGTGGGAAAAAGACTCTTGGTCTTTTGGCTCTGAAACAACTTTCAGCTTTAATGAAGATCAGCCTCTTCTGTTTGAATGTTAGTGCTCTTTTGGCACCAGTATTTCCCTTACTCTCTGCCAGGGTCCTCTGAGGGATGTGATCATACAGAGCTTGTATTTCCAACAATACAGATTCTGCCCTGAACAGTCAGGGTGTGGACATGGTACCTTCTGGCTCTGTGTAAGAAAGGGAGGCTCTCTATTGTCATGCCATATCCGGAAGCATTCCAGTTTTTCAGTAACCTAACAGCAAATCCTGACAGAAACAGAGAAACAGCCATTCTGGGGGTTTAACTATCAAAAGAGAACTCCTTGGATGTAGAAATACTGTTTTATATGTAGGAATCATTTTACCTTGTCTGTGTTTTGGAGTGTGTACTAGAGCAGCACCTCTAGTAGGAGGGTATTTGGGGAAGGATCGGTAAGAATTTAAGTGTGGGTTACATTGAAAGACTATAGGCAGCTATTGGCCAAAGGTGAGGTCATGATTAGGATGTGTGGGTAAAAATAGATAGGAATGATGTGAATCTGTGTGTAATCTGAGCCCAGATCCCTAGGAAGTTCATACAAGCCTGAGTTTCTTATCTGAGCCTGAAGTTCAGATAAGACACTCTGCAAAACAGGAAATAATCCTCAGAATTCAGGTCTGTACTGGTGGGCTTGGACCAGAAGTCACCTCTCCTCTTCTCCTTCCAGCTGTGGAGCAGCTCTGGGGGGAAGGAGACCACATGGCCGAAATAAATGACATGATATCAGAGGAAGAAGCCATCCGTGGGGAGAAGGCCAAGGGCCTTTGTGACCTGCTCCGTGACAGAGCTGTGCGTTGGCAGCTCATCACTCTGTTCCTCGTGGCCTCCTGCTCACATTTCAACGGGGGCATTGTGGTATGTGCTCTGCTCTGCTCTGCTCTCTGCACTGCTCACAGGCTCTTGCAAAAGTGAGCTCTGCCACGAGTTGTGAAATGCTGACTGAAACAGTGGCTGTAAGGAGGGATCTGTTGTTACTGTTCATTACAATCCTTTCCCATGGAAGTTTGGTACCTGAGATAAGTTGATAACTGCAAGTGTCATCTGAAGGTATTCTATGGATTACCCTGTTATGATAAGAGAATGCAAGGGGATCAAAACTTATTTCTTGTCAAAAAACTCTCAGACATTAGTGTAAACATGAGCAAAAATTTCTATTCTTTCCAGGTTTACTTTTATGCATACAATATCTTCATAAAAGCTGGAATCCCCCCTGATCAAATCCACTATGTCTCGCTGGGGCTTGGGACCACCGAGATCCTCTCCACAGCTGTGTGTGTAAGTGGCTTTTCAGCTGAATTTTGTTCTGCATTTATATTCAATTTCTGGGAAGAGAGGAGAGTCTTTCTCTCAAAATCATGACCCAGGGATGGCAGCTACTGGAGCAGCTCAGCAGTGCCTGCCTTAGGTCTGTCCTTTGGAGCTGGCAGCGTGTCCTTCTGGTTGCAGGGTGTCCTCATTGAGCGTGCAGGGAGGAAGACACTGCTGTGGAAAAACTACACAGTGATGACCCTCGCTTTAGGGCTCCTCACAGTCACGCTCTTCCTACAGGTAAGACCCCACTGACGCGTTAAAACTATGTCCTGTCTTCATGCGTTATTGTGCAGCAGATATCATACTATTTCTGTCCCCCAAATAATTTTTTAGCCCAAGTAGAAGTGTTTTTGGGGCTAACCATCATATTAACAGAGGTCTGTTCCCAGCCATGTACATACAGATTAAAGACAATAGACTTATACAACCAAGAACTCTGCCAAGACTATCTCCTCATGAAATTTCTGGAAGTAAAATAATTATATTTATATTTAACACTGCTATACTTAGCAGTCGTGAATGTTTCTAATGGAGCTAGATAAACAAAATCTTAATTTCTGATTTTATTTGCTTTTCATTTCCTACCACAGGATTCCTTTTTCTGGGTACCATACTGCTCTGTTGCACTTGTCTTTATTTTCATCCTGAGCTTTGGCGTTGGGCCAGGTTGGTATTTTCTACTGGAATGGTTTCAGGTACTCATTCCTTCCTCACTGCAGCCTTTAGGAGAGGTGCCAGGCATAGCTGCTCCACAGTTAGCATGAACCCCATCCCTACTCCTGATTCAGTGCAGGTACAGATGTTTCCCTCCATACTGCAGTAGGAGGTAAAACTTAATTTCCTATTGCATTCCTACATCCTTCCTCCTCAAGAGCCAGGCAGCACCTCAAACACTTCCAGGTCATTTAAAGCCACAAACCTATGCAACAATATGAAGTGTGAGGTACAGAAGCATCTTGCAAAATTTCTAAGTTTCCTTCTTTTCTTCAATTTTTTTTCAGGTGGTGTGTTATGCTCCTTGATCACAGAAATTTTTATTCAGTCATACAGAGCGGCTGCTGTTGTTTTTAATGGTCTTGTAAGCTGGATCCAACTCTTCATCCTTGGACTTGTCTTCCCTTTCATTGTGGTAAGCAAAGCAGGGTGTTTTTGTCCCTGACCAAGTTCTATAGTAAATACAAAACCAAAACCTCTATATCATAAGAGAAAGAAATAGAGATAAATTCTTATGAACATATTTTGTCTCTTTCTTTTCCTGTAGGAAGGCCTTGGTAATTTCTGTTTCCTCATTTTCTTGACATACTGTCTGACCGTGGCTGTCTTTGTCTTCCTGGTGATGCCAGAACCCAAAGGAAAGACCATGCTGCAGATCCTGGAGGAGTTCAACCGCCTGAACTACCGCGGAAAGAAGAGACAGACAGTCCTACAGCAGAGTAACTGCTCGGTGATGACTGTCACTAGACTTTAACAACAAACCCTCCCCTTTGTATTTTGCTCCTTTATTACTGTAGTGCCCAGAAGCCTCATTAAGCAATAGAGAATCCGTTGCTCCCCAAAGAGCACAAGTGTGTATTTTAAAAATAATCACCTGCAGTGCAGGGTGCAGGATGAACTTGGTCGTTCTCTCCAACTCCTGAAACATGAGCTGAATTAATTCCTCTGCAGAAAAAAAATTTGAACACAATATATAAAGAAATTGTGCCAGTCCCTCCAAGTTAGCAGTTGGTAAACTGAAAACATAGGATCTGCTATTTTTCTTGGCAAAGCCAGGACTCCACAGTTGGAGAACATGAGTCTGGAAGGTCCAGAGATACAGCAGGTTTGCAAAGGTGAGAGCAAAAGAAGACAGAGCTTTGGTGTTGAAATTATCTGCTGTTAACAAGTCAGTGGTGATGAGCTTTCCCAGACAAGAAGCTTCAGTCCAGAGGAAAGCAAGTGTTTAGCTCTTTAATACAGTGGAAGAAGAGCACCTTGCCTATCAGTAGACAGAATCATTATGCACTGTTTCTGCCTCTTCTATTGGAAAAAAATCCCCAGGGATATGTGAGCACTGAAAGAAAGCATGAGCAAAGAAAGCAGAGCTGCAGGGAATCATGAGTGGGCAAAGCCACGGTGGGCAGGTTCTCCTTCTTGATTGTGCAGTGTGTCTTCAGCCTGGAGAACACTGGGTTTCAATGAGATTGACTCCTGAGAGTAACTGGTACCAGTGAGACAAAAGAGAGTGGTGCCTCTCCTGGAGAACCCAATCTGTATGTCTGAGCGTTTGCTTCTCTCTCCAGGTGTCTGAATACTCCACATTTTCATTATAAAACATGGTAAAAAAGGCTTCACTTTTTGTAGTCATTGCTATATGACATGACACATTTTTGGTCTTCTTCATGCTTTGCAGTTTACTGATAAAGAAATAAAAAGCACTGACTAGGAAAACACACCCTACTGATCATGCCTGGATTTGGTTTTCATTAAATAAAGAGTCAGGGACAGAGGAGAGCCCATCTTTTGGGACTGTGTTATTGGGTCAAGGAACACTGTGTCTGTCTTTTCTGGAAATGAGATCTTCACTACTGACTGATGCAGGTGCCACACAATAAAATTTGCAAAAGGACTTGAATACTGAGCAGCAGTTTCTTTCACAGCCCTTTTCTTCCACAGCCCTAAGGCTCCTGCTATTTTATCTTCACACCATCCTCTAGCAGTATTTGTAGCAGTGCCAAAAGCTAATACCAGGAGCAGGGGACTTCCCCAGTACAACCATCCTTCCCATGACAATCATCACAGTACCAAAAAAGCTAGATAAAGTCTATAGTTTCAAGGCTTGAGGTTATGGATTGCACAGTACCACATTAAGAACCAACATACATTCCCTCTTCTGGTCAAAAATGCAGGGGGAAAAAAAAGAGAAGAAACATTTAAAGTATTTTAAAAAGAATCAGGTAAGACCTTGATTATTTTAAAAGTCTTTATTTGGTCTGGACTTTCTAAACCTTACTGGTTCCCAGTGAAGGAGTTTTTACTGTCTTATGAGACATTAAAAACTCATTTCCTTCTACATGTTTTTCTACAGGGTGATCTTGTCCAACGTGCCTTACTTTTTTTCTCCTACTAGTAAATACTGTCCACAAGAGGGAAGTGTGGTAAATCATTAGCACTGCCATAAACTAGCATGGATTGGGAATAAAGGTTAAAGAAGTATTTGTGAATCTGCCATGTAGGATCCAGGATCACACAAGTGCTACACAGGGCATCTTTGAAGACAAAATTCCCTCCAAGCCAAGGGTATTGAGTGAGCTCCAGATTGGGTCTGGAATACATTTCTTGTAGTGTTCAAATCCTAGGTGAAAAGATTTGTACTGTCCTCTTTTTTAGGAAAATAAATAAGAACTGTACTAAGCATCTAAGGCTTTCTTTTTCCATAGTACAGCACTGAACGAAAGTGTGAGGCCAGATGAAAATGAGAGAGCAGTATGAGTACTCCAGGAGAGACACAGACAACAGGAGGAAGAGGAACAGGGCTCTGCAGGGACTGTTTGATCATCCAGATGTTAAAATCTGGCCACAGTGTTTAAAAACCTCTCCAGAAAGACCCAGAACTGCCATGTGTGTCCTTCCTTCCTTCCAGTAGACAAGCTTCCCCTCCTCAGCTCAAAGAAAAAATCCTCCTTCTCCCTCTAGTTCATCAAAGCTCATCATCTCCCCTGCCCACAGCCCCTCTCTGAGGTGCCTGAAAAGGGATTTGCTCTGAGTCTGGCAGAAACCCTTTGGGATGGAAAAGAAAAAATAAAAACAGACTTGAAGGGGCAGTACAGCATGAGGAAGTGTGGAAACTGAGATATGGGATCCCACTCTGGCCCCCAGTGGGTCAATTCCACTGTTACAGAGAGGCAAGAATGAGGCTTCTGAGTGGTTCTGGAAAGAGTGTGACCCTCTGGGTGTCAGCAAGGGCCCAATATACCAATATTCCAATATTTAATTTCCTGCAACTGGGAAATTGTTCTAATCACTTCAAGCAATTGAAAATCTTATAGAAGGCAAGAAGAGGCATTACAGCTCAGCTACAATTCTAAGGGCATTATCTCTGTGGTAGAGTGGAGAGGAGGAAAAAAATCCCTGCCTAAGATGCTTGTCAGAGAAGTGGAGAGGGACTCTGCTGCCCTGAAGGGAAGATGGTAGCACTGTCTGATTCCTCACACAACAGGAACATGCAGGTGTTTTAGCAGTGTGAGTAAAGGGGAGCACTCCCAATTCAAGGATAAACATTTACCAGTGTTGTAATCAGCTTGTCGTATCTGGGTCTTAGAATAATTAAACCAGCAAGAAGAGGCCCTGGCCAGTGTCAGAGGAGGACATAGTTTGCTAAAAACCATGTAGTTAGAATTTAACTTCTGTGCTGTGATCCCAAACTCTTACAGTCTCAGTGAGGAAACCATCTCTCTCATCTGACAGAGTTGACAGGAGCTCTCAGAGAGGGCAGGGTTTCAAGGGGAAATGTCTGGTTTCCTTTCAGACCTGGTGAGTATCCAACTTCTTGTGTTCTAGCCCTAGTCATTGACAGCAGCATGGTCTTAAAGATTACAGCAAAGGGAATCAAGCAGTCCTTGCAATAAAAATGAGCAACAGAACATGTGCTTGGGACAACACCAGTTGAGCAACATGAGTTCTGGCATCTCCAGAAAATAGATTAGAACTACAAAAGAGTGAGACGCTTAAAAGAGGACTTGGGAAATCAGGAAAGAATGGGCATTCTGAGGCAGATAAAGAAAATAGTAACAATGAAAAAGACAAAACAGAGAAAAAACCTCCCACTCCACTCTACAGCCCTGCACTCTCAAGGATATTTGAAGATACTTGTCTGTTTTAAGTGTGACCTGACTAAATACCTGAAAACGTATGTGCTTGCGAGGGGTGCTCTAAAATTCAGTGTATGCCACGGAAACACAGCATTTCAAAAACGAGTCAGTCGGGTAGGGACTCTAAAAATGGCATTCCCTATGGGGATAATAAAGGGGAAATGTAAAAAAAAAAATAAATTTTAAGAGGACAGACTTGATTAATCTCTGGAAAGTGATGAACAATGTATTTGAGGAGGCAAAGTTGAAAGCAAAAAAGGGATTCAAGAATGTTGTAGTGTCTTTCTAGCACAAAAGTAAACACAAACTACCTGAACAAGGCTTTTATGATTTTTTCCCCCATGACTATCAGAACTAACAGAATTAGACACTGCATCTTTTTAGGCTACTAATGACCAGGACCAGAACATAACAGAATGGGCAGATTTGCATTTTAACAATTTCTCATTAATTTTGTTTGATTACTGAAAAATTAAAAATGAGTATTTGCATTTTAAAGGTTTCTTAATAATAGAGATGTGGAGATATAAGACTCCACAAATTATCTGGTCTGAAAGCCATGGTGGCAGCAGGAACTCAGGATATGTTTCACTGTCTTTGGCAGGTCCAATACCGGAAGCTGTTGCTAATGATTGTGGTGCTGGGAATTGGTGGAACCCACCTCTCTGGTTTTCAAATGTCTGTGATCAATTATACTTCTCCTGTAAGCAAAGCCTTCATAAAATCATATTTCTAAGTGTTCCTTGTGGGACTAAGCCTTATACTTTAAAAATGCTCTGCAAAAGCTCTTAGGTGTTGCTGTGCCAGTTTATTACCAGCTCTTTCTATGATTGTTGGGAGATGTGCTCCAAAAACAACTCCACAAAGAATTGTGTGGAAACAACATATTGAGATACCTTCCTTAAAGATTATGTCATGGAGAGAAAAGATTAAAAACTAGCTGATGGAGCCTCAACCTTCAACTCAGCCCTTTTCTCTTTGTATCTGCTACATACAACAAGAACATTTGCATTTCACTATAATGAGTAAAAGGCCCCTATATTTAGTGTAGGAGAGCAAGGACTCAACACACTAAAGATTATAATTAATTTTTGAATTAATTTGCAAACAAGTGTAGTCTAGCCATGCTTTCTGTCATACCAATAACCTCATTTTTTCGAAGTTGTAGACCTTATGAAGAACTACCGTGATTAGTGCCTCAGTGGAATGCAAATCTCTTTTTCTGTCCCAGTACATCCAGAAGTTTCTCAATGAAACGTGGCTGGAGCGATACGGTTCTGTGCTGCACCAGGAGACCCTCACGTTGCTGTGGTCCGTCATTGTGTCCCTGTACTGCGTGGGTGGGATGATGGGGTGTCTGTGCAGTGGGTACCTGACTGCAAAATTTGGAAAGTAAGTGTATCTCCCAACAGCTCTCTACTCAGGGCTGCAGCAGGGGAAGGAATTAATCAGTCAGCTAATAGAAGGGATATCAGAATCTCACTGCCACCTGCTGTTGCAGAATTTACTCAGCACATAAAAGTACACATGAGTGTAGATGGGAATGTGTGACTATTTCTGATTCCCTTGTCACAGCTTTTGCTGCCGTACAATTCCTGTATCTTTGCTGACATTTTAGTAAAAAATAAATCTCTGAAATTTCTTGGTTGGGCAGTAATGCCATAGGAAGCCCAACAGCACTGCAGTAGTGCAGAAGGAGATGGATATTCTGTAGGCAAAAGCTTTTTTAAATTTATTTATTTAATTGATCACAGGCTTTAAAAAAGTTGTGCAGGGTCATTCCTCTGTAAGAATAATCAGAGTACCAGCAAAGATAGCAGAAATCCCTCAGGCCACATTTAGAACCCTCTTTTTGGGGATGCCATAAAGGACGAAGCCAAAACTCTCTCACTTGAGGTGGGCATTGAAGCAAGTTCCAAGTGAAGCTGGATTTGCCTTGTTCTGGAGATACAAGTGTTTGAGATGGGAGTCTTTCCCACAGCAAAGAAGTGAAAAAGATTGTTCCTTATCAGTATTTATCCTGCAGGAATTTCCTTCAGCCTCATGGTTTGCTCACACAGTGTTAGCATGGATAAGAGGAATGTGGCTTCTCCCTTTCACTCCTCTGCAAAGACATCATGCTTTTTCAGAATCAGATTTGGTTGTCCTGTAAGGAATGGATTTAAGCATGACCATAGGCTGGGTCTGTAAATCCAGGGGAGAACAGGCAGACATCAGTTAGGATGAAAAAGTAAAACCTGGCTCATACCCAGGTGTTGTTTGCTGTTGCAGGAAGAAATGTCTGTTGCTCAACGATGTGATCCTAATAATAGCCACGCTGCACACGGGCTTCAGCAGGACAGCCAAGTCTTTTGAGATGATCCTGGTTGGGCGCTTCCTCGAGGGCATCTGTGCTGGTAGGACTCCCCACTGCTCCTTGTCAGTGTGACTTCTTTGGGGTGGATACAGAAATCTTCCTGCTGGGAGTACCCAGGCATGCACAGTATTCCAATGGAACAAGGAACAGACTGGGAAAAGGTAAGATGAGCTGTCCTTTGCCTTCAAGAGGTCTGGTAGAGAGAGAAATCTGCTGGATTAGCTAAATATCTTGCTTCAAGTAAAAGGTAAATTTTCAGCCTATTATTGTGGAGGATGTATGGGAAACAGCTCAGAAGAGAGAGGACAGAGCAACCTTCAGCTGAAATGGAAGTGAAAAGGGACCCTCTCTCTTTCTTTCTACACTTTTAGCACTCTCCTCTTTCTCCCTCTAGGAATACATCTGGGTACCCATGTTCAGTATGCTGGAGAGATCTCACCCAAGAAGCTGCGTGGATTTATAAATGTGACCTCCTCGGTGTTTTTTGCACTGGGAAAAACTGTAGCAAGAATTCTTGGATTACGGTACTTGTGCTACTCCTTCTCATCCAATTTCCTACTTATTTTTTTTTCTATATGGCAGGGAAGTGTTGTTCTCCCAGTTCTAGAAACAGACATACACTAAGGGTGAAGTTTTATTTTGCTCGACTGCAGCAGTAGTAATCTATATTTCTCTCCTTAACACAAACATCTTCTATTTAAATTTAAGTTTTCAAGGACTGTATGTATTTTGTGTCTCTTCAGTTAGTCTAAGATTTAGAAAATACCAAATTAGATATAAACTGTAATTTTACTGGACTATAAATAGACTCTAACATGCTTTCATAGAGATCTTTTAGGAACTGAAGACAGATGGAATGTGCTATTGTCCTTCTCTGGCTTGGTGGCATTGATTCAACTGCTCTTTTTACCATTCTTTCCTGAGTCCCCTCCCTATCTCTTGCTGCAGAAAGGAGACAAGGCTGGATGCTTGAAAGGTAAAATAAAACTTTAGATCCTCAGTTTGTTAAACCATAACTCTTGGGAAAGTGAAGCTGAGAGAGGAAATCAGTTTTTCTACTAGCCAGCTACAGATTTCTTGGTAATTACATGATTAAAGTTCTCCAGATGAAGCAGAATCATCAGAAATATTTAAGATCTACCCCTAAATACTACAGCAAGCTGAACACCATTTTCCAGGAAAATCTCATCATGTTCCAGCAAGCAATATTCCTTCCAGTCCTTTGCTCAGTAACTCATGAATCACAGCACAGACTGAACTGCAAATGTTTAGTGTCAATAAAAGTTGCAAAACAGAGAACTCTGAGTGGATCAGGTGATGCAGGAGTACACTTCATTCTGTCTCTTCTGCAGCCATGAAGCAACTCTGGGGAGAAGGGAACTATCACACGGAATTTGAGGACTTGATGAAGGAAAAGGCTATAACAAAAGGCACCAAAATCATGAACGTCCTGGAGGTGCTGAGAGAACCATCCGTGTACCCACAGCTCATTACCATGCTCCTCCTGTTACTGAGTCTGCAGCTCTGTGGCCTGAGTGCAGTTGAGTTTGCCCAATTTCCATGCTTAAATCTGCTGTTAAGTAACCAGTGCCCAATTTCCATGCTTAAATCTGCTGTTAAGTAACCACAGTGCCACAGTGTCCCTTTCCTCTGGGTCTCCATCATTCCTCCTCACACAGAGCCCACTGCCTGAGGTCTGTGGTATCATCACCAGTGTTCTTCATACCGTTAAGAAAACTTCTCAGGTGGGAATACAAGAGATCCAATGCAGTTTAAGTTCCTGCAAGGACACTGTTGCCTTCATTCCCCCTGTCTTGTCCCTTTCCTTCTCCTTTTTGCCAAAACAACACCTTTTCCCCATGGCTTACAGGCAATGTGCTCCTTTCAACTCCTTTTTTTTCTTTTTTCTTTTTTTCTTTTTTTCCCCTGGATTTTCAAATACCTTTCCTTCATCTCCATTAACCTTTTGATTTTTCCCATCTCGAGCAGGGATGTCACCTCCACTAGGCCCCAGCACCGTACCCCTGCTTTTGCAGTGATGACAGATATAGTCCTAAGTGATGCTGGATAGGCATGTATCATAGCTATTAACTATGCTTAACTTTTAATATTTTTCTTACTTCCCAGATCACCTTTTACACCTCAGAAATTTTTCAGACTGCCAACCTGCAGGAAAGCATAATCCCATATGTGTCTCTAGGAGTTTCAGTCTCTGAACTCATCTCTGTCATATTCTGTGTAAGTCAGAGCTTTCTGAGGCTTTAAGAATTAAAGTACATGTGAATTGAGTCTATTCTTCCTTAAAACAAATTAATTTTCTCCTTAAGAACCAAATTATTTTTCTGTGGTACTGCATGAATCTGTACAGTGGTTGTTACCACCCGCTCCAAATGTTGTCCCAGCTTTTATGTCTTCCTTCCTATCTTCATTCTTCTTAATTTCTTATAAGAATCCCTTATGCAATGTCATTCAAACATAAATATGTGTGCTCATTTCCATATATTTGTGTGTCTATATATTCAAATGGAGTTGTAACATGCCTCCATTGATTACAGTGTTTATGAAAAAGTAGCTGCAATGCTGGGCAGTGATTTTAGTTCGTAGTGTTAGAGAGGCTAGAAGGAATTCAATAAAAAACAAACTTGGTACCAATAAGATTTGTGTTCTCTGAAGAGAACATCAGGAGAATGCTTGATTTGTTGGATGGCTCACAGCTGGATTTTGCCATCCTTCCAGTGATATGCAATTTTCTTCTACCCTTCAGAGCTCCATAATCGACCGGTTCGGGCGCCGGATACTCCTGTGTGGTGGTTACTTGCTGATGGCACTGATACTGGTGTTGCTCGAAACAAGCCTCCTGCTGAGTGTAAGCAAATGTCTCTCTGGCAGTGGACCTGCATCTGAATTCTTTGTGCAGGACAGCAGACAGTCAGTCAGCCTTGGCTTTCATGTCCTAAACAGCAGGTCAGGATGTCTTCTGAATACGAGCTCACCTCTGTAGATGTGGCACTGCAGGCTGCTTTTGGCCTTCCACTGTGGTCAGTACAGAAAGATGAGCAGTTCTAGAGAGCACCATGGGCTTTTTCATAAATATTGCTGCTCCTGTGCTTGGATCAGCTGTGCTACAGCTATAAAATTAATTCCCATTCTCTTCCCTCCTTTTGCCTTTTCTAGGATCAGTTCCTCTGGATGCGATACTGCAGTGTTGTTCTCATCTTTTTATTCATCATTGCTTATGGAATAGGACCAGGTGAGTATAACAATAAAAGCAACAGAATAACTTGGACCACATGGATAAGCACAGGCCATGAATGTATAGAAGTAGAACTAGAAGGTGTGAATATATCTTTGAAAATCAACAGCTTAGTTTGGGCTGAGATTAAAGGAGTTCCAATTTTTGATGAATTAATTACCCAAGAAGTAATTTCTTTAACAAATTATTTTAAATCATTCACACCTTGATGAATCAGAAGCCTGTTTTCTCTCATTGGATTACAGGTTCAAGACAAATAAGTTCTTACTAATCGATTCACTGACTTGTTTTGGAGAGTACGGATGCCATTCAGTGCACACAGGCTCACCTGGTTGATCCCCATCTTTGGCCCTCTAAAGTGCCAGTGTTTTCTCCACTTACCTGTAAAATATATTGGTAACACCAGACCCAAATTTACAGCTCCCTTTTAGAATGTCACTCACATAAGACCAATATTTACTCTGGAAGTTCCCTGACTAAACATTATTACACTGTCCAAATTCAAATGGCAGCCTTTAGTATTGTAAGAGTTGTATAAGAGGACCAAGGCAATCTGGAAAATATAACAGAATTCCCACATCTATGGGAAATGGACAACTACAACAACTGTTGCTTTTTTATGTTGTTTTTCCCTCAGCTGGAGCCGTTTCATCCGTTACTAATGAAATCTTCACCCTCTCAACAAGAGCCTCCGCTTTTGTCATTGGTGGAATCGTCATCTGGCTGGGCCTCACTTTCACTGGAATGATTTTCCCCTTTGCTGTAGTATGTAATTTGATTCAAACCTTCTCTTTGACTCTATCCATTTTAACTGATCAATTTTTTCTAGACTGGTCTGGACAGGGAGTAGGATAAAGTGACTTGCAGATGATTAAAACTGTGAATCCCTTATTGCTATTGGCACATGGAGGCCATTTATGCAAAACACTTCCCAATACCTCAGAAATGACCTGCTGCCTCCAGAACAGATTGAAAAGATAAATGAATATTGCTGCTGTAAAATCACCTTATTCCTCATTTCACAGGAACAAATCAACCACTTTCAAGAATCTATAGAGGCAAATATTGCCAGGAAAATCACTCATCTTATTCTATTTTTTTCTCCAGATGCTTCTTGGTCCTTTTTGCTTCCTCATCTTTATTGCTGTCCTGATCATTTCAGCAATTCTTATCTACCTGTTCCTCCCAGAAACAAAAGGGAAGTCAATCTCTGAAATCACAGAAGAATTCAAAACACGCCAGTTTAAGAAGAAACGTCACCAGGCTGTGGAGGTGAATGCTACTGAAGAAAAGACATTCTGCACCAAGCTCTGATAAGCCACCATCAGTAACTTTCACTGACAAAAAGCCCTGTCTCAAAATCAAACTGAAAACTGAACATTAACATGGACTTTTCTCAATGAAATGCAACCCAAAAAGCAATCCAGAGATAGCTTGTCATTAATCCAAGTAGTCCTGTTTTATATTCATCTTTGCTTTTCATGGTGAGAGTCAATGGCTCATTCCTAGAGCAACTCTGTAGCAGGAAAACAATAACAACTACAGACATTTCTAAGAACTGGCACGTGGGAAACATTTTCAGGCATAACACACCAATTGTATTTCAGATCTTTCTGCATTGCTGTCATTTTCAAGCAGCAAGATTTGTCTTTATGTTTGTTACTTCATAAGAAAATTCTGCTCAAGGTGAAGAGCAGGATGAAGAAAGGATTAAACACAGACATAGTTCTTGCAAACAATGGTCATGTCATGTCATGTCATTATGATATCACACTGTTAAGGACCTAGTATTGATTGTGAGCACTGCACATGAACAAATACCAAGTAGGACAAAGAGAGCTTGTATTTCCTTGAGCTGACATCAAGTTACTGTATGTCCTGATTGTCTCTGTAATGACTGTCAGGGATCAGCCCCAATCCCTGGGCAATTGGTGCAGAAAACCCTCACTTGCATTCTCTGGAGCAAACTGGCTGCACTCTCTGTGCATATCAGTTGTAGCAAAATCAGGAGGAAGTTTTTGTAATGTATTCTGGTACCTCGTGGATGGCACGAGGGTTAATAAACATACAGACAGTGCTGAGAGCTGGAGGACCAGAGCCCTGCAGAGAGGGAGTAAGAGACTTTGAGAGAGCACTGAGAAAGTAGATACTTTGAAAATTCATCCCGTTTTATACGTGATTAACTGATTAAAAACAAAACAAAACAAAAGCAGAAGCTGTGATGGCTGATACCTGCTGGCTGTGTACTGGCCTAGGACACCTTGTACTTTGCTGCTGCACATCAGCTCACAATCCTACACTTCCCTGCTGTGCTCCACAGCACCCCTCACTGGGGTGTTAATTCAACTGTCCACTGCATCATCCAGTCACTTCCCTCCCCAAACTCATATAGGATGATCAATTATTTTTCCTCTTTCTGTCACAATCACAAATGGTATTCTGAGCCTCCTGTTCAGCAGGACCATAAGTCCTTTCTTTTTGCAGTTTAACCATTCATATTGGTTATCACTGTGCTGGAGAACTAAATTAGTGTTAAGTTTTAGGGATTTTTCTGTTTAAAAATTTCAAATAATGTACTTACTACTTCTAAAGGAATAACCATAGGAGAAGCTCTGATATTAAAGGGCTGGTGTGTGTTCCAGCAACTGAAACCTGGGTTAGATTTTATATTCAATCTGGTATCCCTTCCTGTATCAAAATAGGGAGCACTCATGCTACAAAATGTTCCCATTCAGAGGGCCCTCTCCTGTTGAGGCATTGAAATATTTAATCCATCCATTCTAAGTGCTGTCCAGTTGCTACAAAAAACATAAATGAACAGAAATGATACGAAGTAAACATTAACCTCAGCCTCAGAGTCAGGTGGTTACTTAAGAAGAAGGTGCAGGAGAGGCATGAGAGAAAACACTTCCACAGTCTGACAGAGTTCTGTCTACCTGGGATCAGCCACCCTTTCAACATGAGATGGACAAGCTCCTTCCAGAAGTGGTGAGTACTGCAGCTGGCAGCACCAGCTGGCAGCACTAGGCTTTAAGAAGAACTGTGAGGTGATCCGTTGCAATCATCATTCCCAAAGAAAATATAATACATATTTATCAAATTATTTTCAAAATAATAGGGTCAGCAGGGGATAATCCTTCTAATCTTGTTGCTGCAAAAATTAGAGGTAACATTTAAAATAAAAAAAAAATCAAAAGACACAGAATAAAGTTTCTAGACTAAATCATCATGGATATGTTGAAGGAAGTTCCAGCTGGGTAGAAAAACTAATTAAAAGAAAAAGTTTAAAATTCCTCTAGTTCTTAAATGGTGAGGTATTTCTATACCATTTTCACCTGCTCCCTCTTGTTTCCATGTCCAAGTGTTTCCACTGTCTTTTCATTCCCAGCCCTTTCCACCCACCCTTCTTTGCAGAAGAAAAGAATAAGAGCTCGACTGTAGCTGCCTTTGAGTGGGCATGCCTGGGTAACAAACACATCAGTCTCTCCACTTAACACAGGTTAACATGGGCACTCAACATTTTCAAAATATATCATGTAAGATAATGTTAAATGAGGTAATTTGTGTACCACAACCACCTAACCAAAGCAGCAGACAGTCTACTGGGAGCTATCTTATCTTGTCAGAAAACTGCATAAAAATTATTTCCAACAAATCTGTCCAGATACAGCAAGTCTTTGTAATTCTACATGAAAACATATATGCATAGAAATACAAAGCCCTTTAGTGAATCAATGTGCTATATTATTGGTGCAAAGAGCTGCCAGTCATTACAATCTTATTTTCTCTGTTCAGGCTCTAGAAAGGTACTTCCCAGGTGCTGTAGCAAGAGCCATGTGATGAGACAGGAAAGAGAGAGGTCAGAGGCTATGCTGATGTTTTTACACCTGTACAGTGCTAGTTAAGGTTTATATACTAACAACTGTGGGATAGGATCTTATGTCTGCAAGACTGTGAACACAGGATATAAATATATGTCTCTTGTGTTCTCATGCCATGCCTGTTAATATTATGAAACCTTAGGGGAATAACTAATTAATAATCTGAAAGATCTGCATGTACAAATAATATGATGCAGCGGTATTGAGCCTTCCTCTTTGTTCTGCACAGCTGTGAAGGAACTGTGTGGTGAGGAAAAGCACCAAGCAGAAATGGACAATCTGCTAAACAAAAAGCAGCGATGGAAAACAGCAAAATCCCAAGTGTGCAGGAAGTGATGGAAGACCAGACTCTGCACTGGCACCTGTACATTTATTATTATGATCATAACTCTGCAATTCTCTGGCATTAATGCAGTTGGTTATCTGCCCATCTCCACACAAAACAACTCTTCAGTTCAAGCTTGCAGACACTGTAAAATACATTGTATCTGGGTGGGAGTCAAGCAGTCATGAGATTTACTCCTGGCCATCAACTGGCTGCTGATTTGGTTTTGGATATTTTCACCCATCCATCTGTCACTCTTTTTGGAAAACTGGCATTTAACATCTACTGACCTAACAGAGCTTCACTGACCTGGCAAAGTGCTACATAAATGTATCACGTCATTTAAGAAGAAAAGTTTTGGATTATGGACATTATTTGGATTATGGACATTATTTTGCAATAAGGGACAGACTGGCTTGCACATGTCGACCTGCCTACAACAGTTCCTGTGCCCTCACACCTTCCCACAAGGTGCTGTCTGCATCCAGGATGAAATCTTAGGCTTCTTTTTGCCACCACGCTCTCTTACTCCGCCCCTACTGTGGCAGTGCAGCTTGCAGCTTCCCTAACAATGGGGAATCCCTAGTGCCTGAGTGTCCTGTTTGAAAATATGGGCAGCATGAGGCCAAATGGAACACAAATGTCACATTTATCTTCTTCCACACTATTCTTTCCCAGCTTGCACAGGTTTCACAATCAGGTGCAATTGCAAGTGCTAGCACTTCTGAACTGTGCTGAACAGACATTAAAGCCATGGAGTCACTAACTCAACAGACAGATGGAAAATAGACGTTAGGATCGGTGTTCACTGTTGGCACTGCACTAGATCAATAGTGTGTTCTGCTGTGGAACTTCCACTTTCATTTCTCAGTTCCTTCTCTCTGATTTGACTCTCCTTTTTCTCTTTTTCATAGCTTCTTTTCAGGATTCTCAACCTCTCTGAACACGCAGAAGAGAGAATTTTATCTTGTAAACTTGGTCAGTGTCACTTTGTCTTTACTGGTCCTTTTGCAGGAATTGGCCTCAGCAGCAGCACAGCTGGAACCCTGCAGAGGGACTGTTCATCCCTGTCACACAGCACCATGTCTGGTTTAAAACAGGAGCCTTGGATCCCCCTGTCCCTCTCTATGAAGCCCAGCCATGCTGACTCTGATATAGCTCCAGTGTCTCCTGCAAGAATTCAGTCCTTCACAGGTTGCCTTGCTGGGCACCTCCTCTACTTCATGGCTTAATGAACTTTTCCATCTCAAGCATTCATCCTCCCAAACTGCACCAATCCAACGTGCCAGACCTCAGGAGGCCTGTTCTCCCAAATGCTCACTATTGCTGCATCTCTTGCAGTTACTGATAAACCAGATAGTCTATGATTAACCTGCCAATATTAATGTTTGTGAGTTGTTTTAATCCCATGCCAAGGCCTCTCCTTCATACTTCTGCAAGCAACGTCTCAAATTATTTTGACTACTCACCCTGCCTATCTTGCCTTCAGGAAAGAAGGAAATTTTAACTATTTTATTTCTGTTGCTGTTTCACACCTAAAGACTGGGTTTAGGCAGCTACAAAGCGAATCTTTGCCATCACTGTCATAATTTTGTCATCATGTTCTAAGTCTTGCAAAAAGAGAAGCAAAAGAATAAAATAAAATTATTTTTCTGTGATTTATTTCCAGGAAAACCTCATCTCTTTCTGCTTCCTTATCTTTACAGGGATCCTCATGAGCTCAACATTGGCTTGACAAAAAAACAAGCGGCAAACTCCTGGAATAAAAATCTCCTAAAATTGCTAATAACGTGAAACAGTCATGTACAGCTCAGAATCACCAGAAATCCCCAAAAATGTAAGAAAAATTTCACTGTGAGATGGTGGAATTTGCTGCTATTTGAGATCCTAAGTAATGATTTTCAAGGAGTGTAAGATTGCTTATGGCGTAGCCACCCTACACCTTGATACAATTGGGGAAAAAACATGTAATAGAAAAGAAACATTAACATTTTGAAACAATAAATAGTCAATAGCTTTGCAACTGGTTACAATGCTGGTGTTCAAGAGAAAATACTTACAAAAATTTCCAAATCATTCTAAATGCCATTGCAAGCCAGGATAAACAGCATTTGCTATGCAGTTATATAGGCAATAGTTGGAATTACACAAGTAACCAAGGTTTTATTATTAACATGTATTTTTTTCCTCATTTCTTCAGACTCACAGTATTTGCAGTGAACCCCTCTGTAAATAATTGCATTCTATGTTTTATGAACTGAAAGTACAATCCCAAGGGTGAGCTTGAGCATTTACTGAGGCCTTCAGTATAACCCTATTGCCCCATCTGCCCCCACTCCAGGCCTTGGGGGCAGGGACAGTCCCCTGGCATAAGTGAGAGTGAGCAGAAGACTTTGAAGGCCGGAACAGCACAGGGCACCAAACACAAAGGCAGACCAACCTCTTTCTTCTAAGTGCTGGCTCGAGCAGAAGCCACTCAGAGCTACAATTTGAGCTTCACCTCACAAGACAGGAGCCTCTGGGAACCAAAGGTGATTTTTCATGCCTGCAACACTGCTTTTGGAGCTGTTCTGTGACAAAGCTGAGGGAGTAAGATCCCACTTGTTCCCTCCTAACTCATTAAGGAATATTTACCTCCTTTGATTGCTCTCATGAGAAAGTGTGTCTTTGTTACTGGTTCTTTCAAGAGGAGCCTTCAGGACCAGATGCTCTATTCCGAAAGCCTCTGCCAGGGCACACTATCCCTTACTGCTTTTTCAGCACACCTGGCTGTCAAACATCCTCATAAACATCCAATTCTCAGTACAGTCTAACTGATACTTAAGGCCAGAACAGCAGAATTAGGCTTTGAAACTTGCTTATTTTATTTCTAAAAACAATATTTACTATACCAATGATTCTGAAACAGAATACCACATACTTTACTTGTTTACAAATAACAGTACCTAAACCTTGCACCAGCTGCCTTTGCTTTCTGCAGATTATGGCAGACATACCCTCTGGTCTGTACCACAGGAGTAAAGTGTTTTACTGTTTCTGGAAAACTGTTCGGATTTTTCACCCAAACTCTTCTTCTTTCCCTTTCCAAAGCCCTCACTCTAATCTCCAGATGCAAACTTCCTCTGCTTTGAAACCTTCCACCTGGAGAGTGGACTGGATGCAATTATTTCCTGAAATATTTAATCTGGCACTGTTAACTTTGGCCGGTTGAAGTAAATATAAGTGGGTGAAGACGAAATAGTAAAAATTTAACTCTGATCCGCAAAGCCAAATGCCCACTGCCATACCAGCAGGCAGGAGACAGAGACACAGAAGCCTGTGATGACAAAGACACATCACACGCTGGACAACCAGCCCCCAGCCAGAGATGACCGGCTTCCTATCAGACCTGGTAAGTCTTCCGTGGGGTATTTGCATCTGTGACAGTTTTGTGTGCTACTGGTGCTTCAAAGAAAACCAAGTCAATATATCAGTAAAAACAACAAGGCTCCTGCTCACTAAAAGATTCTTGGAAGTGGTTCTGCCCACCATTTTTAGGTGTTACAAATGTTTGCACTTCATGTGCTCTGTCATCCATCTTTGTCAATATATTAATGTTTCTTAAATGTTTTCAGTTATTTGAAAATATTTGCTTACCTGCAAACATAATTTGCTTTGCTCACCTGCTGAAAAAAAGAGCTTAGTTAAATATATCACTAATTATTCAGTGCGGGCATGAGGTTTTGAAAGGCAGGGAACAGGACTGGATGTCGGCAGCTGTGGCACCTTGACAAGGATGTTTGTGGGAGCTGTATTTCCTTGAGCTGGATGTAGGGAAATCACAGGAGGATGTATTCCTCACACTGGGGCAAGCAGAGGGAACATTCCTACCTGCAAATCCCTTGAACAAATGACATGTTGCTGGAGAATGAAAGACACATTGCAGGAAGAGCCCGATGTGGCTACAAGCCTAAGAAGATTTTGTTCTACATCTGCAGGTGCAGTACCAGGGGCTCTTTCAAATGATCGCTGTCCTGGGGATCGGTGGAACATTCCAAATTGGCTTTCAGATTTCTACCCTGACCTACATGTCTCAGGTAGGCAAAGATGCACATGGCACACTGGTCAATGAGGGCACTACACTGCTGCTTGGGGATGCTCCCCTCTGGCAGTCAGAAAGGGCTTAATCACAGTATTCTCCTCTCATTTCCTAATTGCTACGCTATGCTATCATGAAAAGCAGAACATGTCAAAGTGTTGAAAAGAGAAAAAAAAAAAAGAGATCTGCAAGTTGTTATTTATAGAACTGTTCATCAGAAGACACACACTGAGTAGGGTGGCATCTGTCTCCCCTAAAAACCTTCAGCACATTTGCCTGCATCAGTGGCTTCAGTTGATATTTTTATAGCTACCCATCTTCACAGACAAATAATCAGTCGAGTGAGCCATGCTTTAGGAAAATGTCTGCTTCTCTCCACTGATCACATGCAAAACTTCCATTAAAGACACTGAGGTCTAGATGGAAGGCATCATTATTTTGTGGGGATCACCTTATGGGAACAGTGTTATTTTCTGGCTTTAGAGTATTAAATTCTGAGTGAAAAAGTACTTAGGAACTGCACTGAAGGTACACTGTGTAACCTGGCATTCTTGGCAGGTATGTGAGAGAAAACCCATAACTGCTTTGCAGAACTTTGCAGGGGTGTTTACACTATTCTTTAGTACCAGTCCATGCCTCAGTTCCTCAGATTTCAAGGATAAAAACCCAAAGATTGACCTCCCTTTAATGAAAAAACCAAACACAGCACACTATTACACTATGTCTGTTAGCTAAAATGCACAATTTTAAAGTCTATATGAAATAGTAACTTTAGCTGAAGCAGCAAAATTACGTTGTAAACATAACAAAATACATGCACTGCTGTCACAGGTGTTGCTAATGAAAATTCTTTTTCTGTCTCAGCATGTAAAGGTTTTCATTAATGAAACTTGGCTGGAGCGATATGGCTACCCCATCCAGCAGGATAACCTCCTGTTCCTATGGTCCATCATCGTGTCCATCTTTGGTATAGGAGGTCTCTTGGGTTCTTCAGGAAGTAGATACCTCGCTGTCAAATATGGCAAGTATGTATGTATGTTCAAAGACAATTTGTCAAGTGAATCTTAGCTTGAGGAAATGACAGCCGAGGTTTTAAATGTGAGACGGAGTTTTAGACTCAGTCATGGCTGTTACACAGCCAGGTTAGCTGTGGGGTCAACTGGTTTTCCTGCTTCCTGCCCTTGTCCTGTGGCATGGATTAATCAGCTGTGCTGCCAGCCTGTCACACCAGGCACAGTTACTCAGATTGGGTTAGTCTCAGCAGAGAGGAAAGGCAGCCTGGCTGAAGACAGAATGGGTTCTTGAAAGTGCTACTCAACATATAGAAGCATTGAGGTCCTTCTAAGTGCTATGACAATGTGTTTCATAGTGGATATTCAAGTGCAGAAACGTTTTAAGACTTTTCTCTGCTACACAGCCCAGAAGTGTTCCCAAACTCCCAGATCTAACCATGTGCCAAGGTACACCATGAGTCCAGAGTATCCAGTGCCAATGACATGGAAGGGCTTATTTAATCCTGGACTACATATGTGTCATTTCACAGAACCAGCAAGACAATTTCACCCAAGAATTCCTGCATGGCAGGAGCTTAAGTGCCATTTGCCTTCTGATTTGCAAAAAATCTTTTCACTTCCTTACAGAAAGAAATGTCTCTTGTGCAACAACCTGCTCATGATGGTGGCAGCATCTATCATGGGCTGCAGTAAAACAGCCCAGTCCTTTGAGATGATTCTGATTGGGCGCTTCATGTGTGGAATAAGTGCAGGTGAGTGATTTCTCCCACAGGTCAGCAGGATCTCACAGGATTTTACATCTTTATTCAAAGTAAAAAATAGCCCTCCACTAAGGGAATAAAATATTAAAGTCAGTGACCTTTTGTCAGAAGATTTTCTATAAGACAAAGCAATAATCACTAATTTCACTTATATCAAATGAAATTCAGCTTTGCCAAGTATATAAATATTCAGAGCTGTCAGGACTGTTTTGATACAATATGAAACAAAGCTTTTTCCCAAAGGAAAAATATGTACAATATTATCTTAATTTTGGTTGGCAGTACTGAAAATTATATGGTTCAAAGCTAGTATTTTGATAAAGGGGAGTCTTCCAAGCCATAAGTTCTTTGGATTAGTTCAAAGATCTGGTAATAATCAGGCAAAATCACTCCTAGCGAGTACCCCACATCCAGCAAAACCTCCTGTGCTGGTGTCACTATTTCTTGTGGTTTTCCCCTATACAAAACTTGCTTTTCCATTGTTTGGATATTTGCAGGGATGCCTATTTTAACTTATTATAAAGTTAACTTAGAAGTTAATGCCCATTTTTCAAATACCTAGGTTTTGTACATTGCTTGTCTGACACACAGTTGTATCGAAGAACTGCAGGTGTAGTTAAAGAATTACTCACCCCCAGAGGTCCTGCTCTGGTCTAGAACCTGTATCATGCCTCATGCAAAGACCTGATTTTTGTTACAGAGACTGCAATTAAAAGAGATTGTTTTCCTATCACAGAAAGCCAAGAGAAGAACATATTGCTTTCAAAACAGATAAAGGGGGCTGTGACCACCATATCAGGAAAAAGCTCTTGTTCCCAGACTAATACACAGCATGTCTGAGTTATGAAGTACTTCACATACAGCTGGGAACATCAACTCTGCCTGAAATCATAAAAATTATTGCTGACAGCAGAAGAGAAATACTTTTGTCTCCCTCTAAGTCATGTACAAATCGACATTAACTATAGCAATGCATGTGTTAATCTGCCATGGATCTACCATTCAGCTCTTCAATAGCATTATGTCAAGAAAGGTTGAGATTATGTGGGTTAACTACAAGCATTTAGCTATTCAGCACTTGCATACTCTGTGTCCTTTAAAATATGTTAAGGCTCACAGACTTTGTGATGAAGCTACGCTTTAACGGGAAAACTGTACGTTTGTTAAGATCAGGAAACTGCACTATGCAAAGAGGCTCAAATACTTAGGTAGAAAGAGTAAGAAAAATCTAGTAATGAAAAATTTCATATGTGGGTTGAGGTATGAGAAACAACTCCGTGCTTGAGGCAGCTATATTCTGTAATGCTTAATTATTTATATCCAGTTTTATTTCCAGTGGTTGTGAATGTCTTCTTTCTTCTCTCCCATAATTCTCTCCTCACCTCAAGGCCTTTGTGTCCCTCTACATCATCAATATGTTGGAGAAATTTCCCCTAAGAAGCTACGTGGATTTGCAAACTCTACTTCCTCTTTCTTTTGGTCACTGGGAAAAGCCATAGGGCAAATTTTAGGACAAAGGTATAATGCAATGGATTACCCACACAATCCATTTCTGGATCCCTTCTACCTTTTGCTCCTTCCTCTGCTTTTTCATCCATCCCTTTCTCTCCTCAAAACCAATGTAATGAACTCTTATTCTGTACACATGTTTTATCCCTGCCAGGGAGCTGCTGGGCAGCCAGTCCCTGTGGCCCATGCTGATGGCTTCCTGTGGATTTCCAGCACTGTTTCAGCTGGTCACGCTTCCCTTCTTCCCTGAGTCCCCACCATATCTCCTCATGCAAAAAGAAGACCAGGAAGGCTGCAAAAAAGGTAACTGAAGGCTCCTGGTTCCTGTTCCTCACTTAATTTACAATTGTTTTGTGATTCTTGCTTTCCCCATACAGAAAAAATAAGCAGGACAAAGTTTCTCCCTGCTCATTTCCAGCATGACTCTGTGAATACCTATAAGTATATTTTTGTTGTAGTCTCCATATAGAACACAAAACAACTACTCTCTGCAGTTCTGTATTACAAAACCTTTTGCATTCAGCTGACATCATCTGTACTGTCAGTCCTTTGATTACCAATAAATGACAAATGAAAATGGCTGTTTGCACTGCAGGGCTCTGCAGGGCACCTCCCAGCTCTGGCTGTTGGCTGTGCACCCTGCTCACACTCCAAGAGAAGGAGGAAGGTACAAAAATGGCCCAAAGGGCAGGGAGAGAGTCACTGTGCACCCCTCTAAGGCCCCTCTGTCACAACAGGTCCCTCTGTGCAGGAGGGGATCAGGACTCTGGGAGACCCTGTAGGACACCTCTGCCTCTCAGCACAGCCCCAGCCCACACGTGCAGGGCTGCCAGACACTTGAATCACCTACTCAACAAACTTCTTAGGGAACAGAGATGAATTAACATGGCAGGTCTCACTCTCCTTCTCCTCCACAGCCATAAGGCAGCTTTGGGGTGAAGGCCATCACCAAGCAGAGATTGATGACATCATGAAAGAGAAGGCAACAATGAAAAACACCAAGATCTTGAGTGTCCTGGAACTAGTGAAAGAACCAGCTTTCCGTTGGCAGCTGTACATGACAATTATTCTGACCGCCACAGTTCAGCTATGTGGCATCAATGCAGTTGAGTGAAATTTCCCCCTTAAATTCTCAAAACACTTACTGACAACCTTAAGGGAGACATGATGGCTCACAGGAGCTCCCTCCATTTTCCTCAGGCTTCTCAGGCCACACCTTGCTGTCTGCCAGCCCTTCTACAGGGCAGCAGCAGCCTGCAAAGCTTGGCTGGGCTCTCCATGTGACACCCCTCTGCCCAGCTCCTGTCCCTGCCAGAGTTACCTCCCTCCATAGTCAGACTCACTGAACAGCCACTTCTGAGAGCAGCTATCAGGCTCCAGAACCCACTTGTACAAATGAGCCTCTACTGGCAAAATCTGTGGTGTAGTTTTTATGTGACTGCTGGGCTGCAGCTGCTGTTATTTGCCCCTGGCTCTTGGCACCCTGAGATGTTGGAATGGCTCTCTGCCCACTCTGCCCTCAAAGCTAACAATGAACATGCTCACTGTTCTGCAGCTTCTGCACTTCTGCTCGTCCTCACAGCAGAGCTTTTCTGGGATCCTCTTGATGCCACAGCTTTGCAGTTGCCTGCGTGACCCTTCTGCCTCTAACATCACGATGCAGCAACATCTGTAAAGGAAATACACAGCTGAGTCCAACACAGCTTAAACTGGAATCTTTATCATCTCAGCATGGCTCCAAAAATAAGCAAAGATATTTGAAAAGATGCTTGTTTTACCCCATCATGACTCCATAACCCACCCTCTTCTTCCTTGAGAATACCCTACAATGATATTTTTGGATGGGCTCTGAAGACACCATATATCTGGCTGCTTCTGAAATCACCTAAATCAGAATTCTGCAAACCTAATTACATCATAGCAGCTGCAGGTCCAATTAGCCCAGGATTTTATCTTTTATGAAATAATGAATGAATTAATTAAATTAATTTTTGCCTGCTGATGAAGTAAATAGTACCAAAAAGAGTGCAGACTTCTAGATCACTCCAAACCTGAGCTGCATGCTCCTTGATTAACAGCTCCTGTCTAGGGCAGTGGCACACAGGTATGGATAAGAAATCAGCTCTTTTCTTCTCTTACTGTTTTATGGGGGTTTTTTTTCCAGATTTATTTTTATACTTCTGAAGTCCTCCAGGCTGCTGGCTTTGATGAAAGAATGGTCTCCTATATGACCCTCTCTGTTGGACTCTCTGAACTAGTAGCTGCTGTAGTCTGTGTAAGTCACATTTCTATGGGCATGGGTCACAACGTGCTCTCTGACCCTGATATCAGTGTCATTTCTGCCCTTCAGAGCTCCATCATTGAGCGACTGGGCAGGAAAACGCTCATTAGAGGAGGCTATTGGATCATGGGTTCCCTGCTGGCTTGTATCACCGTGACTCTCTCCCTACAGGTAAGGAAGTTCTCAAGGCAGATTTCTCTGCCTATTCTATTTCTAACTTTTGCTCATGGGCAGGACCACGCTAATGAGAAAGGAAAGTGAGGCTTAGATCAAGCTCCTCTATACTCAGGATTAAACTCCCTCTCAGCCAGTACTCTCTTGTACTCCTGCCTTCCTTTCAGCGTGACCCCATGACCTTAGCAAGGAGCACATAAAACACTGGCAGACAGGCACTGGATGCTCGTTTCATTGGACTCCAAGCACCAAACACTGGTCAGCACAGAACAAAAGACAGTCCAAGGAAAATGGCCCTTTCTACTCACACTGTTTCTAACAAGTAACAACAGAACCCCAGACTTCTTCCATCAGTGAATTTGAAATTTAACTTTGCTGCAGAGGATGCTGGGGAGGCACTGTCTGTTCACAGACAGGAGACCAGTTCACCTCTCTAACAATGACATGTCAGTGTCCTTGCTGTGGCTTCTTCAGGAGCAAATCACCTGAGTTACCAGTACTCATCCAGAGCCACTCTATAGATACACTGTAAAATTAGCCTTGAAGCAAGGTGGCAGCAGACTTCCATTTTTGTTTTATTCATGAAGGGTCTCAAACACAGTAGAGAGAATCTTTCTTCCTAAAGCATCGAGTCTCTTTTCTTCTTGACTAAGATCTAGGAAAGCTCCTTTTCAGTGCCAGTTATCGAATCTTTACAAAAGTGAAGAAAAATATTATTTGGCCTTCCCATATCTCTAAGGATTGGAGGAAGCACCATGAGGTCAAGAAGAAAGGAGGACAGGATGCAATAGTACTATCTGGACTTCCTTTAACAGAAACCTTCCAAGCAAACCTGCTTCTCTGCTCATCTAACAAACACCTCACTGCTCCATCCCCAGGAAAAGCACTCACATCTCTCTGTCAGTTCCCACACACTGAATATTTCCTGCTTGAGGTGACAGTGTTGGAAAAGGAGCATTTCTCTCCTACAGTTATTAACAGTTTTCACCCAGAAGTTTGTTATTGGTTTTTTTCCCCCAGGACTGGTATTTCTGGATGCCATACTGCAGCCTGTGCCTCATTATCCTGTTTGCAGTTGTTTTTGCAGTTGGGCCAGGTAAGTGCTCAGTCGAAGGAAATAAAGAGATCGAGTCATGTGAGCTTATTAATATGGCTAGGAAAATACTGCATTATATTGCACAAGTAAATTCATTTAACAAAATCTTGTAGTAATTTAAATATAATGGGGCCAATCACTGGCCATAAACTTCAGCGCCATCAGGTTTGGGTTTTGTTAACAAGGGGAAAGGAATACACTGGAAAAATACAGCAAAAATAGAGCAAAAACAGATGGGTAAAAGATTTTAAAAAATACTAGGAAAAAGAAAGAGAAAAAGAAAAGCAAGAGTTTCTTTTAATTCAGTGTTGTATAATGTTACATCTTATCCCACATAGACAGCAGTGCAGAAGACCTACTTTGGACTAATTCTTTTCCTAGCAATTATTATCTGTTACTTTTTAAATTTTATTTTTTAAAGGCTATTAATTTTTAAAATATTTGCCTCCCCATATGTCAGGGTTGAATTATTTTCCTAACTCAAAACTGTTGAAAGCCTGTGACTTCAAAACATAACTGAAATACCCAGGAAGTGAATCTGGGAAGATCACTCACTGGTGATCCAGCAGAATCATGCAGGCAATTCTTGTGAGCAATAATAATTGTCATTTCATTCTGACACAACTTCTTTCATGAGAAAATTTCGGGCTTTCTCAAGTGTAAACTACTTAATTCTTGGACCTCCCCAAAAATCTATTTGAATACTTTACCACTTTAATAAACTGGTGTCTGTCTAGTGGTTTATAAGATGCCAACAACATTTTCATTTGTAAAAAAGAGCTACATCCTCAAGTGTTCTGAATGCCAGTCCATGACAGCAGCATCTATGTCCTGACTGTGTAACAGTACCACTCTATCCAAATGTTGAAACCAAACACATCAACAAGCAATAATTCTGATTCTTCTCCCCCTTCAGGTGGTGCCACAGTTTCCACCAGGGCTGAAATCTTCACGCTGTCCTGCAGACCACCTGCCTTCGTGATCGGCGGGGTTCTCAACTGGCTGGGAGTGTTCGTGGTGGGGACAACCTTCCCGTTCATCGTGGTGAGTGGCTTTGCCAGGGAGGCTCCCAAGGCACCAAATTTCAGTCAGCCACGAGGGTGGGAAGACAAGCAGCAGGACATGACAGTGCCATGTCAGCCTGGAGCGGTCTTGGCACCTGCCCTCCCAAGTCACTTTGGCAACTGAAGGGCCCTGATTTGCCCAAGATACTTATTCTGACTGAAATATTTTTCAAAGGTCAAAATTAAAAGAATTCCTTATCAAATTCAAAGTATTTTGGGACCCAAATACAAAAATTGTGCCAAGAAGGTGACTAAAGAAAAGATATGCTCACCTTGCTCACTTTCTCCCTCTGCTCTTTCCCTGCAGGAAAGACTCAAGCACTTCTGCTTCCTCATCTTTATGGGGGTACTTTTCACTTCAGGGATGTTTGTCCACCTGTTCCTTCCAGAAACAAAAGGGAAATCAATCATAGAAATCACAGAAGAATTCAATAAGCTAAACTTTAAAAATAAGCATGTTCCAACAGCTCCAAATCATGTCACAGAGGATCACACCTTCTGCACCAGGCTTTGACTGGACATAGGGGGGAATCAGGCTTTCTTAAAAAGAAGGGAAAAAAAAAAGACATTTGTCATTTTCTGACTAGTAAATCAATCCAAATGGATTGTCAGCTTTCCTACTGGTCATTTACAAGGTTCCCATTTTGTCAAACCAGCTCCTTTCTCAAGCACTCCACTCTGGGCAGCTCTGAAAAGGGATGAGGGCTGATATTACAGCATAGACTCATGTGAATCATGAGCATTTTGGCTTAACTTGCTGATGTGCAAATCTTAACAGAGCAACTAATACACACTGAAACTACATGTAGAATTTATAAACACTCTGCTGACCACAGAGAAAGGAAAGACCTGTAATTCCCTCTCTCTCTATGATTTCTGAGTATGTTTTTACAGCCCTGAAATGAGAACAGTGAAGTTCTTGGCTTGCTGTCTCTGGCTAGGGTTCAATCCATAACAGATTAAAGAAAAAATTTAGTGGAATAGGAGATAAATTCTTTGTTTCTCTAGACTGAACTGCATAACCAAACCTTGCCAGGTTCCCATGCACAGTGCCATATTGTCCTTGTCTAGTATCTGGTTTGACAGACTTCGACCATTCAGCACCAATAGAATTAAAGGACTGAAGGGTGGAATCCAGGCCCCATAAACCCAAGCACCTACAGTCATTTTAGATACTCTGTGCTGTCCTGTCCATCATTTTTGTCATCTCCAGTCTGCAGCTCCTCTTCCAGGAGCAGAGTTCCCACAGATCCCTCGTGGGCTGTGAATCCCACAGCAACTGAGCTGCTACTTTCCTTGTGTGACTTTTGGCTACATGGACCAAATTTAGCCCAGAAGAACCACCTCAGCATGGAACTGATTTCACCAGAAAACTTTATTTGAAATATGCAGATTCATGGGATTTTTATTTTCTTTTGAAAGTGCCTAATATTCTGCATGTTTCTGTCTTATTAATGAGAGGCTCACACGGTCCTAGTAGGAAAGCAATACTATCAGGAGGAACATGAACAAAGCTAAGGCTTACAGTGGAGCACTCTATATAATTTGAAGTTCAAACTCTAGACTTGCACAGTAAAACAAATGGGTTTACCTCTGCTCCTGCTTTGACTGTCATATTTACTTCAGCTCAAATAGGGTTATTCAAAATGAGAATTCAATTTTCCATCTTAACTGCTGCTTATTTTTAATTGCAAATGTTAAACATAAAAACATAATAAAAATGGCAGATTGCCTTGTAATAAAACTTCTGGCCTCCACTAATACTTTTTTCTTCACGTCATGACCTCCTTCAGGAACAGCTGACTAGAAAAAGATATTGGTGTGCATACTCTTCCATGATTGGAGATTTTCATTATTACTGCCTTTATTATTGAGGAACACTTAAGACTACTGACTAAAATATAACTACATAACTATAACTATATATCTACAAAACGTGGAGTGTCCTTAGAGTCAGAAAACTCGGTAATTTTGTAGTGTTCCATATACACATGATATGATTAAAAACTACCAGTCTTTTGGAGAAAGCTACCAATACAGAAAGGGAAGCTCAACTTTCTGCAAAACAGATTCTCTTTTCCCAATCAGTCACTCCAGAAACATCCTTCATTCCATTCCAACAATTCCTGAAGCCTTTGGAAACGAGAGCAGATTGGCTCACTAGTGAGCCCCTTCTCTGATCCCAGTTATTCATTAGGTGTGATTGGGAAAGCTCTTTCCCATAAGATCCTCAGCAGGAAGCGAGTGGGTGCCCTCTGGAACATTAATGTGACAACGAAGCGGAACAGCTCTTTGGAGCACAGGTCAACCTTAGCCTGGGCTCAGTGGAGCAAGAGCTGTATTGTGGGGACAGTCTGGTCAAGGGATGAAACAGCAAAAATGTCTGGTTCAAATATACATGTGAGGTGACAGGGACAAAGACGATGGTCATCCAGAAGCTTCAGGAACATGTACTACATTTTCTTCCAGACATACCAGCTGATGGGTAAGATATGTCTCAAATACTAACTGAGGCACATATAAACACTTGAAAACTGGATCAGTGAACTGCTGTCAGATGGACACAAAAAACATGGATCTGGTCTTGCTGGCCTGTATGAAGGAAGGCTTAGCACAGCTTTGCATATGTGTGTCTGTAAAATTGCAGGATCAATGACTAAATGGCCTGATGTTGTGAGATTTACTGTCCTGAGCACAAATATCACTAAAGGATATCTCTAAGATACCTGCCAATTACTTTGTTAGCACTAATAAAGAAACTGCACATTTACTAAGGGGGCCTCAGCACAGTGTAAGCAATAACAGCACAGAAGCAGTACAGTCACTAATCACCATAAATGCAAAAGACATTACACATTATGGGAGTCATGAGAGGAAGACTCTAAACCTACTCAAAGTAGGAATCCTAAATTAATGTCCAAGAGCAAAGAGTGTAAGTTACAATATGTGTAAATACATGTAGAAGAGGGTGAGGTACAACATAAGAAAATATGTTCAATAGACTGCATTTGAGAAGGAATGTCCCATGCCAAAAGCTACGTGTTATTGCCTGCTTGTGGCTTGCCCCAATATCATCTGGGCAAGACAGATACCAACAGCCAGCATGGCATTTCTTCCCTCTATCAGATGCACACCATGTTATTTCAACTTTGTATAACTTTACAGAAAAGGAAATTAATTCTTAGCATCAAAGGGACAGTCTTGTTTGTGCTCTAACAACAGATTATCTGCTGGAGAACCTAAACTGGAAACAAATCCCCCCATGAACTCTCAGCACACATCAAGAGCAAAGTCAAGACCATGATGAGGCTGTGCAGTGATGGGAGGTCAGGTGCTGCCACACGCTACATTTCAGCCATTAGCTGGAGAATCTGTAAATATGCTTTGCATGTGATGTATTTTACAGTAAATATGACTGCTTGCATCCAGTAAGCCCTTTATGATTTCTTCCTCCTCTTCTCTAACTGAAGTGTAAATGGCAAGTGATAACTAAGCCATTTACCCACTCAATAAATACAAACCCCTCCTAATTGTGAAATTAAAGCCTTTGAATTTTCTCTCAGAAAAACAGAGACATCAATCCAGCCGTGGAGGTTACAAAACAGTTCCAAAACAACCTTTTTTTCATCACAGGCACAGAAATAAGCATACTGACTAATGGAAATGCCAGACAAAAATGTGCATAATGAATTTTTTTCTCTACTAGCAAAGGAAAACCAGCTACTATTAAATACTGAGCTCACCAAGCCTGGTGTGCCACTGTGGAATCACTAAGTTTGCACCACATTTCAAAATCATGGAGCAGTTCAGTTCCTTTCAGTAATGATTAAGTTACGATGTGCTCCAGTTACCGTCACATGAAGACAGGATAGATCTTTCCTGTTATATGTCAAAGTCCTATAGTTCATTGTCCAAGCCCCACCTAAGATTCCCAACAGATCATTTTGTCTCTACGTTTCTCAGTTTGTACAGAAAACTGAGCAAAGTCATGATTATGGTAATCCTGTTTAAAATTGTTGTCCCAGCTCTCTATCTCCCCAGCACAAGACAGTGCTCATGAAGAGAACAGGTTCCCTGCAAGGGAGACCAGCTTGGTTATTTGGACATAACCATTGGTTGAAATATTTAATCCAACAATCCTAAACTTTGTACGACCGCTGAAATGGGTGTAATCAACTCAAAAGCCTCTGAAGTAAAATTTAACTTCAATGACATGGGACCAGTTCCCTGATCCTGCTGTTGTATAACGTGAGCACTTGGCTCCTTTGGCAGGTACCTGCCAGGGAGCACCAGGCTCTCCCATCGAGATGGCTGCCTCCTTCTCCAGCCTGGTGAGTATCTGCTCACTTCTTCTCAGGGCTATGGCTTAGAAAAGACAAAGCTGACAAAATACAGAAGATTCAGATTCTTTAAGGATTTTAAGTCCCTTTGGTACAGAGACTGTCTTTCCTCTCTGTGTTTAAACATCACCAAAAACAATGGGGCCATGAAGATCGTGCTGCATGGTCTTTTCTATGAAACAACATGAAATGAAATGAATGAATGAAATGAAATAAAATAAAACCAAAACCAGCTCTGGCAGTTCCACCATTGACAATGCTACTTTACTTTTGTCTTCTGAATTACTGAAGCAATACTAATTGTTAACCACTCTGATTACTTCCCAAAATAATGAATATTTTAACCTTGCTGCAAAAGGCTGAGAAACCATGACATGAGGTTTAAAATAAATTACTTTCTTCATTTCATCAAGAGACAATCAATATAATCCACTGAGAGTTTCCACAGTCTTACACAGGGAAGAAGTAATGTGTATTGTTGCTCTGTTTCTCTTAAAAAAAAAAAAAAGGAAGAGTGAGAGGGTGAGTTCTTAATTTGTTTGAATGGTCTTGCCAATTAGCAAATACACTGAATTTGAGAGAGGATTTTTAAGGAAATTTAGAGTCTTCTTTCTGGTCCACAGCTTCCTGGTTCTTGTCATGTGATAATTCCAGAAATCCAGATGTGGTCCAATTAAATAACAATCTGTTGAAAGATGGACTTAAGGTCTAAGTAGTTACTGTTATGTTTTCTCCTTATTTACAGTTAAAATTATTTCATTCATCAAAAAGTGTATTTCAGTCCCTAATCCTTGAGCAAGGAAGTTCTAGACAGACAGTATCTCACTAACTTGGAAGATGCCAAGCCCTTCAATATGCAAGCACACCATTTCATGGTTAAATAAATAGAAAAAATAAAATATTGAGAAAGGAGAAATGAAATCCCAAATCAAATTCAGGAAGATTTTTATTTGAATGTAATTACAGGGGCTATTCCCGTAATTATAACTATATTTATGTTATATTTATATTGTGTAATTATAGTCCATGCCTTCCTGAAAAAGCTGAATGTCAAAAGGGTATTTTCTTAATTATGCTTAAAGATACAATGCAGTCAGAAACTAAAGCAGAGAGTATAATAAAATGTTGTTGATTTTTAATGCTGTACTTCTGAGACACAGCATTATGGTCTGGTGAACATCAGTTATTGTCGACTGCAGACAAGGAAACTGATTCTCTCTTCCCTGCATCCAGGGCTGACACCTTTATTCAGCCAACCTGTCAGATATTGTGGGCATAGAATGAGAGCTGCACTCTTGGGAACATCTCTTAAAACTCCTTTTTCTTCCTGCAAGCAGAGTGATGGATTATCACCCTTACAGTGGCAGGTAGTTTGCTATGGCACTGTGGATGATGAGGGTGTTTCAGGAGTAGATTAGAGGGATTTTGAAAAAATGTTTATATTCAAGAGGATTTGAAGTAGACAAAGAGGAAGGACCAGTGTGGATCTGGCCCTGCACAGATCCAGACTAATGAGAAGCTGATGGAACATTTTATGTTTGCTTTGCAGGTTCAGTTCCGGGGATTATATCAAATGATCTTAGTGCTGGGAATTGGTGGTAGCTTCCCATATGGATTCCACATTTCTGTAATCAACTATCCTTCTGTGGTAAGGAGACATCTCCCTGAGGCTGATAACACAAATGGAGTTCTCCCATAAATCTCAAATTTACTGACCATTCACAGTCTGTGCCTTTTCTGTGGCTAACAGTAACATCACATGTGCAGAGAACTTTTTCTCCTTTAAAGAACAGGACAGCATTTTCTGTTTTAAATAAGTTTTTACCACATAGTATAGAAGTCCCCATAGAAGGATAACAAATGTGCTCTTAGCATGCTTGCCAGGAGGCTTCCTGAGTGATACAAACTTGTAGATTTTGCAGTGTGATCTCGGTGAACTTGTTTTACCAAGAAAGACTCAAAATAAATCTAATATTAGAACCACAGGCTCGATCTGAAATACAACATCCAAACAATATGAAGGGATCTTATACCCCTCATCCGGTCAAATCTCATTCTGTTTTTCAGCACATCAGGAAGTTTATTAACGAAACGTGGATCGAGAGACACGGCTCCCCCCTCCATCCCGAGACAATCATGCTGCTGTGGTCCTTCATTGTGTCTGTTTATGGGATAGGAGGGTTCCTGGGATCCCTCTTCTGTACCTACGTGACTACAAAATACAGGAAGTAAGTGCTTCTTGTAACAGCTCCACAGTCAGAAAGTGCAGGGAAGTACCAAGGTGAACAAATGAAGCTCTTTTTGGTTGAAGCAGTCTGGTCAGACACAACGGGTTGGGTTTCCCAGCACATCCACCTCTTCCAAGCAGCAAACAGCCTTCTACCTTGTTTATCTGCCCTCCCCAGGGAATTGTATTCTGTAAAGGCTGCAGTCATCATCACATCACCAGATTAGTGCCTCTGGGAGTAGTGGCATAGGGTCACATTCTCTTCAATGTCCCCTATGGCTCTCACAAAGGTCTCCCAAGCTTTACAAACCCCAATGAAAGAGCTGTGTGTCTTGTGTTGTAACACATTATATGCAGTTACTCAAACACCTGGAAGATATCCTTAAGTGACAAAGAAGAACTAGATTTCCATTTAAATACACTCATTTTGGGGTACAGACATTATATTAAATATTCAGATCCAGCCTAATGAAAATATGAACAAAAGAGAAAAAAGAAATTGCCCGTAAGTACACTGTAAAGATACAACCAGCACCAAAACAAATGTCCAAGAGACATTCCCATGTTCTTGGGAATCCATTTTACTGAAAGTCAGTTCCCAAGCTATCTTTCCCACGAGATGGAGGAAGGATCCCTCACCAGTGTGGTCTGTTCTCAGTGCCTTGTGTGTAACACCACTGATTTCGTTTGCAGAGCAATTGGCAAATATATCTGCTTGGTGTGACCACTTAAAGATCTGCTCCACAACACACTGATCCAGAGGCCCCTCATATGGGTCTCATCAAACCATCTTAGCCTGCCTGCAATTGTGTTCTTTCCTATCAGGTAAGTGCCCCCAAGAGATTTCTTGTGGGACACTGCCTCATCCCACACACACAGGGGCTCCCAAGACTGGAAACAAGATCATGCACTTCTCCCATGGGTCATTTAACCCATGATAACCTAATTGCTGAATCCCTGACTAAACACAAGGGTCTCTGTGAATCCTTAATGTGTGCAAGGGGACTCTTGTCTAACAAGCATCACAGCAAAACATCTGAGTGCAAAAGACTTTGAAACTTTGATTTGAGCCTGAAGCATCAGGGCTGTGAACACAGCAGGCCACAATTCATACAGAGGCACTTTTGAAATGATATACGCCTCTAAAAACTCTTTCTGTCATCTCAGATCACACCCATTTAGCCAAGAGTATCTTTAATATGAGCCATTCTAGAATGGGACCTGTGGATTCAGACTGTTTTTGGGAGACAACCTGGCATTTTAAGAGGAGTTATAGCCGTTTAAAAATCTTGGTGATAAAATGGGCCAGTTGTTTGATCTCTTCCCCAGTTGTACTGTGGAAATGCTGACAAAGCGTTCCAACTCTTTAAATTCTGAGCTCAAAAATATCAATTAATTCAAATCTAAAGGATCCTAAAATTTCAAAGAATCATTTTGACTATCCAAAGTCAAAATTATTTCATCTGTTCCTCAACATAGTAGGAATGGTTCTACCACGCTTCCTGTCAAAGCAAGAGTAGTTCAAAAGAGTACAAAGGGTTCACATTTCACACTAAATTCTCAAGGCCTTTTGAGATTTTTTGTTTGGGTTTTGTTTTGTTTTGTTTTTTTTCAGAAAAAAGTGCCAAATATTCACCAACCTGATCATGCTGGCAGCTGCACTTTTCATGGCCTTCAGTAAAACAGCCAAATCCTTTGAGATGATTCTGGTTGGGCGCCTTCTCTACGGCATTGGTTCAGGTATGTGCTTGTGCCAGTGGGGACTGCAAGAGTCCCTGCTGTTCTGGGATTGTCTCTGCAGCCATTCTTGGAGAATGATTTTTAAAGCAATTATACCAGGCACTTAATAAAAGTGAAAGACATCACCCCTTTTGCAAGAGATTGTAATCTAAATATCAGAGTGAATGGAAACTGTAAGAGGGGACGGAGTCAGAAAGTTAAGCTTTTCTAAATATTTTAACAGTCATTTATCCTCCTCTGTGTTCAAGGTTTTTCTATGAATATCCATCCTCAGTATGTAGGAGAGATTTCACCCAAGAAGCTGCGTGGATTTGCCAACTCCACCGTTTCTGTTTTTCTGACCCTGGGAAAACTCACAGGACAGGTCATTGGACTACGGTAAATTCTCCGATCTTTTGATCAGGTTACACTAAAAGTACAAATCTTTCTACAACCTTACCCTTCCACCTAGTCAGTGACTGAGAAACACTCCCATCCTCCCTAGGAGGACCATCACATCCACATCCACCTTAGTTTTAAGGCAGATATTTAATTTTGAATAAAGAAGGCAGAAAATTAATTACTCATAATATGATTTCTTCTTATTTCCACACCTTTTCTACTGGGGGACTTCCCCTTCAAAATTTACTGTACTTACATAAAAAGTCTTAGTTTTGGTCCTGTGACTAAACAGTGGTCAAATGAGTCTCATCAGCTCTCTAGATATTATACTGGGTCCCAATGATATTTAGAAAGTTTTTCAAAATATCGAATAATTCCTTTAAAATAAATTTGCCAGGAATAAAAATAGCAAAATTTGTGAAATTTGCCAAATTATGAATTCAGGGTTTTGTTCCACTGCACTCTTGAATGGGATCTGAGCAACCTTCATCACTCAGAAAAACTTCCTGAACAGTCATTCCATTATTTCAGCATTTTTGTTTCACATACACTTTCCAGGGAGATTTTAGGAAGCGAAGCTTTGTGGCCATGGTTGTTAGCATCTAGTGGACTTTCAGCATTGGTTCAACTGGTTACCCTCCCATTTTTCCCCGATTCACCATCCTACCTCCTGATACAGAAGGGTAATGAGGAAGCCTGCAGGAAAGGTAGAGTGTCTGCTTTCCTCACTTACTTCACTTCCTTTGCTGTGTTAGGGTGACAGCCCGTGCAGAAGACAAGCAGGGCAGAGCTGTACAGCACAGTGCAGTGCCACGGAGCAGAGGCAGTTTCACACACAACAGATGAGGTCCCTATGACAATATGTCTGTATTAACCTGATCCTCACTCAGTCTCATTAAGACAAGAAACATAGTTATGTATCAGCATGTCTAGCATTTCCCACTTTGGTGGACACTGCTTTGCTTCTTTAAAGGAAATGGTTTAGGCAGCTCTTTTTTCAAATTCGATAAACTGTACTTAAGTGTTGACTTTGTTTACAATTAGGTCAACTCCACGTTAGAAAGCTACATTATACTGACAACCAGTGAATCAAAATTCTTTTGAGTGCCCACTGCCCCAGCCCCAACCACACAGCAGAAGCAGCGCCGCCATCTCACACACGGACAGGCAGGCTAAAGGGTTTAATGTAACCACTGCTGATGGAGCTGCAGAGGTAGAACAATCCACCTCCCTCTTTCTCTCCAACAGCCATCAGGAAGCTCTGGGGGGAAGGAGACCACCAAGCAGAAATCGA
Organism: Pseudopipra pipra; assembly: GCF_036250125.1. Lineage (NCBI taxonomy): Eukaryota > Metazoa > Chordata > Aves > Passeriformes > Pipridae > Pseudopipra > Pseudopipra pipra. The sequence goes on along the minus strand of NC_087566.1, from coordinate 5,535,138 downwards.
TGACATTATGAAGGAGAAGGGTGCAATGGGGAGCACGAAAACCTTGCGTGTCCTCGAGGTGATCCAAGAGCGATCTTTGCGCTGGCAGCTTTACTTCATGATGACTGTTATGACCACCCTGCAGCTCTGTGGAATCAATGCAGTTGAGTGCCCTCTTTATCCCCAGCACAAGGGACAACACTAGGCAGCATAACAAACCCCTCTAAGTCAGTGTTATTATACCAGCTTAGAACTGCACCTCAATGCAATGCTTTTTTCACAGGTGCATTTTCTCTCTGCATTTTTCAGATATACTTCTACTCTTTTGAAGTGTTCCACACAGCCAAGTTTGAAGAATACCTTATCCCATATGCATCCCTGGGAATTGGGTTGTGTGAATGCTTATCCTCTATACTGTGTGTAAGTCTTTTCAGACTTGAGTTTGAAGGAAAAATTCAATGTGGTCAACAATCGTACTTTTCCTTTCCTATGACTGGGCTCGGGGGAGATTTGCATAACCTAAGACACATCTTCCTGCTTCTGCAAAACCACATGCAGGATAAAAGGCAGTTCTTGTTCCAGATCACTTGCATGAGTGTATGTCTTTAGACTAAATTTTATTCTGTAAAATAATTTTCTGATGTTCTGGATTAGGTGTGGGTATGCATGTGTGCACAATTCGACATATGCCAGCAGGCAAGAAAGGGAACTGTCTAAAACCAGCCTAAGGTTGACTAATAAACACAGCTTTGTTAATCATAAATTAGTTTGAAAAAGTTAATCTAATTCACTAGGAATTAAGAGACTTAAATGATATTACTCATATAAGTCTTCTGCAAAGCATACATGGAGAGGGGAGGAATTATTTAATTTGAGAACTGGGATTTATGACTCGTGTTTTCTGCTTTTCAGAGCACCCTCATAGACCGGTTTGGGAGGAAGGTGCTGCTTTGGAGAGGATACACACTGATGTGTTCTGTGCTAGCACTGCTTACCATGACCCTGTCCCTGCAGGTAAGGAGGCAGCAGCCTTCTGGCCCCTTACTCAGCACCAGCCCACCTTTCCAGTCTTACCTCATGAGATATGTACAAAAACCTGAGCCAGTGGCAGAAAATACGGAGCTCTGCCATTCTGTCACGTGTCTAACTGTTTGATATCACCCATTTCTCACCCTCAGCATCGTTTTTTCTGGATGCATTACTTCAGCATTATCCTGATCTTCCTCTTCGTTGTCTTCTATGGAAGTGGACCATGTGAGTACAGCAATGGCTGCGTTGGGAGGAAATTTTGTACCAGCAACACAATTGGCAAAGGAAGAACAGACCAGTGCCATGGTGAAAAAGTTCTGGAAATCAAGGAAGGAAGGACAGACATGTACAAGTGGGAAACAGGGAAAGGATATAGACACCTTGGATTTTATTGCTGATCACAAGATCTAAATAATTTAAAACGCAGTATCATCTCCAGAGGGTTTGAGAATGAAATTTCAGAATGATTTTTAAAATACTCAGCTAAAACCAGGAATCTAAGCATCGCAATGTATGTCACAGTACTCATCTTGCCTACATGTTATAGTAATAATTTTCATTAACCTAGCAAGCTAAGCTTATGCCTACCAAAATGCTTCAGGTGGAACTGACTCCAGGAGCCAAAAGGGGAGCTGGTTTTATAAATCATTGCACCACTAATGGCTACCAGTGCAATGTGGAACTGCACAGACCCACTGGTACCAGAAAAACAATTCCAGTACACATGAGAGAAACCTAAATTAACAGCTGCAGTCCCTTTCTGAAATCAAGGTCTTTCACCCTCATAGCAGTGGCCACCTACCAACAGGCCACCTATTCTACCTGTCTGTGATCTGCCACTGCCATTGGGAGTGACTTCAGCAGGAGCAAGGAAACGAACATGCCTGGTTTGTGTTTGCTTTTCTTTTTCAGCTGGAGCCTCTGTAGCTGTCATGGTTGAAATCTTCAGCCAGTCATACAGACCATCAGCCTTTCTGATTGTTGGCTGTATCAACTGGATGGGACTGTTCATACTTGGGATGATTTTTCCACTGCTTGTTGTAAGTGACTCTAAGTGGATCCCTCCTTCCAGGAGAATCCATTTCTGAATGCTGACAGGGAGCAAAATAACAGTATTAAATTGCAATGACATGCAAAGCTTAGAGCTCTGTCCAAATACCAAACCTGTTCAGGAACTCTCCAAGCCTGTCAGAGGAGCAGCAAC